>NC_139514.1:94359750-96759750 GCF_947247035.1 Vipera ursinii | reverse complement strand
AGTTTAAAATACCTGGGCTATTATAACACAGATTTTTAAAACCCTGTATTACCGATGTTCCATTTGAGTGCATTCTTTAGTGAAATGATCCTTTCAAGTACAAAAACAGCATTCACAGTTATTTCAAATTACACAGTTACTGAATCTCAGTTCACAAATGAGCAAAGTAAATTGTCCCTGGGAATTATAATTTGGAATAAAAGACATCTCCAGCTGGGTCAGAATTCATAATAATCTATCACATCTTTCCTGGAATACTACTTGGGAAGATGACAGCTGTTTCTCATTAGCAAAATTGCATATAACATACAGACAGATATCATGTTTGGCTGGTAGACAAATCCTTGTTTTAATTTAGGCAGATGATACTGCCTACACCAGGGGTGTCAAACTGCCGGTGCGTGGGCCAGACGTGTCATCCAGAAGCCACCCCACCCCATTGTCAGCAATGGCAAAATAGTTCCGATACGTCTCATGACATCACGCGACATCGCGAGTTTGACATGTTTGGCCTACACTTTCCTTCCCAGTGGAGGGATTGAGATGAATTTTATTGTTCTTCACAACTAATTGTGAGAAAGATATACCATAAGTTAAAGCTGAATTTATGATCCTATCAATATTAATTGTAAGTGGGACATTAGTGAGCATGCTCAGAAGAAATGAGATAGTTTGGGAATATTGCAGGACACTCAAATCCTTCATGTTACGGAAAACAGCCAAGATCATTATGTACGATTTGAAGTTTTTTCTATCTAATTGGAGACCTTCATACCCCCCAACACTTTGGTTATTTCAGGACAAACAGTTAAGTCTTGTGCTTAAAAATATTTATACATTTTGATAAAACACCAATGCAAGTTCCTGAGGGTAATCTTTGGATCTTTCTATTGGGTCCTAAGTGCTGCTTCATAGTGAAGCCAGCCTTATTTCTCTAGAACCCCAACTGTGACAATGTAGACTTGCCATGGCTAAAGCTAATCTAATGCCCCCTTAACCTTCTATAATCAACATCCTGCCAAGTGAATCAACTCTGAGAAAACTAAGGATATATGGCTAAGGATATATCTTTTATGGCATTTATGGTATATTTAAATTAAATAAGCTCTTAAACAATGTATTTGGAACATGGATAAAATAGCCTGATGCTATGCAATTGGACATTTTATCAAAATATCTGCCCTGCTTCTTACTTTTTAAGTGATTTCACTTCAGAACACTGCTGTGCATTTTTACTATCCCAGCTAAGCATTCAGCTTTCTGTAATATTCAGAATGGCTACATTCTTGTTTCTATCGTCAGGGCCATTTATTTTATTTTATTGGATTGATCTTTGCTCCTTAATCATAATAAATTGATGTTTAAGACCTATTATTATCAATCATAAACATAATTTCTAACTAACTGATAACTCAGTGCTGAATTAATATTAAACTCATTAATATGTTCAAACATGCTTACATTTAACTGGACCAATGCAATAGATAAATAAATATACAAAATGGTAAAGAAAATGTTTAACAATAGTTAATCATAATTCCTGATAGTTATTATTTTCTCCCAACCCTGATGGAAAACTTTCTTTTTCTCTTTTAAAGGTTTAATGCAATTGTATACTGTTAATTTTTACAGCAAAAAATAGAAAACAGATTAACAAAACATTTTTCTTCCAGCATTCTAATACAGTAAGGTACAGAAATGCACAAAGGGAAGACAGTGAAATTAAAATGATCCAAGAAAAGAAAGAACAAGCAGAAATGAAAAGGTATTTTAAATGTAACTTTTATGTCAGTATATAGGACTGATCTTAATCCTAGTTAGGCAAACATTACTTAACTGGTTACTCCATTGATAGATTGCTTATGAGCATATTTTCTTTGTGGATAATATGCATAAATCTCAAAGGCCAGCATCGTTTTAAAGGGTGCATTCTTTGCTGGACATACATCTTCAAAGATCTTGCAATCATAACGGTTAGTGGTATATTTAGGTCATTATCATCCAGGGTCCAACCTTCTCTATGGAAAGAAGAGATTGGGATAGTACTTAGCCACAGAGAATCCTAAAGATTTTCTGGATGCTTGTTGGTCAGGATTCAGGCCTGGTTATAGGATGGAAATTGTATTGCTCATTTCAGGAGATGATCTGTGGTGGCACCACACTGGGGCAGTACAACTGAATTTCTCAACAGTCTTCAGTTCAATTGAACGTGGTATCCTTCTGAACCAAGAAAGTTGCCTGTGAGAAACACTGTCTTGCTGTGTTCTCCTCCTTGAGGACTGGTTTCAGTCAATGGGGAATAGGTCAACTTTACAAGAACTCCAAAGTAGAGAGCTGGGGGGGGGAACCATCCTATTCCTCCCTGATGCTTAAGGTGTACATCAGGAGTCCCCAACCCCGGGCCATGACAGCTACCGAGCCATGGACTGTTGGGAACCGAGCCAGCAAAGCAGCAAGAGAGCACACGAAGGTTCATTTGTACCACCACTGCCGGTCTATGGAATCAAAAGGTTGGGGACCCTTGGTCTACATGAAGCCTTGGTCTACTGGGTGGAGGTATCACTAATATAAGAATGATACTCAGTTGTATAATCTCCATTTCAAGGAAAAGATGGAGCTTCGTTATTCACTTGCAATGTGATTGTTTCTCTACTAGCAAGCAAACAAACAAGTTCTTGTTTGAGAGATTGTTAGAACTCTTGTTCAAGGTCTCTCAAGAGAGGATCATTTCTTGTTCTTTCTTGTATTGTTCCATGTTTCCTTCAAGGTGGCCCTTTCATTGAGAAGCAGCTACAGCCTCTCAACAATTCTGTGAACTTTTCACATAGAAAGAGAACTTATGCATTGAAATCTTTTAGGTTCACTCTCTGGGTCTTACATATAGGACTCTTTGTGTAATTTTTGGTTTTAGTTCCCAGCTTATTTTATCTCCTAATCATCTGACTTGCACCCTAACAAGTTAGGGGCTACTTGATAGTAACCATTAAATAATCATCATAGCTTACCAGAGGCTTTCTAAAGCCCACATTTAACACTGTCTCAATTGTACTACAGTTGAGATATAGCTGCTATCCAAAAGAAATTAGAAATATATATATATATATATATATTGATTGCTGTCTCTGTAATCATGTTGTTCTTGAAAGAAAAGTTCAGGAAGAAGAGTTGCGGGAGAATCACCCCTATTTTGACAAGCCTCTTTTCATAGTGGGCCGGGAACACAGATTTAGGAATTTCTGCCGAGTTGTAGTTAGAGCTCGCTTTAACGCGTAAGTATATGTGTAACTTATGATGGTGTTTGCTTTGATTCACTATCTTCTGTTTTTAAAAAGCTTCCGCAAAATAACATCAACAACTAATCTGAGACATTTTAGTATAGCCAGCAATTACATATTTTGCAAATGTCTCTTGGTTTTATTATTTATTTTACTCTTTCAATCACAAACAAAAACTAGGAAATCTGTCTGCACTGCTTTTGCTATATAAAGTGACAGACTATATTTTTTTTTTCAAAATCTGCAAATGAATTCAAGGATGTGAATGTTGCGATGCCTTCTATGCAGATTGCCCTTGACACTCATTTGAATATTGTACAAGTTTTCAAATGTGGCAGCTGATAGAGGAGAACATGACCTCACTTCGTACTTTACAGTTCTCACAAAGCCTTCCAGTCAACCAGCCTGGACTCCAAAGCCCTCCCTGAGAAATTCCTGAATTGCATGTGCTCAGCTAAAATTATTATTATTATTATTATTATTATTATTATTATTATTATTATTATTATTATTATTATTATTATTATTATTATTAGGGGGATAGTGGTGACAACTTAAACAGAAGTGATATAGTGCAAACCTAAAGTCATACAAACTTTGGAACTGCTATAGAATACCTGCTGCCATCCAGTTCTGGAACATCTACTCTCAGAGATCCAAAACAATATATTAGACAGCATCAGTCTGAGGAAGGATTTAGGGACTTTGATATGAACTAAAAGTATAAAATACAATATAAATTGTCTTGATATTTCAGAATGGATATATTAAGTCACAAATTCTGTTTCCATTGATGGAGTAGCCAATGTAGCTATTAATTAAAGAAAGAAAAAATGTACTTATATGTTCCCAGTGCCCAATAGTCGCCTTATTTTAAAATTAAGTCTCAATCTAAACTATATCTATTAACATTAGATTTAAGCAAATTTCTGTGAGTTCTGGGATCATAAATGAAAATGTTCAATCCCCAAATGGCTATGAATTTGTGGTTTTGTTTATTTAAAAAAAAATACTCTTCATTTTCAAATGCAGATTGTCTTGTATATTTGTAACACAGCTTTGTATAATAAAAATTGAACAATAGAACTCTAAAAAATTTTCTCTGTTACAGCTCTAAAACAGATCCTGTTACCGGAGCAGTTAAAAACACAAAATACCATCAACTTTAGTAAGCAAAAATGAATTTATGCATTTTATACATTGATGTACACTTTTTGCAAACTTAAATTTCTAATAGAACTGTTTTCTAGAATAATTATTTCCTGAAATGTTTTCTAGAATAATTATTTCTAAGATGTCAACATTGTGGAAAATTCTCTAATTTCACTAGTCCAACTTATATTTGACTCTATAATTTCTAGAGTCCCATTGCTACTGAGTTTGTTCCATTTTATTTTGCAGTGATTTGCTGGGATTAGTTACTTATCTAGACTGGGTAATGATCATTGTCACCATATGTTCCTGTATTTCAATGATGTTTGAATCCCCTTTTCGAAGAGTAATGCATGCACCTACACTACAGGTAATTTTCTGAAAATAATTGGTTTGGGTACAGTATTTTGGAAATCTTACTGTTTTTCAGTCAATGTTTTTTCTTTGTTTTTCAGATTGCTGAATATGTTTTTGTAATATTTATGAGTATTGAACTTAACTTGAAGATTATGGCTGATGGCTTGTTTTTTACACCAACTGCAGTCATCAGAGATTTTGGAGGTGTCATGGATATTTTTATATACCTTGTAAGTTTTTGTTCTTCAAGTTAATTCAAACCAGTAAAAACTAGGACCTGTGTTAAGAGTTAAAAATAATTTGTATCCATAGTTGACATCATTTTCATATAAAGTTCCATTGCCTTCAGTTGTATATTTATAATATATAAACAATTAGACTTAATTGTTGTCTAACATATTTGCAGAAATATACTGCCAGGAGACTATGAATATTTAAAATAAACAAAGAAATTCCATTGTTTTATTAGTATGTTATTTTCATCATGGAACTAAGGATTTATTTTGCAGTTGTCACACCTCCTTCATAGAATTTTTCTGAAAGTGAAGGGCACAGCAACAGCATCAACACCATCATAATGTCTTGGCAGTATTCTGTATTCTGTATTTTCTTTATTCTGTATTCAGAATATTCAGAATATTCTACATTTTGTTTCCATGGCTTCCCTCTATTTTTTATCAGAAAAAAAACAGGAAATGGAATTGTGAATAGAAAATATTAATCTGTACATACTTTATCATTCTCAAACAGTGTATTAAAGAGAGGGGAGGAGATCTTGTTTAGTTGTAAGTTTTTTGCCTTTCCGGCATCCCCATGATTATATGATCAAAATTCAGATACTTGGCAACTGGTTCATACTTATGACAGTTGCAGTATCCTGCAGGGTCACGTGGTCCCTTTTTGTGACCTCCTGACAAGCAAAGTCAATGGGGATTCACTTAACAACCGGGTTACTGACTTATCAACTGCAGTGATTCAGTGAATAACGTAGGCAAGAAATGTGGTAAAATGTGGCAAAATTCACTTAACAAATGTCTCACTTAACAACAGAAATTTTGGGCTCAGTTGTGGTCATAAGTCAAGGACTACCTCTAGTGTATGCATGAAATACACGTTAAAACTCATATTATAATTCAGGTTATTTTCTCTCTTTCCAAAGGTAAGCCTGATATTTCTCTGCTGGATGCCCCAGAATGTTCCTGCTAAATCAGGAGCTCAGCTGCTAATGGTCCTACGGTGTCTTCGGCCCCTTCGTATTTTTAAACTGGTGCCTCAGATGAGAAAAGTTGTTCGGGAACTATTTAGTGGCTTCAAAGAAATCTTTCTAGTGAGTACTATGTATGGTTTCTCATTTCAAATATCCTTTTTTATAAGGGAAACCATCAACACATATATTTCATCAGAGGTCTACAAATAAGTTTAACGAATTAATCTCCTTGGTTCTTGTCCCTTGTAATTGCTTGTGAATCCATCCAGTTATAACCTCTAATCACATCCATAGCTATGTATTTAAAGCAGGCAGTCTGTTTCTTTAAGAATACAATGTTACTACTATGAAGGTATTACATTTTCTTCAAAAAAATAATAGGTGATATTTTGTACTGGGAAAAATGTTACATTTCTGCAAGAATGCATTAAATTTTCCCATGTTTACACAAAGAAATGAACTGCTGCGGTGCCATATTCCATTGTTCTCCCCAAGTTCTGAATACCAAATTTTAGCAAATGTTAAAAGTAAACTTTGTACTTTGCTATGTGTGAATGGCATGGTTTGATATAAGCATATGGGTTGCCTTTAAAGAGTTATAGATAAATCTGATTGCCATGACTGGCAGAATAAATTGGCCATTCCATTAGGACATTTTTGATTGTGCACCTGCTTGAATGCATGAAATATATAGCAAGTTATTTGAATAGGTTGGGGAGTAAATTTGAATATAGTAAGCTTACTTCCTAGTGTATATGAAAAGAAGGATGGAAAAAACATGAACAGAAGAAACCACTTAGCTGCCATCCTAAAAATTCTGTTATAGTAATCAGTTCTTCCTTGCAGTTCTGAAATGAAAGTCATTGCATGGTGATTATTGTTATAGAAAATATAAGAGAAAAATACTTTTTTTCCTATTTTTTTTCAGGTTTCAATCCTTTTATTGACATTAATGCTTGTTTTTGCAAGCTTTGGAGTTCAACTTTTTGCTGGGAAACTGGCCAAGTGCAATGATCCCCATATAACTGCAAGAGTAAGAGCAAGTTTTTTGTACTTAGATAATTTCCTCCTCCTTCTTTCACTCATTTTAATCAGCTGATGAGGCTTAATTTATGGTGATGTTATGTAGAAACACTAAAAAAAGGCATAGAACTGAAAGTGTACGTTGTGTGAAGACAAGTCATTTCCCTCTGCATCATTTGTTTAAAAATACTTCTGGATTCCCTTTTAGAGTATTGCCCTCTCACAATGGTTTCTACCATATATGCTTATCTAAGCGTAAACATAGGTGTATACATCAAACAATTTTCAAATAATAAATTATCACAAAATGTGACAAATAGAAGCAAGGATCGGCTATGTAACTGATGAGGTTCAGTATTTAGCTTAGTGAGAACAGTAAAATCCAATAATTGTGCCTTTCCCAACAGCCTTGGTGGAGCAGTGGGCTAATGCCTCCTTAAGTAACACCAGCTGCCTGCAATTAGTGCAGGTTCGAGTCCCACCGGGCTCAAGATTGACTCAGCCTTCTATCCTTCTGAGGTAGGTAAAATGAGGACCCAGATTGTTGGGGGCAATAAGCTGACTTTGTAATAATGCCGCTTGGGGGCCCCCGAAAGCCCTAATAAGCAGGCATATACATAGAATGAAGGCTATTGCTAAGCACATTGATTTGTGCTTTGAATTGTAAGCCGCCCTGAGTCTTCGGAGAAGGGCGGGATATAAATGGGATTAAAATAAAAATAAAAAAAAGTAAGAATTCAAGCATTGAGAGGGAACAGTTTAACTGAATGAGTTCCAGAATCCAGACTCACTCCTCCAGCTGTCCAAGCAGATCTCTGGTACTGTAAATCTGATGTTGCTCGCAATACATGTGTGGTCTCAGTCAAGGAAAATATTGCTTAAAGTCTGGGGGAAAAATTCTCACCATAAGTTCTGTCTTCTTCATGCATAGATTAGCTTCTCTGCATTCCTGAACATAAATGGCAGATTCCCTAAACTGAGGCATAACTCTTGTTTGTTTACAGTATGCTATTGACATATATTAAAATAAAGCATTTTGGTTTCTATACAAAATGTGATGTTATATTTCTGACAGGAAGATTGTCATGGTATATTCCGAATAAATGTAAGTGTTTCCAAAAATCTGAATTTGAAGCTAAGACCTGGTGAAAAAAAGCCTGGATTTTGGGTGCCTCGTGTCTGGTAAGTAATGTGTTTTGGGCCTTAAATATAGATTTATTATTAGTGTTGATTAATAGAATTACTCCAGTAGATTAATCCAATGGAATGATAATTTCCAGTCTCAAATCTTTAAATTCAACAGCCACATTGGAATGCGTCTTCTGTCCAAAAGACAATATATCTAGAGATTATTATTGTAGGGTAAATAACAAAAGAGCAATTGATTCATTGCATTGCTTAATTCTCTTGAGTTGCCATTTGTCAATTTCTTCCATCAAAAATCCCCCCCACCCCAAAAAGGACTCTTTTTCAGAATTAAGGAGTACAAAAGATCAACATCATGGAGGGAATTTCAGGAGAGGGTAGAACAAGAGAATCACATTGGGGAGTAACAGGTTACTAACCTGGCACTGTTTTAGGATATACTGTTGGCAAACAACATTTTTTTACTCCTCATTTCTGTGTTGTATTGCAGGGCTAACCCTCGAAACTTTAACTTTGACAATGTTGGTAATGCAATGCTGGCATTATTTGAAGTCCTGTCATTAAAGGGGTGGGTAGAAGTCAGAGATGTCATCATTCATCGTGTGGGTCCAGTAAGTATTTTCCTCAAATCTGTAAGACCTGTCAGATTTTTTCCTATTCATTCTTATTAATAAGACAAATGTAATATTGATACATTTTTATGTTGCAGATTCATGGCATCTACATTCATGTTTTTGTATTCCTGGGCTGCATGATTGGACTTACCCTTTTTGTTGGAGTTGTCATTGCTAATTTCAATGAAAACAAGGTAACACTGCAGATTTTCTATTTTTCTACAGTAATCATGTTTATATTGTGTTACTTTTAAATGTCTTCATGTGTAATCAGATAATATTGCTGAGCTAACATACAGTTGTGTTTATATTAAACAGCAGGGATATTTTTTCAATTATAAAATTATTTTTTGCATCACATGTAATGTATTGCATACCTAAGTATTTAGAGGATTAATTTATATTAATGGAGTTACAGTAAGTATAACATTTCTAGTCTTGCTATAAGCATTTTTCCCCTCTGGTTGTTCTTACCAGGTACACAACCTGGATATGATTTACCAAATTTTTAGTAAGACTCTTAACTTAAAAAATGGACAAAGCGCACGCACGCACGCGTACACACACACACAGAGAGAGAGAGAGAGAGAGAGGAATTAGAAAACAACCCCTAAAACAGAAGCAAAATAGAGCACAATTCCCTAGTTGAAAGAATCCCTAATGATTATTCATTCCAATAATGAATATGATAAGAAAAAAGCAAATACATTTTGGTGGTAATGGCTCCTGTTGTTTTAGGGAACAGCTCTACTAACAGTTGACCAGAGGCGATGGGAAGATCTGAAGAGCAGATTAAAGATAGCACAGCCTCTTCACCTCCCACCACGTCCAGGTATCTAGATGTTTAAAACTCAGATTCAAAAGGTAATAAAACCACTAAGTGATAATGCATATGATCAAATGTTTAAGTCACTATGTGCCATCATCTTGAAGTTGAGTCTTAGCAACCTTCAGGATGATTCATCCCCAAAATGATCCTTCAGGTTTTCCAGCAATGCACTCATCACCATTATAACTGAGTCATTCATATTGTTGCTGGCCATCTTATTCTCTTTCCTACCATCTTTCCCATCATTATAGACTTCTCAAGGGAATTGGGTCTTCACATAACATGTCCAAATATTATAATTTGAGCCTTATCATTTCTGTCTGGATTGAGAACTCTAGATTAATTTGTTCTATGATCCATTATTGTTGACATGATAGCAGTGTTCCAATGTTTGAAGGGCTCCCACAGAGAAGAGTTGGTCACCCTATTCTCCAAAACACCTGAAGCCAAGACAAGAAGCAATGGATGAAAGCTATTCAAGGAGGGAAGAACTAAATTTCCTGATAGTGAGAACAATTAACCAGTGGAACTGCTTGCCTCCAGAAGTTATGGGTGATCCATCACCGGAGGTTTTAGGAAGAGATTGGACAGCCATTTGTCTGAAATTGTATAGGATCTCTTGCTTAAGCAGGGGGTTGAACTGGAGGACTGGGGTCCCTTCCAACTTTATTATTCTGTTCCATTATCCCAAAGGGGCTTTTTCAAAAGACAACTGAACTTTGCTATTCCTTGAAGACATTTCGCTTCTCATCCAAGAAGTGTCTTCAGTTCTGAAGAAGCTTCTCAGATGAGAAGCTAAATGTCTTCAAAGAAATGTCTTCAAGGAAATGTCCAGTTGGCTTTTGAAAAAGCATCTTTGGAGCAACCATGACCTGGATAACTGAGAATCTCAATAGACATTCTGTTCTATTCGTTTGTTATTCTTTCTATGATCATGTGTATCCATCCGATCAAGCCCAAAGAGAGTCTAGAATGGTATAGGATGTCCTGCCATGGGCAGCAGGTTCGACTAGAAGACCTCCAAGGTACCTTTCATCCTATTATTCCATCTTCTGTGTTCTATGATATTCTCAGGAGCCTTCTCTAACTCCAAAGTTCAAAGCATCCATAATCTTTCTATCCTGCTTCTTCTTCAAGTCCATCTTTCATTTCCATAGAATATCATAAAGAAAACTATTGCCTGCATGTTTCAGATCTTGAAGGTATAGACATATCACAGTATCTAAATATCTTTTCCAAGGCCTTCATTACTATCCTACCAAGTGCTAGTCTACAGTATATCTCTGGACAGCTAGTTATTTTACTGATAATCCTAAAAGGCAGAAATTACCTGCCACTTCAGTATCTTCATTGTCAGTTTTAAGGTTGAGTATTGTTATCTTTATCATTATTCTTTGCATTTAAACTTCCTCTTTTTTCATTGTGCTCCTTGACTTTCATAACTAAACCTTGCAGATCCTTTGCATTTTCAGATATCATAGTAATTTCATTAATACAGCTCAAGGTATGGAAGTGTTTCTTTCAGTTTTAAAACTACACTCATTGCATTCAAGCCTGCTTCAATATATATACTCAGCATATAGAGTGAATAAATAAGCGAGTATATAGCAATAGCACTTAGACTTATATACCATTTCACAGTGCTTTACAGCCCCTCTAAGCAGTTTGCAGAGTCAGCATACTGCCCCCAACAATCTAGGTCCTCATTTTACCAATCTCGGAAGGATGGAAGGCTGAGTCAACCTTGAGCCAGTCGGAATCAAAGGAATCAAATTCCTGGCAATGTTAGCAGAGTTAGCCTGCAATACGTCATTCTAACTACTGTGCCATTATGGCTCTCATATAGCCTTATCTCACTCCTTTGTCATCCTGGAGCTGGTCTGTTTTGCCATTTTCTGTCTGGACTGTGACATCCTGTCACATGTGTAAGTTCCACATGAGGAGAAAGTTATACTTTCTATTTTCCTAAGGACATTCTACATCTTGGTATGGCCAACACAATAAAATGCTTTCTGTGATCAATTAGTTCTTTTTTGTGTGTATTCTTTGGCTTTATTAATTACCAAGCACTCATCAGAAATAATGTCTCATGTTTCTTAACTTTTTCTAAAGCCAGCTTTGTAGGGCTCAAATCTATCTACTTTGCTCACACATGAAAGTAACAATATTATACTGTGTTGACTAATATGTGCCCACAAATAACAGCTGCACTGAGGGGGGAAAATTGTAGAAGTCATTGCAAATTCTGTCCTATATAAACTTATGCTTTTATTTTGTTTTTTCAGATAATGATGGATTCCGAGCTAAAATGTATGATATAACCCAACACCCATTTTTCAAGAGAACCATTGCAGTTCTTGTATTGGCCCAGTCTGTGCTATTATCTGTTAAGGTACTTTTAAGGTGCTTTATTAATTATTTACAAATGAGCATAAATAGGAGAAAATCGCTGTGTTTATAATAAACAGGAACAACTGTGGTAGAATTTTAAACAGAAAAGAAAATTAGATATTTTTTCATAAACTTTTTTTTTCTTTTGCATAAGTGGGATGATCAAGATCCAGTAACTGGTCCATTAGCTGCAATGTCAGTGGTCTTCACCTTCATATTTGTTCTAGAGGTAATATATTTCAATATTTCTGTAAATAAGTTCAGATTAGATTTGTCTTGTGTCATTTATTGTACATTACAATATTAGAAGATAATATAGATGCTATTTATTAATTACATCTATAACTCACTTGAGTCCATTATGACTCCAGGTGGCATATAATATAAATTTAATACGATACAATGCAAAATGTATAAAAAAGCAGATGTCTAGAAGCATAACATTGATTTTATTAAGCCAGTTGTCTTCATAAGGAGTCCACCTCTACTCTAACTCATGGCCAGGGAAAAGCCAGGTTTTTAGGGCTGTCTTAAATAAGGTAAGAGTGAGGGTTTTATACTATGAATCTCTGAGGGAATATCATTCCAGAGGATAGGCACTATAATAGGAAAGGCTCACTTTCTTGATCCCATCAAATGGCACTGTCCACTTTGCCAGACCACACAGGAGAGAAGACAAGCAGTCCCCCAGATAACTCATGAAAAGTTCTATAAATGATCATTAGCATCCCAAATTATATCTGGAAGCCTGTTGGTTAACCATTGCCTACTATTGACATTCTTAGCAGACACATTATGTTATTTGGCCATACCATGGCATGCCGATAACTGCCCATGCTTCTGATCCTGGGCCAGCTACAGCTTCTAAATAGTCTTCAAGGGCAGTCCCATGTAGAGTTCATTGCAGTGGTAAGTTACTGCCTTAAAGGCATTTTGGTGTAGTTGATACACTAGATGAATTTGTATGAAAGTGGTCCTATCCAAGAGTTGTCAATCCAAGTAGTCTTCAAATTGCACACCAATTCCGAAAGAAGTGCAACCCCATTCAGAACTAAAAATGAAATATTTTGTACTGGGTTTTCCAAATACCCATAACTATTCAGCTTGTCAAGGTTGAACTTAAGCTGTTCCTGGACCTGATTACAGGAACCACTGCCTTAACACCATATCTCCCACTCCTAAACCCTGTGAGCAGTACAAAAGAATGTCATTGACCATAGTATCAAAATTCAATAAGATCAAGGAGATGCACTACCCCCATCCCAGCTCCACCAGAGATCATCTGCGAGCATCATCAATGCCATCTCAGTACCATGTCCTGATCTAAAACCTATCTGAAAGGTATACAGATTAGTTATAATTTTCAGGACTGCCAGTCTGAAGCTGTAACCATTCTGCTGTTCATGACACACAATCCAAGAAAAAAGGTGGTGCTTTTGCAAGCAAATGAAGTCTTTGGGTTTGAATGGAGGATTTTAGAAGTATTAGTACCCTACTCATAAGGTTTATCTAAAATATCTAAATATGGGGATCTAATCACTGTTCCTGTATCGGCTTTGGTCCATGTTAATAGATGGTGACAAAAACACCACAGAATTAAGTTAATTAAAATCATAATGAACAGCAAAAGGAGAGGCTTTGCCAATTTCTTGTGTTCATGTAAAAAAAAATTTGCTGATTAGATATAAAGTAATCGATCAAACATTAAAATAGGTTTCTTTTTCTGCATTAATAATTATAACCAAAGACTAGTAAAATATGTATATGTTGTAACATTTTCTTGTATATCAGGTTTGTTTTTGCTTATACATATTTTAATCCAATAGTTAAATTTATTTTCAATAATTATCCATTTGAATATTATTAAAACATAATTTTGAGGAATCATTCATGATTATTTTTATTTATTTTTATTTTAATTCCATTTATATCCCGCCCTTCTCCGAAGACTCAGGGCGGCTTACAAGCTTAGTAGTAGCCTTCATTCTATGTATATGCCTGCTTATTAGGGCTTTCATACACCCCCCAAGCGGCATTATTACAAAGTCAGCTTAATACAAAGAGAAGCTCTTACATATACATTTGTTTTTGCAAGGTTACAATGAAAATTATTGCCATGTCACCTGCTGGATTTTGGCAGAGCAGAAGAAATCGTTATGATCTCTTGGTGACATCATTAGGTGTCATATGGGTGATTCTCCACTTTGCCATAACTGTAAGTTTCAAGAACCACATTGTCTATTCAAAGAATGTAGGATAGTTTTGCTCTTTTTGCGAATCTGCAAAATGTATAATTCTTTGAGGCTTGATCTTGCCTTGTTATGGTCATTCCTGAAAAGACAGTATTTTTTGTAATTACAATTAATATTATAACTGAGTTTACTCAGGTAGCCACAAATGATTTAAACTAGAATTAATGGGATGCAGTTTTCAAAGGATGCAGTTTTCACTAAATATTTGCATTGGGCTTAGTTATTGTGGTAGCACATATGTTTATAAACTATACTATGTCAGAAACGGAATGGAATGTTACTTGACTGAATATTCCTTCATGCTAAAATATTCCTGTTTATTAACATTTTTCCCTAATAGTAAATGCTATAGAGAATTTTGTTAGTCCTATGTATATTTTATGTTAGCAATTGTAAGGAAAAGAATAAACTTGATGAAATGTATTCCCGCAAAGGCTGCTTACATGATTTTAAAAGTAATGTTGAAAAATTCATGGAAGATAAATTATGACTTTAGAAATAGTGTCATTATATTTTGTGTTGGTCAACTCAGTGCTGAGTGCTTTATCTAGTTCTACTTAGTGGTATCAAAGATGCAGAAAAATTAGAATAAGGGCAGAGAAGATCAACAAAATCAAAATAAGCAGACAAAATTAAGCCTAATTTATGTGTTGATTATGTTAAAGAAAAGATAACCAAGAGAAACATATAATAGAACTTTTCAATTATCTGAAGAGTTATCCATCAGAAGAAGGCCAAGACCTGTTTTCTACCAACCCATAAAATAATTGTCTTAAATTGCAGAAAAACAAGTCAGTCAATTTCTATGGAATCTATATGTCAGAAATAATATGCTTTTGGATATGGATACCAAAGGATGGGAACAAAGTATGGGGGAGAGCTATTGTTTAATTTCTCTGCTTTTTAGAACCAGTTGTCTTCCTATTGCCCCACACTAGGCCGAATGTAATCATCAGTAATTGACACATTTGGTTTTATTAACTTAATTGTAAATCAGGTAACAGATAAAGCTAGAATGGCAGGCTGTAAATTAGGCAGAGGAAGACCTGCAGAATAAGTATCTCTTATCTGAAGCTCATAGCTGTGGCTTAGCCATGACCAAGAATAGCAGGTCTTGGTGCAAACCAGTAGTCAGACCCATTACAGTCTGCAATGCCCAGTCCAGAGTTGTAAGCCAAAAATAAATTTCAGGAATGAGGGGCCAGAGGAACAAGATCTAGCAATGGAGAAGTGTTTCCAAAGAGAAGGAAAGAAAGAAAGATATGAAGCTATTTCTATTTCTGTCTAACAAGTTCCATGTAATAACACCTAAATAATGAAATTATGAGTCTTTTTACATCAAGAACTATGCACTCATTCAATGTACTGTATTAAAGCTATACTGGTTATCGCAAAAATACAATCCTGAGCTGCATTTAATAATCAGTCCTGAGTACTGATTATGCTGATGCTTTGTGTTTCAGAATGCCTATACCTATATGATGGGGGCATGTGTTATTGTGTTCAGGTTTTTTTCAATCTGTGGAAAGCACGTAAGTACACATGAGGGTTTTTCCCCCATGCTTATACTAATTACACATTGAATAAGTTGGACTGTGTGTTTTTTTTATTGAATTGAGGCTCTTACTGGTTTAAACCAATACATTGTTATAGCCTAGAAGTAAAGAACAATGAAAAAGGAACAGCTGACATAATCAGAATTAGAAGTAGGCAAAATTGTTTAGTTTTCATACAGATGGAAGCTTACAACAAAAAACCTCCATAGTATGAATGAGCGTATGAATGTTTGCATACCATAGAAAGAGCTTAAAAATAAATATCCATACAACTTTTAAACATCTACTGTACAGCAATAAATTAACAAAACCTTTACCAATAACATTCCAACACAAATTCTAACCACCTCACTATATAATTATTTTGTTGAATTAAAATGTTTTCAGTTTAAAGTGAACAGTTCTAAATATACAAAACAATGTTCTGAATCTGTGTCAATTTTGTTGGCTTGGAACAATGCCTGGAATTGTTACAGAGGTTCCAGCAAAATTAGAGCGTTCTTGGAACAATCCCAGTGAGGTTGAAACAGTCCACTTCAACTTCAGCACATTTCCATTTTGACCCATGTCTTATACCAAGCCTTCTTTCCCACTGCTTTCCAGGTGACTCTGAAGATGCTGCTGCTGACAGTGGTTGTCAGCATGTACAAAAGCTTTTTCATCATTGTAGGAATGTTCCTACTGTTGCTTTGCTATGCTTTTGCTGGAGTAGTTTTGTTTGGAACTGTGAAGTATGGAGAGAACATTAACAGGTATGATTTCTGTCACTTCATCTGAAAGTATTTGATAACTGTGATCTTGTTTTAGAGCATCCTTGCTTTGATGGATGCCTCTGTTATTACATTACCAGAGAGGCAGCCCTATTGATCTGTGACTGAGAGTCTCAGAAAATTCAGCATCAAATATCAAAGTAATGCTTATATGGCATTTCAAGTATACATGAATCCACTCTACAATGAATGTTTGAGTATTTGCAGAACCTGCAAGCTAGGAAAACAGCAGGAGCTATTATGAATAATAGCTAGTCTGGGTTCAAGCTTAAGATCCAAAACAGCCCCATGAAGAGACATATTCAAGCAATTTTCAGGGCAGTGCTGGTTACAGAAAGGTGTATGTAACACAGCTAGTTCTGAACAATCTAAACTATCCTGCTGCTCTAAATATAGTAAACACTACCTTACTTCCAACTAGGGAGTCTTATTCAAATACCACACCAGTCCTTTTCTGTGCAGATTGGGGAAAATATACCATGTTATCATTCAACTCAGGTACTGTAGCAGACTAGACTTGTATAAGCTAGCCTGGGTAGGGAAGGGGGAATTACCCAAATACCCTAGAGGATTGTTTGATTATGTTCTTAGTTGTGAAATATTGAATAATTATTTTTATGTGTTAAAAACAGGCATGCCAACTTTTCATCAGCTGGTAAGGCCATTACTGTACTCTTCAGAATAGTCACTGGAGAAGACTGGAACAAGATAATGCATGATTGCATGGTAAATTGACTGATTAAAATCCTGCATCATTTTAGCCAGCAGAAGCTTTGCATCTTAAAAATACCTTACATTTTATTTTAAAAAATGTGATCCTTCACCCAAACTTTGATTTATTGACTCTTGAAAATGCTATAGAAATAAATGTATAAGTACTTGGCAAAAATTATTAGGAAATATTTGTGCTATATGCCCAACTAGGTCCATGCAGTTTTATTGTATTTATTGAAATGAAAGGTGACAGGTTTTCAGTTCTAGAGAATGTATTAACAATTCTGTTCTGTGGAATGTATTAACAAAGATAAAGAATTGTTCTTTTTTTTCTGGATCTTTGAAGCAGTCAGTGAGAAATACTGTGAAAGAACTCTCCCTTCTCTGCCCCCAAATTATCCCATTGCCATGATGTGGTGATGGACTTTAAGTTAGGAGGCATTTTAAATGGGTGTTGTATAATAAGGTCTATATTCTACACCCAAAGAAAATATCTGTTTAGGAAGAATATATCTATATATGAAGGTTAGCTGAATAGAACTAAAAATATAAATACAAATATGCATATCCAAACAACTGAAGTTGGCAATTCTCTAGAAATGTTTGGTCATTATTGGAAACAGCATTTTGAATTATATGATCCATTCTTCCTCTCTTGTCAATTCAGAATAACTTTACTCTTTGGTTATAGGGGGAAATGGTGTAGTCTTTTAGCATAAATAAAAAAGAGATTGTGTTGTATAGGCAGTACAACAATTGAGCTGCTCCATTTCATGGTGACTGTCACATATAAAATACCCAACACACCCACAATATTTTTGATTCTGATGTTAAGAGAATGCTTGGTTGGGGGGAAAAAACATGTGGAGTGGAAAGCATCAGAGAAATGAGGAAGTTGATCAGTTTTGCTGAAGTTCAAAATACTCTGTGTGTGTGTGTGTGTGTGTGTGTGTGTGTGTGTGTGTGTGTGTGTGAGAGAGAGAGAGAGAGAGAGAGAGAGAGAGAGAGAGAGAGAGAGAGCACCATATCTACTTTTGTAACCCTATTAGCTTTTTGTTTCATGCAGGTTCAACCTCCTTTTTGTACTCCAGATAACAGAACATACTGGAAAACAGATTGTGGGAATTATGCCGGTGCTCTTATGTATTTCTGTTCATTTTATGTCATCATTGCATACATAATGCTGAATTTACTTGTGGGTAAGTTTTAGTCATGAAACACAGCAATAAAGTTTTCACTGTGTTTTTTAACTCTATTATGGATTTGCTCAGGACCTAGTCATACTTAAAAATAGCCATTAACTCCAGTGTTTCAGTCAGTCAGAATTAACAAATACTACTGATTTAACCAGTTCTTCTCTATGTATGATCAAACCGCCACATGCACTAATTTTATATATTTATAATTGACTGTTCAATCCTGACAGCCCTCATACTTATTAGTGAAAAAATGAAACAACATTTAAATAATCTGGTTACAAACCATAAAATAAAAACAATTAGTCATGGTTTAATAAGTGCAATCAATTATGCCATCCAAAATAAAATTAGTAAACATCCCATAAGGCTTGCCAGAGTTTCAGAAGTTTTCAAAACAAAAATGAGTTCTATAACCGAGATTCTGTGTCTGATCTGAAGAGTCTCAGGAAACACACATGGAAGATGCTACCACAGAACTGCTTTCCTCACCTAAGAAGCAAGTGGAGCAGAATCTCACTTCTGGCTCTTACCATACATTGCCTAAAGTACTCACATGAATGTTTAAAGCAACATGAACAACCTCAGACTAGATATGGTCTTTGCGATTTTCATGCAGCCATCCACCTAATCTCAAATATCCTATGTAGAAGTTTGGTTCAGATTTCTCAGAAAAAAACCTGTTTGTGGATTAAGTGTGGATCAGAAAGACAGAATGTTAGTTATCAGAGAGAAATTAGTGTTCTTAGTTTTTAGCTCCAATTTTATTGACTGCTTGCTTCAATCTCACTCATATTCCATGGTGAGCAGATTAGTTTTGAGAACATGACCAGGCAAGGGAAAAAAATAATTATGTTTGTTTTAATGAATGTCAGATTTTTCAAAATATTGCAGGATTATTTTGTTGCTGCCTTTGTTATGCACAAGGTTTGTAATTTCCTTTATTTAAACATCTTATATGCAGAGTTGAAAAAATAAGCGCATTATGGTTCCATACTACTTTATAACTTATTCAGCTTCTAATGAAGACAGCAGAGAATTGTTTTTTTAAAACAATTAAAATGATACATTTATACATCAGATGTCAGACTCAAAGAATCAATTCCACTGATTTATTGCTCATGCCTATACAGAAGAATCTAGTCAATTAAGGTCAGCACTAAATTGGTGTAGATAAGAGTCAATGGAATTCAAGAGGGGCTGGACTTAGATTGCTTGTGGGAATGTAATGATTCCAGCCTGATTTCTCTCTTGATTCTGCCACCATGCTCTGCCTCCCCTTCTCCTACACATGACAAAATCCTTTTATGATTTTACAAATCTAAGTTATTTTCAATTATAAATGCTTATAACTTGGGAAGCCCTTACTTTTTTGTGTTTCTATCTTATACAGCTATAATTGTGGAAAACTTCTCTTTATTTTATTCCACTGAAGAAGACCAGCTCTTAAGTTATAATGATCTTAGACATTTTCAGATTATATGGAATATGGTTGATGACAAAAGGGAGGTAAGAAATTTCTCTTGAATACTATAAGTTTCATTGACTTACTGCTCTGCTAATCAATTGCTAAAATGTAGCAATTAATTAAAGTAAAAATGGAATGTTAAATCCTTGGAAAAAGTCTGTGTCAACTTTTGTTGCCCTCCCATCCACAATCAGGCCCAAATTATGAACTATAACACAATATGACACATCAAGGCAGTGTTCTTTGAAAATGACCCATCTCTCTCACCTTATCTCCCGCTGCTATCACCAACGTGATATTACTGCCTGGCCCTTCCACCTCCCCCATAACAGTCCAATTTTCCCTGGCTCATCACTATCCCAGCTTAGAGAGCTCCATCTGACAGCCAGGTCACAATATAAATTTTCAACCAGCTGGCTGAACTGGCTCTTTCAGGTCTCTTCTGCAATACCACAATGCTTAATTTTAGACAGCCAGCTGCCACTACCCTACCCCAGCACATATACAGAGACCATATCTTCTGTTCTGCACTAACATAAACAGCACCTTAACTCACATCTACAGACTGAGCCATTCTGAATGTCACTCCTGTCCCTTCTATCTCTCATCCAGGAAACCAGACACCTTTTACCTTAGGGAGAGAATTCCACAGAGTGACAGGCTCTATGACAGCTGTAGAACTCAGATTGGCACCTACTTCAGCCCCTGAATTGCTGCTGCAGCAATTCACCTCACCACCTTGTTGCCCAGGCACCTCATAATAGGAAAAGACTGGCAAAAAATGTCAATGTTACTAAATCATTTATTTGGAGAATAATAAAAGACAAATATAAAGCTCTTTACTGGTGCAAGTATTTTATAATTGTGACTTTCTTTCCAGGGAGTAATTCCTACTTTCCGAGTCAAGTTTTTGTTGAGACTATTACGTGGAAGACTGGAGGTAGATCTGGATAAGGACAAACTTCTGTTCAAGCATATGTGCTATGAAATGGAGAGATTGCATAATGGTGGAGATGTAACATTCCATGATGTATTGAGGTATACTGAACAACACAGCTGGGCTGCAAACCTGTATCTCACAAGCTTCAGTTCAGGGAAGCTTAACCAAGGAGATAGGGCTACATCAGTTAGGGTTTCATTGCATCTTATCAGGCTAAAGAAACAAACACAGATTATAAAAATTACCGTTTTTCATTTAGGGATCTATTAAATTTATTTATTAATAAAACATATTTTAATTGCTTTTTCTCATTACTGTACTTAATCATGTACTGTAAAAAGTGCAACTTTCATATTATGAATAGAGGTAAGAATGAAAACTTTAACAGAAACAACGTTTTTGTTAGTGCACATAGTTAGAGCTATAAACAATCTGTCGGAGCATGCACAGTCTTATTGCACTGAGATAACCCAGGAGTAAACACAATAAACAGTATATATTAAATGGTGGTTTATCTTACATTATCTACAATATCATACATCAAGAACAATATACATACACATATTAATATAGCAGGCTCCAACACACAGCAGTTACAGCAGGAAATGAAACAGAGAGCACACATCTGCTGAGCCTTCCCTTTTATACAAAGCTCTTAAATGGACACAGACCCAGCTGGCTCTTAAAGGGACATAGACCCTGCTGAGTCATTCCCATCATTACATCATACATCTCACATCAGCAAGTTAGCTTTTAAATCATTACCTTGACACAGTCACAGAAGCAGTTATATTAATTGGATCTTCACCAAACTAATTACCAACTGCTCTGATCACAAATTTCCTTGTAATGTATAATTACTTCAACACACTCACTATGTAATTATCAACGGACACAGAGACATTAAGCATCATTTTACAAGCCAAATAAACATTCCAAAGGATCTATATGGTTTTGACATAGTCATTTTCCTTTTTAAAAAATATATATTTACTAATATACGTTTCTTCTAGCATGCTGTCATATAGATCGGTTGACATCAGAAAAAGTCTTCAGCTGGAAGAACTCCTTGCTAGGGAACAACTAGAGTACACCATCGAGGAAGAAGTTGCCAAGCAGACAATACGCATGTGGTTGAAAAAATGTTTGAAGCGCATTAGAGCAGTAAGTTTAACATTATTGTGTTATTAATACTTTTAAATGCTATTTTAAAAGTCAGAAGATAGGACTTGAACAATTGAGTGGAAATGACAGAGATGTACATTTCAGATAAATATTGATATAGTTATTAATCTTATTATTACTCCAGACCCTGCATTTTGCAGGAGTCTTGCCTTAATAACCAATAAGATTCTATGAAATCTTCAGCGCAAAACCATGTGAAAACATATGAGCCTTGCAACCTTTTCTTGCTAATTCCTTCTCTCTTCTCACGATAGAAAACATTTAGAAAAACAACAAAAAATGGAGGATGATGATACTGGTGATTATAGAGCACTTTGTACACAAGAGTTGATTTTACCCCTATAAACCTTTTACATTTTAAATATATATATAAGAAAGCTTGAAATGAATTTGGATTCCTAGAATGTGAGAAAAAATACACTTTTACATTGCCTTCAGGAGTTGTGAGTGCCCCATTGCTGGAGGCTTTTAAGAAGAGACTGTCTAATTTAAAAATTATTGAAGCTAATATACTTCAGTAGTCTCTAGATGATATTTTGAAAACATCTTTTTTATTATTTTGATTTAAATAACTTTTTTGGATAGTCACTTGAAAACAGAAATAAAATATATGTACCTTATAAAAACAATACAATAGGAAAAATCATTTAAAAGAGAATCCTAATTTTTGAAAAGTACTTTGGTTGATTTTATGCCATCAAGTCAGGCTCCGACCCTAGTGACTGTGGAGAAATGCTTATCATTTCAGTCTGTCACCAATGATAAGCCATAGCTGTTTGATCCCATCCATCTACCATCACCGTTAATTGTCCTTCCATATTTCTTAAGCTTGCCAAGGGTTTTTGAAAAGTGCTTTTAAAGAAAACAAAATATATCACATGTGTCTTATTTTCCTAGAAACAACAGCAGTCATGCAGTATCATCCACAGCCTCCGAGAGAGTCAACAGCAGGAGTTAAGCCGTTTCCTAAATCCACCAAGCATTGAGACAACACAGCCAAGTGAAGATATGAATGCTAATAACCAGGATAACAGTGCACAGCCTGAGGTAAAGGTTCATCCCTACTGTTGTTCTCAAAAAGCCAGAAAGGGAGCCAGTTTGGTGTAGTGATTAAGGCATCAGGCTAACATCTGGGAGGCCATGAGTTCTAGGCCCACCTTAGACGTGAAGCCAGCTGGATGATTTTGGCCCAGTCACTCTTTCTCTCAGCCCTCATTCTCACTTCCAAAATATTGCCAAGAAAACTGCAGGGACTTGTCCAGAAACTTGCCAGGAATCAATATTGACTTGAAGCCACAGCCTAATATGGCCTAGAAGCATTAAAAAAACCATGGGTCTGCGTAATAGTACACAACATATGAGAAAACATTCAACTGCATCTGAGTGAGACATATTTGGTAGATACCTACCAGATCTAAAGCACCTCAGTAAAAGACCTTTCCATTCATTTCTGCCTCAAAAATCTGTGTAAAGGACACATACTGTTTGCTGGCCATGGAAACTTGCTTTTCTTTCTTTTTTCCTTTTTTTTCTTTTACTTCTCCATTCTCTTATGTTTAATATAATTTTATGTTCAATTTTATGAGGCCTAAAATACATAATTTCTTGATCCCTCAGATATAAACAACCTTTATTTTTTCTGTGACCAGTATTTTATATTTTGGAATAACACATTGAATCCCATAACATTCTGGAATACATTTTCCTAAAATGTTTCTAGAAATAAATGTGGCAATAAATAATATTATCAATAAGTTGTAGCCAAGGATTTAAAAGAAACTTAACACAGATATTAATGGGAATAAAATGGCTTGATCTATCACAACAGATTCTATTAGTATCTAAATGAGAGAGCAACATTTAGAGTCTAAATATGGATGTTTGTACCTGGATGAAATGTGTCAAAATGGATTGGAAAAATTACATACAAAAAACATGCGTAGAAAACATTATTAACAGATACACACACACACATATGCACACACATACATTTGAGAAATCTGCATTCAAATCTGTCAATGACAATGAATGTAGCTTTTTAAAAAATTAACAAAAAGAAAGTACACGGGGCTGAACAGAATAATCTACACAAAATTGCAACTGCAAAATTTGTGAAACAAGGGCCAAAAATCAAAGGTCCTTTTTGTTGTTTTCAGGTTTTAATTCCTTTTTTCTCTCATTCTATTCAGACAAGTAGTGAACAGCAGCTGCTTAGTCCCACGCTTTCTGACAGAGGTGGATATCGACAAGATTCTGGTGAGGGGGGTAAACCTCAGCGAAAGCTTGGACAATGGCGTTTGCCATCTGGTAAGTGAAAAGGGATATAAAGCACATTACCAAACTGATGCAGTTTCAGAGTATTGAGAGTACAAAATAAATACAAAATGCCTTCGGTAAATGAAATTTGGAGTTCTGTCTGATATAGCTCTGAAAATCAAGAGAATGTTTAGTTATAGTTAGAAAACTCACATGACTACCTACCTATCTTATATGACAATCCTAGACATTTCATGGCAACATGTGTCAAATATATTCTCAAGAGAAAAGGAAATGAAATTTCTGATTCATATTCTGGCCTAATGTGAGCCAATTTCAACTTCCTTTCCTTCAAAAGAAAATTTGTGCATTGAAACAAATTCTGAATCACTTTGGGCACATTTCTCATCTAGTTGGTGCACTAAATTATTCTAATATTAGTCTATCTTATGCCGTAACCTATCCCCTCAGATCATCAGTAACAAACATCTTATTCTTACAGCCATTGTTTGAAATTTACTAATCCATAAGAAATGGACTTTAGAGTTCATTCTCAGGCCTATCCTGACTTGGTGCCTTAACAAAGAAAGACCCTCGGCTCCATTTATAATGAAAGATATACTTTTACTAAAAGCCAAGTGGATTACAGTGAAGCAACAGTTAAAAGTTTGCGTGCAAAGCTTCCCTAGTTAACTTTCCCTTTCCTGTTCCTCCCCCCTGTTATCTCCCTATTGCCCAGTGACATTCACATGTTCCCTGTGTCAACGGGCTAGATGGTGAGACACTGCATTCCCCTTCTGGGTCTCTGGCCTTGGTACGATGAGCAGAGGACTTGGGAAGGCATGACAAGTAGTTTTGGTTTTCCTCTTCTCAGCAGCTCCCTCCCCCCATAATCTATGGCAGGCTGGCATTTAGCAAAGCAAAGCTGCAGCTCAAGATAGCAGTTCTGACATTCTGCCCCCTTGAAAAAAAGGCTAAACCTAGGGAAAGAAAAGAAACAAAAGAAAGATTAGGATTTCAGTGAAGTTTGTCAAGGTATCAGTTATGAAATTTATGGAACAGGCATGGTGACTACACATGTTGGGTATCAACCCACTCATTTCAGAAGGTGGGAAACATTTCCAGGGGATTAAATATTGAAGCTTACCTCTGTGTGCCCATGAAGGATCTCCTTGGCCCCAAAGTGTTGTTCTGGTTCAATAAGCATAAGGGGTGGGGGCAGCTTGGTTGCGGGATAAAAGGGTGATGTGTTTGCAGATTTTAAAAGGCTGCAGTGGAAAACAGGATGGACACATTGAAGGGTGTTTGGTAGCTTTAATTCCACCATCACTGGGTTGATAAGTCTAATGATAGGGAAAGGTCCAACATATTTTGGTCCCAGTTTCTTGAAGGATCGTCTGGATTACAGGAATTTTGTGGAAACTTTAAATTCCTTTTGCTGCAATCTCTTTTTGTCAGTGTACTTTTTGTGTCTCGCATTTTATTTATTTATTTATTTATTTATTTATTTATTTATTTATTTATTCGGTTTATATACCGCCCTATTCCCAAAGGACTCAAGGCAAAATTTAAAAACAATCCAATATAAAATTAAAATAAATTAAAATAAATTAAATTAAGTCTAGCCATAAAAATTAAATCACAATTTAAAAACATTAAACCCCTCAGTCCAGACCAGATAGCTCAAAGAGCCAGGTTTTTAGGTCCCGGCGAAATGAACGAAGGTCGGGGGCAGTCCGGAGTTCCATTGGCAGTTGATTCCATAGGGCAGGCCCGCCCACAGAGAACGCCCTCCCCCTGTGGATCACCCGTCGGCAATCCTTGTTTTAAGCACCTTGTGGACAACTGGCCATGTAAGTTGCAGGGATTTTACCCATTCAGCTAGCAACATGCTTTGGAGAGATTGTTGGTTCTTTGCCAGTGGCCACCCAGAATGGCATGAAACTGGTAGTGTGTATAAATTGTTATAAGTGACCTCTGCAAAGAGGAGAAAGTCTGACCAATTGTCTTGTTGGTAATTGACATAATAATAAAGATACCCAAGAGCTTTAAAAATTCTTGCCAAAATTGGAAAGTAAATTGGACACGCACACACACACACACACACAACGGTCTGAAATTATTCTGGTCGGAGCTCCATGGAGCTGGTAGATATGTTGCACAGTTTTTCTAGGGTCCGTGCCAAAGGGATTTTGGGACAAGCCATGAAGTGATCCTGTTTGGAGAAGAGGTCACTAAAAAAAACCATATTACTGTGTTCCCTGAGCTGTCAGGTAGTTCCACAATAAAGTCCATAGAAACCTCCTTCCAAGGAGCCATAGGGTTACCTATATATTGTAGGAAACCTGGTGGTTTCCTGGGGTGACCCTTCATGAATGCATAAACAGGGCAATTGGCAACATAGCTTTTCTCCAAATATAGTAGTATGGAATATGATGGTCTGAGAGAAAGTAAGTGGCCCAATTTAGCCAAATAGGCCTTGAATTCAACCTTCCCCTTCCCAGTTCAAAACTCTTAATTTCATGTTTGGCCACCAGAATTGGCATCTCACCAAGGTTTTGACAAATCCAAAGTGTCCAGCCATTTTGGAACTGTGGCTATGCTGCAGAACTAAAGTCCTACCGTCCTCTAGTCCTTGTGGGTACGTAGAGTTTAGACCCACTCCAGGCAAGGCCATCATGTAGAGTGAAGTCAGCTTTGTGGCATGCAAACCAATTGCTCCTGGTCAGGGTCGCTCTTAGCGGTTGAACAAGATTGTCGGTTACCTTGCTCTCAGCTTTGCTTTGTGCCCTGGTGATGGTGGGAGCTGCTGTTTGACTGGAACGGATGATGGAGTTTACAGTCTCCTCCCTTATGCTGTTATATTGGCATAGCCTTGAGAGTACATCTGCCAGGAAATTATTTCCTCCCGGCAAGTAACACAGGATGAAACTGAACTGATTGAAGTATTACACCCACCTCACTAGTTTAGGAGACAATTTTCAGGGAGTCTTCAGTGCTTTCAGATTCTTGTGACCTGTCCAAACCTCGAAAGGAGCCTTATTCCCTTTCCTGTCTCCAGGTAAGTAACATCCATAGCACTGCGTAGGCTTCCTTTTCTCATATTCCCCTTCACTCTGTGTTAGAAAGTTTCTTGGAGGTATAGGCACATGGTTGTAGGAGTCCTTGTTGGAGCTTTTGGAGGAGGACGGCATGCACAGTGACATCACTGACGTCTGCTTGGATGACAAAAAGTTTGTTGGCATTGGGGTGTTTAAGGACTGGCTCGACCGCAAGCAGTTGCTTGAGTTTCTCAAATGCTGCCTGGCATTCCATGGACCATTTGAGTGTTTGCCCCAGCCTGGATATTTCCCTCTCCTTTGGCTTTGAGTAGATTGGTGATTGGCAGCTTGATCTGTGCAAACGCCGGAATGAACTGCCGGTAGGAGTTAGCGAAACCAAGGAAGCTTTGCAGCTCCTTCTGATACAGGGGCTTCGAGCACAGCTTGTACCTTCTCTGGGTCCATCTCTACCCCTTTGTTGGAGATGCAGTATCCCAGGTAACCTAGCAAAGCTACAGCTCAGTACGGCAGTTCTTACATTCATAGCATTTGTGTAGAATCCAGAATTTTAATTCAGTTTGGCCTTTGGTGACACCAGAAGGAAAGAGAAAAATCCTAGCTCTAAGTGCTTAGAAAGAAATCTATTGTTCAATAAATACTGTACATTTTAAATACAGAATAGGGGGAATGTTCTGTTGAACTGGGATTATGTCAGAATAATGTCTGCCACTCAAACTGTTCAATACTCAAATAATGATTACAATAAATGTTACTCTTAAACAGAAAAACCAGCAATAACATGAACAATGGCAATAGTGAAAGCAACAATAAGTTAAGATCTTGGGGCTATAAACAACTAGCGTTTATAGATTCAGAGAGTTAGTATCATAAACGGCTTACCTTGAAAATCCATGGCTACCATGAGATGCAGTGTTGGGTACCAGCTTGATTGGTTTCAAAAAAGAGTTGGACAAATTCATAGAAGTCATGGGGATCAATGGCTATTAGCCTTGATGGCAAGATGACTGCTTCTGAAGGCTATCTGCTGAGAGACAAACTGACTTCCTTGTGAGGTAAGCTGGCCAACTGTTTTTATAGATTGCTGGAGTTGATGGGCCAGAGTCTGATCCAGTAAGGCACTACTTATGTTTTTATGTACTGATTTAAATGCATAAAGAAATATTCAATAGACTCACAATTAAAGGGAGCAGAACTTCAAACTTGGAATGATTGAAGAAAAACCAGCTTATAGTATGCCATTTTTATATAAGATTTTTTTTAGAATACATTTATAATATACATTGGCAAAAGTCCACATTGTAAACATTCTCATTTTTGTTACAGGTAAGTGTAGTCCTCGTTTAATGATGTTCAGCAACCATTAAAACCAAACTTACAACTGCATTGAACTAGTGGTACTTACAACTGGTAGTTGCACTGTCACAGTTCTTCTCTATCACATGATCACAATCCAGGCACTCAGCAACTGTCTCATAATTACAAGGTCACATGATCCCATGGTCATGTGATTGCCATTTCTGACTTTCATTGGTGGCTTTCCACAACCAAAGTCTGTGGGTGAGCTGACAGGAGTTCACAAATGAGGTCAAGACATTGCAATTAATGAGAGTGCAAGAATCACTTAACAACAGCAGAACTGCCATCGCTAAGCAGCATGGTCACATGATGTCATGCTTTATGATCATGTTGCTTAGCAAAGGAAATTCCAGTCCCAACTGCCATCATTACTGAGGAGTTCCTGTACTACTATTACATTGTGTCCTGTAGATGCTCGGCTTTCTCTGGTAGTTTCTTTTTCTCCAAATAAAGCAGTGTGAAATAGTCTGAGAGAAAGTAAGTGCCCCAATTTAGCCAAGTAGGACTTGAATTCAACCTTCCCAGTCCTGGTTCAATACTCTAATCACTACTGCACTAAATAGAATGTACATGGGCTAATTCATATATATATATATATATATATATATATATATATATATATATATATATATATATATATATATATAACAAAATTATTAACAATTGGAAACAAGATTTGAATTAGCCCATGTACAGTCTATTTAGTGCAATATATATATACTATATAGTGCAATATATATACCCTTTATATGTATGTGTGTATATATATATATATATATATACACACACACACATACATACATACATTCATACATATAAAGGGTTTCACTATTGTAGAAAAAATGTGAAAATACAATACAGTTCTATAGCTTATCAGCTTACTTCCAGCAGCTGGCAAGATATAGTACCTATCAGTACAGAGTAGTTCAGAGAGATAGAATTACGTCCTTGGAGATCTCCTCTATGTAGATATAACGCCAGAAATGTTTTGCCCTCAATAGAGGAGAAAGTGTGGTAACAAGGGATTTTAATTTTTGTATCCTCTATTTATATGTGCCCTGTTCACCTCCCTGAGTCCCTCGGGAGAAGGGCGGTATACAAATTTAATAAATACAAATACAAATACAAATACATAATGGAAGCCTTAAGTTCATGGGATCAAAAGCTGCTAATTTCTCTCACCAAAGAAAATAATCTGTGGAGTTAACATTGTGTTTCCTCTTGGTGTTACTGTGTAATTAAATATTTTTTAAAAAAAAATCTTTTCATTAGGCTTCAGAGGTGGCAAATATTTTGCCACAAATCCACTTTTCGTCATACTAGAATTGCTTAACATTATGATGGTTTGTTTGCAGTGAATATTTTTCTGTTTAATTTCCTAGCCCCCAAACCAATAAGCCATTCAGTGTCTTCAGTCAATATAAAAATTGGTGGTCGGACAACTATGAAATCTGTTGTATGCAAAATGAATCCTATGTCAGACATGGCTTCATGTGGATCGGAAGTTAAGAAGTGGTGGACAAGGCAACTTACTGTAGAGAGTGACGAGAGTGGAGAAGACCTGCTTGAGATCTGACTGGGAAAAGGTACCTCTCAAAGACACACTTATGCAACACACGTATGAAGGAATAGCAACTCTGGACATTGCTGCTTTTTAATAACAGTTCTGATTGACAGTTTATATCAAGATAAGCCTTGGAACTCATTGTCTTTCAACTTGGCAAGTTTTACTACTTAATGTTTATTTTGAACATCCATGATTGTTAACATAATGAGCAATGCAAATGTTCAGAAGAAGTAGAGGACTTTTGAACTTGTTTCCATAAATCAAACGCTTCAGGCTCTCGGGCTGGGCTTCCTACTTTTCAGCAGACTTTCAATATTGCTTCTCAGCCAATATTTGAAATTTCAGGTTTCTCTGAAAGTATATTGTTGCTTGTTAAAATATGGGAAACAACAACAGAGGACTAACAGTAAAATATGACATGTCATGATGTGTACCAGGTTGATACTCTATTTTAATAGTATGGGTAAGTTTTGAGGACACAGCATTTTTATTTAGAGACACAGACACAATTGTTGTGGAAGTAAAAGCACACCAAAGAGAATATTGGTATGGACATGCTGCTAGTGGTTCACATCACTTGGATATTTTTATTTGGGTCAGAGTAGATGACTTCTTTCAAGCTAAGACACGTGTTGAATGGTTGGGCTGGGCTGTAATCGCAAAAACATAAGCCAAGGCAAAAACTGAGATACTTTTAATTTGATTATATTTATTTTAGTTAAATTAATTCCTATTACATGTGGTTAATAGGATTACTCTGTATGTATTTTATAATTTTCCCTTCTTTCAAGTTAAATATTGCAGTTTTGGTAGCAATTTGGGGAAAGTTCCTGAGGACACCATGCAATACAGTGTCCTCAGGGTGTGCTTCTCTTATTGAGATAAATAGTATTCCTAGGTTAATTCTTAGGTACCCTTGACTATCTACTTAACTTGATCATTGAAAGTTCCCATTGGACAAATGCAAGTTCTTTTTGTACATTTGAAAGACATATTAATTCTCAAACAATATTCCATGTATTTGATTTGTGTCAAAGTTTACATACCAGAGGCAGTGTGTCAGTATTTTCTCTGATATTGTCAGGACTTCCTTTGCCCTAAAATAATTATTTAAAAACAGTTGTTGTTTTTCTTTTCTACAGTATTCTACCCATCAATATTAGTGTTGTTTAATGATCTGTGGGAATTAATTCAGAGTGAGGTGGTTACTTATTTGCCATTTTTACAATATATTTTAATATGCAAGCATAATGTTGCTAATTTAAAAAATAGGGTTTCATTTTTCATTTTTATAATGTCCTTACTTGAAGTACACTGATTTCTTATCAATGCACCTGTTTAATAAGTTCCCTGCTTTTTCATCTCTGTTAATAACTATCATCTATTAGAAATGAAACAGAAAAATAACCAGTGTAGATGTAACTACTTAACTACATTATGTACATACATACATGCACATGTACATACATACATACGTACATACATACATACAAGTTCATACTTGATACTGGGAATAAGATTCATGGCAAGCCTAGAAAAACATCCTACTCATGAAACTCTGATTTTGTGCATCATTATCCTTGTTATCCTTATTAGAAATGAACATGTTTTTAGCAGAAATTATTTCTAACTCACTATTGAAAAGTCATTATATTATTATATATAAGTATACATTATATACTTAGTCATTAAGTATATTAGGTGAGATTAACAACTAAAGTATGCTCTTGTAAGTAATCTATTTTCTAGTCATGCTTGAAATATCTTTTTTTAAAACAATACTTTGATATTAATCACTATTAAGGTAAGTATGAAATAATGTATTAAGAAAATAGTTGACAATTCTAAGATTCTATTTATAAAGATTCTAATTCCAGATATTTAATGAATGGCAACAAAAGAGCGTTTAGGAGCCCACAATTATGAACCTTCATTATGCATCTAAGTATCATGGAAAAATGAGTCCGACACATGAGCATTGGGGAAAATTAAAGATTATGAAGGCTGGAGAGAAACTTGGCTGTAACCACTGCTCTGCTGCAACTACTCAGTTATAGGTTATAGAAGTGAAAATCCAGCTACTGACAGTGATCATTATCTCTCATCTCAAGAGTAAGGACACATAGACTATCTTCCTAATTTTAGTTTCGTATTGGCCAGAGTAATGAAGAGTGTGTCTTTACTACCTCTGAAGTGCTTTTACCTTCATCACAATCACTTGTTCAAAACTTGAACCAGGTGGTTTTTAAATTGAAGATTTTCTTCAATTAGCCTGTGAAGGATAAAGTTTGGCAGGTATCATAACTAATCAGTATATGAGATCAGTTAATGGTTCCTCCAGAAAATGTGACCTTCTTTTGTATGTCTTTGCATTGTATTTTAATGGTGTGCAAAATATTTTATATTTAAAGCTTTCATGTATAAAATTTCACAAAATGTCCTATTCTGAGTGTAAAATTGCTGTTTCAATATGAAACAATCTGTTCTGAGCATTTTGGATATTTTTTTTTGAGCTATAAACAAGCATTCTGAGCATTTTGAATGTTTGTTTCCAATCCAGAGATGAATGTCATATGTAGTATGACCAAACAACAGCCATCTTACTATTTCTATCAGTTTGGGGAGGAAGAAACAGGATTCTGATGCCTACACATAGACAATAGAGTTTGCAGGATTTTGTATCTGCTTCCCAACCGTGGCATCTTTGGGGCGAGATATTTGCCACTACCATCATTTCCTATGGAAAATATGTTGCACTACTATGATGAGTCCAGCTTGAAACCACCAGAAACATAAGATTTCATCTTTAAAAACCCTAAAACTGTATATTGTCCATGTTCTCCAAGAGCCTTATGGACATAAAAGTCCCAGCAAAACTAACAATCTTGTGTTAGGTTGATGCACAGTTTTGTTCTTAATGCAGGTTTTATTTTAACCAAGATATGTATCCACAGACTTGTATTACATTTGATTATTCTTGGTCACAGATTATTGTCTTTATGTAGTTGTCTGTGTGTACATTTTGCTGTTTAGATTTAACATTTACATTGAAGCTTCCTATAATGTTACTAAACCTGTGCATTTTGTTGTTTAAACTAGATTGCATCAAAAAATATCATTCCTACTATTGTCAAGGATAGTTATTTGTCTTTTCTTTTATGTCTAATAATATTTTTTGGAAATAAAAAATAAAAAAACTGGAGATTTATAAAATATACTGTGCTAAATTACAGAAACTTTCCTAGTTATTATTACAACAAATATTCTTTTTAAACCTCTGGCAAATATCCTTTGACATATAATGTCAATAAAAAGCAGTTGCTTTCAGCGGTTGGCTGCTTAGAATTTCATTCTCAGTGGTTTTGATACATTATTTGATGCAATGTCTATATTTATTTTAAACATTTTGGATACTTCTCAACCAAATATCTATAGTAGCTCAGAATAGCTTAAAAGATAAAGAGTAGATTTTTAGATTGCACCAAGAGAGGAACAATTTCAAGATCACATAAAGAGATAACACCATTTTATACTGGACTGGTGAGACCACACTTCAAATACTTCTTCCAGTTCTGGTCACCATGATACAAAACAGATGTTGAGATTTTAGAAAGAATGCAAAAATACCAACAAAGATGATAAAGGGTCTGGAGGCTAAACCATAAGATGAATGATTGAGAGAACTAGGTATATCTGGTCCAACAAAGAGAAGGATTAAGGGGTGATATGATAGCATTCTTCCAGTACTTGAAGAGTAACAGAGAAGAGGAGGTCAGCCTATTTTCCAAAGTAACTGAGGGCAGGACAATTAGAAACAGATGGAAGCTCATTAAAGAAAGATCCAACTAAGAAATTTCCTGACAGTGAGAACAATTAATCAGTGGAACTGCTTACTTCCAGAAGTTGATGCTCCATCACTGGAGATTTTCAAGAAGAGACTAGACAGCCATTTGTCAGGATTTGATGCCTGAGTAGGAATTTGGACTAGAAGACCTCCAAGGTCCCTTCCAATCCTATTATTATATGTTCTATAGCCGTGATAGCAAACCTATGGCACGCATGCCAGACTGGGCACACAGAGTCCTTTCTCTCAGCATGGGCGCCAGAGAGATGCTCCCCTCACCCTCTCCACTTGCGCCTGACTAGTGTGAACTGGAGAGGACAAGGAAACCAAACCCAGCAGCACTCTCACAGGAACAGCTGCGAGAGCTGGGCAGGGAAAGAGGAAGCTATAAAAGGAGCAGGCTTGGGGAGTGCATCAAGAGAGTGAGTGAGTGAGTGAGCAAACGGTCTTTGGAAGTGATGGTGGGCGTGAGTTTGGAGAAGACAGGATGCTGTGTCCATTTGCGCTTTGCAGAAGGCTAGCGGGGGAAAGAGGAAATATAAGTTTGGACTTTGGAGAAAGGAAGAGAGAGAGAGAGAAAGGAAGGAGGGGAGGGGGAAGGAAGGAAGGAAGAAAAAGAAAAAGGGAAGGGAGGGAGGCCGGCCCCACCAGCACTGCTGGGCAGATGCACGGCCAGGCCTACCCAGGTGATGCCAAAGCCAGCCAGCCCTTCTGTGGGACTGCATGGGGAGGGGGTGAAGAGCGGCTACCCCCGAGCACCATGCCAGCTTCCCTTCGAGCTCCCTCGGCCTCTCCCCCCCCCTCTAGGCTGGGGCTGGTCATATTCTCCCCATGGGCAGTGCTGCACCCATCCCTGGCCAGCCCTCCTTCTCCATCCTGATCCTTCTGCAGGCAGACCATGGCTTACTGAGCCAGGCAGCACCTCTCCCCACACGCGTCCTCAGACGGAGGAGCTGGGCAGCTGTAGCTCTTGCTCCCCTCTGGCCTCCATCTGCCTAAGGCCCAAGCTCGGCATGCCCAGCTGGCCAGTGATGGGCTGGAGAGTGCCGGACAGCAACAGCTGTCCCAGGATGAGTGGTACGTGGGGTGGGTGCTCCCAATGTCTGTGGGGGAAGAAGTGGCGAGGAGTCTCTGTGCCCAGCCCAGTCCATCCAAGCCCCGGCACAGCACGGAAAGTGAGGCAGCAGCCCCACGTGCATCCCCGTGCATGAGTGCGCCCCCGCCCTGCCAGGCAAGTGGAACCATGGCATCTGTGGAAGAAGAATGGAGGTGGGCAGCTGTGGCTCTCACTCCCCTCTGGTCTCCATCAGCCTGAGCTTGGTGTGCCCAGCTGGCCAGCGATAGGCTGGAGAGCGCCGGATGGCGACAGCTGCCCTGGGACAAGTGGTAGGTGGGGTGGGCGCTCCTGATGTCGGCAGGGGAAGAAGCGGCAAGGAGGTTCCACACCCAGCCCAGTCACGGCACGGCAAGCGAGGCAGCAGCCCCATTTGCATCACCGAGCATGAGAAGAAAACCATCACAAGACACTCTTCTGTTTAGACTTTTTTTCCTTGTCGCTTTTTGGAGTTTTCATCCTGCTTTAATGAGATGGCAGCATTTGGGAGGGGCTGTAGCTGCCCCCCAAGCCATCAGCTGAGCAAGATACCCTCCTGCCCACTACCCCACCCACCAGAGACCCCCTGGATCTCCCCCAATTCTGCCCGGCCCCCAAAGGCATCCCTACCCAGGAGGAACATTGAGCATTTTGAAATGTGTAAGAAAAAAAACTAGCAAACACTAAAACAAATCTATCAGGTTTCTGTTACAGGGAAAGTTGTGAATATTCACTTAGTTCAAGGCAGAAGTCTTTATATAATTTGATTCCATAAGGTTTTCGACTAAAAATCCTATAGATTGGAACTTGTGGTTTTATTCTAAGTGATTTGACCCATGTTCAGCCCAGTTGGTTTTGTTTCTTTATATGTGACTATAGTCTCTCAAAGCCTTGTACAGTATGTGAGATGAATCAAGCAGTAGAAATATAAAAGTACGTTACAGTATTTACTATTCCAGATTTACACTGATAAGAAAAACTACAAATGTTCTGGTGGGCCATCATTTCACCATGCTGTGAGCCAACCTTGCATCTTTTTTGAGTTCTCACCTCTTTATTAGCCTCCTCTTGAACATATCCAGGATATCTTTATCTGGTACCAGTTGGTTGCCATTACCTCATTGTAGCAGCAACAAATTTCAAACAGGGACATATGAGCTATGCCTAACCAAGAACCTAAGAATATAATCAACAAAGATCTAAGAATCAGGCAAACAGTATATGATAAGAGGCCTGGAAACATAGTATAGTTCTGTTTCTTATGTTTTTATTGCTAGACTTTTCACTCCCGGTTTCTTAAAGAAGACCTGGTTTTTGCATCAGCTGAAAAATACAAGGAAGAAAATCAACTGTTACGGCCATGTCTGCACTGCAAACCATCTGGCCCCATCTGCCACAGTGCAGAGGAGACTATTCTAAAGTACAGCAGGTTGTGAAGCAAAAAGGGAGAAATTAGACAGCACCTTTGTGGACAAAGCTGCATTTGCCATCTGCCAGACATCACTACAGTGCTCTGGAGATCCCTGCCTGCCTGCCTGGCTCCTAAGTTGGCAGCTGGACATGCTGTGTCTTTTAATTCTTTCCCGAGCATCATTCATGCTTCTAGGCCAGAATAATCATGCTGATCTGCCATTTACATTCAGCCAGATATTGGTTTCTCATGGAGTTTTAGAAGTACTAATAAACTATTAAGAAACCCTTTGGTGTAATTCCTTGGCTTAAGCATCAATATATAACTGGCAGGAAATATGTTTAATTCTTTCCCAGCAAAATACTGGTAAGCTGAAATTCAGCCAGCCTTTTTCTTAATATGAAGAACTTTCCTGACTTTTAAGGGAGGAGGATGCATTACCAAGTTTTGTATTTGAAAACAATCCCTCCCCCCCACAAACCCCGGTAACATTTCTAAGGCTGTAGCCACATGTTGTAAATCAAGCTACTGCTGTGTAGATGAGCTTTCGTGCATACAGGGAGTATTCTGTGGGTGAGTTGATACTTTATGCTAGGTCTTGATTCCTTCAGCAGGATCTACTGAATGAACAGCCACAATTGCCTGGTTTTATATCCTGTGCTAACACTCCAGAAGATAGACTCAAGATCCAGATGGATCTTGACAGATTTGAACCCTGGGCCCTATTTAACAAAATGAAATTCAATGTAGAGAAAAGTAAGGTTTTACACTTAGGCAAGAAAAATCAAATGTTCAGCTACAGATTAGATGAAACCTGGCTCAATAGCAGTAACAGTGAGAGAGGGATCTTGTAGTCTACTGGACAATTACTTCAATGTGAGCCAGCAGAGTACGGCAGCAGCCAAAAAAGCCAATGCAATCAATCCTAGTGTCGGAACCATGACATCGGATGTTTTTGCATTGACACCTAGGTTGTATTAACAGAGGGATAGAATCAAGATCATGTAAATTATTAGTAGTGCTTTATAAAGTCTTAGGAAGACCATATTTAGAATACTGCATCCAGTTTTTGGATACCATATTATTAAAAAGATATAGAGACTGGAAAGAGTGCAGAAAAGAGCAACAAAGATGCTTGGGGGTTGAAGACTAAAACAGGAATTTGGTTTGCCTAGTCTAGTGAAAAGAAGGACTTGGGGAGATATAGCAGTGTTTCAATATCTGAGGTGCTGCCACAAAAAAGAGGGTGGTCAACCTAGTTTCCAAAGCACCAGAAGGCAAGACAAGAAACAATGGATGGAAACTAATCAAAGAGAAAAGCAATCTAAAACTAGAAATTTCTAAGGAGAAATTTCCTAACAGAACAATTACCGTATTTTCCGGCGTATAAGACGACTTTTTAACCCATGCAAATCACCTCAAAAGTTGGGGGGTCGTCTTATACGCCCAGTCGTCTTATATGCCGGAAAATCAGTGGGTGGCGTCTGGCAGGAGCCGGCAGGGCAGTCCTGCGCACGCGCACACTCCCCGGCTGCTCTTTAGCAGCTGGGGAGTGCGCGCGTGTGCAGGACTGCCCTGCCGGCTCCCGCCCAACGCTCTTCCCTCTTGAGGCAGCATCACTCCCCGGCCCCTAAGGAGTCCTCGGGGATGCTGCCTCAAGAGGGAAGAGCCGGCTCCCGTCCGATGCTCTTCCCTCTTGAGGCAGCAGCTGCCTCAAGAGGGAAGAGCATCGGACGGGAGCCGGCAGGGAAGTCCTGCTCCCATTTGATGCTGCACTTCCGCCGGGCGGTGCTGGCCGAGACAAGCCAGCAGGCAGCCGCCGTGAGCGCGGCACTGAGGGGCAGTGGCAGGACGGCCCAGCGCCTGCAGGATGGCCAGCAGCCCCACGCGCAGCAGCAGCTGCCGGCTCAGCAACAGGTCCGAGCGCAGGAGCCGCACTGCCAGGCTGCCCAGGAAAAGCAGCCACACCGAGAGGCTGCACGCCCAGTCCAGCTCCATGAGGGGCAGGGCGAGAAGCCGGCCGGGAAGAGGGACCGGGAGCCCGGGCCGAGAGCACCTCGGCCGACGGTGAGAGGGAAGTGGCACATGAAAAAGAGGCTGTGGGCAGAGCTGCCCCGCCCTGCGCCAAATGGGAGAAGTTCAAGGCCTGGGGGGGGAAGCAGGAGGGGCTCCGGCCGTGGCGGGGTGGCGGCTACCCTCCAGTGCTGCCTGCCACCCGGGAAACGCTGCACCTCGGGGGCCGGCAGAAGCGCGGGAGCAGCGGGAGGGCCGGCGGGGCCAGTCGGGCTTTCGCCTCCTCTGCAACGGACAGGGAGGGCAGGGCATGTAAGTATTTTCTGGCGTATAAGACAAAAAACCTTGAAAAACTTCTTAAAAGTAGGGGGTCGTCTTATATGCCGGGTCGTCTTATACGCCAGAAAATACGGTAATCAGTGGAATGGCTTCCCTTCAAAGTTGTGGGTGTTCCATCATTGGAGGCTTTTAAGAGACTGGACAGCCACTTGTCTGGAATAGTATAGAAGCTTCTGCCTGAGCAGGGGATTGGACTAGAAGACCCTCAATGTCCCTTCCAACTTTGTTATTCTGTTCTGTCCTTCTAAGCCATATTTAATAAACCATAGGGTTTAGAAAAAGCCATATTTTCACTTAATACAGTTGATTAACTCAGTCAGTGATGGCACCATCCAAGCGATTACTTGAAAGTTCATCATTATACCAAATACAAGATTTCATACCATTTCCCATCACCTACTTCAATAAAAAGTAATTTGCACTTTCTAACATGAAGTTGATGTACTGAAGGATGTTCATATCTGAGAGAGAGTCAGTCTGATACTATGGGTACCTCCATAAACTCCCTTAGATCTGCTCTAATTAGGGTTTCCTCCCCCATAATGCCAAATTTCCACTTTATTTCTGACTGAGCTGTGGCATACTTGAAATTACAGCTGAGCTAACTGAACTATTTGAGATATTTCAACTCCATAAAGCTTATGGTTCTTTGCATATATAGGGTTCTTTGCATATATTCTTGCCTCAACCCATTGTTCCCTTATCCTGGACTGAACCTGTACTAATGGGGCCTTCAAAGAGAAAGATGGCTTGATAGCTTGGTGGCCTTTCAGCTCCTTCCTCATAGGTATTACAAGAATTTTATTTGTTTGGTTGATTGATTTGCAGACAGCCAGACAAATGAATGCAACTGTAGGAGATATCTGTAAGTTATTTATTTTTTGCTTTTCCTTGGCCTTGAGTGGAGTGGAAAAGATGGTGTATTATTGTTGTGTTCCCGCAAACTCCATGGGCAGGAATTTCTGAGATGGTTTCTGAGACTGTAATGGTGGAGTTCATCTTCAAACTCCATTTGAGGGACCAGGGATTTAAAATGATACCAATATTCAAGAGTCATGTATTAATTAATATATTGTACTTCCAGATTTAGAGATTTTAGCTGTTTTGTAAGGATCTTTCATCTTTTAAACACTAGAGGGCCAGCATTCCCTTTACAGTAAATTCCTTCAGAAAGGAATTGGACATGAGAAAATTTCTCTCTCTCCCTCTCTCTCTCTCTCTCTCTCCCTCCCTCCCTCTCTCCCCTGGAAGGTATAGTACCAAAAACACTTTCCATACTTGGTGCTGAGATCAATGCTATACATTTTCCATCATCTATTTGGGGCGGGTTGACTCTACACTGCACCACATTTATTATGAGAGATTAATACATAATTGCCCTTTCAGAATTTAAGGGGAAAAATAAATTCAGTGATTAAATTAGACTGATTAGACAAGTAATTTTCTACGAATAAGCTACTTTAAGCTAGTTTTTCAGAGGATTTTCAAGCTGATTGTTGATATCTTTCCTGTTTTATTGCTGTATCACTCTTTGCATTTTAAAAGCAATATCTCCTTCAGGTTAATTTCAATTCCTGAGGGTTCATGAGATGGGCATATGATTTTCTTGACAAGAATATGGATGCAATATGCTACAGTGTTTCCTTCTTCCAGAAATGTCTGACGTTGTAAATATGAGCCAGCAGTGTGCTACAGCTGCCAAAAAAGCCAACACAGTGTTAGCATGCATTAACAGAGGAATAGAATCAAGATCATGCGAAGTGTTAATACCACTTTACAATGCCTTGGTAAGGCTACACTTGGAATACTGCATCCAGTTTTGCTCACCACGATGTAAAAAAGATGTTGAGACTCTAGAAACAGTACAGAGAAGAGCAACAAAGATGATTGGGGGGACTGGAGGCTAAAACATATAAGGAACGGTTTGCTGGAATTGGGTATGTCTAGTTTAATAAAGAGAAGAATGAGGGGGGACATGATAGCAGTGTTCCAATATCTCAGGGGCTACCACAAAGAAGAGGGAGTCAAGCTATTCTCCAAAGCACCTGAAGGCAGGACAAGAAGCAACAAATGGAAACTAGTCAAGGAGAGAAGCAACCTAGAACTAAGGAGAAATTTCCTGACAGTTAGAACAATTAACCAGTGGAACCACCTGCCTCCAGAAGCTGTGAATGTTCCAATACTGGAAGTTTTTAAGAAGAGACTGGACAGCCATTTGTCCGAAATGGTATAGGGTTTCTGTGTTATATATGTAAACAATCCCCTGAGAGAGATGTATATATGTTAACTGTTCAAATAATACGGCAGCAGCAAGCGTATAAACTAAAAGCAGCCTGACAAGAAAACACGCGGGAACTTTGACAGCTGTCAAAGTTCCCCGCACCGCGCAGGCGCCACCACTGACAGCTCGCGGCTGTCAAACGCCGGACTACGAAGAAGCCTGAGCTGTCAAAGCGTCCACCGTACAGCGCAGGCGCAACCACTGACAGCTCGCGGCTGTCAAAACACCAAGACACGCGGAAGCCGGAGCTGTCAACAAAAGACGACGCGGATTGGTCCCTGCCTGACAGGGCGCCAAAATGAACACCGCTGATTGGTCCTCACTACCAGCTGCCGGCTATAAAAGCCGGACAAGTTATTCTATGTTTGCCTTTGCTCTTAAATAAATCTGTTGTTACTAGCCTGTCGTCCCGAGTGGTCCTTCGGCTACTTCACTGGCGACGAAGGTGGGATCGCTCCGGAGCTGAAGTCACGGCCGAGGAAGGGAGTTCCCGGCAAGAGCTGTCACGGAAGTTTTAACTTCCATCGGAGCAACCCAGGACCGGACGACATGGCAAACTTCGGCCGTGTGAGGGAGTTTGATACCCGCCATCCCGAGAGATGGCAATCACACCTCGGCCAAGTCGAGGGATTCCTCCTCGTCAGTAAGATCACTGACGACCGAGCAAAGGCTGCCGCTCTGCTGTACATCAGCGGGCCCCCGGTGTACGATGCAGCCGTCGGGTTGTTCAGCCCAGTGCCCATCACTGAAGTCTCCTACGCGGACTTGGTGGACCAGCTGAGCAAATACTACATGCCGGCTCGATCAGAACTATACTGGCGGGTGCAATTCGCGCAAAAGAAACAACGGCAGGACGAGCCCGCCAACGAATTCATCGCCGGGGTCAGGCATGCCGCAAGGAACTGCTGCTTCCCCGACCTGGAAGACCGCATCAGAGACCAGGTGGTGATCGGTCTGAGGGACGAGAAGCTACAAAAAAAACTGACGTCCAAACCCGACATGAACCTGGCCGAGCTGACCAGGGAGATCATGGCATACGAACACAGCCACAAGAAGAAGCCGACCAACACGACCCCAGAGACCCCCGCGACCGTCTACCAGGAAAGCGCAGCCTTCAGCGACAGCGGAGAGTCGGTAGATTTCACTGACGGAGAAGCCCTACAACGCCGAATGGAGCACCGACAGCCGAGAAGGGGAAAGACGTCGGACCGCCGGGGAGCCAGGAACCCTCCACCGCCACCGCGTTACGAGCAACGAGCCGCCTGTGCCAGCTGCGGGGGCAATCATGCCCGAGGAGGTTGCCGTTTTAGGAACGCGAAATGCCACAATTGCGGGAAGACCGGCCACATCAAGCCGGTGTGCCGCAGCAAGGGCCGGGACAACATCAATGAGGTGGAGGCAAACCCCCCAGGTAGGCCAGCTGCCCAGGCCAGCAGAGAACCCCACCCAGGGCCCCCTGGTAGAGATTGTGGACAGGGTAAACAGCATAAGCTCCAAGGTTAAGATCTGGGTCAGGATTCAGGGGGTGCCCTGCCACATGGAAGTAGATTCCGGGTCGGCAGTTTCCTTAATTTCTCTAACAACCTATCAGGAGATCTGTCAGAAGGGCCGAGGACAAATCCCCCTGAAACAAACTCAGGTACACCTAGCTGACTTCCAGAAAACCCCCATTCCGGTGGAAGGAAAAGCCAAGGTCGTAGTGCAGTACAAGGGGTTCAAGGGGCCCCTGGAGGTTTTAGTCACACCAGGGAACCGCACCGATTTGATAGGACTAAACTGGTTCAGTCCATTAGGTATCGCTTTAACTGGGGTTAACACCATCCTAACACCCAGCCTAGAAGCCGTTTGCGATAAGTTCGCCGACGTTTTCGATGGCACTTTAGGGAAATACACGGGTCCCCCCATCTCCTTACAGTTAGACCCTGCAATCCAACCAGTTAAGATAAGAGCCAGGAGGGTACCTTTTGCCCTTAAGGAAAAAATCGAAAACGAACTTGATCGCCTCGTAGGACTAGAGGTGCTTGAGCCCACAGAAGGGGGAACCTGGGAGACCCCTATCGTCACCCCAATCAAACCTAATGGGGAAGTGAGACTGTGCGCTGATTATAAGGCGACAGTCAACTTAGCCCTCAGCCCCCATGCCTACCCGGTGCCAGCGGTAAGGGACGTATTTGCTTCCATCCGCTCGGGCACCCTTTTCGCCAAGCTCGATCTCGCTCAGGCGTACTTACAGCTACCTGTCACTGAGGACACTGCGGAGGCCCAGACAATTGTCACCCACCGCGGTGCCTTTAAGGTAAAGAGGCTCCAATTTGGCATATCGGCGGCTCCGGGTATATTTCAGGGTATCATGGAGAAGACCCTGAAAGGAATACCCGGGGTCTGCCCCTACTTCGACGATGTTCTCATCGCCGGAGAAAACGAAGCGAACTTAGCTGACAGGCTGTCAGCTGTGCTAAGCCGGCTCAGAGAAGCCGGCCTCAAACTTAAGCGGGAAAAGTGCTCTATTGGAGTCACATCCACTGAATTCCTAGGGTACAAAATAGATAGCCAGGGCATCCACCCCACCTCAGAAAAACTACAGGCTATTCAAACCGCACCCAGTCCTAGGAATAAGCAAGAGCTGCAATCCTTTTTAGGATTGTTAAATTTTTACCATGCCTTCATCCCCCATAAGGCCACTATTGCGGAGCCTCTGCACAGACTCCTAGACAAGGGTACAACTTGGTCCTGGACCAAAGAACATGAGAATAGCTTCCAATCATTAAAAAAGATTATCTGTCACAGTTCAACTATCACCCTTTTCAGGGAGGACACCCCAATATGCATCGCTTGCGATGCCTCTCCCTATGGAATCGGGGCTGTCTTAAGTCACATATTCAAGGACGGCACACAAAGACCCATAGCCTTCTATTCACGCACTCTAACCAAAGCTGAAAGAAACTACGCCCAAATCGACAGGGAAGCCCTAGCAATAGTAGCAGGGGTCAAAAAATTTCACGATTACCTGTATGGAAGGCCATTTACTATAATTACAGATCACAAACCCCTACTAGGCATATTCACGTGGAACAAAACTACTCCACAAATTCTCTCCCCGAGAATGCTAAGATGGTCAACCTTCTTAGCAGCCTATTCCTATCAACTAATACATAAACCAGGTAAAGAATTGGGTCATGCTGACTGCCTCAGCAGACTGCCCATACAAACCAGGGACCCAGACCCAGCCCCAGCCAGCCAGATTTTAGCAATCTCCCAACTTCCAGAATGCCCCCTGACTGCAAACATCATAGCTAATAATTCTGCCAAAGATAAAATACTTGCCAGAATCCTCAAATGGGCCACAACAGGATGGCCAGCTCAAAATCCACAACCTCAATTCCAACCTTATTATAACAGAAAAAATGAGATCTCAACACATAGAGGATGCCTGCTGTGGGGAAATAGGGTCATCATACCAGAGAGAAACATAGACCAAACATTACAAATTTTACACGAAGGACACCCTGGAATTGTAAAAATGAAGGCGATGGCTAGAAGTTATGTGTGGTGGCCAGGCATAGATAAACAAATAGAAAAGTACGTAGGTGGGTGTTATACCTGTCAAGAGACCAGGAATGAACCACCCCAGGCTCCAATCCATAAATGGGAGACAACAAGAAACCCTTGGTCACGTATACATGTAGATTTTGCGGGACCCATCCAAGGCCAAAGTTTCTTAATTGTAGTAGACAGCCACTCAAAATGGCTGGAAGTCACCCCCCTTAGAAAAATAACGTCCCAAGCCACTATTCAAGCTTTACGGAAAATATTCGCTACGCACGGCTTACCTGACACCATAGTTTCTGACAACGGGCCTCAATTCACCTCTCGTGAATTTCAGATCTTCGCTATGAAGAATTGTATTAGGCTGGTCACGTCGGCGCCGTTCCACCCTTCGTCAAACGGAATGGCTGAAATTATGGTACGATCCACGAAAGAAGCATTAAAAAAATTCGTTAAAGGAAACTGGCAGAGGCGCCTCAGCCAGTTCCTCTTAGCACAACACACAACACCATGCTCTACGACCGGCAAATCACCAGCAGAATTAAGATGGGGGAGAAGGCTAATAACACGTCTGGACAGACTGCACCCTGACACGTATCCAGAAAAAGAACCACAACCCCACCCTACCCGCACACTCAACCCAGGTCAATTGATTTGGGCACGATCATACACAGATAAAAACAAGTGGGTCCAAGGAACAGTAATAAAACAAACAGGGCCCATCTCATACCTTATAGCTACGCAAGCACAGGGCAACATACGCCGCCATATTGATCAGCTCAGACCCAGACAACCACCACACAATTCTGGGCAACCAACCAATGCCAGCATACAGCTCCCACCGGAAATGCTGCCTATTCCAAACCAGGAAGAAGAACACCAAAACGAAGACCCGGAACCTCACCACCCTCCACCCCTTCGCCGCTCAAACAGGAATCGGAGACCACCCACCTACCTAAAAGACTATCAGTGGGCAGGTTCAAACATCCAAGAAAACGGAAACGCACCAGGGGAGGGGTAAGGGGTGTGTTATATATGTAAACAATCCCCTGAGAGAGATGTATATATGTTAACTGTTCAAATAATACGGCAGCAGCAAGCGTATAAACTAAAAGCAGCCTGACAAGAAAACACGCGGGAACTTTGACAGCTGTCAAAGTTCCCCGCACCGCGCAGGCGCCACCACTGACAGCTCGCGGCTGTCAAACGCCGGACTACGAAGAAGCCTGAGCTGTCAAAGCGTCCACCGTACAGCGCAGGCGCAACCACTGACAGCTCGCGGCTGTCAAAACACCAAGACACGCGGAAGCCGGAGCTGTCAACAAAAGACGACGCGGATTGGTCCCTGCCTGACAGGGCGCCAAAATGAACACCGCTGATTGGTCCTCACTACCAGCTGCCGGCTATAAAAGCCGGACAAGTTATTCTATGTTTGCCTTTGCTCTTAAATAAATCTGTTGTTACTAGCCTGTCGTCCCGAGTGGTCCTTCGGCTACTTCAGTTTCCTGCTTGAGCAGGGGGTTGGACTAGATGACCTCCAAGGTACCTTCCAATTTTATTATGATTGTTGTTGTCATCACTCCCTTCTTGAGCCTGTTCCCAAGGTATTTCTTGATAATTTCCCCTCCAAATACTACTCTGCACTTATCTTGCTTAGTTCTCCAGAATTGGTCAAACTCAGGTAACTTTCCTATTTTTTACTGTGTTAATCAATAACCTTGTTGTTTTTACAAATACCTCATTGTTAACCATGTTAACATTTTATGTTACTATTTTCAACATAACATAGGCTGTATGTTTGTTAAACTAATAACAAAATAATAAATAAATAAGGACTTGCCATAGGTTCTTGCTCAGGATAAAATATCAGGAATTTGGTAGTATGTTTTTCCCAACTAATAAATTTTATTAAGAGGCATGAGATTTTAGTCACCATACACAGCTCTCCTCTTACAATCATTTAGGATAAGAAGATGAAAATAATATTATGGGTTTTATTTTTTATTACATGCTTTATGGGAAGACATTTTTAAAAGAGATTACTTTTCTTATCTTTGCATATTAGATTGCCAGAAGTCCCTTAATACCTGAGTAAAAAAGGAATTTGTAGCAATGCAAAGAAGATCATCATCATAAAAGGTAGTATCAATCGTGATAGGCATCTTGGGTTCATCCCCAAACAACTAGAGCCCCTCTTGAACAGCACAGCCATTGCCAAATTCACCATCAGTCAGTTGCAAAAGGCAGCTTTACATGGAACAGCTTACATCCTGTGATGAAAGCTCTAACACCATAAAACACCAACATCTGCCTATCCCAGGTCCTTAGGAAGGACTTGATAGGTGGATAAAAATACCAAATATAGTTTGAATATCTGGCTGACTGTGCAATGAACCATAATAATCAAAAGTAGTTAGAGCTTTTTCATTTCACATTCATGTAACCAAGAAAAGATTTGCCTGACTTAATTTCTGCCCCATATGGTTTCAAAAGAGTCAAGAACCCTATCATGAGAAAAAGTTGGCAGTGGTCCTTCAGATATGAATATTTTATTGATTTATGACTTTTATATACCCTATTGCAATCCCACGGAACTGCTGGCAATTCATAGTTGCCTTGTTGAAACATCTGAAACATGTGTCAAATGATATGATTATGAATTCTTATGAATTCTAAGAAAAATGTGATTTGTTGTGCTTTCTGTTTGGACTGAAAACAAATAGTACTGTATGTGACTGACCTTGATCTGATCTACAGCAAGGTTTTAATGCTATGTAAAGAAGACTCATGAACATGAAATGTCTGGGGAATTATTGTCTTTACAAGCTTTGTTGAACCACTAGTACGTGGGGGTAGGCGATTTTGAGAAGGCTTCTTTTTCATTCTGCTGAAAGGAGGCAAAAGGAGGCAACCGCTGCGGTTATACGCTAGAACTGAAGACTTGATATTAAGGGTGAGTGAGAGCCAGTTTGACATGATGGTTAAGACACAGGCTAGAAACCAGGAGGTCATGAGGTCTAATCCTGCCTTAGCACAAAGAGAGTTTGGTCAGTCAGTCATTTACACACCACATTTGAAAACCTTGTAAAGAAAATTGCAGGGATTTGTTTAGGGCAGACAGTTACCAGAAGGCTTGAAAACACAAAATCAGGTGACATAGTTAATAAATCATGCTAAAATGAAAGAACCATTGCTTACCACAATATGTGAACCCATCCACTATCGGTTCCAACACTATATTAAGCTAGGGTTTATGAATGAGACATACTGATCTGTGTTTTACAAATACCTGAATTCTCATAGATGGCTAAGCTATCATTAGACAACTTATCTTAAGACTTAGTGCAATGTGTGAAATTGTGAAGCTAAGGTTCATTAAACATACCATGTTTAATGTAAAATGTCTTTTTTTCCATGGGATAGCCGACATAAATGGTGGATTTTCAATCTGATAATCTCAGATTATTGTTGATGGTCAAGCACAGTATCACTAGCATGTACATGGCAATTTCAATACAACATAACATTTGCCTGAATAAACCAGTTGCTAATCAAAAAATGTTCTCTGTCATCACCGTTAATGAGTTTCATATAAATCAATTTTTCACGGCATGAAAATAAATATTTCTCCCTGTTTTGTGTTCTTTTCCTACCTCCTTTTCTCTTTGTCTCTTTTCTTTTTCCCTTTTTTCTCATGTACTATATTTTTCTTCAGTGTTATTTCTTGTTATAAATGTAAAATCTTTTAATAAAAACTACTTTTAAAAAATTCCAGTCATTTAGAAATAACTTATAAACCTGCACAGCAATAGATATTAAGGCCAAAAGAAGCGAATGGAATAAGTGACTAATTAAAAGAGGGGTGGTTGCTGAAATGTGTGGTTTGTTTTAGCACTTTAATTCACTGGATCATTCAGCTTTCTTGATTTGTTTGAAGCATGGGTCATTCACCTTTATTTATTTGAACCTACCACTCCTAAAGGGACGCGGTGGCTCAGTGGGTTAGGACGCTGAGCTTGTCGATCAGAAGGTCAGCAGTTTGGCGGGTCGAATCCCGAGTGCTGCGTAACAGAGTGAGCACCTGTTACTCGTCCCAGCTTCTGCCAACCTAGCAGTTCGAAAGCACGTAAAAATGCAAGTAGAAAAATAGGGACCACTATGGTGGGAAGGTAACAGCGTTCCGTGCGCCTTTGGTGTCTAGTCATGCCGGCCACATGACCACGGAGACGTCCTCGGAGAAGCGCTGGCTCTTCGGCTTTGAAACGGAGATGAGCACCGGCCCCTAGAGTCAGAAACGACTAGCACGCATGTGCGGGGGAAACTTTACCTTTACTTTACCACTCCTAAGTGTTATATTTTTAGTGTTACTTTGACCTGGTAGGATAATTGAATTAAAGCTATAATTCAATGGATTTTGATGAAGTAGAGATTAGGTGTGAATGATAGCAATATTTCAATATTTTAGGGGCTGCCACAAAGAAGAGGGGGTCAACTATTCTCCAAAGCTCCTGAAGGCAGGACAAGAAGCAATGGATGGAAATTAATCAAGGTGAGAACCAATCTAGAACTAAGGAGAAAAAGTCCTTACAGTACAGCAATTAACCAGTGGAACAGCTTGCCTTTAGAAATTGTGGTTGCTCCATCACTGGAGACTTTTGAGAAAAGACTGGACAGCCACTTGTCTGGAATGTATAGGATCTCCTGCTTGAGCAGGGGGTTGGATTAGAAGATCTTCAAGGTTCCTTCCAATTCTGTTATTGTGTCAAACAGCCGGCCCATGGGGCAGTTTCATCATACCGAAACTGCGCCCACCTCGTTGCTGGCAATGCAAAAAGAGTTGTGATACGTCGTGAGACATCACGTGACATGGTGAGTTTGATACTTGCGGTTTAGAGTAATAGAAAACAAGGAGTGCTATCATTTTGCTTCTGACTGGATCACATGTTGGTTTCCCCAGCCCTTTGCAACAAAAGAGAGAAAAAGAGGAACATTTTCCCCAAGTCTTACCACTTTTTTGAAAAGTGCACATTTTATTGAATTGCAAAATACTCTTCTTGCAAGAACTGAATGTTTTCAAATGGCTTCAAAATTGAAATGGAATGAGGGCAATACAAAGGATAAAAGCAGAATGTGGATATTGAGATTTAAGCTATTGCAGGTTTTTAAGCAGAACAAATTCTTGCTTGAAAAGAGTGAGTTTTAGAAAAGTTCTGTATTAATAAAACAAATTTAGCAAATCAGCTAGAAAATAAAAACTTACCAAGAAAAGCTTCTGAACTGGAGTCTCTATATTTTTCATTTAGAATGACCACTTATTATTGAATCTCCAAAGAGAACAAGAAGACACATTCTCATTAAGTGTTGATTTACAATGTTTATATTTAAAGATAACACATTTAAATTTAAATAGAATTGAAATAAGAGTCAGTTTGGTACAGTGGCTAAGGCACCAGACTAGAAATAGGATCAGGGTGAGCTCTAGTCAGTCAACAATGACTCAATGTGTGATACTGGACTGTTATGTACAATGATATAATGGTTGACGTATCTGTTAGCCATTCATTTTCTTCTGGTCACAAGCTTCATCAAAGAGAAAATTATGGGACATTACTACAATAATGCATAAATTAGGTGACATTTGGGAAAGGCCAGTTTCATCTTGGTATTGAATCAACTGCTCAGTGTGCTACAAAATTAGACAAGCATGTAAAATATTCTAACTACATTGATTTGAGGGCATGAAAGTCAATGAAGAAAGTGGAACTGCCATATTCTTCCTCATTGGCTTACTTTATTAAGAACAAGTAGCTTAATTTTTGTATCTTTTGATTAGGCGTTTCATGTTTCTCCCATTACCTCTTTTCATTCCCATTCAGATGATTAGGCAACTAAAAAAATATTTAATATTTAATATTTTGTTAAGCCTCAAAATATATTACCCAACTGTGGCTTTGAAGAAAGCTATTTCCTTCCCATTTGTCTACTTTTGTAACAAAAATGTTAAATTTGACTATGCTTTGATCTTTTTAGATTGATGGAGATGTGCATTTCCTTCCTCTACTTTGTTTTTTAATAAATAATTACAATTACTATCATCTCATTTCTCAATCCTGTGGATGAGAAAGAAGCTAAAAGTGTTGCTTCAGCCAAAAACAGAAGTAACTTTCCGCAAAATAGAACTGATTGGTCAATTATGAATCACTGATACTACCATTTGCTAATTCTTGCTATAACTTAGAAACCTTTCTACAAATTGATTTCTTAGGAAAAAATTGAAAATAGTCTCTAACTGCATCTTAAAATATAAAAAAAATTCCCTGCTGTTTGATGACATTATTACTGCTTGGGGCACTCATCAGATTAGCTCTTAATACTCAACAATAAACATCAGCTGTGTTTTGAGGATATAATCTTTTTTTAATATGTTTCATTAGTGCAGGTTCGCATCCCACCAGGCTCAAGGTTGACTCAGCCTTCCATCCTTCCGAGGTAGGTAAAATGAGGACCCAGATTGTTGGGGGCAATTAAGCTGACTTTGTAATAATGCCGCTTGGGGGGGGGCGAAAGCCCTAATATGCAGGCATATACATAGAATGAAGGCTATTGCTAAGCACATTGGTTTGTGCTTAAATTGTAAGCCGCCCTGAGTCTTCGGAGAAGGGCGGGATATAAATGGGATTAAAATAAATAAATAAATAAAATATGTTTCCTTCCTAAATTTGTGTTAGCTTTGAAAATTAATAGCAATATGCATTTGTGTTGAAATTATTAAAGTTAGAAACTTAGTAAATCTCATTTTCAGTAAGAAACAGGCTGAATTTAATTCATTTCTCAGGAAAGAGAAAGAAAGAAAGAAAGAAAGAAAGAAAGAAAGAAAGAAAGAAAGAAAGAAAGAAAGAAAGAAAGAAAGAAAGAACTAAGAAGAATGGAAGGCTACAGTCCTATACCTCTTCCTTTTATAAAACCATCCACAAGTGCCCTTGAGGACCACTCGGAGGCTTCAGCTGGTGCAGAATGCAGCCGCGCGAGTTGTGATGGGGGTTTCCCGATACTCCCATGTAACACCTCTACTCCGCGAGCTGCATTGGCTTCCGGTTGCCCTCCAGGTGAGATTCAAGGTGCTGGTGATGACCTATAAAGCCCTAAATGGCTTGGGTCCGGGATATCTGAGGGAACACCTGCTGCCGGCATCAAGTTCCCTTCGTCCAGTGCGCTCCCACAGGGAGGGTCTTCTCAGGGTGCCACCGGTAAGAGATTGCTGGCGGGTAACACCCAGGGATAGGGCCTTCTCAGTGGGGGCACCTGCCCTTTGGAACCAGCTGCCAGTGGAGCTGAGGACTGCCCCCGACCTCCGTTCATTCTGCCGGGGCCTGAAGACCTGGCTCTTCGAGCTCTCTGTCCCAGGCTGAGGATTAATCTTATTTTAACTGGGGTTTTATTTATGCAGGGACAAATATAATTTTTTTTAATTTGTTTTTAACTTTTGTATCTTGGTTTTTTAATCACCCTGTAAACCGCCCTGAGTCCTTCGGGAAAGGGTGGTATATAAATGTAATAAAATAAATAAATAAATAATAAATAAATGTTTTCAATAAGGGTAGATATTCTAGAAGAGTATCACAGGAGAGGAGAGGAGAGGAGAGGAGAGGAGAGGAGAGGAGAGGAGAGGAGAGGAGAGGAGAGGAGAGGAGAGGAGAGGAGAGGAGAGGAGAGGAGAGGAGAAAAGGCTTAGGTCCAAAGCTGTATGTTCTTTTTGTAATTATTCAGACAAGCTAGTCCTCTTTAGCAACCACCATTGGGACCAGCAACTTGGCTATTAAGTGAAGTGGTCACTAACTGAAACTGCAATTGGCCTTATGATCTTACTTAAGCTTTCCTTTGCTTCAGAGATTTGTGAGGAACATAAATGCAAGGACTGGTGGTAACGTTATTCTTTTTCTCACCATTGTAACTGTGAACAGTCACTAAATGAGGCAGTTGCTAAAGGAACTCTGTATTAAACCAAATTGTATCTCAAATCCATGCCTTTTGGTATGCTTCATGCCTCAGGTGACCCCACATTTTTTACAGAAGAAAGCATGATTTATTTGAAGATGGTCTGGTTCGATTCCAATTTAAAATAAAGAAGTGCCATGAACAGCATTTAGGCCCCAAATAGAACAGGTGCCTGATCTACTTTTACTTTTCTGGTAAGATAGATGCATATATATCTCCTTAAATATTATTTGCAAATTTGCAACTGTACCCATAAATTTGTCTATGCAGATTTTTACAGTATGCCCACCATTTTCCATTTCTTCTCTCTCTTTCACCATGAACACATAGTTTTTATTCATCTCCTTAAATATGTAGAGAAAAACCAGATTTATTCCCAGAGCATGGCAAAATTGGGCATTTGTGAGCCTCTTGTTTGGAAAAGGGCCCTCTGTCCCTATGCAGATATTATTCCCAACTGTGATAGAGCACAGCTTAGCTAAAGGCAACTTCAGAGAATTCTGGGTTGCATGCCCATTTTGCCAAGGCCTGGGCATCAGTTCTATCCACATTAGCTGGGAGTAATATCTGTTAAAAGTTAGGGAAAACTCCCAAGCGATCTAGCCCAGAATTGCCCAGGCTTCTGAAAGCAATACAATTTATTGTTGATCATTCTGCTTTGGGATATATAGCAATGACCTTTTCCAAGATTGGTACCTCTGCTGTCGCAAAGGCTATAAATTCTTTCCCCACTATTAACTTCAATGAAACCCTGTCTTTGAGTTAGCAAATAAATACAGGTAGTCCTCAACTTACAACAGTTCATTTAGTGACTGTTTAAAGTTACAATAGCACTGAAAAAAGTAACTTATGACCATTTTTCATGCTTAAAACCATTGCAGAATCTCCATGGACACATGATCAAATTCAGATCCTTGGCAATTGGCTCATATTTATGATGGTTGCAGTGTCACAGAGTCACGTGATCAGCTTTTGGGACCTTCTGACAAGCAAAGTCAACGGGGAAGCCAGATTCACTTAACAACCATGTTACTAACTTAACAACTGCAATGATTAACTGTTGCAAGAAAGGTTGTAAAATGGGGCAAAACTCACTTAACAAATGTTTCACTTAGCAACGTAAACGTTGGACTCAGTTGTGCCCCGTAACTCGAGGACAACCTGTAAATAACCTTACGCCAGCAAGAAAATGGTTGCTTCCTCTCCTGCATTCAGGGCATCTGTTTCCAGTCAACCCCACTCAAATTGAACATTCAGCATCAGAAAAAGGGAGAAACTGCTCCTTTCACATCAGTGAATCTAATGATGTCTTAGATTCTTTTAGGCTGGGGCGAGATAAAGGTAATGTCATGAGGACATGGCAGAAAAATAATATTGTCAGCTTATATTTCGATAATGGGGAGGTGGAATTGCTGAGAGTGAGAAGCTCCTAACACAAACCTGAGCCCTTTATCTCTTCCTCTTTCATCATTTCTGCTCTCAATTTCTGGAGAGTAAAAGAGACACCCTTGCCTGTAATGAGACCACAATAATTCCACCGATACCAGTGGGAACTCAATGGCACTTCCACCAAAATAAAGCACTCCTGTTTTGCGCTGAGGATGATTTGCAGGGAGATTGTCAATCTCAGATCAGAGTATAGCAAAATAATACCTTTCTCCCTTTCCTGCCTAATACCTATGACTAGTATTGGCACATTTCCTATAAACGGGTTCATAAAATGCCTTCAAACAATCTTTGTGCAAGGATGCTATAAATGTTGCCAGGGATCAGATGTTCCTTAACAGAATATCTGTTCTCCTAAGCTATCTAAGAGTATACCTTACTAAATAACATTTGTAATCCTATTGAGAGTCCTTCCTCTTTGTGGAATAACAAACCCTTAATTTAAAATAAGCAATTTTCAGAATATTTATAGCTAACACTGCTGGATGACAGGCTTTCACCCTATGTGTCTCAAAAACATTCTTTCTCCTCCTGATGGGCTTCCTAAAACCAAAATATTCTGCTAAAAGTTAATTTGCTCCATTGCTCCTGAGGTTTTTGCTTAGAATAACGTATTACTGTGAGGGCTGTCTGGCACAAGCCAGACTTCAGAATTTATCAATTTCTCATCAAGCACAGTGCAGGTTTGTTCATTGCAAACTTTTCCCATGTTACCATTTATCTTTTCGCACAAAAGCAATGAACTGAACACAAAGTGTGGGCAGGAGGGGGAGGAGGAGCTCCAATTGCCCTGACAATCTTCCGACTGCCTGTTATTAGATCTGCCTCATTTTTCTCCTTTTTGCGAGTGTCAACACCTCCTGTTGTCAGCAATTTTCCACATTTGCAGCAAATACATTGTTCTTTTTTGTCTTCCTTCCCACCTAGATTCATTTGCTGCTACAGCCACTTAACCCTAATAGATGGAGAAGCAGCTCACACACTACACCAGGTATATCACAATCCTGCCTCGGACATGATACTATTTTGCATGAAACCATTAAATATAGATCACTATAGCCAGCTCCATATCTCCTAGAAATTCCTAAAAAGGGTATTTCCAAACATGCAGAAAAAGAGAATCCAAAATCAATTCCTTTCCCAGAAAATATTAGAATTGTTGGGTGTATTTTTTATATATAAAAATCCAGGAAAAAAAACATTCATTGATAGCATGACCTCAAATGCAGCTGGCTTCTCCTTCCATAGCCCCTCCCTCCCAGTCACAGGACTCGGAGCCAAGCACATGGATCCCACCCTGTGCTTCTTAGTGCACACAAACATACCAAATCGCATAGACCAGGGGTGTCAAACTCTATTTCACTGAGGGCCGCATCAGTATTGCGGTTGCCCTCAGGGGGCCGGGTGGGTGTGGCTGGGTGGGTGTGGCTAAAGTGCGTATGGCCTACGGGGTGGGCGTGGCCAGCTCTACATCATTCGCATCAAGGCTGCCTATGGGGGCCTGGGCAGGGGTGGGACAGATCTGAGGGTCTCTGGCAGAAGGAGGGTCTCTGGGCCAGGGCCAAGGCAGCGGGGGCCGTTCCCTCACGGTTTCCAGGATGGCTTCGCGGGCCGCATGAAACCACTTCGCGGGCCAGATCTGGCCCCCGGGCCTTGTGTTTGACATGTCTGGCATAGACACAATACAGGTAGTCCCCGACTTACAACCGTTCATTTAGTGACCATTCAAAGTTACAACAGCACTGAAAAAAGTGACTTCTGACCGTTTTTCACACTTACGACTGTTGCAGCATCCCCATGGTTACAGGATCAAAATTCAGATGCCTGGCAACCGACTCATATTTATGACGGTTGCAGTGTCCCAGAGTCACGTGATCCGCTTTTGCGACTTTTGGACAAGGCAAATCAATGGGGAAGCCAGATTCTCTTAACAATCGTATTACTAACTTAACAACTGCAGTGATTCACTTAACAACTGTGGCAAGAAAGGTCATAAAGCGAGGCAAAACTCACTTAACAAATGTTTCACACTGAAAATTTGGGCCCAGTTGTGGTCATAACCCGAGGACTACCTGTACGAGGGAGAGCAGAAACATACACATTCACCACAGAGGCCAGACTGACACACTGTGCCTCCTCAGATAAGTACAGGGAGAATGTGTGACTTTGTTACATAGAAGAAAATACAGTTGCCCTTGCTAGTGTAAGTTCTTAGAAACAATTCAAGAGGGCTGTGTCCCCTTTGGGCTGAGACCATTAAAATTAAATTTTAAGGCTGGATAAATGAGGGGAGATTTTTTTTAGAAAAAAAAAATAGTAGATGAGTGGTTCCACTTTAAACATGTTCACTTTCTGCTTTGATTTTTTTTTTTGTCTTCTACATGCCATATTCCATAAGAAGCCAGGATATCCACAGTCAAAAAAGTCAAGATGGCACTTCTGAGTGTACAATTTAAGCCCTGCATATTTTTTTTTAATGGCCATAAGAAACCAGCAGTTCTCAATATGTCCTAATATAAGGGCAGGAGAACCAGATGCAGGATTTGAACCTTAGGCACTCCAGGGATGGGCTAAATTCTAGATTTTGCAGCATAGGTGGTCCTTGAGTTACAACCACAATTTCGAATTGCTAAGCAAGATAGCTGTTAAGTGAGTCGCACCCAATTTTATGTCCTTTTTTGGCCAGTGTTGTTAAACAAATCACTGACCTTAAGGGAATCACACGAGCATTAAGCAAATCCAGCTTCCCCCACTGACTCTGCCTGTCAGAAGCTGGCTAGAAAGATCAATCATGTGATCCCAGTTAAGGCAAGTGTCATAGATGCATGCCAATTGTCAAGCACACAAATTTTGATTCCTTGACCCTGGGGATGCTGCCATGGTCATAAGGGTGAGGACTGATTATAATTCACTTTTTTACATGCTGTTGCAACTTTGAATGGTCATTAATAAATGCTTGTAACTCAGGAAATACCTATCAAAAACAGATCATGCCAAGCAAATCTTATTTCATTCATTGCAAAGGACTAAACTAGTGGACCAGCAAAATACAGTGGACATGGTATACTTGTATTTCAGTAAGGCATTTGACAAAAGAGACCACAATTTGCTTATTGGTAAGCTAGAAAAATGTGGGATAGACAGCACCACCACCAGATGGGTTTCTAACTGGCTGACAAATTGTACTCAATGTGAAATCCTCAATGGAAGTACATCCATATGGAGGCAAGTAAGTAGTGAGGTACCCCAGGGGTCTGTTTTAGACCCAATACTCTTCAACATCTTCACAGATTATTTAGAAGAGGGAATAGAAGGAGAACTCATCAAATTTGCAGATGACATCAAGCTGATACAAATAGCCAACACCCCAGTAAGTAGGCACAAGATCCAGATGGCTCTCAACATATTTGAATACTGGGCCCTATCTAACAAAATGAAATTCAATGTAAAGAAAAGTAAGGTTCTACACTTAGGCAAGAAAAACCAAATGTACAGGTACAGATTAGGTGAAACCTGGCTCAATAGCAGTAACTGTGAGAGGGAACTTGGTATCATATTGGACAATAACTTAAATAGAGGTCAGCAGTGTGTGGCAGCAGCCATAAAAGCCAATGCAATCCTAGGCTGTATTAACGGAGGGATAGAATCAAGATCACATGAAGTATTACTACCGCCTTACTAAGACCACACTTAGAATATTGCATCCAGTTTTGGTCATCATATTATAAAAAAAGACTCTAGAAAGAGTGCAGAAAAGAGCAAAAAAATCATTAGGTGGCTGGAGGCTAAAACATATGTAGAAAGGTTGCAGGAATTGGTTCTGTCTAGTCTAATGAAAAGAAGAACTAGGAGAGACATGATAGCAAATATTGGACAGTTCGAATATTTGAGGTGCTGCCACAGAAGAAGTGGGGATCAACCTATTTACCAAAGCACTGGAAGGCAAGACAAGTAACAATGGATGGAAACTAATCCAGGAGAGAAGCAACCTGGAACTAAGGAAAATTTCCTGAGAACAATCAACCAGTGGAATGACTTGCCTTCAGAAGTTGAGGGAGCTCCATCACTGGAGACTATTGAGAAGAGACTGGACAGTCACTTGTCTGGAATGGAAGATTTCTAAAGTCCCTTCCAGCTTTATTAATATGTTCTGTCCTGTAGCTTTTTTTTTAAATAGCTAAGGGATTTTTGAAAATCTGAAATGCAAATATCTTCCCAGAGTTGTGTCCTTGAATTTTTGGCTATCCAGTTTTCAAATATAAGCCAGATACAGCCTTCCATTGAGTTGATTCCCTTTCTTTTACCAATTTTCTAAACTGGGAGAAGAGAATGGAAATCAGCAGCGTTAAAGTCTGCAGACAGCATACAGTTTAGCTTTCTGTTCCTATTCGTTCTTTTCAATATAAGGGACATTTGTCAGAATGTGCAGAATCCCACTGCAGTTTGCTCAAGATACTAAAAGAGTTAGAACTATAAATCCCAGGTCGAATCCTGAGTGCCGCGTAACAGAGTGAGCGCCTGTTACTCATCCCAGCTTCTGCCAACCTAGCAATTCGAAAGCACGTAAAAATGCAAGTAGAAAAATAGAGACCACTACGGTGCGAAGGTAACAGCATTCCATGCACCTCAAGATTTCTGAAGAATCCTCTTTAAAAATTCAGAAAAGGGTTCTTGGAAAAATTGAGATGAATGCTTTGTGATGAAAATATATTTCGGTGAATAGTAAGGCAGCTTTCCAGGGAATGCTTTAGGCTGGCCTTATTCCTGAGGAACATTAAAACAGCATTCACCCAGATTCTTCTTATTTGTTTATTGTACTGTTTGCAGTGTCTGATCTTATTTATTTATTTTTACAGATGATCCTGTTCAAAACTGAACTGCAGCCTGGTGTACTTGTGCTGAAATTCATAAATGCCAAATGCAAACAGCCTGTTTTGTGAACATAACCATTTGTAGGGAAAATAGCAGATGTTGAGTGTCTTCTGCCATGTCATGAATTTCTCTCAACACTGGGCTTTTTTTCCTGAATGAGCAATTTAGAAAATTTGGATGCTACAATTCCAGGATAATTTTCAGTGTCTTTTTCTGCACACAACTTTCTAATTTGCTCAGGTTTATGAAACTTTACCATATGTTTCCTGTTTCTCTAATAAGAAAAAAAGTGTTTCAAAGCCCTATGGGGGTTTATTTACTTTTAGTAAATAATTGGTTTAAATTTACCTTTTTGCCAGAAACTCAATGCAACGTGTATGGGGATATTGCTTCATTTTTCCTCCACAGCCAACATCTGAAGTAGGTTAGGCTTAAGGAGTAATTAAAAATTAGCCAGTAAATCTCCATAAGTTGGGTGAAGCTAAATGTGACCTCCATTCCCTTCATTCAACATCTCAAGCTTAGTTTATTCATAGACAAATACTTATGACCCTTTGAATTTAATTGCATTAACCTTACCTATAACTTTTGCATACACATACAAACACACATGCAAACTACAATTGGTAAGTTGCTTAAATATGACATGAAATTAGGGAAGTGTGTGAACTGCTATGTTTGGAAGGGTCCATGCCCAGACTGCAGCATAAACATATTCTTTGTTTTAATCCATAAAATGGAAGAAAATAGGATTGTTGTCTGGCTATATATTGAAAAACTACTCTTCTGGGCAGAAGATGAGGAGGAGGAAGGTCACAAAAAAAGCCCAAGGCATCTTCAATGCTGGCCCAGGACAGCAAATCATTTATTCTATTTGCCCCTTATTTTTTTATAAGATTCTTATATTTGAAACAAAACTAAGCAAAAACAAAATGACCTAAAATAATCCAAGTTTTGCTTCTGCCAAACAATGGGCAATTTGAAGCTGTTAAGCCGCACTTACAGACTATGGTGGTTTGTTACAGGTACAAAGCAAAGCATATTTTCTATATTATGCATAGTCCCAGAGGAAATAGGAAAAAAAAATAGCTTCGTTGGTGAGTCTTCCCTATTGCCTGAATCATATAAATTGGGACTCCACCTATACACCTGTAAAGTATGTGAAAGCTTTACTAATTCTTTTGTAAGCACATGAAAGAGCTCCACAAACAAAGAAGATAAACTATTAGCCTTTTCACAACGGAATGAATAAATATTTTTAATCAAGCAACCTAGATAAAATATCAGTTCAGAGTTACCACCAATAGTTTTTGCATTATGTCACGGATAAAATTTAGCCTGTGAGCATATGAGCAGTCTCATCTGATTTTACAATTAAAATGCTAACATAGCCACTGAGGCCTGAAAACAGCTCACAAGAATGCTGTTTTTATTCCCTGTTGTTTATTTGATGGCAGAGTCCAACTTAGTTTTCAGTATTAAGCATCAACTAATATTTCCGTGCATAAGAATTCAAATTATGTCTTTAGATAATAGAAATAACTGACACCCCCCTTGTTTCAATTATGGTCTTTTGTCATTTCAGAACCTGGGTTCACTGGTCTTATATGTTCTCCTTAAAATGAGGTGTATACTTATCCCATCTTCTATGTCAAAAGGAAGCTATCATGCTATATTTCAAAGGTCTCCATGATGTTCTGGTTGAATGGGATCTTCAATATACGGTATATCCAAAATTCTCATCTGGTTGATCTTAATCTTTTATTTAGATCAAGACTTTAGGACTTTAGAACTTTCTTGACTAGCAAGGAAGTCCTGTGTTCAGTACTTCTACAACTGCTTTTTCTTAGCACCTTAGGACCCAATGCAGAGATAACTAAAGCATGGATGCAATGCAAAGAGGATCTTGGTCAAAATAAATTCTTCCTATTCTCTTTATAAATTCTCTTTGATCGTTGCTAATAATTTTACACTTTATTCTATCCAGAAAGCAGCACTAAAGCTTCATTTAGCCTTTTTTACAACCTCTCCATGCCACAAATTCAACGGCTCTTTTATAAGAGTTTGTATTTCCTTGTCTCTTCTTCTCATTCATTCCTTACTATTCTCATAGGACTGACTATAGTCACATCTTGGGGTGTTTTTAATAATTTTGCAACCAGGTGAAAAGAGCTTATAACTGTCTCTACTTAATAGATATTGCCAAGAACAACCAAAAATTTAAAGATTCAAAGACATCTCAGTCTGTATCCCAAACCCAACTTTTTAACAGACACCATATTTTCTATTATTTTTGAATTACTATTCTACTATTCTACTTGTAATAAAATAGTTATTATAAATTATTACATAGGCTAATAAGCACTATTTTGCCCCAACTTTCTTAATGCTCTATCATTTCTTTGCCTTAGAAGTGCAGTTTCCTTTTAATTTTATTTTGCTGCCTAGGACCATGTGGGCAGAGTTAGGGACATAGCAACTTTACTGAAGCGGGAGAAGCTTAAAGTGAAAATATGGGACATGGCTGAGAATTACATAAACTATCTCTTTGAGATTGAACACAACAAATTTCAATTTTAAGACTCTCTGAGATGTCACAAACATCTTTGGTTCCTTAACATGTCTAAGCAATGGATGAGGGAGATAAAACTGCTAAAAATTCCTACTTTTCTATCACATATTGGCAGAGTGATCCAGGGAAAGCTCTGAGGGCATCAAAAGAGAATGGTGGGTCACGTGACCCATTGGTACCCCACCCCCTTTCCTAAATACTTGTGTTTCTCTCCCATCTTGCAGTGCTCACACTATCTTTCAGCAACTTCATTGAAGTATAAATTATAACTGTACTAATAGGCCTACTTAATCCAGCTCTGGGACTTATCCAAGCTCTTATCATTTCAAAGGCAACCAATCTAATCTAACATTTCATTCCTTTGGCACAAGTTCCCCAATATTGGGAAAACATACTGTCTAGTAATTATTGACTGTCATAGCTTTTTAAATGTGTCTAATCTCTTTTTAAAGCCGATTAAGTAATAGCACATTCCATAACTTAACTATGATCCATGGGATGAAGTACATCCGTTCATCTCTCACCATTCAATTTCATTGGATGATTCCAAGTTCCAGTACTGGAGGAAGAATTATTTATCTCCCATTGCTTTCTCCATACCATGTTTTATGCTCAACTATCATCTTGCAAGGTTACTTTTTTCCTAAGCTAAAAAGCTCCCCGTGTTGCCAGCTTTCTTCTGATATTAATGCATTTTCTGGCATGCTATAGATAGATAGCTGTTCCTTATCTTGCTCTACATACAATGGCTTGGTTTGTCATTTATGTAGTAAGGAGAATATAATATTAAAAATAATCACTTCTTCCAACAGGAGTCAAGTCAATGGCAATAAGCTACAAAATAGTAAAATATCTACTTTTACAAAAGAAAATTAACTTTTATCAATGGTTCTAAGCAATTCACAATCTGCATCCTAAAAATTTCCAAAACAAGAAATAAATGTTTTCTTAATACATTCAGAGAATGGGAATGTATTGGGTAAGGACTTTAAGGAAAAGAAAATATCTGGAAGCTTCCTGAATGTTATATGGATCCCAGCTAACTGTAAATGACCATGAAGGAAAAATATCTCAGTAGCCAATATTTTTCTCTGCTGGTATCAAATGAAATTCATTTGGTATCAGCTGGAGTTTCTGTAGTGCTAATGGAAGTTATTTTCCTTTATCACATCAGCTCCTAAGTATACAAAGACAGCAATTTTGGTAGTAATCTAAAGATCAGTTGGAATGTGGGGGGCATGCTTTAGGCTGCCTCTGTAGTGACAAGCCTTTATTTTAATACATGGAATATATCATAAATTAAAAAAGAAGAATGGCAAAAATATTACACTGGGTGGAAGATTAGGGTTGGGAACTTTTCACAGTGTGAACATCTGAGCTCCGAAACACTATGAATACCCAGAAAAGCCAGTGTTTAATAAAGAAGGATTCTGTCTGACAACTAATTTTAAGCCATAGATTTTTCTTTAAAGCTTCAGTAACGGTGGATGACAACACTGAAACAACCTCTTTCTTGGCTGCTGTTGAGTACAATATGCTATAACAGTCTTCCTTAGTCAAATGATCCAATTGCATTAATTGGTATTATGGCAATTTAAACCTAATACATCTGAATGTCAAAGGATGGGCAAAGGTCAAAACTGACTCTTGGCCTAAATGAGTATGGTTTTTCCAATGTTCTTTACTGCCTTTTCAGCCACTGCAACATTTGAATTAATTGGAAATACTGGAAACAGCTTGATAATGTTTATCACCTCTATCTGGAGATAAGATTTGGAGGGGTAACTTTTGGTGCCATATGTTTTCTGTTTCTTAATCCATGTTTTAACATAATGCATGATAGAATCAGTAATGCCTTGTCTTCATACTTACTATCCAAGAGTTGTTTATTCTCTAACCAAGACTATAGAAAACCCATTTTAGAAAACACAGGGAAACACCTATGCAGAACCCAGGTGTTTGGTCTCTTCTGAAGCCTAAGCTAAAATAGTCATAGACCACAGTACCCAACAACTGAAAGTGAAGACACCAAGTGGCTAATAAGAGTTGGAGCTCAACCCTTGATTGCATTCTCAGCCATATCATTGATGAAGTAGATTAATCATTTTCAGAGCAGAAAACCACAACCAATAAACAGGAAAGACAGTACTTTAGAAATGGAATAGCTAAAGGCAACTAGGTACACCTCCTTGTATATACAAATAGAGGTGCATGCCTTGAAGAAGCTTCCTTCTCCATTTGACCTGCTGAATCATGGTCTAACAATTATGTTAACATAGAACATAGAATAAAAGAGTTGGAACGGACCTTGGAGATCTTCTAGTCCAACCTCCTACTCAAGCAGGACACTATACAATTTCAGACAAATGGTTATCCAGTCTCTACTTAAAAGCCTCCAGTGATGGAGCACTCACAACTTCTGAGGGCAAGCTATTCCATTCAGTGGCGTAGCGTGGGTTGTCAGCACCCGGGGCAAGGCAAGTAATTTGCGCCCCCTAACCCGTGGATTTTAGCACTCGAGTCTGCCGCAGGGAGCCCCACATCCTGGGCATCTGCCGCACCCCCCACCCACGCCTCCCCCGGGAAAAGGGGGAAGGTCCGGCATCCCCTCCCTCACGTGCGGCAGAAGCGCCGGGACCCGAGGCCGTGCCAGGAGGCGGGCGGCGCAGCGGAGGATATACAGAACATTCAAATAGAAGGAAAATATGTGCATCAATAAGACAAAACCAGATTTACATATATTATTCCCCTCCACTTGAATATTCATAAATATATTGGAGCAATATTACTTTCCTTCCCTTACGAAGTAGGTCCAAAATTTATGAAGTTCTACTTCTATTTACAACCAATTTGACCTTAATCTACTTGGTAGATAGAGAGGCAAAGTTTACGTTTACGTTTACGTTTTATTTAATTTATATACCGCCCTTCTCCCTGGGGACTCAGGGCGGTTCACAGGGCATATAAATAAAAATACAATACTATACAAAAGTTAAAACAGAGATTAAATCAATGCCCAATTAAAAAACAATAATACAATCTAAAATAACAATTTAAAACCCAGCTCCCCCATCAGGCCAGACCGGCCAATTCAAACAAATGGGTCTTCAGACCACGACGGAAAGTTCGGAGGTCCGATGCCGTCCGGAGCTCCACCGGCAGTTGGTTCCACAAAGTAGTTAACAGGTGAACCAACAGCAAAGTTAAAATGTCAAAGCACTTTGTTAATAATCTATATTCTATTTTACTTCTATAAAGCCTCAAACAGCTTCTTATTTACAGTAAGTTACACAGTGCCTGCTCATTTCTGTATCTGTCAACTGCCCCACTCTGATAGTCAACAACTTGGTTGGGTACTCTTCTTAGTTCTAGGTTGCTTCTTTCTTTGGTTAGTTTCCATCCATTGCCCAGTGTTCAAGTCTGTCAAGATCTTTCTGAATCTTGAGCTTGTCTTCAGGGGTATTGGCTGTTCCTACCAGCTTAGTGTCATCTGCAAATTTGATGAGTTCCCCTTCAATTTCCTTGTCTAGATTGTTTATGAAGATATTGAAGAGTACTGGGCCTAAAATGGAACCTTCAGGTACCCCACTACTTACTTCCCTCTGTGCGGATGTACTTCCATTGAGGACTATATGTTGAGTATGATTTGTTGCAACAGGTGGTTACAAACCATTTGGTGGTGGTGTTGCCTATGCCAGAAGTCCCCAACCTTTTGGGCACCAGGGACCAGTTCCATGGAGAAAGGTTTTTCCACGGACCGGAGAATGCATAGTTTTGTCTGCTGCCTGCATCCCACGGATGGGGCTTTGCTTGTTTGTGCGGCCCGGTTGTTGGCATGCCACAGCCTGGTACTGGTCCACAGACTGGGGGTTGGGGACTCTGGGCCTATGCCACATTTTTCTAGCTTGCCAAAAAGTAGGTTGTGGTCTACTTTATCAAATGTTTTATTGAAATTTAAGTATACTTTGTTCAAAGCATTTTGCTGATCCACTAATTTGGTTACTTTGTTGAAGCATGAAATAAGATTTGTTTGTCATGATCTGTTTTTGAGGAACCCATGTTGGCTACTGGTTGTAGCTTTACTTACTTTTAGATGTTTGCACATTTGTTGTTGGATTATCTTTTCCAAGATCTTTCCTGGTATTGATGTCAGGCTGATTGGTCTGTAATTTCCTGGATATGTTTTTTCCCTTTGTGAAACATGGGAACTACATCAGCTCTTTTCAGTCCTCATATAGTTACCCAAGAACTTTGAAAGATATGTTTCAATGATTCTAAAAGCTAAACAGAAGCAAACCTGGGAAAATCTAGGGCAGTACTATAGGGAATTGAAATCATCCCAGAAGCAGTCAATGACACTTCCAGACTATTGTGAACAAAACAACACAATTTTATTAATGTGGCCAGAAGTCAAGTTTTAGCACTTCTCTGAGAACTCTGGCTTAAAACTGATAAGGCAGAAATCCTGTTTAAGAAAATGCAAGGTATTAAGGGGGCAAATGATTAAGGGGCCACCTTTGAGAAAATTGACCTATTTCCATCAAAGAAGTGCTTCTAGTCACATTTTTCTGAAGATGCAAATCAATCTTCTATCTGATTGGTTGGTTGGTTGGTGGGTAGACAGGAAGACAGACAGATTCAAATCAATCTTCTGTCTTTAAAAGATGATAGACAGACAGACAGACAGACAGAGACAGACAGACAGACAAGCCTTAAACAGGAAATGATCAGGAAAAGTACAATGAAAAGCTACATATAGGAAAATATATGTATATAAGCATCCATAACTGGGGTGGATGCTCCAGAGATTCCATTATTAGATGCTACCTTCTCCCTTGCATCTGCAATTCAAATTGTACTGAAATGGAAAAACTGAAAATCCATCTTCACTTTCAGTGGTATAGCAATACATGAAATATACACATAGCATAGAAAAGATACCAATTCGGCTACAAATGGCAATCTACTCTAACCAAAATGTCATTACTAGGAAAAGTAGTTCCCTTCTCTGTTTAAAGCAGACACTATTGAATGAAAATCAGATATACTGATTATTCTCTTAATGAAAGAGCGTTTAAATTTATGTTTGCTTTCTCTTTAATAAAAGCCTATCAAACTTGCTGGCATTTCTATTCAATGCCTATATGTTTGATTCTTTTTAAAATCTAAATATTCATTATTCTGTCATGCTTATTTTTGGTTGCTAAGTTACCTATTATTGTTTTCATCTCTTTTGTTTTACAAAATATAATGTTCCATATTTGTATTTATACAAACACAGAGCATTTTTAAACATGTTTAACAGGGATTGAGTTCCATTAATAGCAATCATAATAAACATTCACAGCATGATTTAAAAAATAGATGCTGGTAACACTATAGATCTGAAAGTTATTTTATATATTGTTATGCTGTTGAGCACACCATGAGATTTCTCATGTTTTACCCCTTCCTTCCAAATTGGTATGCCATTGAAACATTTGACTCTAACAAAGTAAAATATAATAAAAATAAAAACTTTTACATTTAAAAATTCCCAAATCAATTAAATATTCAACACCAAAGTTCAAAGAAACTCAAAACTCAAAATGAGCAGTAATAATTAAAAATGAAAATAACACAAAAAACACATTATACGAGCATTTGTAGGTTTGGAAACACACAAAACAATCCAGCCAATGGCTCCTACATTTCTAAACTGTAGCAAAGTATATTCTGTTGCCTTCTTTTTCATTCTGAATGAATTCTGCAAATGCTTATAAAAGCAATTCCACATTTCTAGAGTGAGCTGCAGACTCCTCTTTACTGAAAGATGAGTTTTATTGTGGTCTAACTATAATCTTGTTTTTCTTAAATAGAATATCCATTTGATTTGCATGTTTAACAAAGCACCCCTGAATCTATAGTCTTCCTTTTGCAACAAAAGCTTTTTTTACCACTACAAGTTTTTTATAAAAAAAAATGCTAGTGAATGAGAAACAGAGAGATGGATCGACTTATATGTAAGTGTAATAAAATGCACAGTTAAATTATAGATGCAGAAGGGTGAGAATTATTGTACCAGTAGGAATTGAAGATAAAAGAGGATTGTAGTCGATAGAAGGCAGCAGAAAAGGACTTAAGAATGCCAAGAGCATGTCTAGATCCCACCCTAACTCTAAGATGTCAGAGTGATTTTATTGAGCTTTTCTTTTCCAATGTCCCAGGTGTAATTGAAGTTTAGTGATCCAGTTAATCAATTGGTCATAAAACAGATGTATTCTGTATCTAGGAATGTTTCTTGGCCCATTTGTTGGCCTGAAATAACAGTATCCATAAGACATTTTTGTTTCTATATCCTTCTTTCATCCTACATATTCAGAGCTGCTCAGATATATAATTATGGCAGCTGCCTGAGGAGGCTAAGTGGATTTTTCAGACCAATTTTAGGAGGAAAAGAATATTATAGCAGAGTAAAAGAGAACTCTTTCTGGCATTAGAGAACTTACTTTCAATGGGCAATGAATGTGGAGAATGTGGCCATGATTGATTGATGCCATTTGAGGGATAGGCTGAGAATGTCTTCTTCTTTTTAGAGAGGATATTTTCATTGCCCTTTTGTTTCCTATGGAAAATTGATAGGAAATTGCACTACTGTTTTCCAAGTTTTAATCCTGGATTTTAGCAGCATGATCTCCTGGGACTTTGGGGCCAAAAATAATAGCTTGATTCCAACTTGCAGCCCTCTGACATGCAGGTTATTTTTCCTTGTTTGATATAGTTCTATTTGTCAGCTGTCTCAACTTGGTCAGTTAGAAAACAAAGACTCTCAAATCCTCTGCTAACAAAAGTACACTTTACTAAAGCCAGGTGGTTACAGAGTAGCAAAACTGGATCTGAAGTTTCATGCCCAAAGCATCTGGTTAACTTTTTGCTCCTCCCTACCTTTTTCCTGGTTGCCTTAAGTTGTCCAATTACATTCAACCCAATTGTTTTGTAAAGAGTCCCTGGTTTGACAGGGTGGTATGTCTCACATTCCATTCCATGACCCTGGAACGGCCAACGGGTCCCACGGGATAGCACAAAGAGTAGTTTCAATTCCTCTTGTCCCAGCCTCCCATTTACCTCCAAACAGCTCCCTTCCCCCATTGCCTATGGGCAGCTGGCATCTGGTGAAGAATAGCTGGCACAATAGGATGGCAATCCTGACACTAATGGCTTATCAGGAGGACACTGAAATTCCTATGTAGTACTAAGGATTGTTTTAATAATTTACTTAATCAGATTTATATAGACATCTATCTCACCAGAGGTGGCTCTGGGCAATGTAGCACAATAAATAAATAATTAAAAACCCAGAATTCCATATCCTAAGTGAATAACAATAAACTTTCACCAGTGAATTGCTTGTATAATTTTAAATTGTTAATTCTATACATGCAAGAGCTTTCTTTGATGGCTACTCTTCAATAAATATGGCAAGTTATACAGAAAGCATACAATTTGCACAATTAAGGTATTTGGAAGCAGTTTCTTCAGTTCCTTCAGCCAGATATCCCTCTTCCTGTTTCCTGAATGGTGAGATGAGAAATAATTATCCATTTGTCCATGTGGAAATCCAGAGCAACAATTGAGAGTGCAGATGCCAAAAAGGCTAAGATGAATTTTAGCTGTCAGTAAAGATGTCCTGATTGCAGGAATGAATAAAGATGCTAAAGAAATAAAAATAAAAAAAACTATGACTGACTGCTACATATTATTGGCTTTGTGGAAGATAATAGGTCTCCCAACTTCAGAGAATTATAAACATATATCCTGCTGAAATTTCAAATTCAGAGCATATAAAGTATAGTGGCTGATGAATCCTTGTAATTAGTGCTAATTACTTTTCAAATGCCCTAAGTAATTAACTCATCTACATTCAAAACAAATCCCCAGAATGAATTAAAGCAGCCAGAAATGTTGAGATAAGAGACAATGCATGGGAAAATAATTTATTTTTCCCTCTTGCAAAAAATGAATATAGCTACATAGCTGAAATACAATCTCTAATACAGATGAGAAAACTAATTTCTTTAGAGGAAACAGACATGCTTGAAATTCAGGTTTTCTTCTTGTCATTTGTCTTGTAAGACAACTATTTCAGACATATTCATATGAGGCAATAATGACATTGCAGACACTGTGCAACTCATTTCTCAAAGACAAAGCTAACACTTAAATGTGTATGCCCATGATGAATTACTATCCAGGAGACATGTATTATTGAATAAGAATTTCTACAAATGGATACATCAACAAACACATTGACTTAAAGCCAGCATATGAACCTATAAGAAATTGGATCATCCAAACAACCAATTAGCGACAGAACTGACCACCTCCTCACTAGTTGAACTTCACATCACACAAACAACCAGTCACACAACCAACTAACCACAACACCACACAGGACTTATATAAATGAAAAAAGAACTGAACAAGACACTTCACCTAAAGTGCCACTGAAGATGTTACCTAGTTTGGTAATGAAATGTCCAGGAGCAAAAGGCAAGCTCAGAGAACAAATCATTGCCAAGAACTTCTACCTCATATATACTTATTTTTATTTTTTTTATTTTAATTCCATTTATATCCCGCCCTCCTCCAAAGACTCAGGGCGGCTTACAAGCTTAGCAGTAGCCTTCATTCTATGTATATGCCTGCTTATTAGGGCTTTCACACACACCCCAAGCGGCATTATTACAAAGTCAGCTTAATTGCCCCCAACAATCTGGGTCCTCATTTTACCTACCTCGGAAGGATGGAAGGCTGAGTCAACCTTGAGCCTGGTGGGATGCGAACCTGCACTAATTGCAGGCAGCTGGTGTTACTTAAGGAGGCATTAGCCCACTGGTCCCTTCATAATAAAATAAAAATATAGGAAACATATGTTGTTGGTAGTCAGCTGCCAAATTTAATGATCAGGTACACTTGATATAGATTGTACAAAGTACATTAGATGTATTACAGGTAATTCTCAATTTACAATCAAAATGGAACCTACCCATTACAGTCATAAATCATGACAGTCATAAAACAAATCATCATGTGTGTTAAGGATTAAACTTTGGATTCTCGAGCTGGATGTTGACATTGTGACCAAACCCATTTTACCAAACCCATACATTTTTGTATTGTTCGTTAAGCAAAAACTGTGGTTGTTAAGCAAACCTATTGTATTGCCAGTCCTGCCCCATCTTGATCCCTTAAGCAAGAACACCCCTCAACTCCATTTGGTGTGAAAGCTTACTTTACTAAAGGCCAAGTGGATAACAAAGCCAGAACTGAGGTTTGTGTGCCAAACTTTCTCAGTTAACTTTTTCTTTTTGTCCCTTCCCATTGTTGATCCCTTATTGTCCAATCATATTCAAATAAAATGTTTTGGGAACATTCTCTGTAGACTGGGTGGTGTGGAAGTGCATGCCTTTCCCAGGTATCTGATTTTAACATTGTGGCTGGATGCATCATGCCAAAACTTCACCCACCCCATTTGCCGGCAATGGAAAAAAAGTCACGCTATGTCGCAACACGTCACGTGAGGTTGTGAGTTTGACACCCCTGCTCTAGAAGGTATGATAAGTTATCAGCTTCCTCCTCTTCCCATCCAGCTCCCTCCCCCCATAGTTCATGGCAGACCGACAGCTAATGAATGGAAAGTGCAGGTATGAGATGGCAGTTCTGACGTGTATGCTATGTGGTGTTCTTGCCAAAAAAACAGAAGTAAATGCCAGTTTTGGCAAAAAGGTCATTAAATGAGGTCATGTGACCACAGAACGCTGAAAAGTGGCATAAATATGGGCCAGTTGCCAAGCATCTGTCATGCAGTCATGTGACCATGGGGGGGCTTGACTGTCAAAATGTTGGAACAGATCATAAGTATCTGGCGGGGGGGGGGTCTATTTAATTTTGAACATGTCAAGAACCAGGTTTATATTTAAACATTTGTTAAAAGTTTTATGAATCTTACTGCTGTTAATACTAGATGGATTGACCTAGGATTATAATGAACTTGATTAATATTATACTTTATAAATCATTAATATTAAATTATGAACTATACTTTTGGGGAACATGTTTCTCAAGTGTTGTCATCCCATTGCAAAGACTTATAATCCATCTCACTCATAATCTTCCTCATATTTGCACAGGTAAATAAACTTGAACAATATAATAACTTTACAATATTGCATTTCCCAAAGGACCTAGGGATTCCCTTAAGATTAATTGAACATAAATCTTGGGTATTTGCATTCTCAGGGCTTGTTTTTTTCCTCCAACTGATAGAATTGCTTTAAATAACATTGCTATAGCCATCACTTTCAAATTCAGAATTGTGAATTTTAACAGCCTATTTTTGTACAGTTATTAACCTTTGTCTCCTCTCAAGTATCAAAAGAATATTCCACCAGTACTGTACAAAATTATATAAAAGAGAGGAAATTTTGCCAATAATAGTGGAAGAACATTTAAAGAAATTCAATTTACCAATGATAACATACAAACAAAACCAGATGATAAATGAGCCTAGGTCCTAGGACTTATGATAAATGGCAATAAAAAAAGACTGAAATAAGGAAAATGAATGAATCAAATAGCCTGCTGGCTTTCTATTATAAACATTTCAAAGATGAACTTTTACAAGCTTTTCAAAAAATTACAAATTATATTTTAGATAGCAGAAAAATACCAGACAACTGGATATTGCATTAATTCCTAAGGAAAATCAAGACCAAACTCAACCAAACAGCTATCAACCAATTGTTCAGTGAATAATGATTATCAGATATTTATGATTTCAGATAAAAGGATGAAAAATGTCTTGCAAGATTATATTTATGAAGATCAGTTTTTTAACCAAAAAATCCCCTAAGAGACAATATTAGAAATATTCTTGATATATTAGAATATTTGGAGCAACACAACAAAAAACAAGCCACACTGATTTTCTCGATGTGGAAAAAGCAATTGATAATTTGAATTGGACTTTTTTGGTCCAAATCTTGGAAGATACTGACTTTGGAGATAATTATATTAAACTGATTAAATTACTGTTATTAATTATTAGTTTAAAGGGAATCAACAAAAACAGGTTAAATATGCAAAGAACAAAGAAAGGACAGCCCCTTTCACCATTTTTATTCATCCTAGCCCTTGGAAATTTTGAATAGAGACATAGGACAGGATGAGAGAATTGCTGGGTGAAGCATATAAACTGTCATGGCTGCCATTCTGCTAGCCAAGCATCGTAAGCTGACAGCCTGACATTAGCAATGGGGGAAGCGAAGTGAGGACTAGGGTAGGGATGGAAACCAAGCCGTGCTGGCCCGAGGCATGAGAAACACCAGTGAGCCCAAGGTCAGCCATCAGTATTAAGAGCTGGAAAGTCTGTGAACTGAGAGTCCATTACCCAAACAATTTCTAAGCACCCAATTGGACATTAACTGATAACAGGGGGATGGCCAGGGGAAAAGTTAATTGTATTGTTTGTGTACAAAAATGCCAGATCCAGCTTCACTACCATGTTTCCCCAAAAATAAGAGCCAACCAGAAAATAAGCCCTACCATGACTTTTCAGGATGCTTGTAATATAAGCCCTACCCCCAAAATAAGCCCCAGTTAAGATTGTCAGCCAGACAGACACATTTAGTATGTCCATCGCAATACACAATGGATGTATTGAATTATAAAATAATATTAATTTGTCTATCTTTCCTTGCCCGCTGCCATGATGGGGCAGGTGTCTGCATGGCACCTCCAACAGGCTAAATTGCATGCCTCCCTCCATGCCTCTGCCTCTACCTGCTGTTGGTGCCACCACCACAAGGTGAGGCATGTCAGGTGGTGGGTGGGGTGGCCTGGCTGCGGGGCCCTGAGGTGTGTGGGTGCAGGGCATGTGGGGAAGCTCTGGGGCTAGGCTTGGGCAGGGCAGAGAGGGGAGAGGAGGGGAGACCTGGTTACTTCTTGAGGATGGGGACTCCCTGGTCTTCCCATTTGCCAGGGCTGTCGCAATTGGGTCAGCAGACAGGAGGCTTGTCCCACATGTGCGGCAGAGTAGAGGATGAAATTAGATAGTGGGGGCTGAGTGCGCAGGGGCCGTGGCATGGTGCCACCCCGCCCCACCCCCTGCCTCACCTCGCATCATGGTGGCACTGGCAACAAGCAAATGTAGAGGCATGGGGGGAGGCATGCGATCCAGCCCACTGGATGTGCCATGCAGATGCCTAACCCATCGCGATTGTGAGTAAAGACAGAAGGGATGGAGTGAGAGGGCAGTGGCCTGGCATGTCCAGCGGGCTGGATCATGTGCCTCTGCCTCTGCCTGCTGCTTGGAAGTCCAGCCCAGCGATCACAGAGCTCAGACTTACCTGTGTTGTGCAGGCTGCACAACCCCAGAGTGTGCCGGCAGGCTGCAGCTGCTGCTGGACGTGGTCAGCCCCCATGCACTCGCTGCCTTCTGTACAATAAGACATCACCTGAAAATAAGCTCTAATATGCCTTTTGGAGCAAAAATTAACATAGGACCTGGTTTTATTTGGGGGGGAAACACAGTACTTATGCAACCACTTAAGCTTTAATAAAGGATACTGTTAGTGAAACAATGGACCAGGAGTCTTTCTTTACAAGATGATTGAGTTGAACAAGTGGCATAAACTAAAGGCATTTGTTTATGATTTGGCTTTCTTTTTGGAAAACCCAATGGCAAGAATAGAACTATTAAGGGGAAAAATAAATAAATTTGGTGATTGGCTTACCACTAACAATAAGAAATGAAGATAATAAAAATATGAAGATGAGAGTTTAAAAAGAACTGTTAAAACTGGTTTTCAGATTGAAAAAAATATCTGGGTATTACTATAACCAGCATGAAATCCCATTCTTTGGCTTTGCCCCTCTCGAGTTGATAAGACACCATAGCAACACATAGCATTTCAAGTCTTTTCAGCACCAATCCTTCAAATTGATTAAGGTGATGGCAATTTTTTTTAAAAAAATGACTAAACGCAGCCTAGAAAGGAAACTACCATTGGTTCATTGCTAATTTTTGCACTCTCCACCTGGTCAACTGAAAAGAACACATCTTGATGTATTCAGTGTTTTGAAGTCAGCTGTGATGAAGGGAAATGCAGATCAGCTTAGTTCAATATCTGAAACTGTATTTTCTATGTGTGGATTTGCATCAGAGTTTATTAATTGCATTCACAATAGAGTGAGTGCAATCAAACATTTGTGCTGGCTGTCCTGAATTTAATTGTGTCGGTAGGCATTACAGTATAGACATACTTTGTATAATAAAATTAACCAGAACTTGCTGCTTCAATGCCAATGCCAGATAAAGGGAAGAAAAAACTTCCTTTGAATTGAGCTTGACTCACTTTGATTTTGTGAGCATGTCTGTGCAATTTTCTTGACAACAGGAACAAAAGAGCTTGCCACTGCTTTCTTCCAGGATATTTTTTGACATCTCAGTCTAGCCTAGAGCTCTGCTAGAGACAGCTTAATCAATGGAATAATATATTTTGGTTTGTATCTAGTGTATGAATTTGTAAAGAGAAAACTGATCACATCCAAGATATTTTATGCCTGTCATAATAAATACTCTCTTGCTGCTTGTTCTGTGTCTTGGAAATCTTGCAGGAATGTCATTTCCAATGTTCATGAAGATTAACATGAAAATTATTTTAATCTGCATTGGCAGAAAGATGCCATTGTGTTTCCAATAGGATGTGTCAGAAATTCAAGGCAATAGTCAACAAGAGAGCCTCATCCCTTAATCATTATCTACTTCAAATATAAGGTTGCCACTGAGTTCAGGTATCATATGGAATTGCACTGCTTCATAGTACTGAAAACTACTTGGAAAAAAAGAGTCTTCAGTCTACAGAACAAAAAGTTGCACTCTTGGGAACAAAATGCATTTTTCCCCTGTAGTCTCCTATCTCCATAGAGACTTGAGAGGAGATGAAATGCTATGGGAGACAAGACAGAAAGATAGAGGTCTGACCATCTCTACAAAGAATATCATACAGGGAATGCAAAGAGAAGAAGGCAAAATCTACCTGGATATTGTTGTGTTTCCAGCCGAGGAGAACAATTCCATCTGATGAATGAAGGCAAATACATGTGTCCCAGGATAAAAACACTGCAATGAATGAGGACACACATTCAACTTTGCAGCTTCTAAGACTGTTGGACGAGCAGGCACAAAAACAGCCAGGGAAATGATTGAAACAGTCCCTTCATCAATCAACAGGAGTGCTGATTTACCATCAGCCTATCAAGTACCTAGAAGATGAGGGCAGGCAACACAAGCAAATGACAGCCAATGACTTAAAAGCCAGTCATCAATACACCCTGATTAACATCAAAAAAAGCCACATACAACAGGCATCATATAAATACCACACACAGAACAGCACACAGTCTGCTAGAGAGTAGTTCTCTGAAGATGGGCTCCAGCACAAGTCCAAAAGCTCAGAAGAAAAATCCTTTGGTCCCAGTGACCGACCCAGACTGGACCCCCATCTGAGATCAAGGGACTCATTCTGATCACAGAAAAGTAATTAGAAGGCGTCTTTTGTGGAATATTTGTATGGGCAAAGCAACCTTTTCTCAGTTTTTTATTCATCTATTTCCTATCTCACACACAAAATCCAATCCAATCCAATATCCAATCATGCAAGCATATGCCCACTCCATCCATTCACACAAACACACACACACAGAGAGAGGGAGGGAGGGAGGGAGGGAGGGAGGGAGAGAGAGAGAGAGAGAGAGAGAGAGAGAGAGAGAGAGAGAGAGAGAGAGAGAGAGAGATCCAGATGTAAAGGCAAAAAGAAGCAAAAGTAATAGTTAAGTGATAAGTGATTGAAGAAAAAAAAGATGAGAGAAAAGAGGAAAAAGGAAAAAAAATGTAATAAAGAAGTAGCTTCCAATCTTTTTTACAGGAGTTATAAGTACTTTTATATTTCCAAGATTATATCATGGGTCTCTACTTTTTATATACATATACTTATTTAATATTAATATTAACATTTCCTCCCCCCATGCTATCACTCTGCTAAACAACTAATTCCCACAACACTGTCTTATGCCCTAGGATGTCAAACCACCTAGAAGGGCTATATTAATATCATCTTTCCTATTACCTATTACCTTAGCTTCTTATGACTATAATTTTGTTGTTTATATCTCATGATTTATGTTGATTACTTTATTAGTATCCTATTATGATTTATGTTTTGCTTATTTAGTATCCTATGACTATTACTGAATGTTGCATCTTATGATTTAATATGATTGTATTTTATTATTATGATCATAATTTATCACTTGTTGCCTGTATGTACACTGAGAGCTTGTGCATTGGAGACAAATTCCTCGTGTGTTCAATCACACTTGGCCAATAAAGAATATTCTATTCTATTCTGTTCTTAAATTATTATACACTACTACAATTTCATTTTAGATTGTATTTTATTCCCATTTCATTTTAAATTGTATTTTATTCTAATTTCATTTTAAATTGTATTTTATCAAATTCCATTTTAAATTGCTTTTATCAAATTTTAGTAACAATTTGTTGCTGGAACTTTGCACTTTGATACGGCCCAAGGGCTAATCAATAAAGACTTATTATTATTATTATTCTGTTCTGTTCTGTTCTTTGATTTAAATCATGATGAATAAAATGACTTTTTTGTTTCAAGTCATACCTTTTAATTTTATATGCCGCCACAAAGCTTTTTAACCAACATAGATTTGACTGATTATACACCATCAAGTTATTTTTGTAGTCCTAATTTTATTTATTTATTTATTTATTTGATTTATATACCGCCCTTCTCCCGGAGGACTCAGGGCAGTGAACAGGGCAATACATAAAAACTAGATACAAAAATTAAAAATTATTAAAACATGATTAAACAATGCCCATAATAAATTAATACAGATTAAAAATTGAAGTCCATTTATAAAAATCCCACCCCGTCCCATCAGGCCAGGCCAGCTTGTTTAAAGAGATGGGTTTTAAGATCGCGCCGGAAGGAGCGGAGATCGGGCGCCATCCGGAGCTCGACCGGAAGATGGTTCCATAAATCCGGTGCACCCACAGAGAACGCCCTCCCCCTGGGGGCCACCAGTCGGCATTCTTTGACCGTTGGCACCCTGAGGAGGCCCTCTCTGTGGGAGCGTACTGGGCGGAGGGAAGTTGACGCCGGCTGCAGGTGCTCCCCAAGGTATTCCGGACCCATGCCATGAAGGGCTTTGTAGGTCATTACTAACACCTTGAACCTCACTCGGAAGACAACTGGTAGCCAATGCAGCTCGCGGAGCAAAGGTGTAACATGGGAGTATCGGGAAACTCCCAATACAACTCTCGCGGCTGCATTCTGTACCAGTTGGAGCCTCCGAGTGGTCTTCAAGGGTAGCCCCATGTAGAGAGCGTTGCAGTAATCAAGACGAGAGGTCACGAGCGCATGAGTGACCATACGTAAGGCATCCCGGTCAAGATAGGACCATATAGATATAGATAATGACCATATAGATAGATTTTCTCTATGATGATTGGTCCATATCTGTCCCTAATCTGCCCTTTCAGGACTCCCAAGGCTGCAACCATCACCACCCATCTTGCTGCTAGTCATCCTCTTCTTTTTCCTTCCACCTTTAGAGCATTAGAGCTTTTTCCAGAGAGCTTAATGGTAACATAATGTGTCCAAAATAGGATAACTTGAGCCTGGTCATTAGTGCCTTGAGTGAGAACTCCAGGATGATCTATTGGCTTGTTTTCTTGGCTGTCCATGATCTCAAAGAAGCATGGCAGAATTTTTTCTTCTGGCTGAATCAGGATCACTGGAAGAAATGCCTTTCCTTTCTTCAGTGTTTCTGATGCAGAACTCTAGGTTCCCTCATTGCTTGCACTCAAGTCCAGGAAAGTGGCTGAACTTCCATGGAATTCTGAAGATACATGAAGCTTACAATTTCTGGGCAGTGGTGGGATTCAGCCAGTTCTCACCACTTCAGCAGAACTGGTAGCTAATTTTTGTTGCCCAGGCCCAGAATGGACTTCCGGAAGTGGCATCCACACAGAGAACTGGTTGTTCACATATTTGAATTCCACCACTGTTTCTGGGTGACCACCTATAAAAGTAATACAATGTAATGATACAAGTTAGATAATTGCACATGTTTTTTTTTTTAAAAAAATCAAGTTACTGCTATAAGCAAAGGATTCTTGAGACAACGCCTTTCTAAACTTCTCAAAAGATAGTGCTACTGTTTACTTATTCTGGAGATCATGACACCTTTAATTCTTCAGTTATTCTTTCAGCATCTCTCTGCTGAATGCTTTAACCATATCAAATTATTTCAACTGAATGTCATTAAAATCAACTCATAATGTATTATTTTCTTAAAAGGACGGCATGATGGTCGTACTATAATCATTTAGATCAACAGCATAACTATTAAAAATAATCTTAAAATTTGGTTAAGAATATATGTCTTATTGTCCAAATGCTAAACAGATCTGACCACACTGGACATTTGGGAAATCAGCTAAGCTATTTCCAAGGAACATTTTTTTCCTTTAATAGATCAGAGTCTGTCATAAAGACAAACAAATTCCCAGTTGTTATAAGCATTGTTGGAAGTCCATCCTAAAATTCTATGCTTCTAAAGTTTGAAAATTCCTTTCCAATCTAATTGGTACTGTTGACCAATCTGCAACTGGGTCCCCGCAGGCATTTCTTAATCTAAATAAATCCTCCTTCAACTATGATCTCTAATAAATGTATGGCATCATGGTTATGGTTTCATATTGTTGAATTCAAACTGGATAGGTTTCTTTCAGTCTTGGTTATAGAGATTCTGTTTCTTCACAACAAACATTACTTTGAACTAATGCCTTCTGCCTCAATGCTTTCTATCATTGGGAATAGTACTGCCTGAGCTGATTGGATACCAGAGATACCCATGTCAACCAGTGGAACATTGGGCCCTCTTGGTAATATTGTAACCAGGGTATCCACAAAGCAATGATGTAATAAAATCCATTGTTACCTGCATATGTTAGTGGAGATCTTTTTTTAACACATTGCAGTGAGGCAAAAACTGGTCACCAAAAAGAGAAGTCTGTAACCCTGGCTCTAACCATGCCTACTTGTAAGTAGATTATCTCATTTTGTCAAAAACTTTGTAAGCCTCCATTAACTTTTCAGAGATTGTCAATCATAAGTCACTTCCTTACTCCACATTGTTTCTATTGTTCTAATTTGTCATTAATTCTTACAGGAATCTATTCTGTAATCTGGTTTTATTTTATAACAATGTTATCATATTTGTCACCTATCAGATGAGTGAAATATAAATAAATGCCAAGAAAACATTATCATATTTTATATGTTTATAAGTGAAATCAAGGCAACTTTCTACAGCACATGCAACTTGAACTTCTAGACTGGGAGCAAGAGATTTCTGATGTCAAACATTAAAATAATCAAGAATTATTATTTAAAAACTATAATCATATATGATTTTACTCTTTTTCATATGCATAGTTTATCATAAAGAAAATTTATGTGGTTGCTAGAAATAAAAAACAAGCCAGTTTCACTTAACAACCAGTTTACTAACTTATCAACTGCAGTGATTCTCTTAGCAATTGAGGCAAGAAATGTTGTAAAATGGGGCAAAATTTACTTAACAAATGTCTCACTTAACAACGTAAATTTTGGAGTCAACTGTGGTCATAGCTGTATACCTATAGTGTACAGGTTTTTATGAAATCCTTATTTCAGGGATTTTGTTTCCAAATCCCACAGGGTTTAACTGAGAACTCTCCTCATCAAATTCACCTTTGCTTTAGCCAAAAATAATTTTAGAAGTTCTTCTGAGATGCGACTTCACAATCTTTCATTCTCTCCTAGAGCAGCTATGGTTATAAAAGAAAAAACAAAGAAGACCAATGGCCCACATCTGAGGCTGAACATGCCCTTTGCCAGTGAATCAGATTTTATCTGCTTTGATAAAGCTACACAGACCTCCTCTGAGGACACATTCGATGATCCACTCCAGGTGAAGGCAAATCCATATACAGCTCATATATCTGTGCCAGGAAAAGAAAAATATTATGTGTAGAAAACAAGAAGCAGACTACAAGAGAAATGTCCCACTGTCCAGTCAGGGTTGGAATTTAAAAACTTCCTTCTGGAGGAAAAACACAAAACAGGGATTGCAGACTTAGAACTTCATGAGAGTATCTCCTTGAATCCGATTACAGAAGAATGTAATGAGGTACAATCTATGAACAGGAAGACTATTAATCCCAAAAGTCTTCTGCTTATGCTCTAATTCTTCATACTTCATAGCTAGTATGCAGCAGTGGAAGTATATACTTTCCCAATTCAGTACATTAATACTGAAAGCTATTAATAAAATTTAAATTAAATCAAATACAGTTTTAATCTATCTCAATCCACTTTTTTTAGAGACCCCATCTGTGTTTTGGAATATGGCTTCTAGTATGCAGCTCAAAGACTAAATTTGGTTCTTAGGAAAGCTGTACACATATACTGCCTTAAGGCATAGTTTTCTATTTATTTTAATACATTTAATACATTTATTTTAAAACGTTTACTTTCATGTTAGATCACCATATACACTATGTACACTTCAACTAGCATTCCCCAGTTTGCTGCCCAACAGCTGTGTTGGAATTCAATCCCCATATTTGCTAATCAGCATATCTTGTGGTCGTATGATTAGGCATTATGAGAATTGAAGTCTCACACAACTGTCAAGCTTTATATGGGAGAACCCAGGAACACACATAATGTTATGGTCCAGAGCTAATGGTTAGGGTGACGTGTCCAAGACTTCTCCTTGCAGCACTGAATAAAATTTAATAAAAGCACAAGCTAGCTCTGCCACTTGCTTAAGAATTGCAGATATTTACACTTATCTCCAGTTATAAATAAGTGTCCTATAGTGGCCTCTTCTCTGTCTTTTTCAGAAACCTCTCAAAACTGATCCAACAGCCAGCATTACTGGACAGATACTCTTGGCAGTGGCTAGCCTGCGGAACTCAGACAGAAACAATATCCAGGCAGCTGCAACTATGCTGAATTCTCTTTTAAAAAAAGAGAAGAACAAATTGAGGGGAAAGGTAAGACAAGTTGAGAATTTTGCATGTCTCATTGTCAAGTTCTATGTTGATTTGATGCTCATATTCACTCTGCAGGTGTTTTGAAATTATTCCTTGCCCTTGAACTGCTAGTTTAAATAATAGCAAATCATTTTGCACCATTTTTCAATAGCAATTAACCTATTTCATATTTTTTTCAGTGGTATCTATCCCCATAAATGGCCATCACAAGTTGCTAACTGCATTATTGTTTCTTTAAATTGAACATCATATTACAGCATAATTGCTGTAAAAACCAATTTTGATTTGGTGAGCCATCACTATAGTGACATTCATGAAATAGATGTTAAGGTGTTGGGCACTGCCACAACTTAAACCTCTAACTGAAAATAATCCTTGCCTCCATTTTTTGAGAAAGGTATAGTTTATTAGAGATCAGTGTATTGCAGTAATGCAAAACCAGAACTGAGAATCACACACCAAAATCCCTAAATTCTACTCTTTGCTCCCTTGACTGTATCTCATTGCCCACCCCAGTGCAACCAATGAGGTTCAGGCAAGATGTTTTCCTAATGGTCAGTCCAAGTGTATTTTGGGAAGCAGCACTTCTCCTTCCAGCTGGATGATGTTGAGGCAGCATCTTGAGGAGATGCAGCACCTGCTTTCATTTCCTGAAGCCTTCCCCCCTTCATTCCCCCTCTCCACAGTTCATGGCAGTATATCACCACCTAGCAGCAAAGCGCAAGCAAGCATAACGTGGCAGCTGACATTAAGGAGGCATTGATTATCAGTAAAAACTTCATCATCATCAGAAATACCTATGATTCTGAGTTCCCTAGATGATGCTGGGTGCAATTTTATTGTCCAACACTGAGAATTCTAGAAACAAAAGTGTTATGTACTGGGTTTTGGTGATACACCACGTGGGTTGCTGGAGTAGCTAACAGCTCTCCAGCAACCCAGACTAACTGTCTCCTGTCCTGCAATTGGCTAGCCCCAGGTGGCAAGAGTTGGTTCAAACCTATTGGCTGCCGCCTAGGGGCTAGACTATATATTGCGGCTGGTTGCAGCCCTTGCTTCAGTCCAGTTCTAGCAAGAAATAAAGTATGAGTTATCCTGTACTCAGCCTCGTGTAATCATTCCTGCACCAAAGAGCCCACTATTTAACAAAAAGAATATTTTTTTCCATCTGATATTACATAGGAATTCACTGATTGTAATCTGTATTCTGAAATATATGTGTCCAAAGATTACCGACTCAGAATTGCAATACTATTCCAAAGTAACAGGATTCTTTGTTTTATGGACATGTCATTCATATTGCTCAATCCTAATATGATGGAGATAGTCCTATACTGGGAAAAGTTGTATTGCAATATTTAAAGAACTGAATAAGTGTTCCCTAGGAGAAATGTTCTGAAAAATATTTTGTGACTTCAGTCAACTAATACACATTTTTCAAATAAATAGGGTGCAGTTTATCTTCTGAGAACTTCCAATTCATCAGTTTTGGTCCATATTTTTTATTTCCTTTTGTTGTCTAGATTTTCAAAACCTTACACCATTTTCAAAGCCTTACACTAGTCTTTTCACTTAAGGTACTTACACTGCCCAGTGAGGTGCCCTCTAATTCAAGTGTCTGCAATAACAATAAAAATAGCCTGTATCAAAAGTGTACTAGAAGGCAAGGAGGCGCCATAAGAAGTCATGAGCTATTCCACTTCAGAATCCATTCTTTTTCTTCAAATACTATTAAGACTTTTGAAGAAAACCTGTAAAAGAAAGGGAAGTGCATCCAACCCATTTCATGTTAGTTTCTTAATCTCTTTCCAAGCCAAAGCAAATGAATTTATAAAGCCAAGTTGGGAAAATTGTAGGGAGGGTTCATCAAAACACAAGAAAGTTTTTAGGTATCAATTCACCCTCGAGTGTCTCTTTTGTTCAGTTTGTCATTGAAAGCAGGGATGACCTGCAGTAAGAGTGTTAGTCCAAACCAGACCACTTGTACAAAGTCTATTTGGTATTGTAAGGTTACATTAACAGAATCTTGGAAGACTGAAAGGATCTTCCCCTTCCTTTCTTTTTATTCTCCTGAAAACAAGGGAGACTCCCATGTCCTCCCTTCTTTTGTAGGCTGAGATATCTTTTACATGCCAGCTGTCCAATCTATGACTCTCCCTCTTATTTCCCAAGATCATTCTCACATATCATTACAAGGAATAATGGATTTGATGGAGTTTTAGTCAATACCATTCTAAAGATCATACCATCTTTATTCAAATCTATTACATCCTTCCTCTTCCTCTTCCTCTCACAATACACAACATTTCTTCTTCCATTTGTTCATTCATTTTATTTGCTACTCAATGCACTTTACCATGTGACCTTCTAACACTATAAGTTACAATCTTCAACTTGGCATTGTCATCACCAAATGAACTTCCATAGATTGACCTCCACTGCCTATCATGCTTTGGTCATGCTTTCATAAAATTTCTTTTAGTAGACTAGCTGTAGACATGCTTGGGACACATGCAGCATTTTATTAGTAATGGTAAAGAAACTAATAATCAATGTAGGCACATTTTTAGTATGCCACTACAACAACCACATCCCAATTTAATTTTAAGCACACTTATGCTCAATTCCTGGCAAATAGATGGGGAAGAAATGGAGGTAGTGACAGATTTTATTTTCCTGGGCTCCAAGATCACCGCAAATGGGGACTGCAGCCAAGAAATTAAAAGACGCTTGCTCCTGGGGAGGAAAGCTATGACAAATCTAGACAGCACACTAAAAAGCAGAGACATCACCCTCCCAAAAATAGTGTGTATAGTTAAGGCTATGGTCTTCCCAGTTGCAATGTATGGCTGTGAAAGTTGGACCATAAGAAAGGCTGAGTGCCAAAAAATTGAGGCCTTTGAGCTATGGTGCTGGAGAAGACTCCTGTGAGTCCCTTGGACTGCAAGGTGATCAAATCGGTCAGTCCTAGAGGAGATCAACCCTGACTGCTCTTTAGAAGGCCAGATCCTGAAGCTAAAACTCAAATACTTTGGCCACCTAATAAGAAGGAAGGACTCACTGGAGAAGAGCCTAATGCTGGGAAAGATTGCAGGCAATAGAAGAAGGGGACGACAGAGAATGAGGTGGCTGGATGGAGTCACTGAAGCAGTAGGCGCGAGCTTAAATGGACTCAAGAAGATGGTAGAGGACAGGAAGGCCTGGAGGAACATTGTCCATGGGGTCGCGATGGGTCGGACACGACTTCGCAGCTAACAACAACAACAAATGCAATTTGTTGCAAGCCAGGATCTTTAACCTAAAGATTAACTTAGAAGTTTATCTTACTTCTACTTAAATCCCAATCCCACTGACACATAGTGTACTAACAGTGTACAGTAGCATACTAAACACTCAGAAGACTAGTACCCATCAGATAAAGTTTTGATGTAGGGAATAGTTAAAATTCCTGATTTTTGTCAGGATTCAGAAGGTATGGCAAAAACGTAGGTTGCATTCTTGCTGCAGGATATTGTGCAACTTACAGTACACTTAATAATCTCCAAGATTTTTTTTTCCTAAGGACCATTTTTCCTAAGAACTACCTAGTCTTATACAAATGCTCTGTACTACTACATTCATATTTGAATGAATAAATTATGTTAAGGACTAAAAACACAAGAAAATACAACCCTTGAAAATCCCTTTTTTCTCCTTTCTAGGTGCCAGAAATCATAGATATTATTTATTTCCACTTGAACGCTATCCAGGATCGCAGTGCAAGAGAAGCAGCAATAGGAGCTGTTTGCCTGCTGGTTGAAGGACACACAGATGAGGCCATCTCAAGCCTTCTGAGACTCTCACTCTTTTGTGACAGGTTGGTCTAGTGCAGGGGTCGGCAACCTCGGCTCTTTTATGACTCGTGGACTTCAACTCCCAGAATTCCTGAGCCAGCTATGCTGGCTCAGGAATTCTGGGAGTTGAAGTCCACGAGTCATAAAAGAGCCGAGGTTGCCGACCCCTGGTCTAGTGGTTAAAGTGCTGGACTAGAAGTGAGGAAATCTGAGTTCTGCTCCTGTGTTAAGAATAAAGCAAGCTGGGGGCACTTCCAGCCAGTCACTTTCAAAAAATCCCTAGGAAGAAGCCAATGTCAATCTAATTCTACAAATGTTGCCAAGAAAACTGCTAAGATCTGTCCATGTAGTCACCAGAAGTAAAATTTGCCTCAAAGGCACTGAAAAAAAGAGTGGCAGGCTAATTATTATGACAAGTATGGGGGGGGAAAGGTTTTCTTCAGATGAAGAGGTGGGCTGAACTGATAACAATACCAGTGACCTCACCATTTTAAATACTCTGCCATATACACTTTTATTACTGGAATACTATAGATAAATGCAGTCATTTGTCTCTTATTTATTGAGTTACTGATGACTCACTTTAATTGTTGACCTGACAGTGGGGAATGCTAAGGCAATTGTCAGTGTCTCTTTATTTGGTATCAATGGACATGTAATCAGAATACAAGGGCTCATTCAAATCTATGAGCTTGGGGCATGTACTTATGACGAGCCAAGCCAGTAGACTGCAGAGCCCTCATCTGGTCATAATTTATCTGCACTTCCCAGACAAAAATGAGCATGAAATAGAGGAAATTGCTTTATGCCATAATCAGATGCATCCACAATTACTAGCAATGGCTCTCAAGAGATTTCGGTAGGAATCTTTTCCATGCCTACCACAAAATACCAAGGACTCAATCTGGAATTCTTGGAATGCAAAGGAAGATTAGGCCAGAACTGAACATTATCTTTTGAGTTGATCATATAGGATTGGACTGTAAAAATTTCATCTTCTGAAGAATTTCATGTTCAGTCTTGGGCTATTTCCTAATTCACAATTTAGAGCATTTTCTGGAATCACCCTTTATTTCTTATGCCAACAAACTGTAAAACAGACAATCTTTAGGTTGGCACAACAATGATTAGACAATATTATAAATCATTAGTTGGAATATATCCATAAATAATAAGAAGAGCAATGTTTCAAAGCAAGTTGCTGAAAACATCAATTTCAAATGTATAGTCTAAGAATTAATCCCTGATGATCACCTTTGGATAAACTTGAATTTGGTTGCATGACATAAAATTAAATTCAGGGCAAACTGCATCACAATGTTGGTTTTTGGGATTGTTAATTTCAAAGTGCAACATTATAAGATTGCCTCCTGGAGATCCACCCATACAAATTGTTCAGTGAAGATGAAACGTTGGCTTTATTGATACAAACAGTTGTATGTTATTTGTCTCCTGCATTACTCAGCTGAATTTTCATGAGCCTTCAGTGTATGCTTCAGCAGCATGGAGGTGCTTGCTTTGCTGCTCCAATTATTAAAAAGATGAAGCAGGGACCAATTCACAAATGTATAAGGAAAAGAATGCTGGGAACAACAAAGCAAAATGGATGAGTGAAAGGCAGCGTCTGAGCTGGCTTGTACAATCTGGACCTGTGGTTACTGAAAACAACAGTGTCTCAGATTGGGTGAAAAACAGTGACAAGAGGCTCTTTTAAAATACTTTTCTAGCCGAACTTTAAAAAGTAAATCACATATGTATCCTCTGTGATCGTTAGTAGCCAATCGCTCTCCAGATGTGCAGTATGTTTCTCTTTTTGTCTGCATTTGTGCCTGTAATTTCATCTCAACAAGACTGTCTCTACCATTCTCTCCAACGGATATTTATCCCAAACTAGGTTTGAGGAAGAAATCAGCAATAGGTGTTTTTTCTAAAAAAAAAATGTCTCTTGTTTCCAATTTCAATTGCAGACATGTTACTCAAATCTGGGAGACCCTGGGCCAAGCTAAACAACCTGTCAGACTCCAGGTCCTTACCAAACTCCTTGAAGTCCTAAAAAGAAGACCCAGCCTCCACAGTGAGCCCTTGGGCTCAGACCTAAATTTCAAGGATAATAATACTTCCTTTTTCCCTTTGGCTGTGAGTTTCTTCCATGATTATTTACTCATTTGAGAATCCAAATAATGAATGATGCATGTTTGGCAGACAAGCACCAATTTGTCTAGAATTTATTGTTTTTATATACATTCTTTTCTCAGGCAACAAAGGCCCTGGGCATAATATTTAAGGATAAAAGGTGCAAAGTGCCTATGAATAGCTTTTATGTTTCTGTGATAATTTTCCTGGTCATTCAACTGCACTACTTGGTGAGCTCTTTAGATGCTGACTACGGGCAGGAGGACATTCTCAAAGCATCGCACTACATAAGGTAACTAGTGGGATACAAAACAGGTAATATCGGTGTTAGATATTACATAATAACCCTTTGTTTCTATTTCATAAGGGCAGAGACTTGTAGGGATGTACATCAGCACCAGACAAATTAAAATGTTCCCCTAGAAAATTCCTTAAACTTGAAAGAATGGTAGTCACATGTTGTGACTAATCATAAATTATGGCTGAACATTAAATACATTGAGAAGTTCCAGAAACTGGAAAAATTGGAGAAAGGAGAGAAAAGGTGAGGGACTTTTTGAGGGATTCTTTCAGAACTCTTCTGAATGTTCCTCTTAAGCCAGACATGTCAAACACAAGGCCCGGGGGCCAGATCTGGCCCGTGAAGTGGTTTCATGCAGCCCGCGAAGCCATCCTGGAAACAGTGAGGGAACGGCCCCCACTGCCTTGGCCCTGGCCCAGAGACCCTCAGATCTGTCCCACTCCTGCCCAGGCCCCCATAGGCACCCTTGATGTGAACAATGTAGAGCTGGCCATGCCCACCCAGTAGGCCATACGCACTTTAGCCATGCCCACCCAGGCCACACCCACCCGGCCCCCTGAGGGCAACCGCAATACTGATGTGGCCCTCAGTGAAATAGAGTTTGACACCCCTGTCCTAAGCCTTCACATCTCCAGAGGTGGAACAGTTTTGTTCTTCTTCAGAAGTCAGATGAGAAGGAAGATGGGAGGTTAACATCTTTCTTGACTGTTCTCCAGTCTTCATTGGATACCTTTCTTCTCTTTTAATAAATTAATAGAACTCATCACTTCCCCAACACTGGCTGAACAGAGATGACGTGACCTCCTAATATCATTAGATTTATAGCATTTAAAATGGCATTTTATTAATGAGATATGTGGTATTTCACCCTTTACAAAACGTCTTTTTTTCACTTCCACGCACCTTCTACAATCACTGCTGAGAATTTGTTTGGATTGCAGTGATGTCTGTGTGTGTGTGTGTGTGTGTGTGTGTGTGTGTGTGTGTGTGTGTAGAGAGAGAGAGAGAGAGACAGAGAGAGAGAGATGAGGGAAAGGCAGTCAGGTTGATGTAGTAGCTAAAATACTGGACTGGAATCCAGCCTGTCTCACAGGATGATTGTTGTAGATAAAATAGGAGGCAAGATTATTATGTACACTGCCTTTGGTACAAATAAAGGTTGGATTTAAATAAATCTAATAATGAATAAAATATATACAAAGATTTTGAAGCAAAAATAGTATTTCCTGCTCAACCTTGGCAGCTTGAAGATGTCTGGACCTCAACTTCCAAAATTCCCCAGCCAGCATTCTGCGCTAGTATATAAAAATCAGGATACTGGTGCTATTTAAACACTGAAGATGTACATTTAAATCCATGTGAACACATGCGCACGCACACACACACACACACACACACAATGTAAAATGTAAAGACATACTAAACATTCTAAAAATGTATTTCATTTATTCACATGCTGAAGTACAGTAGTTTCAGTAGTTTCAGCACATATCAGTGTTCAAAAGGTGTCACCAATTTTCCATGTGAAATGCCATTAAATATATATGGGTTATTAAATATAAAGTCATTAAATATAAATAATTCATGTAATTATTAGCTGAACTAATTTTATTTAATGTAACTAAATGTTACTTTTCTTTATTCCTGGACCCATCTGCTTTTCAAATGTGATCCCTGGATTACCACTCAAAGACCAAGTGGAATCCACAGTCCAAGAACAAAATATACACCGATATAGCAATTTACTACAAACACAAATGACAGGGATTTTCAGAAAAAAATAAGTTCTCATATAGACTGAGAATGTTATTCCATTTTCATATGTCTCCAAAATTATACTGGCTAATAAAGATTTTGCTTCTTGAACACTTTTGGATATATCTTATAGATTTTTGGCTGCTAATCACACACACACACACACCCTGTAAACACACACTGTTTTATAAAAAAACTTGTGTTCTGCAATTTCTTCTTATATTTTAAGTTTACTCATTTCTTTGCACTCTGGCCATAAACATGTTTCTGGGTGAGACAGATACAGACAGATGAGATAGCTGGAAGAAAGAGAGAAGAGAGAGAGAGAGAGAGAGAGAGAGAGAGAGAGAGAGAGAGAGAGAGAGAGAGAGAGAGAGAGAGAGAGAGAGAGAGAGTGTAGATAGATACAATACAATGCTTTTTTTGTCATCGAACGGACCGGAACGGAATTCTGGCACCTTTTTTTGACAGATTTTCCAAGTTTTAAAAATAACTTTTGAAAATTTGATGTTTGGTCCACTTGAAATGCCCTGTCGAGCATAGCAGGTCAGCGGCAAAATCATTAAAATGGTGCATGCAGGCTGCTTGTGTGTTGAGTCTGATGCATGCCTACTTCGTCCGCACTGGTTGTGATGGTACTGCTTGGCTTGTGGCACTGCTCGGCTTGTGATTGGTTGTGTGGTCATGCGCTGAGGGCTTACTGCAGATGGCAACCGTTATGTTTCTTTACACAACTGATGAGTGTGGGTATGTGTACAGCGATTGATTACATGTGAAAGGTAAATAATTTCTTTATTTTAAAAAATCGGTGAATTGAAAATCTTTTTTTAATTTTTAGTGTAAAATTTACTATGAACATTTGCCTTAAATACAATAAATTAAATTTATGTTAAGGACTGAATATATAATTTTTTAAATAAAAGATAAACAAGATGTGACTTCCGGCACCTTTTTTCTTACAAAAAAGCACTGGATAGATAGATAGATAGATAGATAGATAGATAGATAGATAGATAGATAGATAGATAGATAGATAGATAGATAGATAGATGATAGATAGATAGATAGATAGATAGATAGATAGATAGTTTCTTTGTGAAACTCTTATGAGATATACCAAATTCCCTGTACTCCACCAGTCAAATACTTTTCTTGACCTTAATTCAGCTGTACCATGGAAACTTTAAAAGCCTTGATTAAAAGGGAGAAGTCATCACAGACATGTTTTACGAGTCTCACAGAAAACTGGGATCTTCTGTCTTCACCAGAGAATTACCTTGAAGGTGTTCTCCTCTTGGCCAGGTAAACCATAGAAAAACAACAAACAACCTCATGGTAGAGTTCACCATGATTGTGATGTGCAATAATTTAATTAATGTTGTTCTTCTAGAGCTCTTGTCAAGAATCATCATGGGCTTGACTATGCTGTGTTTACCAAGGTGATACCATTTCTCCATCATGGGGATGACCAACAGAAGCTAACAGCAATGGCCTTTTTCACTGCAGTAGGTTTATTTCCTCCTTCATGTAGCTGCTTGGGGTTAGGGTTAGGGTTAGGGTTAGATAAAGCATAAGTACCTGGGAGAGAATATGCAGCCCTAGCTGGGAAATGACAAACAAAACTGAGCATTCAGGGGGATGGGGGTGGGGGGAGGGAGTGTTCTGAAAAGATCAAGATTGTGGCCTCAATCAGTGCCACACACACAAAACTCCTAACACCTCACTTGCTGCTTTTTATTAGAGATCATGGATGTAGAAGAAAAAGGGGAAATAGAAGCAGAGAAGTGTTAGGAAATCAGAATTCCCTCCAAGGGCGTCCCAGAGAGGGCAAAAAAAAAAATTCATGATGGTGATCATGACATAGAGCAAAGCCCCTAGACATGTCATTTAATTGAGCAGTGATGGCCATCATCTTGAATTTCTTGACCCTCCTTCCCCCAAAATACAGCAGATTCCATCTTTATCATTCCACAGCTAATAGGGAATAGGTGAAGTGCTCTGATTTTCTGCCACATATTTACTGATTTATGTTGTTCAGCTTCTTTCTTCTGAGACTACCTATACAGTGCTACAAAAGCATTATATCTTGAGTTTATTAAAGAGTTGGCAGATTGATTCAAACCCAGCCTATCGCTGGCTCAGTCTTCATGGAATGAGGAATGTAATTCGGCATCTGCAAAATGTGAGTGACAATGATTCCCCCCCACCACCAATGATTGAACCTGGTATAGTATATGTATATTTGAAGAAAACTTTAGCTTATGAATGAGGTTAACAGATGAGTTAATTCTGAAGAAATTAAGCCAATTTGGTGCCTCCTTTGCTTACTGATACCCTGCTGGAACCATTCAGTCAGGCTACTGTGAATAATAGTCACTTCTTATCTTGAATATTGTAAGATTCTATGCATGTAATTGCCTTGAAAAGAATTTGGCAACTTTAATATGTTTAGAATGTTGCAGCCAGTTTTCTTCTAGAAGGCAAATATATGGCTGATATTATTACACTTTGGGATCAACTGCATTGATTGAGCTATTTATTTCTAAGGGCAATTCAAGCTACTGTTTTTCATCCATAAAACACTAAGTTTCTTTGAGCCAGGTCACCAACTTCCTGCCTTAGAAGTGTGATTGAAAGTCCATTTAATGATTGAGGCAAATATAAATCTCATTGGCAAATAAATATTCCATAAAAGTGTCTTTACCCACCTCTTCAAGTATTAATAAGGTGGCAAATGCCTTTGCATTTTTGTTGTCTAGTTCTCTAGAAGTCCTTCTTTGCTGCCCACAATTTTGAGAAGAAATACATGTTAAACTTTCAAGCCCTAGAAAAAAGTTTTACTATATTTAGCATGCACATTGCTGACCTGTTCAAGAAGACTGTTATCAAATTATATCAAATAAACAAATGTACACACATACAAAATAAATGAACGTTGATGTCTTTTCAGAGGAAAGAACTCACATCCCTAATCCTGAGTATACTTCCAAACTTCAATGATACTGATGAGAAGGTGACATTGACAGCTCTCGAGGTCGTAACCAAGGAGGTTGCATACCACAAGTATGCCAACCATGTACTTCTAAAGATTGTCAAACAGCTTCAGCCATTCTTAGTAGATGTAAGTTTAGAAGACATTATTCATTCACATGAGAGAGGGTTTTCAAGCTGGGATGGTAAATAGAAAAATGGTGGACTTGGAAATCTTTAAAAATATGTTCAAGTTTGCTTCTATTATAGGAGAAATACGCATAAAAATCTGGCATAAAGCATCTCCCCTTCTTCTCATTAATAAATTCAGTTATTTTGTGCCACTTTTCCTTAGGAAGGAAAAAATAGCCTAAAAAATAGATCTTCATTTTGCTTCCAAAGTTGATTTTTACCAGTCTGATAGAAACTGATATATTTCTTTTCCTTCTGAAATTCCAGAGGAGGGACAATATATGTTGTGCTGCAAATCAGCTGTTCCAAGACATCTTCAAAACTTTGGACACAAAAGACAAACCCTCTATGCAGGATCAAGTTCTGAATAGTATTGTAACACTGATGCTAAATCTAGAAGATCCACATCAAGATGTGACAAAGGTAAATCAAGAAGTATATATTTTTCCCCTGGTTCAAGCGATGATGATGGTGGTGGTGGTGGTGATAGCAGCAACAAACATCATGAAATGATGACACAAACTATGTGAACATTGTAAGATAGATGAACTTTACATCCTCTGTTTTTGAGCAAGGCATTGTGATGTATCTGACATCACTTTCTCTCTGGGTGTCCTCTATGAATGCCCATAACAGGGACATAAGCAGAGGGATGTCAAGAAAATCAAGATGCAGCCACAACTGCATGATCACAGCCCATCTATTTTTACATGTGTCACAAGTAAAAAAAAAAGGTGGGGGGAGCAGGGCTTCCATTGCACAATTGTAGATGCTGTCTTGACTTTAACACTTACCTTATAGACTCCCCTACACAATACACACCCTGAAATCTCAACATAATAAAATATAATGCTCAAAAAACTAGAAGAATGTCAAACTTAAACAATTGTCTTATTTGAGAGAAGGGAAAATAACATCTTCAATATGAAAAATGTTTTGCTTATGGGTTTACTATAAGCTTATGGGTTTTACCATAGTTGTAACATTTTTCAGGTTGCCACTTTGGTTTAATTTAAAATCTTTTGCCATAATAAAGGTCAGAAACTTCCTTCTCAATATTAAAGCTCAAACAGACTAAACTTTCCTGAAAGAAATAGCAAACTACACAGTGTAGTGTATTCTGGACACTTTATTATCTGGAAAAACATTTTGCTTGTAATCTCTTGATAAAGAATGTTCTTGCCTTTGTTCTCTGTTATTTTTGAAATCCTGATCTATTCTCTCTGAGGAACATTTTTATTTTCTCTGGATTTCAAGTCTCGTACTAACAGTTTAGAACTTTGCAAAACCTTCTTCGGCTGGACGGCAAATGATGACGAGAACTTTAGGAACGTGCTCTGTAAGCATCTGGTAAGACCATTAAAATATATTGGGCTCTTTTTGTCATACATTGTTTGTTTGTTTTTATCTTTTGATTCCAAATCATCGAGTAAAGATAAAGAAGAAGTGAGAGGGGGAAAAGGCTTCCTTTATATAGCATGCATGCTTCCTAATAAGTAGTCTTTGAGCCATTTACCCTACAACAGTTTCTGCAACCAAGTATGACTATATTCATAGCTATCATTTTTCCTTTTCTTGGAGGAAAGTTTTCTCTGTGCACCACCTAGGCAAAATGCTCACCACCAGCCCTGCCCATCGTACAGAGTATGTACTATTGAAGCATATTGGTTTTGTCCACCTATCTAATAGCTCTCCACCACCTTTGATAGCCCCAACAAGTTGTGCAAGGTAATCACATTATCTAAATCTTTCCTAGGCAAGGAAAATCCAACACACATAGTCTAAGGCTAATCAATTACCAGTCTTTAATCATATCTACTGAATTTTACAATATAATATATTCACATGTGGGGTCTTGACATGGCTTGTCAGAGATACATTTCAAGAGACACTGTTATAGGCATTAGACAAAACAGCCTAAGAGAATATCATTCTAGTGCTGTTTTCTCCCATCCAGTATCTTTCAGACATGTTAGGGCAGGATTTTTCAATCGGTGGTACACGTACCACCGGTGGTACTTAGCACTTGGCAGGTGCTATGCGACCCCTAGCCAAGTATAGCGGGGGAGGGAAGGCGCTAAAGCAGCACCAGGCAGGCCTGGAGAAGACCAGCTGGAGCTGCAGGGCTCAGCAGAAGCCCCAGAATCTGCGCGTGTGGCTGCATGTTAGTTGGAACTTCCGGTGCACCCATGAAGAGAAAAAGTGAAGGAGGGCAGAAAGGAGAAGCTATAAAGTGGGTAGGTTTTAGCGGGAGAGGGAGAGGGGGAAAAAACACACAAAGAGAGAAGAGGAGAGGAGAGGAGAGGAGAGGAGAGGAGAGGAGAGGAGAGGAGAGGAGAGGAGAGGAGAAGAGAAGAGAAGAGAAGAGAAGAGAAGAGAAGAGAAGAGAAGAGAAGAGAAGAGAAGAGAAGAGAAGAGAAGAGAAGAGAAGAGGCTTTTGTTAGCGAAGCGGTGGGGAGAGAGAGAGAGCAGCCATTGTGAGCAAAGGGTGAGTGAGTGAAAAAGTGAGCAAGGGGCTTTTATGAGCAACATGTGAGTGAATGGGAATGAGAGAGAAGATTTTGCAACGTTAGAGTGAATGAGAGCAAGCGAGAGGCTTTTGCTAGCAAAGGGTGGGGTGGGGGGTTGCGAGTGAAGGGTGAGAGAAAAAGGAAAAAGTCAGGAGGAGAAGGGAAAAAGAAAAGCCATTGACTTCTGAGTTCCACTGCTGCAGTAGGAAGGAAGCTTTAACATTGAACCTCAACTTTTTACTTTTCCATAATATTATAAACTACCCATTTCTACAACAACAAATGAATCTAACCAGTAAAGTCCAAAATCCCCCCACTTTTTTTTAAGTCATCAAGTTTTTGACAACTTGCTAAGCACTGGTGGTGCTCTAATATTGTCCTGTCCTAAAAGTGGTACAATCTGTGAAAAGGTTGAATAGCCCTGTGTTAGGGAATGTGCTCTCAAAATATCTTGATGGCAATAAGTTGGGGAAGAATGGCCTAACCCAATGGGAATTTCAATTGCATTCTTACCCTATCTGGCAGACTACATTGAGGAGTGCTGTTTAACATGGATCAAAATTATTTTCTAGATTAAAGAGTATCCTGGAAAACTGCGGGGCTTCTTGGACCAAGCACAGGAATATACTCAGAGTCCACAACAGTCTTCAAGGATTGCAGCCGCCACATTTATAGGTTATATCAATAAAATTATTTATATTTCCTTTTTTCCCATTCTTCCACAGGTCCCAAGGCTATTTCATTTAATGGTCAGGATAGCTCATCTATTTCTTCTGATGACTCATAAATCATATAATCATTGCTTGTATTCATGAGCAACTTAATAAAAATTTATAGCAGTAAGTTCTAGGTATTTCTAGAGAACATAGATTTCTATCAGATCAATTGCTTTCAAATGGTGTTCTGAAGAACCATTAAGTCATCATGATCCTTCACTCAGATAATATGTTGAAAGGATGACTTCTAAAGTTCCCATCTAGTATGTCCTGGTAAAGTTTGCCCAAGCATATCATGGCTATAACGCTGTTCCCATCCCAAATTAGCAGTGGAGAGACCCACACTCTGGAAAACCTACCCAGGGATGTTTGCCAGGACTGCTTTGTAAAGCACATAATAATGATTGTAAAGACCTTCAAGCTGCAGTCAGCCACCTAGGGTCTGCTTGTGTTATTTTTCTGTTTTTATTTTATTAATCATTTCTTGGAGTCACCTTTGGGTTTTGAAAGAGCTAAATTGTAGAGTATCATCATCACTGGTGATCTGCAGTACAGTTCATTGCCATTTGTCTGTCCTTTCTCTCAGTCTATCCATCCATCTGTCTATCCTATACAGCTGGAATTTCCTGACAATCTGACATCCAACCACAAGCTGCTTAGACTTTTCAGGATCAGCCAAGATTGGGTACACATTGTCTACTTGCTTAGAAACTAAAAATAATATAACAAGTACAATAAATACATTGGTCTGCAATGGGACAACTTGCCGCAGCCAACTCACCATGGCCAACTCATGACAGGACAACTCAACATGGCTAACTCACCACATGACAACTCACTGTGGGACAATTCAACAATTCAATTTAATTATTTAAAATATTTTTTTAAAAAATTTGTCATTCACATTTCATTTTGTCCCTCCTTTGGCATCCTTTCTTTAATGATTCATTTCCACTATTTCTTCAATATTAGTAAACTCTTGTCCCATGGCGAGTTGTCCCACAGTGAGTTGGCTGTAGCGAGTTGGCTGCAGCAAGTTGGCTGTGCTAAGTTGGCCATGATGAGTTGTCATAGACCCTGGTCAGTCAGTGCAGTTGCCAAATAGAACCTAATTGTTGCAGAACATGATGAGAAACATAAATAGTAAGCCTTGCCTCCAGGAAGCAGGAGGAAATGTAAGTTAAGATAGTGAAGATGTGCCTTTTGATGTACATTTAATCTAATTTATCTTTAGATTCTATCTTCCAGCACGTGGAATCCAGCCATTTGCAAAAATCAGAAGTAGACTACTTGAGGAAAGGTGAATATATTAATATTTTTATGATATTGAGGGATTTTTTACAGTTACCACTGAATTTATCTTCCCATTGCCAGCCACACTGATAAAAAAAACAAAACAATATGCAAATAAATAGGATTCTGTTGAAAGAATGTGCATTCAAAAGCCTTTTTCAATAAGACACTGCCTGTTGAAGGTTATATATTCCTTTACAAATCAAGCCGTTACTTTCCTAACATTGTTTTAAAAAATTATTTTAAAGAGTTGCATTCTTAATACGCCCTTTTGTTTTCCTCGCTCCATCCCACTGCAGAAGCCTTTGGCCTTGTTTAACTTGCCACAAATCCTCTTTTTTCTGTAGTCCACAGATAACTGACTGGGGAATGGTCTTCTTTATATTCCATATCACTTACCACAGTGGCGGGACGCTCCCTTGCCAGGCAGCAATTCCCAAACCGAGTTTGGACACTTCCTCACAAATCTATCCCTAGCCAAACAACTGGGCTAACTAACCAGAAACAAACTTGTTCACTGGGTTTCCCCCAGGTCTGCTTGTTACACAGCCCTTGCTCTTGTGTTTTAGCTTTGAGGTCTTTTCCGTCTGAAAGATGTTCTGTCCCAGTTGTTTCGGAACCAGAGAAAGTCTGCAGGTATTGCCCAGATCTATTCAGATGTTCCCGTTATTTCCCAAGGTATGCTATTTTTTTTCCATCCAGGTGAAAAAGGAATAAAGGCAACCTTTGTAATGGGAAGATGGAGAAGAAGTATTTAACATATGGGTTTGTTCTTCTGGTTAAGTCATGATATTTTTTGTTTGGTTTTGGGTGATTGTGTTGCACACAAATACAGCCATCGGGATTTGTGAACTATAATTAATAGCTTCACCCAATGGGCAAATACAAAAAAATTGTGCCTTATATAACAAACTATCATTAACCAACTCCTTTTGTTAGTACAAACCCTAACTTTCTGCTTGTTATGACCCCCAAAATTAGCCATGTGACTCTGCCAGCCACAAGTTTCCACCTACTTTATCTATGAAAAGACTTATGAGTTATAATCTTTCCCCAAGATGTAATCTGACTGTAAATGTATAGATTTTCTGCAGCATGTAACCTCGGTTCTTAGAAAATCTGTATGCTGTCCCAGTCTATATCTTGTGTGTCTCACCATTACATCACCCAGATCCACAATCAATAAAACAATTTACAGCAAGCAACAAAATCTCTCAAATAAAAATGGCAGGAGGGAAATAGGCCATGTAGATAAAACACCTCCAATTCTCTATAACCAGAGATTTAAGTAAAAGGATAGGGGTAGCCTAATTTCAGAGAGCAGTTTGTTCCACAGGACGGGAATAACCACTAAGATGGCCTGTTTTGAAACTTCTACGCCTCTTACTGCATGATGGGGGGAATTTTTCATGTGGAAGAGATATTTGCAGGTAAAAAGGACTTAAGTCACATAACTTTTTTGAAGCTGACTGGCAGCCAGTGCAGCTCTCTTAGGATAAGCATGCTATCCACAGCCAGCTGCATTTTGTATTAGTGGGCCTTCTGAGTCTCCGAGGGGAGCCCCACATAGAGTAAATTATAGTAGTCTAGAGGCAAAAGGATATGGGTATGAATAACTGTTGTAGTGCAGGTACCTAATCACTACCCAGATTCTCACTTTGTTCCCTTTTCTTGCTGGTTGTGTGTTTTTCAGATCCTGTATTTGATGTCTGAAACTGAAGCTAATATTCATCTGAATAAAGAATACTGTATGAAATGGCATGGAAGAATATCATTCTGGATCCTTTTGGTAGGATTAGAGCTGAACCATGCAGCTACCTTGCCATGTTTTTATTCTGACCCAGCACTTGGAGGAAATCATATCAACGTAAATCATGTGGCCTTCACAGCAGGCCCTTCCTATGCATCTGAATGGGCTCCTGTCCTTCTGCTGTCTGTACAGCCCCTTCATGTGATGCAATCAAGGCATCTTCTGGCAAAACTTCCCCAACTAAAATTTAGATATCACCAACCATACAAAAAGTGACTATAATTCAAAAACGTGCCAAGGTGGTTAAATCCTCCAGGCCCTCAGGCCAATGATTTTCCTCCTTCTCTCAAAAGAATAGCTAGCCTGTTGATCTAATCAAACCAAGATAGCAGCTAAGAGTTTATCTTAATGGTGACACTTAAATTTGTTCAAGTCAGTTGTAGCTGCTGCATAAATGCCCTTGGAGTTCAAGAAAGAGATGTTGGTATATGTGTGGGAGAGTGGTGTGCTCTTGGATATATCCAATAATTCCTTCACCATTATTTTTTGCCTGTTGATTATCAATCAGTCAGCCATTAGATGGCAGCAAAGAAAAGGAGGGTGGTCTCTCATGTCTGCCATCTACTGGTCATCCATATTCATTCAGGTGAGATACAGCTGCTAAATAAGTCTACTTCAAGAACTGGAATTTGGTATTTGTGTCAAATCACAACTCATCTATGGTTCTAATTATATGATAAGGAGAGAAACATTAAGGTATATGTGTGGGCCATACCTGTACCAGGATGAAGTGAAATTATTTTTTTTAAAAAAAAATCCATAAGGGAAACCTGAGAAGTCAGGGATCCACCGATAAAAGTGACCTGGGAAATGAATTCCATGCTGCATAGGCTACAGACCCTGAACAGAAGAGTCATTTCAATTGTCCTTTCAGTTACATGCACTTCAGCTGCCTCCTCCATGCACAACGTATTGTTGGATGCATCTTCCAATATCTCAGGGAAAATACTTTCATGCCAGAACCCCATGAATTGGCTTCAACCTGCCAATATAAGATTGAAACTCTATTATCAGGACAATGCTTGGCAAACAATAAATGGGGCATCTTTGCACAAGTTCATAAGCAATTCCCTGCCTGCCCACTCTTATTTTGAGAACAAGCTGGTTTGGAGGATAAAGCTTAACCCTACTGAGACAGCAGTGAAGATCAAGAAGGTAAGCTTCACACAACTTGCTAAGTCTTCCCTGGATGCTGTCCAGCCATGATTTCCATTCCATGAATTCCCCAGCCAGTCTAACCATAACTAAGAACTCTGGAAGTTAAAGTCCACACATCTGTAGGAAGCAAGGTTACTAAAGGCTACATGAAGAATGTGATTTGTTAGAATTTAGCTTAATATAGCTTGCAAACTCAACCAACCATGCTTATTCACTAAACTATGGCTAAACAAACTAGAGCACAATTGTTCTTTGGCATTCTCTTATTGGAAACCAGGTTGTCTTCTAAATAATTGTTAAAACTCTCCTTAAGACCCCAGTGCTTCAGCATTTCCTTCTAGCAGTTTGTTAGCAGCATATACTGTAACTATTAGCATTCAGCAACTTGTCCCCACACTCAGACTGAGAATATAAAACCAGTCATCCGGTTGATTTATATAGCAGGGGAGAGAAACAAACTGAATAAAATGTGATGGATTATTACAGAACACAAAGAGGGAGGCAGGAATGAGAGTACACAGCTGGTTTTACACACTCGTGAAAAGGTCTCTTATTCATAAATAAACAATGCTTATTTGTGAAATGATTGTAATGAAGACTTGACATTTTTAATGATGAGCTGGTTCAGGAAGCTGTACTTCTGAGTGAAGGGTAGCTGTCCTAGCAATGGAGTATGAAATGGAAGAGTTTAACTTTTTTGATGGTTTTTCTCATTAAAATGGCAACCTTTCTGCTTTCTTCTCCATATAGCAGGATTGATTCCCTAGAGGTCTGTGAGATGGGATATGGTGGAGATCTTGCTGGAAAAATGTGACTGACTTGGCAGTTAACCACCTCCACTCTATCACTGGTTTGCTCCAACTCCCAGCCTCCAGAAATGACTACCATGTTTAAAAATGGAGCTCAGGTCCCAAAGTTTGAGTGCAATTCAACTATTTTTTTTCTGAAGGAGCAGGAACAGTTTGTTTTTTTATCATTCTGCCTGAACAATGTCTAGGTTGTGGAATCATGAGTAGTACCATAAGGTACAAGTAAACCCAGCCTGGAAATACAAGAAGCAATGAAGGATTTGTGGGCCAGAAGGAAAACAGTCTACAGTATATTTATCTGTAAAATAGAAAGGATGTCGCTTAGAGCCATTCACCTGATAGGTGTTCTCCAGAGCAATTCAAATAACAGACTTGCAGTAATTACTAAACCTGACCTTTTCAGATAAAAAGTTACTTGCATATTCATTTCATTTGTGAACTATCCTCAGTGCACAAGGTGGAACAAAAAGTTTGCACTGCTGTTTCTAATACTGCCTAATGAGCTTTTCATTGTCTTCATAAATTCACAGCAGCAGGAGCTTGTAAATTGCTTTGCAGACAATATTGTTGACAGAACTTAAACTTCAGAATTAGCCCCCAAATAATAACAACCTGCCAGTACACTCCACTGATAATATATGTTTACAAACTTCACTCAAGACAAAGTCTGCCAGCCATTTCTCAAGAACACCAAGGCAAGTCATCATTTCAGTTCTTTGATTTGGCTCCAAGGAAATAGAAATTTTGTTTACAGATGATATGCCTTGGAATGTATCCTGAAAGCTTGCAGCTGCTGGCAGAGATAATGTGGCTTGGAGGAACAGAAATAGAAAAACTGATGTGGGGGGTGGAAATACCATATCTTTATTTTCTGTCCTTATGTCTGTAACCTAATTTCCTACATAGCAATAGCACTTGGACTTATATACTGCTTCACAATGCTTTACAGCCCTCTCGAAATGATTCACAGAGTCAGCATACTCCCCCCAACAATCTGGGTCATCATTTTACTGACCTCCCCCAGATAACTTTGAAGGGAGCTGAATCTTTGTGATATAATGAAGTAATGAAGTTCATGGGAAACGGCTTTGTGGTATCAGTCCATTCACTGAGACAATAAAAGGAATGAAATCACTATCCCATATTGTATTGATGCCTTGCTTAGTTCCAGCATTTTTGGTCAATAACTAACCAGATGCTTCTGGGATGTTTCCAAGCAGAACAAAAGATCATATCTGTTGTTCTTTATTTTTCTCTGGCAATTGGTATTTGGAATCCTGCTGCTCCCAACGTGGAGCTAACACTGAATTCCAAGAGTAGTAGTTCTTAATGGCTCCTCTTCCAATAATTTACTGGATCTTATTTTAAAGCCAGGTAAGTTAATGACTATCACTGTATCTCGTAATAATGAATTCTCCAGATTTGTAGTGTGTGAAAAAGCACTATTTAGGATCTGTTCTGAGTTTCCTTCCAATCAGTCTCATTAGCTGATCCCAATCCTAGTATTCTGAGAGAAGCAGGAGGGGAGGGGGAGGATACTCTGTCCATTCAAGGAACAGTTTCATCCCTTAATCACATCAGACTCTTTTTTTAAGGCTAAAGAGTCAGAAATATTCTAGTTATTTTCTCAAAAGGTGTTTGAGTTCTTTGAATATTTTGATTGCCCACTGCTTCATGTTTCTCTGGTATCTTAGACCCTTTTTCAAATGTACCATATTTTCCGGCGTATAAGGCGACCCAGCGTATAAGACGACCCCCTACTTTTCATGTTAAATTATAGGGTTTGGGCTAATAACTCAATATTTCACTTCCTGGCACACAATCTGCATATTAACAACTCGTTAATAAATAAAAGAGGTAAACTTCATGACCCTCCCAGCCCGTGCATAAAACAGAAATGAAAAGGCTTAAGCCTTTCCGTTCCCAAATACCAAGGTTTCCCCCGAGTTTTGCGCGGTTAAACAAACGGCATTTGCGTATTAATGTTTCTCCACGGAGCACAAAATTCGCCTGAATTAAGGAAAGTGGGGAGCTAAAGAATGTGGGGCTACAGGGAATACCTCTGGCACGACAGGCAACCCTGGGAAACACGAGGACTGTAGCGGCACGCTCAGTTTGCACAATCCGATCCAGAAAGTGCCCGGAGGCTCCTTCGTTACTTCTTACTGCAGAACGTCTCCACGTCCTGCCCGCCTTGCCTTTTAAACCCCGCCCCCTTTCCCCCTGTAACCTTTCTCTGCTCTGCCTGCTCTGTGATTTGCTCAGCTTTGCTCCTTCCCCGCCAAATGGGCGCCTCGCCTTCTTTTCTCTGAGCTCTCTCGCCTGGTGCGCTGCTGCTCTCAGTTCCAGGCAAGGGCCTGCAGACAAGAGGCGCTCCATCTCTCTTTCCCCCCAGCCTCCCGCCACCCAAAACCCGAAGATTGATTGGCAGACTCACCACGCTGAAAAGAGCGCCACGCGCACTGGAGACAATTCACGGGCAGCGGCAGCGCGCGAAGCCGAGGCGTGACTGGGCAAGCAATTCTGGTCGGCGCGAGTCAGGTGGTGCCTCAGCGGGAGCAAAGGTGCTCCCTTCCTACGGTCGAGCGGGGCGCCTCTGGGGACTGCCTGCCCCTCCTCTCATCGGGGACCTGACGGCCAGCATTGGAGGCGCTAGCATGGCCAGTCCTAGAGAGAGCAACGGCGGCAGCTGCAATAGCCGCCCCAGAAGCTGACAAGAGTTTGCCCTCCTTCGCCATTCGCCGTCAGCCGCTTAACCACGGGTCGCCATCGCCTGCCTCCATTCAGCCCAGGGCTCCAGCCGAGCGGGAGTCGTGTTTCTGCGAAGAGGCGGTGGCCGTGGTGGCAGCAAGGGACTCAAGAAAACCTCCTGTCGCTGGGGAAGGACGACAAAGTCACCCCCGGCAGCGGCTGCTCGAGACGACGGGCGTGGGCTAGTCTCGCTCCTCTCATCAGGGACCTGTCAGCCAGCATTGGAGGCGCTAGCATGGCCAGTCCTTGAGAGAGCAATGGCAGCAGCTGCAGTAGCCGCCCCAGAAGCTGACGAGAGTTTGCCCTCCATCACCCGTTCGCCGTTCGCCGTCGGCCGCTAAACCACGGGTCGCCATCGCCTGCCTCCATTCACCCAGCGATCCCGCCGCCCAGCAGAAAAAAGATCCGAAGGTGTTTTTTTTCCCGGCGTATAAGACGACCCGGCGTATAAGACGACCCCCCAACTTTTGAGGTGATTTTCAGGGGTTCAAAAGTCATCTTATATGCTGGAAAATACGGTAGCCTCTAGATCAGTGATCAGAACACCAGTTACTCCAGCTTCCCTATATTATAGATTTGAATAGTGGCATTACACCAGGCTCTTTTTGAATATTGTATTATTCAACTTATCTACAAAGTGTGTGATATCCACAACATTTATGGCAGATGAACAAGTTTTCCTGCGAGCTACACAGCCATTGTAAACCAGGAACTCTGTTTCTAAAGACTGAACCACAATCAGATGTCCTCACCTCAAAAAAAGTAAACTTACAGTAGAGGATTGGGTTCATTCCCCCAAGGGACTGAGGCTCCTCAGAAAAGAACATCCCTCCTTATTTTCAGTTGAAAACCTCTATTCAAGACTCCAATTCTGCCTGACAGCAAGAGATCTATAATCCCACAACAAAACTATCTCATCTCAGAAGATCTCATCTACAAATTTCTCTGCTGCTCTAACATTCCCTGTCCATCCACAAATGGAAAGGATTTGTTCTTGAGACCCAGGAGCTCATTATGCTGAGCATAAACCCGTGACTAATTGCTAGAAAGCAGAGTTATACTTTTGACACACTGTGCACTAAAGTAGAAAACATTTCCTCCCCTGCTACTTTGCCACCTTTCCACTAATAATGTTTGGTTTTCTACTACTTTAGGAACTGTTCGACCTGAAAATAAAAATCTAATCATATTTTTTTCATAGTTCTGATCCTTGGCTTCATCATCTTTATTTTGGCTATGGGAGGTCAATACGTACCTACCCCACCCCCAGCCCACACACAGACCTTTCTTCTCCCACAGCAAAACTCCCAGGGATCTGTTTGCCTTCCTGTTTGCTCACTGGTTCTCAACTAAGAAGTGGGAACTTCAACTCCCCTCTGGCTGGGGAAGTCTGGAAGTTGAAGTCCACACTTCTTAAAGCTGCTGAGGATGAGAAACACTACTCTAGTTGCAGGGTCCTGACTGAGGAAAGCAACTCTATCCACTAATCACACAGACCAATTATTTTGGAGACTACATGTGGTTATCAGAAGTCAGAAAAGAACATAAAACAGAATAACAGGAAGGAATTTGGATGTCTTCTACTCCAAGCCCACGCTCGAGCAGGGAGACTCTATACCAGGGGTAGGCAACCTCGGCTCTTTTATGACTCATGGACTTCAACTCCCAGAATTCTGGGAGTTGAAGTCCATGAGTCATAAAAGAGCCGAGGTTGCCTATCCCTGCTCTATACCATTCCAGACAAATGGCTGTCCAATCTCTTCTTGAAATCCTCCAGTGATAAAAGCACCTACAACTTCCAGAGATAAGCCATTCTACTGTCAGAAAATTTCTCCTTAATTTTAGGTTGGATCTCTCTATAATAAGTTTCCATCAGTTACTTCTTGTCTTGCCCATGTACTGCTTTGGAGAATAGGTTGACTCCTTTTTCTTTGTGACAGTCTCTCAAATATTGGAACACTTCTATTATGTCACTCTTAGTGCTTCTCTTCATTGGAGTAAACATACCCAGTTCCTGGAACTGTTCATCATAATTTTTAGCCTCCAGTCCCCTCATGATATTTGTTATCCTTCTCTGCACTCTTTCCAGTGTCTCAACATCTTTTTTGTATCATGACCAGAACTGGACCCAATATTGCAATTGTGGTCTTATCAGGGCAATATGTAGTAGTAGTAAAAGGAAAGAGAATTTTTCTTCAGTTCCTTAATTTATCTTAAAATCAGAAGGAATATAATAGCACTTTTTACACAGTAACGTATTTTATTAAAAGTCACAAGCTTTCATGAGTTTCACTTATTTCATCAAAAGTATGTAGCAGTTAAATGTCAATACTGCTAACATCAGATGTTCTTGCTTTGACAACACAGGGAGATGCAGCCTTTTTATTTCCTATGCTTTACTCTTAGAATTAGATGATACTGGGGGAGGAGGAGGAATGTGATGGGAGTTAGTTAGACATAACAATTCAGGGGCTTTTGAAATAAAAGATGATAAAGAAATGGTGGGTTGGAGAACAGGAGGAAAAGCTTGCATTTCAAACTAACTGGAGAATGTGATTTATGACGGTTAATTGGGGGAGTGAATTGTGCTTTGATACTATGTGTTTAGGGGAGGGGAATTCAGACTTCAGCTTCACCATGTATGTGCCGAAGCTATGCTACTCGAATAAAAATTCTTTAAGAAAAACAATGCCTTGAAGTACTTTGAAGAGTTTCATTTCTCGGAACCATGACTGTAATAAGGCTTAAATTACGTTAAAGCAGAGGGAAAGGGTGGGGAAGACAAGGCTATCATGCAGATAAAAGTTATACATAGGATTACAAAATCCTTATCAATTGCGACATTTTAAAAACCCATTGTTTGTTGAGACTTTCAGAATAGTCTGAAAACTATTCATGTATGTAAGTTCAGCATTCTCTCACAAATGAGGGAGAGAATGCAAAGTTTCTTCTTTTCAAAATGTATACAGTAGTTTAAAATTTGTAAGGGAATGTCAAAAGTAGCAACATGCACACTCACACATACACACCAATAAAACAAAAATATCGAATTATCTTACAGAACAACAGAATTCTAAGAGTTCGACTTGCTGGTTTGCTTTAAATGTCTGATTAATAAATTGGTCATGACCATTACATATATGAGCTGAATTCAAACAGATATTGCCACACAATATCATACTTAATAATTGTTGACTGAACAGAAGAGAAAGAACTGGAGAAAATCATAAAATACAAGAACCTGCAAATTAGAAGTAGAACTGTGGTCAAGGAAAGCAAAGACAGTACCAATAGTAATAGGTAATCTATTGTGCAATGCCAAGACATCTGGAGCACCACTTGAACACCATCAGCATTGACAAAATCACCATCAGTCAATTCCAAAAGGCAACTTTACTCGGAAAAGCTTACATCCTGCATTGGTATCTTTAACACTATCAAACAACACCTGCCTATGCCAGGTCTTTGGGAAGGCCTCATTAGGATTAGATGGATAAAAATGCCCAATCCAGTCTAAACAGTTGGCTGACTGCACTTTAACATAGTTTTAAGTTTATATGCTGAATGACTCTCAGCAACAACTCTGAGTGGTTATAGCATCTTCATAGCATACTCTAGTAATATGCTGTACAGACTGTCCTCATTACTGTTATCTTGCCATAGAAGGTCACCGTAGAAGATGGTATTTACATTGGTAATGAAGGAATGGACTTTTGAGTTCAAAGCAAATATATTCGTGATCATGTGAATATTTCAGCAAGGAGTGAGCTCATAGTTTTAATGCTGGTCCCCAGTTCTACTGATACAAAACATTCTCCATTTGGGAGGGGTTGGTTTTGGGGTATGCATGCATCTAGCTTGGAAACAGTAAGGATCCACCTCCAATTTTTCTTTCCTTCATTATATAGCCCTGAAAGAAAAGAAGGAACTTGAACTTTTGCTGCTTCAAGCTGTCTGCTTGAGCTTTGTTGTCCAAGACAGCTGAAGGAAGGAGAGGAAAAGAAAAATCTCTTTAAATTATTGCTGAATGAGAGCAATAGAAGAAAGTGGGTGGTCTCCAGAAGAAAAACAAGGTCTGGGGGCAGAGGTGAATGTGAAAGAGGAAGGGGGAAATGTGTGTGTGTGTGTGTAGAGCTTATTCTTTGAACTTAGCTTATTCCTTGGAGATGCTAAGAAAAACCAAAACAAAATCCATGTTCTTGCAGGTTTTATTTCTGCTATGAAGAGCAGAAAAAAAAATTGCAATGGGTAATCTGTGCCTTTCCCATGGTGAACATTCAATCACAACTAACAAGTAGCCAAAACGACAATATTGGGAGGAGTATTTATACATTTCCAAAAGTGCATATAGTTTTACTCTGAGTTTTAAAAAGATGATGGCTGGCTGGAAAAAAAATGCATGTAGTTGGGGTTTTTTTGCACGATTAGCATGCCAGGATTGTTTTGGCTGAGGAGCTGAAGCAGGAATTCCTGTGATGTTATCACAGTAGGACAGGCTGACTTAAATATAGCCAAAAGGTTGGGAGTAAGGTCAATATGTGTTGGGGAGAAAGGCAGTCTCTCTTCTCCATTCCCCTTGAAATTGGAACTCGCAGTCCCTAGCAATGATATTTTCACTTCTGCGCCATTATTTTTTCATACAGAGATGTGGAAGTATATTGGCAGGGGGTTGGGAAGGGAGAGTTCCTTGATCTGACCAAGGGAAACAATATGGTTGAAGTAGAGAACCAAAAACATGTGGCTGTGTCAAGGGGTCCGCTGGGTGGGTCAAAAAAAAAGTGGTGCCTATGTAGTTGAAACTCCACCTCTTTTTACATTATGGAGAGGAAAGATCAACAAAAGTAGATATCTCTGGCAGATTTCTCTTTTCCCACCACCATTAAGATTGAAATTGAACTTTCAAGGAGAAGAACACCACAATATAGGGCCTTCTACTCCAATTCCTTGAAGACAATCCAGAAAGATACTATGGTAGTGGTATCAAAAGAGGTGACCTCCTCATATAGAGAAGCACTGATTAAGATCTGGATCTAATCTCCTACCACCTTGTGGCAGCCTTAACAATTGTGAGGGAAAAGGATCCAACAGAGAAGTGGCAGAACTGAAACCTAAGGCTATTTGATACACAAATGCAAAATGACTCCAGACCACTTCACAAGGTAAGACTCCAGTCTCCACTGGTACTATTCAGGTGAATCCAGCTCATCTTGGATTTTCAATTTGTTCGCCAAATGTTGCAAATACTGAAAGTGAAGGGCTACCTGTAGCAGAAATGTAGAAGTTGTACAAGAGAAAATGTGATGTGGGAAAGAGAAAATTGCTTGTTTTTACCATGTATGATGTCTCCCTTGAACAATTTCCCAGATACTTCTTCAGAGGTCAGCTCAGGGGAGGATGAGCCCATTCCTCAGGAACTGAGTTGATCAATGGCTCTGAATGGCCAACAGGAAGGGATTTGGCTGAGCCTCCAACTGGGGAAAGTTTGCAGTGGCAGCTGGCCAACAAAGAGGAGGAGGTACCATCTTCTGCACTTGATCTGAGAACACTTAGGGCAGAGAAAAGGCAGGAGCAGAGAAGGTCAGCCAGACTACTCAATAAGAGAGGTCCCTGATGGGCTGCACCAGAAGCTGGCTATTTATCACAGCAGACAGATGTTGGCATTGCTGGGAACAATGTGTTTGTTTTCTAGCCATTTGGTCATCATGATTCCTGGATTGACACTGTGTTTGGAACTGAATTGTCCCTTGGAGACTCTGAATTTTTCTTGCCTATTGAACCCTCTTGTGTGTGGATTTAAGTTTTGCCTGATGGATTTAAGTTTGTCTGCTGAAGTTATTTTGTTTGAGCAACTTTCAAGTGCCTTGTGGACTATTGAGCCATTGCTCTGTGGACTAACCTTGGTTTGCTCGTGGCTGAACTCGATTGGGACAGTTTTGGCTTTTTGGTGAAGGGAATTGCTGGGGAATATTAATAAACTCACTAGACGTGTGTGTGAGAAAGACAGAGTGGGGCAGCACACTATGTCACAAGGGATTCCCCATCTCGATGTCATGACCGCTGTAATGGTTACAGGATCACCCACTTGGATGCCACCAGAGTTAGGCAGAGAGGTCCCCGGGGAAAATCTGAAGATTCATAACTCACTTTTGTTCAGCTAAAACCCACTATTGCCAATAAGTCAAGCTAGCTTTTCTTGGCACAATCAATTTCTGAGGCTTTCAGGAGAAAGCCAAATCCCACTATTTCTTATATGTGTAATGGGCCTTGGAGTTAGAAAGGCATCATCTAGCAGGTCATGCATGCACTGGCTCGCTGCACTTTTCTGACCAGACTAATTAAATCAAATTGAAAATATTCCCACACTGAGACAGAGTTCCAGATTTACATCCAGGACTGGTTATGTGCTTCTCTGCAGTGAAGAAAAAGAGAGAGGGAGCTACCCAGCTCCCAACACCACTTTGCTTCAAGATTTAATAGCTGAGGTCAGAAAAACGATGACCTTGTTCATGTTTTCTTTATTGGAAAAAGCAGTGCTAATATTACTGATTTGAGAATTTTGTTTATATGCAAATTGAACACATCTATTTTCTCCCATTTCCAGAAGGGGAACCATGTTGCAGAAAAGAAACCTCCCCCCCAAAAGTCTTATTTTTTATTTTTATTTATTCCTTTAATTCATCTTCCACCCACACCCACCCTCTGCCCTTCTGCTTAGACACATGCTCAAAGCAGCTAACAATTTTTTTAAAAAAATGCAAAACATAGTTTAGAGTCTAATTTATTATCATATATATTAGGAGGACTCTGTGTCCTTGGAGGCCCACAGATCCCAAAATTTATGCCCTAACTTCAAGATGTCTCCAGACTTTTGCTCAAAAATTTATCTGATAGTGAAATGATTTCCAAAACATTCTAGCCCTGGACCAGGCGTGAAGCCAGAAAATCCCAACCTATTTACATACCCCAACTTCTTGCTACTTTGAGGATAGAAAAACACAGAAAAACTTCATAGTAAACCTAATGACCTTAATATACCAAAATTCAAGAGGCAGAGACCTAACAATAGGAAAATTAGCTGGGTTTGAGTGAACCCAGGCTTCTGTGAAATAAAGTTTGAAAAACCCTCATTTAATGGAATGACTGCAAGACTGAAAAGCTTTTTGCTACCTGCTCTGCCTTAATAATTTGTTTTCTGGCTCTAAGACGATGACAACGAGAAGAAGAAGAAGAAGAAGAAGAAGAAGAAGAAGAAGAAGAAGAAGAAGAAGAAGAAGAAGAAGAAGAAGAAGAAGAAGAAGAAGAAGAAGAAGAAGAAGACTATATGAATCAAAGTACAGAAAATTGCTGCAGTCTGTGAAAACAGAGAGCATTATCAAAATAACAAAAACAAAAGCAGAATATAAGGAAAAACGGCTGGATGATAGATTAAATAGATGGAAAACCAAAGCTTTGCATGGACAACATTTGAAAAACATTGAAGGAAAATGTGATAACAATTTGACATGGGCATAGCTTAAGATGGGAACCATCAAGAAAGAAACAGAAGGCTTAATACTGGCTGCTCAAGAACAAGCACTACAAACTAATGCCATGAAAGCAAAGATACAAAAATCTACTGACAATCCAAATTGCCGACTTTGCAACAACAAAGCTGAAACTGTTTCACATTTAATATGTGAGTGCAGCAAAATTGTGCAAACTGATTACAAAGCTAGACATGACCGAGTTGCTAAACTAATCCACTGGGCATTGTGTAAAAAATACGACTTGCCTGTGTCGGAAAAGTTGTGGGAACATAGGGTGGAAAAAGTTGTCGAGAATAAGAGGGTGAAGATCTTGTGGGACTTCCGAATACAGACAGATCGCCATTTGGAACACAACACGCCAGATATCACAGTTGTAGAGCAGGGCTTTTCAACCAGTGGTACGGGTACCACCTGTGGTACATTGGCAACTGGCAGGTGGTACGCAACCATCCTAGAAAAGTGGTAGCAGGGGAGGAGAATGAGCTGAACCGACAGCAGCACCACACAAGCCTGAGCAAGAGACGGCTGGAGCTGCAGGGCTGTCAGGGCTCAGCGGAAGCACCAGGATCTGCGCTTCTTCGGGGCTGTCAGGGCTCAGTGGAAGTGCCAGGATCAGTGCCAGGCTCTAGCTAGAGCTCAGCACTGATCCTGGTGCTTCTGCTAGGCCCAGAAGAAGCACCGATCAGTTGGAATGTTGCAGCATCTCCAGGGTCTTGTGATTTACATTCAGATGCTTGGCAACTGATTCATATTCATGACAGTCACCGTGTCCCAGGGTCATGTGAAGTGACCAAAACCTGCTGTAACCACCCAACAGACGGGGGGAATAAAAACCAAACACCCCACCTCCACCCCTGCTGCCAGTCGTCAACAGAAATGCTCACAACAATGAAAACCTTGGACAGGAGGAAGAGCGCCGCCGGGTGGGCAGGCAGGTATCTTGATCGGCTGTGGCTTGGGGGGCACTTTTTTCAGTGCCATTGTAACTTCGAACAGTCACTAAGCGAACTGTTGTAAGTCGAGGACTACCTGTACTTCATCACTTTTTTACTTCTTCTTTTTTTTGGTCATCAAGTTTTTGACACCTTGCTAGGCAACTTGTGGTACTCAGATGTTACCATATCCTAAAAGTGGTACAATGAGTGAAAAGGTTGAAAAGCCCTGTTGTAGAGAACCGAAGCATACAGCTGATAGATATCGCTGTACCAGGAGATGCCAGAGTCGAAGAAAAAGAACTGGGAAAAATTACGAAATACCACGACTTGGCCATCAAAACTGCGCAATTATGGATGAAACGCGTAACAGTGATACCCATTGTCATCGGGGCACTGGGAACTATGTCCAAAAACTTTACAAAACATATCAAGAAATTGCAACTTCCTGCAATAACTCTAGCAAAGCTACAAAAAACTGCACTACTCGGAACATCTTACATTTTAAGGAGATACCTGGTTGATACCTAGGATGCTGGCAGCAGCCCATGTCAACCATTAGTGCCAGTCAATTTGAGTGTTCAGTTGACTGAGTTTCAGGTTTTATGAATAAAAATTTTATAATAATAATGATGATGAAATGAACCTTTATTGTCAAAGTACAACTATGTGTACATTGAGATTAGCTGAGCCTCCCTTTGTGCTCCCACCCCCCAACACACAGTGACAGCAAACCCTCCATCTTACTACACCATGTGAACCAACTACACCACACATCGGCCTCCCAAGTCAATTCTGCATAAAATTCACAAAAGTTCACAAAAGTTATTTCTCATTCAAAAGCCTAACAGCCCACGGATAAAAGCTGTTTTTCAGCCTGTTGGTGCAGCTGGCTATACTCCTATATCTCCTACTCGATGTTAGGAGAGTAAAGAGATACCGTCGTCCAGGGTGTGAATAATAATAATAATAATAATAATAATAATAATAATAATAATAATAATAATAATAATAATAATAATAATAATTTATTTTATTTAGTTTATTTAGTTACATTTATATACCGCCCTTTCCCTGAGGACTCAGGGCGGTTTACAGGGAATTAAAAAATCCACCATACAAAAGTTAAAAAACCAAATTAAAAAATATTAAATTGACCCTGTACACTTAAAACCCCAATTAAAAATTTCTCCTCAGCCTGGGCCTGAGAGCTCAAAGAGCCAGGTCTTCAGGCACCGGCAGAATGATCGGAGGTCGGGGGCAGTTCTCAGCTCCACCGGCAGCTGGTTCCAGAGGGCAGGCGCCCCCACTGAGAAGGCCCTATCCCTGGGTGTCACCCGCCGGCAATCTCTTACCGGCGGAACCCTGAGCAGACCCTCCCTGTGGGAGCGCACTGGGCGAAGGGCGTTTGATGCCGGCAGCAGGTGTTCCCTCAAATATTTATAATATTTATAATATTTGAGGGAATATTTATAATATTTATAATAATATTAATATTAATATTATTATTATTAATAATAATAATAATAATAATAATAATAATAATAATAATAATAATAATAATAATAATAATAATAATAATAGATTAAGGTCTGCCCTACCAGATAAATCAAAAGTCAGTTTGGATTTTGTGTCGCAGTATTTTATGGCCTTTCTCCTCTAGCATTGCAAAACAAAGAACAGAAATATTGCTTCTCATTTATATTATAAGGAAACAAGTGCCCAGAGGAGTAAGACCTCCAGGAACTTCATTTTTTTTCATTCCCCTACTAGTTGGTAAAGATGCCTATCAACCCTGACAATAAACAACTGATCTTGAGGTTAGGCAACACTTTCTGGCAAGTCATCTATTCCACTCTGAACAGTCCAATTCTAGCAAGGCGCCCCCTTATAAAAATACAAAAAGAACCCCAATAATCCTGGCCCTGTTTTACTTTCCTTTTCCCTTTGCATCACCTTTTCTTCCTGCACTTTAGTTGATAAAGCCAAGCGCAGGGAGTATCTTATTTTAATAATCATGCTGTTCTTGGAATCATTCAGGAGGAACACTGGGATATCATTGCTTTAATATGTAATTCAATATACTTTCTAATGTTTGGCCATTGGCTATCACAAAAGTTAAAAATAGGAGAAATGAAATAATCTACATACCCAAATCTGAAAAAGGTTTACACACTGCATGCAAAATTTAGCAAATAATAGAATAGAATAGAATAGAATAGAATAGAATAGAATAGAATAGAATAGAATAGAATAGAATAGAATAGAATAGAATAGTTATAGTTATAGTTATAGTTTATTTGATTTATATACCGCCCTTCTCCTTGGTGGGACTCAGGGCGGTTCACAGGGCATACATAAGAAACACTATACAAAAATTAAAAAGAATTAAATCCATGCCCAATTAAAAACAGAAGTACAGATTAAAAACAATTAAAAGCCCATAATCCCCCATCAGGCCAGACCAGCTAATTCGAACAGATGGGTCTTCAGGCCCCGACGGAAAGTTCGAAGGTCTGGTGCCATCCGGAGCTCCACCGGCAATTGATTCCATAAAGCCGGAGCCCCCACAGAGAAGGCCCTCCCCCTGGGGGCCACCAGTCGACATTCCCTGACTGGCGGCACCCTGAGGAGGCCCTCTCTGTGGGAACGCACAGGGCGGAGGGGAGTCGATGCCGGCAGCAGGTGGTCCCTGAGGTAACCCGGACCCATGCCATGTAGGGCCTTAAAGATCGTAACCAGCACCTTGAACCTCACCCGAAAGACAACTGGTAACCAATGCAGCTCGCGGAGCAAAGGTGTAACATGGGAGTACCGGGAAACTCCCAAGACAACTCTCGCGGCCGCATTCTGTACCAGTTGGAGCCTCCGAGTGGTCTTCAAGGGAAGCCCCATGTAGAGAGCATTACAGTAGTCAAGGCGAGAGGTCACGAGCGCATGAGTGACTGTACACAGGGCATCCCGGTTCAGATAGGGCCGCAACTGGCGCACCAGGCGAACCTGGGCGAAAGCCCCCCTAGTCACGGCCACTATATGCTCTTCCAAAGTAAGCCGTGAATCTAGAAGGACTCCCAAGTTGCGAGCCCTATCCACGGGGGATAAGAGCTCACCCCCCATAGAAAGAGATGGAACATTTGGAATGTCCCGGGATGCCGGAATGCACAGCCACTCAGTCTTGTCAGGGTTGAGCTGAAGTCTGTTCCTCCCCATCCAGACCCGAACCGCCTCCAGGCAACGGGACATCACGGCGAGGGCATCACTGGGGTGGTTTGGGGTCGAAAAGAAAAGTTGGGTATCATCGGCATACTGATGATACCCAACTCCAAAACCACGAATGATCTCACCCAGCGGTTTCATATAGATGTTGAACAGGAGAGGCGAGAGAACCGACCCCTGAGGAACTCCACAAACGAGAGACCTAGGGGCCGATCTCTGCCCCCCTGCCAACACCGACTCCGAGCGTCCCAGGAGATAGGAGGAGAACCACTGAAGAACTGTGCCTCCCACTCCCAATCCCCTGAGACGCCGCAGCAAGATACCATGGTCGATGGTATCGAAAGCCGCTGAGAGGTCTAATAGGACTAGGACAGAGGAATGTCCCCTATCCCGCGCCCTCCAGAGATCATTCACCAGAGCGACCAATGCCGTCTCCGTGCTGTACCCGGGCCTGAAACCCGATTGGTAGGGGTCCAGATAATCCGCTTCATCCAGGACCAGAGGGAGCTGATGCGCCACCACACTCTCAACAACCTTCGCAAGAAAGCGAAGGTTGGAGACTGGACGAAAGTTGTTCAAAACGGCTGGGTCCAGGGCAGGCTTCTTGAGGAGAGGTCTCACCACCGCCTCCTTCAAGACGGTGGGGAAATAACCCTCACTCAAAGAAGCAGATATAACCGCCTGGAGCCAGCCTCGTGTCCTCTCCCTGGCTGCATAAACCAGCCAGGAAGGGCACGGGTCCAACAAACATGTGGAGGAGCTCAGCCTCCCCATAATCCTGTCCACTTCATCAGGGGTCACAGAATCAAACTCTTCCCAGATAACATTGACAAGACCGCCCGTGTCCTGATCGCCTGACTCTGCCCAGCTGGAGTCCAAACCGGTCCGAATCCGAGCGATTTTATCCGACAGATGATGACTAAATTCCTCGGCACGACCTTGCAAGGGATCCTCCCTCACCTCCTGATTGAGAAGTGAGCGAGTCACCCTAAACAAGGCGGCCGGGCGATTATCTGCGGACGCGATGAGGGTGGAGAAGTAATTACACCTCGCCACCCTCATCGCTGCGAGATAAGACCTAATATAGGTTCTTAACCGCAACCGGTCGGGTTCGGATCGGCTAGACCTCCAGCAGCTCTCTAGGCCCCGTTTCCGGCGCTTCATCTCCCGGAGCTCCGCGGAAAACCATGGAGCTCGCTGGGATCTGCGCCGGGTCAGGGGCCGCAAGGGTACAACCCGGTCAAGTGCCTCAGTGGCTGCCCTTCCCCAGGCTTCCACTAAGGCATCAGCCGAGCTTAGACTTCTGGTTTTGCGCAGTAGCGCAGCAGCCTATGTCTGATTTCTGCCTGCCATGGGATCCTAAGTGGGACTGAAGTTGCCGCGTAGAGGCAACACAGAAGGGGGGAAAGTACGACTGATTGTGGAGAGACAGTGGTCGATCTGATCGGTTTAGGAAAAGCCCTCCAGAAACCGGCAGGAGAAGAAGCTAGTCCAACTTCTGAGTCTAGCCCAAGCTACATGCAACTGAAGTTCAAAAGTACTACTTCAAGCTGACTGTAAACAACATGTTTGGAACTGGGTAAGAACAGTGATTTTCTCTCTCCTATTTGGAAACTGATTTTCTGAGGAAAAAAGTACCCAAGAAGCAAAAAGCTTCCAAAAGTGAGAAGGAGGGGGACTTTTGCCCCACCCTCCTGCAGACGGAAGCAACAAATTAAACTTTTCAGGGGGAATAAAAATATATTGAAATAAAAAGACTATAAAACTTAACTTGGATAAGCTTGAAATTGGTGGAATCTGCTAAGATTTTCCTTTTATATTATGAAAATAGAAGTAAATAATTGTCTATTACTGAAAGAACTGGTGCTGACACCTAGTGGTGGATGAAAACACAACAACATCTGCTTTAATATAGAGACTGGCAAGGCTCAGGAAAAGATAAATTTGATTTGGTGACCTTCAATGTCTTAATAACAAAGAACAACTGTGACAAAAAAGAAAGAAAACATCTCGGGCTTTCTACAAAGTGAGAATTATAAACTCTAAAAAACAAAAAAGGATTGACCTTTCTGGATTACAAATACTAACTCAACTGTGACTCTAAAGCTGTCTGCAGAGAAAGGAAAACCTTGATTTTTGGCTATCATGGAAAACCAGAGAACTTCAGAAAGAATATACCAAGACAAAACAAATACTTTCCATTAGGAGATCTATGCTATGTTGCAACTAATTCAAATAATAATACCATGAGGAAATTAAACATAACCTTGAAAACATAAATGAACACATCTTCAATTTAACTTTACAACATAAAAATTCTCAGAAAATAAAAATAGAGAGTGAGCAAAAAAACAGACAACTGACTACAAGACAGAGGAGAGAGATTTCATGATGGAATTTAACAATACTAGGAAATATGACTTAACCCAGATGGGGAAAAATTTCCAAGAAACTCTAGATATGGAAAAGAGAAACTACACTTTAAGATTACAAAATAAGTTTGAGGACAAGAAAAATTTGGTAAAATGGATTTTGCCAGGAGAATTGCGAGATATTGAGAGACAAAAAATAATAAATAAAATCAAGAAAGACTAAAAGGAAAAGATTTTCAATGAACATGAAAGGGCGAAATGTTCCTATAAAAACATCTTACCTTTTTGGCCTTTTGTACCTGCAAGAACATTTATAAGATTATGGGAAGACTCTTTGATTCACCAAAGCATATAGAACAGGAAAGATGTTGGGGGGGGGAGGCTAAAGTGAGAATTAAGAAATTAGATGATGGAAATTACCAGAGGGAGTATTTAAAAATTAAACATTTGTTTGAATATGGTTAAAGAAATAGAAAGTTGAATATAAATGAAGATTACTCTAAGAGGGACAAGCCCCTAAAGTAATATAGTATGCCTTCTTTCTTTTTTCTTTTATGTTTTTTTTACATGAGAAATATATAAATGTTGGGATGGTTTATATAAAAGAAATGTTTTCTCTGTTTTGTCTTTTTCTTCTTCTTTTTTCCTCTTTTTTAAGATATGAGAAATATAAAAATATGATGGCTTGTATGAGAAAAAAAGACTTAAATATTTAAGTGTAAGTAACTAATTTTGAGAAAATCTTAACCAGTAAGAAAAGTTTTGAATATTGTGGGGAAACCAAATTTAAATAAGAATGTAAACAGGACTTATGATGAGGCAATCAAGATGATCAATGAAAAGAAGCTTTATATTGATGTGGTTATTACCTGCAGAAACATGAGAAAAATGTTTATATTTAATTTTCATTTATTTAAATAAGAATTATTGACAAAAGAGAATATTATTGGAAGAAGAGGAAATCATGTAAAGCTGTCATATGGACGATAGAATTATAGAAATTGTTATTGATTGTTTTTTAAACATTAACCCAGACAACACGATGTTTAACAAATATTAAGGTGTATTTTAAAAAACAATAAAACCTTTTTTTTTTTAAAAAAGAATAGAATAGAATAGAATAGAATAGAATAGAATAGAATAGAATAGAATAGAATAGAATAGAATAGAATAGAATAGAATAGAATAGAATAGAATAGAATAATATAGAATAGAATAGAATAGAGCTGGAAGGGACCTTGGTGGTCTTCTAGTCCAGCCCCCTGCTCAAGCAGGAGAACCTATACTGTCTCAAACAGGTGAATGTCTAGTCTCTTCTTAAAAATCTCCAGTGATGGAGCGCCCACAATTTCTGGGGGTAAGTTGTTCCACTGGTTGATTGTCCTCACTGTCAGGAAGTTTCTCCTTAATTTCAGGTTGCTTCTCTCCTTGATCAGTTTCCAACCATTGTTTCTCATCCTTCCCTCTGGTGCTTTGGTGAACAACCTGCCCCCTTCTGCCTTGTGGCAGTCCCTCAAATACTGTAATACTGCTATCATGTCTCCCCTATTTCTTCTTTTCTTTAGACTAGCCAAACCCAAGTCCCGTAGCCATTCTTTGTATGTTTTAGTCTCCAGGCCTTTGATCATCTTAGTTGCTCTTCTCTGAATTTTTTCCAAACTCTCAACATCTTTTTTGTGATATGGTGAGCAAAATTGGCTCAGTAAAGGTCATAACTATACAGGAAAGTCAATTTTTGAGACACTGAGCTGCTTGGCAACTTATTTGAAGTAAATGAAAAATATGTCTCTGCCCTTCAGATATTACTAAAATATGCATATTAAAATGCATATTTTCCAACAATTCACAGATGAAAGAAATTTCCATCTAGTTTATTCTTAAATCAAGGATTACTCATTTATTCTACAATAACTAGCATTGCTGATAAGTGCAGGACTTTCTGAGGAAAATAAATCTGCCATATTATCATTGAAATTATTCCCTATTCCTTCATAACCCACCCTGTCCAGAAAGTCTCAAATCTAACTATACCATTAATAAAAACTTTAGAATAATTTCTGAAGCAGGCATCAGGAAGGTGACATCTCAAGTGTCATGATGTCATTGCTGAAATGGTGTGAATGCTATGATTTGCATCCTTACCATCAGGTCATCTAGGATGTCCTTGTGAAAAGACCTTTTCTTATAATGCAATCCTGTATGGATCTATTCAAAAGTAAACTCCCTTGACTTTAATGGGTTAAAGTTTAATTAAAGGACAGATATATCAGATTCAATAAAACTTAATAGCATCTTTGAAATCATGACTAATCAGATTTCTGTTGTGCAATCTGCATATAACACATTTTCAGACACATTTATAATCTCAGTGTGAATCAGGGACTGTGGGTGAGACTGATAAAAAGGAAGTGACATATTGGGTTTCTAAGAGTCTTACCATCATTGCAGGTTTTTGAAGTATACATTTCACCTGCCTTAGAACTTATTCATATAGAAATTCAAGTAGATGCATAAGCATTAGGCATTCTTCCCACTCAAAAGAAGTCCAATTTTGCACCTAATTAACAGTAAGGAATTTGACTGAATGGCCAAGTTCAGTATGTTAATATTTACACTACTGATTTTTATGGATTTTTCTCAACTCACCAAAGGAAAAATGATTAGAAAATCAATTTAAAAAAACAACATTATTAGTTAAATATGATGCTTAAAAATGCATCTTCTCAAATGTTAGAGCACTGGCAGTCATGGTGCCAATAATAACTTCTATAAAATAGTAGTAATAGCAGCAGGGCTTTTTTTCTCACAGAATGCTCAGAATGGCATTCCAGCACCTTTCTTTAAGGATTTTTTCAACTTTTGCACAAGCTGTGCTACTCCCTCTATTGGCTTTCAAAAGCCAATAGGGCAGGGGTTGGCAACCTTGGCTCTTTTATGACTCGTGGACTTCAACTCCCAGAATTCCTGAGCCAGCCATGCTGAGGAAAAATGGAGAAGTTTCCATATTGAGCCATGCTCCATATTGAGCCATACTGCAATAGGGTCTTTCTTTGTTCACCTTCCAGAGAGGGAACTGGGGAGGTCTCGGCACTGGCAAATACTGTACAGTTGAACATTGATCTGAAGAGTGGGGAAGAAATTCAGAGGATGCAGCTGCTGCTGTGGTGTTGGCTACTAGCAAAGTTCAGAGGAGGATCGTGAGGCCACCCGAGCTGCGGCTTAGTAGCAGGTGTGAAGGAAGAGGGACTGGGGGGGTCCATTAAAGGTCCTGTGAATTATGACACTGGCCGTGCCTGTCCATCACCAGATCCCTGCATTTCTTAATTTTAAAACCATGCAGGATTAGCAAAGTAAACTTTTCTTCAATTAAAGTCCTCTCTTGTTCATTTCATGGAAACATCTGGGTAGCCTTTATTTTTGCAACAGTATTTAACTGCTTTGCATTTTCTCCTTTATGGTGTCCTTACGTCACCACCCCGCACCCCCAACTCCCCAATCTAACCTACTACATCTCTGAGATTTCCTGACAGTCAGCCATCCAAGCACTAACTAGATTTGACCCTACTTAGCTCCAAGCTCAAGAGGTGGTCCTCAAAGACCCCTGAGAGTGAAAGTTAGCTTTCTAGAAGATAGTCTCCTTTACTCCCTCAGCCAGGAACTGTGTCTCATGGCTACTATTTTAGTGGTTATCTGGATTCTTGCAGATTTTCTATGTCTATCTGAAGTGGTAATCTTAAGCAATTTTTTTCATAAATTACTTAAGTATATGCAACTATACTTTCTCATATTTATTTAATATTACTTTTGCATCTACTTTTTTCAATCCATTGTCATTAATTCTCCAAGAATAAGAAATGTAAATTGTAAGCTCCTCATAGCACGGTTCTATATCATTGTTAAAATACAATGGGCAATTATGGACATATTCATTCATATTCATAAATAGATTGAATTATAACACTTTCCCCCTCACCTAAGCCTGTTCTCTTGTGTGTATAATTTCAACATAGTCAGGCTAAGCTTGTAAGCCGCCCTGAGTCTTCGGAGAAGGGCGAGATATAAATGGAATTAAAATAAAATAAAATAAAATAAAATAATTTTTTCATCAGCAGTTGTAAAGAAATAGAAACAAAATGTTTAACTTATGTATTAATAACAATTTCTTTGCAATTCATTATCTTGACTCCATCAATTAAACACATATATGTTGAAGGCAGCATATGCACTTGTATTAGACATCTATTATCTTCCACTGCTAGTCCTTCCAAAAGTAGCTCAATATTTGTCATACTATATATGCAAAAGTTGTCTCCTTCTCTATTAAAGTACAACATATCATTTTCCAAGTAGATAAAAAAAATAATATTCCATCTTTACTATACCCACCTGCAGTATATAAACATGGGGGAGCTATCCCACAATTTTTCACCCCTATGGCAGCCTACTATGCTGTCTTCATGATTAATTTGATAAAACAGAACTTAGTGTTCTAAGTTCATCATGAACTAAGCCTGATGAAAATAACTATTTTGGCAGGGATGAATTAATAGCATGCATTTTGGGATATAGGAGCATCTCATTCACTTGAACCAATGTGATCATATCTTTAAAATGGTATGTACAAGCCATCAATAATATGGTTGCTAATATAGGTAGGTCCGGCTTATGAGTTGTTCATATTTAAGGAGATGCTCACAATAAATTCTAGTTTATTTGGTGAATGCCTGAAAGATGCATTAAGAATTGAATATATAATTTTTTAATTATACAAATAAATATATAAATAAAATTATATAAATAAAAGATTAACAGATGAGTGTTCCGGCATTTTTTTTAGAAAAAAAGCACTGAGTAGCAGCAATAATTATATGATTAAAAAAGGTAAAGGTTCCCCCGCACATGTGTGCTAGTCATTTCCAACTCTAGGGGCCGGTGCTCATCTCCGTTTCAAAGCCAAAGAGCCAGCGCTTGTCCAAGGACGTCTCCGTGGTCATGTGGCCAGCATGACATGTTGTCTTCCCACCATGGTGGTCCCTATTTTTCTACTTGCATTTTTTATGTGCTTTCGAACTGCTAGGTTGGCAGAAGCTGGGACGAGTAACAGGTGAATTATATGATTATATGCTTATAATTAAAGGCAGAACAAAAAATATAAAAGAACAATTGATAAAGTACAGTTTCAGAATTTCAGAATAGTAAGGAACCATTGAATTAGAAACTTTATGAAATGTCATAATATTAATTTCAATCCATTCAAGTTGATGGGTAGGAATCTCTCTGTCTCTCTCTCCCTCTCTCTCTCTCACACCCATTCACACACACACGCACACACACATTTTCATATGACTAAGAGCCCTGAGGTGGTACCAAGCAAAGAATATTTTTTGCTCAACATTTTCCTAGGCAGCACACTGTATATACTCAACCTGTTGCTTCTGAAACTGGGCTCACGTTGCATCACACTATACTTGTTTAGCTCAGTAAGTTGCATTACGTCCATTATTGCTTACTTTAAAAAATGGTCAGAAACAGTGACTTAGCCACGAGCGCGACTTCAAATTTTAAAAACAAAGGGATAGTGGGAAGTCCAAAAACAAGTACATACATAAGTTCTGATGATGAAGTGGTTGGGTCATTGACGTCTTCCACTATTTTTTTTCCAATTTTCCCATCTACCCTAGCCTTAAATAAATGACTACTGCATCTATACTGAAGTATGGGTAACCCATGCACTGATACTGTTCATTGATAGTTTGAAGACCTGCATCCTCTTATATCCAAGCTTTAATAAACGCTCCTCTCAAAACCAACGTAGCTCTTGATCTAGCACATTCTCATATAGCAGTTCCAGTAAATATGAATCAAAATAGCATGGGAAAAGATCACAAGCAGTAAGTCTTCTAGGCTGGAAAATTAGAATCCACAAATAAATATTGTCCTCACTTACTTCATAAAACGATGCAAATGTAGAGGTGATTTCAGCCCTTGAATTCTAATATGCAGATCAATTATATACATTTCACTTATATTTGCAACTAGGATATGTGCAGGAAGAGTTAAGGAACTAGATGCTTTATTTTGAAAAAAAATAATAATTTGAGTAGCACTAAACACCAAACTATGAAGATCATCAGATAAATATGAGTTGCTGAAGAATTAAGAGAGGCAGCATTGCTTTCAATAAATCATTTTTCCCTGGCAGCAATGTAGTGATATGTAAAGAGGCAAAAGATTAAAAGGCCCTGGCAGGTGTTTGAAATTGCCAAAAGCTGTTTATTCAGCTTTGCTGTTAAGGCAATGAACTTAAATTACCAATTTATAGCAAATGTGAAATATTTATTGCTGGCAATCAGCCACCTCTCTAAAATGCTGAAGTCAGCATCTTTTGAACTAATTTGCATTGTGTGTCCCCTGGTGTTTAAAGTCAGTTTTAGGTCAGTGTTATATGATACGTGCATGTGGCACATTTATAAACTTCAAATTTCATTGGGGATTGCAGAGGATAAGGAGGTTTCCATTTTCAGCAAAGAAACAAAGTTCTCATTATATTTAAATCTACTTTCTCTCACACACCACTCTCCCTTAAATTAGCCTCATTGACTCAGCATTTCCTGGGCCATTCAGATCATCAGATTCCACCCTCTGAGTATACAACAGTTTGGTCCTCTGCATTGACCAAGCCACTCAAATGTGGAAGTTCACAATAAAAACCATAAAGCAACTACAGCAAATCACACCTATCAGATTAGATTAAATCCCCTGGGAAGAGCGACATGGAGGTTTTGGGAATTCCCCTGAACTGAAATCTGAGTGGAGAAGCTCAAGTAGTGTTGATGGCCAGGAAAGTTTTTACCAGCTTAGATCGCTCCCCTAATGACATTGGTGTAAAAAATGAAGTCTCCATCAGAATTCCATGCAATTAATAATTGAAGTGTTGAATAATTAACGCTTTCTACACTGCCTTACTTTTAAGAGACAGTTTGAAAACTTCAAAATGTGCAAAATATAAAGAAGAAAAGGTGAAGAATTTACTTAATATCTGCTGGTATTCACATTATTATTGAACATCAAAGTCTTCTGCAGTTATTGAAAAACTCTGGCTCCATATATAAAAAACCTACAATGCTTCCAAACCTCCCTATAGCAAGAGCTAGGTTAGTAGAAATGAAGAGGAGAATGGCTACACAATTGTGAAATGCTGTATCCATCATTATACTGATTTTCTTTGTTACTGGATTTTTGAAATTTAGATGCACATTAATTGCATTTATTTACTGGACTTTAGAATTTTTATTAGACCAGTTATTTTGATCCTACTATTAACTGTTATTAATTTTTCAGTTTTGAAATGTCCAGGTGTCATATTTTAGATATTGGAAACTGCTGCCAGAGGACTTTTGGCACTAAAAAAATAGCCTATTTATATTTTAAATTTTAAAAAAAGTTGAGCTGTGAAATGTTTATGATACAATCTAACGTCAGGGACACTACAATGCATTAGAATCAGAGAGAGTATCTTTCAAGATTGAGAGATATCAGAGGCAGCTCAGTGTGTCCATGTATAACCTTGTCCCAGCAATACAGGAAACAGTTTCTTTCAGGACATTTTTTTCCTATAAGTGTAAACACTATAAATGTGCTCAAAAAGATGCTTGAAAACAGGAATTGATGAATGATAAGTGGGAAGTGAAAGAGCAGGACTGAAGGCTTTCCATAATCCCCAGATGAATATCAGTAGCACTTAGACTTATATACCGCTTCACAGTGCTTTACAGTCCTCTCTAAGTGGTTTACAGAGTTGGCATATTGGCCCCAACAATCTGGGTCCTTATTTTACTGACTTTAGAAGGATGGAAGGCTGAGTCAACCTTGAGCTGGTCAGGATTGAATTCCTGACAGTGAGCAGAGTCAGCCTGCAATATTGTATTCCAGGGCTTTTTTTCTAAAACAAAAAAAAAAGGTGCCAGAACTCAGAGGTGCTGTCACTGGGAGCGATGCCGGTGTCTGTAAGAACCCCCTCTTGCTACGGCGTCACTGCCTGTCCTTTGCACCCCCGCCCCTGTGGCTTGGAGCCACAGGCCGCATGGATTCTCCTCCCCACAGCCGCCATGGGGATTCCCCTCCCTGCAGTTGCCACGCTAAAGCCCATGCTGAGCCCCCACCCGGAGCTGCTCCAAACCCCGACCCAGAGCTGTGTTCCTCGTGGCAGCGGTCTCTGGCACTGAACAGCTGACGACCTCCAGCACCGTCCCTGACACCAACTGAAGATGCCCCAGCCATGGAACGCTGCATCGGGCCGCCTGGCGTCTCCAGCGCCAAACAGCTGATGGCCTCTGGCCCCAGCACTTGTTCACTTACTGCCCCGTCGCTTCCAAATGCAGTAAGTGAGCAAGTGGCGTTTGGAAGCATTTAGAAGCGACGGGACAGTGAGTGAGTGAATGAGCAAATGGCATTTGGAAGCATTTGGAAGCGTTTAGAAGCAACGGGGCAGTAAGTGAGTGTGTGAACGAGCAAATGGCGTTTGGAAGCAACAGGGCAGTAAGTGAGCGAGCGAGCAAGAGGCCTTTGAAAGAGACGGAGGAGTGAGTGAGAGTGACTGGAGGCTTTTGTGAGCAAAGTGTGAGTGGGGGGGGGCTTTTGCGAGCAAAGGGTGAGAGGAAAAGGGAAAAGTGAGGGGGAGAAGGGAAAAAGAAAAGGCCCTGACTTCTGACTTCCTTTGTTGCAGGAGTAGAAGGAAGCATTAACATTGAACCTCAACTTTTTACTTTTCTATAACTTTATAAACTAGCCATTTCTATAACAATAAATGAATCTAACCAATGAAATCCAAAATACGCCCCCCTTTTTTTTTAGTCATCAAGTCATCAGCTTGTGCAAAAGCTTTTTTTTTCCAAAAAAAAAAGGTGCCGGAATGCCGTTCTGAGCGTTCTATGAGAAAAAAAGGCCTGCTGTATTTTAACTACTGCACCGCCATGGCAGAATGTCCTTTCTGCTATTAAAAACAGGTCATCCAATATTTGATCCAGTTGAGAATGACTATCTGTCATCTAGTTTGGGCTTAAGATGGGTACAGGTCACATGATGACTGCAGCTATTTGCCCTGATATCTGTCAGTCTCTTTCTCTTATCTGTTTCAAAAGGTCTAAATAAAGTATTAAATGGGAAATTAGCATATTACAATATGAGGTACCAGCGTGTTTGTTGTTCTGATGATGATGTTGAGATTGATGTCTTTGGCCTAGCTAGGCCCCACACACATTCATGGGGGGGGGGGGGGAAATATACCAATTAATTTGTTTCAAGGTATTTATACCTGTCTATTAAAAAAGGTTGAAGTAAAAAATTAGTTTCTGGGAGTTTCTGGGCATCTACCTGGGCTGTCCTCACCTAAATAGCTCTTTTGTGAATAGACATGACCAGCTTCTTAATCACTTGATGAGTATGTCCACAACAGGCTTCTAAATTTCCAATATTTATATGGCTTTGGTCTTCTGCTTCATCTGAAACTTTCTACTGAGCAACCTCCATCCTCATAAATCAGTACTTGCAAATATCTTTTAAAATTAGAGGAGGTTAAGTAATATCTGAAATGTCTTATGTCTAATCTTTTGGATGGTGTGGTTATAGATCACACTGTCCATCTGCCTTGAACTGTGCTAGAAAATGGCTGAGTAGATGCCACAGGACCTAGCAAATCTAGTTTGGAATAAAATTCCAAAGATTTTTCCCAGTTTCAGATTTCAGTATCTCTAAGAAAACTCTTGGCTCATTTAGTCATTTATGAAAAGCACTGTTAAACTATAACAACAACAGAAGCTCTATAAAAATAGATACTCATTTTTTCATTTTTATTTATTAAATTTGCTTGCTACCATCTCACTGCAAGACAACTCTGGGCAGCTTACATAAGCAAAATAAAACCATAAATGTTATATCTTTGGTTCGTTAGGCACTGAACAAGACAGGAGTGTTGAAACAACAAGCAAGTTTATTAACTCTGAACAGAAGCAGCCCTAATGGCTGCTGAACAGCTATTTATACGGTTAGCCTCTAGGCGGCAACCAATAGGTTTAAAGTAACAGTTTCCCACTGAAACCTAAGTATCAGCTTGGAGACAGCCAGTCTGGCTTGCAGTAACAGAAACCGTTAAGCAATACAACAAGTAAGGTCAGACATTAAGCAAGTGATTTAAACAGTTGAGGCCAATACATTACAATAAATATATATACAAATGTATCAAATAACAAAAAAATCATAATAAAATATAAATTATAACTAAAACTGAAAGATGGGGAGGAAGGAAGTAGAATGTTTGGGGCGGAGGTGGGAATTGCTATTAGTCAATCACCCACCTCCACTGTGAAATTCCACCAATGGGGCCCCAAGCCAACTGGCAGAGCCAGGTCTTCAGGCTCGTGTGGAAAGTCAGGAGGGTAAGAACCAATCTCACCTTGGGGCAAGACGCTCCAAACGGCCAGGGCTGCAGCAGAGAAAATTTTTCTCTTGTACCTTGCCAGCCAGAATACCTTCACTGATGGGATGTGTAGCTTGCCTCCTCTGCCAGTGTAAGTGGGGTGGGCCTGTCCCACTGGGATGACCTGGCTCCCCAAGTAACCTGGACCCATGCCATGTAGGACTTTCTAAGTAACAACCACACCTTGAATTGACCTAGAAGCAAACTGGCTGTCAGTGCAGCTTGTGGAACAGTAGTGTAACATGGGCCACTCTAGGGGCCCCAAAGACTGCCCGCGCTGCCACTTTCTGCACCAGTTGAAGCTTTCAAATGTTCTTCAAGGGTAGCCCAATGCAGAGCACATTGCAGTAGTCCAAGCGTGAGATGACCAGGGATTGAATAACAGGGACTTCTGATCCAGGAAAGGCCACAACTGGCACACAACCTGAATTTGTGCAAAGGCTGTTCTAGTCTCTACTCCACCTGATCTTTGAGCAGGAGTCACAAGTCCAGGAGAATCCCCAAATTGCAGACTGGGTCTGTCTAGGGTAGTGCCATCCCATTCTGGCCTAAGGTTGTCAAAGTCCCAGATCTTGAAACTTCATGCACCCAAAACATGCAGTGACTATCAAAGTTACGATAGTGTTAAAACAAAATCTCATTTGAGACCTCAGGCTTTTTTCCCTTTCCTTTTTTTGTCTTCTGGGGCTTTTAAGGAGATTTTGCACCTCGGTGTATAGTCATGCTGGCCACATGATCATAGATGTTGTCTTCGGAGAACACTGGCTCCCTCGGCTAAGAAATGGAGATGGGTACCGCCCCCTAGAATCAGACATCAATGTATTCCATGTCCCCACTCCATAAACACATCTAGTGTACTTTCAGAACTTCTCCTTGACCTCCCCTTACCTCCTTTTCACTGAGCCTTCATATCACACCAAAATGCATCCCATCTCAGAAAATGCTGCAGAGACATAAAGGAGCAAGAAAACTGCATTAGGCAAGCAGATGCCCACTCAGATCATGTTGGATAACATTGCGTAAAAATCCCAACCTTCTTGGGTGACTTCCATTAATCAAAATGCTCCATGGAGCCTTAGCAAGCCTTTTAATTAGGAGTTCCTAATTGGGATTGTAATAGGGTCAGATAGTCTTATAGATTCAGTAAATGAAATTTCATTTAATAAGTGGAAAAAACAAGTGACAAATTTTCTATTTGACCAATTAAATGTAAGCTTGTAAACTACAATCCTTTCTCTAAAAATCAGCTCACTTCTTAATCCTGATGTGGTGGTTAAATACCCATTGTTAAAGCTGAACTACATTGTTCAGTTTTACTATGCTGACCCTGCTTAGGGATCTTTTGGTAGACCTACTGCATGGGTTATGGCAGCCGGTCATCATTTTGCAAGCATTGTTGAAATAACCATTGGAATGAGAACTGCGCAACTCAGAATACTTCATGGAAAGAGAGATTGAGCAAAATATGCTATTTTCAAAGATCACCACAATCCGGCCATTTCAGAAGTCATCCAAAGGCAATGTTGGGATTCAAATATGTGAACAACCGGTTCTCTGTGTGGATGTCACTTCCAGACATCCATTCTGGGCCTGGGCAACAAAAACTTAAGCTACCGGTTCTGCTGAAGTGGTGCGAACTGGCTGAACCCCACCACTGTCCAAAGTCTTTCCAAAAGTAAGGGTGGGGGGAGAGAGAGAGAGAGAAGGGGGGGAGAGTGAGTGAGTTACACACTCGCTCTCCTCATCAGCAAGGAAGGGCAGGAAATAATACATTTCTCTTTCTTGTTTTCCAATTGCATTTAATGAGTCTCAACTATGCCAGCTGGGATGTCCTCCTCTATCATGAGAATCAGGGCTTCCTTTCTATTAAATGGTGGGACCTTCTCCTTTCTCCAGTTTGCTAGAAGATCAATATGATAATATTGGCAGGACATCAACAATGAGTGAGAGAAAATAAATTCTAAGTACTACCAACTGGCCGAGCAGAAGACATTTATCTAGTAAGCACTTTGAAAATAAGCTACTTTCATGCTTGAAGATTTTCATCACAAGGAAGCAACTAAACATTAGCGACAATGATTGGTGTTAGCTTGCTTTTTGATCAGCATATAAAATAACAGAGGGCAATGTCCATCTGAGTTACTGTAAAGTAGTGGTGGGACTAAAATCATAATGGAGAAACGCAGAAGCCAGTTTTTCTATTTCTATTTTCAATTTTTCTATGGGGTCTGCCAATAAAGTGGTTCTTGTTACAGCATATAGAAATTAAACCATTTAAAGCAATTTTAAATTTAGATCAACTTAAGAGAGCCAAAACCAATATTATGTTCATAGCAGGGTGTCCCTTGCTACTTTGCATAGCATCTGCTCAGTGTAATTCTTCCAGCCAATAAGCAGTCATTTAGTGAAGGGGCTTTTGGGGTGTGTGGGGGGGGTGTTCGTTTGAAGTTCTGTTTCTTTGAGGAATTTGTACTATATACAAAGCATGTTTTTACATACATACGTGATTCAACTGAGTATAAATTTACCAGATGTCACTTATAAATCAATGAAGTTAAGGAAACAAAGATGGCATTGTAACCAACTGCTATGAAGCATATCTGAGAGACTCTCCTTTACCTTCTGGCAGGAATCGATGTGGAATACTTATTGAGATGCCAAAACTACAAAAGGAGCATTTAATAACTTCTGCGCCTGAGTCATTGCAAAAGAGTTTGCTGCTTGGGATGTAAAACAAGATGGCACCATTTTCTCTTTCTTGAAAACAAGAAGACTGGAAGGCATTCCTCCATCACTGCTGCTGTAGAACAGCACCCTCTGAAACAGTCTTCCTCAACCTTAGCAACTCTAAAATGTGTGGACTTCAATTCCCAGAATTTCCCTAGCCTACTTTACTACTGCACCCCAGAATCTGTACTGTTTTAACTAATAATAGAACTGATCCTGTTCTCTTATCTGGTGTTTTCAGAGATCTCAAGATACCTTTGTGACAAATTGTTGCACGCTTTTCTTTAATTTCCTGGGTTTATCTAAAATAGAAGAAAAATATAGAGCAGATATTAGAAGGTGAAAAAAGAGATGGGCAGCTTGTTACAGCTATGATTTGTACTTTGGGTGGATAGCAGAAAAGGCTGAGCTGGATGGAACAATGAAGTGAAATGGTTTCAGTGATATCATATATAGCTGGAGCTGGGGGGGGCGGTTCTGCAGGTATTTTGGTTGTTTTTTAATCCCAGGTATAGCTTGTTTTAGCAGTTGTTGTATTCCTCATCTCCAAATATGAGAACCAGGCCACCGATTAGCAGCAATGATGTTCTGAATTAAGGAAAAGACTTTGAGTGATGTCAGTAAAAGGGGGTTAGAGTATATATATATATATGACTTGGATGCTGCAAACTGCATGATAATGGGAACCAGTATGTATAGAATCATATATCTTAAACCAGTAACCTTGCAAAGTATTCCAGATGTTATGATGCAATTCAGACTTGAAATTCAAAACTTTTGTCTCTAGTACTTTGTGAGTACTTTTGCGCAGCAACAGCTTTATTCTGAAAGCCTGACATGATTGCTGCCTGGCTTACTACTATTATTTAATAAGAATATACTCATTAAATATTCTTGCCCCCTATTCTATCAGGAGGGTAGATTCAATTCAGAAGGGAACACGAACACTACAGAATTCCACTACTGTTCATGGCTAAGTTCTACCTCCAGGGTCAAAGTCACCACGTCTCTGAGTAGTTCTTAGCAGGTAGCAAAGAAAGACTACTGGAAGGTGAGAAAAATGTTATTCTGGACACTAAGATTCTTATGCTAATAAAGTAGTGTGAGCTAACATTATATACCAAATATAATTTACAAAACCTAGTATGTACAGATTCTCTGCAGAATTTATCTGAATTAGCTGAGGATCATCAAATATTAAGTAACAACTGAAGATGCTGCTAAAATTCAACATTTTCCTATAATGTTCTCTTGTAGAATAATTCCCACTCATCTCAGCAAAATCTTTTATGTAGAGACGTCTGCAAAGAGTGCATGTCTATCTGTCTGTCTTCAACTCCATCTCCATTTCCACTTCCATCTCCATCTCTGTTTCTAATTTATAACCAAGATGGCTGGTCAACATAATGGTTAGAGCCTTTGACATGGGAGACCAGTATTCACATCCTACCTGGCATTTCGCTTACCAGTAGGGGACCTTAGACACAGATCCCCTAATCCTTCAACTGCCTACTTCATATATGAAGCTGGAAAGGGCTGGATAAACAGCACCAAGGTTCTGATCATAGCAGCACAAGAAAAGACACTAAGCACCAGAGAAGAATGGGTCAGCCACACTAGGTGCAAACTATACAGAGAGGCCTCAGAGATGGTCCAACTCATTGTGACAGGGTGTAAGATGTGGGAGGAAAAGCATACACTGAAGGACGCAACCAAGTAGCTGGCACTATGTACAAGAACTTCTGTGCAGTGCATGGTCTAGACCAGGGGTAGGGAACCTTGGCTCTTTTATGACTTGTGGACTTCAACTCCCAGAATTCCTGAGTCAGCATGGCTGGTTCAGGAATTCTGGGTATTGAAGTCCACAAGTCATAAAAGAGCCAAGGTTCCCTACCCCTGGTCTAGACCCTCCCAAGTCCAGATGGGAAAGTCCACTGAAGGTCATGCAGAATAATAGGGCTAAGATCCTATAAGACTTTCAGATCCTAAAACACAATAGGTACTGGCCAATCAACCAGACATTGTGGTAGTAAACATGAATAACGATAGATGTAGCGGTGCCAAGTGACAGCAACACCAGGAAGGAGTATGAAAAGTTAGAGAAGTACCAGGACCTGAAGGAGAAACTAGAGAGCATGTGGAAAGTAAAAGTCAAAGTGATCCCAGTGGTCATAGGAGCATTCGGGGCTATGATTCCTAAGCTGGGGAAGTGGCACTCACTTTTGAGACAAGCACAGTGTACTGTGATGTGACCAGAATGAACATTAAGTTTTAGGCTGACCACATTTTTTATCCATGATCACCTAAGAAGAGTATATAACACAAATAGAAAAATAATTGTATTGGCAAACAAACTTCAATAACAATATTATCTTAATAATCTCCACTTAGACAACAGATCATGGGTGGGCAAAAACGAAGTGGAAATGGGAGTGACTTCTGACTTTCTGCCAGCTTCACCATTGACTTTGCTTGTGGGGAAGGTGGCAGGGAATGTCAGAAATAATGATCACGTGATTGCAGGGATGCTGCTACAGCCACATCTTAACAAAAGCAGTCTCAACTTTGGGGAAATTTCAATTTGACGGGAGGAATGGGTCCCAGATATTTTATACATTTTTAAGTTAGTTGATTTTAGGTACCTTGATTCAAAAACTGTTGCACTACAATGCACCGTTTAGGCTAACTTGAAGGTACAAATGTACCAACACGTAAATACAATAAGAGTTTTAGTGGTGTGTATGTGAATCTTTCACATCTTCGTATTTTTATATGTCACTCAAGGAGGGGAAGCAGGCAACTCACTGGGTTTTTTTAAAAAAAATTGTTTGGTGCTGAGTGACACATTCTCAATACATACTGTATATTATTTTATTATTTTGGTAGTTCCTCCATAAACACCCATTGTACAAGGCCAGTACAGCATGTAGCCAAGCTTCAATGTGATAGTAACTGAGTTATCTCATTTCCATCTCCTAAAACTTCAGTTCATTCCACCAGCATGATGGTCAGATGCCAGAGCAAGCCAGGAAAAAGAAAGGGACACAGGATTCAGTCAGTGTAGCAAAAATAACAGTGAAAGATGAAAAATGAATTAAACTCCACACAACCTTTGCCCCCTTTCTGGAAAGCTTCCAAGTCTGCAAGACACTCATATATATTAGGATCTTGAAATATGACAGCAACTATACTGTATAATTGATATTAATATTTATATAGAGTTGTGGGACAATTTGGAACATGAAAAATAAGAGGGAAATTATGGGAAAGGAGATATCTCCACTAACCTTCCTTTCCTGCTTAATGAATACATGATTTTATTATTCTGTTTAATCATTAAAAGAATGAAGTGGATAAAAGAGGAATGTCAAGATGGCCACAGACTGCAAGAACACCAGTGCCCTTGGATATTTTCTTGGCAATTGATATAAAAATTAAAGCTACTGGTTGCAATGAATATATGTTTTAAACAGTAAATGCAGGAAAGATTCTTATAAGTCTGAAGTGTGAAACTGGAGAAGGAGTTGCAAAATTAATTAGAAATCTTTGGCTATAGCACAATTAATCACTTAAACTACACAACAAGAAACACACATCTGATGTGACAGCACATACAAGAGGGAAAAATCCCCCTTGTTACATTAAAATTAATTTGGAATTGTCCTTCTTGCAAAAACATTGAATGGTTGTTAGGGATCTGAATATGCAAACAGGGCTATGGTACCAGGAGTGTTAATGAACAACTACACCGGAAGTCATAGGTGGAAGGTGGGCATTCCTTCAAGAATGAGGCTGAGCATCAAGATTAATCTTTTAGATGAGAGGATAGAAGGGGAACTCATCAAATTTGCAGACTGCAGATAGCCTGCAAAGAGCCTAGAGCAGGGGTGTCAAACTCAATTTCATTGAGGGCCGCATCAGCATTGTGGTTGCCCTCAGGGGGCCGGGTGGGTGTGGCCAGGGTGGGCGTGGCCTACTGGGTGGGCGTGGCTAGAGTGCTATGGCCTACTGGGTGGGCGTGGCCAGGTCTACATCGTTTGCATCAAGGGTGCCTATGGGGGCCTGGGCAGGAGTGGGACAGATCTGAGGGTCTCTGGCAGAAGGAGGGTCTCTGGGCCAGGGCGAAGGCAGTGGGGGCCGTTCCCTCACTGTTTACAGGATGGCTTCATGGGCCACATGAAACCACTTTGCGGGCCGGATCTGACCCCCGGGCCTTGTGTTTGACATGTCTGGCCTAGAGGAACAGCCAATATTTCAGAAGATAGGCTAAAGATACCATGAGTTAATTAAATGAGAAATAAATGTCTAAGTTTAGGAAAGCCACCTCAGGTACAGGTAGTTCTCAACTTACAACAGTTCACTTAGTGACCATTCAAAGTTACAACAGCACTGAAAAAAGTAACTTATGACCATTTTTCACACTTATGACTGTTGCAGCATCCCCACAGACACATGATTTACAATCAGATGCTTGACAACTGACCCACTTTTATGAGGGTTGCAGTGTCCCAGGATCATGTGATAATCTTTTGCCAACTTCTGACAAGCGAAGTCAGTGGGGAAACTAGATTGTGAGGTTTTATTTCTTTTCAGGGCTCTCTGGAGCACTGCCAAGAAGCTGTCTGTCCATGCAGTACTAAGGATCCATTTGTCTCTTTTATGACAACTAGAACATAACAATGAAGCACCCAAAGAGCAGGAGGGAAAGCAGTTGCGGCCTTTTCTTCCTTGCCTACATCCTTGAAGACTCCCAACAGAGACAAAGGAAGGCCAGGTAATATGGGAGGGTTCTCATTGGAGAATCCCTCTTCCTGTTCAAGAGTCTGCTGAAGATGTAAGGAATTGACAGGTTGCTATATTATTATTATTATTATTATTATTATTATTATTATTATTATTATTATTAATTATTATTATCTTCTCTTTGGCTACTTGGACTGTTTTCCCTTTAAAAAAAACAGTATAAAACTCAGGGCTGTCCACAGGCTGTGATAAAAAAAAATCAAGAGGACAACCATGTTAGTGCAATCGAAGTTCTACCTGATGAGCAACACACATCAAAGACAGAATTGCATCATAACGGCAGTCATCTGTTCTTTTTTCACCATACTCTGTGGACACCTGGATAATGCACGAATATCCCAGTTAGGCTGATTGGCAACCTATTACCCTAAGCTTAACTCTTAGCTTTCCCCTGCTGAAACGTGATACAATTGCTTCTAAACTGATACAAGTAGTCTTTGACTTATGACACTAACTGAGCCAGGAATTAAAATCATAAGTTCTGCTGGTTGTTAAGCAGGTCGTTACATGACAACCGATTTTATGACCTTTTTAGCACCAGTCATTAAATAAACACTGCAGCCTTTAAGCAAACCAATTGTTCACAATGAGAGGGTGGGGTGTTTTTTTGGGGGGAAGGGGTTTTGCCAGAAACCAGAAGTAAATGCCAGGTTTTGGCAAAAAAAAGTCATAAATTGTAGTCACATGACCTCAGGACACTGCAAATTATGATTAGATTAAAAAAATGTTTAGAGGGCTGGAGGCTAAACTATATGAAGAATGGTTGTAGGAATTCGGTATGTCTAGTCTAGTGAAAAGAAGGAGTAGGGGTGACATGATAGCAGTGTTCGAGTATTTGAGGGGGCTGCCAAAAAGAAGAAGGGGTCAACCTATTTGCCAAAGCACCAGAAGACAAGAAACAATGGATGGAAACTAATCAAGGAGAGAAGCAACCTGGAATTAGGAAGAAACTTCCTAATAGTGAGAACAATTAACCAATGGAACGGCTTGCCTTCAGAAATTGTGGAAGCTCCATCACTCAAGACTTTTAAGAAGAGACTGGACAGCCACTTGTCTGGAATGGTACGGTCTCCTGCTTGAGCAAGGGGCTGGACTAGAAGACCTCTAGCTCCCCTCCAATTCTGTTATTCTGTTAAATTGCCAAAAATGCAGGGCAGTTGCTGAGTCCCCAAAATGGAGTCATCTGACCACAAGGGGACTCCAGGTGTCAGAACTTTAAATTTGGGTCATAAGTACCTTTTTTCAGATCCATTGGAACTTTAAAAAGTTGCTAAGCAACCCGTCGTTAAACAAGGACTATCTGTTCAAAACTCCAAAAAAAGTGTTATCTCAATAGAACTTAGAAAGATAATAATATACCAGACAAAATGATATTATCACCTGTTCACTAAAAGTGGGAATAAAATAGTCACCTCAATATGACGGCATATAAGGGGAATAAATGGAGAATTTGTAAGGAATGTAATGCAAATGCTACCAAGAACCGTACAGAATTCTTATAGAGAAAAACAAGGGGCGTTACAGTGTCTTTTGATATGTTTTCATGCAATATCCTTGCACAAGACAGAATACAGCTAGTCCTCAACTTACAACAGTTTGCTTTGAAGTTACAATGTCACTGAAAAGTGACTGATGAACATTTTTCACACTTATGACCGTTGCAGCATCCCTTTGGTCACGTGATTTACATTTGGATGCTTGACAACTGACTCACATTTACTTAACAACCATGTTACTAATTTAACCACTGCAGCGACTAGTTTAACAAATGTGGCAAGAAAAGTTGCAAAGGGGGGCAAACCTGGCTTAACAAATTTCTCACTTAGCAACAGAAATTTTGGGCTCCATTGTGGTCGTTAAGCTAAGTAGGTCTTGCCTTCCCCCCCACCCAACCCCCAACCCCCCCACCCAACCCCCAACCCCCCCCCCAATCCCCAGGCCTGCCTGTCCACCCGGACAGGAACATAGCAGGCTATCCTACGGGAGAATAATTGCACCCAGCTAACAGGGAACATGCATCCAGTTAGGATCGCGCTGCACTTCACATTCCCAGCTAAATCCTCCACGATCGCGCGGTTGCATAACCCCCACCCAAAAAAATAATAATAATCCACGTGACTCTACCCTCTCCCCCCCCTCCCCCTCCCCTCCCGGCCTCTTTCCCGTCTGACTACTCCGCTCCGCAGACGTCACTCGCCCGTCAATGAGAGGGGGCGGGTCCTTTGGAGGGGCGGGGAAGGGGGCGAGCCAATCCGCCAGGCGCCTGCCTTCCGGGAACGAAGAGGCGAAGGTGGCTCCTCCCTCGGTCGGCCCGGCCCGGCCCGCCCATCCCCGACTCGGTCTGCGGAGAGGGCAGAGTTCCCCGCGCGGGTGGGCGATGCCGCTCGGGCTCCTTCCAGCTGCAGGTAACGCCTGTCTGGGGCGAGGCGGGGGCCGGCGGGGCCGCGGGACGAGCAGGGCTGGCGGATCCGGGGTCCCTGCGTAGGGAAGGCGCCGCCGGGCTCCCCTAGAGAGCTGCATGCGGCGAGGAGGCTCTTCCGCAGCTCCCTCAGCCAAGGCACCGCTCAGGACAAAAGGAAGCGCCGGAGGCACACCGCAAAAGCGGGGAGGGGGGAATCTCTCGTGGCGGGCAGGAAGGGGTCCGGCCCCCCTCGCCCCTTTTTCATGCATTTCCCCGCCTGCCTTTCCGCCCGTTCGATCTTTCCTGCCCTGGCCGCTCTGCTGCGATCTCTCCCGGGTACTTGCTTCACCGCCCGGTCGGACTCGGCGGGAGCATCCCTTGCGCGCTCCGGGGAGAAGCCCCCGCGCAAACTTCGCGGCGCTCCCATCCGTGGAAGCCTGGCTCGCCTCTGCGAGCTGACTCCCCCTCGGCCTTTTTAGCTGCCGGACAGCAGTGGGTGGTTTCCGCGGCGGGTCTTTGCAAGGCGCCAACTCGGAACCGCGGCTTAAAGGAGGCGGCGGTTCGCTGGCCGAAAGAACCCGCGTTCAGGCTTCCTGGTCAGTCCAGCTTAGGGACGGACTCAGTAGCCGGCCACAATGGAAACTTCCGGCCAGCAAAATGTGTAGAAAAGACCTTCCGCCTCCCCATCTTGGAGGGTGGGGGGTGGAGGGGGTGCAGAAGTTTAAAAGAATTTTTTGGTGGTGAGTTTTCGGTCACACATTAGAAAGTTTGGTGTATGCCGGTGCCTTGCAAGGTCAGCTTGTGGGATGCTTTGCTTGCATGTCATCCCATTGAACTGCATGGGACATATTTCTAAATAGGCACGCATAGGTGACATAGAAGAATTCCCTAAGTCTTTCTGTTGAGGAGACCTCAAGTATATAGAGGGGGTGTGTGGGTGGGTGTGTGGTGTGGTGAATGCAGAACAAACACACATATCCTTGGGCATAATGACACATCTCATTTGAATAAATTTACAATGGGTGTAAAAAATGTGAGATTGAGGGAGGGATTCGTTCTGTAAAATTTCAGAACTTAGTTCTCAAAGGATGATCTTGGCCTAGAAAAAGATGGCATTCTGCTCTTCTCTTTGGGAACCTCCATTGTAGCTATGCTGAGAATTGTTATTAATCTCCTAATTACCTCACTAAATTGTTCTTGTCCCGAAGGTGGGCTTTAAAACAGAAGGGAATGGCAATGATAGCATAAAAACAAGACAATAATTAGCCATAGTATACCACTTTATGTATTTTTCTAGAAATCAATATAGGGGATATTGCTATAGTAACTATGGCTGGATTGTAGACTCAACAAATTAATGTCCACCACAAATCAATTTAGTTCCCATTTCAGGAAAGGTCTTTGCTTGGGAGGCTGGTATCATCTGTTGGTCAATTCTTAATTGGTGTTTTCTTTATTTTTTCCCCCATTCTTTGCTCTCCCGAGTTAAAAATATCATTAAGAAATGATATGTGCTAAATGTTATTTAGCACAGGAATTGCAATACTTTGCTTAAAAAACATTTTCAGTAATATAGGGCCACAGACCTGATCAGTGAAGTGAAATTGGAGACCCCTTGAGATCTGCATTCCAGTATTTTAAGTTTTGAAAAGATTATCTAGATTCAGTAAACAAAGAGGTTGTGGGTATTAACTTTAATGGCAGGTTGGATTTTTTATTTTATTTCCTTGAGATGATCGGCCTCAGAGTAAGAGAGAAAGTAAAAGAACGACAATTTTAAAATGTATTTTGCAGCCAGCATTCATTACAGACCCCTCTTGTCATCTATTATATATTCCTGTTTGCAAAAGCAAGCAACAGTTTAATGAGATAAGGCATATTCTCTTTTTTAATAGTAATTTTATAAAACAATTAAATCTACAAGAATAAAAAAATAATATAAAATAAAAAATAGTAAAGAAAAAATATAAAGAAATGACTTCCCCCTTATAAATATAAAGTTTAGTAACTTGCCATCTTCTCTTAAAATGAAGCAAACTATATCCCATCTCTTATTGATAAACAAATCCTTGAAGCCTCCTCATTTCAGTCTTGATCAGCAAAAATACATTAAGGGTTACCAGAGATAACAATATAACTATATATCTGTTTTATTCTTGATCAAATAAATCAACTTTATATTCTTAACTATCTTGATATTTAATCCCTTCAAATAATATCCTAGAAATTGATTTATTTTCATTTTCCTTTGTTCCTTCTCAGAAAATTACCCAGGTTTCTCTCTTGGTTTATTATTTGTATATATCCCTTGTCTAATAATGTCTATTAAGACCTAAGATGATTTCTTTTGTATATCTAGTTTAGCGTATTTTCCATGACATTCCTATAAGCTGTCCTTTTTTAAATTCGCTTTCAGATTAGTCTCAATCTTATCCAGTAAACTTGTTCTTCTTCCATAACATCTTTTGAACACAGTGTATCACTAGAGGTTGACACTCCAGAAATTAACTTCTGGATCCATTGTTTACAAACATCCTTCAGTTTTTTCAATATTAAAATATTTTGCCCCATTCTGTATTAGTAAGTCAAATTTAAGTGTTCTTCTCCTTTATTATAATCTTTCTAAATCTCTCTAGTGCCCCATCATATCTTTTTTTTTAAGAATTCAAAACAAAGGCATTTTCCCACAGGGAGGGATTTTATAATTAATTCCAAAGTCTTATTTCAAATCCATCTGGTTCATTTGTATTTTTCTAAAAATCAAAGTTCTAATCACTCATTGGCATTAGCTATATATTTTTTTAAATCCTTAAATTTGTATTTAAAACTTTATTCACTAAGGTTTGAAAGAAACTGAACCAATGTTTTCAGACTTGTCAATCAAAAGGTTTCTAATAACTGAAAAACTAAAAGCAATCTATGAAAGTAGATAAAATAAATAAGATAACCTTTATTGTCATTTTTTTTTGCTGTGGGCACAATGGCACACATCAAAAATGACATTTGCCCACTCTCAAAGTGAAACACATATGACACACACCTAAACATACTATATACAGCATATGTATAGACCCACACCCCTACATATACATAACAAATAAATATTAAACACTGTCCATCTTAAATATATAATGGAAGGAGGAAGCTTGAGAGTTGACAAGGTTAATGCTGTATGGAATGAAACTATGGCTGAATCTGGATGTTCTGCTATGGATACCACGAAGCCTCCTCCCAGAAGGTAACAAGGAAAACAGGTTATGAAGAGGATGTGTAATGTCCCAGATAATCTTACGGACCCTGCTTAAGCAATGCTTCTGTGCTATGTCCTGGATGGGGGGGGAGGGAACTGCCAATGATCTTTTCGGCCATCCTCACCACTCTGCACCGCCTTCCTGTCTGAAGCAGTGATGCTTCCAAACCAGACTGTGATGCTGTATGACAGGATGCTCTTGATCGTCCCCCTGTAGAAAGTGGTAAGGATAGGAGAAGGAAGATGTGCTTTTCTCATGTGATGCAGAAAATGCAGGCGCTGCTGTGCCCACTTCACCAGTGTATCACTGTTGAGCGACCAAGCCAGCCTACTTATTAGCTGCACACCCAGGAATTTGATGCTGGTAAAGCAATTAGAAAAAGAAGTATATAAAGCCAATGCAATCCCAAATTGCAATCCCAAAATTATTGAGAAGATTTATGGTCTGGATACTTGAAAAGAAGTAAATTGTAATTCTGTTTGAAGCTGTAACAAACTCTTTAAACACCTTTTATTATAGAGAAAAGCATGTAGTTTTATAAGATAGTTAGAGCTTAATCTTATATGAAGAACAGCTAGTCCTTGTTTTTAAAAACAGTGACCTTGTTTGGGAAGGAGGGAAATGGGGGGGAGAGAAAGGAGAATTCAGAAGAGAAGGAACTGCCTGATACTGAAATCCACCAGAAACATTGTCCCAATAAGGTCAAAGAAAATGTATTAACTAGGATTGTCCCATGCTGTGAATTGGCTGGGGATAAGTGTTCTTCAGCAAATTGCCTGGGGGGAGGGTGCAGGGGAGGAGTGCTGGTGGTGGGCCACCCAAGGATGAATGTCTCTGGTGGGTTGGCTGAGTCAGGGGGTCATGGTGAAGTGGACATGTCCATGTGCCCCTAGCTAATTATTCTAGACCTCCCTAAACCCACTGGAGATCACTGTCTTGCAGTCTCCATGTGAGAAGCAACAGTCTGGAGCACTTGTGGGGAATCTCACATCCTCTCTTTGTCCAGAGAGGAATTAGCAAAGAGTCGGCCTACTTGCCAATTCTTCATTGCACCATGGTCACCTAGTTGTTAACTTGTTGGATAATGAAACATTTGTAATTGTCGACCTAGGAGTTGACAGTTCAATCCTCAACTACATGTAATCTCTTCTATTGGAAATTAAGAATTCTCTGCTAGTGGTGAAAAGGAACAGTAAGGTAGATTTCATTTTGAAATACCCACATGAAAACGAAAGGTTCCAAATTTTCATCCATTCATGAACTTGCATCATTTGGGGCCTAGCTTGAAAGAGATCTTCAGGGTTCCTCAAACCTGCACCAAAAATCTGGGTTAGCAGCAGATTTGTTGTCCACAGTAATGGCTGGTCAGTAGTACTGTCATGTTTGATGCTTTTGTATTGTCAAGTTCTTTCCCAAATTCTTTCCATCTTTATACTAGCCCTCCTATAAAAGCAGAAAAAATATTTTGCATCATTCTATTATTATTATTATTATTATTATTATTATTAATAATAATAATAATAATAATAATAATAATAATAATAATAATAATTTTATTTGTATACCGCCCTTCTCCCGAAGGACTCAGGGCGGTGAACAGGGCAAACATATAAAAATACAAAATACAAAAATTAAAAAGGAATTAAACAAGATGCCCAAGTTATAACAATAGATTAAAATACATTTAAAACAACAATAAAATCCAAACCCATCCCCCATCAGGCCAGGCCGGCTTGTTCGAACAAATAAGTCTTCAGATCGCGTCGGAAGGAGTGAAGGTCGGGCGCCATCCGGAGCTCAACCGGCAAACGGTTCCACAATTCCGGCGCACCCACAGAGAAGGACCTCCCCCTGGGGGCCACCAGGTGACATTCTCTGACCGGTGGCACCCTGAGGAGGCCCTCTCTGTGGGAACGCACAGGGCGGAGGGAAGTTGACGCCGGCAGCAGGTGATCCCTAAGGTACTCCGGACCCATGCCATGTAGGGCCTTGAAAACCATTACCAGAACCTTGAATGAAGTCACTGTTAGCTAATTCGGTTAGATTTGGGAGGAAAAATGAGTACGGACAAAGAAAGAAGTATATGTTGCTTTGATGATAGATTTGCTTAAAACTTTGCTTGGAAGGAGAAAAGGAAACCATAGATATTAAAGGGATAAAAATTGAAAAGAGATGCAAATTAGTCCCAAGATCATACGTGCTAGATGTTTTGAAGAATCTGCTTGTTTTTACTCATGTAGATATTCTCCATGACAAAATTCTAGTAAAATAAATTACATTCAGATATCTAAAAAGACTTTTAGAAGTAACAGTTCAAAGGAATTTACTCTTAGTTAAGGTCATGTAGAACTATAGCCTAACTTTATTCAATATCATAAAAATAACATACACATTCTGCTTGTAAGTTAGCATAAAATCTGCTTATATCTTGGCCTAATGTTCTTAAAATGATGATAATGCTGCTTACATAAAGGAATACATAAGCTATTAATGGAGGAAAAACAACTTAGGACAGTGTTGTCTAAGCCATTTTTTACATTCCTCCTTCATTGTCTGGACTTAGCAACATTTCCTTCTTTGTTGCTTTGGAAATGGATCTCCCCATCTTCATCAAGGCCATCCTCTTTACTTTCTACAGTGAGTTAAGGAATTTAGAGTTCTTTGGATGTTGATTGTACTCAGTCAACATATTTAATGACAAGAAAGTCAGGAAGTTCTAGTTTACCAATATTTGAAGGGCCACAGGATTTCTTTTCTTGTTGTAAGATCTTAGAAGGAACATGCATGGACCTTTTTCAATAAGATTTCAAGCTTACTTATAATTCAGGAGATGGCATTATTCATGTTGTGAGTTATCTCAAGGATCCATTCAACCATGACACTCCTACTCAAAAAGCAGGTGGCAGCTATGGCCAAAGTGGTTATTTCAAGGGATCATCTTGAACATCAATCACGCCCATTACTGGACCATTATTTCTCAAGCTTTAGACACTTCCCAACTGAATCTTAGCAATACGCTATACACAGGGCTGACCTTGATGATCCCTGATAGCTCCAACTGGTCCAAATGCAGTGGTGTGCACAATTTTACTAACTCCAAAGTTTGTCCTTGAAACAACAACACTGTGCAAGCTGCATTGGCTTACCATATGTTTCGAAATGCAATTCAAGATGCTGGTTATTATCTGTCATAGCACAGTGACTGCCTATTTCAGGGTTTCTGGGATCACTGGCTCCAACAACATTGCCATGCCTTAGATCAGGAGTCCATGGCCTATTTGCAACTGGGCTGCGTGAGTGATTGGCTGGTGTACGTCCGTGCGCACACACAGCCCCATTCATGGGAGCTTCGCAGGTGAGTGGCGCCCCACTCACAGTGTCACAGGTGTTCTTGGCCTCACTCATGCAAGCAACAGGTGCTTGTCCCCGCGCACGCACATGCATGTGCTCCTGCCCCTCCCATTAAACCATCCCCTCTTTACCCCCAACCCCTCTCCAGGCCACCAACCTGGAAAGGAGCTCTGCCCTAGATCACCTGTATCAAACATCCCTTCTGTGTTGAGGCATCTTCCTTATGAAACGCATTCCCCTCTGAGATTTGGAGCACCCTAATCCTGTAGGGCTTTCTGCAGTGCCAATAACACCTGGATTTTTCCTAGGGGACAGGCTGGGATATTAGGGGAGTCCAATATATACATCTCTGTGAGTTTGTTATATGATGTTCCGTTTTAATTTAACTTTGGTTATTTGGGGGGGCAGTTGTTCAGTATTTATTGTATTTTTTTCCTTTGGTTGTTAGCCTCTCAGAGTTATGAACAGGTAGTCCTCGACTTACAACAGTTCATTTGGTGACAATTACAATGGCACTGAAAAAAGTGACTTATTACCATTTTTCACGCTCATGACCATTGCAGCACCCCTGTAGTTATGTGATCAAAATTTGAATGGAATAATAACGATGATGATGATAATGATGATGATGGAAGGAACCTTGGAGGTCATCTAGTCCAACCCCCTGCTCAGGCAGGAAACCCTATACCATTTCAGACAAATGGTTGTCCAGTCTCTTCTTAAAAACTTCTAGTGTTGGAGCATTCACAGCTTCTGGAGGCATGTTGTTCCACTGATTAATTGTTCTAACTGTCAGGAAATTTCCTCTTAGTTCTAGGTTGCTTCTCTCCTTGACTAGTTTTTATCCGTTGCTTCTTGTCCTGCTTTCAGGTGCTTTGGAGAATAGCTTGACTCCCTCTTCTTTGTGGCAACCCCTGAGATATTGGAACACTGCTATCATGTCACCGCTCGTCCTTCTCTTCATTAAATTAGACTTACCCAATTCCAGCAACCGTTCCTTATATGTTTTAGCCTCCAGTCCCCTGATCATCCTTGTTGTTCTTCTCTACACTCTTTCTAGAGCCTCAACATCTTTTTTACATCATGGTGACCAAACCTGGATGCAGTATTCCAAATGTGGCCTTACCAAGGCATTGTAAAATGGTATTAATACTTCACGTGATCTTGATTCTATCCCTCTGTTAATGCAGCCTAGCACTTTCTTTGCTTTTTTAGCAGCTGCAGCTCACTGCTGGCTCATATTTAAGTGATTGTCCACTAGGACTCTGAGATCCTTCTCACAGTTACTACTATTGAGCAAGGTACCACCTATACTATACCTGTGCATTTGGTTTTTCTTGCCTAAATGTAGAACCTTTTTTCACCATTGAATTTCATTTTGTTAGATAGCGCCCAATGTTCAAGTCTGTCAAGATTCTTCTGTCTCTTAAGCCTATCTTCTGGAGTATTGGCTATTCCTGCCAGCTTGGTGTTTTCTGCAAATTTGATGAGTTCCCCATCTATCCCCTCATCCAAATCATTGATGAAGATGTTGAAGAGCACTGGGACCAGAACAGAGCCCTGGGGCACCCCACTACACACTTCCCTCCATGTAAATGCTGTTCCATTGAGGACCACATGCTGAGTATGACTGGTCAGCCAACTACGAATCCATCTGATGGTGATGCTGTCTAACCCACATTTTTTTATCTTATCAAGTAGTAGGTTGTGGTCTACTTTATCAAATGCCTTACTGAAAATCCAAGTAAATTATATCCACAGCATTCCTCTGGTCCACTAAGTTTGTCACCTGGTCAAAGAATGCAATAAGATTTGTCTGGCATGATCTGTTTTTGACAAACCCATGTTGGGTTTTAGTAATGACTTTCTTTGTCTCTAGGTGTTTGCTGATTCGTTGTTTGATTATCTTTTCCAGAATCTTCCCAGGTACTGAAGTCAGGTTGATAGGTCTGTAGTTTCCTGGATCCATTTTTCCCCTTTATTGAAGATGGGAACTACATCAGCTCTTTTCCAGTCCTCTGGTAGTGCTCCAGGATCTTTGAAAGATACAGTTCAGTGCTTCTGAGATCACATCTGCCAGTTCCTTCAGAACCTTGGGGTGTAGTCCATTTGGTCCTGATGATTTGAACTCGTCTAGGGTGGATAGGTGCTCACTTACCATTTTCTTGCTTATCTTAACTTTTGTTTCTAATCTGTCTTTTATGGTACTGTTTTTGATAGGTTGGACTGATTTTTCCCTTTGTGTAAAGACAGATGCAAAAAAACCCAAGTAGTTCTGCTTTTTCCCTGTTGCTTGTCACCTTCTTTCTACCACTAATGGACCAATCATTTCCTTAGCTTTTTTCTTGTTTTTTACATGTTGAAAGAAGCTTTTTTTTGTTCTTTTTTACTTTTGTCTCAAGCTTTAGTTCATTTTGAGCCTTAAGCTTTCATCTTTGCAGGCTCAGGCTCTTTGCTGATATTCTGCCTTAGTTATGTGCACCTCTTTCCACTATTTATACTTGTCCTTTTTATCTTTCAATTTATCAGAAAGTTCTTTATGCAGCCGTGCTGGTTTCTTTTGAGAGCTGTTATTTCGCTGGGCTTTTATAATCTCACTTTTCACAATTTCCCAAGCTTCTTGAGTTGTTTTCCCCTTGAGGATTCTCATCCATGGAATCCTTCCTAAGCTCTCTCCAAGTTTATTGAAATTAGCTCTCTTAAAGTCCAAGACTCTACTTTGACTGTGTTCTGTTGCTTGTGCTTCCCCCTCCCAAGGTTCCTGTTGCTTCAACACCTTCTATCATTTCATCTCTGGTTCATATTGATGACGGTTGCAGTGTCCTGGGATCATCTGACCATCTTTTGCAACCTTCTGACAAGCAAAGTCAGTGGAGAAACCAGATTCACTTAACAGCCATGTTACTAACTTAACACCTGCAGTTTTACTTAACAACTGTGGCACAAAAGGTCGTAAAATGGGGCAAAGTTTACTTAATAAATGTTTCACTTAGCAACAATATTTTGGGCTCATTTGTGGTAGTCAAGGACTACCTGTGTTTAAGATAGGCAGTCATCTACATTTTCTAAAAAAATAATAATTAGATTCATAGAAAATACGGTTTGGATTCCAAAATCTTTAAATATTGGATGCAGACATTTGCCAAGTAGTCATTTACAAAAAAATGGTTACAATAATTTAATCAGGCTATTATTTATTACAACTTTAGTGAGTATTAAAGCCATTTAAACTACATATTTATATACAGTTGAAAAAGAGTTTTTATAATAACAGAAAGTAGTTTTTATTTTGTTTTCTCCTCATATTGCCCCCATCTCCCCAACTACCAATATGTCACAAATGATGTACCATCTATGTGTGTTTGCAAGTAGGCTACCAAATATTTATACACGTTGAGCTGCTTCAGATAGAAGATAATATTTGTAGCTCAGGGTTGAGTTGGTTCTTTATGCATTTATGTTGTATGTCTTTTAGATTCACAACCAGCATAATGTTGGTACTCCACATTCTTAACCAGAAGTGTGCAGAATGGCGCAGGGAGAGGTTAACCTGGACCATGATATACCACTCTTGACCCTTCCACCATATTGGGCCAAAACCATTGTGGGACTTTTTTCCATTATCTGCTTTGTGAACAGCTATGATGGAGATTTTGTCTTTGATGACTCTGAAGCTATAATCAACAATAAGGTTAGTGGTGTATTGTTGTAAATAGAATTAAAAAGGACTACAGTTCTACTTGTGCTTCCAATAATTGGTTACATTAATCAGATGAAAACAGATTTAGAATAATCTCTGATTAATTAAAAAGCACACTTGAATTTAATATAACTTATTTAGAGTGTACATTTGAAAAAAATACAAAAGAAAATGCCTTAAATAAGTTAAAACTATTTTTCTATTGCATTAGCAGTTATAGAACAGTACAAACGTGGCAAATTATTGTATTTGTGCTCTACTTTCAACATCACAGCTGCTGCAAAGTAGGGTCATTTTTGCATTCAGCCATTCAGATGAAAAAGAACTGTGGTGCAAATATACTTTGTTAAACACATTGAGATTCGGGTTTTGTAATAGGTTTTATGTACCTTATATTTCTTTTTCTGATTTCCTGGCGTGTATCAGTTTGTATCAATTAAATCATTCACCTGAAACCTAATTTGTAAGTCTGCAATCATTTCACAAATGATGGAAAGATGTGCATGACGTAAGGATAATATATACATAAGATCAGGAGTGGTACTGTCTTTGTATCCCTATGTATTCCATAATAGTGAAAGTGTATTTTTAGTGTACAGGTAATCCTCGACTTATGACCATAATGGAACCTGGCAATTGTAGTCATAGGTGTTGGCAGTTGTAAAATGGGTCATCATGTAATCAACCCAGTTTTACAAACTTTTTTGCAATGATCATAAAGCGAACACCAATTGTAAAGTGAATGCTGTGATTATTAGCTGAACTATTTTCACAGTGGCTGTTTTTTGCTGGAAATTACATTTTCAGCAAAAATGTGAATCACTATCATGTGACCGAGAGGCAGTGCAAATGGTTGTAGATGTGGGTCAGCTGCCAAGCACTCAAAATGCAGTCACACGACTGGGAGGGAGGGCAGCCGTCAGAACTTTGAAACTGGATCGTTTGTACCTTTTGTGGGGGAAGTCCATCATAACTTCAAGTCATAAGTCAAGGACTACTTGTACTATGTCAAATAGTCTTAAAGATGAGCTTGGAGCATGATTTCAGACACTTTACTTAATCTTCCACCACAACTTAATTTTGAAAGCTAGAAATAAATGAGAAATATAATCTGTTTTATTTTCTGCATTTTCAACCACCTGAAGTAGCTAAGAGTGAAAAAAATACAAGTGCCTTTTCATAAAGAAGGAGAAAAGAAAATTTATTTCAGGAATTAATTTTAGGGTGGGCACATTCTGAAATATATTTTTTTGCAAGTTATCCACTGTCAATTCCTAGGCTTCCTGCTTTACAGCTGCTACCCTGGTCATCTTTGGGGTAGGAGACAGAAGCCAAGATAATGGTCATGGCCACATGATCAAAACCTTGTCTCCTTTCTGTATACATTGGAGTTTCAATTTTAAAGTCATAGAGGCCATTTTTTTTTCTTCCAATGCACCAGAGGATGGAACAAGAAACAATGGATGGAAACTAATCAAAAAAAGAAATAACCTGGAATTAAGGAGAAACTTCATAACAGTGAGAACAATTAACCAGTGGAACAGATTGCCTTCAGAAGTTGTGGTTGCTTCATCACTGGAGGCTTTTAAGAAGAGACTGGACAGCCACTTGTCCAGAAATAACTTGTTTGTCTGCATCTTAGAATATGCAGGCAGTTTTAAGAGTAAATCAACAAACTTCCTTCTTCTCTAATGTGCCCTAAGGGGAGATTGGTTAGTCATGGTTAGTTTTGGGTAGAACTACTTTCAGGGAAGGGACGCGGTGGTTCAGTGGGTTAGGACGCTGAGCTTGTCGATCAGAAGGTCGGCAGTTTGGCGGGTCGAATCCCGAGTGCCGCGTAACAGAGTGAGCGCCTGTTACTCGTCCCAGCTTCTGCCAACCTAGCAGTTCGAAAGCACGTAAAAATGCAAGTAGAAAAATAGGGACCACTACGGTGGGAAGGTAACAGCATTCCGTGAGCCTTTGGCGTCTAGTCATGCCGGCCACATGACCACAGAGACGTCCTTGGACAAGCGCTGGCTCCTCGGCTTTGAAACGGAGATGAGCACCGGCCTGTAGAGTCGGAAACGACTAGCACGCATGTGCGGGGGAACCTTTACCTTTACTTTTTACTTTCAGGGAGGGATTCCTTTGGCTGTGATGCCAAATATTTTTGAAGGTATTATTTGATTCAGCCATCCAAGTGTTCTGAAAAGAGGTCTGTCTGAGTGAAATTTGTCCACCTCCTAACTTCCTTCTCTGACCACCAATTCCCCCTCCCCTCCAAAATTTGGAGCTACCACTGGTTTCATTTAACCAATATATCCTTCTTAAGTCACTTCAGGGCTTAAGAGTTTAAGAAAAAAAATCTTGTTCAGTTTGATGAGGTACATGTAGCTACAGATAGTCCTCCTTTAATGCCTGGTGAATGACTGTAATAAAGATATTTGATTAAACTCCATTAATTGGGACTGGAAATGCTATTGTTAATGGGCATGGTTGTATATTAAAAAGCACCACATGTCCATGGCATTTAGTGACAGCAGTTCCAGCAAGTCCCAGTTACCATTGTTAATCAAAGACCACAACTTCCAACTTCCTACTGGCTTCTTCACTGAATTTGTTTGTGATCATTCAACAAGGACCACCTGTATAGCTTCCTTTCCTTGAGGAGCCCAGAAACAGCACCTTGCCTTCTTGGACCCTGAAAGTTGTCTCAGCCATCTTGATTTCTCCACCAGCAATTAGCCCTTGTTCTTTATTTTTTGCAGCAGCCAATGTTTATCCCCGCAGGGCAATCTCTCATTGTAATGCAAGCTGTCACTGAATTTCACAGAGTTCAAACAGTCTTCCAGAGGCTTTCTAGCTCATATAAACATCTCTCTGCTTTGTCTTGTTTTAAAACATGGTGCAATGATTTATCTTTTCTGTGTGTAGAAAGGCAAACATTTGATCAAATAAAGCATTTGAGGCAGAGTGCCTCTTTCTGAACATGTGTTAATTAGAACAAAGTGTCTTTTGCCAAATGTTGCAGCCTGCAACGCAAAGACTGCTGTTGAAAATCAAGTGTGGAGATTCTGATCCAACAGAATCATATGCACATAATTTGTCTAATGAATGTGTGCTAAGTCAAGCTGAAAGGAAAACAGGATTTTTGTTTTCATGATAGACTCCCTATAATAAGAGCACGGTTTTAGACGAATGCGTTCCCAGGATTCTTGGCCTCCTGTGACTTGTTTGTTTTTTGTTAAGTCAGATTCACACAACTGCTTCTAAAGCATATGTTCTAAGTGTTCTGATCAATATGAAAATTGTCAGCCGAGATTGAATGCCAAGGTGATGTGGCTGTCAGATCTCCTGCTCCACAGTTATCCGTATGCCAATTTCCATTGTCACACTAAGCATTTCTATCACCTCACATCACAAGGAAGCAAGGCGCCACAAATTCCAGGAAAGCTGAAGCCACATGTGGCTGAACTGGTAGCCAGCTGTTGTTGCAGATGGAAGTGGGGGGGGGGGTTGGTGTAGCAGAACCCAGACCTATTCAAAATAATGTTAAGATGGATTGAACTTTGTAGTCAGGACCCAGATGTGACCAGTTTTCAGTTTAAGATGGCGGCAAGCGAAGGAACAATTGTCCTCATGAGTGTTTGTAGATACTTGTGCATTGATTTGTTTTCTTAAAGTACTTTCTTGGAGGAAGTGGACTGTTCATAATGCAGGTTGGAAGCAGGTTGGATTGGACTAGAGCAGGGCATTCTGGAGGATGGACTGTTCATAATGCAGGTTGGAAGCAGGTTGGATTGGACTAGAGCAGGGTATTCTGGAGGATGGCCATGCTTACTGCTTCATTGCACTCCCCACTTTATGGTGTTTTACAGGCACATTTTGCAAACCATGTTTGATGTTGCATTCTGGACCTGGCAGCAGTTCTTTTTAATTGGACTCCAGCTCCTGGTCTGTTTCATATTTTCAGAGGAGTGGGCTGCTGCTGGATGCTTTTGGGGGAGCAGCTTTTGGTGGATGGTGCTGTTGGACACTTTTTTGCTACTGCTGGGGCTTCCACTGAGGCTGTGCTGCTGGAGTCCTTCCCCATTGTTTGGTTCCTTCCTGTATATCTGTGCTTTTGTTGGCCATTGTGGCTCAGGGATTTGAGTGGTAGCTGGGCAGATGAGGGCTATAGTAAGGTACAAGCTTCTATGGGCCCCCTTTCCCCCAGAGGTCAACTTGCCTACCCTGTGGGTACCCCTTAGAAAGAAGGAAGTAGGAAGCTGTACCTGTTTGTGGAGTCCTATTGTGAATAGGCCAATTCCTCCTTCTGGGAATGTTGATCTGTATGAATATGTGGTAATGTGTATTGAGTGTGAGATAGTGTGTAGGGAGATGGGGGCTGGGTACCCTGATGGTGCTGATTACTGGTGAAGTTATAGTACCTTCGGATGCCCAGTTCCCCTCCCAAGGATGTCTGGTGAGGAAACTGGGAGGTTCCCGGTCCCTGGTCTTGGTGGACTTGGTTTTGGGCATCCTGGTTAGTGATGTGCATGGGGAGGGGTGGTGGGAGACAGGGAGAAAGCCACTCTTGGAGAATGTGGAAGCATTGTCTTATACTGGTTTTGCAGTCCCCTCCTTGAACTCTATTCTGGTACACTGTCTGTAGACCTTCAGCAGAATGGAACAACTTGTGGCAGCCAACTCGCTGCAGCCAACTTGCTGCAGCCAACTTGCTGCAGCCAACTCACCACAACCAACTTCCACAACCAACTCACCATGGCCAACTCACTGCAGGACAATTTAACAATTCAATTTAATTACTTAAATTAAAGGATATTTTAATTTTTGCCATTCACATTTCATTCTGTCCCTCCTTTTCATCCTTTCTTTAATGATCTATGTCACCATTTCTTTGATATTGGTGTAACTCTTGTCCTGCAGTGAATTGTGCCGTGGTGAGTTAGCCATGGCAATTTGTCCCACAATGAGTTGGCCATGGCAAATTGGCTGTGATGAGTTGGCCATGGTAAGTTGGTCGTGGCAAGTTGGCTGTGGCAAATTGTCATAGACACACTTTCAGTGGCCCTGCCCACTGCTACTGAGCACCAGGTCAGTCTGTAATAAGGCTTCCTTTATCAACGACTTAATCATTGATGAGAGGGCATGTATTACCGAAACCTGACTAGGCCCAGGAATGGGAAGGTTAGCCTTTTCAGAAATATGCCCAGTAAGGTTTGGGATGTGGCTTCAACTGAAACTCTGGGCCTGTTTGGGGAGTCCTCTGGGCCAGGGGTGTGGATGTGGTTATTGTCATCCAGTAACTCCTTCACACCCTTACACCAGGTTGGGCTCTAGGGACCAGCCTCGCTCCTGCAATGCAACCTCCCTGTCTGAGCTGGCTCTGGAGTTCATGGCCAACATGATGACCATGGGCCTATCCTAGGTCATTCAGAGCCAAACATGAGACAGTGGTCATACTTGGATCAGGTGTTCCTGTCAGAGCAGTGGCTATGTGATATGAAATGGGCAAATTCTTAGTGTCTCGCTTGTTATAGTCAGATGACCGCCTGATTTCCATGGGATTCTCTAGTGCCAGTATCCACTGCAGGAAGGCTGTACCCATTAGACTGGTTTGTTCCTGAAACTGATGAACCTGGATGACCTTTAGAGGGAGCTCAGGGCTGTTCCTGTTGGTCTGCTACATGATCCATCTGAAGACTTGGTTGTCACTTGAATAAGGGAACAGCTGAGACCTTGGATCAGATCATACCCATGCAACCTCTCTCTTCTCGGAGATCCCACCACTCCCTCTGATTTACAAAGGAATTGACAGGAGAAGAGATGTCTAGAGCATCGCTAGTACTCAACCAGTGGAAGAATTTGCCCAGCATCTGTCAGACAAAACTACTTGGATTTTTTTTTTGCTATATTTATAAGAAGAATGTAGTAAAGATGTAAAAGGTAGAAATCTTTTTTTTTAGATAACGGGGCCCTAATCAGTGTAGCATTCCACCATCTGCCATCGTAAAATGAATTGGACTACAACTCAGGTTTCCACCGATAAATTTTTCTGATGCTCCAGGAACAAACAATGCTTGAGTTATTAATTACAGTATTACAATGGCTAGAAAATGTGTTACTTTGTTTGAGGGTATCTATGTATGAAGAGGGAAGAGGACATCTTGTACCATTGGCCCTTTTTCCTACCATTAATACTCTGGAAAGGCCAACATTTTATCACATTGGGGGCCGTTCAAGGTTTCAGTAAGAAACTGGTTGGCATCAAATATCTAGAGTACAGGAATGGTAATGTTTAAAATAAGAATACACTGAAGGACACAAAAGGCACTAGGAATAGTTATTTCAGCAGACTTTGCTCAACTCAGTTCCCTGGCATCAGAAGCCTCCTGTAACAGAATAAAAGTTTTAAGACCCACTGCCAGGGCAAGAGAGCCATGCTGGTCTCGAATGATACATGTGGTATAAGACGACATTGTCAGATCAGATTTGTAATTTTGTGGTCAATTAGCTGAGCACAATCTTCTTCCAAACTCTATGGATAGGACTCCTGACAGGAAATCCGTAAGACCTGAACCCCTTGACACCAACTCCTTGGTTGTTAGATTGGAGAAAGCTTTGCTGCAGTAAATCACCTGCAAGATTGATGTCATTTTTATTGGCACAATAAAAATTGGTATTCTTACATGCTTTAGGATGCACAAGCTTTGACAAAGTGACAACTTTGTAGGTTGTTTGAGAAATTCCAGCAACCAGTCTAAGCCCTATAATATGAGGTTTGGCATCATACATGCTAGACAGAGGGGAACAACTGGAAATGAAATTCTATTATGCATATTCTGAAATTGTTGGCTGATGTCAAATGGTTTTATTTATTAACAATTTAACTTTAGCCTCTTCAACCTTATCTTTAAAATACTTTAAAAAGTATATGCATTAGAGGAAGACTTGCGAGAGAAAGAACACCTAACTAATCAATTGTTCTTCATTGCTTGTGCAGGTTCCATTATTGTCTCCCTAGATCATTTCCAAGATTCAACAAATATATCAAGAACACAGTCTGTGTCTGCGGCACATTACTCTCAGCCAGCAAACAAAAAAGTACAAGTAGTCCTTGACTTACGAGCACAATTGAGCCCAAAATTTGTGTTGCTAAGTGAGGCATTTGTTAAGTGAGTTTTGCGCCATTTTGCGAACTTTCTGGCCACAGCAAAGTGAATCACTGCAGTTGTTAGGTTGGGAACACAGTTGTTAAGTGACTTTGGTTTCCCCATTGAATTGCTACTCTGAAGGTTGCAAAATGTGATTACATGACCCCGGGACATTGCAACTATCATAAATGTGAACCAGTTGCCAAGTGCCCAAATTTCAGTCATGTGACCATGGGGATGCTGCAGTGGTCGTAAGTGTGAAAAATGTCATAAGTCATTTTTTCCAGTATTGTAACTTTGAATGGTCCCTAAATGAACCATTGTAAGTTGGGAACTATTTGTATTGCGTACCTCAGGATTGTGCTCTGTGCTTTCTTATAGAAGAATGGTGCGGATAGTTCCATGTGCTATAAAATGCCATATTTTTAAGTCTCCTTCCCCCCCCATTGACAAATTTTCTTCTCACCCATTGCCAAACATTGCAAAACCCCCATGTCTGAAATTCTGTGCTCTATAGTAAACTCTTGCTAGCAGCACCTAGTGTCCATCTAAGGCAGGGGTGTCAAACTCACGATGTCATGTGACGTGTTGTGACATATCGTGACTTTTTTGCCATTGCCGGCAATGGGGTGGGCGCGGTTTCACTATGATGCATCCGGCCCATGGGCCGGCAGTTTGACACCCCTGATCTAAGGGATAACACTGCTGTTTTATGCATTATCAGGCCTGTCTCAGCTTTGATATTCAGGAAAGAAAGACCCTCAACTCCATTTGTAGTGAAAGGTATACTTTTACTGAAGCCAAGTAGTTACAGTGTAGCAAAGCCAGATCTGAGGATTTCCTGCACAACCCCAGTAATTTTGCTTTCTCCTAGAGTTAGACCCTCCCCCCTTGGTCATCATGGTGGTGTCCAATAATGTTCAAATTAGGTGTTTTGTTAACAGTTCCACATTTTGGCATTTCTTTGGATGGACGTTTTGCATTCCATTCCCAGGCTTGGGTCCTTGGATCTCACCATTGTTGTCTCTGGTTGGCACCTCTGGTTCCTGTTATTCCCCCCTTCCTATCTTCCCATTCTCCCTCCCCACATTTTATGACAGACTGCAATCAAAGCTAAGCAAAACAGTGCTGAAGCAGTTTGATGGCAGTTCCGACACACATAGTGGTTGGGGAATTCTGGGAGTTGAAGTCCACACATCTTAAAGTTGTTAAGCTTAAGAAACACTGTAAAGAATCCATGTGTTGAACTTTGGATCTTGAAAGTGGATATGCCAGTGGATATTTTTAATCTCTAAAGCATTATATGACTGTTGGTTAGCTTCCTGTCAAATCAATGCCCAGAAAGATTGAATCTGATGTAGACACTCATTAACTAAAACTAAAATCTAATGACAGAGTGTTTGCTGATTGACCTACACACACACACACACACACACAAACACATATGTATGTATGTATATATATATATATGTATGTATGTATGTATATATATATGTATGTATGTATGTATATATATGTATGTATGTATGTATATATATATATGTATGTATGTATGTATATATATATATGTATGTATGTATATGTATGTATGTATGTATATGTATGTATATGTATGTATGTATATATATATATGTATATATATATATATACCATATATATATATATATATATATATATATATATATATATATATATATATATATATATATATATATATATATATATATATATATATATATATATATTAACCGAGACAGGCATTTTTACAGAGGTGGTTATTGTCTTATTTGCCCAAATAAAATCCTTCCCCTATTTAAAGTAACAAGAGGTTCAGTGCAAACTGCACTGATGCCAGAATTTCATTTCAGTCTGTTTTCTGAGCTTTTGGTTTGCTTTTTCTTATTTTCATATTTATTAAGATAAAGAAAAAAGCCCATGGTTATAAACTGTAGAATAAATTATTCCTGGGTGTTGTAATACTTAGGGGAGCATGCATGAATAATTTCTTATTGTTTGCATTCTGCCTTATGGATGTAATGAGACTGCCTGCTGCTTTTTGCTAAAGTTTCTATTAATGCAGAACAAATATATTAATATGTTCCTGCTATCTCTGAAGTATTTAATATGGGGGAGAAATCCTAGAAATTACAGCTCTGTGTGCTTCACCTTTCAATGAAATGCACTGATTAAATTATGATTTGCTTCTGAATCAATACGGCTATAAAATTATTAAGACTTTTTAAGGCTTTCAAATATAGTACATGGATCCCAACAAATTGATTTATTTCATCTTTCTCCCAGTTGCTAATTATAAATATTACAGTCATATCTTGTAAACTCAGAATGTCTTCAAAAGATGGCAGGTAATTATCATTTTTAACAGTACAGAAGAAGAAAATAAATAGATAGGGAGTAGTCACAAAGTTTTTATTTAATAGAAATTATTATTAAATTAAATCTAACATAGTTCTTGGCCTTCCTGCTGCGGGGATATCTGTTGGAAGGCAAAAGGGTGTATGAAAAAGGCAAATGTGTTGGCCATAATGAATCCTTACCTTTTTTACGTCATCTCAGCTGCTCGATAATGTTCCTTTTTGTTGGTTTCACAGCACCCCAGTAGTAGTAGTAGATGAGTGCTTGGATCTTCTCAAGCTTTTTGGGATCAATGACTACAGCAATGATGTCCAACCATGCAATTTTAAGACCTGTGGACTTCAATTCCCAGAATTTTCCAGCCAGCATGGAAAATGATTAGTTTAGCTCTGTGTAGTTGTCCAGGACTTAACAAGGTATTGGTAGTAACATGAACCACACCGGAAGGACTTTCAGCGAGAGTAATAGCCAAATGAATATCTGTATCATTTGTAAACAGCCAGATGCCCTGCAGATATTTGGAAGTCCAACTCTTACCGTTTATTGCTATTGGCCATAAAAGGTGAAATTAACAGGAGTTGAAGTCCCAAACACCTGGAGAATGCTACCTTGCCTGTCTCTGATCTGAGTTCTTGTTTCCTAAAATGGATCTTGCTTCTGAAGGCAATACATAGTCTTAGTTCTTGCCTGGATCTGTCTTTTTTAAATAATATTTTATTAATTTTCCAATTTTACATTTAAGTGTTTAAAAAGCAACGCGGTGGCTGGGTTAATCAATAGTTCAATAACAGGTAAAATCTTTAGTACAAATCTCTGGTTACAACATCAAATATTTCCTCTCTTTTTCCCTTAATATCTACTATCTCATATTTAAGCTAATACAGTTCTTATTATGTCAACTAAGTAAAAACATCATTATTACATTTATCAATAAATTTTTAGCTTATACATATCTTAATTACTTTTACATTCAATCTTTATAAACAATCAATGTCCTGTTATTGATTTTTTCCAATTTTTAGTTTCCCATTCATATTCCAATTTAACATTTGATATTTATAATTTTCAGGCTTTAGGTAACCAAATTTTCCCTTATCTCTTGCACAAAGTATCCCTGGATTTCTTCTACAGTTACCCAGGACAACCAAATGGATGGAAGAACTCCAAATGCAGAGAGATACTTGAGGTTCACATACCTAGATGTAAAACAATGTATAAAAATGCATTCCTGGAACACATTGTCAGCCCCTCTTTCTTTCATATATATGTGTGTGCATGTGCATATATATTTATTTGTGTGAATATATAACCTCACCTTGGCAATAATAGAAACATCATGCCTAATAATTTTTTCTCCTTTGTTCTGTTAATGTTATTCATCAGCATGGTACAGGGCTGGCCTACACATTTTCAGAACAAATAACAATAGTTTAACAAGTTATGTGACAATTAAGAAAACATCTCAGCAGGAATTCAACCGGTACAGTAGTTGATAACTACTGGTAGTTGCCATCTGTAAGATTCTTGAACTCTCTTTCAGGATTTGCAGATGACAAGGACTGAGACCATAGATATCAATTACATCCAATGAATAGAATAGAATAGAACAGAATAATTTATTGGCCAAGTGTGATTGGACACACAAGAAATTTGTCTCCCACGCATAAACTCTCAGTGTACATACAAGTAATAAGTAATAAATCATGATTATAATCATAAAATACAATAATGAATCATAAGATACAGCACTCAGTGATAGTCATAGGATACTAAATAAAAGAAATCAATATAAATCATGAGATAAAAACAACAAAGTTATAGTCATAAGAAGCTAAGGAAATAGATAATAGGAAAGATGGGAAGGATAACAGTAATAGTAATGCAGCCCTACTAGGTGTTTTGACATCCCAGGGCATAAGACAGTGTTGTGAGAATTAGTTGTTTAGCAAAGTGATAGTGTGGGGGGAAAAAACTGTTGTTTGTGTCTGGTTTTTTGGCATGCAATGCCCTATAATGTCATCTTGAGGGAAGAAGTTGAAGCAGTTTATGTCCAGGATGTGAGATAATGGTGAAATGAAACTGTATTTTGCATTATCAATCAATATCAAGTTTATTGGATGTTAGAAGTTAAGCCAACTCCCCGCTCATTTGCAACTTTCTCTGCCAGTTTCCCCAGAAAGTCAATGGGAAAGCCAGGAGGAGGGAAGATTGTAATCTGTGGCCACCTGCCAAGAGAACTCCCTTTTGTCTCTGGGTACTGGCTGAAAGAGCTGCTCATCAAGGGAAGCCGAACGCCTTCACTGGGGTGGAGATCTGAGCTCCGTTCCTACCCCCTGCCAAAGGTGTTCCCTTTCACATCCTGAGGGATGAATTTCACTCAACCGCTTCATTCAGTGAACGAGATTCCAGTGCAAACTATGCCAGTTAAAGGAAGACTACCCATGAATTTAGAACTATTGTACACGTACTTATAATGGCAATTCTATGGGAAGGCTTGATTATACAAATTTATTCCAAAACTGTAACGGGCAGGAATTGGTGGTAGTTTTTTTTTTTAAAAATTAAATTTATTTTTCACATTTCTGAACTGCCCATCTCCCTCAAAGAGACAATACTTCCTTTCTTTCCTGGTGTAATTTTGTGGCTTCAGCTACATTTTCCCAGCTAGAATCATAGGTGCAAGTTTTAAAAATAAGAATAAGCAATGATTATTTAATAAAAATTTAAAATAAAGTATTTGCTATCATCTGTTATTGGAAAAGTACAAAGAAGAGCACCTAAGATGAGTAAGAGCCTAGAGACAAAAATATATGAAGAACGGTTGCAGGAAGTGGGTATGGCTAGTCTAGAGAAAAGGATTACGTTTACGTTTACGTTTTATTTAATTTATATACCGCCCTTCTCCCTGGGGACTCAGGGCGGTTCACAGGGCATATAAATAAAAATACAATACTATACAAAAGTTAAAACAAAGATTAAATCAGTGCCCAATTAAAAAACAATAATGCAATCTAAAATAACAATTTAAAACCCAGCTCCCCCGTCAGGCCAGACCGGCCAATTCAAACAAATGGGTCTTCAGACCACGACGGAAAGTTCGGAGGTCCGATGCCGTCCGGAGCTCCACCGGCAGTTGGTTCCACAAAGCCGGGGCACCCACAGAGAAGGCTCTCCCCCTGGGGGCCGCCAGTCGGCATTCCCTGACCGGAGGCACCCTGAGGAGGCCCTCTCTGTGGGAACGCACAGGGCGGAGGGGAGTTGAAGCCGGCAGCAGGTGGTCCCCGAGGTACCCCGGACCCATGCCATATAGGGACTTAAAGATCATAACCAAGACCTTGAACCTCACCCGGAAGACAACTGGTAACCAATGCAGCTCGCGGAGCAAAGGTGTAACGTGGGAGTACCGGGAAACTCCCAAGACAACTCTCGCGGCCGCATTCTGTACCAGTTGGAGCCTCCGAGTGGTCTTCAAGGGAAGCCCCATGTAGAGAGCATTACAATAGTCAAGGCGAGAGGTCACGAGCGCATGAGTGACCGTGCACAGGGCATCCCGGTCCAGATAGGGCCGCAACTGGCGCACCAGGCGAACCTGGGCAAAAGCCCCCCTAGTCACGGCCACTACATGATCTTCTAGGGTAAGCCGTGAATCTAGGAGGACTCCCAAGTTGCGAGCCCTATCCACGGGGGGTAAGAGCTCACCCCCCATAGAAAGAGATGGAACATTTTGAATGTCCCGGGATGCCGGAATGCACAGCCACTCAGTCTTGTCAGGGTTGAGCTGAAGTCTGTTCCTCCCCATCCAGACCCGAACCGCCTCCAGGCAACGGGACATCACAGCGAGGGCATCACTGGGGTGGTTTGGGGTCGAAAAGAAAAGTTGGGTATCATCGGCATATTGATGATACCCAACTCCAAAACCACGAATGATCTCACCCAGCGGTTTCATGTAGATGTTGAACAGGAGAGGCGAGAGAACCGACCCCTGAGGAACTCCACAAACGAGAGACCTAGGGGCCGATCTCTGCCCCCCTGCCAACACCGACTGCGAACGTCCCAGGAGATAGGAGGAGAACCACCGAAGAACCGTGCCTCCCACTCCCAATCCCCTGAGACGCCGCAGCAAGATACCATGGTCGATGGTATCGAAAGCCGCCGAGAGGTCTAATAGGACTAGGACAGAGGAATATCCCCTGTCTCGAGCCCTCCAGAGATCATTCACCAGAGCGACCAATGCCGTCTCCGTGCTGTACCCGGGCCTGAAACCCGATTGGTAGGGGTCCAGATAATCTGCTTCATCCAGGACCAGAGGGAGCTGATGCGCCACCACACTCTCAACAACCTTCGCAAGAAAGCGAAGGTTGGAGACTGGACGAAAGTTGTTCAATACAGCTGGGTCCAAGGCAGGCTTCTTGAGGAGAGGTCTCACCACCGCCTCCTTCAAGACGGTGGGGAAATAACCCTCACTCAAAGAAGCAGATATAACCGCCTGGAGCCAGCCTCGTGTCCTCTCCCTAGCTGCATAAACCAGCCAGGAAGGGCACGGATCCAACAAACATGTGGAGGAGCTCAGCCTCCCCATAATCCTGTCCACTTCATCAGGGGTCACAGAATCAAACTCTTCCCAGATAACATTGACAAGACCGTCCGTGTCCTGATCGCCTGACTCTGCCCAGCTGGAGTCCAAACCGGTCCGAATCCGAGCGATTTTATCCGACAGATGTTGACTAAATTCCTCAGCACGACCCTGCAAGGGATCCTCCCTCACCTCCTGATTAAGGAGCGAGCGAGTCACCCTAAACAGGGCGGCCGGGCGATTATCTGCGGACGCAATGAGGGTAGAGAAGTAATTACACCTCGCCACCCTCATCGCTGCGAGATAAGACCTAATATAGGTTCTTAACCGCAACCGGTCGGGTTCGGATCGGCTCGAACTCCAACAGCTCTCTAGGCCCCGTTTCCGACGCTTCATCTCCCGGAGCTCTGCGGAGAACCATGGAGCTCGCTGGGATCTGCGCCGGGTCAGGGGCCGCAAGGGTACAACCCGGTCAAGTGCCTCAGTGGCTGCCCTTTCCCAGGTTTCCACTAAGGCATCCGCCGAGCTGTGAGCAATGGAGGCAGGTGGGGACCCCAGCGCCGCTTGGAATCTATCAGGATCCATTAAGCGTCTGGGACGGTACCATCTAATTGGTTCCGTATCCCCACGGCGGGGGGTGGCAAAACGGAAGACCATCCGCAGGAGATGATGATCGGTCCATGACAGGGGCATAATAAATGGAGAGCCCCCACCAAGATCATCCAACCACCGTCTAGATAAAAAAATCAGGTCAAGAGTGTGGCCTCCCTCATGAGTTGGTTCAGAAATTACTTGCGTCAGGTCCATGGCCGTCATGGAAGCCATGAACTCCCGAGCTAGCTCAGATGAGCCTCCCAGGGATGGTAGATTGAAGTCTCCCAAAACTATAAGTTTGGGAAACTCAACCACCAACCCTGAGAGGATATCAAGCAGCTCGGGCAGGGCTGCCGCTGCACGACTAGGCGAAATGTACGTCAGCAGCAAACCCAACTGCGCCCCAGAACCAAATCTCACAAAGAGAGACTCACACCCGACTATCTGAGAAACGGTGGTCTCCCGCGGACATAAGGTCTCCCTAATAATAACCGCCACTCCCCCACCCCTACCTTGAGCTCTTGGCCGGTGCAGCACCCGGAAGCCTGGTGGGCAGAGGTCAACCAAAGGGACCCCACCCTCTGGGCCCAACCAAGTCTCCGTGATGCAAGCCAGGTCCGCCTGCTCACCCTCAACTAAATCCCTAACGAGGGGAGCTTTATTAACCACGGACCTGGCATTCAGGTACACCAGCCGGAGCTCAGGAGGCTGCACATCCTCGCTCCCGGAACCTCGGGGAAGAAGCAGAGGGTCGGAGCGCCTCACCGCTTGCAAATAGCGGGGACGGCCCTCCCGGTAACGATACGGCCCCCTGTCTATCCGCCTGCTGCCTTTCCCCGTCGTGGGAATTGATAATCCCACGACCCGCTCATGAGCCCCGGCGACAACGCCACCCCGTTCTCCCCCCATGCCATCAGACCCAAGGCTGGTCTGAACCATGGTAGATCGGCCACCCCCCATAGCCAAACCACCGCTATCTCCCACCCCGCTCCCTAACCTTATAAAAAATTTGGATAAAAAAATAATCAGAGGCTTCCTAGAATTACATGGATAGCCCCTGCCCCTGCCCAGCCATCTCTCAGAGACCCAAAACTCGGGCCCGTCATCAAGGTCATCAACATTTAAGGAGGCAGGTCGCACCCAGGAGAGGGGGGCACCCCTGAGGGCGTACAAACGCGTACTCGTATATTGCCGCATAAGTATAAAAGTCCAAACAGTCCAGGATAGGCATCCCTAGTTGTCCATGGGAGGATTGAACATGACAGAAACCTGGATCCACCCAACTTCACTGCCACTCAGTTGGGTGGCCCCCAAGACAGGCCGCAGCCCGTTCTCTCACAACGGGTAGAGGCTCCGTTCCTGGGGGTGGACCAGATATCCTCTGGGTAGGCAAACCCATAGAGCTCCCACCTCTATGTGGTTGCAGATGGAAAAGTCCAGCCACTCTCCCACCGTGACCTGATAGCAGTATTCCAGTATTTGAGTGGCTGCCACAAAGAAGAGGGGTCAAATTATTTTCCAAAGCACCAGAGGGCAGGACAATAAACAATGGATGGAAACTAATCAAGGAGAGAAACAACTTGGAATTAAGGACAAACTTCCTAACAGTGAGGACAATTAACCAGTGGAACAGCTTGCCTTCAGAACTTGTAGGTGCTTCATCACTGGAGCTTTTTAAGAAAAGACTGGACAGCGACCTATCTGAAATGGTATAGGGTCCCCTGCTTGAGATGGAGGTTGGAATAGAAGACCTTCAAGGTCCCTTTCAGCTCCGTTCTGATTGATTGATTGGTCTCTAGGAGTCAAAAATAATAGGAGTCAATCTGCTATCTTGCTGAGGAGAGTTTTCATCAAAACTCAGATCTACTGCATGGGTAGGTACAGCTCTCCTTAAGTTGGAATGCTCTTGCCTTCCTTGCCTGGTGGTGTGGAATCGACAAAGTTATTTCACATTATTTATTTCCCTGTCAGTTACCGGTATATGCTAATGTGTTTTACCCCACCTTATCCAAAGGTTTTACAGACATTGAAATAAAAATGAAATTGCTCACTTGGCAGAATCTTTTTTTTTTGTCATTGAATAAGTTTCATAGTTTGTTGTTCCAACCCAAAAGTTGTGATTTAACTTTCTAAAGGGTTATATACTGGTACATTACTAGGCACAATCCCAGTTGAACAATTCTTTTGATTTACTTCAGAGCTCAGATTCTGAGACACGATGATCACATAACCATTGTTCTTTCAGGATCTAAGGGCTGATACCCCACTTGGTGATCTATGGCATCATGATTTTTGGGGGAGTAAACTCAGTAGCAATACAAGCCACAAATCTTACCGACCGCTTACTGTATTGACTTTCAGGTGAGACATTTCAGGCTACCTTAAATTTGCTTTTTTTGTGGGGAGAGTCATTAATGGAGATAAAATTCACTGAGATGCTGTCTATTTAGTGAAATAAAAAGCCATTTAGTGTTCTAAATATAGATTGATTTTCCCATCTGGATATATATAATCTGTGACAACAATTTTGTGTTCCTCAACCGTGACCGTTCTAGTATAGAATAACTTCTCTTGTTACAGTCAGAAACATCTCATAAGTAAAATTTGGGCCTCATTTCTAGATTCTTAAGAACCCCAAAAGTATACTGTGCTTGCTTCCACACCCATATTAGCAACATTTTAACACAACATGTAGTTTTATTAGTGCTTGCCTTTTTCTTTTGGCTGGAAGGCTGCCATTGTGTTATAGTCCTCATTGGAATACTGTATATGGTCCGCTATAGTACAGTCGCTGTCACATCCACATATTCAGAACCTCTTGGGGAAGAAGTGAGTAATCTCCAGCTTTCCTTTGTAAAACCATTGGGATAAGTCCCAATATAAGCATCTAACAAGGAAAGGTTACTTATTTATATTTATGGCAGCATTTATAGTTATTTATAACTATAGCAGCATTTCCATTCAAAGTGCCATATTGCTATATATTGGATGGGGGCAAGTTTTCCACTTCTAGTTGGAGTTGCCAGGGATTAAACCTGAGACCTTTGGCATGCAGGACACATGGTGTGTCATTTATGTATTCAGTTGGCTTCAAAACCATTCTTTTTGATTGCTAGTATTTTAATGTTGCCCTGGTACTAACAGTGGCTCAGAAACTGTTCTGGAACTCAGGTTGAATCACTGGTTGGGGAAGAAGAAAAGAAAAGGAGAAAGCATGTGAAAAAGAAGAAAGGAACAAAAACTCTTAAAAGGATCTTCTATTTCTGGGTTGAGAAGAACCTGTTTCCTTACTCTCTGATGCTTCACAACCCTGGGTGCTAGTTGCTAGGCCAAGTGATAAGATGCCTGATTTTTGCATCCCTGTTTGTCACTTTCCTTCAGTATCTCCTCTCTGTACTAAGTTACACAGGCACTGCCATCTCTGTGCACCTAAAACACATTTATGGATTATTTTAACATATTCTAATTTCATTTATTCCTATTTTTAACTTCACTGTTTTCTTTTTGTCTTCCCTTGCATAGGATTAATTACCTTTTAGCTGGAGGCTTCCACCCATTGGGCTTTCATATCATCAATATAATACTCCATTGTATTATTTCTGTCTTAATTGTTGATGTCTTCTCAATATTATTGGGTGGGCTGCACTACACCAATAAAGGAAGAAGGCTCAACTTTGTCCCCAAATCCTCCCTCCTAGCGGCTTTGCTGTTTGCCGTACATCCTGTGCACACTGAATGTGTAAGTACCTAATGACTCAGGTGTTAAGAAGTGCTCAGAAATGTCAGGGTTCCGTCATCTAATCTTTTGTATTCTTGCAAGTTACCTTTCTTATATGCACTCCTCCATTTGTGTGTCTGTCTACAACATACCTGATTTTATGTTGCCACCTCTCTTTGCTTGTATGTCCTGCTCTGGTATATTATAATCCCTCAGAGAGGTTTTGGTTTCAAGAGATGCCGATAATTTATATAATTATTTATTTTTAAAGTGTATCTTGATTGGCATAAAGATTGCATGGTGTGTCCATAATTGGGGAGATTGATGATAGCATTTTGCTAGGAGAAAGTGTAAGTACTTGTATGGCAGAATCCCTAGTTTTTATGAATTCTTGGTAGACAATCTCCTACCTAAATACCCCCAAAATGTGCTGCATTGGATATATCCAATGTCTTTCTTGAAACAAATTTCTCAGGAACAGTTCATATGATCTTTATGTGGTTCAGGCAGAAGCAGCCCATTGTGATCCGTTTCTTCAAAGCCAAAGCCAGTTATGGGTTCTCCGAGGAGCAAGATGGTACTCAGATTTTAATACTGGGATAGCAGCCGGGGGCCTATGGTTATTTTTCCATATCATATGAAGAGGATAGCCATTCAGTGCACGTCTGAACAGAGACTTAATCTGATGCCACCATTCAGTTGTTAGTTGAGTAGTCCTTGGATGGTGACAGTTGTTTATACTAAGCAATATTTGGGGCTGATTTCACATTTGGAACATGCCAATGAAGATAGGTGTTTCCATAAAACTGAGGTAAGATAGGGAGCCAATGGTGTCTGGTTATGTTGGTGTCGAGACACCATTTTGCCTATCCTTGCTTACCCTATCAGCCAGTTAACAGATGTTTTCGGGTTTGACATTTGAAACTATCCTGAAGTAATAATACATTTCAAAATTTTACATATGATCTAGTCTTCTCTGTGACTGCCCCTTACAAATGTGAATCAATGTCTTGCTATGAAATGGTTTGCTTTTGTTTTTTTAATGACAACTACATCTGAAATTGGTTCTGCTCAAAGGGGTAGGTAGAGTGTTGATCTCTTATTTGAGAAAGCACAGTGATTCTGAAAGCTGCAACCCTTGGGTGTGCATATCAGATGAAGTTCCAGAGGTTAAACAGTGGTTTACACATAAATCTCTCAGTCAATCTAGGAGGTCAAGGAGTAAAATCAGAGAGAGATAACCAAGAGGGCACATTTGTTCTTGAGGCTACATGTGAGTCCCATACATATTAGTACCACGCTACAGGGTTTGGGTGATAGACCTATGCTTTTTGAGGTTTTGCGAGATTCCATTTTTCCTTGGAATTGAATTGGCTATTTGACTATTTTATGATACACGTGGGGGAAAAAACATTCACAGACATTGATGTCTCCTGAATGCTCCCTTGTGTCCTCCAGGCTGTTTTTCAGAAGTATAGGAAATGGCCAAAGAAGGGTGGGTTGTGGGCCATAAAGAAGTTCCAGTCTTCCAGTGGACCTGAAGGCTACCCCATCTCTGAACTCATGGTTCCCTGCCTTGAGTCTTTTGAAGGGAAAATGTCATGGCTTCTCAGAATATTGTTGAGAGGAAGGATTTGTCTCTCTCTGTGATAGCCGACTATAGTTAGGCTACACAATTCCATCATTCTATGCCTTGTGATAGCTTAAATGGTTGTAAGTGCATTTACGCTATTATTTGTTGATATTGTCAGGGGCACTAGAAAATAGTTTTAAAGGGGATGTGGGATAGGTTTTCTAAAAAAAATCCTAGGAAAAATCAATGGTAAGTTGTTATGATCATTTTGTCATCCATTGAAAATGTTTCTGATGTCCTTGAATAGCCATTCACAATGTAGATCCCCCACCCCCTCCCATGTTAGTAGAGACGTTTGGGGAGCTGAAGAATACATTTGGATATAAACCAAATTGGAGAAGACTAACTCAGAGAATAAGCAAGCTTATTAACTCACTTACTCTAAGAGCAAATTCCTGCAACGGAAGGAAGTTGGGCTAGATGGTCTCTAAGGAATCCTCCGGACCTTTTATTCTATGAATCTGAGTTTGGTCTTCAAAAACTACAGGAAGTCCTCAACCTATGACCACAATGGAGCCCAAAATTTCTGTTGTTAAGTGAGACATTTGTTAAGTGAGTTTTTCCCCATTTTATGCCTTTTCTTGTCATAGTTGTTAAGTGAATTACTTCAGTTGATAAGTTAGTAACCCAGTTGTTAAGTGAATCTGGTTTCCCCATTGGCTTTGCTTGTCAAGATGATCAGTGAACCTTGGGCCATAGCAAAGGTCATAAATATGAACCAATTGCCAAGCATCTGAATTTTGATCACATGATTATGGGGATGCTGTAATGATCATGACTGTGAAAAATGGTCATAGGCAGGGCTTTTTTGTCATAGAACGCATCAGAACAGAGTTCCAGCACCTTTTTCCGATGGATTTTCCAGAGTTTTATTTTTTTTAAATTTTTTATTTTAATTCCATTTATATCCCGCCCTTCTCCGAAGACTCAGGGCGGCTTACAAGCTTAGCAGTAGCCTTCATTCTATGTATATGCCTGCTTATTAGGGCTTTCACACACACACCCCCAAGCGGCATTCTTTTCCTATTATTTCCCTTCCTATCCATGTTTGTTTTTGAAAATGCCCTGCTGGCAGTACGGTGCAAGTGGGGTCCCCTCCGGCACTGTCTGCCTCTTCTAGGAGGAGCCATGAGGTGCCGGAACACCACAGCCAGAGCATGGCTTGATTGGCTGGGTCAGATCACGTGGTGTGGAAGCCAATGGTGGTGGTAGGAGACACATTAACATGGAGGCCATCTTTCACAAGAGGGTGAGCGAGCCTTTTGCCTTCCCTTACAGTTGGTGGATGTGAGGTTAAAAAGAAGCAAAGTGAGAGGAAAGAAAGGGGGCCTGACAGTGAAACTTTGCTGTTTCAATTCCTTGGGTAGTTCAAAGGCTGGGATGTCTACGAAAATCTCTTTTTAGTCTTTTATACTTTATATTCAAACTGCAGAGGGGCAGAATAAGAACAAAGCCAATGTCTTGTGATTTGGATGTATTAATAATAATAATAATAATATATATTAATTATCTATTGGTTAGATGTAAAGATAGACCTATAGTATGAGGTTTAATCAGATCTATTTATTAAATTGGGTTTAACTTAAAGGTAAATTAAAAGTAATCTGACAAAGTTTCAACTTTAATTTGTTTCAAGTCAATATCCATATTAAATTCCAAATATAATTTTTTCCACTTTGTTTGACAACTTCTTAAAAATAATTCAATCTTTTGTTGTTGTTAGCTGCGAAGTCGTGTCCGACTCATCGCGACCCTATGGACAACATTCCTCCAGGCCTTCCTGTCTTCTACCATCTTCTGGAGTCCATTTAAGCTCACGCCTACTGCTCCAGTGACTCCATCCAGCCACCTCATTCTCTGTCGTCCCCTTCTTCTATTGCCCTCGATCTTTCCCAGCATTAGGCTCTTCTCCAGTGAGTCCTTCCTTCTCATTAGGTGGCCAAAGTATTTGAGTTTTAGCTTCAGGATCTGGCCTTCTAAAGAGCAGTCAGGATTGATCTCCTCTAGGACTGACAGGTTTGATCGCCTTGCAGTCCAAGGGACTCGCAGGAGTCTTCTCCAGCACCATAGTTCAAAGGCCTCAATTCTTTGGCGCTCAGCCTTTCTTATGGTCCAACTGTCACTGCCATACATTGCAACTGGGAAAACCATAGCCTTGACTATACGCACTTTTGTTGACAGGGTGATGTCTCTGCTTTTTAGTGTGCTGTCTAGATTTGCCATGGCTTTCCTTCCCAGGAGCAAGCGTCTTTTAATTTCTTGGCTACAGTCCCCATCTGCAGTGATCTTGGAGCCCAGGAAAACAAAATCTGTCACTACCTCCATTTCTTCCCCATCTATTTGCCAGGAATTGAGAGGGCCAGATGCCATGATCTTGGTTTTCTTAATGTTAAGTTTCAACCCAAGTTTTGCACTCTCCTTCTTCAGCCGCAACAAGAGGCTCTTTACTTCTTCTTCACTTTCTGCCATTAGAGTGGTATCATCTGCGTATCTTAGGTTGTTGATATTTCTTCCAGCAATCTTAATTCCAACTTTTGATTCATCTAGCCCTGCCTTTCTCATGATGTGCTCTGCATATAAGTTAAATAGGCAGGGCGACAGTATACAGCCTTGCCGGACTCCTTTCCCAATTTTGAACCAATCAGTGGTTCCGTGTCCAGTTCTCACTGTTGCTTCTTGACCCGCATATAGGTTTCTCAAGAGACAAATAAGATGGTCTGGTACTCCCATCTCTTTAAGAACTTGCCACAGTTTGTTATGATCCACACAATCAAAGGCTTTAGCATAGTCAATGAAGCAGAAGTAGATGTTTTTCTGGAACTCCCTAGCTTTCTCCATGATCCAGCGTATGTTAGCAATTTGATCTCTAGTTCCTCTGCCTCTTCGAAATCCTGCCTGTACTTCTGGTAGTTCTCGATCCACATACTGCTGAAGTCTAGCTTGTAGGATTTTAAGCATGACTTTACTAGCATGAGAAATGAGTGCAATGGTGCGATAGTTTGAACATTCTTTGGCACTGCCTTTCTTTGGAATTGGAATGAAAACTGATCTTTTCCAATCCTGTGGCCACTGTTGAGTTTTCCAAATTTGCTGGCAAATTGAGTGTAGCACTTTTACTGCACTGTCTTTTAAGATTTTGAATAGCTCAGCTGGAATACTGTCACCTCCACTAGCTTTGTTGTTGCTCAGCTTTTCTAAGGCCCACTTCACTTCACATTCTAGGATGTCTGGCTCGAGGTCAGTGACCACCTCATTGTGATTATCTGGGACGTTAAGCTCATTCTTGTATAGTTCTTCTGTGTAATTTTTCCACCTCTTCTTAATCTCTTCTGCCTCTGTTAGGTCCCTGCCATTTTGGTCCTTTATCATGCCCATTTTTGCATGGAATGTTCCCTTCATCTCTCCAATTTTCTTGAAAAGATCTCTGGTCCTCCCTATTCTATTGTTTTCTTCTATTTCTTTGCACTGTTCATTTAAGAAGGCATTCTTATCTCTTCTAGCTATTCTCTGGAATTCTGCATTCAATTGGGCATATCTATGTTTTTCTCCCTTGCCTTTCGCTTTCCTCCTTTCCTCAGCTATTTGCAAAGCTTCCTCAGACAGCCATTTTGCTTTCTTGCATTTCTTTTTCTTTGGGATGGTTTTGGTTGCTACCTGTTGTCATCTGAATTAAATTCACCCATTCCTGTCCATTTAAGTTCGCTGATACCTAAGATGTCGATGTTCAGTCTTGTCATCTCTTGTTTGACCACGTCCAGCTTTCCTTGATTCATGGATCTTACATTCCAGGTTCCTATGGAGAAAAAATCTTTACAGCATCGGACTTTCCTTTCACCACCAGACACATCCACAGCTGAGCGTCCTTTCGGCTTTGGCCCAGTCGCTTCATTCTTTCTGGCGCTACTAGTACTAGCCCTCTGCTCTTCCCCAGTAGCATATTGGACGCCTTCCGACCTGAGGGGCTCATCTTCCAGCGTCATATCGTTTTGCCTTTTGGTACTGTCCATAGGGTTTTCATGGCAAAGATACTGGAGTGGGTTGCCATTTCCTTCTCCAGTGGATCACGTTTTGTCAGAACTCTCAGCTATGACCTGTCCGTCTTGGGTGGCCCTGCACGGCATAGCTCATAGCTTCATTGAATTACGCAAGCCCCTTCGCCACGACAAGGCAGTTTTATTGGGCCAATTTCATTCCACATAGAAAGCTGACATTTCCACTCATTAAACTAAATGGGTATGCCAATGGTAAATGTCCCAAAAGATTAATAAAATGCCTTCTTGTAATTTAAAGCCACACAGTGCATGGTAACATTAATAGTATTATCCTGAACAAAATCCTAGTCTTTTAGATACACTAAAAATTGAAGGTTTTTTTTTCAACTACAAAGGTAAACCTTGTAGGGTAGACAAGGTGGGTTGTATGACGTATGTGAGTTCTGGCACCTTTTTTAATATATATAAAAAGCACTGGTCATAGGTCACTTTTTTCAGTGCCATTGTAACTTTGTCACTAAATGATCTGTTGTAAGTTGAGGACGACCTGTATTACAGTGTATAATCATTCTTGAGAAACTACCATGTTTTCCCCGAAAGTAAGACCTACCCTGAAAATAAGCCCTAGCTTGATTTTTGGGGTGGTCCTAATATAAGCCCTACCCCCAAAATAAGCCCTAGTTTTGGGGTGAGGCGCATGCCTAACAATCAAGCTGGTGTGGAACTTACCACTGCAGCCAGGCTCCTATGGATCAACACTTGCCTTGCTGGCCCACTTCTTCTGTGGTCGAAGGAGCAGCTTCATTCTGCAGCTGAGAACGGAGCTCAGGCCTGCACTTTGCAGTCAGAGGCCGTTCTGGAAGGCCTCTGCAGCCACGAACCGAGCTATCGATTCAATCCATAGTTTGGTTCTCGACTGCAGAGGCCTTTCTTCAGCAGCAGAATAAGTGGGCTAACTGGGCAGGGCTGTCGGTCCCATCGCCATGAGGTGAATGGAAAAGACACCCCCTAGTGCCTCTTGGAGGCAAAAGAAAAAATAAGACTGGGTCTTATTTTTGGGGAAACACAGTATTACAAAAAGATATGCCTATTATTTTTACTATGTACGCACAAACACACACATACATAGACACAAAAATTTGAAAATGATATATAGGTTTCTTGCAGACATTTGCTAAGGATAATTAAATGAAAACATATTTAATGTTGAAATTGTGAGGCTTCTCTAATATTGGATTAGTTGGTATACATCTTTGATTAAAAACAAACTCATTTTCACACTTCACTGCATATTTGAGAGGAAGAGGCATAGATCACTTAGATTGGTATATGAAATTTAACATGGAACCCCAAAGCGTTTCATAGTTGCAGAAGTCCCTGGATTTTGCAAATTGTTGAATCTTCTGTCCTTCTTATAAGAATAGCTGAATTCTACAGTAGTTAGGATCACCTAGTGAAGTGGGAGGGGACGAAGCATTTCATTAAGTCATACTGAAACGAAAAGGTTCTCAGTCTTGATAGCTCTGATTAAATTGGGAAAACTCTGCCCAAAATTCTGGTGTGGATGGTTGCATTAATTTAAAAGACTGTTGTTGTCTCAATGGTGTGTAAGAGGCTCATTTACTAACGCTAAACTCTTCTTTGTTTCCTTATTAAGATTGCAGGGATCGTTGGCAGAGCAGACCTCTTGTGTGCCCTATTCTTTTTGTTATCTTTTCTTGGCTACTGCAAAGCATTTAAAGAGAGTAAGTACTTTTCCTCCTGAATATTTTTGGGTAAACTATGCTATTTGATGATAAACATCAGGGCTTTTTTTCTCATAGAACGCTCAGAACGGAGTTCCGGCACCTTTTTTGGATGGAACCTTGTAGGGTAGGCAAGGCAGGTTGTATGACGTCTGTGAGTTCCGGCACCTTTTTATTTTACATAAAAGCACTGATAAACATCAACATAATGCCTGAATTTGAAGACTCAGGAATAGTTTCTTTTCAGAACTCAGCATGTCCAAAATGTTACTTTGTCTATCTCACCTGTGTTCCCAACTCACCTGCATAGGAGTTAACAATATTTTAACTGGAGGCACCCTTGATTTTTCAATGACTGGTTGGAAGAATCGTGGAAATTTGGGCAACAAGGAGTCAAAAAAATTGCACTATTATGCACAGAAATTTCCTGTGATTTTTCAGAACTTATGCTGCAACATAAGTTTTACTTTGTTTGGGGAAAACTTCAGTTTTGCTTTTATTTTGACCCTTGAGTCAATTTAATAATTGTCCCAGTGCCATTTTCTGGGCAGGCTCATAGAAACATTTTACCATTTCTTTCTTCTGGATGTTTTTTTTAATTATTTCCAGTCTAGCATACAATCTTGGAATAGCAACAAATGTTAACCAGGTCTAAATCTGCTTAGTTTCCAAACATAGACAAAACCCACCACTTCTCCATGCTGATACTCTTTTAAAGAAGCTAACTAATTCTGGGAATACTTGTGTACATGCCTTTAGAGTGGTGTGTGTGTGTGTCCAATTTTAGCAACTTTAAGACTTGCAGACTTAATTCTCCATGCTGACTGGGGAATTTTGGGAGTTGAAGTCCACAAGTCTTAAAGTTGCAAAGGTTGTACACTCCTGCTTTAAACTTCCATGTGTGTGTGTGTGTGTGTGTGTGTAAAGGTAAAGGTTCCCCTGCACATGCGGGCTAGTCGTTTCCAACTCATCTCCGTTTCAAAGCCGAGGACATCTCCATGGTCATGTGGCCAGCATGACTAGATGCCAAAGGCTCACGGAATGCTGTTACCTTCCCACCGTAGTGGTCCCTATTTTCTACTTGCATTTTTACGTGCTTTCGAACTGCTAGGTTGGCAGAAGCTGGGACGAGTAACAGGCGCTCACTCTGCTATGCGGCACTCGGGATTCTACCCGCCAAACTGCCGACCTTCTGATCGACAAGCTCAGCGTCCTAACCCACTGAGCCACCGCGTCCCATATATATATATAGCCTACATTTTATGTACCCATGGATTATATGGTATACATATGATATTGTGTACTAACACTTAGTTAAGATGTCTTAGGCTGCTTTGAGCTTTCCTGTTCTGTGTTTTCTGACTCATCTCCTTGCCTAGAAAATAAATGTTGGGTTCAGACTTGGTGCTAGGAAAGACAGGAATCCCTGACTTTGCTACCTCTTTTATTATTTGGAGGAAGGTGGGCTACCCAGTGTCTTATTTCCAGTTTTTCACACAACAATTAGGCTTCAGCTGTAGTTAGTGTTAATGCTTAAGCAGGATCAAAGCAGCCTTTGATGTCTACCTCAGCCTCTTTCCATTCCCTCTTTCCCTTACCTGTGCAAGGACTCAAATGAAAGACAAACCCCTGCAGCATTTTAATACTGATGCTAGCAGAGGAAGCTATGACTGTGATAGCTCCCTCTAGCAATCAAAAATTATGCTGCCCTTTTTTTCCTTTCAAACAGAGGGAAGAAGCAACTGGCTTCAGTTTTGCGCTTCCAAAGAAAAATAGGATGCAACATTATTTTCATCAGGAGGAGCGAGGCTACCAAATAAACTAGGTAGTACTTGTTCATGATAATGAAAGAAAAACTTTCATTCTTTTTAAAATTGTTGTTATAACACGGCCCAAATAATAACATCTTAAAATAACATAATGTTATAAAAGGACATTAAAATGGAATGAAAAATCAAAGTGATACATAAATGACCACATTTTTTTAGCATGATCTTTAGCACGCTGGTAAAGGATCAGGGTGGTCCTCATGTGCCCCACTCTTTCTGCTTACCCTATTGTCAAGCCAGAAGGATTAAAAAATATCTAACTCTTTTTTTAAAAAAAACAACAAGTAAAATACAATCACAATTAAGACCAGAATTTGTTTTGTTAAACAAGATGATTGTTAAATGAGTTGCACCCCATTTTACCACCTTTTTGCCATGATTGTTAAGTAAATTAGTGCAATTGTTAAGCTAATCATGAGGCGAACTCAGCTTGTACCATTGACTTTGCTTGTAGAAGTCAGCTGGGAAGGTTGCAAATGGGGACATTACAGCTGTCATAAATACATGTCAGTTGCCAAGCATCTAAATTTTGATCATGTGACTGCAACACTTGTAAGTCACTTTTTTCATTGTAGTTGTAGCTTTAAATGGTCTCTATATGGATGGTTATAAATTGAGAACTATCTGTATTTAATCAGTCTCTTTAGACTGCAAGTTACAGACTTTCAACATAGTAAAAAGCTTCAGGTATAGATGTTCAGCCGAGCTTGCAATCTAAATAGACCTCTGTCTCAGGACGACTTCATTGAAACATAACGTGAATGTATAAACTTCACAATCTTACAGTATGAACATAATCAAATTCTGTAAACTAGATTCTCTTCTATAAAATGACAGAAGCGCTTGTGAGCACTGTATCTTTTGGAACAGGAATCAAATGCTTGCTGCAAATCTTTGGCATACATCAAGCTTGCGACCATCTGCTGAGGGTGGCAGAATGCCTTCCCACAATATGGTGTACCAGTTTAAACTAGGTTCAGGTGCCAACCACAAATGAGTTCCATTCTCTGACAGGAGATCATGGTGGGAGAAACAGCATAGTTGTAGAATGTGTGCTTCATTAAACTGATTAACACACTTGGCATCTGTGTATCTTTGGAGTCATAATTGGCACTTCTTTTTGTTGCTTTACATTTTTGAGGATTGAGACGCGAAAGCTACATTTATTGTTTTTGAGTGCTGCAACCTAAATCTTGGGTTTTTATAGAATATCAGGATCAATGTATTGTCATTATCTTCCTTGCTTACTTATTTAAGATGGTGGTAAGTGAATATAGATCAGGTGGGTTTGCTTAGGAAGACACTTCAGAAGTTAGAAATCCATTCCACAGAAGTAGCCAAGTCAGGAACTGTGGCTGTTTTTAAAAGAAATTTTAAAACAAGCCAACGTGTTCTCTACTTGGGTTGAAAATATTAAGTACATAACAAGAGAACCATGTCCTTTAGACATTTAGTTTACAAAACGAAAACATTTTTTTTATTCTTTTGAGCCCTTTTAAATTAATAAAAAGGTAAAAATAAAACAAAGATGTAATAAATGCATACACGCTCTCAAAGAAAAGAAAAAATACATTGAAAGTGCTTTTTAAAACACGTGAAAATTGAAAACTATACAAAGAAAAAACATCATTTTAATGGTAAATAATTACAACTCTATATATTGTTATATTTTGCAATCATAACTACCTGTGTTAATTCTCTACAGATCTGTATAGATTGTCAGTTTTTTCTCTTTTGTCTTTTCTTTTAAAATTGATAGATAAAGAAGGATCCCAGTTCTCCATCAGTTGGGTTTTGTTGAGTGTTCTCCTTGGCACCATGGCAATGCTGTGCAAAGAACAAGGAGTTACAATACTGGTAATTTTAACATTTCTTGGCAACTGAGTTCAGTGCTAACTACAGTGTTGTACAGAAAGACGCATTTCCTGTGTTTCAATATTACTCAGGATTTCTTACAATTTCAGCAACTTTCTTTTGCTATGAACATTTTCAAAGGGTGCATTGCTACTTCCCTTTATTCATTATTATCCTTGCTGTCATGAATCACCAGACACTGTACTAAACCATAATTTGATTTAATCATGGGTTGGCTATATTGGTAAAGATTTGGGTTTTCTGGAAAATAATGGACATTTTCCTGTGCATATTAATATGATTCCAATAGTGCATTCATTTCATGATCTGTAGCTTGCAGAAATATTTGAGTTACATGATTTGAAGTGAAAAAATAATAATTTAAGTCTATTTTATGAGATTTGAGCATTGCATATCAAAAAATGTAAAACTTTTGATATGTATGTGAAGAAAAATGTTTTTCTTAGGATGTTGAGCAGTAAATTATAAAACATCACATAGCCTAGAAAGTACCAAACTTGCATTGTAGGAAATACCTATAACTCTATTATCATATTAGTATACTGTGATATAAATGATTTATAAGTCACAAATATTTATATTTATATATATTTATTAAATTTTTATACCGCCCTTCTCCCGAAGGACTCAGGGCGGTGTACAGGGCAATAAATATCAAAATATACATACAAAAGTTAAAAAGAATTAAATAATTATGCCCAATATAAAACAATGATTAAAAAATGTTAAAACCAAATCCAAACCCCAACCCCATCAGACCAGGCCGGATTGTTCAAATAAATAAGTTTTTAGATCGCGTCGGAAGGAGCGAAGGTCGGGGGCCGTCCGGAGCTCAACCGGCAAGCGGTTCCATAGGTCTGGCACGCCCACAGAGAACGCCCTCCCCCTGGGGGCCACCAATCAACATTCGTTGATCGGAGGCACCCGGAGGAGGCCCTCTCTGTGGGAGCGCACTGGGCGGAGGGAGGTTGACGCCAGCAGCAGGTGCTGCCGTAGGTAATCCGGACCCATGCCATGTAGGGCTTTAAAGGTCATTACCAGCACCTTGAATCTCACCCGGAGGGCAACTGGCAGCCAATGCAGCTTGCGGAGCAGAGGTGTAACATGGGAGTATCGGGAGACCCCCAACACTACTCGCGCGGCTGCATTCTGCACCAGCTGAAGCCTCCGAGTGGTCCTCAAGGGCAGCCCCATGTAGAGAGCGTTGCAGTAGTCCAAACGAGAGGTCACGAGTGCATGAGTGACTGTACGCAAGGCATCCCGGTCTAGATAGGGCCACAACTGGCGCACCAGGCGAACCTGGGTGAAGGCCCCCCTAGTCACAGCTCCTATATGGTCTTCTAAGGAGAGCTGTGAATCTAGGAGGACCCCCAAGTTGCGACCCCGATCTACAGGGGGTAATAACTCACCCCCTATGGTAAGAGATGGAATAATCTGCATTTCCCGAGATGCCGGCACGTACAGCCACTCAGTCTTGTCAGGGTTGAGCTGAAGCCTGTTCCTCCCCATCCAGACCCGGACCGCCTCCAGGCAACGGGACATCACATCGAGGGCATCACTGGGGTGGTTTTGGGTTGAAATAAAAAGTTGGGTATCATCAGCATACTGATGATAACCAACTCCAAAACCACGAATGATCTCACCCAGAGGCTTCATGTAGATGTTGAACAGGAGAGGCGAGAGGACCGATCCCTGAGGAACTCCACAAACGAGAGGCCTCAAGGTCGACCTCTGCCCCCCTGCCAACACCGACTGCGAACGCCCCAGAAGGTAGGAGGAGAACCACTGGAGAACTGTGCCTCCCACTCCCAACCCCCTGAGACGCCGCAGCAAGATACCATGGTCGATGGTATCAAAATGACTGGATTCATCTATCAGTTTTGTGTGTCTGTGTGCATTAGTCTTCCATTATTTAGTATTTTTCAACAACGCCAGCATCAATTTCCAGATTGATCCAGAATTCAGAATCAGCAATTACTGGGTAATCCAAAGCATTCACAAGAATTATGGATTTATTGTATATTTTAATCAGTTTAAAATAGCAACTCTGTGTAGCTAAGATAGAGTTAAAAACACACAATATAAAATAACAATATAATAAACACATAATGGCAATTGAGCACAACACCAATCAACAGTAAATCAGCGTCACCTCACAGGCTCAACTAACCTCCTGCCCCCCATTACTAAATAATGATTTACTAATGATGAAGCTATGGACTTTTGAAGAGAACGAAGGCTTTTTGTGTGACCGCAGTCAGATCTTTTATATTATCTACAGATTTGGGAAATAGTCATTTGTTTATCCAAATTTAGATTAAACTAGGATCAAACTTTTTTACTAACTGATTGAAACAAACCACACTTGCATAAAACTGGAGTTTCCTCCAAAGTAAAATTGTAAAAATTATATTATGTTTGGAATGTGTTAAATTCCTCAAGACAAATGTATAAGATTGTTTTCCTGCAAAATAGGGAATAATCTCATATATGCAGCAGAGGTCAGAGTTTTTATGGTTATAAATAGAGTTTAACTGAATTATCAGATACGTTGCGAGTCCTTAATACTGGATAAAAGAGATTCTTCCTGAATATCAGTTTCTATTTGCTACACAAGTTGTGGATTTTTATTTAACACTTCCCCTTTATGTTCAACATCTCATATAACTAAGACTACAGTTCTCTCCTGTGTCATCTGAAAGTAAGTCCCTCTAAACTCAACAGGACATTTCTGATTATAAATAGATAGATTGGACTTCACAACTTTTATACTACTGAGAATGAGGTTGCATACGTATCAAATTCTAAACACTACTAAATAAAATTGATTTTATTTTTGGATCATCCCATGCACACAACCACAAAAATAATTTAAATCATATAACATTATCTTCTTTCATATACATACCTTCTTTCTCTCTTTCTTACTTTGTTCTCTGTATTTTTAGGGTTTAAATGCTCTGTTTGATGTTGTCGTGGTCAACAGGCTCAATATTTTGGAAGTTGTTTTGAAGATACTTCATAAGGACAAGTCAGTAGAGGTAAGTTCATTGTTAGATTGAATAAGATATTGTATGAGATACAGATAGTCCTTGAGTTATGACTGTAATGGAGCCTGCCCATTAGGGTTAGAAGTCTGGACAACGTTAAATGAACTGCCTCAAGTAATGACCAGCCATCCCTACTTTCCCTGTGCATTTGTTAAACGAACGCACAGATTGTTAAGCGGAGCTCAGGGGTGGGGGAGATCCTGGAAAGACTAGTGCAGGCACAAACCCACACTTCCCACCCCTTGTTGGCTTGCATACCAACACACAGCTGATTTTCTTGCCAGACAGAAACAATGAGGAAGGAAAAAGTTGAGCGCACCTGCCTTTCTGTATGAGATGACCAGGCTGAGCCCAAGGGAGGGGCCAAGCACATCATCAGTCTTGAACCACTTTGCACCCACAAGTGATCTAAGTCTAGCCCATCTTGAATTCCGTTGACCCCCATCTATTGCCATTTGCTTCAGTCGTTAGTAGTTCAGGTTCTGGTAGAGAGTGTTAGCATGCAATAAACTTGTATAAATTTGAACCACCTTGCTTCATGGTTATTCTCGCTTGACACTTTCCTAAATTCTGTCCTTCCTCCTGCCAAGGTGCCCTGCCTTTCTGGGGCAAAAAAGGACCAGTGCCCTAGCCTTTCAAAGCGTTTTGCACCCATCAGCTGGCTTCCCATCAGCTGGCCGTAAATCTTGTCCCTCAGCGAGTTGTCCTGTGGTGAGTTGGCCATGATGAGTTGGCTGTGGTGAGTTGTCATAGGCCCCTTTTATGCTGGGTCTGGCTTTTACAGGACAACTTTGCAGCCCTGGATAAAAGGGGTCCATGACAATTCGCCACAGCCAACTCACCATGACCAACTTGCCATGGTGAACTTGCTGTGGCCATCTCGCTGCAGAACAAGAGTTACACTAATATCAAAGAAATGGTGGAATAGAACAAATAAAGGGTGCAAAAGGAGGGACAAAATGAAATGTGAATGAAAAAAATTAAAATAGTTTTTATTTATTTTAGATAATTAAATTGAATTATTAAATTATCCCACAGCAAGTTGTCCCACAGTGAGTTGGGTGTGGTGAGTTGGCCGCAGTGAGTTGGCTGCGCCAAGTTGTCCCATTCCAGCATAAAATGCAGCAGATTCAGGATGAGCTTCCCAAAACCTTTGTCTTGCTTAAACCCCTCCCTCCCACAGAAAGCCACATTTCTTCAATAAACAAAAACAAAAGATGGGAGGGACAGGCTTGTTGATTCCCCCGCCCAAAATTAGATGCTAAAACTAAACTTTGTGACTCTGCCCTCCACTCTCCATCCCTTTTAAAAACCTTATCTTGACTCAGGCTAAAGAATAGAGAAAGGAAGCCAGCAAAAAGAGAAAATCTTTCTGCAGCCCTTTTCCTTTGAATTGGAGGAGGAGGGGAAACCCTTCATCTCCAAAAGTTAGCTGACTAGAAATTTGTGCAACAAAATGGAGGATGCTGGATCTTTGCAAGCTTTAGCTGTCCATCTAACTGTCTGTAGAGTCCAGCTAGGACTTAAAGGCTAGACCATAGACTACTCTCTGTAAGAGGCTTGGGAGAATCAGGCTGGAGCGCTTCAGGGTCCTGTCAGGGCAGGAGTGGGGGGGAGAGAGAGAGGATGCTGCAGCTGCAGCATCCCCCTGGTCTGTTGTAAGGGTGAATGACTCCAGGGCCACTGCAGCTGTCATAAATTTGAAACAGAGTCGTGTGTAGTTTTGGGGTGATAGTTGTATCTTTGAACCATCGTTGTTGTTGTTGTTAGCTGCGAAGTCGTGTCCGACCCATCGCGACCCTATGGACAACATTCCTCCAGGCCTTCCTGTCCTCTACCATCTTCTGGAGTCCATTTAAGCTCACGCCTACTGCTTCAGTGACTCCATCCAGCCACCTCATTCTCTGTCGTCTCCTTCTTCTATTGCCCTCGATCTTTCCCTGTTATTTCTCAAGGAATACCTATACATCTTTTCATATAATCAGTGTTTAAATGTTAGCATTAAATGTTGTAACATTAACATCCTTAGAGCAATGTGACAAACTGCTCTTGAATTTAATAAATGAAAATACTGGAATCAAATACTATTTAGAACAGTTCCTTCAAAAAAAGAATATTTCTCCAAATGATTAATGGGCCACCTTTATATTGCATAATATTCTTTGATCATGACTGTGAATGCTGCTAAAACTACAGGTAGTCCTTGACTTGCAACAATTCATTTAGGGACTGTTTAAAGTTATAACAGCACTAGCTTAACAACTGCAATGATTCACTGAACAACTGTGGCAAGAAGGGTGGAAAAATGGGGCAAAAGTTACTTAACAAATGTCACACTTAGTGACAGAAATTTTGAGCTCAATTGTAGTAGTCGAGGACTGCCTGTACTTGATCATATTGATTAAGTGGCGTCTTGCCAGAATACTATAATTATATCCTTTCAGAGTCTCTCTGTCTTGAGCTCAACCTAAATTTTCCATGTCAAAACAATAATTAGTGTCTTATTGTTTCGGTTTAATTGTAGATACATCATGCTATAAGTGAGAGAACAGTTCATCTGTTCCTCACGATTGTGGGTTAATTAGGATAGTTTTTGCAACCTGAAATACAGAATTCTGTCATAAGAAGGTATTCAGAAGTTTTATGGCAATACTGTACTTCATGCTTCAAAATGACATTATGTTAAAACTAGGCTATCACAAAATGCTGTTCAGTTAAATAAATCTCTTGCTTATTCTAGTCTTGCTTTCAGCAATTGTTTCCATTTATTTCAGTGGAATTCACCTCCAAATAAAATGATAGTTGGAAGCAGAATGTTAAATTTAGGAATAAAATACATATACCAACACCCACAATAGATTTCTTTGGATCTTTCAATATAGCTGAGAACTTCTTGCAAGGAATAATATTATACATCCCTTTTTAGTTAGGCATCACATATACTGTAAGAAGCAAGGTTTTCCATAAATATTGGATATAAAAGTTCTGAACTGAAATCCAAAACGTCTGGAAAGCAACAGTAGAGGAAGACAGCGTAGGAGAGATTTCTCTGCAAAAATTACTCTGATTGCCCTTATGGAAGTCATCAAATAGGTTTGTTTGTTTTCATCGAATTTCTACATTGCCATCTCAATTAAGTGGCTTGTATTCTCACCAAGATATCTGACAGCACTGCATATTTTATTTTACCTCACACTTCAGTCATATTGTATGACCAATAAGGGGGCAAGTTTAATAAACAGTAAAAAAATTAAAGATTATATATGGCTGAATGTTTTTAAAAAGCACCAAATTAAGTATCATATCAAAGCTTTAATGTGACATCTGTCCACAGCTTTTGAAACCTGACTGTTACTGTAATATTGGCTTTCTTCCTTGTTTAAATTGTTGTTTTCTCAGTTATCAAACACGGTAAATAATAGTATCTGATAACTGCCAGATATCATAAAGATTGCATGTCATCTAACAAATTCAAAATATCATAGAATGTCTACTATAAATGTCAAATACTAAACACCATTGTTATTCTGTGTCAAATAAAATTAAAAATATCATTCCAGGCTACTATTAAATTCTGTTACATTACAGCTATAAGTATTTTAAATATCTACCAAAGTGTACAAATATTTTTTTTCAAATTATGAACAGGTAAAGCAATGGCAATACTATATAGGTTTGTATACATTCACATTGACATATCTGAAATAAGTTTATTGATACATGTAGAAAGTAACGCTAAATAATTTTTAAAAAAACCTTAGCAAGCTAACATAATATTTCCACCAAATTTCCTTCCAAAAGACTTCTCTGTTGATTTCAATAAAAGTGGAATCTTTTATTCTGTTATTAAGCTTGTGAGATAGATAAGCATTGAAATTTATAGAATTATTTCTTAATGTTTCTTGTTGTGGTAAAGTACTATAAAACAGAATGCTTGTTTTTAATGACATTTTATACTACCAACTATCAAGCCAGTGCATAAATGTACAGATCAATAAAATCAAATGACACCAACATAATTCAATCAGCAGTAACACCTACATGGATGTTTCTATAATGAGGAATTGCATTTCAATATCTTATGGCAAAATACTGTATATAATGATAGATGCCTCCCACACTTTGTTATTCTTATACAGCTATGGAATTTAGTTTGGGCCATGATTCAAACCATCTATCCCTACTAGCTTTCTGGGAAGCCTTTAAACCATGATTTGTCCAAAAACCTTGGGGTTCCCCTGTGGAGCGTGCAAGATGTTCAGATGGTTGTTATTCTCCCGCAATCTTGGTTATTTTAATGGCTGTTACAATTATTTTTAATGAGAGCTAGTTAACTTTTCTCATTCCTATCCAGTCTGTGCATACCTATCTGCTCTGTTTTCTATTTTTAAGAGTAAAAAGCGGTTAATAACTTAAGATTTCTTTTTTTAATAATTATTTCCTTTTTCTTCATAGGGCCTGGTCGTGTTTAGAAAAGGACTTCTTTTCAGAATGATTCTTTTGCTATCTGGAGGAGCCACTGTTCTATATGCCCGCTGGCAAATTATGGGCACAGGGCCTCCACCATTTACAGAAGTGGATAACCCAGCTTCATTTGCAACCAGTCCTTTTGTAAGGGTAAGCTGGAAAAAATGGGGTTTTGCCAACATTAATGATTATTGGAAAGATCAGACAGTGGCACAGGGCAGTAACACAGTGAATGTACTGTGTAAATTGAGTTCCCAATTGAGTTCACTTCCAACTATGCCAATAATAGTTTAGGGGGAAAAATGTCTACCAGGGGTCTTGGAAATAGTTGCTGATCAAAATAGACAGTATGAAGCTGGGTTGGACCAGGATCTCATGTAGTTCTCATGTAGATCTCATAAGTTCATATCAGGGCCTGCAGGGAGGAGGGGTTGGAATCAAAGAAACAAAAACAGAGGTGACCTCCCCCAGATTGAAGGGGTGCCCCTTTTAATAACATATACACAAGAGGCTTGGCTCCAGTTGTGTGGTCATAACAGCCAACTTGAATTTTAAACTTTCCATGGGGACCTTTAATTTATACATACATTATTTCCTAACCTTCCAAGGAACTGTAATCATCTTGACCTGCAAGGTCATTCTGATCACATCAAGATAACATTATTTTACTTACATTTCACTAGCTGGTTGAGTCTTGTGAAATCTCTTTGGTTTGATTCAGTTTAAATAGCAGAAGATGTTTCCTTGAAATTCAGATTCATTTGTGAAATGTTGATTTCCCCTTCCTGTTTTTGATATTCCCACAACCTCATATACACACACACACACACATATTTTCCCTTTCATTGACAGGCTGTAAATTATAATTACTACTATTCTCTGAATGCTTGGCTGCTGCTGTGTCCCTGGTGGCTGTGTTTTGATTGGTCAATGGGCTGCGTGCCCCTTATTAAGTCAGTCAGTGACCGGAGAATAATTGCCCTGGTGCTTCTTTGGCTGTGCCTGATTGTGCTGGCGTGCCAAGCTTTGGGTTCGAAAGATGGCCAGAAGAGAAGGTAAATGCGGGTCAACATGTTAAGGTTCTCCTAAGTTGGTAAGACATTATTGCATGACATATAGCGCCACTCTTTGTGGAATTAGTGGAATCAATATTCTTTAGCAAATGCAGCGCCAATAAATATTTATAGCAGCACCCTCCTAATTAGGGCCCATCTTTATTTCCACTGGCCATGAGAAGAAAACCTGAAGGGGAAAGTAATGCCTTATCTTCCTTGTGAGAGGACATTTTGAGCTCTTTAACTCTGTAGGAGGTAAAAAAATAATTTGTGCTCAGAATAACGTATAATTGATCTGTGATGTTTTTCAACACTTTTGCTCTGGCAAAACTAAAAAAATAATTATTGATATTGGCTGTGTTAGTTTTAAATGGAATTTTGCCCCAGGATGATTACTCTTTTGTTGATAAACAGATCCAGGGAAAGTAATGGAAAAACATATTGTCATTTTAAACAAATGAAAGTTGTTTGACAGAATTGAATTGTTAAATGATTTCTGTAGAAGTATTAAGGTACACTTCTGTGATGATTAGATAATCAGTAATTATTCTCTCATTTGCACTTGTTTTAATTGACAAAAAGGACTGGGCTTCAGATTAGACGTTTTCTGTGAGCACTTGCTTTGTTTCAGATTGCAATTTTTAAAACAAGAATTATTTTAAAAATAATAATCTTATGTGCATCACAGTGCTTGAATGGTTCATTGTACATCGTATAGTTTCAAACAAACTTGCAAGGTAGGGTTGTCCTAATCATGCAAGGGAAAGGATTTTTTTTATTATAGATATCTTAGATATTTTTCTTTACTGTATTATGTTTGGATATTTATATTTTTCTTGATACTGATATTTTTCTAAGCCATCAACATGTGTTTTGTTCCAGATATGCAGCACTGCATGTTCCTGGGAAATATCTAGGACTAGTCTTTAATATCCCCGAAACATTAAAAGGAAATAACTGTATTTAGGCAGCAACTGTATTTGTTGTTGTGTCTTGTCATCTGAAATCCTATGCATTGACATGGTGGAAAAAAAAACCAAAACAGAGAGCCATGGTCCATGATTATTTTTTTTAAAAAAAGCAAAATATCTTGTAATAAACCTGAGAAAGTCATAGTTAAATAGCAGTCATCCTGTAGAGCTCTTCTACAGAGGTAACAAAATATTTCTTCAAAATAAAGAGAATAGTTTCGATCTTCACCTTGCATAGTTAGAATTATTAGATTGAATCATTTCTTTCTAAATGGTTTGTAATCCTTTAATGCTGGAAATTAAAGACCATGCTGAGAAGCCTATGTGTTTTTTCCCCCATGATGTAGTAAGAGTTTTATTACATGTTGTAAAATATTTTTTTCCTCTGCATTTCAGAATCCTTACCCTGGGAATGGGATTTCTCATCATTCCTTTTCTTCCTGCAAGTAACCTATTTTTTAGAGTTGGGTTTGTTGTTGCCGAGAGAGTCACCTATCTCCCCAGTATTGGTTACTGCATATTGATTACATACGGATTTTGTCTGTTGTGTAAACAAGCTAACAAAAAGGTACAAACAACATTATCCTAACGGTTGAGAAAATGGAAAAGAGATGTAAAAGCTGAGATTTTTAATGTGTGTCTTCTTTCTCAAGAAATTGTTGGTTGCTGCTCTGCTGGGTCTCTTATTGATAAATGTGTGGCGTTCCATCATCCGTAGTAACCAATGGAGATCGGAGGAGCAGCTTTTTAGAAGTGCTTTGTCTGTTTGTCCACTGAATGCCAAAGTAAGCTTTTGCATTTTCTAAAAATAGTAATTCTATTGTTCTATTATTGTAAATAATTATCATTTCTGGTATTTGCCTTCTTGCACAATCACCTTGGGATTATTTTCTATTATATCAGCAGTTTTAATAATCAAAAAATTTAGTGAAGGTATTTATTCCTAATGATTTGTCTTAGTTCAATTGTTTTCTGTATAGATTTTATTACTTCATTTCCTAATTGAAAAATGACCATAGGAAGAAAAATCCTATACATTCTATAAAACATCCAAGGTCACATTAAAACCATTTTTATAATAAGTAGTAAACAATGCTTCAAGTCCTATTTAGTGATACAGTTGCTGTGTTAGCGATAGCTAATAAGAATAATATTATATTTGCTGAGTAGGAAAACAAGAACATCTTCATTGCGTGTTTAGCGACGATGTCACACCTAATTTTATTGATTGGATATAGGCACACTAATTAGCACAATCTTGATTTCTGAAATGCCATGGCCATCATGCCTGAATTAAAGCATTGCCTTCAGGCCTTAAATTATTTTTGCTTCTCCATCACTAGAATTAATTTGACTATTGTTGATGTCTGAGTTAGGTAAAAAACTCTGAGGATTACATGATCTTTTGTGATGAAGTGGTGTGTGGCACACAGTGACCAGCTGCATAGAATTTTTGAAGAGTAATAAATCCAGTGAACATGTGGCTTTGAGGCATACATATCCCTTGTCATGTAGACCAACAACTTCAAATGCTGTTTTATACATTTTTCGATCTGAATGTTCTGCTCATAGGAAGGATCCATGAATAAATTATGCTGTTTTACTTCTAAGCTTAACAATTCCTAAACTAATATCCTTAGGAGTGAAATGGTTTATTTATTTACTTATGAGCACAAGGTGGTAGCAGAAAATTCAGAATTTGTGTTCTTTGTGCAGAGGTGCTTCTTCAAAAATTGGGTTAATCCCTGATTTTCTGCATTACTAAAAACAACTGGATGTTGTTAATAAAGCTGTTAATAATATATGTATTCGCCAGGCACAAATGTTATATAATGTTCATTTTCCTCTCATTACAGTTGCTTATGTCTAAAATGTGAGCAATGGAACTTTTACTTTTCTATCTTAAGTCTTCCTCTAGAATATGTCAAAAGGCAGGTTAATGAGAGAGAATCTGGAATATAAGCTTCAATATGAACAAAATGTAATATTGTAAATCAATTCAAAATAGGGAAAAAAGTCAGTTCTATAAAGAACTAGTATTCTGCTTAGATTGTCACATCCAACATTCGATTTTTCCCGTAGTGTTCTGTAGATATATGGGCATATAGAAGTAATTATAATACATTTTTATAGTATCTGGCATTATGTTTTAATATTTCTTGAAACAGGGGACCCATTTTCAGTTTAATTTGGAGTACAGTTCCCACCAAGACAACATGTGAAAATATATAGACTGTATAATCATATTCTAACACACAGCTGAACTTAAGTCTTTTATACATTTGTTGCAGAAAGCAATCCATTCTAATCACAAAACTTAAATATGTAACTCCTAATTTTGTTTTTTTTTAATTACAAAGGCTGTAATTCTTAGATTTAATTTTGAAACCATAATATTTATTTGAGATTGACTACATGAAAAAGTGCAATTATAGAGCAAATTGAAAATATAGTAAATTTAATTCTGATATAAGCATTCCAGCCAATTGTCAATATCAGCATCAGTTTGATTTTCATTTGGGAATTATTTGACTTAGATGTGCAATCAAAATGCAATCTTAATAGTCACTTTCTGAATAGCATTTCCATTATCAAAGAACAGGTTCCATACCCAAACCAATTAACCATTGAGAATTTTTTTTTCATTCTCCAACAAATTGCGGCATGGATATCTGATAGAAAAATACCTTTGAGCTTTTAAGCATTGAAAGTGGTGGTGGGTGAAGATAAGCTCTGGGTCTTATTAAGTGTTCTTGATATATGGCTGGGGACCAGAGCCTCTATACTTAAAGCTAAGAGCTCTTTCAATACTGTATCGCTTTTTTTTCTCCTACTTAGCTGTTGTTTAGATGTAAGGATAATTACATCTGCCTCTTGCATAATAATCTGTTTTTTTAATAGGCATACCAAGCATCATGTTAAAATACAAGAATAAAAAATACACATTTATTAAAATTGTTGTAATTGTCCAAATCAAATTTTTGTAAACCAAAAGTCATATGCATTGAAAGAATATCACTGGCTAGAATGATATGGTTCTGACCTTTGCTTTCAGGTCCATTATAATGTTGGCAAAAACTTAGCTGATAATGGCAATCAAAGTGCTGCAATCAGCTACTACAGAGAGGCTGTAAGGTATGGATGATTTGGAGTGCTTTTTTTAAAAAAAAATGTTGGTTTGGTTAAAAAAGCAGAAAGCAGATACAGGGTAAGAACGTGACCATTCAGAAAGATCGTCAGCAGCGATAACAGAATATTGTACAGAATACAGAATAAAACATTAATTTAAGGAAATACATTCTAAGCCATGTTTGTTTTAACTATGTGTTGTTGAATGAACCGTTCTGGTTTAGTATGTACTTAATGTTAAACAATATACCATTTTACAGTGGCTGGGATTCGATAGTGTATTAAGGTAAAACTAGTTTAATAAAATAAAATAAAATAAAAATGGCTTAGCAGAATTTGGAAACTAACCCAGTGATTTAAAAATATTGGTGAAGTGGCCCAGGAAAAAATACTTTATAAACATCAACTGTACTAACTAGATAAAATTACATATCTGTAAAATTTGAAGACAGATTTGAACATTAACACCACATTTTATTACTCCTCCTCAAATAATGAGGATGTTTAGTTCCAGACTTTAATTAACGGCGAAGTTATGCTTTCTGTTATTGTCCTTAGTACAGGTAGTCCTTGACTTACAGCCACAATTGGGGCCAGAATTTCTGTTGCTAAGCAAGGTACCTGCTAAATCAGTCAGGTCTGATTTTACAACCTTTTTTACCACAGATGTTAGGTGAATTGTTGCAGTCAGGGCTTTTTTTCCTCATAGAACGCTCAGAACGGAGTTCCGGCACCTTTTTTGGATGGAACCTTGTAGGTTAGGCAAGACAGGTTGTATGACATGTGTGAGTTCCGGCACCTTTTTCTTTTACAAAAAAAGCACTGGTTGCAGTTGTTAAGCAAATCAGGCTTCCCCCATTGACTTTGTTAGAAGCTAGTAGGGAAGGTTGCAAATGGGACTTAGCAACCATCATAAATGATTGTCAAGCTCTGAAATATTGATCACGTGACCATGGAGGTGCTGAGATGGTCATTAAGTACAGTGACCAGTTTGTAACCTTAAAGGCTGCTAAACCATTGGTTGTGATTCGGGGACTACCTATACAACCATTAGCGAGCAATAAAGCATTGCTGAGATCAAAACCAGGCTATACAAAAATGCACGTAAACAGAAACCGTTGTTTTTGAAGTTTATTTGGGAGGCTTTTCCTTCCTCTCTATCTTGTTTCGTGTTGATTTGGGCTGCGGGTGTTCGGTAGTCAGATGCAGTTTAATACATGCTTGAGAGTGTTATTACATGCCTACATCTGTTCTTCAATTGATATAAAAATGACAGGTGGAAGAGAAGGATTGTGGCTGTGTAGACAAATAAAATTAGGAGAGCTGGCTCCTTTGACTAAGTAATTCTTTTATTTGTTTTTGTCTTTTCAATCCCAGATTGAATCCTAAATACGTTCACGCCATGAACAACTTGGGAAATATCTTGAAAGAAAAAAATGAACTTCATGAAGCTGAAGAACTTCTCTCACTAGCTGTTCAAATACAGTATGTTTTAAACACCAAACTCTAGCTGTGGGTCATCAATATATTGTTGTACTACGAAGGAAGGCAAATATTGTGGAATTATCTGGATCTTTTCTTAGTTAATTTTCTGAAATATACTCTGTGATGCAGTTATGTGTAAAGTGTTTCATTAGAGGAAACTCTAGAACATTATTCTTCCAGATTACACAAAGCTGTCTTTTTCAGGCTGTTTTTCATAAATTGTTATGCTGTGGCCTAGACCCAAAAAGTATGGTCAAGATAAGAAAAAATTCCAGAATTTCTCAAAACTTTTCTTGCTTGGAATGAAGTACTTTGCCTGCTTCTAGAGTAAATTTGGTCTTAAAGGGTGTGCAAATAGTGCAGCTACTACAAAATGGAGTTATATTATTTCTTGTCATATACTTTGGGGACCAATGCCATTGGCTAATAGTTTGCTTCTTTGACATAAATTGGAGTTAGATTGAAGTTACCTGAAAGACAATCACTTCCTTATTCAAATGCCCTTCTTTAGATCCCACGAGCAAGAGAAGGTAGGTTAACTCGAACATAGAACAAGTATTTTCTGCACTTAATCTTAACCAAAAGTCCAAGAAGCAATGAGAACAAATGAGAGTGGTTTCTGGATTATAGAACATGTTTCCCTTCTCTTTAGTTGTAGGGAAAATCGATTCAGCCTGGCTTTGCATTATCTCTATTTTTTGTATTTAAATTATTTTCCCCTCCCCCTTGTCCTTAATGTACTATGTTATTACATTATTGTTTGTTTGTGTTTTTTTAAAAAACACGTTAAATTGCTTTACAGTTTTAAATTCAGATTGCATTTTTAATTTTATAAATAAGGGACATCAAAGCTGTCATGTACTTAATATGCTAAAATGTTCACAACTCTCTTTGCCTAGGCCTGATTTTGCAGCAGCATGGATGAATTTAGGGATAGTGCAGAATAGCTTAAGAAGGTATGAAGAAGCAGAGAAAAGCTACTGGACTGCAATTAGACACAGGAAAAAATACCCAGATTGTTACTATAATCTAGGACGCTTAGTAAGTGTACTTATTTATCTTTCTGCTAATGATCCTAGATCAGCCTTTCTCAACCTTAGCAACTTTAAGTTGTCTGGTCGTCAACTCCCAGAATTCCCCACCAAGCAACACCTGGGAGTTGAAGTACACACACCTTAAAGTTGCCAAGGTCAAGAAACACTGCCCTAGATACGTAAGATGCAGTGAGTTTTGAATGTTGATCAGTTGCTCATTAGAGAGTACCTCCTTGGACTTTGGATTTGTTTAGGAAGATTCTGTAGGGTCTTTCACACGCTGAAGTTGCAGTCATACTTTTAATAGAAGTGAATTATAAATCAGGATGGCATCAGAACGAATGTAAACCGAACCTCACTTTGTAACTTCTGGTTCCCCAGAAATGCTCAGGTAAAGACTCTTATTGAGGAACTAAATGTTTCTTGTACTATATGTACAAGAATATACAATATGTAAAACTGTATATTAGAGTGGTGAAAATTAGCAGCACACTGTGTCCTATATCAGGGGTACCCAACCCCTGGTCCATTGACCAGCACCAATCAGTGGCATGCCAGAAACCGATCCATGGAAACAAGCGAAGCCCCATCTGCAGGGTGCAAAACCATACCCACTCCAGTCCACAGAAAAACCTCTCTCCACAAAACCGGTCCCTGGTACCCAAAAGATTGGGGGTTGCTGTCCTATATAATTGCTATAGTACAGGTAGCCCTCGACTTACAACAGTTCATTTAGTGACCGCTCAAAGGTACAACAACATTGAAAAGCGTAGATTTATGACCATTTTTCACAGTTACAACATTTGCAGCACCCCTTTGGTCCTATAATCAAAATTCAGATGCTTGGCAACTGGTTCCTATTTATGATGGTTGCAGTATCCTGGAGTCACGTGATCAGCTTTTGTGATCTTCTGACAAGCAAAGTCAATGGGGAAGCCACATTCATTTAACAACCAGGTTATTAACTTATCAGCTGCAGGGATTCACTTGACAACTGTGGCAAGAAAGTTGTAAAACGGGACAAAACCCACATAACAAATGTCTCACTTAACAACAAAAAATTTGGACTCAATTGTGGTCGTACGTCGAGGACTACCTGTAATTGAACAATCTAAAAGTCTGAGGAGAAATGGAGAAAAGGGCTAAGGAGACTATTAATTGAACAATAGTAGGGATAAATGCTGTTTAATAAAATTAGTAATAAATTAGCAGGTACACAGATACCACTGCTAATTTTCTCCCAACTGCTGTTTTTGACAGTCTTTTGGGGGGAGGGGTCAATTCTCCCTTTCCTATTAACCCTCACCAAATTGGGGGGAAGAGTAATTTCATTTCTTAATATTTTACTATCGTGCAAAAAATTAGCACCAACTAGGGATCGGTGATGCCTTGTGAATGCCACAGATTGGTATGTTATGCCTCCACAAGACCTAAAGCCCCCTTTTGATCTCTGTTGCTACACAAAACTCAAATTCTCCCCAAACCTGAAAATGTGAGTTCTCCCCTCTCCAGAAGTGTCCTGGGAGGTCCTGAGACTACAAAAACCATGCTTGAGGTTGTGGATTATAAACTATGGACAGATCATCTGTGTCCTATTTCCAAACCAGCCTTGATATTCCAGACAGTAACTGGATAAATGTAAATAATAGGCAAATTTTGCCTGGCTGTTACTCTTATTCTGATGGGTTTTCTTTGTGGTTTTGTTAGATTGTTTTGTTTGCTTGTTTGCTTTGTACTCCAACATGTAAGACACGTAGAATGAAGAAGCTTATATCAGTTGGGAAAGCCAGTTTCTTCAATCAATAAATAACAGTCTTCCTTCTAAAATAAGAGAAGCATATTTGGGCTGTTTGAATGTTAGGGCAATACAGCCCTTCTGATTTAAGCATGAGGGATACTTTGGGACATTCTCCATGCTTTTGGAGGGTGTAGAAGCACTGACCCGCAGTGTCCTGGAATTATAATTATTCACGTTGCAGATTTAGTCGGTATGCAGCGACTCTCCTACAGAGGGACCTCAACAAGAGCTACTTTTCTTAACTTGTTATCTCATGGCCAATTGTGTTACTTTCAGTATGCCGATCTAAATCGCCACATAGATGCACTGAATGCCTGGAGAAACGCCACAGTGCTGAAACCACAACATAGTTTGGCTTGGAACAATATGATTATATTGCTCGACAATACAGGTACAATATGCTTTTTTTCCCCCTAGAGTATTTTTTTTAATCTTGTTTAGATCTCCAGCCCATTGTTTTCTGCTACCGGAAGTGGGGCTGTAGTTCTAAAATAGGGACGAGAATGTCACCAACCCAAGATTTTACAGCTGCTCTAAAACGGCATCTCTCACAAACTGTACATAAGCTTGTCATTGCAAAATGCTGAACGTGCCAAAAGTGTGTCTTTAGACATCGGTTTTCCATTTGTATCAATGTCTTGGTGGGGGGCAGAATCTCAGAATTGAACAAGAAATAAATTTATTATTACATTGTAGTGTTTGAAATCATAACAGATGTAGAAGTTTCGGGCAACCATCTTTTGAAAAGACTCACCATGTATTATGTCAGTTTTATCTCACGATGGATTGGACCTTTGTATCAAATTAATTGATTAAGATTCCTAATTTGATTAGCTTAAAAAAATTCAATAAAAGAGAAAGGATCATCCTGGTATCTGTCAGTTTACTAATCAATTAGAAAATCTTTCATTCTGCTGGTGGTTCCCTCTGTTCTTTTTCTCCAACAGCCTTCAGAAAACTCACAAAACCTTTTATTTCATGTTGGTGTTCTTCAGTTTATTTCTGTGTTTGATATGAACATTTCTTAATCTGGTTATATTCACATCCTGATTATGAACATGTTTTAAATGCATAGTAGCCAAACATTTATTTCATACTTTACCTCTAGAAAAAAATACTGTGCAAATTTTAATGCCCTGCTCTTCACTTGCAATTCATTTTTTATTATTTGATCTGTTCTTGTTCTTGTATTCTTTAAGGAAAATAGCTAATCATCTTATTTTGATTAAAAACAGTTATTCTCCCTTGTTCCATCTCACTCTCTCCTTTAATTTGTTCCTAGGGAACTTGGCACAAGCAGAAACTGTTGGAAGGGAAGCTTTGGAGTTAATACCAAATGATCATTCTCTTATGTTTTCGCTGGCAAATGTACTGGGGAAATCACAGAAATATAAGGTAAAGCATTTTTCTAACCACAATTTGTAGGTAGGTAACTCCTACGAATCTTATTTTTCAACGATTCAGAGATTAGGTATGTCCTCAGAAATGTGACTCAGTGAAAAATTGGCGATGGATTTAATTTGGAAGCCAACACAGCAAAATATGTATTTTTATGCAGACTTGTGGATTTGTTTTTTTCAAAATTACAGGGGAAAGAAATCTTAAGAGAAATTGTAAGTCCTATCCAAATGGCATTGCCAGGTTGTGGGATGATAAACAGTTGTTACCAGGCAATTTCATTTTTTTTTACCTGACTAAACTGAAGCACACTGGTTCATTTTTGGATTAAGGGGTAGATAGAAATATACAAACAGGAGTTTCTTCCAGAACAATCCAAAATCCAGATACAAATATGTCTCAGTTATTACGATTAATTATTGTATGCAAGAAGCTCAAACCGTAAATTTAGAAAAAAACTATTTTGTTCAACAAATTTTTGAACTTGATAATACTTTTTAGATAGCGTGTTGTAGTAAAAATAGCATCAATTTCAAAAATAGTTTGAAGTACAAAAGTTTTTTATTCCTATTTAATATGATAAAAACATTTAAAACAATGTAAGTTGCACACAGTTATAGTTTCCTTGATCTTACCTATTAAACAATAACTTTCTTTTAACAAAAGGAAATTGGCTTAAATATAGTCTTTAAAGCCTTAAGGATGTCATCCATGAAGGATCTGTAAGCTTTACAGAAATCATTTTTAAAAATGAATCATGAAAATGCCCACTGCTTTCAATTGTTCAGACTAAGGCAGGTTATTTGCAGCCACCAGGGAAAATGGAAAATTAAGAAGAGATTTATGAACAAATATGAAACAAAAATTTGTTAGAGAAATAATGAAAATTATTTTGCCAAGCTATAAATCTATAAATCCTTTTTAAGTTAGAATTTCTCTCTCTCTCTCTCTCTCTCTCTTTGTGTGTGTCTGTCTGTGTGAGAGAGATTTTCCAGTAAAAATACTGTTACAGTTTACCAATGAAGAATGTGAATGCACCTCACATACAAATACTGTAATGTCTTAGAAGTAATTAAATCAAAAAATCCAGATGATCTCTAGAGCAGGAAAAGGCAGGATTTGATACCTGTTTTCTGTAATCTAGAGGTGGTCTGGATTTTTGTAGCCCAGATCTGATAACTTTAGATTTATACCATCAATTTTCTTGAGACTAAATTTATTTGAATGTGTTGGTTTTAAGTAGTGATTTGTATGAACCTTTGGTTTCTAATGCAGCCCACAAGTGTTTTTGTGTTCTTACCAACACTGAAGTAATTACAGTCTAATTGACAGCAACTACCAACCAACAGCTGGATTGGCCTGTGAATTATATTGTCCGTATCTCCATTAGAGAGAAATGGAAGTGTGAATGCACATGAAAAAAATAGGGTGACATAATCACATTAATTGACCATAGAGCATGAGGTAATTGGGAGTGTTTGGTTGCACTTGACATTGTAGGCACTACAAAAATAGCTTGTCCTGTTGATCTCTTTTTCTGAATTATTCAGGAATCTGAAGCTTTGTTCCACAAGGCAATTAAAGCCAATCCAACGGCTGCCAGTTACCATGGCAATTTGGGTAAGACATTTTATAGCTCCCCTGGTGCAAACTTTTTTTAAAAAATTCAGACACTGGTTGAATTTTTTTTTTCACATTCAGTCTCTTGCAGGCATTCTTCTGCTAGCTAGATTTCTCATCCGCCTGCTTGCTAAGCAAATTGCCAAAAGATACTGGAGTTCTTAGAGCAGGTTTCCAATAGTATCAAGCCAATCACATTGTATGACAGACCAACCAGGCAGGCTGCCTGCTGCAACCCAGAGGTGGTGTATGTCAGTGGTGGCCAATTGTCCTGTGCTTGCAAATCACAATAAGCCCCCCTGATAAAAATAGCCATTTATGGCTCTAGCACAATCTACTCTTGTCATTCCTTGGCCTGTGTAGCTCCAAACATGTCTGCTCCAGCTGGCTTACAGAGCAGGCTGCCACTGTGCCGACAGCCAACCAAATGTTTTAATGTTTTCTACATAATTGGCAAGACTGTGTATTCGTCAACAACGCTGCTAACAAAAAATCCCTTTTGCTGTTTCAGCTGTACTGTACCATCGCTGGGGAAATTTTGACTTAGCCAAGAAACACTATGAAGTCTCTCTGAAGCTTGATCCCACAGCAGCTGGGACCAGGGAAAACTATAGTCTTTTAAAAAAGAAACTGGACCAACTGCAAAAAAAAAAGGATGATGTCTGAGGTTTCTTCTCAGGCTTTGAATGCAGATTGCATACACTGATGGGTAACATGGCTACTGATCACCAGGGAGAGGCGTTGTTACCCAGGTCTACAGAACACAACAACATGGGTCATTGAGACGTTTCTTGAAATTTAGTGTTAGAATTTCAAAGGGGGAAAAAGGTCCTAGTTTAGAACATTTTATTTAGAGAATTAAAAGGGCTTGCTTCTCCTTTTCAGGGTTGTTTTTTTTTTGAACCAGTGATGAAATCAGATGAATATTTATACAGATATCCAGTCATTTGCACTGGTAGAGTCCACGTTAAAATAAAGATTTGGAGATATTCTTCAGCAGAGCGTGTGAACGGAAAATTGTTCAGTTCAGAAACGGAAATGGATGGTAACTGAAGATGGGCTCCAGCATGAGTCCAAGAACTCCAGCATGAGTCCAAGAGCTCTGGTTCCGGTGACCAACTCAAATTTGATTTTGCATTATTATACTGGGACACGTATATTTGCCTTCATTCGTGGATGGTAACTGTTCGCTTTCAATAGGAATTCCAGTGCAGTACTGGTATAGTCCTTGACTTACAACCACAATTGGGACTAATTTTAGTTTCAAAAGAGATACAGTTATTAAGTGAGACATCATGTGACTGGATCCAAGTTTACAACCATTTTACCATGAACACTAAGCAAATTACACAGTTGTTAAGCAAACCTGGCTCCCCGAATTGACTTGGCTTGTGGGAAGCCCGCTGGGAAGTTGCGAATTGTTATCAGGTGATTGCAAGATGATGCAACTATCATCCATGCAACCAGTTGCCAAGAGCCCAGATTGCAATCACATGACTTCAGAAGGGGCAGGATGGTTGTAACTTTGGGGGGAGGGGAGATTGTAAGAAAGTTTTTTTGAGGCTGTCATAACTTTGCGCTGTCATTAGACAGTTGTAAGTCAAAGACTATCTGTTTCAAATATTACCTTCTAATAAGGACAACACTTTGATCAGTGAAATTGATTTGTACATTCATGAAGAGATTATTTGCTTCAATAACACAGAAGGTGAAGTAGCTTTTATTTGGCCAGGCTTTAATTGCTGTCCATGAGTTGTAAATAAACCTGCTGAACATGTGATACAGCAGGTCGAGATTTTTCCACTGCAAGAAGTCTTTGAATTCATACTGCTCCTAGGTTCAAATATTTGCTATCACCTAAGTTAAAGTCAGTGTTTGACTAGGTTATAAAGGAGGGCTTGCTATTTTGAAGTTTGGAAAATTGAGGGTGTCTGGAAGGTTAAGTATTTAAACACTTAAACTGGGTAATGATCATTACTTCAGACAAAGGGGCTTTTTACTCTGGGTTTAATATATTGGTGTCTGTTTTTGTGGTCCTATAAAGAGCTTAAATCCATACAATTTCTTGATGATTCTTCATTTCTTCTTGGTGAGTATAGAGATTCTAAAAACATACTCTAAGGTCACCTGTTAGTATTATATCTAACTTTGTCTAGTAACTTAAGGATCAGGAAATGGTTTGTTGTTCCATGTCCATATTTATTCTTGGTGGAGTCTGTATTTTTCTGTGCTGAAGACAAAGAAAAGGATATGCACTGAGCCAGGAAAGTGAAAAAGAAATAAATATGATGTGCATGTATTTTATTCTAGAATCTTAGTTCCCGTTTTCAGCTTCTTCTAAAAATAGCACCAATATGGAGAGAGGAGTTTTAAAGAATTCTTTAGCATCATGATTTCTGTATTAGGGATTCCACACACTTCATTAAAAAAAATTCAGACAAATAGATTCTATTCAGCCTTGTGCTGTTTTAGCCATCATGGATTTTTTTAGATATTAATATTCCATCAGACAAGATAGTTATAGAGCAGAGGTCACCAATCCCTGGTCCATGGAATGGCACCAGACCACGGCCTATCAGGATCTGGGCCATGCAAGCCAGAGAAGTCCCACCTGCGCACACAGAGGATCCAGGCAGTGCATGAAACCATGCCCCCTTCCCCCCCCCCCCCAAGTCTGCAGAAAAATTGCCCTCCACAGAAATGATTCTTGGCACACGAAAGGTTGAGGGCCACTGTTATAGAGAATATTTTAAATATCTAGAAAGCCCACATGCCATATTCATTTCATTACAGATTCTGGAATAAAGTAAGTGTTCCTTATTTATTTTTCATTTTCCATTATTGAAGACAAAGTCAAATGTTACCTTTCTTCCCGCTGACACATATATCTCCAGATAGTTGTTACATCAGATTCATGCTCATTCAATAATAAGAGCAATTTTCTGGGAATGGAAACCTCTATATTTTGCAAAGCATGTAGCTTGATGCTGTCAATTTTGAGGATACCATGATACTGTAATTTTGTTTTTTTCCCCAACTTTAAATATGTTCGGGTTCTCTTGTTTATTCAACATTAGATGAACAGATTCAAGATAGAGATATAACCATTTCTGTAGTACTTGCATATGTTAAGCTACAACTGTGTTTATTCAGATTATTTTCTCATATACACTTCAATTTATATGCTTGTGTACAAGTACTAAGGATCTCTTGGCGTTCAAAAGTCTTATTTTAATTTTTTAAAAAAAAATAATGATGTCGATATCGATCTTGTCAGACAAAATATCTGATTGGATAATAGAATTCAATGTCACCAGTTGTAAAAGCTTTATGATTCTAAAAATCTGTTTGGTAATTGAGTTTTTCCTGACCTACATCATTTCAACAAGGCTTCAATTATAAAAGTTTCTAGATTTTAAAATACTCGTAGCATTTGATAATAATTTATGGCAAAAGTGAATTTGCTTGATCATAAGTAGCATAATTTATTCTGTTATGGGAAGACAGGGGCAAAGAAACACTTTTGAAGATTTTACAGCTACACTCCAAAATGAGAGAGAGATATTTTATTTCTTATTGGTTCTTTTCCTAGTAATGCAAACCTTAGGCCAGCCCATGTGACCATCACAGATGGTTAATAGAACAGAAACTGTCCCATTTTATCAGCCTTACTAGCTGGACCAGATAGGAATTGCTAAGCACATTGATTTGTGCTTTAGATTGTAAGCCGCCCTGAGTCTTCGGAGAAGAAATTACAACCAGATGAACACATTCTATTCTACATTAACAGAATCTTGCAGGTCTGAAAGCACTACTCTCAGTCCTATCATTTTTACAGCCCAAAAAATTAGGGTCTCTTCTGAACATCTTCCCTGGTCACTATCCAGCTGTGGACGATGGTGTCTCTTATCTGATCATTCCCTAGGCAGCATTTCCTGGCCATTCCTTCCAAGGTCTTTCCCACATACCTTTATATAAGTAGAGGATCACTTGATTATGAACAATTAACAGTTGACTTTGACTATAATATTTATAATAAATAATATAGGATATAAGATCATGCTCTTTAAAACAATAGATCAAGAGAATCCCTCCATAAGCTTCATTATAGAACAATTGTCATGAAAGCTATCCATTTTCTCTTTTCTATATACTGGTTATGTCCTTTCCCTTTTACTTGTTTCCAACTGTCTCTTTCTCTTCTGTAATTTCTTCTCTTCGCATTCTTTCTGCCTACTTAAATCTAACCCTTTGTTTGCGTTAACTGAAGCCGAATAAACTAAGTGCTGTATTTATCATATCAATAATAACTGGATATTACTGATAGAATTGGACAAAATATTTCCAGTTTGAGTAGAAATGGCCTCAAAATGCCTTCTTTCAGGGTGGAAGCACTTGTTTTGAGTTCACACAAGCTCTTCCAACTTTGTTAGAAATTTTCCAAGTTGCATTTGAAGCTCAGAATATCTGACCCCAATTTGAAATACTTTCCTATTTGACAGCCCATGTCAAATTCAGAACAAATATTTCAAAGACAATGTAGGGAGGTTTCAAATCTTAAATTTGTTCTAATCTGAGACATTTTGCATGACCCTAATTGCTGATCACTGTATCATTGCTTTGCATTATGTGTTCTGAATTAGAAAATCAAGACATTATAAGGTGAAGTTTATTTAAAATTTATAGCGTTTAAATTTTTTATATTTTTGTTTATATTATACTTTCTTGTTCTTTTAAAAAATTACCAATTAGTTAAATTACTGCCCCAAATCATATAGAATTCTTGTAAATCCTTGCAGAAGGTCCTTGTAAAAGTTTACACACATAAAAATCTTGAATTCAGCATGCTTGAAATTATAGGTCTTTGCAGAAGCTAATTTCAACAAGCACAATAGGATACAATTGATGTGTTGTGTGAGATAAGGCAATTTGGTTAATCCAAACCATGATTCAGTTAACCAGCATTTGCATGTGACACAACTCAGACCAAGAATAAACCAGCAGGGGAGATGGATCAGCAGTTAATTCCCTTTCTAATAGAGTTGTAAAATGCATGTGGTTGCAAACATATTGAGTACTCAAAGTGACATTTTTAATGTGTTCTTGTTTGCGTGTGTACATATGGTTTTTTAGATGAGATGTAAATGATTTTACTTTTGAATATAATTATTAAAACTAATAATTTATTTTGGAGTTATTTGAATAGCATTTTAAAACACTATAAAAGTACATTACACCTCATAAGATCTCTGGGATATGTTAGGGTTAACTCTAGGTTTCCTGAACCTAGTATATCAAGAAAGGCATTCAGAGGTCCCCAACCTTTTGAGCACCAGGGACCGGTTCTGTGGAGAGAGGTTTTTCCACAGACCGGAGGGGCATGGTTTTGTGTGCTGCCTGCATCTCGCAGATGGGGCTTTGCTTGTTTCTGTGGCTCGGTTGCTGACATGCCGTGGCCCGGTACTGGTCCATGAACCAGGGGTTGGGGACCCCTAGCCTAATTCATTCACTAACTGTTCATGAGTATCACAATTGTTGGGCACATAGATCCACAGTGGAATATTCTGTGTTATTATTTGCTTCTGGTAATACCCAAGAGTCTTGTGGCTGTATTAATTTCCAGTTGTGGTAAAAATTCCAGCAGTTAGATACGAGGAACATACATCTTTCCTACTTGGTCTACAGAAATGTTGGCAGAAAGGATTAAAAAAAATCAAGATTGTGTGCATGGCTGAAGCCCTGTCTTTTTTGGGTTGGGGGTTGCAACACCTATCAAAAACATGGGACTTCAATTGCACAAGCATACTCTTGACATACTGATACTCCCTTCCTCTAGACTAGAGACAGCCCTGTTTTTCTATACAGCTTATCTTCTTAGAGATGGCTACTTGCTGATGCAAAACATTTATTTTGACATAGATATTAGTGAGTGCTTATTAACCTTTTCTGGGACAGGTGTGAAACTGACAGGCTACTTGTTTATGTCCTTGTCCATGGCACCATAGGACATTTTGTTACTGACCTGATGTCAAATTTGTGAGAGATTTACATCTTGTTTTTTAATTACTGCCTGCCAATTTCAGTGGGACTTAGTGCAAAAGTACATATTATGCACTAGATGTTTAAAAGAAACCTTAGAAGGTGATGATTGATGGAGGGAAGGCAATAGGGAGGATAGGAACATTTAATCAACTTTCTTCCTACATTTTTTTGGCACAAAAACTGTCCATATGTCAAGCTGCTTTGATTGGCAAATAACAAATCAACCTGACGATTTAGAATGCAATTAATAAGCCTCTTTCAAACATTCCTTCAGACTTCTAGATTCTGTATAGTATGGCACTCAATGCCTTATTTGCAACTGGATGGATCGTGGTTTGCTCTCCAGTGAAATGCATAAGATCAGGCTATAAATCATGTATTTTTCTAAAATGAAATAATAGCTGTTATTTCAGTTATAAATTCCTTTGCTGTTTGTAATGTCTTTGAAGATTGCAACTCAAGGTTTACAGGTGCTTGCAAGTTTTTGCTCTGAACTTTAATCTAATAATAAATTGGGATCCCCTGTACAGGCAGTCCTCAACTTACGACCACAATTGAGCCCAAAATTTCTGTTGCTAAGTGAGGCATTTGTTAAGTGAAATTTCCCCATTCTACAACCTTTTTTTGCTACAGTTGTTAAGTGAATCACTGAAGTTAAGTTAGTAACACATTGGTTAAGTGAATCTGGCTTTCCCATTAACTTTGCTTGTCAGAAGGTTGCAAAAGTAATCAGATGACTGTGGGACATGCAACTGTCATAAATATGAGTCAGTTGCCAAGTGTCTGAATTTTGATCATGTGACCATGGGGATGCTGCAGTGGTCCTATGTGTGAAAAACGGTCATGTCACTTTTTTCAGTGCCATTGTAACTTTGAATAATCACTAAATGTACTGTTGTAAGTTGAGGACCACCTGTACTACATGGTTCACTTTTGGTAAATTTCATGCCGTGATACTTAGGATTAAGTAAAATTTTGCTAAAGTTGCAATCCTATATATATAGTTTGCTGGGAGCCTCCATTCATTGTCATTTGTAAATATGGTGGTATCTTGGTACTTGTCATTAATCCATTCTGGGAGGAGCAACAAGTACTAAAAACGAGTACTCCGCAAACCATGTGATCTACTCCGTGACCCTTTATATCAGCCAGAAGAAGTAGCAAGTCTTGAGGCAGTCGATGCCAGCAAGTTCTACCTTGCACATTGAGTACTGGGAGAAAGATGAGTACTGGGACAAGATTTTAGTTTCAAAATGCATCAAGTACCAAATTTTATGAATTTTGAAGCAGCTGAGTACCAAGATATGACTATGTTAAATTGGTTGTAAGAATTGTAGCTGTTTGTTGTAAATATTAACAATTTTGTAAGTATGGATTTTGCACAGGAGAAATAATGGGATTTCTGTGTGTATTAGAACGCACAGAATTATCTAGTTAGTTTGGTGATATGTTCAATGTTTGTTTGTCTATGATACATTATAAGTTTATTCAGGGAGTCCTTGTTTAACTGTAATAAAATTTAGTAATAAAAAATGCATGAAGCCTCTAAATGTAGTGTCTTACATGAATGGATTGATGGATGTCTTCATTGAAGTCCTTCAATGTTAATAATTACAATATTGGTGCAGCATGTTATTTTGGGTTTGTGCCTGAGCAAGTCCTAAATTTCAAATCAGTATCTCACAGTGTGAAACTGATTTCTGTCCAAGGTTTAGATAATTAATTCCTAGCTGTATAGAGGTGGTTTTTGATTTATGATCCATCACTTAGCAATCTTTCAAACTTACAACAGACTCTCCCTCCAAAAGGTACTTACAACACCCAGTTCTGAAGTTCTGACAGTTTCTGGCAAAATCATTCCATAGTGAACAATGGGTTTGCTTAAAGACCACAGTGATTTGCTGAGTGACTGCCATGAAAAAGAGGTAATAAAAATAGGTCACATGGGTGACCTGCTTTATGACTGTTGCAGCTTACAACTATGGTGGGGAGGCTCCATTACTGTTTTAAGTCGAGGATTACTTGTAGTTTCACCCAGGAACTTAAAGTGCACGTTGTATTTCCTTGTACAAGCTTCCAAATGCACAGGTTTACAAGCTTCCTTTACAGCAGCGGCTCCCAACCTTTTCTATTTCTTTTTTTTTTGCTAGCTCCCAGAAACCCTTGCCTGAAATTTAAATACTTAACAAAGATTCTTCAGCAAAGCCTCTCTTCACCACGAGTCCATCTTTCCTTTGGGGTGAAAGTAATGATTGCAGTCATGTGAATGTATTAAGACAACAGAAAGCAGACATACCATGGCCACTGTAACATAGAAGCCCATTCATAAAACAGCTGTTACACTGAATTTGGCCAGTAATAATCAAAAGCTAAACCAGTTAGCCAAAGTTCTTTTTATTATCTCAGTGAAATCACAGCATTCTTACAGATAGCAGAATGTTTTTTTTGTTGTTCTAGTTTGCCAGTTTCTTATTTCTATATCTGCTGCTAGCATGACAAGGCACTTTCTGAAAAAGTTTGTAAATCTGCACAGTTTTCTCTTCAGGTGGAGTCTTACTCTTTCATTGTTATGTGTTTGAAGCACATAGGAAACCCCAATGCAGCTTAAATTGTCAATTCTTAAATTTATTCATGAAAGAAACAGGGTTGCTGCTGGAAGCGTCAGCAGTTGTATGAATTGCAGCAACATAAGGAGAATAGATCTTCCCAGCACAGCCATAAAAAAAAGATTCCTCTTCAGTCTTTGTCATTATCAGGCAATGGCTGGCCTCACTGTCCCTGGCAATGAGGTTCCCTTGTTATATCTCATTCATCGATGAGCTAATACTAAAATCTCAAACAATATGCATTTGCAATAGCAATTGAATTTGCTTACCTGGATCCAAAGACACAGAATTATTTCCCAAGACATGGCTAGCAAACAAATTTGGAGTAAATTACAAATAGCCTTCCCCCCAACAGGCTAGCTTTCATGCATTTTTTAACTTTGTTGCTTAACCCATCCTAAGGCATAAGGGAAAATCCACTGGTTGTCTTGGCAACAACAATCTCCTCCCTTGCCCTAACATCCAATAAATCTATGGGCATAGAACTCATACAATCCCATCAAGTTGGATAGTTAGAAGACACATTATTTCAGCCATGTAGCTGCAGCATGGTTACCCTACTAACATTTTTAAATGACAGGTCCTTATACTTGTTTCATCTTATTCCCAGCCCATGGTATAACAGAGTTGGAAGGGACCTTAGAGGTCTTCTAGTCCAACCCCCTGCTCAGGCAGGAAACCCCATATCCTTCCAGACAAATGGTTGTCCAATCTCTTCTTTAAAACTTCCAGGGTTGGAGCACCGACAACTAATGGAGGGCAAGTCATTCCACTGATTAATTGTTCTAATTGTCAGGAAATTTCTCCTTAGTTCTAGATTGATTCTCTCCTTGATTAGTTTCCATGATTCATTGCTTCTTGTCCTGCCTTCAGGTGCTTTGGAGAATAGCTTGACCTTCCTCTTCTTTGTGGCAACCTGTAGACGCAGCTTAAAATTGTATTCGGCTGTTCCAGTTTTAAAAAAGAGTTTTCCTTCCTTTCCCAACACACTTTCTAAAAAGCTTCATCAACCATGTGGTTGAGTATGCTGCCAGGGCTGGGATCTTCCAGCTTCTTTGGAGCTCCTGATGTGGCATACACACACATACACCACTTCAGTTGCCAGGCACTGCCCTCCGTGGACATTTTTGCTTTGACTGCAAAGTTATCAATACCTGGCTTGCACTGTTCATCTGCAGTGCGAATGCCTGTCCAGTATTCTGAATAGCACCAGTCAAGAAGCATTACATAGGTTCTTTATATACAGAGGGTTCCCCGTCTGAAAGAAGACTAGGTCTGCTTTTAAATACCGTATGAATATAGAGCTTTTTTTTCCAACCAGTGCTAGGTCTGCAATTAACAAACAGAACTAGCATTTTCAAGAGCCTGCTAATTCTGTGATGCAAATGTCTGAAAGAGACCTGGATTCTGCCAGTTGTCTGCTCCATTGTCAAGTTTTTTAGATGCTTCACTGAGGTCACATGGAAGTTAAGAGCAGTGCAGAGCAAAGTGGAGGGTATTCTCCCAGCACTTCTCACAAGCTTGAAAGAGTTTCCTCCCAATTTACCCTCTGTATTTCTGCTGGCCCTGTCAGCTAAGTTACTTCTAAACTACTTAATGCTGTTATGAAAGGGTCACGTGCACTTCTGTGAATTTCAGAACTAGGCTATAACTTTCTGTATCTCTGCAGTTTGGGTTTTGTGTGGAGTTTTGCATCCCAGATCTACAGCACAGCCCTGTTGCAATTTTCATTGGTGAGGAACCAAATCTAATATCATGGGAATGCCTGCTTTGAAATCAGTACACATAAATGAGAATGGTTAACCAGTTTGGCTGCAATGAGACGCACAAGTGCGTAGTTCCTCACTTCTGGGTATCCAAGCCAACCATTGGTCAGACATATTCCAATTACCACAAGAAGCATTGAAGGGAGGCTGTAGAGGCCACCAGAAAAAGATCTGTTTGAGGAACATCAGAAGATGGACATTTTAAGTGGCAACGGTAGCCTTAGGGCTGAAGCAAGAAGTCAGGCCCTCTACTGCAGGCCCAACCTTGGCACTGCTATTGAGTACCACTGTTCATGGTGGCCTAGATGGGGGGAGATAGGGAAGATTTTGTTTGGAGCAAGATGATAAACCAGCAGTCAAATTAGGCATTTCCAAATTTTGGGCACGCTTGGTCCAAACAGTTGCCATCACTGCTATACAACACCATTCCCTTGAAGATCAGATCTTGCTGGCTTTTCACAGGGTCCTGAAAATGTAGTTTTGCCTTGGGACCTGGCTGTGTGACAGAGCCCCTGCAGCAGCTTTACAGTCCTGATTATTTTGATGATTGGTTTCCTGGCTGCGAGTTTTACGCATTTTATTTTATATGCTGTCCAATTTTTTTTCCTCATTATTAATTTGTTGTAATGTTCTTCTGTTGTTTTTATAGTTGCTTGGTTGGTAAGTCACCCAGAATCTTATATATGAGATAGTCATGTGTACGCATATACGTGTGTGTATAAAATCACACATATACCTCAAGAAACATGAATAAACATTTGCACCTTTAATGGGGGAAAAAGTCGTGCCCTCCTGGCAACAACCCCCACCCCTTCATCTACATCAGGGGGTCTTCAAACTTGGCCCTTTTGTGACTTGTGGACTTCAACTCCCAGAATTCCTCAGCCAGCATGGAAGACCCCTGATCTACATAACCGAAAGTCCCTTCCTAGCCCAGCCCTATTGTGACGCCAGGTGGCTCCGCCCAATCATCGGCTTTTAAAAGGGCCACAACCCGGAAACGACTGAGGTGAGAAGGTCGGAGAATTTTACAGTCTGGCAAGTCGAACGAGGTGGAGTCGACGGCCGTCCAACCTGGCAGGTGAGCTTTTTTAAAGGGGTGGAAGAGTTCGGGCTGTCATAGAACCCCGAGATTGGTGCCAGTGTTTTCGAAGGTGATTGGCTAAGGCGCGTCATGTGAAATTCGGGGCGGGGGCGGGGGGGGCTTTGAGTGAGAGGAATAGCGAGGTCGGGTTAGAGCGGGCTTTCAAACGGAGCGGCGCGTGCCCCCTGGCAAGATCACGTGAGGGAAAGCGAGCGATCGTATTGGTCGACCGTGGTTTAAAACCCGGTTGGAGCGCCATGGAAGGAGCTTTCGTGGTTGTCAGTGGGTAGGGGCAGCTGGGGCGAAAGGTCTCTTTGGCTCAAGGGAATTAACTCTCTTCCCCTTGAGCGGAGTCATAAAAATTAACTGTTTTAGTGGATGAAGAGAGTGAGAATGTGCCGACGAAAACTTCCCGTTCGACTGGACCGTTTATCCCAGGGTAGGCAACCTCGGCTCTTTTATGACTCATGGACTTCAACTCCCAGAATTCCTGAGCCAGCTATGCTGGCTCAGGAATTCTGGGAGTTGAAGTCCATGACTCATAAAAGAGCCGAGGTTGCCTACCCCTGCCCTAAAGCCTGAAGTTGCCTTGAACCTCAGTGTGTGTGTGTGTGTGTGTGTGTGTTGGTGGAGCTGGTTGATGGATTAAGAGAAGACCCCACTTCCCCTCCCACATCCTGCTTCTTTCCATCTTTCTAACCGTAATTTATTACTGCCATTAGGAATATTTATTGTTCATGGTTTTATTAAGTTTTTAATATTTCTAAGCCACCCAGAGTTGAGGGGGGCAGTAAATCAAATAAATAAATGGATTAACTGTAATTTGCCTGCTTTGCTAACCTAAAACAGAGTAAAGACTTCTGAGCTCTTTTTAACAACTGTGTGAAAAGGGAAGGGGAATAGCCGAGTGAAATATTTTGTGGCTTATCCTAATAATATTAATTGGTTTTGCTGTACATCAGATGAACTACGCTTTAGGCTACGTATATTTATATCATCATTTATCATATAAAATGTCTTCAAATGTAACAGAGGTATTTTGTTCTCTACCTTGCTTCCTGGAAAGAAACCATACTAAGGAACCTTTTGCCATTGAGGATTATACTCTGGAATAAATTGCTGATCCTTTTTTTTTTAAGTATAGGTGGTTCCTAGAAATATAAACCACTGAATGCATGTTTAGTATTGTGATAGTATTGTGATAGCCTGTTTTGAGCAAATCAGAGAAAATTGTTGGCCATCACGTAGTACCTATCTATTATTGATATATGGAGGATTACAGGGCTCAAAATACCATATATATTCATGAAAAAATGCTGAGCCAAATCCCTTTAGTTTGAACTAGTAAGTCATATAAAAGAGTGACTTGGGGAGATACATTTTTTGTACATTTGCCCTATAATAATGCTATAAATATATAAAAAAATCTGCAAAACTTTACAAGTGCAGTCAGTCATTTTTTGATATTAATACCAAGGAGGGTGAAAGCAAAAAACAACAGGAATTGCTGAATTGTAATATAAAATTTACCTGCAGAGAAATGTTCTTTTCAAAATATTTTTTTAAAAAAATGCTTGTTTTTTAAAATGTTAGTTCTGAATTGTTGCTATTTTTTGCCTTAACTGAAAACATTCTACTTTATTTCACTGAGTGTTCAAAACTTTTTTTTTTAGGAATTGTAGCCTAACTTTCCCTCCAGCTCAAAACATTTATAGGTAAAGGTAAAGGTTCCCCTGCACATGCGTGCTAGTCGTTTCCGACTCTAGGGGCCAGTGCTCATCTCCGTTTCAAAGCCAAAGAGCCAGCACTTGTCTGAGGACGTCTCCGTGGTCATGTGGCCGGCATGACTAGATGCCAAAGGCGCACAGAACGCTGTTACCTTCCCACCGTAGTGGTCCCTATTTTTCTACTTGCATTTTTACGTGCTTTCGAACTGCTAGGTTGGCAGAAGCTGGGACGAGTAACAGGCGCTCACTCTGTTACACGGCACTCGGGATTCAACCCGCCAAACTGCCGACCTTCTGATCGACAAGCTCAGTGTCCTGACCCACTGAGCCACCGCGTCCCTTTACCTTTAAAACATTTATAGTAGACATGTATAACAAAGATTTATAAGAATTCTATCAATTATCATGATAACCACTAATAAAAATGTAGAAGAGTCTTGTGCTGTTGAGGAAAGATGAAGAGTAAATCACACTGAGCATAAGAACCCATATTTGGGATTAAATTTTGCTGACAATGGAGTGAAACATCCTTATTTCTTGGACTTTATTGCATCTGCACTTTCCCATCATCCAGCCTCTGGTTTAGAGCAATCTGATCCTACTGGGAAAGGATGAACTGCAGGGCCACTGTGAGGAATATTCTCATATTTGGCAGATAAGAGTTATTCAAATTCGCTCAGAGTTGGACTCCGGTGGGCAAGGCCTTATATAGTTAGTTATTTGGAGTGAGTTTCCTGTGTTTCCTAAGAAGTAAAGAGGGTTCTCCAGTCTGTTAGCTCAGCTACCTGTTTGTTAGATCCAGGTCCCTTCTGAGTGGTGAAAGATGACCTGTAATTAGGTTCATACAATGTCTTAAGGGGAACACCACTTAAATTCTTTAAGGAAGGAAGATATAGTCCCTTTAGCCTATGAGGAGGTTGTTGGTACACCCTCTCCAACAACAGTCCTGGTATCAGGCTGCAAACCCTACGGTCTTTAGAACCACTACATGCTTCTAACCTGTCAACAGTGTGGGAGGGAGAGAGGTGAGAATTCTGAATCTACAAGTGTCCTTATCAGTGTGAGAGTTGGAGCTGTTGAACGAGTTGTTTTGGCAAACTAAAGTTTCTTCTCATAAGAATTAATGAACAATTTATTGGAGAACGTAACCCGAACCTGTCAGAGAGGGGAGGGAAAGTTCCATCTTTTTAATTAACTGCTTCCCACCATTTCCTCAGAGTTAGCTTTCCTTTAACCCTACCTGTTTGTATATGCTCAACACAGTAATCATTAGAGGACACAATGGCTCTGGTATTCTGCTTTGGCTGGGCTTTTCAGCCTGAGGTTTGACACCTGGACAACTATCATTCAGCGTCCCCTTTTATAGAGGAGGTCAGGCTTCAGCTCTAGAGAACCTGAAGGAAGCAGATTATTTGGACTTCTTTCATGTCAGCGTTTAGTACAGAGACTGAATTGGTTGTGCTTTTGATGTCTTGTGACAAAACCAGGATGGTTTTAGTTAGGCATGTTCCCCCTGCTGTTCCACATCACCATGAAACTGCTGGTTGAGATCATCTGTTGGATCAAGTATGGTGATAATCCCCATTTATATAACTTGGCCTCAGGCCGTGTAAGTGATGTTATTGATGTCCTGTCCCAGTTCCTGGAGGCTGTGTGGATTTGGCTGAGAAGGAACAGACATAGGCTCTATCCCTGCTGGGGAGTCTCCATCTTTAGCCTTGGATTCAGTTACACTTTCCTATTCAACACTGGTGCACAATTGGAGAATAATTTTGGACTCGTGGCTTCTGCATGAAAAGCAGATGGCAGCCAATGGAGAAAGGATCTTTGCGAAGATTCATCTTATGTGCCAGTTGTACCCATTCCTGAATCAAAAGGCCCTTCATATGGTCAGTAATGTCCTAGGCATCTCAAGAATAGATTATTGCAAATGCGGTTACTTGGGGCTGCTCTTGAAGATCACTCAGAAGCTACAGCTAGTCTGTAAGCATGGGTGGTAATAAGCATGATGCAATACAAATAGTCTTCACGTTATGACCAGTTGCTTATCAACCATGTGAAGTTATGACAAGCCCAAGAAAAGTACTTATGACTCAGATTCAAAATTCTGATATTCGCAGTCATGTGACCATAATTTATGATTTCCTTTTTTTGCTGGAAACTGGTGCTTATTTTTCAGTTTCCAGCAAAAAAAAAATGCTGATTGCAATGATGGGTTTGCTTAATGACCACTGCAAACAAAAGTCATAAAATTAGGTTAGTCCCTTAATGACCAGCACAACTTACAACTATAATTCCAGGCTCAATTATAGTAAATTGAGGACAATCTGTGTGCTCATGTGACACCACCGCTCTATGAGCTGCACTTGTTTGGGTTCTGTAATTAGTAATTCACTGATTACTAATTTCCAATACCAACTATAAAGGAACGCACACATGCGTACTACCTACCATGTAGATAACAGTTGGTAATCTTATCTTTTTTCATGTTTAAACATTTCTGTTTGTTTAATAAATGTGAAGAAATCCCTGTTATATTACTTCATCTTATGGTTTATCTATTAGCAGGCATAAGGTAGTCTGGACTAGTCTCAATAGAAGTATATTGATGATTGCCGCCTAGCGTCGGTGTAGATAAATTTAATAATAAATAAATGTTATATTTATCACAGTCATTTTTTACAGTGAAGCAGTCAATGCTGCTTAGAATTTCCAATTAATCTTCACAACTATTTGTGAAGTATTGTGAAGCATTCTCTGCTAATCATAGATTACTCGCTGGATTTCATTTCATGCCTATATGTTAGCCCAATGCTGAAGTGGAATATTCTGCTTGCAACTTCAGTGGGGAAGGAATGCCATTTATACACTCCTATGCCTGACTCATGTTTCAAGCAGGAGTTTGCATCCATTCTTAAAAAGAGGTATTGGAGTGTTTTGGTTCATGGAAGACTATGAAGATATCACAGGAATGCTGCAGATCACCCGTCATTTGGGGATTTAGAGAGGAAGAGGATGTCATTTGATTCTAGAATTTTGTGAGATTCAGCACGCCTTGTGTACCTTTCAGATATCTATGTTTAAAAATGATTTCATACCTTCCTTCATTTCTTCAGGGACTTCTTGACCTTTAAAAGACAGCTGCACGTAAACAGCGGTCCTGTTTCAAATGAAATTCAAATAACTGAATGCTTAAATCTGTCTGTGAAGTAAAATACAAAGCATTCTCACAGGTATTGTTCAATGGTTGTAATGCTGTTTGTTTTCACAAACCAGGATTTCATAGTTCCATAGTGGACAACTGCTGAGAGAAGTCTCTTAACCTTTTGATTTCAAAGGAGCTGTGGTTTCCACTGGTGCCTCCCTGGCTAATGTAAGAAAGGTGTTTTGCCATAAACGCTTCTGAGATATTTGGTAAGGCTGGACAGCGGCTGGCCCAAGCAGGAAGCCCGTTGTCTGCCTCTAAAGAAAATAGCAAGTTACAAAATGAAAGCATCAAAAGAACCAACAGGATGCAGTCCCAGGAGTCCCTTCTGGCATGTGGGTCCTTCTTGAAAGTTAGCACTGAGTGAAGAGTGACCTTAAAACTCGCTTTATTCAAACAGACTGGGCTCAGGTTTAAAGTTCAAGGCATTTTGTTTTTTCACCTGTTTCCTACAGTTTTCAGGAACTTCTAAAGAATTAATATGTAACTATATCTGGTCACTGAGCCAACAGCGAAGACTTTTTTTTTCTTCCAAAGAAAGTAGTTATTGAAGTAAAAAGATAGAAAAATAGGATACTGTCTTGCAATACAGTAAAAATGGGTGAGCTCGGGTCTTTATAGAGCCATCAGTACTTCATCTTATGCCCAAAGGATCTAGGGATTTCCTATGTACCTCATATGGAACATATTTTAATAATTTAAAATTTAAATAATTTCCCTTTGGTTACTTGGTGTAAGAAAAAAAAAATAGGACAGAGAGATGCTGGTATTTCTGCTTTGTCTGCCTGCAACTGCAAGGCACGCATACAGGTGTTCCTAGACTACGACCGCAATCGATACGGTCATAAGTTGCACCCACATCACCAGCTTCAATTTTACCATGCTTTTTATGTGGCAGTTAAGCAAATCTGCAGTCATTAAGTGAACATCTCGGCGAGATGGGCAGCAAACAAATTTAATTAATAATAATAGTAAGTGCAAACCCATTCTTCCAAGTGAGCATTATTTTTTTTCAGAAATTTTTTTTAAAAAAATAAATAAAATAAAAAATCACAGTTATATGACCAGTACAAGTGGTCATAAAGGGGAACCAGTAGCCAAGTTCCAGAAACGCAGTGGGGGGAGGGAGTTGGCAGGACATATGTGCTTTATGATCTATAAAGCGCTCATTCCAAGAGTACTTTATAAGCGATCAGCCATATAAGCGACCAGCCAATCCCTGGATATTCCGACCTATCTTATAAAACTGAATAACAAAATCACATGAAAGTGTATCCATTTCAGCTTTTATCTTATGACAGACAGCTTATCATATCAAATTTCTAGCTCTTGGTTATTGATGGTTGTTTTTTTTAACTTTTGCTGGACATAAGACACCAAAACTTTGGTGTGAAGTATTTGGTTTGGCTGAGTGAGGAAATAGAGGCAGAGAACAAAAAATTGGAGACTTCCTTTTTGCTAATATATTGCTCTTCGTTCAGCAATTTGATATAAGCAAAATTTTAAAAACTACAATCCAAAATATTGTGCCAATATTCTTGCCAGAAAGTCTTGTATTATATTGTAAATTATCATTTTTATGCTTGGAATATTACTAAATAAATATTTACGCTAGCCTGATTGACAGATCAGTCAGGTTTAAATCTGAGGTTTCTTCTGGGGATGAATAAATGTAGATTTACATCAGTCTTTTAAGTCCTTTGGATTTAAGTTAGTTCACTCTGCTTGATTCCCAAATAACGGCAGAAAAATGTGGAAAATGTAACACTGCAGTGATTCATCTGCTGCTCCCTCCATCATAGTAACAGCTATTTTGCTAAACACGGGTATTTCCTAGCACTGCATTACATTTTTGCAGAACAAGAAACAAAATCCAGGAGAAACCAAACAATGAGTGGGCAGCTTGTCCTCCAGTGTCTCTGGCAGGATTCAGTGACAGCTCATTTCCCCATTAGTGCCTTATAGCATCTCTTGGAGTCTAGCTTTTGCATCAAAACAACAGACTTTCTATCACTTCAGAGATGCTTCCAGGATGTTATATTAGTTCCCCACTAATAGTGTATTTATAAGTAAATTAGTTACAATTTTTAATAAAAACTTTAATAAAAGAAAAAATAATAAAAGCAAAAACATGCTCTGCTGTTGACCAGTTACAGCTGCTATTAATATGCTTCTAATACTCTTACAAGGAATTACTGAATTAGTAGCTTGAAATAAAATGCACCCTAACAGATCTGAATGAATGATCCTAGTTAAGGTTTTTCAATTATTTTAATTCGTTCTCCCCTCCAACCCAATGTACTCCATATGTTCTTTTTTTATCACTGTTACTTTTCCTTCCTCAGGTAAATAAGCCTTACCAGAAGTTGGATAGGCTGTCAGTTGTAGTTAAAGGAAATTACTTGAAAAAAATGACACACAGATTTCACTCATTTTCCCAGGATATTAAACTTTAATGGCTGAAGTATGAATATTTCATTACAGAATCTTTTCAATAAGTTGTTTTGTCCTGAAGTATATTGTGAGGCCTAATTTCTGACTAGTCGGAACTAGTTAAATACTGTAGTTGCCAACTTTTTTCTTTAGAATACAAATCAGGACACATCTATCTCTGCTGTTACATATTTTATTTATACTGCCCGTTTTTTTTTTACTATCATTGTAAAATTAAGCACCAGCTATTGTTATTTCCTCTTTCCACAAGATGAATAATTAGCCTTTCAATAGAGGTGAAGTGATTATTTATTTAATTTTATTTATTCTATTTCTATAACTATCCTTTCAGCCAAGTAACTCTAGACGGTGTACCATCCTAAAACTATAAAACAGTTAAAACAATAAAGCATCCAAAAAAACCCCAAAAACCACCCAGTCACAATCCTGGAGCAACAGAAAAGTTAGCATCCACATTTGTGTACATTGATCTGGTTAACAACAACAGCCTGGTATCCTTTTGCAGAAAAAGATACAATTGCAAGCAATTTTGCCACCTGGATTTTTCCCCCCTAATAGCTGAAATCGTGATTGCAGGATACAGCAATGACTGAGGGAGAAATCTGTTTTAAACAATGCCTGCAGATTAGCCCAAGGAACAGGAGGCAGAAGGTTGCTTGGGATGGGAAGCACAGGATCCCCTGCTTTGCTCCATGCAAAAGAGAAAGAAGGCAAAAGAAGCTCCAGATGTCACACTTCTTCTCCCCACCCACCACCTCTACCCCGATCAGCAGCCGTGGAGAAAAAAACATGAGCTGGTTGGTTTTCCATTGAAGGGAAAACAGAATATGATTGTTGCTCTTTCTGCATCCAAGCCAAAGTTAAACCACCAAAGAGGACCAGAGCTGGTCCTGAAACAACCGAAGTCATGCACACATAAGGCTACGGGATTGTTACTGGTACTTGCATGTAATTCCCCATTAATTAAACACCACCTGGAAGATGCTGCCTGAACATCTAAGCTAAACAGCGCAATTAAAATGTGACATATATTTCAGCACTTGATTTCCCATTGTGGTGTTCCATTTTTTTATATTTTTGTTTTGATTTGCGGAGGGCCATAAAATGAGTATTTGAGGCATAAAATCCAAATCAGAATCCTGGTGTGAAATCACATCTGTGAGAGAAACCAATATTCTGTGAAGTCACTTAAATCAATATTTGACCATGAAATCCCAGTGATTTAAATCATCATTTAACTGTGTTTTAAAGCAGAGTTAAATGACTCCCACTCAAACTCTTAACAAGAAAACCCCCACAAAACAGCAGTCCTAAATTCCCCTCTGAGAGGCAGTTTGGTGTAGCGATTATGGCACCCGACTAGAAACCAGGAGATCATGAGTTCCTTCAGCCACAAAGCCAGCTGGGTGACCTTGGGCCATCACATTCTCTCAGCTATGGGCAAACCATTTCCCAAAATATTGCCAAGACAAACACCCCAAGCACTCATCAAAACCCATGAACAACCTGAAGTCATACCCATATTGAGTCTTCTGACCTCTTACAGCTAGATATTTCCTGGTCACTTCATCTCTCTCTTGATGCCTCAATGAGACAGCAGCAAGAACAAAGTATCCCGTCCCCTTTTTTCTTAACCTCTGTCATACTTCACAAAGTGGTGTCCTGCTCCTGCTATCCCAGGACACTAGTCTGATTATGAACATTTCAAGAATGGGAGAGGAGAAGATGCTGAGCATTGTGGTTACATACACAACCCAGGGTTATTCATCTTGTATGCTTGGTCTCGGAATTCAAAACAGCTAGGGAATGGGAAGGTTGATCAGGTAACTGAAGGATTTCTGCTACAAACATTGGTCTTATTTTAAGTTTAAATCTCCTGACTGGCTATTTACTTCTATAAAATAGATTGCCAATAATTGTGATCTAAAAGGGAAAGTATATTCCTATATTTTAAGGATAGCCTTGGAGACTTTTTTGCCTCTTGGAATCAGTTCTGTAACAGAATAACCAGAGCTTCAATTTCTTTATGATACATGAAGATGAAGAAGCTTTATTCTGCTTTTTTTTGGGGGGGGGGGGAGAGAAAAAAATCCCTTTCATGTTCCCAATGAAAAAAATGCATAATGTAAATAAAGTATATCTTTTGCAAACAGATATGAAGATTTCAATGTACATTTTTAATTCCTTTTTTTATACTTACTCTGGCAAATGACCTCTTGATTGTGAACAATTTGTTTTACAATTCTCCCATTTTAGAATTCAAAGTGAATACAAGTCCCCAGTGGGGATTAATTGCACATTTAACTCTGATTCTTTTTCAGTCCTCAGTGGGCAAAATTTCTTCCTGAAGGGTCTGCATTTCTTACTCAAATCGCTATCTGGAAAATTATGATATTTTTGTTCCAAAACAAAAACAACCACCATTAATTTCTTATCTTTGTGGAAGAATATAACACCCCTGAACTATTTCATGAGAGAAAAAAGAGAAATAGTTTGGAAGAAGGTTAAATGTAAATAAGCTAAATGTTTATGAAACAGACCAAATCATTATAATGTCTTGAAAAGAAGGCATCATCATTATGCTGCCTTGGTTTTCAACTAGTGAGAATATCACTAGAATATCACTAGAACTAAAGGGAATATCCCTCTGTTAATGACTTCATGGCTGAGACAGAAGTTGAACTAGCAAACAGGTTGATACTTCCATACTCTGCTAGAAACTTCCAGACTCTTATGAGATGAAATTTGAGAGGGGGAGGGGAAAACAGAATGAATAAAAACATTGTAGGTTGAAAAGACCCTGATCGAAGGCAGTTGCTATACTGTGGTCTTCTATACCAGGGCTTTTCAACCTTTTCACAGATTGTACCACTTTTAGGACATGACAATATTTGAGTATCACCAGTGCTTAGTTAGCAAGGTGTCAAAAACCTGATGACTAAAAAAAAAGGGTGGGGGAGGGGATTTTGGGTTTTACTGATTAGATTCATTTGTTGTTATAGAAATGGCTAGTTTATAATATTATGGAAAAGTAAAAAGTTGAGGTTCAATGTTAATGCTTCCTTCTACTGCAACAGAGGAAGTCTGTTCTTTTTCCTTTTCCCCCCTTTTTCCTCCCCACTGTGTCCTACTATTTGCTTTTGTGTTTTTGTATTTTATTTATTCTATAACTAATAAACTATTACAAGTTGTAGAAAAAAAGTAAAAAAGTACCACTTTTAATTTCTTCGGTGGCTGTTCCTTTGCTGAATCACTTTCCCTTTGTACTGACAAATGTATGATGAATTTATCCATGTTTGCCAACCTAGCAGTTTGAAAGCACGTAAAAATGCAAGTAGAAAAATAGGGACCACAACGGTGGGAAGGTAACAGCATTCCGTGCGCCTTTGGCATCTAGTCATGCCGGCCACATGACCACGGAGACGTCCTCGGACAAGCGCTGACTCTTCGGCTTTGAAATGGAGATGAGCACCGGCCCCTAGAGTCGGAAACGACTAGCACACATGTGTGGGGGAACCTTTACCTTTACCTTTTTTATTAATATGCACCACTACCAGCTAGTTCAGGGGTCTTCAAACTTGGCACTTTTAAGACTTGTGGACTTCAACTCCCAGAATTCCTCAGCACTCATGGCTGGTTGAGGAATTTTGGGAGTTGAAGTCCACAGGTCTTAACGTTTCTAAGTTTGTAGACTCCTGAGCTAGTTGGTTGGCCCTTCTGAGCTCTTCCACAGTGTAGTAAGAATGCACCCCACCCCATCCCTTCCCTGTACCCTTAAAAACACAGTAATCAAGTGAAAAGCAAGAAAATAAAGAAACACAAACTCCGTTTTTTTTCTCTTTAAGCTGCCTCAGGTGTGTCACGTGTCACAATGTTGGAACCCAGACAGAAAAGCTCCGGCAATTGCGAAAAGCTTTAGCTTTAAATTAAGCCAGATTACCTTCAAAGAAAACTTTCTAAAAGCCACAGTCAGACTCAAAGGGGGTAAAACTAATTACATTTGTTTAAATGGATTAAACCTTTCCTGATGTCTTTTTTCCCCTTCCCCCTCCACCCCTTTTTTTCTTCAGTTCACCTCCAGCTCCGAGCTGCTTCTGGAAGTGCCAGTCAGCTGGAGCCAATCAGCTGGAGCCCCGCAGTCTCCTGGGGCTTCTGCCGAGCCCAAACAGTCCTATAGCTCCACGGCCTCTCCCTCTCTCAGGCTTGGCTCGCTTAGGCTCATTTCCCTCCCCTGCTACACTTGGCTAGCAATCACGTACCACCTGCCATGTGGCAAAGTACCACAAGTGGTATGTGTACCACCCGTTGAAAAGCCCTGTTCTATGCTGTTTGCTATTCTGGCTTTGTCATTGTCAACTTGGGCCTACATCAGTGGTGGGATTCAGCCAGTTAGCACCACTTCAACAGAACCAGTAGCTAATTTTTTGTTGCCCAGGCCCAGAGTGGACTTCCGAAAGCAGCATCCACACAGAGAACCGGTTGTTCACATATTTGAATCTCACCACTGGCCTACATTAATAACCACTCTATTCTAAAGTCTTAACAGCATAAATTTTCATATGTTTTCCTAAGGATTTCTGGGAATTATAGCTTGAAAGCATAAGAATTCATTAAACGGGGCCAAAACTAAGTGCATTCATGTACAAACCAAGTTTTTTATTAGGAGGAAAGATGTAGCTCAAGACTCAAGCTGGATTTTTTTTTCCTAAAAACATTGTTCTGGGTTGGATTGTTTGTTCATTTTGCTTGGTTCATTTGTTTCATTTGCCACTTATAAGCATTTTGGACCATTAGAAGGCCAATTTTAGTTCAGACAATTGCAATACACAACACATGTTCTAACGAATAAGAGAGAGAAAAGGATTTGGAAGAAGTGTAATTAAGCTCAGGTTCAGGTGCACTGTCCACCATTTAAAGCTGGGGTGTCCAATCTTGGCAACTTTTAAGTCATGTGGACTTCAATTGGCAGAATTCCCCAGGCAGCCAGGCTTAACCATATTGGCTTGGGAATTCTGGGAGTTGAAATTCACAAGTCTTAAAGTTGCCAAGGTTGGACACCACTGTTTCAAAGTATCTCCATTACCTTTTACTGCCCTACTAGCCTCCAGATGGTTGAATGCAATTATTATAGTTATTGCCTCCATCTGGGGTAATGGGATGGGTTATAGTGTAACGTATTTAGAGGCCGCTTGCCTGAGAAAGGCTATTCTGCACCTGATAATTAGAGATTACATTGTTATGCTAGAAAAGCAGATATGGTCTTTCCTGGGCAGTTTTTGGCACAGCAAAATCCTGAAAGCATCAGGTATGTTGAGCTTTAGTTAAACAAAACCACTGGAGAGAAAGGGAAATATTACTGGATCTTGTGACTTTAATAAATATAAGGGCTTTTTCTTTCTGTGTTAGAAAAGCTGCTTTGAACGTGGGATATAATATACACACAGAGAATATAAAAGTCAGCCCCTATTTCTGTTAGTGGCATTTTCTTCTCTTTTAAAAACAATATGGCTTGTTAAATTCACTGACAAATAATCTCAGTGGCTAAACTAGGTTCAGCATTATGCAAAACACATTTTGCATTCTTTATTTGAAGTACTGTTATTTCACCATTCAGCCATGTCTGACTCTTGGCGACTTGATAGGGAAGTGCTATCTATGCTTAGAAGTATTAGAAAACCTGTTTCACTTATGGATGAAAATGAATGAACCTTTATTGTCAAAGTACAACCACGTATACATTGAGATTGGCTGAGCCTCCCTTCGTGCCCCCACCCCCAGCTTACAGTGACACAAACCCTCCATCTTATTACACCATGTGAGCTAATTGCACAACACACCGGCCTCGCAAGTCAGTCATGCATAAAGTTTATAAAATTATATCCTGTTCGTTCAAAAGCCTATCAGCCCATGGATAAAAGCTGTTTTTCAGCCTGTTGGTGCGGCTGGCTATACTCCTATATCTCCTACCCGATGGTAGGAGAGTAAAGAGGTACCGACCAGGGTGTGAGTCATCCCTGAGAATTTTCCTCACTCTTCCAAGGCAACGAGCCCTGGCGATGTCATCCAGTGGTGTCAGGGGACAGCCCAAAATGTCTTGTGCTGTGCTCACCACCCTCTGTAATGCTTTCCTATCCGCGGCTGTCAGAGCAGCATACCAAACCACAATACAATACAAGAGGACGCTCTCTATAGTAGACCGGTAAAAGGGTCATTAGCCGTTGTTCTACCCTGTTCTTCCGCAAGACCCTGAGAAAGTGAAGTCTCTGTTGGGCCTTTCTGGCCACCTGGGTTGTATTAACATTCCAGGTCAGATCTTCACAGAGGTAGACTCCCAGAAATTTAAAGGAGGAAACTCTCCACACAGTCCTCCCCAATGTAAAGTGGGGCAGGTTCCTCCTTTTTCCTCCAGAAGTCTAGCACCATCTCTTTCATCTTGCCGATGTTCAGGTGCAAGTTGTTGTTACAACACCATATGGATAGTTTTTGTACCTCCGCTCCGTATGCTGTCTCATCCCCACCTGTAATAAGACCCACCACGGTAGTATCATCTGCGAACTTAATTATTGCAGTAGATGGGTCGGATGATACACAGATATGTGTACAAAGAGTACAAATAGGGGCTAAGCACACAGCACTGTGGCAAGCCAGTGCAAAGCTTCAGGGGGGTGGACAAAGCAGACCCGACCCTCACTGTTTGTAACTGGTCCCTGAGAAAGTCTTGAATCCAATCGCAGATGGAGGGGGAAAATTTCAAGTCAGTCAGCTTCTCGATGAGAGTGCTCGGCAAAATGGTGTTGAAAGCCAAGCTATAACAAAAAGCATCCTGACATAGCTTCCAGGTTTCTCAAGATGACTTGCTACAGAGTGTAAAGCAGTAGCTATGGCATCGTCTGTCGACCTGTTCCCCCTGTAGGCAAAATGATATTTATCAAAATCCAGTGGGAGGCATGTCCTGAGATGCTGGAGAACCAGTCTTTCGAGGCATTTCATGATGACAGACGTTAATGCAACAGGTCTGTAGTCATTCAGGCACTTCAACTGCAGTTTTCTTGGGGACTGGGACAATGGTAGCTGCTTTCAAGCACGATGGTACACATGCCATTTGCAAGGAGATGTTAAAAATCCTTGTCAGGACCCCTGCTAATTGGTTGGCACAGTTCTTAACCACTATCCCCAGCACCCCATCTGGGCCTGCGGCTTTGCTGGGATTCACAGCCTTCAATACAGTTCTCACTTGGTCTTCAGAGGATGAGATGCTGAAAATCAGAAGGCTGGCCAGCAGAGGCTACGGGGTCTGGTCTTTTTACCTCGTAGCGAGCGAAGAAGATATTCAGCTCCTCAGCCAACGAGGCATCGGTGTTAATCATGCTCCTCGTACTGCCCTTGTGGTTGGTTAAGTGCTGCAGTCCCTGCCACACTTGCCTCGGATTGTTGTCTGCTAGGTGGTTGTCTGCTAGGTGCACCTCAAGAGGCCACCAGATGTTACATACCTTAACTTAACCTTCTGTATGTGAAAAGATATGGAGCCCTGTTATTCCATGCATTTTCTTGTGTAGAGAGACAGCTAACCATGTGTCTATCTTCCCCTTCATCCTTCAGTACTGAAAAGATAAATGACCTCAAATGGCTAGTGGACTGAAGATCTGATATGACTTGCAACCTCTGAACTGTTTACAGACGTAAACTATGTCTGGAGGATTGCAATCAGATAATGTACTTTTTTAGATTTATTTTAAAATTCCATCTTTATTATTTTTATACATAAGGTGGTGAACATACATACTACTCCTTCCTCCTATTTTCCCCACAAGAAATACACATTCCCTGTAATGTGAGTTGGGATGAGAAGAGAGTAACTGGCCCAAGGTCACCTAATTGGCTTTCATGCCTAAGGTGGAAATTGAACTCACAGTCTCCTGCTTTCTAGCCTGGTGCCTCTTACTTAGACCAAGCTGGCTCACTATTTATTATAACTGTTAAGTAGACCTCTATTTTTAAAAAGTATGAAAAGCTCCTATATCTCAATTCCTTTGTTATTTTGCTTTTATTCCTTTAAATTTCTTGTTCTGTTTTGTTCCTTTGTTCTGTTTAATTATGTAAAGGCAAAGTTATGATTCTGCAGACATAAGTTCTTCAAATTGTCTTGATCTTTGCTTAGATGTCAATATTCTTTTGATGAATATTTGTAGAGACTAGAAATTTTTTATTTTTTATTTTTATTTTAATTCCATTTATATCCCGCCCTTCTCCGAAGACTCAGGGCGGCTTACAAGCTTAGCAGTAGCCTTCATTCTATGTATATGCCTGCTTATTAGGGCTTTCACACACACCCCAAGCGGCATTATTACAAAGTCAGCTTAATTGCCCCCAACAATCTGGGTCCTCATTTTACTTACCTCGGAAGGATGGAAGGCTGAGTCAACCTTGAGCCTGGTGGGATGTGAACCTGCACTAATTGCAGGCAGCTGGTGTTACTTAAGGAGGCATCAGCCCTCTGCTCCACCAAGGCTCATTATAATTTAAAGATCTTTAATAACTGTTTGTAATAAGTGGTTTCTTTGGAGGAATGTGCTAAACCATTCTCAACTGGGCACAGTTACCTGATTGCAGGGGGAGAGAAGTGATCTTTTATTAGCTCAGATTGTAGGTACAGAAAGCACTGGAACCACGTACATGGCTGCTTAACCCAATTCATAAGACCTTTTTGTGCAGTTGCAGGACCCACTGGAACGTTATAAACAAACTTATTACAACTAGGAAGTCGTCTACTATCCACAACAATAATCAATTACTCATTACGTTCACTGTAGTGAAAAGCTTTTGCAAATTTTAACAAATGTGAGAAATAGCAGTTTACACTCTTGACTTGTTTTAAACAAGTATATTTACTGCTGACAGAGATTGAAATGCAAAAATCTATGTTTTCTTGCTTTCTTTCAGTCCCTTCAGTTGGAAGAATGGTCCGGGTGTTCGTCTATGGAACACTAAAGAAAGGCCAGCCAAACTACCCACACATGGTAAATGGGGTTCATGGGACATCCCAGTTCCAAGCCAGAGGACTTACAGTGGAGAAATACCCACTAGTTATTGCAGGCAAATACAATATTCCTTATTTGCTGAATAATCCAGGAAAGGGGCACCGTGTCACTGGAGAAATATATTTGGTTGATGATCAGATGTTGCAATTCCTTGATGAATTTGAAGGATGCCCAAACATGTATCAGCGTACTCCAGTAAAAGTTGAGGTACTTGAGTGGGAAAATAAAAGTAGCACATCTGAAGGAATATCAGCAATTAAAAACATTCTGGAGTGTTATGTGTATAGTACTACTACTTATCAGGCAGAATGGATGCATCTCCCTTACTATGATAACTATGATTCTTTTGGGAAGCATAATCTTTCCTACGTCTTACGAGAAAGCAGAGAATAAAAGTGGAAAATCAAACAATGCTTCTACCTATGAACACCTACCCAGGTGTTGAAGAACATCTTTACTATTTTATACTGAAATGCAGTCCTAATTTAGCCCTTCAGAATATAATTGAACTTGGTTTTAAACTTCATCTAGAAGATTATTTGTGGGCGTGTGCAAGTAAAACTTCCATACCAGCCAAAAATGGACCAAGGGAGAATGGGGGAATCCATTGAACAACAGAGAGATGCCTTCAGAATCCAACCATCTGCTTTCCAATGACTTCCAAATGAACAGGAAGATGAAAGAATGACATGAACGCCAGCACTCATGAAACGAAAGATTTTTATATCAGTGATGTACCCATTTCTTTTTTGTCACCGACTTCTTGCAATATATAATTTTCATACATCATGCTGGTTTTCTTAATATGAACCTTCTTAAAATTATTAATTGTATAGTACCAATGAGTTCAAAACTGGCAAAATTCTTATATTACTACTGGCTTCAAATAATGTAATATGTTCAAAATTTTCAGAATTCATGGGTTTTGATATTTTAAACAATCACTATTCTAGAGTTATAGGACCTGAAACATGTAGTCTCTTCCATCTGAAATAAATCTAGACTTTTTTAAAAAAATGTAGCAAATTCACAAATGCTAAAATAAATCTATAGCTGAATAAAATACAGGTAGTCCTCGACTTATGACCACAATTGAGCCCAAAATTTATGTTGCTAAATGAGACATCTGAGTTTTGCCCCATTTTATGACCATTCTTGCCATAGTTGTTAAGTGAATGACTGCAGTTGTTAGTAATGTAGATGCTAAGTGAATCTGGCTTCCCCATTGACTTTGCTTGTCAGAAGGTTACAAAAGGGGACCACGTGACCCCGCAGCACTTCCAGCATCATAAATATGAGTCAGTTGTCTGGATTTTGATCGCATGACCACGGGGATGCTGCAACTGTCATAAGCGTGGGAAATGGTCATGTCACTTTTTTCAGTTCCAGTGTAAGTTTGAATGGTCGCTAAACGAACTGTTGTAAGTCGAAGATTCCTTGTATTCAATTTAAGCATAAACAGGGTTTGCTGTACGTCTTAACCTTCCTTTACTCATTTTTTATAAAAATGGTACAGTATGAGAACAGAGGACAATAGTGCATTGCCTTTTCATCTGCTGTAAGGGAAGGAGAGGCAAAGCCTGGAGCAGAGTCAAGAGAGGAACCAGCCTGGAGTCTACATACCCACAAGCAGTCCAAGTTCAGCCCCTCCTGAATTCCCTTAATTCTTATTTACTGCCAATTTAATGATGACTGTTAATTGACTAGATTCCTCTCTGTGTGTGTGTGAGAGAGAGAGAGCAATAAATCTGATTAACTGAAACTTGATTCTTTGTACTTTACGTCTACTACCTTAATAGGTCTCTGATGAGCTACTTGATCAAAAATTTCATCTGCATTCTTCGTCTGTGTATTTGAATCTGGTAACATTTGAAAGGTATCAAAATAGCTCAATTTTGTCTTTTGTTGGATAGGAGGCCTCTCAGCTAGTCTCATAGTGCCAACAACTGTTGTTCTATAGTCAAACATAAAAGTCGCTCTGAGAAAATCTCATATATATATATGAGAAGGGCGGTATAGAAATATTATTAAATTAAATTATATATATATATATATATATATATATATATATATATATATATATATATATATATATATATATATATATATGCACACACATCCACACATCCACAATCTTAAAAACTTTAAACATCACACATAGTTTATACGCCAAAATGTTGATTTTATTAATTTTGTCTATGTAAATAGATTTAATGAAAAGAATTACAAATTTCATATATACAAATATTTATAATGGAGTGAAGGGAAGTTTCAGGGAAATGTTAATTTAAATTATGAAAGATGATCTAAATCAACTAAATGCATTTTTGTTCTGTTCTTTGTAAAAAGGTATAGCAATAGTGGCTTTCATAAACATTCATTTTAATTTCTGGTTGACCATAAAATAGGCAACTCCGACTGTGACAGGTTTAGAAAGAAATTATTTATTCCAATTCTGCAAGTTTATCTCCTTCCGCAACGGTATCACCATTTTTGCAGTATACTGCTTTCACCTACAGCACAAAAAAATAAAATAATACATTGGTTCTAAACACATTTTTATTTCTAAATTGCAGTTAGTTATACCTAGTGAATAGACTCTGCCAATGATTAGAGTGGCTTTGCCCAATTACCCTGCCTAGCCAAAGTGTCTTTTGTATATAAGTACGTGTGGCGGAGGGAGGTGTATGTATGTATGTATGAAGCCCCTTGAAGGGGTTGAAGTGTGTATTTTTGAAGAAGTGACAGCCTCAGATTCTCAAGGAACAGATTTGGAAGGTTGCATTGCTCATTGCATTGCCCTGCACTAAGTCCCTTTCAAATGGGTTACATGCACCTAAGCTCATACATAGTCAATCCTATATCAAATATATAAACATGAAATTATCAATACCTAACAAAAAGTGTATTTTGGAAGAACTTTAAACAAGTTCTGTACATTTTGCATGTTTTCATTTTTACCCAAACACTGCATCAATACATGACTATATATTCTTTAACACTATATATAATTTTCTGATCTGTTCTACCATTCTGTAGAAAACAGGATGCAAGAAGCTCTATGGGATAGCCCATATGGCCTTTTCCACCTTTTCTTGGTTTCAGTTGTGGCTTTTCTAAACTCACAGCAGTATCTGAGATTCCATAATTCTGCTATCTTTATTATTTATTAATTAGATCAACTTACATCGCTGCATACCTTACAATCCTAAACATTCATTTTAATGTTCTGAATGAACATGGAAATTGTTTGCTGAGGTTAGGAAGAAAAGTCAGGACATACATCTAGCACAAACAAAATATGCTAGTCCAGTTGTAGCAAGCAAGGAAGGACCTCATTCCAGTTCTTTGAATGAACACATTTTCCTACGTGCAGAATACATAAAAGTTTGGCTTTGCAAAAGATGGACCAAAGACACACTTTGTGGGACATAATGGGGCACAACCACAATGAAGGCTGGGAAAAGCTTATCTAGAATCTCGCATGTAACACAGTTAAGTCCTCGACTTCCAACCATTTGTTTAAGTGACCGTTCAGTTACCACAGCGTTGGGAAAAGTGACTTTTTTTCTTACTTAACGATCGTGGCAGCATCTCTGTGGTCCCTTGATCAAAATTGGCCATTTGGCAACTGGGACGCACTTCGGGGCCTTGTGAAAATAGCTTGAGGCAGTGAACATATCCAACACAATTTCCTAGTCCTGTTTTCCACCTACAACCACCACCCCATTCAGTGGATTGGGCCCGAGAGAGAGTGACTGGCTCAAGGTCACCCATCTGGAACACTCCGGGAACAACGCTGTTGCTATTAAATTATGACAGTAAACATTTTGGTAGTCTTAAGTCCTGGTATACCACTACAATCTCAGAATAATACCCTGTAATGCCAGATTTTCTGAGTAATCCTTTCTTTAAATAAGGTTATGTTCAACCTGTCAAGGATTGTAAGAGTGTAACTAAGACATACCTTGCCAGTTTCACCTGCAGGCAAACTGTTCTGCATTTTCATAGCTTCAATCACGCAAATTTCTTGACCAACTGCAACCTGGTGAAAGCAATAGATGTTAAAAAAAATAAAAATATACCATCAAACTGTTTCCTTCCTTAAGAAAATTAATAAAGCGATTCTGTTTGGATCCTGCTAGCAGAGAAAAGCAGGCAGCTAACAATCCATAATACAATTCCATTTACCTGTAGCTATGAATGAGATTGAACACATTGTTTCCTTAGAACAATTAAATATCATGGCTGAAATAAATAAGAGTATTTTTCTCTAATATTCTCTTCAAAAGCAACTGCTTCTGAAGAAGACACTGTGGACCACACCATCCACTCTGGACCAACAAGATTCTGAAGTGGATTGAGGAGGTGGAACAGAAAGAGAATATAACGCAAAAGAGCATTCCCATTTGCCTTGGAGATTTTATAAAACTGCCTCCAAAACCCTGTCGGCAATACCTTAATATTCTTCCATAAAATGATCTCAAATACCAGGTGAATTAATAGGGTTAGAGTAATAAAAAAACAGCCTCCCTGCCAATTTTTAATGCTTATTTCATTTAATAATATTTAAGGAAAATTCAATGAAATTAATCAGTAAATCATGGCTAAATTCTTATTTGAATAAGTAGAAATGTAAATATAATCAGTTTCAATTAATGCATACTGAGCTCCGGCTGGTGTACCTGAATGCCAGGTCCGTGGTTAATAAAGCTCCCCTCGTTAGGGATTTAGTTGAGGGTGAGCAGGCGGACCTGGCTTGCATCACGGAGACTTGGTTGGGCCCAGAGGGTGGGGTCCCTTTGGTTGACCTCTGCCCACCAGGCTTCCGGGTGCTGCACCGGCCAAGAGCTCAAGGTAGGGGTGGGGGAGTGGCGGTTATTATTAGGGAGACCTTATGTCCGCGGGAGACCACCGTTTCTCAGATAGTCGGGTGTGAGTCTCTCTTTGTGAGATTTGGTTCTGGGGCGCAGTTGGGTTTGCTGCTGACGTACATTTCGCCTAGTCGTGCAGCGGCAGCCCTGCCCGAGCTGCTTGATATCCTCTCAGGGTTGGTGGTTGAGTTTCCCAAACTTATAGTTTTGGGAGACTTCAATCTACCATCCCTGGGAGGCTCATCTGAGCTAGCTCGGGAGTTCATGGCTTCCATGACGGCCATGGACCTGACGCAAGTAATTTCTGAACCAACTCATGAGGGAGGCCACACTCTTGACCTGATTTTTTTATCTAGACGGTGGTTGGATGATCTTGGTGGGGGCTCTCCATTTATTATGCCCCTGTCATGGACCGATCATCATCTCCTGCGGATGGTCTTCCGTTTTGCCACCCCCCGCCGTGGGGATACGGAACCAATTAGATGGTACCGCCCCAGACGCTTAATGGATCCTGATAGATTCCAAGCGGCGCTGGGGTCCCCACCTGCCTCCATTGCTCACAGCTCGGCGGATGCCTTAGTGGAAACCTGGGAAAGGGCAGCCACTGAGGCACTTGACCGGGTTGTACCCTTGCGGCCCCTGACCCGGCGCAGATCCCAGCGAGCTCCATGGTTCTCCGCAGAGCTCCGGGAGATGAAGCGTCGGAAACGGGGCCTAGAGAGCTGCTGGAGGTCGAGCCGATCCGAACCCGACCGGTTGCGGTTAAGAACCTATATTAGGTCTTATCTCGCAGCGATGAGGGTGGCGAGGTGTAATTACTTCTCTACCCTCATTGCGTCCGCAGATAATCGCCCGGCCGCCCTGTTTAGGGTGACTCGCTCGCTCCTTAATCAGGAGGTGAGGGAGGATCCCTTGCAGGGTCGTGCTGAGGAATTTAGTCAACATCTGTCGGATAAAATCGCTCGGATTCGGACCGGTTTGGACTCCAGCTGGGCAGAGTCAGGCGATCAGGACACGGACGGTCTTGTCAATGTTATCTGGGAAGAGTTTGATTCTGTGACCCCTGATGAAGTGGACAGGATTATGGGGAGGCTGAGCTCCTCCACATGTTTGTTGGATCCGTGCCCTTCCTGGCTGGTTTATGCAGCTAGGGAGAGGACACGAGGCTGGCTCCAGGCGGTTATATCTGCTTCTTTGAGTGAGGGTTATTTCCCCACCGTCTTGAAGGAGGCGGTGGTGAGACCTCTCCTCAAGAAGCCTGCCTTGGACCCAGCTGTATTGAACAACTTTCGTCCAGTCTCCAACCTTCGCTTTCTTGCGAAGGTTGTTGAGAGTGTGGTGGCGCATCAGCTCCCTCTGGTCCTGGATGAAGCGGATTATCTGGACCCCTACCAATCGGGTTTCAGGCCTGGGTACAGCACGGAGACGGCATTGGTCGCTCTGGTGAATGATCTCTGGAGGGCTCGAGACAGGGGATATTCCTCTGTCCTAGTCCTATTAGACCTCTCGGCGGCTTTCGATACCATCGACCATGGTATCTTGCTGCGGCGTCTCAGGGGATTGGGAGTGGGAGGCACGGTTCTTCGGTGGTTCTCCTCCTATCTCCTGGGACGTTCGCAGTCGGTGTTGGCAGGGGGGCAGAGATCGGCCCCCAGGTCTCTCGTTTGTGGAGTTCCTCAGGGGTCGGTTCTCTCGCCTCTCCTGTTCAACATCTACATGAAACCGCTGGGTGAGATCATTCGTGGTTTTGGAGTTGGGTATCATCAATATGCCGATGATACCCAACTTTTCTTTTCGACCCCAAACCACCCCAGTGATGCCCTCGCTGTGATGTCCCGTTGCCTGGAGGCGGTTCGGGTCTGGATGGGGAGGAACAGACTTCAGCTCAACCCTGACAAGACTGAGTGGCTGTGCATTCCGGCATCCCGGGACATTCAAAATGTTCCATCTCTTTCTATGGGGGGTGAGCTCTTACCCCCCGTGGATAGGGCTCGCAACTTAGGAGTCCTCCTAGATTCACGGCTTACCCTAGAAGATCATGTAGTGGCCGTGACTAGGGGGGCTTTTGCCCAGGTTCGCCTGGTGCGCCAGTTGCGGCCCTATCTGGACCGGGATGCCCTGTGCACGGTCACTCATGCGCTCGTGACCTCTCGCCTTGACTACTGTAATGCTCTCTACATGGGGCTTCCCTTGAAGACCACTCGGAGGCTCCAACTGGTACAGAATGCGGCCGCGAGAGTTGTCTTGGGAGTTTCCCGGTACTCCCATGTTACACCTTTGCTCCGCGAGCTGCATTGGTTACCAGTTGTCTTCCGGGTGAGGTTCAAGGTCTTGGTTATGATCTTTAAGTCCCTACATGGCATGGGTCCGGGGTACCTCGGGGACCACCTGCTGCCGGCTTCAACTCCCCTCCGCCCTGTGCGTTCCCACAGAGAGGGCCTCCTCAGGGTGCCTCCGGTCAGGGAATGCCGACTGGCGGCCCCCAGGGGGAGAGCCTTCTCTGTGGGTGCCCCGGCTTTGTGGAACCAACTGCCGGTGGAGCTCCGGACGGCATCGGACCTCCGAACTTTCCGTCGTGGTCTGAAGACCCATTTGTTTGAATTGGCTGGTCTGGCCTGATGGGGGAGCTGGGTTTTAAATTGTTATTTTAGATTGTATTATTGTTTTTTAATTGGGCATTGATTTAATCTCTGTTTTAACTTTTGTATAGTATTGTATTTTTATTTATATGCCCTGTGAACCGCCCTGAGTCCCCAGGGAGAAGGGCGGTATATAAATTAAATAAAACGTAAACGTAAACATACGTACAGCAAACAAATGGTACTGAAGAACCACCATCTATGGCTTTAGATAAAATTCTGGTTACAAAATTGTACATTATAAAGAAAACTAACTTTAATATAAACTCTGAATATAAGGTATTCAATCCTGAAATTATTCTAGATATCATACAAAATCAGAAAACCAAATTCAGAGCTGCACTATATCAAATGATATGGGCATGTGGGGGCTTATATTGTTTAATTTTTCTCCTGCGTGGAGCATCTAAAACATCAGGGAGAAAGGTGCAAATTAGTGAAATTTCTCTAAATTGTTTATATTTTTCAAGGTTTCTTACTATTTTTGTATTTTCTTTCCATTTACACATTTTACATTTATAATCTGCAGTTGTCCTGCTATGATATTACATTTTTCAATTGTGTTTGAAATTTACAGTTCTGATTCTTTCAGATTCTGATCCTAAAGAAAACAAATGAAATATATTAAGAAGCAATACTCCTGTCATATGTCAAATCAATTTATGGTACAAAAGTTAAATATTCATGTGGGCTTCTGGTTTGCGTGCGGGGCACTTGCAGACATGCAGCAAGAGCTCTCTCCCTGCCGTCCAATCTTTCTTCCTTGGAGCACCATGAAAAGGGTCGAAAGTCACCCTGGAGGGGTGACCACTGTGAGGAGACCCTCCCTGTGATCGTGGAAGGGTGGCAGCGCTCTGCTCGAATCCAGAGCAGCTCCTTTGGCCCGAAGAAGAAGAGATTGGCCATTAAGATGGCCAGTCATTAAACCATTCCCTGCCGAAAGCCCAAAGCACCATCTAGCACAACGAAGCAATCTGGAGGACCTGAGTGAGACCTTACCTTTCTTATTCCCCTAACTACTTTCCTGTGGGACTTTTCCAAAAATTTCCTCTCCCTATTTTGAAAGACCAGTGACTGCATACTTGGGGAATAAACCTTAAAGCCTTAAAGCCTTAAAAGAAATCAAATGGCTAAGCTAAAAAATTAAGCAACCTTATTTATACCTATTAAAAAGATTTTATTTTTGTGGAGATCTACCACCCTATTTTCTGCGTAAGCTGTGAATTAAGGGGGGAAAATGGACTAATTGAATAAAAGCTTCATATTAATCTGGAAAATGATTTTACATCTTATTTTATATGCTATTGATGACATCCTGTGGCAAAACATGGTATAGCAAGTAAACCTTTTTTATTGTGAAAGCTGACTGAATAACAGAGCTGTCCTTGACGTTATCTTCAAATATAAGAATTGGGAACACCTGGCACTGAAAACAAACTTTAGGAATACTGGAGGTGGACAATCATTGACTCTTATTAAAACAGCCTCTATGAAAGACCTATCTGTAAACATCAACGAAATGGAGGAATATATTCCACCACTTAACTACAAACTGATACTGGACACAATCTTGGCAATGACTGACCAAATCAAAGCCAAACTGCAAGATAAATCTGACAGCTTAAAGCTACCAAATCAAACTTTGACCTTAAATGATGAATTGACAATCCAAAAACGAACAGAAGAAATGGAAACTAACATTAAAATAGCAGACTCTAAAAAACACCAAATACAATTTACAGAGAACCTTGAAGCCCAAACCACGACCTCAACTATAAAACCTACAACTCAAAAAACAATAGTACCCAAAGAAAGCAACATCAAGAGGGAAGATATTAAAGGCCTTCAAATAAAGTACCTTGAGGACCCAGCCAATCAAATGATAACCATAACACCAGTTACTACTATTTACTTAAGCCAGATGGGATCAGAAGAAGAAAAAGACCAGACTGAACTAATGACAAATATTACACCAAACATCGAAAATTGAGCTATTAAAGCAACACTTCAATGATTACAAAGGGGACACTTTCTTGGCAAAACTGATATTTGGATGGTCTCCCTGGATTCAAACAATGTGTGTAGGAAGAAAGGGAGACACATCTGAGAATCTAAAGGCACCAATATGGAAGCCTGATTGGCACAAAAAGAAGGCGAGAGTTAGACTTAAAAAATTAGACTTGTCTCTTTCTTGGGATTTGTAAGGATAGAGCTTAAAAAATTTCTTTTAATGGGCTAATCTTTAAAAAATATAAACTGATTTTATATTTAGGTTTTAGACTTTTAAGGGAAAACAAAATTAAGCTATTAGAACATAACTCTGAATTATATTATAGAATCTGGAATGATATAATAAAAGACATTATTTTAATAATTGATGAACTATTAAGATGACATATAGAATATATTTGTTGTAATGATACAGATATAAATTGATTTTATATTTAACTTTTAGGTGTCTAAGGGAAATGAAAGTTGGCTATTAGAATTGATTTATATGATAGAATTTGGAAGGATATAACAAAAGTTATTTTTCTAATAATTGGTGAACTATTAAGATGACAAATATAATTTATTTGTAAAAAATAAGAATGTATTGAAATGAACAATGTAAGTTCTGTAGACAGGATAATTACTTTTTAATGAAATAGGGAAATGTGGGTTACCCAAAAAATAAGTTTTCTTTTATATATCATAGGCTATTCTAGATTATTCTATTGCAATTAGAAAACTTGAAAACAGGACATGGATATGTATAAGTGAAAATATATTGAAAATTCTTCTAATTGATTATGTTACAATTAGAAATGTATTAATTTGATTAATTTGATTATGTTATAACTAAGGGAATTGGAGAGGAAATCTTTGTTGACACAACTTGAGCTATTTACAAATAATTTGTTATTTGCTATTGTTTACTTTTGATTACCCAACCACTGTATTGCTTCACAAATACCTGAATGTAAAATTAAAAAATTAATAAAACTTGTACAAAAAAGTAAAATATTCATTTCTTTGTAAGGGATTCTTTTTTTAAAAAAAATCTGCCATTTGCTAATCTAAAATGTTACTTTGTTTACACAATGGCCCTGGGCATTCAGTCATCTTACATCTGTGACTTCCCAACAAAAGTTTGCAAGCAATCATGTGACCTAAAAGGCTTGAGTTATTATCTACCAGTTGGAAAGATGCTGTATTAAAATAGTTCAACATGGGCAAAGGTTAACATTTAGGATTTTCCCATCATTTGCTTTACTTACAAAAAGACTATAAATTCCATCCCCTCATTTGCTGAGTCCTTGAAGAGTAATACATTAGCTGCAAGGCTTTATACACAAAAGGTCATGGTCCTTCCATGCATTTCCTTGCTGTCCATCTTTTCATCTACACTATCATACATGATGTCCACAGAATTCAATATATAGATGACTAGGAAATCACAGAACCTTTTGTCGATGTATATAAACTGAAACATAAATATTCACCTCATATTGGGGGTACATACTATAGTCTACATGAACATGATATCCTAATAGAAAATTAGTTATATGTGAAATTGACCTCTGTATAGGACCAATCCATGTGTTTTCCAAGCCAGAATATTACACTATAAGCCAACTCCCCTGGAAATATAGGCATGCCTTTTCTCTTTAAGGTTGAAAGGTCTGTGTGAATTGGATAAATGCATGGGCAGGACAACACAGATCTTCCTACTGAATTAACACCCTCTATTCCATGGGAGAATTATGCTGTGGGTAAAAATAAGAACAAATTTGTTCTTATTTATATATTTTAAGGCAGTCCTGTGTATTAAATCATGGTTGTCCTTTAAAACTGAGCTCTTCGGTATTTTGCGGTGGAGTTCTCAAATAAAGAAGAATTCTAAAAGAAATATGTATTTGGAAAAAGAGCAAAAAAATAGTTGGAAACCTTTAGAGATAAACTCACCTATTTAACTTTTTACCTTGAGGGAGGGAAAAAAACTGTATTTCCATAGATACCCAGTCTTTAAACACTGGCTTTACTTCTAATAATAGTTAATTTGTTTAAAATGGCTTTAGTGGAAAGTGTCACTTAAAGCAACCACATTTAATAATTGTTCTTTATGTCAATCCTTTATAGTCTTTTCTTCCTACTGTGTTGCAAAACAGCAAATCCTAAAATTAGTCCTCAATATCTCACAATTTCCTACTTCATTCATTCTCTAGGGCTTTGTTCAGTTTCTTTCACTGCATAATTGTGTATATCTTTTTGCCTGCCTGTATTATTTAAGCTGGAAAATGAATATGTTAAGAGATCTCTAAAATATCCTCTTTCATCATTTAAGGATTAAGTTCAGCTTTTAAAAACCTAATAACTTTTCCAGAGAGATTGAGCTGGCAAAAAAGTACACATATATACAAATCATATCCAATGGTATAGTTTATATTAATTAAATTCACTTCTGATTAAAATGTGTCTTTATATATCAGTTGTGGTTTTAATGGAGGTTTGAAATGGGGAAAGGAATTTATCAAGTATAATCCAAAAAATTTATTCACCAATACAAATTTCAGCCTTATATTCTCTGATTTCTAAAAAAGGCAAATGTAAAAAAAGAAAATGCAATTTCATATGTATATTTTTACTCAGAAGAAACAGAATCTAAAGTGCTGGGATTAAAGATAAATGTAAAAAATAATATTTAATATTTCATTCTAAAATGAAGCATAACATCAGATTCAACGGTGTGTTGCATCAATTCTTCAAATTCCATTTTTAAAGTATAGCTGTTCATTATAGCAATAGAAAACAAAATGTGGGCTTAAACTTGAGGTTTATGCAAAAAGAATTAAAATATGGCAGGGCTTCTTGAATAAATAGTTTTTAAAAACTGGAAGTACACAGTTTGTGCACAAAAAAGAATAACAATGAAAGATTGCTAACGGTCTTTCTATGGACATTTAGAGGTACAATGAGGTCTCAGACCAATTTTTGTGAACCTGGCCCACTTCCCTATTACCTCTGTGAGTCATCAAGACTTAATTATTGTGACAGGGTATCTTCAGTGTTAGGCTTAGAAAATAGTCACAAGCCTTGCAAGTCTTTTTGATAAAACCAATCGGCCCTGATGTATTTCTCCACTCTGTCTAATTGGTGTAAAGTTTGGAGATCTGACTCTCGTATCTTTCGCCCAGCTTGCTGCATCCTCTCCTTTTGACACCAGGTCAAGGTTCACATTCGCCTCTGATTATCAAAGTGGCATTCATTAAGCAGCAGTCTGCCTCGCACCAAAAGGAGTTAGCTTGAAGGAAAGAAACCTCGGCCCATTTACTCAGCAGATTTTAGCATTTTAAGGAGCCCCAAATGTCACACAGTATTGCTATGTTTTGAAGAGTTTCAGCTAATGATTAATTGTGAGTGATGGGAAATAAAATCCAGTAAAGCCAGCTGCTTGCCATGGTTGGCAAAATTGCTATAATGGATATAGGCTGCCAATTTTCCAGTTTTACTGGCAAGTCTTCCAAGTGTAATTAAGGGAAGTTATAAATGATATGGAAATCTATCAAGTCCTATTTATTTTCAGAGAACTCTTTCCCCAGAGACTTTTATCTTCAAGCTTATCATTTGCTTTGTTGTGCTAATGATTTCATCCATTTATTTCTATTAAAGCCTCGATATTCCATCATAACGAGATAGATCCACTTCTTTCACAAAGATTTAAAGAAATGGAAACATCTTAAGTCAGACTGTAAGCTTCCTATTTTCCTTTTGTAACATTTAAGCTATAGCTTTCTTTGCTTTGTGGAAATTCTATTTGAAAACACTTCATCTTTTCTCTCTTTTGAATCAGCTACGAAACCTTGAAGAAGCAGCCCAGATTTTGAGACAATGAAGTCACCCAGCCTTTAGGGAAGAAATAAAACAAAATATCAGCAATGGAAAAATGGGTCTTTGATGCTACACATTGAGCCCGAGAGTGCTGTTGCTCACTAATGTAGTTTGATTTGGAATAAAAGCATGAAAATGATGTGCAAGGGTCTAAAATTGGAGAGGTAAAGGATGAGTGCACCGTATTCCATTTCTCAATTTCATCCTTCAGAACCACAAAATGGGGGGTTATACAGTTACTGGATGAGATTTACGGTAACAGCTGTGGTCCTCCCACACAAGGGAGGACCTTCTAATGGGGAGAGGTCTGCTTAGAACAGACGGGGAGTTACAAAACAAGATTTCCTATTAAGGACAAGCCCTAATAATATCCTGGCTAAAGAATACAATGAGAAAAAAAGTCAAATTGCCTTTAGGTAACCCTACATCTCACTTTTTGCAGCGTCAATGAGATGCACACATTCACAAAATCTGGAACTATTTTGAAAAGGCAAACTGCTTATAAATGATAGGATGTGAAAGCAAGAAGACAATTCCCCAACCCCACCCCACCCTGCCACTCTCTAGCCACTGGAAAGCCTGTGCAAGAAACTGTGCCAGTGGCATATGGCTTTCTACTGTGCTAAACATTCATACAAAAGACAGGTTCATCAGTCATTGGTATATCTGGACCGGGGGCAGGGGGGGGGGAAGAGGGAAAAAGGCTTCTGATGGATGCTATTTACAGATGACCTGCTGCTAATACATTACCAGGGCTGGAAACTCTCCTGACATTGGAACAGCAGACCATGAAATACAGCACATACAAGAACATACCATGTTTGCCAGCTTCCTCAAAATAATAAATAAGCTATTTAAACCCTGTGCCTAGTACTGGGCCTGCTGTAAGGAAGCCTGGGTCAGTCCTGCACAGGCCAATTAATGCACAGCATCTGCTGCACAGAAGCAGCACACGAAGCACTTCCGAATCATTTCAGCAATTAAAAGAAAATTGTTTCCTGCCTGTTACGACAGCAACTGTTTCAATGCAAGAGTGAGCATCAAATCATTGTGTGGAGCTGGAAAAAAAATTAAGCCTCTTTTTTGTAAGTGAGGATGGAGGAGGAGGGCGGGATGGAGATTTCTTACACTATAAGATTATTCTTTTGTTGCCCTACATTGTTTTTTTCTGCCAAATTAGACAGAAGGCTCGGAAGACTTGCAAGGACTTTCGACTGTATCACCTTCTGGCGCTCTGGGGCTCCAGAAAAAGATGGATCAATATCCACCTCACCGACTTGTCTGCAAAACTGAAAATGCTGCCATTTCATTTTCAGAAGGCCTCTGTATTTTAGAAAGATTCTTAATATTGGGAATAGTCATAGGTAACTTTAAACAAAACAATAAAATAAAACAATTGTGCATAAGAAAAGGCAAGACTTTGGATCTGAGCAAGTCAAAGTCATAGTTGGAATTTCATTTTAGTATCATCTTCAGTCTGAACACAGAAGAAATTGTGTCAAAATAGTGACTGCTCTTAACATTCATACAGCCATGTTGGGATCAATGGTAGTTGAAAAAATTAAATCCTATACTTACAAGCTATAGTTATTTGAAAACAGCGACAAATTCTGATTACAAAGTAATTTATTCGCTGCGACCAACATATTTACACAGCATTCTCAAACAAAAAGGTGAGACAAAGGAGTGTGTGTTTGGGCTTAATAAAAAAAATAGAAGTTTTTTTTAATCCATCCTAGTTTAAACATCATGTTTATTCTATTAATATCCTGTCCCTTTTTGCAACCACCCAATTGTTTTGGCTACTGTTCATCCTTAAATTTTTCTCTTAGTGATTTCTTGGTATTATGTGTCTAACTGTAGCCCTGATATTGTTCAAATCCATATAAAAAAGTACTTACTGTTATTTCTCCCATACACATTAATTCTGAAACAGGAGCTACCGGGTTGAAAATATAATTAGCAGCAATTAACAATGCTTGACAGATGATTATTAAACTTTTTACGCCATACTCCTTTAAGGAATGAATTTCAGTAGAGCGCATCCCTGATTTTCTGACCCTTGATTAACCAAAGGTCAGAGATGTTCCCCTGACAGCAATAAGTACCAATCATTGTACCCCCACTTATCCAAAACACAACTGTTCCCAGAGGTTCTAGAAATGTCCAGGGTTCCCTTTGGGAGGTTGGGTTAGTTTAATAGCCAGAGGGAATAAATAAGTGGGGATATAATTTTGGAAATATTTTAAGCATGCTCTGATTGATAAAAGGCCGTGTTTGCTAAAGATGTGTTCTTTTGTCTACAGAAATCAGATTATTTGCTTTTATTTTCTAACCAAAGGTATGAGCTCTTTAAAAACAAGGAAATCCCATTTACAGGGGAAAACTATATTGCATTAGTATAGCACCTGCACCGAAATATGTATGATTGTATGCATGTATACACGTATATCACACACACACACACACACACACACACACACACACACACACACTTTCCACATATTTACAAGCTGCTGTGTGTTTTTATTTTGGGCATTAGAGTGACTCAAAATGCTCTTGTCTAATGCCCTATATTGTTTTCAATATGAAATGAATTTAGCATGCCAGTATTGAAGCAGAATGCAGTCTTGCTTAAAGAAAGAGCTACAATCAAGTAAAAGAAAAAATTGTCAGTTACATAAGTATGTTAAATACAGCAAACAATATTTGGAATCCATTAAATGTTATGCAAAGCTACATAAAGGGTACTTTAATAAACATGACCTTAATTATACCTATGCTTTTGCGCACTTCAAAACTTTGCTAATGTTAAAGAATTGAGTACTTAGTTGAATACTGAAGAACAAGGAAAGCATTAAAGAGGAGCTTACAAGCAACAGGATAAAGTCCAATCTCATATTTTACAAGAAATCACCAACTCCTATAGTGTGCTTAGTGAAGTGAAAGAAAGAGATAGGACTGGAAGGTGTGTTTGGATTGCTGCATTTCAACATTTTGAGAGATGGAACAATGGCAGGACATTATCTGTAATCTCAGCAAGATGCAGTTTTCTTAGGCTTTTTAAACTGAGTGTTAGAGAGTTAAATTGTGTGAGTCTAAAACTGAATAACTCTGAAATCACAGGCTTTCCATTTGACTAGTGAATGCTTTCAGTTCTCCCGAGAGGTATCTAAAGGGACACTCATGATTCACTTTGGATCTGAAACTATCGCTGCCTGCATTTCCAACAGGCCAAATCGCTCTAGGTACAAACCATTTCCAAAAAAAGAAAAAAGAAAAAAAGACACTATTTCTGTACTTGTATAGTTTTTCCCTCAAGATGTTCTGGACTAGATATTGTTGATTATAATGGCACCTATTCATAAATTTTTCTCAATAAAACAAAAAGACAGAAAAAAATTAGGTCTGAAGCATTAAAGATTGTGAAAATTCAAAGATTCTTTTAAATTCTCATTACATAAAATATCTTATCTATATTGATGCTCAATGTTTAAAATTTGGTTTAGGCTGATATGGTTGCCTCTTCAAAAAGTATTACTTATATTTAAATGTAAGTAAAGAAAAGATAAGGCTCTGTTAAGAGATCCACTCTCAAGATCTTGAACTCCACAGAATAACAACTGGCTATCAGTATCTGATGATTCCCAATAAGGATTAAACCAGTAATTCAGGGTCTTCTGGAGAATACTGTAATTCAATACTTTGGGAATTTTACATTTACATGTAACATAAATCAATATGCTTAGCATATGACCCTAATTATTTACCCCAGTTCAAACTTGAAAATACTATTAACACCTCACTGTTAATAAAACCAATGTATATTACTGTACATTAGAAGAGAACATATGCAACATAAAAGAAACCTAATAAGGTGCTGTCAAACAAAGTATATTTTAATTAGAGATCTCCTTATCAAACTCCTTTAACTTCACATCTATTGTTCAATTCAATCTCACAATATAAAGAGCACCATTCTGTCTGCACATATGCAAAATTATTTTGCACTTACTTTTCTGACCTTCAAATTCCTTCCTACCTGCCGTTGTGACTTTTCAAACACAACAAAATAACTGTATCCTCATTGTTGAGGAATGGCAATGCCCTTCCTTCCTTCCTTGCTTCCTTGCTTCCTTCCTTCCTTCCTTCCTTCCTTCCTTCCTTCCTTCCTTCCTTCCCTCCCTCCCTCCCTCCCTCCCTCCCTCCCGAATATAGCCCCAAATCTGTACTCTTTCAAGAGGAGAGATAATCTTCAAATGTTTTGAGCAAAATAAGTGAATGTTTTGATTCAAAAATTCCCAAATATCAAACATTAATTATAAAATTATTTGAATTTAAAAAGTTCAATAATCCACTAGGTTAATTTAAAGAAAAAATGGCCAGAGAACTACATAAAGAATACTTAGTTCTGTGTGAATAAGGAAATTTTGAGCTACTTTTTATAAAATAGTCCTTCCCCATAAAGCAAACTGAGTGATATATGCAAGGCATACCTATTTTCATTTAAAGGAAAAACAAAGAAATCTAATGAAAAGGGCTTCACGTGACTAATGAGAAAAGTCTATCTGATACACATTGGAATTTATTGTCTACATTGGAATGGAATGACTCCAATAGAGACATTTAATTGAGATGTATACTATGGGCATTTTTTTCATTACAGACAACACATTAAGGTACAGTAATGCCTCCTTCAATATGCTTGATGGACCAAGAGGCCTAAAATCCTATGTTCTTTTGAATGTGGACAAATCATTATATAGAAATAATTGCTGCTTGTGGGGTACCTGGTGAACTCATGATGTTACCTAGCTTAGTAGGTCTGCAAGAAAGCAAAAATGCTCAGAGAGCATCAGGGATCCCACAGTTCAACCCTGAATTTCAAATATTCTCTTTTTATCAGCATTTCCTACTTTTTTCAATACAATGTGCTATTGACAATCTATTACCTGTCAATAGATTTCTAAGATCTACCGATCTCAGTAGCAATCCTTTACCAGTTATTACAGAACTGTATTCCTTCTGGTTAGTTTGTAGGTCTGCCCCACCCTTTTCCAAACCTGGGGAGAAGAAACTAGAGAAAAAAACCCTCAATTGTGTTGTGAAAAAAGGGTATTAAGTTTACAGCATGCAATGTTTTGAAAGAAAATATGATGAAGATGATGTATAGGTGGTATTTAACACCGGTTAAGCTTGCAAAAATTTATCATACATATGATAACAAATGCTGGAAATGTAAAGCTGTAGAAGGAACCTTTTACCACATGTGGTGGACTTGCCCCATAGTAAAAGACTTCTGGGAAAAGATTTATAATGAATTAAAGAAAGTTTTGAAAAATACATTTATTAAGAAACCAGAAGCCTTCTTATTGGGTATAGTCGGAAAAGAAATTCTCAAAAAAGATGTTACTTTCTTTCTGTATGCCACAACAGCGGCGAGAATTTTGATAGCCAAGAATTGGAAGACACAAGAAATACCAACGGTGGTAGACTGGCAGATGAAAATGATGGACTATATGGAACTCGCTGAACTGACAGGGAGAATCCGTGACCAAGGAGAAGAGTCGGTGGAAGAAGACTGGAAGAAATTCAAGGACTATTTGAAGAAATATCGTTATATCAACTAGTTTGAAATGGACTTGGAAGTGTTTATAAGTTGTAGTTTTAGAGTTTAATGTTTAATGTTTAATATTAAGGACAATATGAAATGATGATTGTTAAATGATAAGAAATTAAATATAGATAGATATTAAATACAATTTAAAATTATGAAATAGAAATTGCTAATGATGATTAATGAAGAAACACAGATAGGGGGGACTCGAGGAAGTCACCCGAAAATGATTAGAAAGATTAGGAATAACGGAAGCTAAGTATTTTTGTTGTATTTTTGTTGATTGTATTGTTTATGTTATGTCTTGTTTTTTTATATGTATATGTGTGTGTGTGTGTGTATATATATATATATATATATATATATATATATATATATATATATATATATATATATATATATATATATTTGTTTAAATATATGTTTATATAAAAGCAATAAAAATTTATAAAAAAAAACCAATGATGCTGCACTCTGCAAAACAAAAGCCTCCTTGTGAGATATTACAAAATAATATTTCATCTCTGGCTCCCATTCTCATGCAATACTAAACTTCACTCATAAACAATTTGCATATCTACCAGTTTAATATAACGGCCTACAGAAAATGTTTTTGACATTTCTCGTGATATTGTTTCACACTTCATTATATTATTGACTAGTAAATGCACTAGAAAATAAAAAGTGTAGTTAAGTACTGCTTAAGCTGCCTGAACAGTGGAGAGGAAAAACACAAATCAAGACAGATTCAAACAGGGGAACAAAACCCCTGGTGTATAAGAATACCAAGGCCTTTGAATAGCTGCAGTAACGATCTTTGCCCTGATGGACAGCCAAAACATATAAGCTGAATTGTATCATCTCGCTACTTATTCAGTCTGGAGACCTGATTCAACCTCATCTACTTTCAGAGAAAACTTTTTGACATCAGTCTTGGAAAGGAAGGATTTACACTAAACTCCCTTTCAACGCCACAAACGTGTTTTTGCAATTAAAGCTGCCCAATTATCATTGACAAGTCCAAATCACCCTGAGCTGTTCAGAAGCTCTGCTTCTCAGTGCCTCCAGCAAAAGGCCTGTAGGCAAAGGTATTGGGGGGGGGAGGGGGGAGAAATAGGGTAAAGAAATTTCTCTCATTATTTAACAACTTGTTTGGATTCCACTGTATTACTTTTAGAATAATTGATTGTATGAGAAGAATGCTTTCTCCGTTTTAATTTCCTAGCTCAACGCCCATCCTCTTACAGTTGTTTCTTCATGCAGATAAAATATTCAACAAAAGCAGTTCAACAAAAAGATGAACTTTTTAGCATCTTATTATTTGAATCTCACTCTAATTCTACTACAATAAAATAGATTTAATAGAAAATACCCACTTTGTCTTTAAACCTCTCCCCCCCCCCCACACACACACACATATTTGTTTGCTACCTTGCCTCTTCCAATTGTTTGGAAAGGCAAGGCTTGCACCTTCATATGGCAGAGGAAAAAGTAGTCAATAGATTCCTTTCTAATGTCTACTCAGTTCTTGTGGTCTATGACAACTCTCTGTGGCCAATTTGCAGTGGCCAACTTGCCACAGCCAACTCTCCATGGTCAACTCACCACGGGACAATTCAGTGCAGGACACGAGTTACACTAATGTCAAAGAAATAGTCAAATGGAAAGGATGCCAAAGGAGGGACACAATAAAATGTGAATGATAAAAATGAAAATAATGTTTAAATTCTTTTAAATAATTAAATTGAACTGTTACATTGTCCCACAGCGAGTTGTCCTGAGGTGAGTTGGCCATGGCGAGTTGTCTCATTCTACAATTCTTCTATATATTAGTGTTAACATGATAATAAATGTTAATTGATAGTCACTTCTTACAAACACTTTTTCAGAGCTTAAAAGACAAAATATTTAATATATTTTTGAGAGTAAAGCTCAAGTACAACTTGTTTAACTAAGGAAGTTATCTCTAAAGCATATGTTGGTGTGTGTGTGTGTGTGTGTGTGTGTGTGTGTAAATCAAGCTAAAGCAACACTTTAAAATGAATTATTTGTCCTTTTTGTAACTTTGTTTTTAAATGTAACTATAAAATACAAGGATACTTCCCCTTTTTGTGGGGTAACAATAAAAAGTGAAGTTTGTAGGTTGTGTTTGAACTATGCTGAACCTAATTTTGATCTATTTCTATTTATATACAAATATACATAATAACGAATTTCACAACATTTATGCTTTTTCTTAAGAACTATAGAAAAAAATTCTATGTGCAGTTTTAAAAATCCGCCTTAAGAGTTTTTTCCTTCAAAATATAACACCAACACAGAAAATGAATTATCTGTCAGTTGGGCAGCATATAAATGTTTTTTTACCTTCTAGGCCTAAGGGGTAACATGCTAACTCAGGGACATCATCCAGTTGCTTTTTCTTTTGTATCACTTAATAAAATAAAACCAAGGTGAATTAATTAAAAAAATAAAATCCAGCGAATTTATTTAGTTGCCAGGCTGGGGAACTCTATAGAATACAGGTATTCTACATATCTATATGTCCAGAGTAGCATAAGCATGGCTTTTTTTTGTCACAGAACGCCCAGAACAGAGTTCCGGCACCTTTTTTTTGGATGGAATCTTGTAGGGTAGGCAAGGCAGGTTGTATGTCATGTGTGAGTTTTGGCACCTTTTTTTTTTTTTTTTACAAAAAAAGCACTGGGTATAAGGTTGACTATGTGAGCAGGGGATTGAACGAGAAGACCTCCAAGGTCCCTTCCGAATCTGTAAAATAATTTGGGTTTTCTAAGGCTTACATAATATAATAATCCAATAATTTTTTTAAAAAAATACAGATGGCTGAATTTTATTTTCAGAATATAAAGAAACAATTAGCAACTTCAAAGCTATACATATTGATTATATAAGTATGTGGTCTCTTCCAGAAATGCCATTTAATAAATGTATGGGTAGGCATGGGAATATTCTCACGGAGTTTTCAAAAAGGAAAAAACGACAACCCACGGGGATCAACAACTTGTGTGTAAAATGTTTCACTAGTTCTAAAGAATACATAAAATATAAATTATCAGTACTTTCCCTTATTTTTACAAGTCTTTAGAGGTTAATCTTTTTTTTTATTGCCACTGGCATGTAACATCCCAACCATCTTACTTTAATGGTGGCCTTACCCAGCAAGATTTTTCTAAGCTTCGACTGAAAGCACTTTTCTGCTGGAGGTAAGTAGACTTTAGGACCAAACCACTGCTTCGAGAAGGACTAAGAAACCTAAGAGTCTAAAGTTACATGCAGTCTTTATTTTATTTCAGAACAATCCAAGATCACCATTCTGAAATTCAGCATAAATAAGAACAATTTTCTGTCTCTCCTCCCACCACACAATATTGGACAACTAAATTTATCAGGATTGGATTTTGAAACTTTCCAGCTTCTCTCCAAAAGAGCCAAAAATAGGTAAGCTTGCTCTCTCTATAGAGAGGCTACTGATCTTCAAGAATAAAATATGTATCTTAAAAATGTAATCTGATCAGAGAAAGTTGCTTGTCCTAGTTTACAAAGAAAGTAATTCTTTCTTGATGAAATAAAATACAATTAAATCAATTTCAATTTCTTCTAATTCTATTGTTCCACTGACCATCATCATCATCATCATCATCATCATCATCATCCATATTAAGTCTCCAGCTCTGTAATAACTTCTGCATTCTAAATGAAAGTTGAACTGTGTTGTCGAGAGTTTCAAAATGAAGATTTTCAAAAATATATTATGTTTGATATATTATTTATATTACATGTTATATTTCAAATAACAATAAATTAACACTCACAAGAAAATATACATTTTAATTAGTTAGGGTTTTCTCTTAAACTTACCTATTGAAGAGTTACATATGTATATATACTTAGTATGTTTTCAAGGGTGCATTTTTAAGAAAACTTAAAAAAAAAATAATACTTCAATGAAGAATATTCTTCATTTAAATGGATATTAGGAAAAGAGAAGCTCTTACCATGTCACCAGGTTTTATGGATATTGCCACTACTACTCCAGGCATTGGGGCTCTTATGATATTTGTAGTATCCTTCGTAACTTTTTGTTGCATGTATTTGCTCAGTTCTGTAGCAAGTTTGGGCAATACACGCAATTTGTACTTGGAAAAAAAAGAAGAGACGAGAAAGAACTGTTATAAAAGCAAATTATATCAAAGTAGTATTATTTTTTAAAAAAGAACATAATATCTAAAATCTTGAACAAGTACGTTATGTTGATATCTTAATCTTGGTATGACACTTGGGAAATTAAAAAAAATGTTGCATTTTTAAAGGATATTGGAAACAGACTATGTGCAATATACTTGGCTAAATTTGATAAGTCATTTAAAATACTGTTGGGCCATCCCTAAAATAGAAAACATAATTTGCATCTTTAATCAAATAATTATTTTAAAACGTATCTGTATTATAGATTTCATTATTTATAATCCAGTATTTGCCTTTATATAGTTTAACAAAGCAAAGCAAATCTTTTTGCATATTCAAGTGTTGTAAACATTTTCTAATTTTATTTTGTACACTACAAACCTTAACCAAAATGATTATTTTAATACCGATTATATACTATGTACACTTTTTTCTCTCCATCTTCTGCCAGTCATGCTTCCAAAAATAGGTATGTAAATGTAAGAAAATAGATTAACTTATCCAAGAGGTATATCCTTATTAATGTACAAAAATCAAGATATTCCTCCATAATCAAAAACATGAAGCAAAAAGATAGTTATAGTTTTATTTTTCCCCCTAAAAAAGCCCACATGTTGCAGTCTCTTAAATCATAGGATTCTGAAAATCCAAGTTCAATTTAAGTGGACTATCAAAATAATCAGAAGCACAAGCTATGCTACATAAATAAATATTTTTTAACTCATATAAACTTTCTGTGCTTTGCAAATAGGTTTGCTTCTGTGTAAATTTTTATGTTAATGTAATCAAATTGACCAACAATTTTTTAAAGAGGGAAAAAGTTATTCTCCGTTTTTACTATTTACTAATACATTTTACACAATCACCAAAATTCCAGTGATTTGATCTGCCCACTGGATTCTTTTCCTTTATTTTTTTTTATGTGGCATCTCTTTTTAAAACTTGTTCTGGACATTGCTTCTAGGTCTCCAGCAGATGGCAGCAGGAGTCCATGAGAAACTTTATCTTTGGCCATCAGCAGACAAAAGAACAAATGCAGCTCTTTCACTAAGGACTGGTCTTGGTTTTTTAAAAATGTGGGTGTTAGAAGGGCAGATAATAATCTAATATACACTGAGACCAACCAGCCACAATATCTAGGATTGCTGATTATTTTAAATCAATTTTCACTATTAGAGCCTTAAGCAATTTAATAGTTTCAGAATGCAAATAAAATTAAATAGTTTAGCTTTGATAACCAATAACCATCACTTTCAAATATCTCAAGGCATTTGCTACATTGTTCCATCTGAGGTAGGATCTCTGCCCATTGAAAAATAATGTATAATCAGGGTTATGCCTAATATCGCATATAATATTATATAATACAGTAAAACAAACTAATCAATAGTGTTTGGCCACTGAATCTCAGGATCCATTCTCAAACTGATCTTTTAGAAATAATTAGACATAACCTTATAAGCATAATGCCGTTTCACCTTGAAAAAGCAGCCTGTGTTGGGTGCAGGCCTAGCAAACCAATGTCCAAAGAGATTCTATAACATCTATTGCAATGGAATGATGGACATGTTTAAGAGAAAGTGCTCATTATTTCCAGATTTCTCTGTTTAGAGTTCCCCTAGATTGTAAAGAATACCGTTTAAATCCTCTGATTTATCCACAAAGTAATAATATAACTGGAGACAGGCTTGGGAGCTACTGTTCTTCAACCTAATAGTTTACATTTTATTTCTTGGTTACCTGAAGAGCACTCAGACCATCAAGACATAGCAAAGAGAAGATCAAAGTGATAATACATTTTATGCTCTTATATAATTCTCATTCATTTTTGTGAGGTTTCAATATCTCTCTCTAACGGGGTGGGAGCATTAGGTATACCAGCTTGAGTTATCCAAAATAAAGGTAGGATATAAAATGAATGAATGAATGAATGAATGAATGAATATAGTATTAGTTTTATTTTATTGTGCTGTTGTGTGCTCTGTATATAATCCATTTTTTAAAAGTTACTCTACAAAAAAACAAGACGGATACACTTTTGAAAAAAAAATACTCTGCAATTCCTTTATAATCAACCTAAATAACAATGCTTGCTCTCTGTCTCTTTCTCTCTCTCTTCCCTTCTCTCCCTCCCTTCTTCACACACATATAGACACACAAACTAAGCACCCATATACAGTAGAAATCAACACATGCAGAAATAAGCAAGGACAACACTCAGTTAAAAACTGTTTTTATTTGCCTTGTATGTAACTGGGATTACTATCAGCCAGATAGATTATTGTGAAGACAACGTTTTAATTTACACTATGTGCACCATTTATGTTATTCACTGATTTATAGAGAAATACACATCTAAAAATACATAGACTTTACACATTTCCTTGAGACACCCCCCCACACACACAAAACCTTCCCTCACACTACCTTCTTTATATCCCTCCCCACCACAAACACACATGCATCCACAAACACAAAATGGGTTAGTTTTGATAAAAAACAATCTATTTGGATTTCCTATAATAAAGACTTAGGAACCTGTCGTGATACATGCTGGCATCTGAATAAGAAGCACAAATTAATAAAATACATAGAAGAGATTACAATGGATCTGAGGTGTTAATACTGTTCTAAAAACTAAGTGTTAGCTATTATCTTTTTATATTTAATTTTTAAACATTAAAGTGTCTTGAAATATAAGTTTGTTAATTGCAATTTATAATTTCCTAGGAAGAAAAAAAATTTCAATTCAAGCAAAATGATCATCAGTGCCCTAGAAATGCACATCTGCAACAAAGAACATAGGGATTTATTGCAAAAGTTATCAGAATTGCTATGTTCCACAACAGGCCAAATAACATACTCTGTTTGTTTCTATAATTGCACTGTAAGTTTTCAATCAAGCTGTACTAATATCTGATGATATTTAAAGGATAAAATTATTTCCGGAAATTATAATGCCAATAGTTTTCTTCCCTCTGTTAAAATCTAAATTACATGGAAAGAGAAAAAAAGCTTTCAAAATATATTATAATGCCAATTCTTTGCAAACTCCATTCATCAAAAGATGAATTATCGTATAAAATTATACCTGAGAGAATGTAATGTTTATCAAAATGTACACTTTCAAAATCTAAAGGAAATGCCTTTTTTAGATGTGGTTTGGAAATGTTGATAAAAAAATAACCACCTTAGAAAGAAACACAAATCAAGTTAGATCTCTGGGTCAACATCAGAAATGATATGCTGCCTGGCTTCATACTGCAAAATACGTTTCCTTTTGGTATATTTTTAGGCTTTAAAAAAACTGTAGCACTTCAAAAGTCAGCTTTACATATTTCTGAAAGTACCTCAAGTTTGTAACATTAAAATGGAAAATAGTTTCATTTCTCATAATCAACCAGTACCAGAGAATATGAGATAGCTTAGAATTGACACTGAAAGTATCTCCTAACTGCTAGGTAGCACAACTTCCTTGTCTCCATTATGTCCCCTACCAATCCTTCTGCTTATTCCTATTTTAGTATTCCCCTTTCTTCTGGATATTTTCTCTTGCTTTGCTTGGAATGAGATGAGAGAGCCAGTAAGAAAAGGCTTTTAAAATGCAGGCCTTTGTTATTGATAAGTTATTCCCTTTCCTTTTGTATTTGTTTATTGTTCTTTGGCTTGTTTGGGTGTGTGTGTGTGAAAAAGAGCTATTGTAATGGGGTTTTTTTTTTAAAAAAAAAGTTAACTTCAACAGTGAACTTTTGGGGGGAAATCCTTTGGGAGCAGAGTTATGGACAGGCACAAAAAAAGCCCTTATGGACACAGGACACCAAAAGTGTTATAAAGCGGATCCTTTTTTTAAAAAAAAATGCTATTGGGTGAATATTTTGCCTTCAATGAATCCCAGTTAATGTCATGTCCTCCAAAAAGTATTCCTTCATCCAATAGTTTCTCAGTTTAAGAATGGTCTGAACCGGAAGGATCTATGGATCGGGCAGCACATATCAAGGATTTTAACATCTGGGCTGTTCAAGGACAAATGTAACTTTAGGACATGTAAATGTGAAGAACATGAGAAGATCAGAACAACTGATCAATACCTGGCTCTGGAAAAAAAGTGGACTGAAAGCTTTCCAGCTTCACCAAATGCACCACAACTACTCCTTGATTGTAAGTGGGATGAACTGAAACAAGCCTTAGTGAGAAAGGAAGGATTTTAAAAGAAAGCAAAGACTGATTGACAAATGTTGCAGAGGCTAGTTGAATTAGCTAACAGAAGTAGCCGAGGGATAGCATGGATTAGGAATTGCAAACAGAAAATATAATTGCAAAGAAAAATAATACTGACCACAACCTACCTGTAACCTCCTTAAGTGAAGCATCAGTCACCCCTTGCGTCATTCAAAGTTCTTGTAGTAGAGGCTAGATTTGCCAGTTACACTCAAACATGCTAAGCAAGGAGCACTCCATAAGAAGAACTAGGCCTTACAAAGTAAAGTTAAGTTAAGGTTGACCAATCACAATCAAAAGCACACTGAAATAGACTGTGTGTGCAGTTGCAACACAGACAAGGTAAAATGATCAGATAACACTCAGCTGTTTGAATAGCAGCGCTCTGTACATCTGCAGTCAGTGGAGCAGTCTGTTAGCATAATGCTTTGACAACTCCATCAGTGTAGTCTCAAGGTTCCTGTCAATCAGGATGCATCATTTAATACAACAGCACTCAAAGGATTTTCCCTCCTATAAGCCAAATGACAGCATATCTACAGCTCTATTTACACCAGCACTTACTTCTGTTTACAAGGCTCTCGTAATTAGAAAGTATGCAACAGGCAGCAATATTATTCAGATCTCCATTTTGCCAGCCTGCCATGCAAAGTGTGATCTTACTTCACAGAGTCATGCTAAATGACAAAAGCGCTATTTTTCTTCAGTCTCTGTGCTCAGACAGCACTTCATTTGCAGCTATCTATAATTAGATTAATGGTGTAGTGCAGCACAAAGAAGGCCCACTTCACATCAGCTAGCATATGAATTAGGACAAACACTTATTTCAATTCCAGGCAGAGAAAGCAGTGACTAGGGTATTTAGCATACCCTTTATGGTGGAATGAGATGTTAATTGTGTACCATTTACCTCTAAACTGCTTGCTTGTTGTATAAATCACTGGACTAATTGATGCAGAAATAGAAACGTAGCCACAGGCAAGAAAGCAGGGGAATGAGAGCTGAAGATGGTGGATAAAGGATTATCCAGTAAAAACCATATGGAGATGAGGTTCCTTTGAAACCTGCTCATGAGCTGAAGACTTCTTGAAAAACTACAAATAAGTGACATACTGATGTGTTGACAAAGAGTTTACCTCATGGTTTAAGGAACAGTGTATTGAGGAGAGAGAGAAAGTATGGGACTTCAGCAGAAAACTAAATTGTGTTTTCAAGTGAATTCCAGTAAGATGACATGTTAGTTTGTTGTAGGAAAGCCACATCCAGTAACTATTAGTGTATTATGATTCTAATCCTTTCTGGACTAGAAGCTATTTTATCAGATGCATGAAAAGGGCTCTAATCCACAAATGAACTTTGGTTATTAGAAAATTAGAAGTAAAAAAAAATAAATACACTTGACTACAATTAGAGTTTTCATTTATTAAGTTATCAAAAGAAACTTCAGTCTTGTTCAGTAAGTACACATTTTGGGGGGGAAAAACCCCAGAAACAACTAGGAAATTATGCAAGAGAAAAAAACAAGACAATGCTGAATTGGAATTAGAGAATTAACAGTTATAAATAAGGTAATTCTCAGAAAGTAACACATGTAAAAGATTTTCAAAACACAAATGTTGCACAAATCTCAATGTAGATAGACTCAAAACAACTTTTTGAGAATTTTCCCACTATAAGTGAAAAGAGGAAGCATTTTGTCATATTGTTCACAAAGGTCTGCCATCAATTTATTTTAATGCATGTTGTGTTCCTATTTCTTACTATTGCCAGATAACTAACAGTGTCTTTCCAGTTCTATTGAAGGTGTTTTAAATATTTTTCCATATAAAAGTAATCTTTGGATTGCGTAATATAAAAATTGTTTTGTTTGTACTGTGTACTTTGCAACAACCAAACATTCATTTATATATTTTTTAGAAAAATTAATTGTGTAATCCCACTAAACATTTGGGGGAAAAATTCTAGATTTAATTCCAATCAAATTCACTTTTCAGGTAAAGCAGAAATAGATTAATTTCAAAATTATTTTTAAAGTATGCAGAATATGTGGACTGAACCCTTAAGACAAAAAGTTATTTTAAGTCATTTATTTTGACTATCAAAGTCATGGTTCTAACTCGAAGTATATTACATAAGCATTATCAAAACTGAAAAAAATATGAGATGAGAGGAACATGTCCGTATTACAAATTTGAAAATAAAAATTACTACTTTATGGCTAGCTTAAGAAATTCTGGGAATGAAAAATTTCCCTAGCAGAGGTATTAGCATTTTGATTCACAATTTGTTTCATTGTTCCAAGGATCTGAACTGACTGAATTAAAAAAGTTAGGAACTGAAAATGATTCAAAACATGTAGCATTAGCTATACAAAGCCAGATATATTCTAGATAAAGAGAGGTATTCTAAATGAGGTTGGTACAATTAATGAACTGATTCATTAAAGCATCATGTGTGTGAAAAAAGTGAATTTCAGTGGAATATTGTCTGGACATGGTCTAACTGAAGAATTGCAAACCACTGCAAAACAACTACTTAAATTAATCTTTCCAAACTCGAAAGATATTACAGTATCATAGAATTTAGAGCTAGCATAGAGGGGAGAAGAAGGAATGAGCAAATATTTTAGCATAGAAGATTACAAGCCTTGAAAAAGAGGACAGCATGAGAAACTCAAAATAATAGATGGAACAGAAAAAATCTGGACACCAATCTTATGAAGGAAGTGCCACACGATCTGGAAAAGCAATATTCTCTGTGTGTACTGTAGATACCAAGAACCATTCTTTTTTTAAAGAGTAGAATGGAATGGAATAATCTCCAAATAGGTGCTAATTCATGCTCACTTAGAATCACGCAGAGAATTCCCATCTTTCCCTTATGTTCTCAAGCAGTTTCTTCTTCTGCTTCATCATTCAGAATTCCATAATAAACCAACATGTTAATTTTATTTTATGGAAAAGAAAACTCACTAATGTAAACCTAATATGGTAAACTGAAGGATTTAGCCATGCAAGAAAAAGTTTTTTTTAAAAAAAAAATAAACTAATCCCACAATCTTCCTCCTTCTTTTATGTATTCAAGATGGACAGTGATTAATATTTATATGTTACTTATATATAAGGGTAAAGGTAAAGGTAAAGGTAAAGGGTCCCCCGCACATGCGTGCTAGTCGTTTCCGACTCTAGGGGCCGGTGCTCATCTCCGTTTCAAAGCCGAAGAGCCAGCGCTTGTCCGAGGACGTCTCCGTGGTCATGTGGCCGGCATGACTAGACGCCAAAGGCGCACGGAATGCTGTTACCTTCCCACCGTAGCGGTCCCTATTTTTCTACTTGCATTTTTACGTGCTTTCGAACTGCTAGGTTGGCAGAAGCTGGGACAAGTAACAGGCGCTCACTCTGTTACGCGGCACTTGGGATTTGACCCGCCAAACTGCCGACCTTCTGATCGACAGGCTCAGCGTCCTAACCCACTGAGCCACCGCGTCAAGCCATATATAAGGGTATAGGTCTATAAATATGTTTTTATAGTATGTTTAAATGTATGTTATGTATGTGTATACTTTGAGAGTGAGCAACTAAATTTCATTTTTAATGTGTACCATTGTGCCCACAGTAAAAAAAAAATGACAATAAAGGTTGTTTGTCTGTGGAAAATAGATGATAGGTTTCAGGTCTGGAACATGCAAAAGTCACTGAGAAAATTATATTACTTAATTTTTCAGTCAAAGGCCAAAACAAACTTGCTTACTGGGAAATAAAAAAGGCCATTGTGAAAAACCAAGAGGTATAGACAAATGGTGACATTAAAAACAAAATTGATAAACCACTGAATGACTGATAGTGATGGCAATTGCCACTCCTTTGGTGACTTCAGGAACCCATCAGCTAAAATGAAGAGATTATCCTCCTCCTCTGAGAGTTAAGAAACACATCATTTGATCAGCTTGCCACCCCGTGAAGTGTAGAAGCATAAAAGCATGAGAGAGGTGGTGTCAATTACTTGCAGCAAGCGCAGGCAACTCCTCTCTTATGCAAAGATGCTACTGAAATTTCTCTCAACAGTTGCAGAATCTTACTTCCAGCAGGGTCAGTAGCAAAATACTGCAATGGGTGAACATTTTTCTGAAAGTAGATGAACTACCTTTCCTAAATTCATGGCACGATAGAATGGTTCCTCAAACAAGCCTGCACCATACAAGAATGGTGTTTTATTTAGGTTGTGTTGGAGGGCCAAGTGAACTCAGTAGACTTCAATATTTTAAACCTGTGAAAGTTTCTACCATCCATGACTTCCAAGTTGTCCTTCACTGAGGCCAATGTGCTACCTCCAAACCTCATCCAATATTTCCAACAGCAAAGCCACATGCAGATCTCCATGGAAAGAAGGTGAGATTCCCGTCTCAGGAAGAAATGTGACATGCAATGGAGACTTGTGACCAGGTTTACCAACAATTTAGACTGAACTATCTCTACAAAGCTTAAGCCATGATAGCACCAAATCTACATACAAGCTCACAGATGCCAAACTTTCATTGAAGCTCATATATAATTCTTCCCCTGACAGCACAATGCAAAATGCTAGTGGTAATGTTGACTTGCTATTGATTTCAAGTCACCAAAGCTTGAAGAAAATAAAGGCTTTAACTTGCTCAGTGCTAAAGCCATTAATATTCCAATGGTGACAGTGAGAAAAACCCTTTAGGGAAAGCGATTACTTTAGTTATGTTGTACAACCCCTAACAGCTTCTTGTTGAAAAAGTGGGGAAGAGCATGGAGGCTCCATCACAGATGCACTGATATTAAGGAGAGGATTGCTGCATCATCAGCATATAAGCTTAACAATCTTAAGAGGACATCTTGGACCAGTATGCCAGGGCATCAAAATAATACTTCTATGAAAGCAGGATCTTTGTCACATCACTAAACAAAATGTGAAAATATTCAACTGACATCCTAAGGCAATAAAGAATCAAGAGACATTTGGGGAATGTTCTTACTTCAGTTTCCTTTGCCTTACAGACCTGCATAAGTTATAAACGTGAAGACTGGTTGTAAAGTTACTTTTTTTTCACTGTCACAACTGGGAACTGTCATCAAACAAAGACAGTTACTAAACGAGGATTACCTGTAATTAATTTTCATTTTAGTTCATAATTTTTGCAAGTTTAGCCATTTTGTATTCCTATACTTTTGAACTTTCAACCATGATCATTAAGAAGCTTGAAACTGGAGGACAGTTAAAAAAGCGTTGGCATTACATGATAGACCAGGCTTGCACAACATTCAGCTGGCCAAAACTTTGATAATATCTACCTTTAAAGATTGGGATAGCCCACAATGGGTAGGATAAAAACATAAAAAGATATAACATAAAATCATGTTTTACAGATTCAAATTCCCATGTTTCTTCTACAGTAGGAGGATTTCCCAGTAATGTTCTGAAAGAAGAGGTCTCTTCCTCTTGATCATTATCCAGCTACATTGCAGGAAATCAACAAAACCTCAAGCCATTCTCCTGGGAATCAACTAGATAAGGTCCATGAATTAAGAATTATTAGAGATAATTAGAAGAATCCACTGCAGTGGTAGCATGACCATAGAATTACATTTTGGAGAAGTCTCTTCAGAAGTAGGGCATCAGATAATACAAGGATACAGATAATACACTAAATACATTTAGTGACAATGTGAAGTTCAGTTGCAAATAGAAAGTTTCAAGGATAAAATCTGTGTATGCCTCATCTTGATGAATGAGTAGTATTCATAAATATGCTCCCAATTTTATATTGAGCTATGTAAAAAAGGGGGGGTGGGGTTGAAACTGGATGTTTATCTCGTTTAAATCTTCAGAAAGAGAGCAAAGGCTCCTGTGTGGAAGGAAGAAACAACCTTTTTTATTCCTTGGACTCTGTTGCTAGAGCTTGAAAACTACCTTGAAAGCTTCCACCAAGAATTTCTGGTAGATTACGTCGGGATCCACAACCTTCGGTCCGCAGCCAGTACTGGGCATGACTTGTTGGGAACCAGGCCACACAAGCTGTGGCCGAGCGCACAAAGCTGCATTTGCACAAGTGGCAGACAAGTGCATGGAATCATGCTCTCTCCACCCCCTGCCACCACCATGGCTGCAGATCCGCGGAGCTGGAAAGTTTGGGGACTGCTGGATTACATGATAATCAGCCTTCCTATTGTTTAGGTTGGGCTGAGAAAAAAGGACTGATCCAAAATCTCCTAATGAATTTCAATGAGTGAGAGAGGTTTAGATCTTGGAAGATCCAATTCCAATACCCTAAGGTAGTGACACCTTTTCTTTACAAGAATCATTGTGTGATTTATGACATCAGATTGTTTTTTCCCCTTACAAGCAATGAAATACTGAGAATGCTAATTAAAGTACTAGGAATTTTCCATACAATGCTTGTAGAAAATGGTACATAGATTAGATCAAGTAAATTTTCTATAATTCTTTGTGTCAGGCACAAGAAATTAGGAGCCAGGATAAAGTGCAAAAGCACTTTATTTCATGCTAGCTATACACAAGAATCTGATGTACTGATGATCAAGGCAAATTGGCACCAGCTAAGAGTCAATGGACTTCAACGGGGACTTGACCTAGGTCTCCCTTTGGGGGTGTAGTGACTTCAGACTGATTATGCATTTCATACACACACCCCTTGGGCTCAGCCTGGTCACCTCGTAGACCTTGTTTACAACAATAGTCAAACAAAAACTTATGGAGATTGTCAGGTGGTCTTTTAAACAAGCATCCCTTCTATTTCCCCCCCCCCTAAGATGTACTGTATCTGAACAGTGAGACTCTATGTCAGACATGTCAAACTCGCAACATCACGAGTTTATATCATAAACTCCACAAAGATTTATGGCATCTGACCCATAACCTAATTCCCTAACTTTTTCTCCAAATAAACAACTTTATTATCCATCATAAATTGAAAAACTCAATAAAAAAATCTCCTTTCAACTTAACTATGAAATGTGGTGAAGGAACGTTTGTTGTGCAAATGGAAAATTCTCTTCCAAATAACAAGGGAGAAACTTGTGTTCATTTTTGGACTCTTTTTCCTCTAAACTAACCAAATACAGTATATTCACTATATAATTTTTTTGTTCTTTCCCAATTCTCTGTCTGATTTCAGCCACTTATTTATTCCTCAGCTGTGGAGGAGTGGACACAAGGCACAACAGACTTTCATGAAAGCAATTTAGGAAATGTAACCCAACATATCAGAAGAGAATGAGACTGGAGAAAGTTAGGACAGATACTAAGCCGGACTTGCCAACAGTCTGATTTGGCAACTAGCAATATTTTGTCAATTGTTAAACCTGCTTCTTGTTCTTGAATAATTGCTGAACTATATAAAAAAGGTTTTCTTCTCCTCTTTTGAGTTCATTAACATAATTTTAATGATCAATTTTTGATGAAGAAAAGGGTTGGAAACTTTGCATCAGTTGTACCATATACCTAATAGCCTTGCTACTATTGTCAAGGAGAATTCCAAAAGGTTGAGTGAGCTGTTCAACAAAACAACAGAGATGTGAAGTTTATTAACAAAAGGGCACTAATGTGGATTGTTCTAGATGCTGCAGAGGCAATTTCTTAATTATTATAATTATATGATGTCAGCTTAATGCTCAACTAATTTCAATAGCTCCTCCCAGATGCAATCATGTAACTCCAACTTGGTGTGCAATAAAAAAAGGATCCCTGTGTCTACCATGACACTCAGGTTCAGAAGCTGAAATTTTAGTCACCAGGCTAATAAACAGCTGCACATGATCCTCTTTTATCATTACTGGAACTGACACACCCAAAGAAATGCAAGCTAGAACTGAATTACCAATCGGTCTCATGAAATGGAAACAAATAAGACTCAGAAATAAAACTATGTTGATTACATGGAAATAACATCTCCCAAGTGTGCAGCTAGTTGACACAAATGGAAATGCACTGAGGGAAAAAAAGAGCTGTGAAGTTGAGTTCCTAATCATTAATCACTTTTTTTCCCTCATGACCATTTAAACCATCCCATTACAGCCTGCAGCAATAGGGAAAAATTCCCATCGGTTGCATGTCAGCAATGATGGTGTTAATAGGAGAAAATATATGGTTTGTTCACTTAGACTCAAGTCCCACAACATTTGCTACCTTTAATTGAAAAAGGCAGTTAAACATGAAGTAAATCATTCTATTAGCTCAGGCTATTTGATAACATCCAATGGATAGTGTCAATATGTTACACTGACACAATCCATTACTTAATCATTCCTGTTTGTAAACATGGAGTCTGATGTTAAACTAGTTCTTTCTCTCAATCTCTTTCCCTCTGATTTAGTAAAAATAAAAATCAGGGAGGACAACTTTCATTTCAAGATGATTTTTCTAAAATAATCATAACATTAAATGTTACCATTTGTGTTCCCATTTATCTGCATCATTTATGGACTTTTTAAGAACCGAAATAAAATAACTGCCAAAGGGTAGAAAAGATGTTAGGAGAATGTGTTGATTTTAAACCTGAACTTTTTTTATTAGGTATAATGCCAGAAAAGACTAATAAACAAAGCTTATACTTGACTTTGCATGTCACAACAGCAGCAAGAATTATATTTGCGCAACACTGGAAAAATGAAGGAGTACCATCAGATGAAGAAATAATTTAAAAAATACTAGAATGTGCAAAGATGGACAGATTGACTATGAGACCAAAAGAAAAAGAAGAAACGGACTATTATCAAACCTGGGATTTATTTTATGATTGGCTGGAGGAAAGAAGAAAGGATTAGGAGTTAAATATGTATTAGCATGTAAACTCAGACAGCACGTTGGTTGAAAAAATTACTATTGTATATATGGTAAAAATGTATTTTAAAAAATAATAATAACTGCCAAAGGGGAGAGACTTGGTCATCCATAAAATGGCTGTGAGATGGGTAAATACAAAACTGTAAAAGACAAACTTGTGACAATACTCCCGTGATCTACGGACCCTCAGAATACTTACTGTCAACACCGTGTTTTTGTCTTTCTATGGAGCAGGTTATCAGCCCCATTAGATAAACCAGGCCAGGAAACTAACTTCCCAGGAAGATTAATTCTACTATACCAGGGGTCCCCAACCTCCGGGCCATGAGCTGTTCAGAACTGGGCTGCCTGAAGTGGCAGGCAAGCAAGCACACATGCATCCCTACTTGCACAAGCAGCAGAACCATCCCCTCTCCTCTACCCATTTGTCCACAAACCCAGAAAGGTCGGGGAAGTCTGTACTACACCACTATTTAGATCATACCAATTCTTGCCTTAAAATATATCCACCTAAAAGGGGATAATAAAATCAGAATGAGAGATAGGTATCTAGTGGCACATGGTATCTAGTGGCGAATCAAGGCTGTGTCAAATAATGAGGATACCTGGGATCAGAACTGTTGATACTTTCAGGCTGAAGTTAATTGGCAACAAAGAAAGGACCTTCCCATACTCTTGAAAGTAGACTGTGCAAGTTGCCTGGCTGCAAAAGAGTCACTGGAAGTTGGCAATCAAAATGCTATAAGAGATTACTGGTTCAATTACACAGTAAGGTTTTAAGCATGTCAGAAAGAAAAATGAAGCTATTTCAAAATGTTATCATTATTCTAAGTGTAAAATATAGTAACTTTCTACATCTCAAAAATAGGTAAGAGGATAACTAATACACTAACAGATATGTACATTTCATTTCTCTTGTCTCCAAGAGTTTCCAGTCCAAAATCTGACACTTCTGTAATTCTTCAAAATAAACTAACACTGTCATTATCATAGGGAGACAAAGGCTGATCAATTTTAAAAGATGTTTTCTGTATTTATTGAAATTTAAACAAATGTATACTGCTGTTCTTCATTTTCCCCTTATTGCAACAGATACATATTTCTAGCATTTATGCCATAATGCCTCAAGATCTGACATTATTACATGTCTGTATTTTTTATTTTTATTTTATCATTTAAAATATGGTTCTGCTTTCACAGAGAAGTTACATTCACTAAGTCCTCCAATGATAAAGAAAACTAACTGGGCTTAGCTCTTAGATGACTAACAAACTATTTAACATGTGAGTACAATGTCCTATATATGCCATGTACCAATCATTTGCATATGAAATGGTACTTTCAGGGTACCTAAATTGGTCCATTGAAGAGGAAGCAACATCCACAAAGGCAATGTGAATATCTACAATTATTTCCAAAGCAACACTGAATTTTAAAAGACACACTCTTAACTAGCAGAAAATATTCTGTTAATAAACCAAACAGTTTTCATCTGATACTATTTAGAGATTTCAAAGACATTCAATAACTAAGAACCTTTGTTTAAAACTCCCCCTCCCTTGAGGTTTAACAAAATAATCAGTAGCATTATTCTGTCTACTTATTATACTCACCATTTTGTTATTAAATAGGCTTGTGTAATCATGCAGTATAAGACCTGTTTTTTATTTTCTTATCTAGAAAAAAATCATTGACCTCATCTTAATGATCAATAAATTGAAAACTATATAAAGATTAGTTACATTATCTTCAATTCATGAACTGTGTTTTCTCATTTATATCAGACAATAGTAATATCTAGTTTAAGTGACTAACACCTCTGTAGCAAACACATCAATATTTTCTGCACATTGTCCCAACTCAAAAGTTAAAGAACATGTTCTAGATAATCATTTCTGGAATTATTTTGAATGCTCACACATTTATGTATTTTTCCTTCCACGTGTTTGGGGTTTTTTTTTAGTTATTCCAATAGGGGAAGAAACTGACCTCAAAAGTCACTAGAATTAAAAACATTGGTAGCCATTATCTTTGACGGAGTGAAGGAAAATATCACATAGTTAGTCATACCTTCCATGGCTTTGTAGATTTGACTAACTACTGGGACACAGGACTATGTAAAACTGACTCAAGTTCTGCATATAAATGAAAGCTGAATACTCAAGGATAACACTGAACTATATCTTCACAGGAGGTTGACCACAGAGCAGAAAATAAGCACACTTAGCTTGGGCATGCAGAATAAAATCCTTTAAAAAAAACCTAAACAAAACATTATTTTGTTTCTTTGAACAACAAAACTTCCCAAGCCACATACCAAAGTTAAAAGAGGTTTGTGATATGAAGTCATAGGCTGTTTCACCTATTGCAGCTAATACACACACACACACACACACACACACACACATCTCTATGCATTTCCAAATTGTGTTGATTGTAGCTTACATATTCTAACTGGCCAGAAAGAAATTGGCCAGATAGATCAAAGCTATGTTGATTATTTTTTATTGCAAGAGTGAAGGCATTTTATGATGATGGGGATTCTGTTCCCAGTTAAAAAATCAAATTCAGAACATAGAATTTTGAATGTATATTATTTAATCCACATGCTGCTCAACAGATATAAGAAGTGTCCAGAAATTATCAGAAATTAAAATATCTGTGAGATATTATCAATATAACTTCTTACTCTATTTCTCTTTATATCATAATCACAATAAGATTCGGCCTGTCCTCTTACACATGTCCAATATTAGATATGTAAATGTATCATTTATGTCAAATTCCTGCTAAACAATACATAGAATGCACACAAGGCATTTTTTCATGTTTTTCATAATTTGCTAACAAATAATACAGTGATGGACAAAGCTAAATGGTGACATCATTTTAGATAAGGAACTATATAAAGTGACTTTAATAACAATATTGTACTATTTAAAACAAAACAAAACAGAATTATTTATGCCATTTGGAATAATGTAACATTATTTCCACATATAGACATGTGTAGCATATGTTTTAGCACGAATGGTCAGCTGAAATATTGAGTAGTCTGATATAATGCTGGCTTATAACAATTGTGCAATGTTTCATAAATGTAAAATCTCCATCATTTATGGGCTTATTTATTTATATAATTTTCACATACATGGCATGTATTGTGTACTATTATGGCAGTCAACTGAATACAGTGTAACCATCACTGTTTTACACAATCTGTTTTATATACCACTTGTACACTAAACATGGACATTTTCAAACACTGAAGACTGTGTGTACAGCCACTACACTGTGTCATGGTTCCATTTATGCAAATAATGATTATGCATTGGTCTAGAAATGGCACACATTTACTGCTTTTATGAAATCATGGGTCAGATTATGCAGTGTGCTAGGAGGCAATGTTTGTGAATCGTCTTTAAACGTTAGATATATTTATTGAGAAGAAAATACATAAAATTGCAAATTTAAGTGTGTTTGTAACAAGAGAGTTTTCAACTCTTTCCACCCTGCTGAGCCAGTCTCTAAATTGAAGCTTTTTCTGCCAAGCATTTCACATTAAATTATGGAGTTTTCTCAAGGGCTAAAGAAAACAGTTATTAAGAGTATGAGCTTTGGCCGTTATTTCACAATTGAGTTAACCTCCATCCTCAGGGCAAAATTTTGCAGCTGTTGTTTGAAGTGAGTTAGATTTTTGTTTTGGTTTTCTAATTAGACTTAATTTTAGTGTATTGCAGTTAAGAATACAGTGCAAAGACAACCTATATTTGAGGAGATATCTTTTTCCAGGTAATTGTAAATTATATCTAATCCTCATCTGGTCAATCAAAACTGGAAAAGTATTTTGGAAGGAATGAAATACTCAGGGATATTACGTCTATACTGAATTGAAGCTGAGATATGGATTATTTATTTCAAACCAATAAATAAAGATATAAGATAAGAAATACTTCTGATTTTTATAGTAAAGTTTTTCTACTGTTTACGATTTGCTTTAACAGCATAACATTTTAATATGTGTTAAATAATAGTGTACATGTTTTTTATATTTTATATAAATCAAATGTTCACAACTTATCTGACTACTAGATCCTGGTATTGGGAACAATAACAATTTGAAATTTGACACCAATCTGACAATAATATGAAATTTATCTCTCAATATTTATTTCATGAGAATTTTTCTATAAAGGAAAATGTATAGCAGTAACAGGAACAGTATTGTTCAATAGGAAGAAAAAGAATGTTACAAAATTCTGTATTCTCAGTGGGGCTATGATGGCTGCAGATTCCAGTCCGATTTATAGCTGGAAATTGACTCATTATAGCAAATAATTTCATGCTATTTAATCATTAGTACAGTGTAACTAAATATATTCTCAGATTTCATATAATTAGCTTTAAATGACAGAATTAGTATTTTAAAGATAAAGTTAATTATTTTAAAGATGGCCTAAGATTTATCAAAGATTGAATTAATGTCATCAAGTAGTTGCCAAACAAAATGTCAGTGAAATTAAAGTTTTGTAATATGGCAATAAAAACTTGAGTGAGCATTGTGGGGTAGTCCACTGACATTAATTTGGATTTCAATAATATATCTTATCTATGCTTTGAAATTTTGTATGGCTGCATATTACTTTATAAAGGAAAACACATAGGTAGATTAAGTGAATAAACAGTATAGTGTTTTTTAAAAGTATCATTTTCATAGATGAAATCTTGTACAATTCATAATCTACTTTGTTTATATGAACACTCTATTAATATTAATATTTCTATTTAGTTTCTATCTATTTAAAGATCTGGAAATACCTTATAACTAGTTCAATGTGTTATATATATCAAACTACATTTAAAGCCAAAATGAATTTCAATAGTTTTCATATTCCTTCTTCTTGTTGAGTTATAGTTTTAGAATAGAGCCATAGCAATGAAAATAGAAATTAAGCCTAAACTTTAAGACAAATTAGATTGCTCTGAAGTAATAAAATTTCTTTCAGCTTAATTATAGCACTTCATAATATATAGTTCTTCTAACAGAACAAGTTGAGCAACACTTTATTAATTACGGTCTAAATTGTTAAAACATAATCTTTCTCAAAAATAATTATATACAACAATAAAATCAGAGACTTCAAAAGTAATAATATTTCTTCACCCATAAGCCCCACCTACAAGGCCTATTGAAATACAGGTAGTCCTCGACTTACAACAGTTCATTTAGTGACTATTGAAAGTTACAACAGCACTGGGAAAAGTGACTTATGACCATTTTTCACACTTAAGACTACTGCAGCATCCCCAGGGTCATGTGATTTACACTCAGATGCTTGGCAACTAATTCATATTTATGGCAGTTGTGGTGTCCTGGGGTCATGTGATCACTTTTTGTGACCCTCTGATGAAGTCAATGGGAAAGCTAGATTCATTTAACAATAGTGTTACAAATTCAACATTGCGGTGATTCACTTAACAGATATGGCAAGAAAAGTTGTAAAATGGAGTAAAACTCACTTAACAAATTTCTCACTTAGCCACATAAATTTGGGGCTCAATTGTTGTTGTAAGTTGAGGACTACCTGTACCAAGAGAGGAGGGGCATTCAAATCTCAGGAGGAACCTAATGCAGTGTTTATCATTTAGTCTGTTGTTTCAGGATACAAAATGTATAAAAATTACCAATGGCAAAACAATTATTGCCAAGAAAACTACATGAATGTGTCCGTAACTTTAGTAAGAGGCAAGATGGACTCAAAGGGACTTCATATTCTCCCACTGAAATAAGTGTGTAAAGTTAGCCACAAAAAGTTGAAATTCTATTACTTTTTATACTTAAATGAACTAGGATCCAACATTCATGGTGTTTCCTATCTGGAAGCACACTGATAACTATCAGCTCACGTTACGAATCAAAGTTCTGTAATTGCAATTTCTGAAAATGAGAATGACAATTGTATTATAGGAAAATAAAAGATTCTTCCCTCCCACTATTCGATAAGTATTTTTCAACTTTAGCAACTTTTAAGATCTGTGGACATCAACTCCCAGAATTCTTAAAAGTTGCCAAGGTTGAGAAACACTGGATTAGATGAATGATTCTATTTTGTTAAACAAATTCTGTTGACTGCCCTTATAATAAGTCAAAATGCCACAGCTTTATGTTAATTTACTGATTCCTGCAAGTCCCTGTGAACTTGTTAATAAAGAAGCAGCAGGAACTTGAAAGCTATAGCTTCAATTTTACCACAAATGCAAGCCATCTAAGACTAGAGAGGACAGGATATGAGCTACTTATAGCAACCAGTGAACAAGAATAGCAGGAAGGCTGCTTATTTTGTTGTAGCAAAGGTCTTTGAAGCAAACAATTTATTAAAACTCGCAATACTCAAAACAAAATCTTTGAAGGCAGGTTATCCTTTCCTACACTATGCTCCATTGTAAAAGAATTGCTTCCTTTTCCTTTTTAGATTTTTTTTTTCCATTTGTGACACTGACACTCCAATGGTTTTCTTAAGAAAATCTACATTACTTTACTCCTGTTCTAGCAGAAGTCGGGAAAGTTTTGTGTATGTTTGTATATATGTATATGTTGTGTATCTGCTCACTATAAGCAATATCTATTTTGCCAGTTCTTCATAAACAATTGAAACAACTACAGAATCCATGTCCTAATTAAAACACCTATAAGAGCACTAAGATATTTTTTCAATATGGCTTTGTTTTTCAAATTTTAATTTTTAAATTAAATTTAGTCCACAATCTTTAATTCTCTGGAATATAAATTGTTAATTAAACAATTCTCAGTTCTCCAATCACTCACCCATTATTTTGGATAATCTCAGTTATCAATTTTTCCCCCACAATATCATAGCAATGCCAAAGTAAAGAGATAGTGTCTCTATGCAACTAGATCAGATAAATCAAATGTCTTGTCTCCAACTTCTTTCCCATAATCCTTCAGTATCGTATCTTTGTACTGTTCAGTGATTCAGTTGTTCTCAATTCCTTGTGATCTGACAGATAGCCAAGTCTTCCACGAGGATTGTCTGTTGGTTATTGCTTTCTGGAGTGCATGCATACTCACACTTCTTTTAGTGGTCGAAGTACCACTCTCTTACCCCCTTTTCAGCATTTTTCCAAGCATCAGAATTTTTTCCAACAATTCTTGTTTTGCATTATGTGTCCAAAACTTTTACGTTTCAGTGCCTCCAGTGATTTTGTATCATCTGGTACTAAATGATTTATTCTCCAATCAAAGAACATTGTCACAGTTGGAAGGGACCTTGAAGGTCTTCCAGACCCTACCATTTCAGATAAATGGCTCCCCTTAAAAGCCTGCAGTGATGGAGGACCCATAATTTTTGAAGGTAAGATGTTCCACTGGTTGTTTTCAGTGTCGTTATAACATTGCTTGAATATCTTTTCCAGGATTTTCCCAGATATTAATGTCAGGCTGATTGGTCTATAATTTCATGGAACTGTTTTTTCCCCATTTTTTTGAAGATGGAACAACATCAGCTCTTTTCCAGTCCCCTGGTACTTCCCTGGTACTCCAGGACCTTTGAAAGATATGGTTCAATGTTTCAGAGATCACATCTGCCAGCTCCTTCAGAACTCTTGGATGTAATCCATCAGGACCTGGTGATTTGAACTCATCTAGTGTGGACAGGTATCCTCTTACCATTTCCTTGCCTATTTTAATTTGTATTCATAGTCTTGTCTTTTACAGTTGTCTTTTACAGTTGGTAGGTTGAGCTATGTTTTCTTTCTGCATGAAGACAGATGCTAAGAAGGAATTAGGCAGCTCTGCTTTCTCTCTGATACCTGTCACTTCCTTGCCATCATAACCCATTCGTGGATGATTGTTTCCTTGACTTTTTTCTTAGTTTTTTATATGTTGAAAGAAACTTTGTATTATTTTTGACATTTGTTCCAAGTCTTAATTCATTCTGAACCTTAGCTTTCCTGACTTCCTTTTTGCAGATTCAGGCTATATGCTAGTATAATGCCTTAGTTATGCGTCCCTATTTCTGATTTTTATACTTATCCTTTTTATATTTCAGTTTATCAGAGAGTTCTTTGTGCAATCATGCTGGTTTCTTCTTGGATTTCTTATTTTTTCTTTTCCAGTGGTATAGTGCTGGACTGGGCTTTTATAATCATTTTTTTAGAGTTTCCCAAGAGTCTTGGGTTTTTTTCCCCTTTAAGATTTTCATCCATGGAATCCTTCTCAACTCTTTCTGTTGGTTGAAATCAGCTCTTTTAAAGTCTAAGACACTACTTTATGTTCTATTGCGTGTGTCTGCATTATATTGAATTCCAATATGGCATGGTCACTCTCCCCAAAGTTCCTGCAACTTCAACCCCCTTTATCATTTCATTTCCATTAATAAGAATTAGGTCCAGTATAGCTGTTCTTCTAGATCCTGCCTCTACCTTTTGGATGACAAAGTTGTTAACTAGGTTAGGAACCTGTTCGATCTCTCACTTGATTCAGTTTGTCCACCAGTTGATATCAGGGTAATTAAAATCCCCCATTACTACTATCTTGTGTTTCTTACATACATTTATTAACTGACTAGTAAAAAGTTCATCCTTTTTTCTGCTTGGTTGAGTGGCCTGTAGTATACACCTATGCCAATGTCATTTTTCCCCCTTTTATATTAACCCATATGCATTTTAGTAGGTTTTCATTCTTGTTTTTATGCATTTCTGTAGAGATGTAATGATCTCTTACATATAATGCAACTCCACCTTCTCTTTTGTTAGGTCTGTTTCTTTTGAACAATTTATATCAATTTTTATTCATTCAGCCTTTCTAATGGTCCAGTTTTCATAGACATATCAAACTGGAAAAACCATCACCTTCATAAATATATACTTATGGTAGCAGATTGATGTTTCTGTATTTTAATATGCTGTGATCTATGACAGTATATCTCCCAAATAATGGATGTCTTTTTATTTTATAGCTACAGTTACCACCTCTAGATATTGTTGTGCTTTTGGATAAAGTCTATAACTACTTCAACTTCTTACCTGGTTGTTAACATTGGGTTGGCTTTGCCAGTTATCATAGTCTTAGTTTTCTTAATGTTGAGCAGTACTTTTGCACACTGTATTTCACTTTCAACAAGACATCCCTTAAATCTTCCTTACATCCAGTCCCAGAAGTGATAGAATCGGCATATCTGAGGTTATTGATGTTTCTCCAAGCAATTTTAATATACACTCACCCAATTCCTGAATCATTTAACTGATTCAGTTTCCCCAGATTGGCCAGGAAATCAGATTCCTAGCATTTTTTGCCTTATAACCCTTACCTTCTATACATAAAAACCATTCAATTATTTGGGTCCTTCTTTGTTGTAAAGCAGGCACCCAAAAATCGTTACAATAAAACTTCTTCTCAGACTTGATCCATAACACAGATATGAGTTTGTGAATTTAAATCAGTAAAATGGTGGTGTAATTAGATGAAACTAAGGTTATGCTTGCAAGGAGAACCTGTGCAAATATTAATACAATGTGATTATTACATCATTTATTTATATATTTCATATTTTTATATACCATTTTAATATACCTCTTCAGTGTCAATCTCAATATTTAGAAAGTTCAGAGTATTAACTATAACAATTATATTAACCATGTTTTAACCATGTTGGTACTCTGAGAAAGAATAGGACATTGACAGACAGCAGGAAGACAAAACACAGGACTGTGAGGCTCTGAATTAAGCACTTTGATTAAAAGTAAATGAAAGTGCTCTGACTGAACATTTTAGCACAGTAGACTCTTAAAAAAGAGTAACAAAATAAAATCAGTGACAGTGTATTAATTAAGTGAACTGACCTCAGGGCATAATAATTCCCCACACTATAAATCTACAGTTTCCCAAAAGACTATGTTAACATTTTTTTTAAAAAAGATTTTTTTGTCAGATTATGTTCCTTGCATGATTTAGGAAATTTAAATTTTTGGGTTTCAGATGGTCTGCCATTGTCAATCCTATATATATTATATGAAAACATCCCAAAAATGAATTACCTAAATGGTTTAGACCTAATACTGGACATAGCATCTGAATTCCAAATACTTCCTTTTTAATCATTTTGAGTTCTATATAAGTTTCATTATTGCAAAAATATTGCAGTTCCCATTGGCCATATTTATAATTCTTAAAAGTACTGTAATTATACACTGTAATATTTGAATTGGTATTGTTATAGTACTCCACAGTTACCAACAAACTGAAAATGTTATTATCCTCTGCATAATACATTTATTGAATCACACCATCTGCTTTTATAAGGATATGTGGTTAATTGCATCACACTTGTTATTTTTTTGGAATCTGACCTAAGATACAGGAAGACAGGCTAACATGTACTTTCTCAGATATTTCTGTGGACATATTTTCTTGAGATTTAACAAACAGAATTAAGAAGATATTAAGGTTCTAAAGCAAACTAGGGGAGAATCCATACTCAAACCCCACAATTAACAAGTACGGCAGAATCCGAGATTCAAAGTATAAATGTTCAACAAATTATCTCTTATGCTTCCCTTTCACCCATGATATCATATCATCCCTTAAAAGATTCAGAGCCATCTGTAAAGGTAGTCCTTGATTTACAACAGTTCATTTAGTGACCATTCAAAGTTACAACGGCACTGAAAAAAGTGACTTATGACCATTTTTCACACTTGCGACCTTTGTAGCATCCCCATGATCATGTGAGCAAAATTCAGATGCTTGGCAACTGGTTCATACTTATGACCATTGCTGTGTCCCAAGGTCACATGATCCCCTTTTGCAACCTTTTGACACACAAACTCAATAGGGAAGGCAGGTTCACTTAACAACTATGTTGATAACTTATCAATTGCACTGATTCACTTAACAACTCTGGCAAGAAATGTTGTAAAATGGGGCAAACCTCCCTTAACGAATGTTTCACTTAACAACATAAATTTTGGGTTCAATTGTGGTCGTAAGTCCAGGATTACTGTATATAAGATTTCCAGTCCAATTCTCTGAAGAGAAGGAGATATATAGTCCCAGTCATTATGAACAACAACTGAGAAAAAGCAAGCTGAAGAGCATACAGTTATCAAAAACTCATTATTAAAGACAAAAAAAATGCAAACTCACTGAATCATCCATGTTGTAAAGGATGCCAGGGAATGTGACATAAGAGTGCTATGTTTTTAGGATATGTAATTTTCTAATTTCCTTTTCATGCCAGGGATTCATAAGAATAAAAAAAAATTGCATGGATTTAAGTCAGCCTAAACTATCTTCTGGCACAGTAGAAATACAAGACTGCCTGGTCCTTTATTCTTCATAAGACGAAAGAAAGAAAGAAAGAAAGAAAGAAAGAAAGAAAGAAAGAAAGAAAGAAAGAAAGAAAGAAAGAAAGAAAGAAAGAAAGAAAGAAAGAAAGAAAGAAAGAAAGAAAGAAAGAAAGAAAGAAAGAAAGAAGCTTCCCTTAGAAATAATCTGACTCAGTAGGAATTTTTTTAAATCATAGAGAGAATCTGGTCTTCCAGATTCAATCACAGGAAGAAAAAGAAAACACATTTTCTTGAGATCAATTCTTCAAGCAGGTGCTTAAGTTGTGTGAGGATTTTGTTTTTGATGGCCCTTTCTAATGTTTCCTTCCTTTTCATATCTTCTACATGTCATTTAAAATTTAATAACTGAATGCAGAACTTGTTAAGACCAACACCTTATTCCTGTGCAAAAGAATTCCATTACTGAATGTTGTCCACATTTACAATTCAGTAGGTGGAATGTTCATCGTGGAATATTTCTCTATCTTGCCATGAAAATCATTTCGATCTCTACATATAGTCCTTGGTCCTCACAGGAAATTAGAAAAAAAAGTATATTTTGCATGCACAATAGCATTCAACTACAACTATGTCAAAGTGCAGAATGAGTGGGCATGAGCAGCGTCTTCCTATTTTTACAGCTGGAGCTGATTATATGCAATATCAATATGCTCCTTTTAACTGTAAGGAATCAGAAGTTGAACAAATATAAATAGATGCAGCTATGCAGTATGTTTTCTTCTCTCACAAACTCTGTTAAATATTCTACACCCTTTGGGCTAATGTATTTATATAACTCTACTTTGAAACAAAAACAATTCTTCTTGTTGAAGTACCCCATGAAGTAGGTGTCCGGCACATTGCAACAAATTATTTCAAGCCTTTGCTTGGAATGACTCTCAACACATTCCAGGAACCCCATAAACAAAGCCAACATGTGCAGCATTAACTTTCCCTTTTATGCTGACAGCTTCTCCCGCCCCATTCGGCATAATGACCTTCCTGCACAGTGTGTGTTGCCATAAAAAGAAACAGAGCTTTGTAAAATTAGAGGAACTGTTTAATATCAAATTGTTTTATCTAAGGAAGACAGTGACTCCAGGGTAAACACCAAGAAAAAGCAGAAGAATTAGAAGTATTTGTTTTTGCTGCTGATTCTTTGACTTTACATTGTTCCAATAAACTTGCTCAGGAATTTTTTTTTAAAAAAAAGTAAATATCAGCCATAGCTCCATAGACCAAAAAAAAAACCAAAACGTTAGTACAGAAAATGTTTGAAAGTCGAGCCAGAAATGCGGGACGCTCCTAATATTTTTTTTGTATTACAAAAACAAAAAGGAAAAAACTAATTGTATTTACCAAAAAAAGGGAGGGAAGGGAGTGTTTCAACATTTTTGCCTGCTAACTATGAAAATTAAGACAAAGCCAGAGGAACTTTGGAAATCAAAACAGAAAATGATCAAACCCAATTTATTACTAAACAGATGGCAAAAGTAATTGTGCCAAAAAAAAGTACATTTTGCGGATATTAAAAGTTAGGCTGGAACCATAATTGAGCTTTTCACTGTATTGTCACAAATGTATAATAAATAGGAAATCCTCTTAGCTTATTGACATTACTGAAAATAAAGCCTTCAATTCCTAGTTTACATGGTTTTGTCAGCACTTACTAATGGCTGAATGGCTGAATTTGCACGTTCTGTAATCAAACCAGGAGCTTCCGCTGTAAAATATACAATGTAGGGTTCAGAATATGGCTAGCCTTATTCAATATAATACACTAGAATTCTAGTGGTGTTTGGCCTTCAACATCTGACTTAATTCCACATTAAAAGATTTGGTACTGATAAATTGGCACCTATTCCATTACACTAAGGAGGAAGATTGGTGATATTTATTCTTCCATGTGTGCTTGAGTAGGAAAAAGAGAATTCCCAGACATGAATGAATTCACCTAAGCAATTTTGACTCTACGTTTATGATCATACTGTTTATGATGACCATTCACACATTCTGAGAATGATGGGAGCTGTAATCTTTTTATTCTGTAGGATACCTATTAATTTATGGTACCTGATAGACCATCATCAGATGATTCATGATACCCTTTTATTTTTGAATGCTTTTAAAGCAACTGCAAAATTAATGACCTATATTAAGACTAGTAATATAGTTTTGACTTCTAGCATCCATGGGCACTAAACAACATCTTTGTAATTTCAGTAGGATCAGACTGTAATTATTCAGCTTTGGGGGGGGGAGGTTTGAACTGCCTAGAAAAGTGACAGAAGAGAACAACAGTGATTATATACATCTGAACAAGCACAGTGCTAAGAAAATTACCTCTGTGATACATTGCTCACTGTTAGTGTTCTACAGTAAAAATGTTCAGCATCTACATCAACTAAGCTGGTAGGGACCATTTAAAACACTATTAAATAAGTAGAAGACAGTCAAAAAAGAAAAAATTCCAAAACAAAAGAAATCTGAAATTATATGTATTAAATAATATGAGAAATTTAACCAAAAAGAACCTGTACTTTAGGCTTCAATTTCTCATAAATATTAGCAAGTTCTGCACATGAATAGTAGGTCTGCACATGAATAGATGGGGATGGTGCAATCACTCTGACCCTCCTGCACCTTTCAGCAGTTTTTGATACCACCAACTATGGAGGTGCTGTGTTAAGGTGGCTTTCCTTCTTCTTCCACGGTCAGTTCCAGTCAGTGTTGCGGGGGGGGGGGGAAACCAAGCTCTAGACAATGTGAGGCTTGAGCCTTGTACTTCTCCTTTTTAACAGCTACATAAAACTGCTGGGAGAGGTCCAGTACCATCAGTATGCTGATGATACTCAATTATATATCACAGCCCTAGCTGGACATGTGATGCTGTGGTGGTGTTGACCAAGTGCCTGGAAATTGTAAGGGCCCAAATGGAGAGGAAAGGCTTCATCTCTGGCATGACGGAGCAGCTCTGGGGGTTTTGGCCCCACAGATCCAGAGGATTTTCCATTTTTTACTTTAGATGGGGTGGCAATTTCTCAGACTGAGCTGGTTCACACTTTAGGGGTCCTCCTGGACTCATGGCTTCTGATTGATGTGGGAGGGGCTTTGCAAGTTTCATCTGGCATGCCAATTCCACCCTTTCCTGCAATAGTCCACTCACGGCTTGGCCATCTCCCATTTAGATTACTGCAATACACTCTACCGTCAGCTGCCCTTGAAGACCACCCACTATATTGTTATTGTTTAAGAAGTATTAGTTCTTTATTCTAATGAATGCAAACATTTTCTCAACCTCTTCTTAAATAAGAGCAAGAAATGCTCCTTTCTTCAAATTAAAACCCTCTTTCTCCAGCTAAGAGAAAAATCTGTACCAAATTTCTTCTACATTTTATTGTCATACATTATCTTCCATAAGGTCATGAAATCTCTTCAGTCAAAAATTGACTAAAGAGATTTCATCTCCCTTTGGGAGAACTTTACTCTTGCACACAAATATCTGAAAATTCACTACTCTTTTTCTCATCTTCTCACTAGATATCATTTAATTGGTAATTGGTAGAAGTTGACTGTCCTGATAAAAGTTTGAATATTTATTTCTTTATGCACTCACTTACTAATTGTATTAAAGCACTCTTTTGTTCACCATCTTTGTTATTATTGAATTTCTTTGCTTCATTTTTATTAATACCTTACTTAGTCCCCTTCCACTCAAATAATCAGAGTAAGAGAAACAGGAAAGACACTGTACAAATCTATTACTCATACTGCAATCTGTTGTGTTAATCTTTGCTAAATTAGGAGAGGGACTACATGCGTGTGGTTTCCTACACTAATCAAGACCTAACAAAATTTTCTGCTTTTAAAATTTCTTTTTGGAAATTTCTAGGTAGCCCTATAAACATGTAATGATAGATATAACTCGGAAACATAAATTGTAATTTATTATTTTAGGTATTTTAGTCCAGCTTTGCCCAAGAATACGTATAACTTTGGCTAAAGCCATTTTTTATCATAAAAGATACTAGGATGTAAGTATCAGCTTTTCATGTAATTGTATAAAAGATCTCACATGGACTTCCGTAAAATTGAGTAATATATTGAGCAAATGTAATACTAGTCCAAACTAAAAGAGCTTAAGTAAGGACCTGGAAGAACAGTGGAAATTTAGCTTCTAATCCTGTGGTGACGAACCTATGGCACAGGTGCCACAAGTGGCACACAGAGCATTCTCTGTGGGCACGCATGCCGTTGTCCCAGTCCTAGGCCTTCAGCTGGGTTTTATAAAACCTTTTTGCTTTAGGCCTCCACTGCCATATGCAAAAAAAGAGGTTCAATCAATCAATCAATTTCAACGTCTCGCGGGGAAAAAAAAGTTCTCGCAAAGTTGGAATTGATTGAACTTTTTAATCCCACCCAGTTTGCTGTTACCACTGCAGCCACGCCCACCCAATGGGCCACACCCACCCAATTGGTCACGCCCACCCAAAGGTCCACGCCCATCTGGCATCTGATCATACATAAGTGGGTTTTGGGTTGCAGTTTGGGCATTCAGTCTTTAAAAGGTTTGCCATCACTGCTCTAATCCATGCTCAGCCATAAAGAAGGGGCACTGTTGTAATGATAGAAGTGGGACTGGGATGAGTCATATATACCATCTTATGCTTCTTGGAGGCACATGGAATATAAATATAATATACAAAAATAACATGCACGGCCAAGAAAACAGCAAAGGTTTATCCAGGCAAGATGTGAATGGAAATTCAAGGTCCAGGCAAAATGCACATTTTTATTGTCTCTTTTAAAAAAAAAAAAAGGAGGGGAGAAATACATAAACTGCAGTGAACCCTAATCTGTAGGACTGATTTCTTTCAGAAAATGGCCTTTCTAAGCTGTTTCTTGAGTCTGAAGTGTTCACATGGCAGGAAGGGAGAAGATAGTCAGTGAATAGGAATAAGAAAATAGTATGGGAAAGAATTTGGCAATGCATTTGCAATGCATTTCCAGTTTGGAATTTTTCTTTAAACTGCTTTAAAAGAAAAAGCTATGACCAATTATAAAGAGACCGTCTTAAACAAGTGAGCAGTTGTGCAAACAGGCATAATTATTAATAGAAAAACTAATGAAACCATTGACTTAATAAAACCACTCAAAAAGAGATAAGATAAGGATGACTGCTAACTCTATCCTTGTTCATTTTGGTTCCAAGATAATGAATGGAAACATATAACAAGATGAGAAAATCATGAGAGTTAAGTTTATTTTTTAATTATAAGTTAAAGGCATTTGTGAATGACCTGGTATTAGTTCTGGAAGATCCACTAGAGGGAATAGAAATGTTAATGGGAAAATTAAAGGACTTTGGTATGCTAGCCAATTCTAAGGCTAACAATCAGAATACAAACAAGTTAACAACAAAAAAATGAAATTAGAAGATCAAATAAGACTGATGAAGAAAACTGGTTTAAAACTGTTTTAAAAAGTAACGAGTACATGGGTATTATGTCAAATTAATATTTTATGTTATTTCAAAATAACTATTTTAAGACATGGAATAAACTTAAAAAGGAAGTGATAAGAGAAATTAAAATTGTCACTGCTAAGAACTTCTGTGATAAAAATGAAAGTTTTGCCAAAAATAATATTTTGTTTCAGAAAATACCTATTTTGATAACTGATGTACCATTCAAACAATAACAGAAAAATATATCTACATTTGTGTGGGGAAAATGTGAGTCAAATACAAGATGGAAAGGAAAGAGGAGGATTGGATTACCAGATTTGAAACTGAATTTGGAACTTGCAGTTTAGGCTCGATGGAAGAATGAATGTTGCTGAGAAACAAAACACTTTAAAAAATATAAAGTCATACCTGAGGTTTGGATGGCATTGATACTTACAGCATGATAAAATTAATGTGATTTTTAAAAATAATTTTATTAAATGTGCCATATTGAGAATATGGAATAGATATAAACCCAAGTTGTGCCCCAAAACACCTCTGGGGTCTCAGCACAAGGGATTCATAGAAGAGAAACAGGAAGTACAGACAAATGGTTGATATATGAGGAATTATTGGAAAATCAGCAAGGTGAATATAAGATTAAACCACAAGAGTAGCTAATAGCAGATGGATATGGTTGTTAATGGTTTTCCCATTTACAATTATCAGGAAAATTCAAACTAGATAAAAAGACTTATGATATGGAGCAAAATCAGAATTTGAAGTACAATTGTATACTGATAATGAGCATGTAATTGCAGAAATGTACAAACTTGTTGAAATTTGAAACAGAGGAAAAGCAAGTTAAAGAGTGTATGATAAAGTGGACTAAGATTTTTGCTAATAATATACAGATTGATCAATGAGAAAATGTGTGGTTAAAATTGCACTATGTTTGATCTTAAAGAGATTTTTAATAAGATGTATTGTTGGCACATTACAAAAACATTTGAAATGTACATATGTTGGAAATGTGAACAGGAAAGAACATTTTATCATGCTTAGTGTACATGTTAGAAAACTTAAAAAATTGATTCAAATACATACATTGATACAGAGGATTTTAAAGATTAACATTCAAAATTTGTCCTTTTAGGATAAATGTCTAAAGGCTTAGAAAAAAATCCCTGTAGGATTATTTCAATATACAATTATCGCAGTAAGACATGCACTAATATATAAAGATTTGGCAACACCCATTATGGAGGAATGGTTGGTAAAATTCATAGAACTTGCTGAGATGGACAAACTAACTTCTTTGATCACAGAAATGACAATATCTACATTTATTGATGATAAAAATGAACTTATGATTTATGATTTTGATGATTAGACTGGTTGGATTATAGAAAGAAGACTCATGAAGTAATTTTAGAGAGGGAATTTAAAATATAATTGTATTTGTAACTGCTGTGATGAATATAGCAAGCTATCTTTTTATACTTTTATATGTTTCTTTTTCTCCTATCTCCTTGTCTTACTTCACTTTTAGCATTTCTGCTATTTCTATTTTTTTTCATATTTTCCTATTCCAATTTAGCTTGTATTAATGCTTATTAATAATCTTAAAACTTTTAATAAAAATTACACAAGTAGTTCTCAACATACGACCATAGTAGAGGCAGCCCATTATGATTGTATGCTATAGCAGTCATGTGAACAATCTGATTTTGCAACATTATCTGGGGCAATTTGTAAAGTAAAAATACCAGTTGTTAAGCAAACAACTTGGTTTCATGGATTCTCTCTTTGTCTTAGGAAATAGTCAAAGACATAACTTGCAATTGGTATGAGCCCTATTGCTGCAAATGCACAATTCCCTTTTTAGAGCTAAGGTTCCCTGTTCATGCAAACAATTTGAAAAAGAGAAGTGTCATCTTCTCCCTAGCAAGGAGAATCAGGAAAACCACTTGGCTTCACGATTCTCTCTCTTTGCCCCATAGTGGCATAAAATAAGTGAAATAAAGCAAAAATACACTGAAAATTGCAAATTAATAATCTAGGCTGTAAAATGATCTTCTGTTAGATATCACAACAAAAGGAATTCACTAGTAACATAAATAGGTTAGATGAAATTACCTGAATTAGAATTTAATTCAGTGTGGCAAGGGTTGCTGAAACCCAAATGTATAACTAACATTTCTACAACTAAGAGCTAACTATGTGAATAGTACCTATTAAGAGTATAAAGGTCAAAAACTGATCAGCAGAACTGTCCACAAACGCTGTGAACATTTACAATAGAAACATCAAACAAATCTATCACCCTTAGTGGCTTCTAACAACTTATCGACACTGAAAACCAATGAAACATTTAACTTTCCAACATGTACCTTAAAACACCTGCTTTGCAGGACTAGTTACTTTCATTTCCCATACTTAATAAAAACAGAAAAATGTGTGGTACAAACAGAGACTTTCTGTATAATTTTCCATGATCTCAGATGACAAGACATAGCACAAGCTTCGTCTCTTGCTAATTAAACGAATCAATTAAGGGACTATTGTTGCAACTGTGTAACTGCTGTTCTATAGTGCCAATAACAACCCCACAGGGAGGTCTTTTACTACATTAAAATGCTGTCCTCCACAACTCCATCTGATATTATTAGAAACAGTTATTTGCGTCTTGCTGTCATATTAGTAGCAGCAGCAAATTATGGAAATATGCAGACCAGAATGGTCCCAGTATGAGTTCAGGTTCGGTTTCCAGCCTCCAAGGGAACAAATACTGAAAATTCCAAAGTTCCCTAAAGTTCATTAATGGAACTGATAAATTTACCAGCACAGCAGCTATTTCCATGCTAGGTAAGGGTCACATATTTGCATATTTTCCTGCTAAGCTGATACAATTCAACTAGATAAATTATCATATTAAGTTTGCCCTCCTGAGTTAAACTGATGGAGTTCAAAATTGTTTTCAATGGTTGTCATTAATCGCTGTTACATCTGAAATGCTTCCTTTGAAATCTAATTGTGATGTAGTATCAAGGGTCATATTAATAGCATTCAAGATGTTAAAATATTGTAAAAACCTGCCCATTTTACTTGTATCATTGAAGCACTATAGAGTAATGAGAAATAAAATCTCATCTTTTTATTTTTTGTAAAAAGTCTTGTCAATAAAAAGAAAATTTAATTTAAAATATGAGATTTAAATTATGTTTCACCTCTTCATTTGATTTTGTGTCACTGAGATTCATAGTAGAATCGTATAAAAATAAAAGGGAACTTGCCAGTTACCTTCCAAAATGCCATTTATTTCACCATCCCCAACAACATAAATTCAATTTCAAAACATAATATACCACTAACGTATTATTATTATTATTATTATTATTATTATTATTATTATTATTATTATTATTATTATTATTATTATTATTATTATTATTATTATTGGGACTTATATGCCGCCCTATCTCCCAAAGGACTCAGGGCGGCTTACAACAATAAAAAACAACAATACAAAAATTAAAAACGAATTAAATAACAGCCCCAAAATAAATTAACTACAGTTAAAAATTAAAACATATTTAAAAACCCATCATCAATCCAGGTCAGCCTGATGGAAGAGAAAAGTTTTGAGGTCGCGGCGAAAGGACCGGAGGTCCGGGGCCATCCGAAGCTCAAGGGGAAGCTGGTTCCAAAGGGCTGATGCTCCCACAGAGAAGGCCCTCCCCCTGGGGGTCGCCAGCCGACATTGTCTGGCCGACGGCACCCTGAGGAGGCCCTCTCTGTGTGAGCACACTGGGCGATGGGAAGTCGTCCCCGGTAGCAGACGGTCCTGCAAGTATCCCGGGCCTATTGGAATCATATACATTTTCAGCATGCACACAGCCAGCCAATCTCTTTTATTTATACAATCTGAAGAGAAACCAGAGTATATGCCTTAATATTTATATGACATAAATATGACAAAGCCTGATTATCACTTCTAGATTAACTGGATACAGAATGCAGAAGCAAAAAGCAACTGGTCATTTCCCTGTTTTGTTCCTGAAATTCTTCAAAACTGTTTATTCCCAGCCTGTTTTCAGATGCGCTCTATAAAAAGCCTTCTACCTCATTTGAAGAGAACTGCAGGGGAAAAGTGGCAAATGAGAAAATAAGAACATCAGGAATTCACAACTAAAGGTTGTGGCTCCCTAGCTGAAACCAGAATTTTGAGTATTGCTAAGCTGATGAATTCATTTTCCATCTGCTTCTTGTTCCTGGCAAAGACATAAGAATTCTATGAACAAGCAACTATGCCATAGTCTTTAAATTACAGACTGTGGTTTTGAAACATATTAGCTAAGTTCGTTAAATTTGTCTGCTGTTTTAATAATACTTAACATTTGATATATGGATTAATTATTTAAAATGGGGTAAATGTATTTTTTGCATATACTTACCTCTAATAAAATAAGTAGTTTTATTATTTTAACAAGAAAAGTGCAAAAAATTCAGTAATAATTTAGGCAGTTGTGGTAAAGCAAAGTGAAGATATAATTTGGATTATGCTGTCCATCCTCAATATTTAAATATTTCAAAAATGGTTTTTCAAAAAAGCAGATCTGAAGATTTTGCAACCCCTTTTGGCATGTACTATATAATTCTAAATATATATTTTTTGAGTATGACAGTTTTAAACCAAAACATGGTGAACTGCAATTGGATTCAGTTATGTTAACCAACTTTGTTATAACTGAATATTAAGATTTGAGCTACATAGAATTCATTTGATTCCCCCAGAAGGGACATTTCCAATATCTCTAATCTATTAAAAAAAATTTTTTTAAAGCTGGTAAAGTTTAAGAATCAAAGCCCATAGCCTTCAATAATACTTTCTTTTCACTTGAATATCAAGTATATTCAATTGCAGGATTATCACAAAATTAAAAAGAACAAATATTCAGCTGGAGTTATAAACAGATTTCTTCTGACACTTTTATACCAAGAGATAACAGTCCTTTTGATAGTGTATCTGTCTATAGGTGTAACAATGAACTATTCCCATACCTTAATGACTTGGAAACTTTTCCTGAGATTAGAACAGCTCTGATTACTGCTAGCGTGGTGAAGACTGAACAAGCAATTTAATACTTGAGGCCTCTTAAGTACTAAATCAGGATTATGGTACCACCTTTTCTAACCAATACATTTTATTAGGGTCTAGGACAAATAACTGCTGGCATGGCTGTCCCCACTTCACCATGCCCCCCCCCGCCACAGCCAACCCATTGCAGTCATTGATCTTCAGCTGGCTTTCCACCAGCACTCCTCACCCACCAATGATCTCCTGGCACTCCTCCCCCGCACCCTCATCCGATTTGCCAAGGGATACTTGTCCCCAGCCAATCCATAACATGGGACAAATAGTTGCACATCCTGGTTCTGCCTTCCCACTGGATGCAGTCCCACCGGCTCAGCTTCCTGAAGTGAAACTGGAAAGGTGTGGGGGGGCAAACGTGTTGTTTCTCCCGGCAAGAAGCAGAATACAACCCACTGCATTTTTATTTATTTTTATTTATTTTATTGCATTTATATACCGCCCTTTCCCTGAGGACTCAGGGCGGTTCACAGGGAGTTAAAAATCAACCATACAAAAGTTAAAACCCAATTTAAAAAATATTAAATCAACCCTGTACTATTAAAAACCCCAATTAAAATAAGTGTCTCCTCAGCCTGGGCCCGAGAGCTCAAAGAGCCAGGTCTTCAGGCCCCAGCGGAATGATTGGAGGTCGGGAGCAGTCCTCAGCTCCACCGGCAGCTGGTTCCAGAGGGCAGGCGCCCCCACTGAGAAGGCCCTATCCCTGGGTGTCACCCGCCGGCAATCTCTTGCCGGCGGGACCCTGAGCAGACCCTCCCTGTGGGAGCGCACTGGGCGAAGGGCGTTTGATGCCGGCAGCAGGTGTTCCCTCAAATACCCCAGACCCAGGCCATGTAGGGCTTTATAGGTGATAACCAGCACCTTGAATTTCACCCGGAGGGCAACCGGAAGCCAATGCAGCTCGCGGAGTAAAGGTGTTACATGGGAGTATCGGGAGACCCCCATTACAACTCGCGCGGCCGCATTCTGCACCAGTTGAAGCCTACGAGTGGTCTTCAAGGGCAGCCCCATGTAGAGAGCGTTACAGTAGTCCAAACGGGAGGTCACAAGCGCATGAGTAACTGTGCGTAGGGCGTCTCGGTCCAGATAGGGACGCAACTGGTGCACCAGGCGAACCTGTGTGATGCAGGGGGCAGGGATGGCCATGCCATGCCACAAATCTGCAGCGTTCAGCCAAGGGACTCCCTGCAACAGTATGGAATGTCTGGAAGGCAGCAGCTTTGTCATCCCAGCCCTCTGAGTGCACACAAAGTGCAGCGAGTCATATTATTCTGCTTCTTGCCAGGGGAAATAACATGTTTACCCCCCCCCACCTTTCCAATTTCGACTTCAACAAGCTAAGCCAGTTGAACTGCAACCAAAAGGGAGGCAGAGCTGGGATGCGAGGTTACTTGTCCTGCACTATGGATTGGCCGGGGACAAGTGGCCCTTGGCAAATTGCCCGGAATGAGGTTCGGGGGAGGAACGCTGGCAGATCATTAGCAAGAGACAAGTGCCGGCAGAGGTCCAGCCAAAGATAAATGCCCACAATGGATCAGCTCCAGCGGGGGGCCTGTGGTGAAGTGGGTGCAGCTATATGTCCATGGTTAATTGTCCCATTCCAATTTTATTATGAGGCTTAAGCGTTCATAATTGCAGCCCACTTCATCAGATAGCCCCAATATATTTCCTGAACACTGAGACTACCTAGAACCTCTTGATACCTGTGAATTCAATAATTTCTTGCTTGATGGTGCTATTGAAGTCATATTTTCCAAAGAAGCACACTACTATTATGGAGTGTCCTGACAGCTTGAAATGCTCTAATATTGCTTTGTCCTTGTTTTGAGTTCTGATGTTAAAATTTGTGTTGATTAATTCTTCTGCACAAAGTTTATCCCTTTCTCCCGTACAGAATCCAGACGAGCATAGCTGACGGATGGTGGCACCTATCATATTGGAGGAAAGCACCTCTAAACTTATGGTTGTACTTTTGCGGGCCTGTAATGATGATGGTGCTGTTGATGTTGATACCAGGGCAAAATAGAAAAATCTGGTTCCTATGTTGGCATTAGTGTTTTATTGTATAAACTGCTTTATTGCAGTCCTTTGTTGTTGTTGTTGTTGTTGTTATTGTTGCTGCTGCTGTTGTTGTTGTTGCTTACGAGAATCTGGTTCGGGCTGAATAGTTGATTATTTGCAAATTTGGGACTGTAACCCTGAATCCCTGAGAAAGTTCAATGTCACTGTCCAATATGGGCTGTAGTATAGGAGATGACCAGGCTGAGCCGAAGGGAGGGGTCAAACGGATCATTAGTCATGAGACCCTGCACGCCCCCAAGAGCTCTTAGTTCAGCCCATCTTGAATTCTTATCTCCCGGTAATTTCCCTTGGCCGTTAGTACCTCAGATTCTTGCAGAATGCTAAGACTTGTAATAAATCTTTATATTCATTTGACATGCCTGATTTTCCTGATTTCCTGGTGTTTGACATTAATCTGAGCTATTCTTTACCAAAAATTTTCTTGGACTCTGGAATACTCTAGCGAAGACCTCAGATTCCAGAGCTATAGCAATAGCAGACAAGAGGTTGAGAGGTCTAGGATGAGGCTGATAACAGAATGGAAACTGTTGAGGTCAGGAGAGAATTTGATGATTTATTTCCACAATCCAGGTGAAAAACAGCTGTATCTCATGTAAAGAAGAGGCTTCATGGGGTATGAGTAAGTGCTGTTCTAGGTCAATCACTGTCAGCACTATAAGGTAGACCAGATCAAGAACCAAGACGTGTTGGCTTAAAACTAATTTTATTAGAATGAATAAAGATAGTCCTTGACTTACGACCACAATTGAGCCCCAAACTTATGTTGCTAAGTGAGACATTTGTTAAATGAGTTTCATCCCATTTTATGACCTTTCTACTCACAGTTGTTAAGTGAATCACTGCAGTGGTTAAGTTAGTAACAAGGTTGTTAAGTGAATCTGGCTTCCCCATTGACTTTGCTTGTCAGAAGGTCACAAAAGGTTATCATGTGATCCTGGGACACCGCAACCATCATCAATATAAATCAGTTGCCAAGTGTCTGAATTTTGATCCTGTGACATGGGGAGGCTGAAATCGTCATAAGTGTGAAAAATGGTCATAAGTCACTTTTTTCAGTGCCATTGTAACTTTAAATGAACTGTTGTAAGTTGAGGACTACCTGTATAATAGCAGAATCTTGCAAGTCTAATATATGCCTCCCCTCCTATCTATTTTAGCTTTATGTGAATTAGGGGAGCACCTGCCTTACGGTTTTTTAAAACCTCTATCTTTGTATAAACTTAAGAAAACTTTATTTGCTTGTTGCCTCAGAGAACTAGAGAGGGATGTCAAGGCCATTGTCTCTATACTCTACCACCATGAAGATATTGGCATATGTGTACCCATGGCTGAGTCAGTGATTTGCAGGCACAAGTTATTGCCAATGATGACATAGTTACTGGTAGATAGAAAGATATACAGTGTGTTGGCAGAGAGTGCTGTTTTGAAAGAAATAATGACTTTAGGTCTGTGTTTGTGAGGTATGTTGGGATTTAGTGCTTTCAATATCCATAGTGGATAAAATGTTAGGGAGATTACAAGTTTTCTTAGGAGGTCTGTGATGTATCTTATGAAAATGACTTTTGAGTATAGTCCATGAAAACTGATTCTCCTATTGTTACAATGAGTAAGACAAAGAAACAGACTGATATAACATCATCTTAGCCTAGCCTAGCCTTAGGACTAGCACTGATGATGTTACGTAGTTTGGGTAATGAAACATCTGCAAGAAAACAACCAAGCTCACAGAGCACCAAGGACTTCACGTCAACCCTGAGCTATGAATATTCTCCTTTACTGGCAACATCATCTTTGGCTGCAGTCAGTGCAATACGTAAATTGTAAAGGATTCTTCATTTTCAGTCCTTTAGAAATGATGTCATAGTATTTCCACTTAATTTAGAATTGTGTCTGTTTGTATGTGTGCCAGTTCTTTAGTGGGTTGTATTGATATTCACCCCATCCAGTGCTTCTTGTTGTAGATGATGATGATGATGATGGAGGAGGAGAAGGAGGGGGGAGGAGGAGGAGGAGAGGAGGAGGAGGAGGAGGAGGTGGAGGAAGCTGAAAGCATGTATTTATTATGCACGACAATCTGTTCTTGCACATATTAACAAAACTGTATGTTTCTGGACTTAAAAGTCTTGAAATTTGTTCTGTCACATCTTTGATCCTTGTTTCTGGCAGACAGCCACTTCACAAGCTGACATGGCTAGACAGCATACATTTGTTTGAATTTCTCATAGTAGTGAGTCACCAATTATCACGACTTTCTTCTTTCTCTTCTTAAAGGGCAAAGATGCATCCTGTCTTCTCTTGAAGAATCTACTACTGTTATGTTTCTGTTCTGCAGTGTCTCTTTTCTTTCCTTGAATGATCACAACTCATTTTATTTGCAAGGCCTCAAATCTATTTATTATTTCTAGCAGAATCTTCTACGTCTCTTGCTTTTGATGCTTGCTCTTATTCCTGTATTTGTCTTCCTCATAAATAGTTGCTTCCACTGCTGGTTTCTGTTGCTTCTGTCATGTCTTTGAGCTGATAAATGTCTTTTCTCCTCATCTGAAATGCGGCCATACACTACTCCAATCCTTTCACTTTTTCTTTAAGGACAGCTGTGAGGTTTGCATTTGGCATGTGTGGTTCTTTTGAATCACAAAGGCAAGCTTACCATGTAGTATGTACTGAAGGTACATGCGCATATCTGTTCTTCACTTTTTCTTCTCAACCAGTAGAAAAGGGTTTTATGACTTCTTGTTCCTTTTTCAGTTCTCAGGACCCTTTAAACTCAACAACCCTTTAAAACTTGCCTTCCTTATAAGTGCCTAACAACTCTGCATACTCATCAGAAAGCAGTTAGTCAACCACCTGAAACTATTACAATCCAGAGCTATTCAGATTATCCTTTCATTGCATGCAATTTGATAAATAATTCTTCAAAATACATGACTTCTTTGTCATTTTATTTTTTCTTCCTCTGCTCTTCTATTTTAATTGATCTTATGTTTTTTGTTCTTAGCATCATTTGCTACCTTTCTGAGTTTCAATTTTTCTGATACTATCATAAATTGGTACTACCTAGATATGTTAGTGATGGTTCTTTTTATCATCTGCTGTGACCCATTTTGGAGTTTTCACTATTAGTTTGTTCTATCAAAATCCTATTTATCACTATTCTCGGTTTAAAGATTTATTATATTTCAAGATAGGCATCTGACTAAACTTTAATTTTTGTTATTATTTAGATTCTAACATTAGGTAGCAACTTATCCCTAGATTTCCCACTCCTTTTAGTTTTTCCCATGACAATAGCAGTCAGAAATGCAGTTCATATATAATGTATACACACACACACACACACACACAAAGAATAAAGGCATGCACAAACTATTGTTTGTTTGTGATTCTGTTGAAAATAAGAAGTTGCTTCTTCTCAACTGAGAATTCAAGTCAGATAAAGGCCAGTTGATATTCAGAATAACAGAGTTGGCAGGGACATTGGAGGTCTTCTAGTCGAACCCTCTGCTCAAACATGAGACCTATACCATTTCAGACAATAGGCTTTCCAATCCCTTCTTAAAAACCTTGTCCTGCTTCAGATGCTTTGGAAAACAGGTTGATCCCCTCTTCTTTGTGATAGCCCCTTAAATAAAGGAAGACTGCTGTCATGTCACCCCTATTTTCATGGGCATTTTCTGGAATGTTAGCTATTCCCGCCAGCTTGGCGTCATCTGCAAATCTGATGAGTTCCTGTTCTATCCCCTTATCCAAACTGTTTATGAAGATGTTGAAGAATACTGGGCTTAAGACAGAACCTTGAGGTACTCCACTGCCTAGTCCCCTCCACGTAGATGTAGTTTCATTAAGGACTACACATTGAATAAGGTTGGTCAGCCAGTTATGAATCCATCTGGATTGACCTACAACCACAATTGAGCCCAAATTTCCTGTTGCTAAGTGAGATATTTGTTTAGTGAATTTGAAACACTGCAGTTGTTAAGTCAGTAACACAGTTGTTAAGTGAATCTGGCTTCTCCATTGGCTTGTCAAAAGTTCGCAAAAGGTGGTTAAACGATCCTGAGACATTGCAACCGTCATAAATATAAATCAGTTGCCAAGCATTTAAATTTTGATCATGTGACTATGAGATGCTGCAACGGTCATAAGTGTGAAAAATGGTCATAAGTCATTTTTCTAGTGCTGTTGTAACTTCAAATGGTCACTAAACAAACTGTTGTAAGGTGAGAACTACCTGTAACTTTACTTGCCTTTAAATGTTTGCAGATTCATTGCTTACCAACCAGTGAGCTGCGTAGCTTCTCCCCAGATGCATAGTTCTTTCCCTTAGCCCAGGGATCCTCATCACCCGTGCCGCAGCCCACTACTGGGCCATGGCCAATTTGCAATCGGGCTGCATTGCTCTCTCACTTTGAGCTGTGCACACATGCGTACTCCTGAGGCCTGGTTCCCCTCTCCCTCCCCCCTCCACCATGTTGCCAAGCCACAAAGGTTGAGGATACTGCCTTAGCCATCTTATATAACAGTGATGGCAAACCTTTTAGAGACCGAGTGCCCAAACTGCAACCCAAAACCCAATTATGTATCATCGGGTGCCGGGTGGACGTGGCACAATGGGTGGGTATAGCCCATTGGGTGGGTGTGGCCCATTGGTGGGCATGGCTGTCGTGGTAACGGCAGACTGGGTGGGACTAAAAAGTTCAATCAATCAATTCCAACTTTGCGAGATCTTTTTTTCCCCCGCGAGAAGTTGAAATTGATTGATTGAACCTTTTTTGGGTTTTTTGCACACGGCAGAGGGCTAAAGCGAAAAGGTTTTATAAAGCCCAGCTGTAGACATAGGACTTGGGCGACAGGGCACGTGCCCACAGAGAGGACTCTGCGTGCCACCTGTGGCACGTGTGCCATAGGTTCGCCACCACGGTTATATAATCATCTGAGGGAGGGAGGGAGAGAAGGAGGGGGAGAGACAGAGACAGAGAGAGAGACAGAGATGGAGAGAGAACCTAATAGGAGTTATTATAGTTTAGGCAAAGGTGAGAAAGGAAAAATGCTCAAAATAGGGGGGGAAAGTTTTCCCCCTTTTAATCAAAATACATATTCATTCATAACTAGATAACACAACAATGTGAAATAAACAAAGCATGTTAAATTTGTATAAAATGTGAAATGAAAACTATGTTAAATTTTTATAAAATATCTATGAATAGCTTAAAATTTAGCATTACTCACCACTGTTCCAAGAAACTGAATACTAAGATTTCCACCAGCATCTCGAGAAAGCCACTGGAAGAAACAGAGTAACAATGAGAGTATAGTCTTATCAGCAAGAAATTTTCTCCCTAAGAATTCTGACAAATTGCTTATGAAACCTGAGACATATACACAGGTCACATTCAATGAAACTCATGTTTAAAGCAGAAATATATGTCATACAAGAAAATAACAGTCATATTAATGTTTGATAGTATTTTCACAGCTGAGTGGAATGGGCACCAGATTTAATACCTTTCAGAAACGGATTATAATCGGTCAAACAATCAGAATTGACTATAATCAATTCTCTTTCCATCATTAACTGATCAAATAAGATAGAAATCCTAAATATCCAAATATATTATCAGAGACTCCTACTATTTTTTTCTCTTTGTCTTGCATTTTTGTAAATTTTGTCTATTTTCCTTATTTCCACTTACACAGAGCTCTGCAACAAATTTCTTTGAGCTCAAAACAGTGCGTTAATGTTTGGCTTGTGCCATAGATCTTAATCTCCATTCAACCATAAAACATACTTAATGATTTGGGACATTGTATGAGAAGAGCCATGTTATTCTATGATAATAAAAAAACAACAGAAGGCATCTGGTAGCATCTTTTCCAACTACCAAATTTAATTAAAAGGCATATGCTTTGGAGAGCTACAGCTTGCCTCAGCAGATGCACAGATTTGGGGTAAGTGACCTTTAGACCACTTCTACCATTTTTATCCCCCAGACTCTCACAAGCCCTTTGATAGTGATTCAGTATTGTCTTTGCTTATGTTTGTGTGAAATGCTACAACTCTTACAGGATTAAACACTGCTTTGCCTCCAATAGAAGAGAATATACGTAACTCAGATTGAACTGCAGAGTCCTCGGCACTCTCTGAGTTTGGATTTTTGTTTGCAGACATTTCATTACTCAACTAAGCAACAGCATCAGTATAAGTAACTGTGGGGTTTGCTCTCTGTTTATAAGCAATAATTTCCCCTGCCAATATTAAATGGAGTGTGGTTTTCTCCTCAGTGGTTCCTTGATTTGCATAGTGCTTTCTGCTTGATTATTTGCTTGCTAATCTAGATGTTGGCTACCAAGAATTGTTCTTAGTTTTTTATTGTCTCATTTGAATAGCATCTAAATGTGCTTTATCTCTATGGGTCTTGATGGCCAGTTTGTCTGAATGCCAAACTTCTTAAGTATTCCTTAGCATTTTTTATTTGATGTTAACAGTTATGAGGTTTAGCTTGTCCACACGTTGTGAGATTAAAGAGTTTTCATCATACCTTCTGACTGATAATTGGTGTTCAGAAGACTCTGCTAGTCTTCCGCCTGTCTGTTCTAAACAGTGTCTGTTACCGTCCTTACATATTATGTTATAAATGAATCCTGTTTTCTCTTCTTGGACTAAGTAGCCTTACAGATACTCTTTGGGGCTAAGTAGTCTTGTAAATGACTTCTGCTTAAGAAGAGTCATTTATAACATGCACTGTCAAAGAAACAGGTAGAAAACAATACCCAAATGAAAGAACTACCAAGGAGAAGATTAAAATTGGGAAACCAGATTAAAATTTAGTCCTGCCTTAGGCACAAAAGTCAGGTGGTCACCTTGGGTCATTATCTTCTCTCAGCCCTAGGAAGAAGGCAAAGGCAAACCACTTCCACAAATCTTGCTAAGAAAACGGTAAGGACTTATTTAAGTAGTTGCCAAAAATCAGTTGCCAAAACACATAAACAAACAAACAAACAAACAAATCAGGTTTACCCTTTGTCTTTATTTAGTATGGTCAAAATGGCTATTTTACATTCAGCTGAGTAAGGGATACAAAAAGAATAGCAGGATAACACAGGTACACACGTGTGTGTGTGTGTGTGTGTGTGTGTGTGTGTGTGTGCGCCTGTGTGTGTGTGTGTGTATTTGTATATGTATATACAGTGCCGGAACTCACACATGTCATACAAACCACCTTGCCTACCCTACAAGGTTCCATCCAAAAAAGGTGCCGGAACTCTGTTCTGAGCGTTCTATGAGAAAAAAAAGCCCTGTGTATATACACATACACTATATACTTTAAGATAATTTTGTCATTATTACCTAATTTTTAAAAAGCTTCATGAAAGGAATAATAATTGGAAGCATTTCCCTCCTCAACAATTATGACTGCATTTTAAATAAAAACAACAATATTGCTTTTTTCTTTTTTCTCTCCCTTCAATTAATACATCATGTTTTAGCCCTCCAGTCTGTTGATAGGAAAACAAAAGAGAATGAATCAAGTCTGGACATATTTCAACAAAAAATTATTAACAAAATGAAAAATATGGGAAAAAATCATACAAAAATCCTGACATTTACATTTATAAAGGAAACAGGAATATACAGTTTTCCCAACTGCTAGAGGAAACACAACCATACTTCGGAAACTGTAAAGAAGAACAAAGTACCAGGGCCTACAATGAAGAATTTCTGTGCCAAAACAAACAGATACAAACTAATCAGGAGGTTGTCAAAACTAGTTAACTGAAGAATATTCTTTTATTATTTTTTTTAAAGGAGTGCTCTTTATCTTAACAGCTTCTATGCTGGAGAACAATATATTTCAGTACCAGGAGAAAATCCACTACATGAATAGTTGATGTGGGAACAAAGGTGAAAGTGATATTAAGATCATGCAGGTGTTTTATTTATCAGTATTTGAGGGGGGGAAAGGACAGAACCTGAATATTGTATGCAAGTACTATAGTGTAATATTTTCTGAGTCAGATTCCAGGATGCAGGATGAAGGCCTCTTCCGCATGTTTCCAACTAATTCAGTCCTGAGCCTTTCTTTTGCCAATTGGGCCCACAATACCTGTTGAAGTCATTGATCCATCTTGCTTTAGGTCTCTTTCATGGATGCTTTTGATCAAGTGGGACCCATTCTAGGTCTTGCCTTGGTCCACCTGCCACCAGTTCTTCTTGCTATGTGACCAGTCCATTTCCATTTCAGTTCTTTTACTCTTCTGATGGCATTATATGCTTTCATTTGTTCTCTCATCCACGTGCAAGTCTTTCTATCTTCTCTTGTACATACAATTATATAGTAGGACGTAGACTGCAAAATGCATCTGAATGTAAATGTTGTTCTTTTAAAACATAATATATCTAGTCCCTTTATTTTAAAGATAAAGAAATTATAAAATTATTTATTTATTAAATGTACTTTATGCCACCACAATGATAATAAATTCTCAGTAGCTTACACAGGAAAAAGCACAATACAAAACATACCTAATACAGGAGTTTTACTCTTAGTGGCAAATCCCAAGGAGGGGGTGTCTGTTTTTATATAAATGACAGATGGTTTAATAATGCCAAGGTGGTTTCAAGTCTGTGCTCCCCACATGTGGAGCTTCTGACCATCAAATGGAGACCCTTCTATCTGCCTAGAGAATTCTCTGTTACCATTATCACAAATGGTATATCCCTCCCCATGCAAACAGAGAAGTGGTGCTGAAGGCTCTCTGTCATACCATCAGTGACTTACAAACTACTCACCCAGAGGGTGCATTTATTGCAGTGGGAGACTTTAACCAAGCGGATTTAAAAGCTACCCTGCCACATTTCCATCAATATGTGGACTTTGCAACCAGAGGGGACAATACACTGGATCTTGCTTATTCCAACATCAAGAAGGCTTTCAAAGCTATCCCCCGCCCTCACCTGGGCTCCTCTGACCATCTCTCAGTGCTGCTTATTCCAGCATATAAACCTTTATTAGTCAGAGTGAAACCTACAGTAAAACGGGTGAGGGTTTGGTCAGAGGGAGCTATAGAAGCATTACAAGACTGCTTTGAGTGCACATATTGGGGCATATTTAAGGAAGCAGCTACTGATAACCAACATACAGATGCTGAGGAGTATGCCACCACGGTGTCTGCATATATCTAAAAGTGCATAGATGATGTCTGTGTCCTGAAAAGCATTGTTGTGAGGGCGTATGATAAACCGTAGCAAGACGCTGGATATGGATTTGAAATCTGGCGACATGCTGGCACTTAAAACAGCCAGAGCAAATTTGAAAAGTGCCATAAAAAGTGCAAAGCAAACCCATTGCCAGAAAATTCAGAACTTTTTTCAAGACCCTACAAACACCAGGCAAATGTGGAAAGGAATCCAGGCCATTATGAATTGCAAGGTGAATCCATCGAGATGCAAGGACGACACAGACCTCCTAAACAAACTGAATGCATTTTTTGGCAGATTTGAGACATCGAATAGCACTCCTGCTAGGAAAGCTGTGCCCCATCCTGATGAGCAAGTGCTAAGCTTTGATGTCACCTCTGTCCGGAAAACACTGAAGAAAGTTAACATTCGGAAAGCAGCAGGCCCAGATAACATCCCTGGACGTATCCTTAGAGATTGTGCAGATGAGCTGGCTTGTGTTCTCACAGATATTTTCAATCTCTCATTGCAGCAGGCAGTGGTCCCATTGTGTTTTAAGACAGCCATCATCTTGCCAGTGCCAAAAAGGTCCACAATTACAGGCCTCAATGATTACCCTCCGGTTGCACTGAGATCCACCATATGAAATGCTTTGAGAAGCTGATAAAGGACTTTATTGTATCTAGCCTCCCACCAGCATTTGACCCGCTTCAGTATGCCTACCAACCAAATCGCTCTACAGAGGATGCTATTTCTTCTGTTCTCCATCTGAGCTTGAAGCACTTAGAGGAAAGAAATACTCATGTGCGTTTGTTGTTTGTCGACTTCAGTTCGGCGTTTAACACAATCATTCCCCAGCATCTAGTAGACAAACTGGGCCTTTAGGCTTAAACACCCCTTTGTGCAACTGGATTTTCTTACCAACAGGCCCCAATATGTGCGAGCTGGAACAAATACCTCTAATACCATTTTCTTGAGCACAGATTCTCCTCAAGGCTGCGTCCTAAGTCTGCTGCTGTTCACCCTGTTGACTCATGACTGTTGTGCTAGGTTTGCCACCAACCATATTGTGAAGTTCGCAGATGATACAACAGTAGTGGGCCTTATTCATGATGACAAGGTGGAAGCTTATCACAAGGAGGTTGAGGGGTTGGTGAACTGGTGTAAGGAAAACAGCCTAGTTTTAAATACCGGAAAAACCAAAGAGATCATTGTCAATTTCAGAAAAGGCAGGCACAGCCACACTTCCCTGTGCATTAATGATTCACCTGTGGAGATGGTTACCAGCATCAAATTCCTGGATGTGCAGCTAGCGAGTAGGCTGGCTTGGTCGCTCAACAGTGAGAAACTGGTGAAGCGGGCACAGCAGCGCCTGCATTTTCTGCGTCACATGAGAAAAGCACATCTTCCTTCCCCTGTCCTGACCACTTTCTACAGGGGGACAATTGAGAGCATCCTGTCATACAGCATCACAGTCTGGTTTGGAAGCATCACTGCTTCAGACAGGAAGGCGGTGCAGAGAGTGGTGAGGATGGCCGAAAAGATAATTGGCAGTTCCCTCCCCTCCATCCAGGACATAGCACAGAAGCATTGCTTGAGCAGGGTCCGTAAGATTATCTGGGACACTACTCATCCTCTTCACAACCTGTTTTCCTTGTTACCTTCTGGCAGGAGTCTTCATGGTATCCGTAGCAGAACATCCAGATTCAGCCATAGTTTCATTCCATACAGCATTAACCTTGTGAACTCTCAGGCTTCCTCCTTCCGTTATATATTAAAGATGGACAGTATTTAATATTTTATTGTTATCAGTGCTTTTTTTGTAAAAGAAAAAGGTGCCGGAATTCACACATGTCATACAACCCGCCTTGCCTATCCTACAAGGTTCCATCCAAAAAAGGTGCCGGAACTCCGTTCTGAGCATTCTATGAGAAAAAAAGCCCTGATTGTTATGTATATGTAGGGGTGTGGAGGGCCAGCAACAGTCTAAGGCTTAACCCCTAGCAAGACTGAGGCCCTGTTCATTGTTACTCATGCATTAGCCATCTCATATATGAATTATTACAATGTGCTCTGCATCAAGTTGCTCTTTAAGATGACTCAATTGTTATAACTACAAGTAGTCCTTGATTGGTCATTTAATGACCATTTGAATGTATGAAGGACTCAGAAAGGGTGCTTTATAGCTTTGCATTCCTTCATTGCCGAGTACAAATTAAGTATGTGCAGTTATAATCTCGAACACTGACTTCCCAGATTTAAAATGGTGTAGAAATTTTACAAAGCAATAGCTGTAAAATATTTTACCTGGACAGTTCTATGAACATTATCCACTTGAAGAGATAACACCGCTGAAGCCAAATTCCATTGACCGGTTACACAAAATTTTCTCCCGTTGACTTCCACCTGTTGTGACACAAGGATATCATTACCATAAGCCCAGACAAGAAGCACAACTCAAGTTCATCACTGCATACAAAAGAGGAAGCACCATATTTTCTGCCACAAAAGGCAGACTTTGTCAACACTGTCTTTTTAGCATTGCTGAGGAAAAATGAAACACATTTCTGGAAGCTAGCTGTGGAAAATGTTAAATAATTTGTACAAAATGTTATGGACTTTGACACCTCAGAGTCAGAGCTAGAGGCTGAACCTGAGCAACCTGATTCAGCAGGCCACCAGCCTCATGAGTTGGCAGAAAATTGCCACATGGGATGGACTCAGCAGGTATAGGAGGAATCAGGCAATTAGGGGCCCGAACCTGCCAGACGACCTAGTTCCAGGATGCATCAACAGCTTCAGAGAGTCAAGCATAAGCACTCTGCTCATGTCCTCTCCTCATTCTTAATATCTACATGAAGCCATTTGCATGAAGTCATCCATCAGAATGTGGTTAGGTATAATTATACCTCACAAAGGTTCCAACATTCAAAACTAAGCCATATCTGTACCCAGTCTACTTAAAAACAGCTGCTGACAGTGGCCTATCTTTTATTGAAAACCATATGCCAACCTAAACTCTCCATTTCTATACCTTTGATTTCTGCTGTTCCTTGACTCTTGATGTTTAAATTTGGACAAGTTGAGTAAGCTTTCTGGTATTCTACTCTTGGATTGTTGTGGGTTATGATTATTTTTTTAAACGCATGATCCATTTGATTCTAGGCTAAAATCTCTAACCATTTAGGAAAGCCTTCACTCTCCCATGGTTTATTTAGAAAAAATACGCATTTTTCTAATTGTTCAAATATTAGTATTAAAACATTAATTAACCAGAGCAAAATTTATTGAGTTTAAAAGCTGGGAAACCTAGTAAGTCATATGATGTAGTTTAAAAATAAATAACAAAAAGGCTGTAGAATTTTCAAACAATCACCACAGGAAGCAACTGGCAAGCTACTGCATTGTAGTTCTTGGAAACTGTCTGCTACTGAGGTGGGTACATGTTGTAGAATATTTATTAACCAACCATGACATGAGATCATCTACTAGGATGGCAAGGGAACCAATTCGGGAGAAGAAATTGCCAAGAGAGAGAAATCAGAAAGCCAATCAGATGAAGACAGAATCAGCAGCCTGAATATTAAGAGAACTTGCACTATTGGTTAAGAGTCTAGAAGGGGTCTGATCCTCACATGTTATTCTCCATGCACTCTAGTTTCCTCTAACTTATACTCTATCTCCAATTCTGGGACAGTGAACATACAGTACACTCAATGCTCCAAGCCTCTGATCGAGCAGTGAGGGCTAGGTTGTTTCTGTGAAAATTTCCCTAGTGGTCTTAGTAAGAGACATGGATAATTGAATAGTATAAACAGGGAATATTCCTAGTAACTAATTTCATCCATTGAAAACACTCTATAACAAATGAACAGGATATGTATTAGGTCATTCCAAAAGTTAGACTGAGCTAATAAGAATGTAAGTATTGGAAATCTATTTGTGGACTTAATATAGTTGATATAGTTTGACTAAATAGAAATAATAAATAAACACACTGCATTTTAATTACTTTAGAACAATACATTATGAACCCCTACTTTTGTACATTTCTTACTGGCACTTGGATAAGATCAACTTACAAAATTCAAATTTTTCCCATAGCGTACTCTGAGGTTTAACACATTTTTTTGTATCAGATTCAACTTTGAGAAATCTATCTTTGCCTCACCTTCTCAAATAGACATTTGTTGCTAAAATGCTAGAAATAATACTGGGAAGTCTGATGTTGTATTTCTCTTTTCTAAAAGTTGTAATGTAAAAGCTCACAATTTCTAGACTAAGGGCATTTGACTGGTAAGTCACTTATCAGGCAATCTTTTTATTTACATTTAAATGCAATTTAAATTAAAAAGCATTAATACTCTTCAATAGTTGCTTTTCTATTACATTCTGAGGCCTGTAAAACTGGCCTTGGGAAGGCACTTGAAATTGAATAACAGTTCTTCTACTTTCCCTGTTGCCCATCCTTGCTATTTAGCATAAATTAGGTTGTTTGGATTTGCTATCTTACTTCAAAGTATCAAACATACAAAGGTTGAAGTTGAATCTCTGAAAGAAAGAACACTTCAGTGAAACAACACTAAAACATTACTTTTTATGGAAAAATCCATTATTCAATTAAATGTTCCGATTCATACACAGGACACCAAGCTTAATAAAAATTCTCATTAGAAAAAAATGTTATGAACATTCTTCATAGGCTAAACTATGTTTTAAAAAGACTTTATGTTGAGGGCAGCTTTGTAAAAAAAGTAAGACCACAGTCATATCAAGGTTAACCCAATTAGTAATTTTTTTAAAGATAAAGGAAGTAAGTAACCCTAATCTGGTGCCAAATTCTTCCAGGGTGTGCACACCTTTTCCTCTGCACTTACGTAAGTTGGAAAACTGAATGTTCCAAATAGTTTATGGAAATGTTTTCACACTAGCTTTTTATCAATTCAATACACGAAAAGTAAAACACATCAAAGTACCTACCACAAAACAATGAGGGAACAATATTTAATAAAATTAAGAACTGCTGACTTGTTTTATCTGATACGAAAAGGAAAAATACTTATTGCAAATCACTTAAATCTAGTTAATCTTCCATTGTCAAAGACATGAAAGTAAAAGGCTCAGGGTTATTCACTCATTCAAAACACCCACATTGTTCACAATACATTAGTCTGAGAAATAGAAAGAAAATATTTATTATATACAGAGAAAAGATTCTATCTGAGCTATTAAAACAAACTGGCAGTTGGTGATGTTACTGGTACGAATGTTAAGTGTTCTATAGAAAATGCTTCTTTCTGCTCCCACAAATTATATTCTGGGGCAACCAAGAGAACCTTCCAAAGAGAAACTTCAGGTAGTGGAAAAAGCAAAAGCCACATGCTGGTGGCTTCAAGCTGCCACAGCAGTGCCTTACCAATATTATAGGAGCTGCCAGTTTGTGTCTTAGGCCAGGGGTCCCCGGTCCGTGGACCAGTACCAGGCCATGGCATGCAAGCAAGCAGCAACCAAACAAGGAAAGCCTCAGGATGCAGGCAGCACACAAACCCATGCCCCGTCTGGTCCGCGGAAAAAACTGTCTCCCTGTAACCGGTTCCTGGTGCCCAAAACGTTGGGGACCTCTGTCTTAGGCACTAGCTCTATTCTGTTCACAGAAAAGTTATCAAGAAATTATCAGAAAACTAATGTTTTAATATCTGCCCAGTATTGTTGTAAAATTCACAAATGGAAAATAAATTGGACTCATACTGAGCAGGTGTGCACAAATATCTTGAAGCGCGACTCCATGTTTCCTTATAACGGAATCGGTGTACCTCTACAGCTATCACAAGATTTTACCACTCAAAAGGAGAACATTATTTCCCTGTAGCTTGCAATGTTTTCTGAGCAGCCACTCAGATTCTTTATGCTCCCAAATTTAAAACTATTTAAAATAAGGTTATCAGAGCAATACTGATGGTTCCAAAACATACCAAAACTGCTACTCCTGCACGTAGAGACTGGTATATTCTCAAATGCTACAGCATGGTTTCTTCTTTTGGCTAAAATTAATCTTTCTCTCTGTAGGATTGGCCCCAGTAGTATTTGGAGATAATTTCTTTATGGCTTAAAAGAGTCTTAGATAAAACTCATCTACTGGGCTTCTCTATGGAATTTCTGTGCTCAGTGTCTTTTGAAAATGCTAGAACTGCCCTCAGACAATAACTTGGAACATGGATCTCCAAAGATCCACACTAGAGCCCTGAAAATGGGCTCCCGCACGTCTGAAAGATTGGATCCTGCAACTGGAATGGGACAACTTACTATAGCCAACTCGCTATTGCCAACTTGCCATGGTCAAGTCACCACGACCAACTTACCGTGGCCAACTCACTTCAGGACAACTCGCAGTGGGACAATTTAACAATTCTATTTAATTATTTTAAATAAATAAATAAATATTTTAATTTTTGCAATTCACATGTCATTTTGTCCCTCCTTTTGCATCCTTTCTTTAATGATTCTAGTCCACCATTTCTCTGATATTAGTGTAAATCTTGTTCTGCAGCAAGCTAGCTGTGGCGAGTTGTCCTGCAGTGAATACGCTGCGGCAAGTTGGCCATGGCAAGCTAGCCGTAGTTAAGTTGGCTGTGGTGAGTTGGCCGTGGCAAATTGGTCATGGTGAATTGTCATAGACTCGCCTGCAACATTATCCTGGGACACCTATATTCCCCTTTATTATACTGGACCTCATTCTTACCAACACAGAAGAAGTGATCAAAGGGATTGAAGCTGTGGGAACTTTAGGGGAGAGTGACCATATCATATTAGAATTCAATATAAAACTGACACAACCAAGAGAACATAATAAATCAGTGCCTTAGACCAGGGGTATCAAACTGCCGGCCCACGGGCCAGAGGCATCACAAGAAGTCGCGCCCACCCCATTGCCGGCAATGGCAAAACAGTCCTGATTTGTTGCGTGACGTCATGTGACATCGTGAGTATGACATGTCTGACTTAGACTTTAAAAGAGCTGATTTTAACAAACTCAGAGAGAGCTTGGGAAGGATCCCAGAGATGAAAACGTTAAAGGGGAAATCGACTCAAGAAGCTTAGAAACTCTGAAAAATGTGATTATAAAAACCCATTCCAGTTCAATAACAATGAAAAAGGAAAACAAGAAAACCTAGAAAAAAATAGCATGGTTGCACAACCACAGACCAACTGAGAGAAAAAAAGGATAAATACAAAAATTGGAAAGAGGAACACATAACTGAGGCAGAACACCAACAAACAGTCTGAACCTTCTAATTTGAACTTAAGAAAGCTAAGGATTTGAAGGAAGTAAGACTTGCAACAAATGTCAAAAACAATAAAAAGATTTTTTTTCAACACATAGGGAAAAAAAGTCAAAGAAAAAATAGGACTAATAGGACAAGATTTGGGCAACAGAGAGAAAGCAGAACTACTCCATACTTTGCATTTGTCTTCATGCAAAAAGAAAACACAACTCAACTTACCAAAACAGACAAGTAAATGACAAGTTAGGAATGCAAATTAAGATAAGCAAAAATAAGATAAGGGAACATTTCTCAGCTCTAGAAAGATTCAAATCACCAGGTCCTGATGGACTACATCCCAGAGTTCTGAAGGAACTGGCAGACGTAATTTTAGAACCATTGAAACATATCTTTCAAAGTCTTGGAGCACTGAGGAACTATCTAAGGATTGGAAAAGAGCTGATGTGGTTCCCATCTTCAAAAAAACAAAAAAAGGGGGGGGGGAACCAGATCCAGGAAATTAAAACCAACCAGCCTGACATCAATACCTGGGAGCAGGGAGCAGCCATCCAGAACACATATGGGTAATCTCTCATCCTCTCCTTATCTGGGAAGTTTCCAAGGAACTAGTTAATGGTCTTCACTGAAGCCATTAGCTCTGCTTTCTCAGAGCTGCTTTTAGTTTGTTATACCTCCCCCAGAAGTTCCCCATTTACTGCTACTTCTTTCAGGCAAGGATTCACAAATTAACCACTTGTGCCTAGTCCTGTAGTCCCTATAGCCATATAGAGCTACAAAGGTGACAATCAATACCTTGAATTGCACCCAGAAAGAAACTGGAACACTGTACAGTTTCAGCAGCAAAGTTCGTTGCATTGAACAGTGTGTACTGTACTTCAGTCCTCCAAAGAGTTAGGCATAACAACCACAGGTTTCACTGGCAATTTCCTTCATAACTGGATAAAACTGTAATAGGATTTTCAAAACTGTAACAGATATTCTCTAATTGTTTGCTCACTTATTTTACAGGGGTCTTTGGTGCTTTCTGAGGTTGGTTGTTTTCTTGCAGATGTTTTATCATCCAAACCTAACACAAACAGAAGTAGCCACTTTCCACCTCAGCAATAGGTACGCAAATTACCAGCCTTCAGTGAAGTACCGGAACTGTATTTTACAATATAATAACCACCACTCAAATGGTTGATGTCCAACTCTGCCAGACAATGCATATCATCTCTGGCACATTGCATCCCACTCCTATGCACTTAGCGATACCATACTGCCCCACATCAGAAGACAACAAGCTCTCATTCGGCTATGGTCAAGGATGCTGAACAACAAGGCCCTCCCTATTCACCAGGACAATGCACAGCCCATCACAAGATTGAAATCCTGTAGGGCAGCTTGGAAAGCAGCTATTCACTTAACATCTTCCCAGTTCATCACCGAGAATGCCTGGAGAGAGGAACGGGCCAAGGTACCTCACCATTAATGATCCCTCTACCAAGCCACCTGATTTTGACCTGCCTTGCTCTGTCTGGACAAAATTGAACATAATTAGGTGTGATACTGAAAGAGGTGCCTCCACCCCATATCAGTGGGGATGAAAAGATTTCCCTTGTTGCAACTGTGGTGCTGATATGCAAACTATTAAACATATTGTGCAAGGTTGCCTAGGACAAGCATTCTCTGGTTCCCTAGAAGATCTGCACAAAGCAATACCAGAGGCAATCATCTGGATAGCTAAACTGAACATCCAGTTATGAGGCCACTGCCATAACCCACATAGAAGTTTTACTTATAATTATGTGAACTGTGTATATATGTTTACTTCTTTTTTATCATGTTCTCATCATATGCTAAAAAATAATAATTACCCAAAGTAGGTATCATCATCAGTGCACTGATGATGTTACCTAGTTTAGGTAATTAAATGTCTGCAAGAAAACAAGCAAGTTCAGAGAGCTTCATTTCAAACCTAAGCTACGGATATTATCCTTTATTAGTCACCTATTTTAAATGTAACATATTGCAAGCATTTGTTTACACAGGTAGTCCTCAACATATACCACAATTGAGCTCAGGAATTTGGTCATAAGTCATAGTGGTCTTAAATCACCATGTGACCAGACTAAATTTTATGAATATTTTTACAATGATCATTGTGTGATCATTAAGCAAATCATATAATCATAAGTCCAAATCTAGTTTATTCAAATGGTTTTGTCAGAAAACAGCACAAATAGTAGCAAAATGCATTCATTTGACTGTGGGATGCTGCAGCTGGTCATAAATGCAAGCCAGCTGCCACAAGCCTGAAATGTGATCACATGACTGTGGGGTTGCTAACGCAGTCATAACTTTGAAGATGAGTCGTAAGTAACTTTTTTTCAAGCCCATCTTAAGATGTCAAAGGGTCTCTAAGAGACCAATCATCAATCAAGGACCACCAATAGATGAATGTAATCAAAAGAAGCTAGAAAAGTTTTACTCCCTAAAAAAATTATATGAAAACTCATTAGGATTTTGTTATCACATTAAAGGATGCAATTATAGAAGAACAAGCATCAATCAGAAATTATAGGTAATGCCACTCAAACATTTAATATGCTTTAAGTAGGCATTGTTTTAATTATGAAATCATACCCTGCACTTTGTGTAATTTATATTCCCAATTGTATTCAAATGACTATAAAAACTATTACATTTATGTTAATCATCCACTTACTAATTACTCTATAATTTAACCCTTTTGCTTTCATACTTATATGCTAATTACTCACACTTCCTTTGAATTAGCCTATTTGTTATTATTCTTTTCCAATCCTCTTGATACAGAACTATCAGCCCCAGGCTTATTGCTAACATTTCAGGACAATATCTTATAAAATCTCTTTCCCTTTGTTTCTGCAGTACGGGTAGTCCTTGACCTACGACCAAATTGAGCCTAAATTTCTGTTGCTAAGTGAGACATTTGTTAAGTGAGTTTTACTCCATTTTACAACTTTTCTTGCCACAGTTAATCACTGCAGATATTAAGTTAGTAACAAGGTTGTTAAATGAATCTCACTTCCCCATTGACTTTGCTTGTCAGAAGGTTGTAAAAGGGGATTACCTGACCCCAGGACACTTTATCCGCCATAAATATGAGTCATTTGCCAAGTGTCTGAATTTGATCACATGACCATGGGGATGCTGAAATGGCCATAAGTGTGAAAAATGGTCATAAGTCACTTTTTTCAGTGCCATTGTAACTTTGAACAGTCACTAAATGAACGGTTGTAAATCGAGGACTATCTGTAATTCTGATAATTAAAGATACCTTACAGAGTGATGTTTATTTAATATTTGTTGTGTTTATTACAAGAAACACAAGTTTTCTTTATTCAGAAGAAAACTGAATCTTCTTTAAAATGCTTTATACACATGTCCAAAATAGTGTGTGCTTGTGTGCATATCTCTCTCTCTCTCTGTGTGTGTGTGTGTGTGTGTGTGTGTGTGTGTAGATATATATATATAGTTATATTTTCTTGGAAAGCAGGGTACATTTTTGATGGTTATAAAATCTCAGTGTCATATGATCACCGTTTACAAACTTCATACCTAGCTTCCAACCAGCAAAACCAGTGGGGAAGCTGGCAGGAAGTCACAAGTCATGGTCACATGATGTTGCACTTAATGACAGAGTTGACAGTCGGTAAGTGAAGGCTACCTACATGCAATATGGTTTATTGCTGACATTGTTCCGTTATTTTTCTTTACAAAATCAAGGCTCTCCAGTAAGTAAATAGTATGTTATTTTCATTGAATAAAAATAATTAGAGAAGTCTAAGACAATTTGTATTGTATTGTTGTGTCTTAGTAATTTTTGAAAGAAAGGGAAAAAAGAGGAAATTAAGCATTTAACATAAAAAGATTATTTTGCTACTTGCTAAATGTCATAATAAAACAGATCAAAGACCTGAAATTTATATGTTAAAATCTTTTATGCATGGTCAGATATTATAATAAATAAACTGTGATCAATTTTGTGAACCTCCACAAAATGCAGTCAACTATAACTACATTTAATGAATTATGCCAGAAACCTGACAATGATTTGGTTTTCAATCTTCCAAAATATATTTCCTGAAGAGAAAAAAGGGACACACTGAGCAGAAAGTTACAGACATCATTTTAAAAAAAGATGCTAGATTGCAACATATTCTTGGTATGATTAGTTTCTACTGCAAAAAATACTTTATATATTGCATGCTGTATTTAATTGTTTTAGTCTATGACTGTACCTAAATTATTTTGACAAATGCAATACTATGTAGTTTAAGTATGTTGTTAAAAATTAGGCAGTAGCTCTGTTTTAGAGAGGCCATCAACTGTTTCTTTGTTTTTCTTGTTTGAATACATTTGAAAAGATTGAAAAGAATAAATTGAAAATTATCTAATGAAATTGCCCACACATTTAGGGACCTCATCATATAAAATAGTTGATATTGTTCATGATCCAGTGATGATCACTTCCTTAAATGGCTTGGCTGTAAGGAGGAAAGTTAATTAAAATAATATAAAACGACTTTTCTGACATCACTTTACATGATGCTTTATTTACAGAATGAAGAAAATGTAAGAATGTGTCTACTAAATGAAACTGCTGAGTATTAGAGGCTATTTTTTTAAAAAAAAACATGTATCTGACTTTTCTGTAATTTCACAGATCTTTGTTAAAAGGAAAATTTCATACTCATAAAATAGATACTGTTCTAAGAGAATGAGCTTTGATGACTAAGAAAAGTGAGGTTTCTGGCTTTGAAACTGCTAAGAATGAATTTCAATCACTACATTATTCTCTTCTTTTTAAATATTGTGATAATAAATCACAAAGGATATTTTATCAAAATTCTCTCATAAATGTGAAATTTATCATGGTCAGCACACACTATGCTCTATTTTTTTTAGAAAAATCAAGTACAAACTCCTTTCATCTTCTTGTATCTTTTTGCAAGCTTTAGATTCCAGATGCTCAGATGTTGCTGAGAAATCACCCTGAATATGAGTCTTGATATTTTAACTTAGATTACAAGATGAAAACCAATCAGAACTTTAAATACTGATATTCCTCATTTCCACATAAATTAATGTACGTGGTGGAATTGAAAGAGCCTAAGATGAAGAGCTGATCTTTTTCCTCCTTTAGTATTTATTTTTACTTATATCGCCACGCCTCTTGCCAAGTCTACTAATTCTTCCTAGACTGATTTTTATATATATAAAATAGTTTATATATATATATATATATATATATATATATATATATATATATATATATATATAGTTATAAATAAATATATAATATATATAAATATAAATATATATAAATAGTTAACATTTGACATATATATATATATATGTATGTATATATACACACATATATATATACACATATACATACACACACACACACACACACACACACACACACACACACACATATATATATATATATATATATATATATATATATATATAGAGAGAGAGAGAGAGAGAGAGAGAGAGAGAGAGAGAGAGAGAGAGAGAGAGAGAGAGAGAGATTAGAGTAGTGTTCCTCAAACGTGGCAACTTTTAAGTTATGTGGACTTCAACTCCCGGAATTCCCACAGCCAGCCATGAGAAAGAAGCTGGCAACAGTCATAACATCTGATCTGACTAGATGTGTGTTATTTGTATTCAGCTACTATAAGGCTGTCTCCATAAATGAGCCTACTGTGTGAGAAACATGTAACTGATCTTCCCTACCTAGTATATCAACATCTTCTACTTTTACCAACGGTCAGATATTGATGAGTTCTTCAACAAAGCTGGGCTTTCTTAATAACAACAGTTGTATAAACATAAGGTTCTCTTTGTTAAAGAGAAACAGACATCAAAAAGCAGTAAAACATGGAGCCTTAAACCCCTTTTTGTTTGAAAAAAATGTGTTTGAACTGAGGTGTTTCTAGTTATGGGTGAATGCAATGAGAATTCAGCTGCAACAAATAGGCAACCATTCCCTATGAAGGACTAATTAGATCCATCTGAGAAACTATGTCTACACTGCTTTACACATTTCAAAAAAGAAAGCTCTGCTCTAGTCTTTTGAAAAGGCTACATCAAAACAGTTAGTCACAGCTGATGCACATCTAGTCAGTATAGTAGTTTTATTTTATTTTCATTCTATAAAGCCTTAAGAGCCACATTAAAGTCATGGTAATAAGCCTGTCTTGCTCTGAGAAAGGCAATGAAATTCAGAGCAAAGAAAGCAAGCTTTGGCAGCATAATTCTGAGAAATTTCCCCACTGGGCAGATTTTAGAGATTCCAAAACAAGATGAAATAGCTCACACATCAGACATGTTCTATCAATGAAACAATTAAAAATGAAGAGCTAATATTCAGGATACAGAGAGTTAACTATTTCTTTGGCAGATTTATGTCTGGTACTTCAACTTTATCATGGAAATGCTAATAGATATAATTGAGTATGGGCAAACCAGCAGCAGGAGTTCACGGTTATAAGCTATGACTTCAAAGCAGATGGTCACAGTCTACCTACTGTGCAATTATGTGTGTCTCATTTATTTCAGTGATGCCAAACATTTGGATTGGCATAGCCAGTGTGGGCTTACAGCAGAGTTCAGATGTTTGCTAACACTGGGACCTGAAACTAAAGGACCTAGCAATAAAAACAATATCTTCTTGCAAGATTCAAAATACATTAGGAATAACCATCAAGAAGCTACTGCTAAAGCTTTCCCTAAAAGATAGGTCTATGGCCATAAGCCAGGAATGGCATGGGGTAGAACTCATTTTGGTTCCTCTAATGAGAAAAATAAACATTACTAACCCCAAAAAGACATAAAACAAAGAGTAATAAAAGAATTTTAAAAATACATTTTACCACAGATTATTTTCATTGAATGAGCTGAACTCTTCTAATAAGAGGTCTACTCCATATGATGAGCCTGCAGCAGAAGTAAAATAAGAAAGAGCAAGAGCCATATCCCTTGGCCATATGAACTAGAAAGAAAGGAGCCAAACACCCCCTATTTCTAGGACATTCTGACTGAAGCTCCATAGTAGACTCCAGAAATGTACAGAGATAAAAAAGAAGTATTCACTTTCATTGAATGTCCCAGAATTCCAGTATTTTTATAACATATTTTACAATTAATACCAAATCATCTAAAATTATGCCAATATATGTCCATAAGAACAATTGATAAGAAAAATAAACAGAAAAAAACCACTTGGGGCAACAATTAAAAAAGTAGATAATTTATATAGTAGAAAATAGAGAGCCGGTTAGGATAAATGAAAAACAATTCCCCTTAATTGTCTTTCTAGGCACTTGAGAAAAGTGTGTGTCTGTGTATTACATAACATTCTGTCCTTTAGGCAGAAGCAAATAACAGATTGGACTCAATTGGATTTTGGTGTGTTGTCCTTGGTCTTGGATCTGATATCGATCTTGCCCAACTAAAATTATAATCTTCTAACCTAGCATATGAATCAGGGGTCTTCAAACTTGGCTCTTTTATGACGTGTGGACCAACTCCCAGAATTCCTCAATCAGCATGCCTGGCTGAGGAATTCTGGGAGTTGAAGTCCACAAGTCATAAATAGGCCAAGTTTGAAGACTCCTGATAAATATCCTGATAGATTCAGGATAATGATTCTGAATACCGTATATAATTTCAGTGTGTAAGATTGGCTGTATATACAGTAATACTTTTAATATTTATTTCCTCACACTCATTTAGTCCCGCTAATGCGAACAGGAAGTCTTATACAAGGTTGGACTAAGATCCATATTTAAAGAACAACAATGAAGAAAGATGAGAAAAAAAATAACAATTATGGTTAGAAGGTGCATTTAATCAACAAGGTCACTAAAGCAATGCAAGTGGACGTAAGATTTCAAAATAATATGGTAAGTGTGAAGAATTAGAAACAAAATGTGCTTCAAAAGAAAATATTTCAACACAGTATACATATTTATGTGGAATAAATATTTCTGGAGAACATACAAGTTTGTCAACTAATCAAAATGGATTACCTGAAGCAAAACATCACAATGAAACTATTTCAAGCTATAATAATAACTTTAATTTTAAATTTTTATTTCAAGCTGGTGCTTTCATAAAAGCAGTGAATTATTTCCTGATGTGGTAAGATGGCATCTGAAACTTTTCCCTAGACTGTATCTGCAAATATAACTGTTCCTTATTTTGATTTCCAGGCACAAAGCAATATAAAGCTTATTGGAAGTAAACTCACTGAAGAAATGATTCCTCCGCATTCCATATCAGAACATACCAGGTGTGACTGAAGGGACAGTAAAAAGACAAAAGCACAAAGCAAAAACTACTCTGAATTCTAAGTTGGAAGTACAATACGTGGAGCTAAAAATCTCAATTTATTTCCAAGATATCAGGAGGGAACCAAAATGAATATGTTTCCAGTTTCCCCATTGAGATATATATATACAGTGATGGGATTCAAGTATGTGAACAACCAGTTCTCTGTGTGGATGCTGCTTCCGGAAGTCCATTCTGGGCCTGGGCAACAAAAAATTAGCTACCGGTTCTGCCGAAGTGGTGCGCACCAGCTGAATCTCAACCCTGCATATATACAGCAAAGAGGAAAATAAACCAAACCAATATTGAGAGAGCAAAACTGAGTTGGGAGAGGGAACTCCACAATTATTTATATTTATTCTTTTGTTCCTCACTAAAGAGTCTCCACTGTGGAGCAAAATATAGAACAATATAATTCTAAGAACTAAATCTTTTATATATTGCTTATATATATATTCAGCTGTTGTACTCAACATGTAAAATCATGTATGTACTAACAATAGACAACCACTATATGTATCTATGTTTTTACCTTTACCTATTAGTTTTGCTCCAAATTTAAAATAATTTGTTCTGTAAATTATCTCAAGAAGGAAGTATGTTGACATCATTTCAAAGCTAAATTACTCTCTACAAATTAGCTTTTTGAAAGATCAGGGTAGCCCATAGAGCTCACAATGAATGGAATAATTGCAAATTAAGAAACTGACTTTAAGGAAGGACATATACAGGTAGTTGATTTAGGACAAAAATTGGGACTGGAACTAGTGTTGCCAAGTAATATCTGGTAGCCCCTGCCACCTCCCGACAACCAGGTCAATGTGGAAGACAGGAAGTTGCAAATACCAGATGCTCGCAAGCAGGCAAGTAGGTTCTGCCAGATAGGGAAGGGCACACAAGGGTGCAAGGAAGGTGTGGCAAAGTTTGGGGAGGGTCCACAAGATGATGAGTTAGTACATGTAAACCCATGTGCATTCTGAAACACCTTTTTCTATTTGAAGCTATTAAGAGAGCAAATGTCCTAGGTGGGAGGAGGGCTCAAATGGGGAATTAACATGGACTTGTTGAGTAAAAACATAAGACAGCAAGGTCTGACACCCCTCCCCCCCACCTTGAATGCCTTTGAGATTTATCTAGTCTGCCAATCTGGGAAGATTCCTGTGAAGTAGGCATAGAACAATAAAGCAGCTAGTTTGAACTCTATACAGGTAGTCCTTAACTTACAATTATAATTGAGCTCAAATTTTCTGTTGCTAAATGAGACATTTGTTAAGGGCATTTTGCCCTTAACATGGTTATTAAGTGAATCTGGCTTCCCCATTGAGTTTGCTTATCAGAAAGGCACAAACGGTGATTGTATGACCCTGGGACACTGCAACCATCATAAATATGAGTCAGTTATCAAGAATTTTAATTGTGTGATTATGGGGGCACTGCAACAGTCATAAGTGTGAAAAATGTTCATAAGTTGCTTTTTTCAGTGCTGTTGTAACTTTGGTTACTAAACATACTATTATAAGTCAAGGACTACCTGTATATGTGGGTCTGGTTGTTCATGCCTGACATGTACATTTATTCTGACATGTTTTTGATGATTACATTCCATTACATAAGATGCTTTTGATGAAATTGATCTAAAACCTTAAATCAAAAAACACTTAATATACTTTACAATGCAACAAGATTTATAGTTGATTTCCTAAAAACAGATCAACAGAAATATCCCTTTCTGGAAACTATTCAGATGCTTTTATTCTTCAGTCTAAATCTTGGAAATTTAATCAAATATACCACACAATTACAAAATGCTATTTATTACAATAGTGAGAATACTTACAAAGAAAATGGATTCTTGACAAGAAGCTACAACTGCATGAGTTGTGTCTCCAAGCTGAATACATAATTCCCAGTTTTTTGTGTTAGGTTTGGCAAGGGAAACCCTAAAACAAAACAAGGTAACATATTATAAATAGCTTCGATTTGGTTACGTAATTAAGCTAGCTAAGTTAGTGCTTTTTAATTGTAAAGAGAAAAGTGAGGAATCTGCTTCTTCAAACTCCACTTTATTAATGCTAGTTGGGGGTGGTGGTCAAGTATGTTATAGTCTTTGGTCTTACAGGTTTGTGAGGGAGGCTTATACTCAGTCTTGAAACAAGATCCTAAATACTTTAGTCTGACATGACATAATGGCAGCTTCTGGGCAGGTGTATCTACATTCTAATTCTCCTGAGAGTTAGAGCTGCTCTGTAAATAAGCAATGTCAGAAATATTGTGCTCCTACTGAGGATTTATCTTAAAACATAAACAAACTGAACTATTTTCTTATTAATAAAAACAACAACAAAACTGCAGTAATGGTTTTCAGTGTTAAAATATAGAAATGTACGTAATATTTCCAATGGTCCTTAATGTAAATTCACTGGTTCTTTGAAAACAGATCAAATTACAAATTTTAAGAAAAAGAAGCAACATTTGAGTATATTTCTGGAAAGAAATCTTCAAAGAACAAGAAGCATATAAATGAGTTTAGATCAATATACAAATCAGTAATATACAAGATTTCTAAAATAAAAATTTCACAGAATTACTAGTCTCCCAATGCAAAAATTGTATTTTTCAATAACTACCTTTACAATCATACCAAAGAGCTTGTCTTTTCATACTGTCCTTAAAGTGCATTCTGCTATGATGTTCTTGACATCTGACAATTTTTAGGCTATGCCAGCTGCTTACCATGCTAATCATAATTTCACATTGTTACCCTATGCTCTCTTCCATCCTTTTCATTTGGCTACCTGTTCATTATCATAATTGGCCCCACTTTTCTCCTTGAGTTCCTCTCCTGTGATTGTATGCCCTTGTTATAACTCAACATATGTTTAGTGATTTCATTACACTAGAAGGCTATCTCTTTTCAGTTCTCTACAAATACTACAAATAATCCTATACCATGCTATTTTACTTAATTACATCTATAGAAAAGGAAGCCTGGTGAACTTAATCCCATTTAGGAAGATATGTCATCAAGAAACTTCCTGACAACCAGAAACCTAGACAACAAACAAGTAATAATAATGGAACTGAATTCTTGATGTATGCAAATTAAAACTATAATTTGTATAAAACAATCAATCTTAAACTGTAACAACAAATTCATAGATTTAAAAGACTCAGCATCCTAGATATATCAAATTTTATTGAATTTATTATGCAAGGTTAATTGTTCAGTACAGTAGATTCATGACATATCTAAGCTACAACTCCTTATATCTTCAGTTTAAAACACATACAAGTAGTCCTCGACTTACAACAGTTCATTTAGTAATCATTCAAAGTTACAATGGCACTGAATAAAGTGGCTTATGACTGTTTTTCACACTTATAATCGTTGCAGCATTCCCCATGGTCATGTGATCAAAATTCAGATGCCTAGTGGTTCACATTTATGACGGTCGCAGTGTCCCGGGGTCATGTGATCAGCTTTTGTGACCTTCTGACAAGCAAAGTCAACAGGGAATCCAGATTCACTTACCAACCATGTTACTAAGTTACTAATCCAACAATTCTCTTAACAACCGTGGCAAGAAAAGTCATAAAATGGGGCAAACTCACTTAACAAATGTGTCACTTAGCATCATACATTTGGTCGTATGGCCATTATGTCAATTGTGGTCGTAACTCAAGGACTATCTGTATGACTTACTATAATGGAGCTTGCCATTATGGTCACACATTATGGTAAAGTGGGTTACCCATGTGAGCAACTCGATTTTACGTCCCTTTTTGCAGTAGCCGTTTAAGCAAACTTGATGGCTGTAAAGTGAAAGCTGCGGTCTTTAAGCAACCAATGGTTCACTATGGGCCAGTTTTGCTAAAAACTGGAAGTAAATTCCATTTTTTAACAAAACCAGTCACATAATTGCAAGATGCTGCAAGAGGCCATAAATGCAGGCTAGATAACCAGGTGCCCAACATGCAATCACTGCTGGGTTGTTGGAAGGGGGTGTTGGAAGTTCAGAAGAGTTCAAACTATTTAACTGTCAGTTAAAACGGTAGAACCTTGAGCTAGATAGATCTATGTATTGCTTGAGGAAACTTAGGAAGAAGGTCTCTTCAATATCTGCTAAAATAAAGTAACAGAAATTTTTTTTAAAAAGTAGCAATGGTAACAATGGTATGTTACCAGGAGAAATCAAAAACATTTTCTTCAGGCAAAAAAATCTCTTCGGTCCGCTTGGTTTTACCACAAGCATTAAGGTAATTGTGACTGCTACATTGGAATAAATGGAAGCAATGAATGTTCCTTTTATTTAAATGGTATTTCAGAAATATAGTTGGACCAGTGTTTATGCAACTTCCTTCATTTCCAGCAATAGTATCTTCCTTATTACTGGCATTAAAATACTGATTTCATTTTACCTTCTTGCCAACACCCTATTGTCTATAAACTATTTAACCAGTCAAGTATTAATTTATTAGGTTCTACTCAATGTGTCTGTTATTAGTAAGACAACAAAGTGTGGCCATAAAATGACTACAGTATGTTAAGACGATACATAAAAACGGAGCAGTCCTGTCCGAAGCTGTTCGTTTCAGATCATCCCCTTGACCTCAGAGGGACAGGACCTTCTGAAGAGACGCAGCTTGCAGTTTCTACTTTCTACTTGGAATCACAAGGCTTGATCTGAAGGCTAGATGCTGCCGCAAAAAATGCATCAAGAAATTTCCATACCATATTACATTCTGGCACAACACATCCACGCTCAGACTCTATTTCCCAAGATTTAAATCCATACAGTTTAACCATCCTGCTATGGAATAGTGAGTCTCCATCATGTGTTTGATTGAACCGGTAATCACAAAGATCAGCTTCTCCTTCATGAGAGTGTGAGCAGTAATGCCTTTATCAACCATCTGGAGCCATGGACAAGCTGAAAGAAAAAGGTGCGTATTCATAGCGAGTTCACTAGTACAGCTTTTATATGGACATGTTGGAGAAGGCTTCTAAAGTAGTTTCAACATATCAAGCTACTCCAGGAAGGAGTGTGACGTTTGCATGTAAGACCACTACGGTGGGAAGGTAACAGCGTTCCGTGCGCCTTTGGCGTCTAGTCATGCCAGCCACATGACCACGGAGACGTCCTCGGACAAGCGCTGGCTCTTCGGCTTTGAAACGGAGATGAGCACCGGCCCCTAGAGTCGGAAACGACTAGCACGCATGTGCGGGGGAACCTTTACCTTTACTTTACCTTTTACTAATTTGCTAACTTCAGGTCTAGAACAGCTCTTCATTTGCTGTTATTTTTAGACATTATGTAAATCACACAGCAGATCAAGAAGATCAAGTATTCTTGGTGGATGCCACTGGTTTAATTTCTCTGAAATTAGCCAATGTTTCTCTTCCTGAAGCTGTCTGGATGGTAGGACAAAGTGATGGGATGTGCTTTATAAAATTCATATGTTGGTTGTTATTTAGTTTCAGAGGTTTGTAGTTTAACAATTACCTGAGGGTTATGATTATCATTGCTGCTTGGGCCTCCTCCCCACTCTTTTAACTTTTGAACACTAGGAAAGGTAGATCTTCTTGAAGATTGAACAGTTGGTGTTTTGGTTTCAGCTGGGATTTTCTCTCAGAGGTGCAAATTACCTTGAAATCTTGGTTTCTATTCTTATGGCAACAAGATGAAAAGACTGAAAGAATACGTTCCCCTATCTTTGAGCTTCCCATTTGATAAAAATAAAGAGTTTTCCTTCTGCAAAAGAACTAGAGCTACCATTAATATAAGAAAAGACAGCCCAATAGTAAGAAAGACACATCTTCATTTTATCAGATGCCTTCATATCAAGATAAAAGGAGCGATTCCCAAAGAATAAACTACTGGCAGGAGAAGTAAACATTTAAACAGTCAGCAATATGCAATTTATTTAAACAACCAGCAAATTATGAAAGACCTGAATCAAAAAAAAAATCCCAGTTGGAGCCCCCTTTGTCCAGATTGAAAAATGCCACGTTCTTGTACTGGAAGTTGGGTCCACTTTAGTTGCAAGACACTGCTCAGTAATAGATGAATGAGTGCAAGAGAAAATACAAGCAGTTAATGTTCTATTTCAATGAGCTTAGTACCAACTATACATCACTGTCTTTACATGCCAGGAGCATACAGTTATCAGCAAAAAGGGTTTCTTGAATGACCACATGGAGGCACCTCATGTGTTCAAGTGGTGAAGGTCAAAAGGAGAGCTGTCCAATAGGTACTTGATGTACACTCCCTCTTTCAGACCCTGGACAGCACATGACAAGATGCAAGTGAAGAAAAGATTGAAGAGGTCTGAGGCTAGCACACAACCCTGCTTCACATCACTGGAAGCAGCAAATGCAGGTGATATATCACAACAGTGAAGAACTTATCCTTCATTCCATCACGGAGCAACTGAATCAACTTCACAAATTTCTTCCGGCATCCATAACAGAACACTCTAGACAGCCTCCCTGAATATAGTGATAAATGCCTTTGTCATGTCAACAAAGACAAAGTAAAGAGGTTTGTTCTACTCACCATACTTCTCCTGCACTCACCTCATGGCTACTGTACTCCATTCTGGCCGAAAACTACTATCTGAAAAGTTCTTTTCTGGAGAATGTTGGGGGGGGGATCTTGTCTGCAATGGACAGCAGTGAAATATACCTGCAATTCCTGCAGTCTGATTGGCTTCCCTTATTTTTATAGAGACAGACATTTATTCCAGAAGGGCATCATGGAATCAAGTATCTCCTCTGTGAACCAAATATCTTCCAAGATATCTTGAAACATCTGTAAGGTTTTTGGGTCTACTGCTTTGCAGTTCCCAGCAGGAATGCCATCCTTTCCTGTTGCTTTATTTGAGTTCATCTGTGAGAACCCTTGCTTGATTTCTTCAGCAGAGAGAGGCAGGTCTACGGCATCCAAGACTGGCAGCTGAGGAATCTGTTGTAAGATATCAGGGTCAACTGTGGACAGCCTATTGAGTAAATTGGGAAAACGTTCAGCCCAGTGGTTTTTCAATCATTGCTGGTCTTTGATCAGGCTCAATCTATCAGATGACACAAGAGGCATTCTGATTTAGAAGGTACATAAGCTGACTATATTGCAACTGAAGAACTCTCTGGTGGCATGCGTGTCTGCATAGCATTTCACCTGCTCAGCCTTTCTTTGCATTTCTTGCAATTCCACCTCTACTTTGGATTGCAGGTTTAAGGTTATCTTTTTTTGATACAGATGATGAGTCATCCTGCCAATCTGTACAGACCTGGTTCTTGGCCTGGAGGGCTGCTCAAATGATCTTGTGGTTTTCATCAAATTAGTCTTGATGCACCCAAATTTTCAGTCTGAGTTGTTACAGTCTGCATGATCACATCTTTAAACTGCATCCACATTTTAGAACAGATTTTCACAAGTGGTAAATTGTTGGAGAGTTTTTCATTAAATACATCTTGAAAACATTGGGCTTGACCTAAATATCAAAATCTGCTGATGCTAAAAGACATACTGACAGTTGCTTATGATGTAAAAGATTGATATGCAGGTTGAGTACTGACTGAACCACTGCCTGTGATCTATCCAGAACTCAGTACCATGAATGGTTGGATGATGTTTTTAAGAGGACTATGACATAATCAAGTAAGTGCCAGTATTTGTACCTGAAATGTATCCAGATTGTTTGTACTGTTCGCAAGTTTAACATCTTGTTAGTAATACACAGGTTGTGCTCATCATACATCTCAAAAGCAGCAAGCCACTACTGTTTAGTATTCTTGCCTCACCTTTCCCAAGGACTCCGTTCCAATTGTCCCTCTCTGTCCCCATCCTAGTGTTGAAGTTGCCTAAAATGACAAATTTGTCACTGGTAGGGATTTTCCAATTAACCTGTTCCATGTCCTCATAGAAACTCCCATCCATTCACAGCCTTCTGTAATGAACTCTCATCTGCAAGCTCAAACTAAGTGCAATGATGTAAATACAATAACAGCAAAATTGGGCTGCTATGAACATTATTTGTCTTTCTGTCCTTGCCACCTTGTCTTTATCCAGCAATATGTGGATGTTCCAAGCTCCGAAGATGAGTTTTCTTCTATTTATTTTCTTGATACGTACCAAACGCAAAGGAGATGATCCACCAGCTGCAATAACTAGCCAGATATTGTGAGACAGGCAGTGCTAGGATACCTTTTCTAATCCTTTCCTTCCTGTGAGGGTGGGCAGTGCTATCCTAAAAAGGGCTGTACAGTCATGATAGATGCTGCCACACATCTCTGCTGCCCCAGGCAAAGTGACAAATGACCATCTACATGCAGATTTGTGACTACAACTAACAGTACTCAACTCCACCTGAGCTAGAAAGAGGGCTGTGAAAATATCTAAAGACTACTCACATCCTGGACATAAACTGTTTCAACTTCTCCCATCAAGATGACACTATAAGGCATTGCATGCCAAAACAACCAGACACAAAGATAGTTTTCCCTGCATGCTGTCATTCTGTTGAACAACTAATTCTCACAACGCTATCTTATGCCCTAGGATGTCAAACCATCTAGTAAGGCTGTATTACTATTACTATTATCCTTCTCGTCTTTCCTATTACCTATTTCCTTAGCTTCTTATGACTATAACTTTGTTGTTTATCTCATGATTTATGTTGCTTGCTTTTCTTAGTATCCTATTATTATTTATGTTGATTATTTAGTATCTTATGACTATCACTGAATGTTGTATCTTATTATTTATGATTGTATTTTCTGATTATGATCATGATTTATCCTTTGTTGCTTGTATGCACACTAAGAGCTTGTTCTGAACCAGCCTGCTACCGGCCTTGCAATAAGGCAAACCCCTGTTCAAACAGTAGAGACTGGAGAGCGTCTGAGGCTGAAAAGCGTCTGCCAAGATTTATTACTCAAACAACAGAACAAGAAACAAAAACACTGGAACTTGAATCCTCAAACGGAAGGGTTGCTTTCAGCAACCAGCCCTTCCCCAAACACTCCTTTTATTTAGAGTTCAGGGCGTGGCCTCCCTGTGCCTCCTCCCGAGGAGTCCCACAGCCTTTCTCTGTTTGTTCCTGCTCGACTGCCTCCTGCGTCGGGCGTCCTTGAACAGGGCCAGCTGTGGGTCATCATCCTCCGCACTATCGGGCTCATGCAGCTGAGAAGAGGGCCCCGGCTGGGGGCTCTGCGAAGCCTCCAAGCCATCATCAGCCAGTTCGTCTTCCACACCCTCCTCCTCCCCCTCATCTGAGTCATCCGAGACATCTGAGCCGGCTGCCGGACCCACAGGCTGGCCCTGAGTCACAACAGAGCTTATGCACCGAAGACAAATTCCTTGTGTGTTCAATTACACTTGGCCAATAAAGAATTCTACTCTACTCTATTCTGTTTGGTTGCTTCACACTCCCCAAGGCCATAGGACTTAATGAATTATATTTGGACTTAGCCTGAATTGCACAATACGAAGTTGTGTGTGATAGACTTTTAAGTGGAACAGCCATTGCACAGAAGCAATCCCACTTTCTTGGAAGAATAAACTTTAATGCAGTGGCATGGATACCCATTACAGGTGGGGACCTCATCTGCTGCAGTGGATGACCAAGATGTCTGTCTTCTTGTGCTCTTAGCACTCCATTATACATGCTGGGCCTGCATTCTTGACCACTCAACTGTTGATTGCTCTCGTTTGCTCAATCTGCCAGGGCCAGAATTCTTACACTGGGATAGACAAATCCCCTGCCTCACAAAGGGTTGGAAACCCACCAGCTACTCTCACCTTGTTTGGTCCATTTGCCAAGACAGTTTACCAGGTATGGCGACTCTGTGTATTACAGCTACTTGGAGCCACAGGTAAGAACCGAGTGGCAGGTGAGGATCAAAGGTGAATAAGCAGCTCTAAAAAGGACTCAGCAGGCCCCTTCACTCCACTCTCCCACCCTGGACACAACTGATCAAGTTACTAATGCAGGTTATCAAAAGAAAGAAAGGAAAATATTACATATACATATTTTGTAATACACATATACGATTACAATAGTCCATTTCTTCCATTTTTGCCTCCTCACCAAATGGTTTAGGGCAGGCACGTCAAACTTGCAACATCACGTAACGTCGCGTGACGTCTCGCGACTTTTTCCCCATTGACGGCAATGGGGTGGGCGCGGTTTCAGCATGACGCATCTGGCCCGTGGGCGGGCAGTTTAGGGTGCAAACAGACTGTTCTACATATAAAATGTGAGTTTTATCAGCTGACTCAATCCAACATATTTATGTGTTACTTAAATACTAAAGAACACATTACCAAACAATAAATATAATACAATATAAAACCCAACATTATTACTAAACTGTGTAACAGTCCACACAATGCAAACTCCATTCATTATTATGGTAAGTAATTATTCTATTTAAGCTTTGATAGTCACCAATCAACCTCCATATATGAAGTGAATTATTTGATTTGCAGAAAAAAATGAGGGATTTTCCCATCTACATTTGGAACACTGCAAATGATACTTAAAAGATGTTAAGAGTTATGGGAAGAAATGTCTCATTAAATTTTGTAGTATTAGTTAGCAAAGAAAGCACAATGACATTAACATGCTGGGGTTTTTTTACATTCATAGGGAAGATCAAATCAACCCCAGCAGTGAAAGACAATTTTGCACGACACTCACCTAAACTATTTTTTTCCTGCTGCACAATTACCTATTTCAGTCACTAAATAAAAATGACACATTGACTTTAAACAACATTAACGGTCAAAGAATAATTAAGAAATCTTTCATCATAACTTTCACAGTTGGAGGCCTATAAGTGATCAAGAATAAATATGTTATATTTCTTAGCCACTGAGGACAAATTCTAAATACCAATCTTTACAACAGAAAGGGGGGGAGGGGATGGGGGGGGACTTCAGAAAGTGAGCCATTCATCTGAATCAAGTTCAGAGAATTTCCAGGACTGTGAAAAGAAATGTTATGCAAGCACATCAATGTATTCTGTGGGGGTAGACTACAAAGGAGCCCTCCCATGGCTCATGAATAAGTTGAGGAAATGATCAGAAAAAAAAATAGAGAGATGTTTAGACAGATGGCCCACTTAAAATGCTTGGGACAGGGCATAAGCAATTTTAATGTAACTTTAGATCTAGCGTAAAAATTGTGGTTTTCTTTTTAACGGGAAGGGGCAAGGGGAATAAAGGCAAATAAATTTTTAACAGTTCACATACCACCCATTTTATGGCAGAAAAGACAAAACAATTTCAGCATTGTTTAAAAGTTCAAATCCAGAGACATCTTTTACAGCTATACAGAACACAGAATTTTTGATGAAAAGATGGGGAAAAAATTTAAACAGAAGCTGATTGCCAAACAAAGGAAAAATGGTCTCCTATTTAAATGTTGTCCATGTTTTCACACATAAGAGTTTAAAACATTGTAGAAAGATTAAAAGCAGTTTTTGTTTCTATTTTTCTAGCATTTTGCCTTCGCTACAAAACTGTCTCTCATTTTCCTATACTCCCAAGCTCAAAGACAAAAAGAACATTTCAGAAAACAGAAAGGAAGAAACACATAACCAAATTAGCCTAACCCAAGCTAGCCACAGGCAGTGGTCACAGTAGTGACAGCTCATATTTGTGTAAATATTTTTGGATTGCTAACAAAGAATTAAGGGAGACTGATATGCATTTCAAACTTATTTGTTCTCATCAGTCAGCCATACCCTTCTGAGATTCAAACCTGGGCTGACTGCACATTAGGCAGTTGTTTTAACCTCTAGGCCACAGGCTCTTTCTCACTTTGTTAGCTGAGAAGCAAGGGAGATATGTTTAAACTTTGGCCCCAGAAGTGGACCAGCTGGGTGGGGCTGCCGGTGCCAAAGGTGAGGCAGATCCGCTGTTGAAAAGTACACCTGTTTGCTTGATGAAATGGTTTTCCTCCGAGAGTAATGGCAACAATTCCGATATTAAATTGGGTCCCAGGGTGGAGTCAGGGTGACTGAATGGAGCTGGAGGATGATGGATGAGATTTCGTCGAAACGTTGCCCTGATATTCAATTCTACGTGGGAAAAAACCCGAATGACCAAAGATCTACATACAAACACCCGCGTAAACCTCAGAAAACATATGTGTGTGTGTGTATGTATATAAAATATATACATTTTAAAACAAATAACTATGAACATATGTTTTTGTTGACACAGCAATTTTTTACAACATTCACAGGTCTCTGAAGTTGTATCAAAATAGATTTAGTTTTTAATGCCAATGCTACATAAACGCACATATCATCATCTGTAAAAAGACTATCAAATCAGGATATAGAGCAATAGTTTGAAGCTAATTCAATGACAATGATTTGGCTTTGATGAATTGAAAACTATTATAGCACCTCACACAAATATTGTACAAAGTATTCAGCACACAGAAAACGCAGAACTGTGGTAACCATCGTTGTATATTTGGGAGCTCTAATTATGGCATGGAACTCTTAATTTTGATGAATAGAACATAGAATTTAGAAAAATAAAGCTGGAAGGGACCTCGGATGTCTTCTACTCCAACCCTGCTCAAGCACCCTTCTTGTTACAAAGAAAGGCACTGAGGATTCATTTTGAAATAAGAGCACTGTATACTGCAGGCAAATCTAAATTTTTAAATGATCAGGGGCCTTCAATTCTTGTTGCTCTTCTCTGCACTCTTTCCAGAATCTCAACTTCTTTTTTATATTGTGGTGACCAGAATTGGATGCAGTATTCCAAGTGTGGTCTTACTAAGGCTTTGTAAAGTGATACTAGAACTTCACATGATTTGGATTCTATCCCAGCAAAGGACTGCATTGGCTTTTTTGGCCGCTGCTGCACCGTTGGCTCATATTTAAGTGATTGTTCACTAGAACTCCGTCTCACAGTTACTGGCATTAAGCCAAGTTTCATCTAGTCTGTATCTATACAGTTGGTTTTTCTTGCCTAAGTGTAAAACCTTACTTTTATCTACATTGATTTTTATTTTGTTAGATAGGGCCCAGTGTTCAAGTCTGTCAAGATCTTTTTGGATATTGAGCTTAACTTCTGGGGTGTTGGCTATTCCTGCCAACTTAGTGTATCTGTAAATTTGATGAGTTCCCCTTCTGTTCCCTTGTCTAGGTCATTCATTCATACATACATACATACATGCAAGCATTGCTTACTATAAGATTTTCAAGATTAGGTGGTTTCTCAATAGTTGAACGAGAACGAAGAGGAAAAGTAAATATAGCATAGTATTCGAACAATGCGGAAAATAATTCTAATAAATTTGTCAGCCATCTCAGTAAATCTGACAGGAAAAGTGAAAAGATGAACCAATTCTACTGTTAAATGCTTTAACAGAATCTGATAAGTCTGAAGGCACAAACTTCCCATTTCCACTTTTAACTGCTTGATCCATTCAGGTGGATCCTACCCAAGTTTCTTTCTCTTACATTAAGCCACTCTTGTCTAATTGTTTCCGACTTTTAGAAACAAACTAAAACCTCACTACATTTGTAGATATTACTCTTTGATAATCATTCAATTCAGAATAATAGATGGAACCCAGTGCCCTTTGGGTCATTATTTCAGATCACATGACTCAGCTGCTAAGGCGTCTCTATTCTCTGTTAGCCTTAATGCACCATGCCACAGTTTTACAGATAGGTTTGTATCCCTCCATCATCTATCTCCAGTCTGCAATACAATCCTTTCAACAGTTCCAAGAAGGCTCCACGCACATTTGCACCACTCAGGTGACCCTGAAGACATAGATAAGCTTCCAGGTAGCACTAACAACTCACTAAAAGAATGCAAATACCAGCTGTCTGCAAGGAGTATAAATCTTTCCATTCCCCACCATCCAATCAGAGCTGAAGAAGCTTCTTGGATGAGAAGCGAAATGTCTTTAAAGAAAAAACAAGAAAGTCCAGTTTCCTCGTGAGAAAAGCATCTTTGGGATAACTATGACCTGGAGGACTGAGAACCTCCATAGACAGTTTCACAGAACATTTAAAGTTTAGAGCGGATACAACTTTGCTCTCTCCCTCATAAGAATCAGCCATTTTCCTAAAGAAATCATTCCAAAAACAAATGCAAGGTGAGCTAAAAACTGATGGAGGTGGGGAAGAAGGTGACATTGGTTGGAGATTTTAAATTTTAGGGGTTTTTTTATTTATCAGCTAATAACTGCCATGTTCAAGTTAAGAAACTGAAGCATGCAGTTGTAAGAACAATAGAATACTAGGGTTTCTGTAATGATAACAATGGGGGTATAGAGGCATCTATAGTCTGCTATTAACTACCTATTGTGGTTGAACGCCAGCATTCTAAGGATTGCCTGAACAGCTAGGTCTAGTTCAGAGGTAGGCAACTTTGCCTCTTTTATGACTCGTGGACTTCAATTCCCAGAAATCCTGAGTCAGCATAGCTGGGAGTTGAAGTCCACGAGTCATAAAAGAGCCAAGGTTGCCTACCCCTGGCCTAGTTCATATGGAGAATCAACAGTGTTTCAATTCACAAAATGGAAGTTGCAATTAGATTCTTACAAACATTTTAAAATCACCTGCTATCTAGCTTCAAAGTCCTTTTCAGAGTCAATTCCAGTCAGTTCCACTCAGTCAGTTCTTCACTTGGTCTCACACAGGACTTGTGGGATTGACTTTATTTCTTTTCTAGACTGCAACCCATCCCAAAGTACTCAAGATATCCTTGGGGCCAGAAATACAATTGAGTATCTAAGAACTGGATTTCGATTCCTGTCAGAAGAGAAATTTATCTCATTTGGAGTTGTTTAATGAAAACATTAGCAACAATGGAATAGTGTAAACTCTATCAATTCAAAATAAGGAAGTTAAGTACTGTATATTAGGGACCATTCTGGATTTATTTATAAAGCTGTGTCACTGTGCCTACTTATGCTCCAGAGCTTTCTATAATATATTATATGGCAATATTATACAAATTATGTGAATTCCTCATAGACATGATGTATTGCTGCTAAAGACAAAGGGTAATTAAAGAAAACTTCTAAAAAGCAAATATTGATGAAGGATGTGAGATAACATAAAGATGAAATAAAAAAAATGTCACCCCTGCTTTTTTCAGAGAAAGCAAAGATTCATCTACAGTTAGTAAATAGCCTATAAATGAGCAATTTCTGGAATAACTGGAATTTGGTACCTGTAAGTGTACATTATATTTTTCAGATGGAGATTAATTTTTAAATAATTTTTCAACATGAGTCTGATATGATTTGATTCATTTAAACTGATCTAAATAACTCCCATTCAAAAGCTGATTTTAACTGCTTTTAGAACTGCTGTCTTTTTTGTAACTTTGAGACAGACCTCTTCAGTTTTCATGGTTGGACAAGAAGTATAAAAAGAAAGTACAGCTGGCAGAAAAAAAGATTTAATTTTAAAAAAGGTAATCAACAAAGATAAAAAGTAAGTGTCAGAAATGGATTAATACTGAGATACTAATGTTAAGGAAATTTTAAATAAACTTTCAATCTGTACCAGCAACCTTAATGAAGAGGAACTGTGTCATTTGTTGCAATCTACATTGTCTCTAAACAATTTTCTAAGTATCAGTAGGTACACATTTATTAAAAAGTGGGGGTGGGGTAAAATGGCTTTGAAGATGCACGATGACTGAACAACAGCAAGGAAGAGCTGACTCCATCAGTGCAAATATTTGTTCGCAACTCATCATTTTGTCAAACTGCTCTCCATCTCTCTACTTGTCTTGTGCTTCTTGGCACAATATATGTAATGTATCTTTTCCCAATATACGTAAGTGCTTGTTACTAACAAATTCTAACCAAGCTGAAAAGCAGCATGAGTGCAAATCACATGTGCATCATATGAGCATATCTGGGTACTGTATAAGAGGGAGAGAGAAAAAATGCAAACTATCAATAATGAAATGGAAAGAGATCCAAGAGCTCACATTTAATAAAGATGTGGACCTGTGTTTGTGTCCATTTATGCACAGTGCGCACATGCACGTGTGTGTTTGTGTGTGTGTGTGTGTGTGTGTGTGTGTGTGTGAGAGAGAGAGAGAGAGAGAGAGAGAGAGAGAGAGAGAGAGAGAGAGAGAGAGAGAGAGAGAGAGATTTACAGCGTGGGCTTAAAGGTGAACTAATAATTAAAAAGTAATAATTTGACTTTATGGAAGCCCTCAGTCATCTGATAACAGATTGGGATTGTTTGAGTTCAATTATATTATTTATTTGATGAATATTGTTGACTGTGATGGACATAAGCTTCATTTAAAAGTCTACTTCTATCTTAAATATCATATTGCAAATCAATTCTTTTTCTGTAAGAATGACTCTGTCATGAGGGTAGAGCTACCAGTAAATTAACTGCTACATATGTTAAGATTTTTTTGGCTAAATTCTGTCACAAACCTTGCCAAACCCCTTTTTGGCAGACATGATAACAAAGTAGCTTTCCCTCTAATTTAAACAAGGAACTAGAATAAAAGCTTATAAAATTAGCCCAAGAAATTGTTTTTATAAGCTAACTTAAAAGACCAGAGGAAAAAAATAACACTAGGATATGAGTAACTACAGCAAACAAATATAACAATATTAGCTATATTATTTTTAAAATACTTTCCAAAAGATATAGCAAAAAACTTTAGAAAATAACAATATCAATTTTATTGTCTAGCATCACAAAAAACCACTTTGTCTCTAGTGTTTTCATAAGTATGCACTTCTATCTAAGCATAATATAAGATCTACTTGTTTCTGAAATCAGAGAAAGAGAAAACAATGGACTTTGCAGCTTTTGTCTATGAGACATAAAACCTGATTTAATTTTGAGACTTCCGGTTTGGCGTTTGATGAGACAGGTGGAAGAAGCCGGGGCCAATTTCGTTTTGCCTGACAATCCCAAGGGGTCGGAAAGTTGCCCTGGAGGGGCAACGAAGAAGGAGGTATACCTCAGGAGTCCGGACCAGACAGCGGTCAGTCCAGACGGACTGAAGAAACCCTCTAAAAGGATGGAGGAAAGGCTGCCTGGTAAGCCCAGACAGCCCAAGTGAGGAGCCGCAGCGCTCCACTAAACAGCTGATTGTCAACAGTGTGCTGACACTGGGTGAGCCTGCTCTTTTTCTTTTCCCTTTGGACCTAAAATGTTGATCCCCTGATTGGGAAGAGCTATAAAGTAAAAACCCCAGAAGGACTAGGGGAGAAGAGAGTTAAAAGCGGCGAGCAACTGCAGAAGGGGGAAGGATTTTAAGGAATATAAAAGAACTCTTAAAAATTGAACTTATACTGACTCAAAAGACTACTTAACCTACAGGATGTGAAAAAAATAGATATAATTCCTAGAGTAAATAACCTATAAAGAACTTTAAAAGAAAAACTTTGTAATAATCTTTTAAAACCAGATATTGACAAAACAGTGTAAGAGGACATCTAGTGGTGAAAGAAGATACTACAGTAACACTAAATAATAAAAGAAACTGAAAGTGTTTCATCTTGAAACAACAGCTGGTGTAAACAAAGTGCCTTTGTATGAGTTTAAGTGAAAAAACTTTCTACAATTATATTTGTTGACTTTGGATATAACTAAAACAGGAATTACTTGGAGACAAGCAGACATTTTACATCTGAGACTTGACTGGAGGATTTGGATTTAGCCTAAAGTAGTTGGCTTGTTCTTTTTGGCTGGATTTTAGCTTAAGATAGTTGGCTTTTTTTCTTTTTTTCTTTTTTCTTGTTTTATTTTGTTTTCTCTCCTTGATATAGTGGATTTAGCCTAATGTAGTTGGCTCCTTTTATGCTTTGGATTTTAGACTAAGATAGTTGGCTGGAAAAAATGAGTACATCAAATCTCACCAGACTTATGAAAAAGACTTCCTCTGCACCCTCTGTTGGAACATCTAGCCCAGGGGTGTCAAACTGCCGGCCCGCAGGCCAGACACGTCACCATGAAACTGCACCCACCCCACTGCCAGCAATGGAGAAATGATACACTGTGCGAAGTCACGTGACATCGCGAGTTTGACATGTCTGATCTAGCCCAACAACCCAGGGATCTATTGAAACAATGTTGCAGCGTGAGAAAATGAGCACCACTCAAAATGAGATGCAAACTACATTAAAATTAATTCAAGAATCAATACAAAAAAAATCATGAAGAGACAAAAAGTAATTTTGATACATTAAACGAACAAATCTCAAATATAAAGACACAATTTGAAGTCCACCATCAAATGATTGTTAAAAATGAACAAAGAATTTAGAAAATGGAAAATAAATCAGATGATATTGACAAAAAATGGAAATATTAATAGAAGAAACTACCCAGAGAAGTGCTTGTAAGATTTATAAAGAAAACAACAAGAGATGAAATACTGAGAAAAGTTAGAGATGAACCATTACAACACAAAAATAAAGAAATTGTGGTCTTAAAGATACCCAAGAGAGTAAGAGATACTCAAAGACAATGTCATTTCTTAACTACAAAGCTCATTGCAAAAGGCATAAATTTCAGATGATTACTGTCAGAAGGGATTTTAATCAACTGGAATAATACAAGATACCAATTGGATTCAGTTTGTAAAGCAGAAAATTTTGATGAAAGAAATCGAGCATTCTTAGATGGAGGAGTGCAAGTTTGACAAGAGGAGAGAAAAGATCAGAAACAAATAGAAGAAGCAACTGAAGAAGTAATCATACAAACAGGAGAACAGAAAGAGAAATCTGATCAAGAGAGTGAAGGAATTGCCAGAGAACAGAGGATCACAAGATCGACTAGACCTAAATCTAAATAATTGAAATGGAGAAAGAAAATGGATTTTTTTCAGTGAATATAAATGGACTAAACTCCCCATCAAAAAGAAACAAACTTTTTAGAAAACTACAGAAATTAGATATAGATATAATTTGTCTGCAAGAGACACATATAAAAAAATAATATTATAAGCTGTTGAAATACCCAAAAATTGGGAAACTTTATCATGCATCAGCAGAACAGAAAAAAAGAGGTGTTGCTGTATGTATTGGAAAAAAATGCATACCTGGCTAGAAAAGATGTTGGGAGAACATGTAAACTTTAAACCTGAACTTTTTTTATTAGGTATAATGCCAGAAAAGACTAACCAACAAAGTGTATATTTGATTTTGCATGTCACAACAGCAGCAAGAATTATTATTCGTGCAATACTGGAAAAATGAAAGAATACCATCAGATGAAGAAATAATTTAAAAAATACTAGAATGCACAGAAATGGATAGACTGACTATGAGACTGAAAGAAAAAGAAGAAACGGAATAGTATCAAACTTGGGACTTATTTTATCAATGGCTAGAGGAAAGAATAAAGGATTAGGAATTAAATATGTATTAGCGAATGTAAACTCAGACAGCACGTTTGTTGAAAAATTATTACTGAACGTATGGGGAAAAACCAATAAAAACTTTTACAAAAAAACCTGATTTAATTTTATTCTTAGTAGTATCCAAAGAGAGTTTCATAAATCCATGTAAGAAAAGGCAAATAGGATAAGAGCAAATGTGGGGAAGAGAAAGAAGTCAATCATTTCATACCAGGATCACAAAACATACTTTCCATAAATATAATAAATACCAATTTAAGTCTTTTTAACATTCACCCTTAACGTGGTGATGTGTAAACATTTTTATTTCCAATTATAAATGCTAGAAAGGTAATGTGCATTACAAGCTATATGAATAATTATGCTGTGTAATATTACACTTCTGTCTAACTGCTGGTGGAGATCATTACTTATGCAGAGAGGACTTCTTTATATTCTGTTTCACTCTTTCAGATTTTTACCAATCATCTCTGACATTTTAAGAGAGTTTTGGAGGAGGCATCACATTAGTTCTTCATGAGATTGAGCTTAGTTTATTTAAGAAGGTTAAACAAAAATGCACGCGCTTAATGCAACATTAAGCATGCAAAATATAAAGCTGATTGCCTAGAGGAAGCATGCTCTACTGTTACCCTAGTGACAAGTTAAAAAGACAAAAAAGAAAAGGCTGAACGCTGAATGGCTTTATGATATGAAATTAAAATGTTTCACACTGAACAATCCAAAATGAATTGGGAAAGGTTAGAGCAGAGGAGGGAGAAATCAATTCTCCAACAGCAGTGGTGAATAGAAAAGAAGTATGAATAGGATTTGCCAGTGGGGTGCAACAGCTGCCAAATATCCTGCAGCCAAAGAACTACAATAATACCAGTGAACTGTGCAAGAGCTTTTGGAATCATCACAGGGCACAGAAGAGTATTCTAACAATAATTATGCCATTTGGTCTTACCCATCTTTTGCAGCAGCAAAACCACAGAGAAGATTCATCTTTGAAACAAAAACTCACAAATATGTATATGAACATATACATTTACTTTTCTATCAGGAATCAAAATACCACCAAACTAGTTCCACTAGCAGTCGAGTCCTTTGGATGTCTTTTTCTCCCAACTTGTTTCCTTTGTCTCTTCTCATGGCCAGCTGCTTTTGAAAATTCCAAATACGCTTAAAATCACATGGGACGAGCTGTTCTGACCAAAAATTCATTGCCTATGCTTTGCATTCCCGACTAAACCAAACATCTGCGGAAAATCATGGGAAGTGGACCCACTCACACTGTGTATCTGAAATTATGTATACGCGCATAATGCATATGCATGCATTATGTGATATGGTGTGCATGCATAGCCAGATTTTACATGCAGGCAACTGCATGTTGTAATAATTGTACATGTATAGTTATACTTACTAGGAAATGGTTCATTTAGGTGATAGATTATCCTGGAATAACTAATTCCCCCATTAAGCAAGATAATCAAGATAATCATTTTTATATTCAATAACTCAATACTGTTAGCCACTACCCCTGACATATTTAGGACCATATTTCTATTATTAATTTCACATGTATCTGAGATAAATTATTCAGCCAGAATTCTAGGTGTTTCTTGTGAACAAACACCTGACATCTTATTTACTTTTAGCAAGTAACAGCAGAAGCTGTTCAAAATTAACCTCTTTGGTTACAAAAAGCCAGAGACATGGAAAAGTAAGATAGGAACCATAGTGTTTTTTTAATAATTGTATTAAGCTTATAAAAATACAAAATATAAATGAAAATAGTGGGAAAATAAGGGAGGGGAAAGGGGAGAGAAAGAAGCAAAGGAGAAAAAAGAAAGAAAAGCAGTGACTTCTTTTTCAGGCAGTACTTGACTTACAACAGTTCATTTAGTGAAAGTTCGAAGTTACAACAGCACTGGGAAAAGTGACTTATGACCATTTTTCACACTTATAACCATTGCAGTATCCCCGTGGTCACATGATCAAAATTCAGCTATTTGGCAACTGACTCATATTTATGACAGCTGCAGTGTCCTGGTGTCACATAACCATCTTTTGCGACCTTCTGACAAGTATAGTCAAAGGGAAAGCTAGATTTATTTAATAACCATGTTACTAATGTAATAATTGCAGTCATTCACTTAAAAACCATGGCAAGAAAGGTCATAAAATGGGGCCGCATTCACTTAACAGATGTTTCAGTTAGCAACAGAAACACTGGGCTCTAAATCAAGGACCACCTGTCCAGCAAGTATTTACATTTCTTTTCATTTCTGACTTGTCTCAATTAAGCACTGAAATTTTCCAATCCTTACGTTTTGCAAGAATCCGTTGCCTCCATTTCATTATCCAAATGAACGAATAAAACAGAACAACAGCCCAACAAAAGGAAAGAAAGAAAAATGGGACAGCTTTTTCCACATGTGCCACTGTTGGTAATTCAGTGGGTTTTTCCATGTTATAGGAGGCCAAAACTAACAGGGATAATAGGAAAATATTAGTAGCCAATACAAGCAACACATAGGAAGTGCTGTAGGTGTTTAAGTTTAGAAGTACAAGCTTTACGCTGATAGACTCATGAGACAGTCCCACTTGGAGTATTAATTCTCCTAATCTCCTATATAAATAAGATTCCAGCCAAATATAGAAGATGAACAGCACTTTATGTTTCGGAGATATTCACACAACTTACTTTCATTTAAGCTAAAGTTTTCCACTTGAAACATTATTCTTATCATGATGATTGCAAGATTTTTGTTTCACTGCATAATATAAACTTGATCTTTACCAAACAAAATTGTACCCGCTATATAATAAACCAAGGTATTAAATAGAGTAAAACCTATGAAAAGGTTGACTCAGCCTTCCATCCTTCTGAGGTAGGTAAAATGAGGACCCAGATTGTTGGGGGCAATAAGCTGACTTTGTAATAATGCCGCTTGGGGGGGGGGCGAAAGCCCTAATAAGCAGGCATATACATAGAATGAAGGCTACTGCTAAGTATATTGATTGTGCTTAGATTGTAAGCCGCCCTGAGTCTTCAGAGAAGGGCGGGATATAAATGGGATTAAAAAAAATAAAATAAAATAAAATAAAATAAAAGTATACATAGCACTTAAAATACATTTGCTATTCATAACTCCTTCACATGTTAATCGCTAGTTCTGTTATCTAAATATCATCTGTCAATTAGATTTCTATAATATGAAAACATTTCAACAATTAGCTTGTAGAAATAAATCTGTGACACTGCCCTTAGGGGAAAAATAACTGAATGAACATTACTTTTTAATATTCCAAGGTAAAAGTGGAAAATGCAAACTCGTGGTAGGAATATACAGGTAGTCTTCGACTTATGACCACAATTGAGCCCAAAATTTCTGTTGTTAAGTAAGTCAGTTAAGTAAATTTACCCCATTTTACAACTTTTCTTGCCACAGTTGTTATGTGAATCACTGCAATTATTAAGTTAGTAACACAGTTGTTAAGTGAAACTGGCTTCCCCCATCGATTTTGCTCGTCAGAAGTTTGCAAAAGGTGATCATATGACCCTGGGACACTGCAACCATCATAAATATGAGTGTCGTAGTCTGTGTCAGTGTCTGAATTTTGATCATATGACCATGGAGATGCTGCAATGGTCTTTAAGTGTGAGAAATATTCATAAGTTACTTTTTTCAGTACCGTTGTATGTTTGAACGGTCACTAAACTAATGTTGTAAGTTGAGGACTACCTGTATCTAGTTATTTGGGGATGGGGTGGGGAGGTACACTGTCAGATATAACACATCTCATCTCATCATATCTCATATCTGTAAAGGGAATCTGGGAATCCTTGTAAGCCACAAGCTAAACATGAGATAGAATAAATGCTAACTCACAATACTTTAATCAGAGAATGCATCAAATCATCGGTGGTTATTATCGCAATCTATGTTGTCTTGGTCAGACCCCATCTGGAGTTGCACTTCTGCAGCCCAATGTACATATTCAGAGGAGGCTCACCAAGATGAAGAATATGGAAATCAACCACAGTACCAAGTATTACAAACACAAGCACAGCTGCCAGAATCATCATTTAGAGGTCATCCAGTGAATATAAAAATACCATCTCCAAAAGACAATATCATGAGAGCACATCTTAGAGAAATCAGTTTCCACATGTTTAATAGTCCATACTACTTTTCCATCACAAAAAACATCCTAACATAGAGATGTATCTTAGATCAGCAATAGGCAAGATGTAAGCTTCCAAATATTGTACAGGTAGTCCTCAACTTATGACCACAATTGAGCCCAAAATTTCTGTTGTTAAGTGAGACATTTGTTAAGTGAGTTTTTACCACCTTATGACCTTTTCTTGCCTCAGTTGTTAAGCTAATCACTGCAGTTGATCAGGTAGTAATCTGGTTGTTAAGTGAATTGCCTTCCCTTCTCTGCTTGTCAGAAGATCGCAAAAGGTGATAACATGATCTTGGGACATATAAATATGAACCAGTTGTCAAGCATCTGAATTTTGATCACATGATCATGGGATGCTGCAATGGTCGTAACTATGAAAAGTGGTCATAAGTCATTTTTTTCAGTGCCACCGTAACTTTGAACGGTCACTAAACGAACTGTTGTAAGTCAAGGACTATCTGTACTACTCAAATTCCCATAAATGCCTAGCTAACATGGCCAATTGTGAAGGTGCATGAGAACTTTTTTGCCAGCAGGACATTCAATAGATGCATGCAAGACAACAACTAATATAGATTTGGAATATGAATTAGTACAATATATCCATTAAATTTTGAGAATTTTGGTGTCCAATTATTGCATTTTTAAAAACAATGCTGCATCTATAACTTTACATTTTAGAGTTTTTATTCCTTTAAAAAGAACTAAGAAATCACTATATTATTTCAATTAGAGCAAATTTATCAAGCACAGAGGATGCAGAGAAGAGCAGAAGGGAACTTCCCATTGTGTGAGCAGATGTCTATTTAATAAGGCTACCCTCTATAAAAAGTAGAAGATTCAATTAAAACAATTTTAATAACCAAATATAATTTAAAGCACCCAAAAATGAAATGTCCAGTCATAACTAGTGTACATATACCTAAGTTATAAAAATAGGTTTACAGTGATAGTACTGAACCAGGAGACAGAAAATTTATACAACATATAAACTATTAATTTCATGCAGATTTCTATCACTTAAATATATTCAATGTATATTCCTAAATATATAGATCAGGCATGTCAAACTGCCAGCCCGCGGGCCAGACACGTCGTCCTGAAACCGCGCCCACCCCATTGCCAGCAATGGGGAAAAAGTAGTGATACGTCGTGTGATGTCACGTGATGTCGCAAGTTTGACATGCCTGATATAGATGAAAGCAATGGAGCAAATATTTCTATTTATAGGAAAGCGGAACGTGACTGAATGATTTTATTCATAAAATTTAAAATTAGTACCCTAATCTGTACTGCTTTGGTGATTTATATAAAAATTAATATTTCTCCCAAAACTTAGACATGCTATGTTCATAATATGGGGGAGTTTCATATTGGAGGTAGCTGACTAACTAAAACTTAATCCCACCTCCACCCTTATTCTGTATGTCCGGCTTCCTACTTTCCCATCTGGTGTTAATGGTTTGTATTTAATAATGATTTCATCTGCTGTGTTCTATAATTGTTGATTTTAACATCTTTAATGCTTTGAAGTTTTTATGCTGTAAGCCTCCCAGAGTCATTGGATATGAGATGGGCAGCAAATAAATGTAATACATACATACATATATACATACATACATACATTATCACAACTTCCACATTTCTGAATTTCAGCATGTTGTTTGGAACAGAAAATTGCTATCTAAGCAGCAGTCTGTTTGACAAACAGAAATTTTCTCTTCCTTCCTTCCTTCCTTCCTTCCTTCCTTCCTTCCTTCCTTCCTTCCTTCCTTCCTTCCTTCCTATCATTTATGCATGGTATACTGTGATTCACCTGGTCACAATCCAAAAATTAGATAGCAACCAGCACAAAAATAAATTCATTTTATTTCAAATGAAATTAAATAATTAGTTAATTAAAAATATTAATTTTCTCCCCTCCTGGATTTTTAATGCCTTCCACACAACACTCTTGAGACAATCTGAAGCTTTATATTGTTCACCTACAATCTATGTTGACAATTGTCCAGAAGATCTTTAATAGGTAATGTGCAAAAGAACCTACATTCATATCCAAAATGTTTAAAAGAAACAAATACTATCTTGTCAGTTCTCAATAGTTCTCCATGACACCATGAACTAACAAAGTATTCTAGAATCAAACTTACCTTGGAACTCCCAGAAACCTCAGTGATCTAAGTCGTTCAGCCATATAAAGAGACGCTGCTATTACTAGTAGTTCCATTTTTTCAGAGTCTTTCAATATGTGCCCTAGATTTCAAAATCAAATTTCAAATGCATTATATGTATCACCATCTTAATTATATTTCGTAATTCATTTTTGTTAGAACAGGAATTGCTATGTCAATGGGCACATAGGAAATTTTAAAGCAGTGACAGCATTTATCATAAATTCTTGCCAGAAGATTGCCCAACAGCAAAATGAGGTGGCTTCAAATAAGGTACACACCGAATAAGAGGCACAGGAAAGATGATCCCTCATCATCAAACTTTAGTCTCACAAGATGCCGACTACCATTCCAGCTTATCTTACCTCTTCTCTGGGTGCACACTTCTAAATATCTCGCTTGTACCCATTTACTGTTTTATTTTCTAGGCAGGCCTAGGATGCGTAGTGGTACTTTCAGAAATAAAAAGAATGATAGATATGGATATCTACAGCATGCCAGAACCTTGTATTCATTTTTGTTTGGTTAGGCAGTAATCTGGCAGGAGCTCAGGAAAGGGTATAAGAACAAGGAGCTGGTCTTTTCAGGGCTCCTCATACAATTTTTCATTACTTGTAAAATTATTTTTCAGAATGTACATGTTACCGTCAATGTGTAAAATTAGGCATTTCATAGAATGCCTAGGAAATCTATCGAATGCCAAAACTGGGAGATCAAAGTATGAAGCACTTAATATTTCATACATTCTAAAGGTAAAGGTTCCCCCGCACATGCGTGCTAGCCATTTCCAACTCTAGGGGCCGGTGCTCATCTCCGTTTCAAAGCCGAAGAGCCAGCGCTTGTCCGAGGACGTCTCCGTGGTCATGTGGCCGGCATGACTAGACGCCAAAGGCACACGGAACGCTGTTACCTTCCCACTGTAGTGGTCCCTATTTTTCTACTTGCATTTTTACGTGCTTTCGAACTGCTAGGTTGGCAGAAGCTGGGACGAGTAACAGGCGCTCACTGTTACGCAGCACTCAGGATTCGACCCGCCAAACTGCCGACCTTCTGATCGACAAGCTCAGCTTCCTAACCCACTGAGCCACCACGTCCCTTATACATTCTATATTCTATATTTATATTCTATATTCCCTCATACATTCTATATGATGCCAAAAGGCAAACCAGCAAAGTACAAAATACTCCCACTAAAATGCCATTTTAGCCTTCCTTCTAGTAGGTCGATAGTAGTCTTTTTCTCTTGTTTCCTTTTCATTAAGAACATGTTGTACTTTATTTTGCATTTCTTCTTTCATTTCCATATACATCTTTTCATTTCAATGAAGGGCTAGGGTTATTCCTAACCCTAACCCTAAATCTTTTCATCACTCTCTTTTCATACTTTGCCTAAATAGTGCTTGTCCTGCATAATGCCTAGGCACTATATATAATTCCTAGGGAAAGTATATAGTACATTAAAATAACACAGACATTTCATACGTTGCCTAGAAATGTCATCCGTTCTACAGATTTCCTAGGTGTTTTATACAATGTCAGCTTCACACACACTGCCAGTAACGTATATACCACTGAGTAATAAAATTTCTCAATGTTTTCCCCCTATAGAGGTTAAAACCAAAACACTAGATGGGACAGTCAATATCTTAAGAAATAAAAGAAAATTCATCGGTTGGAAAAATGGGCTGAAAGTAACAAAATAAAATTTAATGGAGGCCTGTAATGATCTTCACCAGGGGAAGAAAAGATCAAATTATTTATAATATGGGAGGTATATCGTATGAAAATAGAACCTGAAAAATATCTTAGAACAGCAGCTGAGTGAAAATGGAATAGAAGTTAGCAATATGATATGGCTGCAAAGTAGGTCCATACAATTTACATCAACAAGTTTAATTTCCAAATCACTGGAGAAAAATTATTCTACTCTTTTCTCCTTTGATCAGAACCAACTTAAAATATTCTCTCTATTTCTGAGCACCACAATTTAAAAAGAGTTAGGATTAGGTTCAAGAAGAACTCAAAGAAATTAAAACAGGTTCAGAAATGGGCCTCCAATAAGGGAACTGGGTATGTTTAGATTGAGAACAGGTTAACTGAGAGGTGTATGCTAGCATCTGGAAGACTATCACATAGAAATAAAGCCATCTTTTCCTTCCAGGGTGCAGATCAGGGACTAATAAATTTATTAGTAGAGGAGAGGGAGAGAATAGCTTCCTAACAGTAATATCAGTTCAAGAGTAATTAACCAGAGAGGTCAAGGGCTCTATTCTGCTGGTTTCATTTCATTTATATATTTGTTTGTTTATTGCTATCCGCCTTTATTATTCTACAAATAACTCAAAGCGGCAAACATGATCTAGGACACTGAATCCTGTTCTGAACAGAGAATTTGACTTAAATAGTCCCTCCAAATCTAGAGTTATAAGATGAGTTTTTAATTACATAAAGTATAATAAAATATAATAAGGATCGAAAGCAACCTAGATCAAGGAGATCATGGGAGAAGAGAAACTAAAACAATTAGATCCAAACATTTTAAAGTCTAAGAAAATCAAAAGATCTTTTATAGGTGTGTATCACCTCTGAGAGATTCCTAAACCTAGTGACCATTCCTCTTATCTCAGAAGGTAGGAACTGAAAATTATTTAATTACCAGGCTGGTTGAGTGACAATTAGGTATTTTTTCAGTTTTCTATGTCATTCTTCCCTCTGAAAAAGTTGTGGGGTTGTTGTTGTTTTTTTTGCTCTCTTTAATTATTTTCATCACTGGAATCTATTTAACTTAAATATCTCGTAGAAATACTACATGCAGAAGTACTGCAAGAAATAATGCTGCTCATCCCCAAATGCATTCTTATGAATACGTGAATTTCCTTTTAGCAGTGTGTGTTTCAATTTTTATTTCCTGACTCAAGAGTGATATTTCTGATATTAATCCTGAGACAATGTACAGTAACTAGGTTTTAGGCAGCTGCATATAAAATAACATGTGGTAACTAAGCCAGCTGAATCCGGTCAAGCGTGATCAGGTGGATATGGTTTATTCCCCTTATTCTGTGTAAGACTGATTTGTTTTCTAGTTGTCTCATATTCTTGCTGAGTTTGTCAGGGGTTTAAATTCTCATCAGCTGATTTTACTGTTTTTATTTGGTGGCATCCATTTCAATGTTACTTCTTACATTTTTGCAATCTTAGTCTTAACAATTTTTAAAATTATTTTTTTAGCTAAAATTTCTTGAACATAAATTTTATTTAATACTACCAGTCTAGCCTATAGATCTATGATTAAATGTGCCTCTTGATTTTCTCTGTACAGGTAAATGGCGAGGAGGAGGAGGAGCAAACAAAAGAGTCTCTTCATTATGCATACATGCTTTATCATTCATGGGCTTTGGCTTGATGTGCATAGATGCTCCAAGTTATGAATAATATCCAAGACTCTCTTGTGCAGTGTAATGTCTGTAAAAAAAATCATTTTTCAAAAAGTTTTGCTCAACTAATACATTTGAGTGTTTCATAAATTAATCCCAGGAATCTATGTCCACATTCAGCATAGAGGATTTATTATATTATTTTATTTACTAAATTTATACGTCGCCCATCTCACTATCCACAGATAGTAAGAATGACAAGGAAATATGATGTTGCTACCACTTGATCATATTAGTCCCATTCAGATCATTGTTTCTTATAATAGTAATCTACCAACCTAGGTTTCAATAGCTAGCCATTGTAATGTCAAAATGATGACACTTGTGTCACAGTATCTTTGGGCAAATGAGAGGATTATGTAATATCTCATGGCATCTGATGCAAGAACACAGTTGCATCATTAGGATGATGACTTATTATTTCCCCCTTTCCTTGCCTCCCCTATAGAGAGTGGCCTATCAGCTCTGGTACAATAGTTCATCTTTCTTCTTGGCAGTAATGTTAAATATTTTGCTGAAATTTTAAAACTATTATTAGTTTTTATGCATTCTGACAATGTTTATTACAAATTGGGACAATTCTAAGAATTAGAACATCTGCTAGTCATATAGCAAAGTAATATAAAAATAAAGGTTTTCCCTATCCAGTCATGTCCGACTCTAGGGTGCAGTGATTACCTCTGTTTCTTAGCCAAGGGAGCCAGTGCTGTCCGAAGACATTTTCCATGGTCATGTGGCTATCAGGACTATAGGTCAAGCAGCAGATTGCTGTTACCTTCCCACTGATGTGGTACCTATTTATCTACTCACATTCAAGCGCTTTCAAACTACTAGGTAAGATGGAGCTGGGACAGGTAATGGGAGCTCACCCTGTTACACGGCACTTGGTTCTTGAACCCGGGCTGTCAGCTTTCAAGCTGACAAGTTCAGCATCTTTAACCACTGAGCCACATTGTGCCCCCTTTATAGCAATTATGAATAATTTCAAAGGATTTCAGGAGTTTGATATATCCTCAACATGTTAGTATTAATTTGCTAATCAAAGTTTACTCCGTACAATAGGGAAACAGAATTCCTGTTTTTTCTCATATGCAAATAGCCTAAAGGGTGGTATCCCTTTATATGGGCTGTCCAGGATGGCTGATGAAAGCACAGGTGATTGGGCAAGTGAAAAGGCTTTCTAATGATTCACTAACTGGCTAAGATAACTGGCAGGGGTGGCAGCATAGCTGACAGAATCTGGAGCCAGAAACAATGGAGCTTTTTCTAAGTCTGCTTGCCTCTTTATGTCCTCTACCTTTGGGTTTGCTTTGCCTGAACATAGTCCATTTCGAGTACTGAGTATGGAGAAAAGCCTAATTCGACAAAGTTGGACTCAATAGCCTTGATCCATGAAGAGGAAAATTATTTTTTAAGCCAGCATATTTTGGAATAAATACACTGATAGTAGCTACCAAGTATATTTATTCCAAAATATGCTGGCTTACAAAAAATATCTCCTCATCAATACTAGTACAATATTTTGCTTGGGAATTTCAGAAAAGAAAACAGAGAGATAAAGTCTTCATTTACTTCAAGAACAAGGACGTTTATTGTTTATAGATATGACATTGTATAGCTATAGAAAACTGTCTCTCATTCATAGATGGTTAACAAGTAAATAATTCTACTCTCTCCCTTTCTCTATGTAAGTGTTTTGTACCGATAAAAAAGAACATGTTTACTTGAAAAATTAGCCTGAATGTGTCAACTACTTCACTCCAACTAAAAAAATTAATTAAAAATTGCCAGCAGAGGTTAATAGGAAAGCTGTCAAGATATTTCATAGAATTAAAATACATTGTTAAAAAACAATGTTTATTTCACTGAACCTTGAATTGCAAAAATCTTATTTCCTCCCAACACATGTGCACTTTGTACTATCCAAGCTTATCAGCTTAACTACCATAATCAGGAACTGTATTTCAAGCATAAAAGGAATAGTTGACTTAAAAGCTCTTAACTTAATAAAAAAAGCAAAGGATTATAAAATTATTTCTTAAATTGACAATTCAGTTTGTGTAAATGGGAAGCTGGATCTCACACGCTCAAAACTGAATGCAAGTACTTTATGGTTTCTCATATTCCTTTATTCCCATAGTTAATGGAAGAATTAAATAGAATCACACCAAATGCTCGCTAGACATAAAAGGCTTATTTGGAAATTCACTGCTGTAAATTTTATTTTTCAGAATCAAGTTTTTGAACTCAGATCATAGTATGAATCCATTTGAGGCAGTAGTATACCACTTAAATCATTTGCTAAGATGAGTAAAATAAAGAATTTCCTTCCTGCCTGTTAGTACTTCCTTGCCAACTAAACAAACACAAAGATTTTGTTATGTAAAAATCAGGCATTTCCCAAATATGTTTTATTTTACGACATTGTCAAGTAATTAGATCCTTAACATCTGAGTTTCCTTGAAGTTTAATTTATTTATTTTATTTTTATTTTAATCCCATTTATATCCCGCCCTTCTCCGAAGACTCAGGGCGGCTTACAATTTAAGCACAAATCAATGTGCTTAGCAATTTAACCAGATTAAAACTCAAAAATTAGAATTTAAGAAAGAATTTATAAAATTAGAAACTCTTTTCAGTTAAAAAAAGAAAGGGTAGCTATTTCACATATTTATCTCTAAGAGTATTTTCCTTCATAATTCACCTTTGAAGCCTTCGGTGTACACCTCAGGAAGAAACTTCGTGCTGATGTCTCCCTGGATAAAGCGTGGATGCTTTATTACCTCACGTAGCAATGCTATATTATGAGTAACACCTGAAAATAAAGCATTTATTCCCATTAGATTAGCAGCCAGAGAATGTATGCTTAATATTTGAATTGACAAGTCAAAGTATCCCCCCTTAAAAAAGCTCTAGATGAGAAATCCTTAAATAAATGAGATTTAATATCAATAGTGTTTACTATTTAATAGAACAAACTTAATGTAGTGGATATCAGGCTAGAAACCAGGAAACAATGAGCATTATCTGCACCTTAGGTATACCCCAATTGGGTGATCTTGGGCCAGTCACTCTCATTCCTAAGTAGGAGGCAATGGTAAACCGCTTCTGAAAAACTTTGATAAGAAAACTGCAGGAACTTCTTCAGGCAATTGCCAGGAGTCAAAAACTAACTTGAAAGCAACCCCGCACCAAAAAAGTGAAACACAGCAATCAGGAATAATCCAAATATTTGGGTTCACATTTTTTTCAATAGAAATATTATAAAACATTAAAACTGATATTTCATTTTTATGTGGAAAAAGACTTTTCTGTACATGGATTTACTTCACAAACTAATAATCTTTATCATCTTTTGTTTGACCAGTAACAGAAGATCTACATTTCTAAAAAAAAATTCAGGTTTCTAGATTTAGTTGGAAATACAAGAGAATGGAGCAAACAGGCAACAGAGTTGCAAATAATGAAAATTTAAAGCTGAAATGGAGGCAGGCAAGATGGAGAAGAAACTGTTACTGCTTCACATTTTTTAAAAAAGGTTCAATATGAAAAAGTGAATGCCTGCATTGGATACCTATTCACGAAGGATTATCATCTAATTGAGGATTCTGGAAAATCAGAATTCTCCACAAGTGGACAGTCTCCATAGATATAGGAGTTTATTGAAGAGATAAATCATACGTGGAGAGGAATAAGAAGATGGTGGGGCTAGCAAATGAGCTTCTTATTCCCAGGTAAATATATTTAGGACTTTTAATCCTGTTTGAAGTCCTAAACATGTTTACCTTGGAATAAGAGGTAATCTACCTAATCAGAATTACTACAGATAATTCCAATAAGGTAAACTAGTGTTCCTTATTCTTACAGCCCATAATAAAATGTATTATTAGCTCATTTTCTTCTTGCAGAAAAGAAGAAAAACCAAGCTTGACACTCCACGTTTCGCTTTCATAATTCCCACTTCAGTTTATTTGGAATAAACTGGGCTAAATGATTCCATTCTCAACATAGTAGGATGTAGCAGTACCATGGAAGAGTATTGAGGAGATATGGGTATGGACCCTTTTTTTCTTTTTGCAAATGTAATAAATAACTGTGTGCACATATTCTTCCACACGTGCTTGAAAAAAGTCACTCAGCAAACTTTATAGATTGTATCTCTCTTTCTGTGAGCCTCTCATCTGTTTGTACTTTTAAAAACTAAAAGGAATGCATGAGCTCCCTACTCTAACACCTGCTGAGGTCTGAGAAGCCATGGTTACACACTAGAAGCAATGTTTCCCGTAATGTTTGTTTCCCATAAAAGGACTTCTAGCAAAGGGTCTCTTAGTGATCAGATGTTACCAGACTATATTCAGGTGTTGGCTGCTAGAAGTGATATCTTATTTTTTGTCAGAAGGTCACTTATTTGAGTTCCCACTCAAATTACACACTATTGTTTATTGAAGATGTAATGAGATATTCCCCAAGAAGTGCCTGCTAGAACTATAAAAAAAATACCTCTGGCACAGTGTCTGTTTGAGGTTATAACCAAGTCACTGGTAAGATATGCCACTGATAACATATGCCATGAAGCCATCTCCCAATGTTATTATTTATACTCATCTCTTAAAAAAGTATTAGAAGGTGGCAAAATCCTCCAAAAAAACCTTGAACCTCAGAGTAGACCTACAGCCCCCAACAAGAAGTGTTCTACAAATACTGGCCAGCTCCACAGGCATATCCGCTACTACTTTTGGAGTTTCTGGTATGCAGACAAAATGTGAATAGGTATATATTTATCTCTAACACTCTTAATACTTATGAAGATCGTGTTTGAGGGAATTTCACTCTAGCCCAGCTTATAGAATTACAAACAACTTATTGTCTCCTAGCTGGCCACCAAGTGGCTGTATGTAGCACTCTTTATTAGAGTCACAAATCGGAACACTGATTTAATAAAATAATTAAGCAGCTTAAATAAATAAATTAAAGCAATGAAACATTAGAACTAAGTCATTGAACTGATCGGGACATTTCTATTTTAAAAGAGAGTATAAAAGTGTCAATGCTGCTAACATCGAATGTTCCTGCTTGACAAGAGATGAAGAAGCAGCTATTTCATATGTTAAACTTGTGTATTGCTTTAAGAGATAGGGTTAAGGCTGGGAGGAGGGAGAATTGTACCTCAAGGCCACCGATTCTTTAAATTAATTGGAGAATATGATTAATGACAAAATTAGAAAGGTGGAGAATTGTGTTTAATATATTGTGCAAGGGGGTGGAGATTTCAGACTCCAGCTTCCTTCAAGCAAGCATTTGCCGGTGTATTAGGCTAAATAAAGGACTTTTAAGGTAAACAATGCCTCAGAGTCACTTGAAAAGCCCATACATTGGAAACTTGACAAAAAGTAAATCCATGTTCAAGGATGCAAAATGGCAGCAGTTTCATAAAAAGTAAATCCACATAAAATAAATCAGAATAGCCCACGTATTTTGCCAAACAGAGCATTATGAAGTAGGCCCTTCTATTCTTTTAGAATGGAATGTAACAGGGCATGAATTATGAAAGGGGTCCCCCAACCTCTTAGGAACCGGGCCCTGGAAATGAGCAAAGCTGCATCTGCGTGTGTGCGGGATTTAGGTAGCGTGCAAAACCATCCCCCTCATCCCCACCTGGTCTATGGAAAAACTATCTTTTCTGGAAAATGGTCCCTGGTGCGGGAAAGGTTGGGAACACTAAATTATGGATTCAATGGATCCCGCCCCACAAGAGCACAATCTAAAGTCTGTAAGGAAATACTTTATATTTGTCCTCAAGAACTTCTGTTGAGAAGACATTGAAATGTGCTAATATTAGTGTTCTTTGGAATTTAGAACACTATAATTTAGAATTGCCGGTAGTTCTTATTTAATGGTCACTCATCAATGAATGAAGACTTACAACAGAAGTACGTGTAAGTCCTCAACTTACGACCATAATTGAGCCCAAAGTTTCTGTTGTCAAGTGAGACATGTTGAGTTTTGCCCCACATAACACATAACATTGGGACACAGCAATGGTCATAAGCATGAAGCAGTTGCAAAGCATCTGAAATTTGACCATGTGATCATGGGGATACTGCAAACATCATAACTGAAAAATGGTCATAAGTCACTTTTTTCATTGCCGTTGTAATTTTGAATAATCACTAAATGAACTGTTAAGTTGAGGACTGTATTATAAAAATACTTCCATAATATAAATTAATTCTCTGAGCATATGTTTTTCTTTTGCCCGTATTTGGATGCTTAGCCAGCTAAGCAAATTAAGAGCTTCAGTGCTTTAACCAGAGAGTATTTCATACCCAAAACTTCAAAAATTTCAACACATGATTTGCAGTTTAGGATGACCCCAGTGAGAGTTCACAAGGTGTCCCCCATCTGTGTGAATACCTATGAGGCTACAGAAACATGGACCCCTATTGGAGTTTACTCTTGGTTACCTGCTGTTTGAAAAACATCAGCCAGACATTATCCCCACATTCTCAAAGGATCAAGCAAAGGCCAGCCTATATGCACATTGAACTATATATTACATCCATCCTTCAAAGATATTTCCTCCTGTACTTTTTTTTAAAAAAAATAAACTTAATAATCCAAGCGACTGAGACTAAAGTCACAAAATTAGATAGACAAAAACAGACAGATATTACTGCAAAAAAAAAGTTACCCATTTTTGCTCCAAAGTGAAAACATGGTTAGAATTAGCTTAACAAAGTACATCTTTCATTGCACTCTTAGAATTAAATTTCTATCTCTTTTAAAATATATATTTCTTAATTCTAAAAAAGAAATTTTTAAAAACACACAGGACATTTTCATTCATTTTTAGATCAGGCAACATAGTGACCAAGAGTATTTGGGCACTGCATTTCACTTTCTTTGCACATATTCATTCCACAGCTAATTCCAGGCACAATTCCAGTGCCTAACAACACCAAATTCCAAAGTTCTGCATAATTTTCCTCCAGTAACTTCATATTAAACAGAAGAAAGCCAAGCAACCCTGTAGCACATCATAAATCAAAGAAAGAATGGCTAGTAGTCTCCCTGGCTGTTCCTCCTTTTGCAGTTCTTTTGACAACCCCACAGCTTAGATTGATAATTGCACTAGTAAGCAACATTTCTCCTGAAAAACGCCTCATCACTTTAGGCTTTGTGGCACATAGTAAAATAAAAATGAAAAGCAGAAAAGTCAAAAGTATGAAGGACTTGTCTTCAGCTAAAGAACTATTACATTCTACTCTTAAAGACAGAATCGGAATAGATCAAGTTAAAAATTGCAATTTATTATCAGCTTTAAATAATGGAGTAAAAATAATCTGAATGGCCATCCCATATGCCATTTATCGCCATAGTCTACATAATGGCTTATGTATATTGTACAAAAAGATACAGAAATTGCAAGAATATGGTGTTCCGAGTCATAGAATGTAATTAATAAAATTCAGAATAAACTGCCTGTGGCACTTTATCATTCAGGGGAAACATTCTTCAATATAAATATTTACTGACACTAAACATATTCTGCGTTGATTAGTCCTTTTTACATTATTAAGCTTCTGTCAACTTGACATTCGCAAAACACAAATTTGCATTTTTCCATGTAAACTTAATTGGTGTCCTACATGTCTTGCCATAGATAAACAATTCAATATATTTTAACTTGCTAAGAATTTTAATTGAGTTAAGTGAAATCAAAAGAACTTCATTCCCATAGTTTTTAGTTGTAAAAGCATCCAATTTTCTGAGTGACTTAAATAGTATAACGATACCTGAGGACTACTACTTTGCAAGACTATCTCAGAAATGCACGTTTAATAGGTATTTAATTTTATTTAAATAGCACTAAAGGGAAAAGGCAGACAATTAAGATCTACTATATAATATTTTCTGAAAACTATTATGAAAAATACAAGGAAAATATTTATTCCAAACAATAAAAAATACAGTTCTTTCAAACACTGCGTCAGCTGCCCCAACTTGGTCAGGCAGAAAAGACTCTCAACACCATTGCTAGTGAAAGTATACTTTACTAAAGTCAAGTGGTTACAGTGTAGCAAAGCCTAATCTGATTTTTCCTGCTCAAAGCATCCCCCCCGCCTTTCCCCCTGGATATCTCCCTTTGTCCAATGACATTCAAACAAATTGTTTTGGTAACAGTCCCTGGCTTGGCAGGCTGGAGGATGTTGCATTCCATGGGGTGACTTTACACCAGCCGGTGGCTCTCATGGGACAGCACGATGAGTGGTTTCGATTCCCCTTATCCCAATCTCTTGTCTTCCCGCAGACTGGCATCTGGCAAAGCACGGCTGGTGCAGCAGGATAACAGTCTTGACAGCATGCTTGCAATTATAGAAGTCCTTGTTTGGTGACCACAACTGGAAGCAGCAACTTACGTCATAAAGCAAAGCAGTTTCTAAGTGAAACCGCTGGATTTATGACCTTATTTCGGCTTTCCCTTGTTTTATAATCTTTGAAAATCATAAATGTGAAGACTGGTCAGTTACTTTTTCATTATTATTTTATCTGTGAATGGTTGCTGTGCTAGGCAGGCACTAAACAAGCACCTCTGAACATTGCATCTGTGACAGTTAGAACAATTAATCAGTGGAACAACATGCCTCCAGAAGTTGTGAATGCTCCAACACGATGTTTTTAAGAAGAGACTGGACAGCCATTTGTCTGAAATGGTATAGGGTTCCCTGCCTGAGCACGGGGTTGGACTAGATGACCTCCAAGGTCCCTTCCAACCTATTGTAGTAGTAGTAGTAGTAGTAGTAGTAGTAGTAGTAGTAGTAGTTATAGTATACAAATACATAATTCAACTTGAAGTAAATTGTCAAAAGATACATTTAGATTGAACTAATATGTTATTCAAACAGATACTTTTGCTTAAAGAAAAGCCTGTGCAACATGCCCAATAAGATGTTTCACTTTTTTCTGCAGAGTTCAGAGCCATAGTATATAAGTTCACTTCAGTCTTTTATTGTGGTTCTAGATCAGTATGTAAAATGAAAAACGGTATATAACTTGGTTCCAGATCCAGTACCGTATATAATGTAAAAGGAGTTACCATCCCATTTTAAAAGTTTAAAGCAATCTTGGATTTAAAAATTATTTCAATTTTTTGGGGACCAGTCAATAATATTTGCCATATTTTAAGGTATGTAAATTAAAGAGCACTTCAAATTTAAAAACTGTAATTACAGAATAATGGGAAAATCTGCTAAAGCAACAGCAACAATTATACAAATGGTAGCATGGAAGATACATAGACCTTGTGGGGGGGCATGCCATATAGCTATACACTAACAATATTACTCCAAAATATTATGAATCACTTTTTTTAAATGCACAGTATGGTATTAGGTGGCATTGAGTTTAATAAATGAATCATAACATAGTAATGTATACCATATAATTCTGGGACTCTAACAACTGCTACAGGTTTTTTCCCTATCATTCTATGCAGATACTACTGCAGTTAGTCATCTAACTCATTGTTGTCTATACTGGCTAAGGGCAATGTTACAGACAGATCCTAATTGTCCTACTGCATATCATGCTATGCCACCTTGTTATGATCTATGCTTACAGCAATAAAACCTATTTATATTACTTTTTTCAATTTCATAATCCTGTTGAAAGAAACAATAAAGATGCAGGAAACGTCTACATTATCTGATTGGGGGACTGGAGGCTAAAACATATAGGGAACGGTTGCTGGAATTGGGTATGTGTAGTTTAATGAAGAGAAGGGTGAGGGGTGACATGATAGCAGTGTTCCAATATCTCAGGGGCTGCCACAAAGAAGAGGGAGCCAGGCTGTTTTCCAGAGCACCTGAGAGCAGGACAAGAAGCAACGGATGGAAACTAGTCAACGAGAGAAGCAACCTAGAACTAAGGAGAAATTTCCTGACAGTTAGAACAATTAATCAGTGGAACAACCTGCCTCCAGAAGTGGTGAATGCTCCAACACTGGAGGTTTTTAAGAAGAGACTGGACAGCCATTTGTCTGAAATGGTATAGGGTTTCCTGCCTTAGCAGGGGGTTGGACTAGATGACCTCCAAGGTCCCTTCCAAATTATTATTATTATTATTATTATTATTATTATTATTATTATTATTATTATTATTATTATTATTATTTTCAGCAGCTTGGAATAAATGTGTATTATGTTCTATTGCTAATAATATACTAAAGTACATAAATATTGTAGTGTGCTAAATTCTTAAATCAGGCTGTTATTGAATTGTATCTAGACAGGCATCTATCATTTCACTTGATTTCATTTTTTTCTGTTAGGCATCTTTGTACATTTTTCCCAGTTTGTCACATAAGTACACTTTTTTCAATTCTAAATATCCATCTCAAGTGCAATACAGTATTTGCAGAACAGCATATTTGTCATTGAGAATATTTGACTTAATAACTTCAAGCTTTTTAACTCTGTTCATCTTTGTAATTTACTTGTAGATGCATATGGCATTAATAAGGTTGTGGTAGGATAGAACTGTGATCAATTACTGCTTACACCTCTAAATCACTCTAAGCAAATGTCACAAGCCAACTTTGGCCTAGCAGGGGATTCCCAACACATTAGGAAAGCACAGGAAGGAAAAAGGCTGAAACATTTTGTACCTCTTTCATAAAGTACATGAAAAAGGAATGGAAAAGTGACAGATTACAAAGCAATAGTGCTTTAGATGTACACATATTTCCCAATTAAAAGTTCATTTATTTTCTTCCATAAAATATGAATACTGGAAAGAATATTTTGGTGGTATCAACCGGAAGGCAGGTCACATACAGGTAATTACAGCTAAAAAAAATAATCAGATATACTGATCCATTCAAATGATTTGTTATGGAAAAATATGAATTATGTGCCAAAACAAGTGAAAAAGTACACATTCCCACTCACCGTGCACAACAAAGATATAAAATAATAAACATGTCAAAAATCATTATCAATAAGTTTAAAAAGCATATGGCACTCAAGAGATTAGATTAGTAAGGGAGCCACTTCAAGGTCTTACCAGTCCCCTGAGACTTCCCAGGCCTGATGGCAAAGTCAGGTTTCTTTTATTTATTAATTTATTATTAGGAAAATTTATATTGCTGCCCAACTCACGCTCAGTAACTCCGGGCAGCTTATAAAGATAAAAACCCAGTGCTAAAATCAAGAACTCTTGAGGGACTTCTGAAAAGTAAGTAGGGATGGACTTGACCGTCCATGGAGAATGTTCCATAAATCCAGCGCCCTCCCAGAAAAAGACCAGCTCCTCATGCTCACCAAATCTAACTCCTTAACAGATCAGTCCTTCAGCATGGCTCTTCTGCCATCTCATAAGAAGGGCACAAGATTTTCCTTTTAAAATCTAAGCAAAAATAGATTTATCAAAATTCAGTTTAACATTATCTTGTTCCCTAATTCACGTAAAAGAAAAGCATACCAACAGAAAGAACAAAGTGGATTTTTGTCCTCATTTATCACTGATGAATTTGCTTTTACTCACGCAATATCATTGAACATGACAAATTAGTTGCTTGTCTAAGAGCACTTACAAACATGTAAAATGCTATCCTGTTTAGAAATACATTTATTTAGCATCAAAAGCAGACTGAAGGTTGAAAGTCTCCTAACATCCCTAGAAAGTAGGACCAATAGTGAAGGATGCTGGGAGCCATATAGTTCATCAGTATCTGAAATGCCACATATTGTCTACTTCTAATGTGTAAATTTGTAATTTAAAAGTTGCGATGTCATAAAACAAATAGCAAATCGTACGAAGAAGGCATGAGCAAAGAGTTAGACCAGGGGTGTCCAAGTGCCAGCCCACGGGCCGGATGCATCATGCTGAAACCGCGCCCACCCCATTGCCAGCAATAGAAAAAAAGTTGCGATAAGTTGCGACACGTCATGTGACATTGTGAGTTTGACACCCCTGAGTTAGACTACCGGTAATATGTTTTCATTTGCCTTTTTACTCCAGGAGAGTAGTCAGAACAAAAAAACATAGCATACAGCTTTTGGCATAGATTAATTAATATGATTGTAGTCTATTAGAAAACTAACTACTGATTCTGCTAAGAAGGAAGAATGATCTATATTTAAGTTAGGGCTGTTTTTCACAGAGCTCAAACTTGAACATTAATTCTGAAAATCCTTAGTCAGAATAAATGGCACAGAAATTATTACACATATGTAATAATGCTTAGTACTGGCATCAGACCTCCTGCTTTATCCTAAAGCTGATACAACTTATTTTGTAGGGAATTTAACACTTTGCTTTTTTTTTCTCACTACTAAAGTAGCCAGAAAAAGGGGGATGACAGTTTTTCACAGTAAAGGGCAGTGAGTGGTATTTATTTGCTGCTTATTGAATTTCTAGGCCATCAAGAGTTCTTAGTATGTTTATGGTGGAAATAGAAATTTCAAATAAACTTCTAGTCTTTCCCTTTTCTTTAAGGACCTAACGGCTCGCTTGCTTATTGCTTTGGATTCAGGTTGCTTATCAGGTACAGCTAAAATATAATCTCATCTATAAACAATATGGTGGTAGATAATAGGACGATTGACAGATATTACTAAAAACTGGTTGGGCGAGAACAAGGATGTAGATCTTTGGAAATTTTTCAATTGGGATTTCAGACCCTGCAGCAGATATGAGCCAAGGTCAGGAATGGATAGTAGTAGTGTTCCAGTGGTGTAACATCTGGCAATAGTTATCAAGGGCCCATGTGATTTTGTAAAAACCAATGAAACAGATTGGTTTATTCTGTAGGATAAACTCTATAAAACCCTATATACCTTAGAAATGAACTCCAAATGGAATCTTCTCTGTCTGTGAAAATATGTAAAGGAGGGAATGCTTGCAGTCCTGTCTCTGCAAATCAAGGGACCAGAGACACAACAGTAAACTGTCTTCATAACAACTTCTTATCTCTGAAAATTATAAAACAGACATTTTGAACATGATTATTCCTATTATTTATATGAAATGAAATGTGGCATGGATGTCATTTTTAATACAGGTTGGTTATTGTTGTTAAAGACATGTCCTCCCCTGGGAAATATTTATTACTTAATCCCAGACTTTCTCTTTTTTTCTTTTTAAAATAGTTTTATTTTAATATATATTTAAAAGTATAATCAAGAAGAAAGAGGGGGAAAAGAAATAGAGCTTCACAAAACATGTAGCTTGTAAAATTTTCAAAATATTATTTTGATAATTTATTTAATAATAATTACTACTACTTATAAAGCGGTATTAACTGTTTCTGAAATTTAAAAAGATCAAAAAATTAACAGAAGCAGCCAATATAATAATAGAACCTATAAACTGCTCAGTCTTGGAAGCTGGTATGTAAACATATCTAAGAAAGTGCAGGTGGTCTTCAGCTTATGACCACAATTGAGCTGAAAATTTCCATTGCTAAGCAATGGATGCGTTCCAGTGGTCATAAGTGTGAAAAACGCTCATAAGTCACTTTTTCCACTGCTGTTGTAACTTTGAATGATCACTAAACAAATGACAAGAAGTCAAGAAGGACCTGTAAATACATTAAAATATTTCACTGCTAACAAGAATTTATATCATACACAAGATAATTTTCAGGCTATAACTCTGAACCAAAACCCTGAACATATTTCCTACAACAAGAATTCAGCAAGTACGTAATAAACAGATAGGGATTTTCTCTTTCTTATTAACATCAAGAACTAATAGGTTCATTCAGTGGGCAGATATATCAGAAAGTGACAGGGATATACAACTGTGGAATTCTTTCAGCATGCCAAAACTCAATAAGTACTGTCTAAATGTGTAAAGGTAGCTGTATTTTATATGGTGTTCCATTATACTGCAGCTGTTTTAACCATTTGCCAATGGTACATCTTTTTCAGAGGTGGACCTTAACAGCTAGAAAGAAATGGCCAAATTAAAACACATGGTTACAGAAGATTCTGCTGAAAAATTAGCTATGTGCAATTGCCAAGTAAGAACTACCAAGTAAAAGCACATCATTAAAAAGCACAATTTCATATAGTTTCAAGATTTTTCAGCAACTGGATATTTTTTTTTTGGGGGGGGGAGGGAGGAAACATGTGCTAAAGCTTTCAAGTTACTAGACTTCTCTTTCTTGGAAGTAAAGGTCACATAAGCAGGGGGAAAGGAGGAGGGAAAGCTTTCTACATTTCTTTCTTTTAATGCACTGATTTATCGGAGTTCAGCAATGGGGGTTAGGAAGAAAGATGTCAAAACCTTGAAATCCAGCAGTGTTGGAATTACACAGTTATCTCTAATGGGGAAAAACAGTAAAGTTAAAAGCAGACAACTTATTTGGAGATGAAAAAAATGAAACAACTCCACTGGAATACTGTTTCTAAATATTATCAAATCAAATCTTTACCTACTGGTATTGAAATAATAATAACTGTCCATAAAAAGAATCAGGAGGAAGAAGAAAATGTGTCCTTTTATCAGTCTTAATAACATTAGCATTATATACAAGAGTGAAATTATGTAGTCTTGATTAAGCACCTAAAGATATTGTTATTATTGCTTCTCCGTGTAGTTGGCTAGAAAGGAAGCCATGCAATTTGCTATGTTAACTCTGCATTCTGTAACCATTTTACTAAGAAGGACATATCCTCAAACTTATAATTTTCATCTATGGTAGATGAAACTAGAACCAAATATTTTCCAGGAGTGACAAACGGAAGGCTTCCTCACAGCAATCTGACAACTTCAATTTCAGAAAGGAATGGTTTTAAGAAAAAAATGGGCCAATGAAAATAGCAGTTGTAGGAAGACTTTATTCAATGCTAACAAGATATAAAGACACCATCCAGCTGCTCAATCTAGATGAATGAAAAATATCAGATTTCGGACTCCTGACCAAAATTCAGAGATGCTAGCATGCAATGTATTTTTTTTTCCTGATTTGAACCTTCCTCTCAAATATCTAAGCTCTAATTCAATTACTATATAAAGACATAATAATAACCAACAAAGAATCCCTAAGACAAGCAAGACACCAGAATATAAACTGACAGCAAATAGCACTCCTTACTAGCATTGATGATGTTACCTAGTTAGGGTAATGAAACATCTGCAAGAAAACAAGCAAGCTCAGAGAGGACCAAGGACCCCTCACATAATAATAATACATATATTTCTTTAGTAAAAAAAATGTTGCATTTAATTTTTTGCTCTAAGTTTATAATACTGAAATTGAAAATAGTAAATCTCATTAAATAAATTAAATTAGAAGTGTAACACCTTAAAGTGTTCTTCATCTTATACTTTAATTAGAAATATTGTGAAATGTTTGCAAAATTGAGCTAGCTGAACTCTCTTGATGTCAAAATAACATCTTATTTACCATTAAATCATCTCAAACATTATGGTGCATTATCTCTGGAAAGTGATTATTTTGATTATTTTTCTCTTGCTTTGATACTATTAAGTAATTATATGAAAAATTTGGTTGGAAACTGAGATTTATACTTTAATTAATAGAAGAAAATGACAATTTTTAAAATCATTTTTCACTTCAGTGCAAATATTGTTTGCCTCATATGGATAAACGGCAGTATTTACAACACCTACTAACATCCCAACTGGCTTGCAATATTTTCAGAAATACCTAATCTACTACAGCCAATTAATAAATCCTATGGTAACTTCCTCCCCATTATTCTTGATAAAATATTGTTAGTGATGAAACAATTTGATACTCAAATTTTAACAAGAGTGGAAAAAGAATTAAATTCTAATTCTTCTATAGAATGGGAAGAGAAACTTTAGTGCATTATAAATAATGCTTTATTTGACAAAAAATAATATTTTAGGCTTATAAGACTCAATTGTCCTTATACAGAAAATATCTGAATAACTAATTGTGTTACTGCTGATGCAATGAGATCAATGCTTCATTTAAAGATGTTTGTATACTGCTCCCAAATTGTTCCATTTTGGAAGTAAGTAAGTCATTGATCAGAACGATAACAAATATCATACAGTATTATAAAACATTAGAACCAATACAGGAAGCATATAACATAACATTATAAAGTTAGCTTAAACTCCATTAAAATAGAACTAATCTAAAAGATTAAAGACAGTTAAATAAGCTATGATACCTAGAATAATTATACTTTTAATTTACCTCTTATAACATAATTATCCAAGGCTTCTTCCATTCTTTGCAAAGCTTCATTTCTGTTGGATCCATAGGTGATTAGCTAGAACACATATTAAAAAGAATGAACTCTATCACAACCAACATCTTTTTGTTTCAAATATGCTGCCTATTTCGTAATTCCTTTTTAATATTATGAAGTTTCAACACATACGTTTATTCCTCAACCTTTATGATTTCTGTTAAGTCAGAATTTTATCTAGTATCTTTGCCAAGTGAAGAAGGCATGACAACATACAACCCTCACTGCATACTGTATCTATAAGTTTTTTCCAAAATTAGGAACCTGATATTTAAAGCATACGTTATATACATATTTCTAATTTTTTTCCTAAGTACTTGCAGGATACAGTTCAAACATACTACTACAGTACTATACTGAACTCTACATCTGGTAATTTTATGAGACCATTTATTAATTTCTGACAAACCGGCAACTACAGAATTGATAGTTACATGATTTCTGACCACTCATGTGATAAAACAGTAAAGAACGATCCCAACTTTTTTGAGGGTGCAGTATGTAGTAGGACAGCAAAAGACACAATGGGTTGGAAGTGATACTGCTGTTGTTAGGTTGAGACTGGGAAGAGATGGTATTTTTTTATTTGTGTTTATGCTTAAAATAAAATTAGGGTGCACTGAATAATCCCGTCCTACCAATAAACACTGGGAATATCACAAAGGAAATTGAAAGAATGTTGTTTGTTTGTTTTTTAAAAAATACCCTTCGCTGAGCCACATGCTAATGCCAGAAGACCAAGCAAGCTGGCAGGGTGGGGAGTGGGGAGTTAAGAGAACTGAGCCACAGAATAGAACACAGATTCTGTGGGTGTAAGAGAAATCTGGTAAAGCAGAGAGATTCAGTGAAACAGAGACAATCCTGGATACAACTCAACAGAAAGTAAGGGGAGGGAATTTGTGGAATTTCTTCTCTTTTATATCAAAGATGATATAAAATCTAACATATCAGAAAACAGTAGAAAATCTAATTCTTTGATAAAAATCAACATCTGGTCACAATTTTAAATTCATGATCATGCCTGATCAAAATGTGGAGAGTGATTCTGAAAGAGTGAAAGTATTTTCAGAGGCTTGTAAAAGAATAAACCTCTTTATCTGGGACTTTGTTTATACTCTGACTGGATATATTAACATTTGGGGCAAATTTCTACGTATGAATTTATCTGTGGGGCCCTTAGTGCTTTCTGAGCTTCGTGGTTTTCTTGCAGACATTTTATTACCAAACCAGGTAACCTCATCAGTGCTAGAAGGGAGTGAGGTTTGCTTTTATTTTTATATACTATTTTTATATACTATAAAATGTCTGCAAGAAAACCATGAAGCTCAGACAGCACTACGAACCCCAAAGTTCAACTCTGAGCTACAAATATTCTTTTCTATCGGTAGTCATTTATCTACTTCAGTGTCTAAAATATAAGTCTAGAATGGATTATCAAATGCTTGTCTATTTTTTATAAATCCAAATCGAGATGGGGAATTATCAATGGTATTACTTTCTGTGGCTTCCTGGATAGTACTGCAATTAAACATCCACCAAGAGCCAAGATTCTAATCTGTAGCTTGCATACCCAGGAAGGTCTTTCCCATACTGTAATATAGGTCACATAAAATGATAGGAGAAATATAGAAAGATTAAATTATTTATTATATACCCCTAACAATATAGCTGTTAATATACCTATAAAACTTATGTCCCATTCATCTGGAAATCTATCAGACTTTTGCCCAAACGTTTTGCTAGTTCTATTTTCTCCTCCTGAGAGATTACTTCCTTTTCATAATGATAATTTGCTTCTCAATTGCAGATGTCTTCAATAAAGAAGATGCAATTCTAAATTAAAACTTACAACTGGTGTTTATGCATTACTGTAAGATATTGTAAAGCCAATAAGGAATCCTGATTGCAATGATGTTATAGCTAGTTTTTGTATATAAGGAAAGTTGTTAACTCGGTGCAAACATAGTTACACTTGAATATAAGTTGTGAAACTTCTCAAAATAGATAATTAAAATAAAAGAAACCAAAAACAAGAGAGAGAGATGCTTTGAATTATAATGGCTAGAGGACAACTGAAAAATAAGGTAATAAGGTTCAGCTGAATGTATTTTACAACACGGTTCCCCAACCCCAGGACTGCAGCCCACTCCCGGGCCATCGCCTGTTTGGAACCAGGCCACACAAGCAGTGGGCTAGCATGCACACACGCACACACAGCTCAACTTGCCCAAGCAGCGGTGGGCATGGAGCTCAACTCGCACAAATCTGTATATGCACATATGAGTGCTGACATGCCACTTGCACAAGTCAAAACGTGCGCATGAGCATGTACCAAGCCACCACTCACGCTGCCTGGTTCCCCTCTCCCCCTAGCCAGGCCACCAAGCAACAAAGACCACAGTTCTACAATACAAAGAAGTATCTACCATACTAACAAAAATACCAACATAATTATCTGGAAAATCTTCTATTACAGTTTCGTGTTACAAAATAAACTTCTGTAAAGTTTTCTTCTGGAAAATAGGAAGTATATTACAACAACAAAAAAGAGGAAAATTAACTCAGGCAGTAAAAAGAATTTAATCTGGGTTTTATCCCAGCTGCCACTGAAGGTTTTATATATAGGGGGAGGAACAGTAGTTACTTTGCGCTGGGTTAGCCATCCAGAGTTCCTTTGGTGAGATGGGCAACCATATCAATTGAATTAATAACAAACAAACCTGTGGAATTCATTACAAATGTCTGGTGATAGCGAATAATTTGGATGGTTTTAAAAAGAGTCAAGATATATTCATGAACATCAGATATATCAAGGATTTTCATTACTGAAGGTGCAATATTACTCCTGACCTGAGGTAATATGCTCCCACATACTAAATGTAGAGGGGAAATAGTGAGAAGTATATCTCTATCTCTTGTCTGAGACCACTCTACAATAATCTAATTTGGCTACTGTGGGAAACAACTTGTTCGACTACAATGGGCCTTGGCCTGATATAACAGGGTTCTTTTTCTTTGTAGCACAGTAGTCCTCTCATCCAGCCTAATTATGAAAAAAAAATCAGAATCTTTTCCTTCTGTTTCAAATTAGCTACAGCTTGTTGTGATAACCAAACATTGTCCAGTTAATTAATTTTGAAACTTCCAATTCCACACAGTTAAAGGAACAGAATATGCCAATGTTGATAAGAAATTGAGGTTTATATCCAGCAAAACATTAAACTACAGTCATTAACAAAAACAAGACTGTTTTTAACACTTTTAAGATATATTAGAAGCCATGAGGTTTGTGAGAGTCCACAAGTATTAGTAGTTCATTCTACTATGGTTTTCAGCATCTTCAGGTTAAACATCTAAGCCAGGATGCCACAACTCGAGATTATTAATCAGAATAAGAATTAGTTTTTTGCACTTTTCAGTTAAGAATGGAAGGCTCTAACTAGTGCTCTTACAAAGTAGCAAGCTTCAATTACTACTACAAAACAAACCAGGTTATGAAAACAATCATGATTCAAGATTGTGACTTTTCAGAACCTTGTAATCATAATGTCCCAATGTAGATAAATAGGAATTAACAGTTTATTAGAAATGTTCGGGTTTAATTGTGTCTTGATCAAAGACATAAAGAAAAGGGAATAGTAATGGCTTGTTTATATCTTGACTTAAAAAGTGTAAAACACGGTTAACTCAGATATCACTAAAAACTGAAAGCTAAAAAGTATGACAAAGACAAAAGGATTTATCTTCACAGAACACTGTGATGAATTGCCTAATTTTCTCATTTTTCTTATAATTCACATTTTAAAAGTTTGTGGTAACAAAGACATAAGATTTTTGTATTCCAAAATAAAACTATTTTTTAAATAATGACATCCCTGAAACAATTTTATATCATGACATATGTATTCTACTGAAATGCTATCCTGTTACACACAGAATGAAACAAAAGTACATTTCAAGAGGTAACCATCATGAAATAACTTTCAGTGGATCACTATAGCAAAGATTTTACCAAAAGAAGGAATCTCTTTAGCTTTCTTAAGGAAATTACACTAGTCAATATATATGCATTTTTAAAAATAGCATGAGCATGTGTATTTTGACTGATAAAAAATTAACTCACTTTTGAAATCATGGGATCATAATAAATACTGATTTCACTTCCTTGCTGTATGCCACTGTCAACACGAACCTAGAACAAATTGAGATAAATTAGTTTTATAATAAAGAGGATAGGGTTAGTTATTATTAGTAGTAGTAGTAGTAAGTGTAGCCATTATTCTTTTCTTTGAAAGTTGCATTTATTGCAATGGGCCACAAGACAAAGCGCCTGCCCTGTGGAGCGCCTGGCCATAAGACAAAGCGCCTGCCCTGGGAGCGCCTGCCCTGTGGAATCAGCTTCCCCTTGAGCTCCGGATGGCCCCAGATCTCCGGTCCTTTCGTCGCGACCTCAAAACATTTCTTTTCCATCAGGCTGACCTGGACTGATGATAGGGTTTTTTAAAAAGAAAATGTTTTTAATATTTTGTCACTGGGGCTTGTTAGTTTAATCTTTTTTAACATTTGTATTATTGTGTTTTATTGTTGTTAGCCACCCTGAGTCCTTCGGGAGATAGGGCGGCATATAAGTCCCAATAATAAATAAATAAATAAATAAATCCTCCACTAGGGAATTCACCATTGCCATAAAACATGTTTGTAGTTATTGATTTTACCAACATCTTTCACAAAAAGAATCTGTTTTCTGTAATTATATCATGTATTTGTTACTATACCCAGTATTTTACTACTCCAGAAGAATACTCAGGCATATCAAAAAGAAACTTTAGAGCTGATAAGCTAGCCTCTATTAATTCTTGGTTTCTAACTTTCACAAATGCAACTATTTCCTTTTCTTTTTCACTCTCATCTAAAACCTGCATTTCTCTCGTATGCAGTTCTAGTGATGTTCAGAGAATTTTTTGCAAAGTTACAGTTTTAAACAGGTTTTTTTAAAGTCTCAGACTGGGTGGGAAAGATAAATGTATGGACGTATGGAGGCATGTCATGAATACACACATACACACACACACATACCACAAGTCTCTGGTAACTACTGAACTGTTTGAAGAATCTAGTAACTGTTAATTAACCAACAAAACTTAAGTGTTATTAATTCATATAATTTTAATGTATTTACTTTTTATCAGGCTGCACATTAAAAATAAACATTAACTATTAAATAACTAATTCTAGAATAAGTCATTGATACATTTGTTTTTGAAATTTGTAAAGCATGTTAACTGCAACACATACACTTTTCTTTAAAAAAAAACAAGAAAATTTAATAGACTGACAATTTTGAGAAGAAAAACTAAACCTGAATGGATGAAAGAGATATAACACAAAAATATTGCATTTGGATTTGGAGGGCTGAGGGAAAGTTGCTTAGAAACTCCCTTCAATCTTCACCTGGGGAAAAGAATTTTTTGTAATAAAACAGCAGTTCATCTGTCTGCAACAAGGCAGAAAGAGGTCAACCCAACGGCTGTTAGGCTTTTAGATTTTAATTTAGGCAATTATCAAGGGACCAGATGTAGAACCTCTTGTCTACAATATCCACATGAGGTCACACTGATGACTTTATTATCCAAATGACATGTCCTAATAGGCTTTACTCTATGAAAACTGCATCACATTTTTTCATGATGAAAAAAGATGAATTGTGCCTTATAATTACACATTTACTAACGCAGGGTTCTTAATTCTAACAGCAACTGTCAAGCACCTTCTTTAGAAAACAAACAAGATGCCTCAGAAATGCCCAGTCATCAGAACAATGGTTTTAGCAATCCTCATTCCACAGGAGAAGAGAAAATATGTAGGCACAGCTACTGAGGTTTGAAAGGAATCAAAATATATATTTAAAAATTAGAATTTTAAGAACAGAACAAAGGAAAGGGAACAAAATAACTTTCTGATATAAACATACCTCTCTTCAAAAATTCTAAGCTAAAGAATTAAAAAGGAAGCCAGAGTAACCAAAAAGGGAATATATTTCTTCATGAAACAAGATTTGTTACGCAACAACGTGGCAGCAATCATTTAAATGTTATGCCTTTGATGTTCCAAACATGCACTATTATGTGCAAGCTAACATAGCAGGGCTGTGGCGATTAAGAAATTGCAAATATTAAACTGCAAGATAAATGAAAACTTTTAAAAGTTTTAAGTGCAAAAAAATTGTTAATGATGTCTGAATGTCTATAGAGATTCTTAGTCATCTAGGTCATGGAAGCTTCTTGGATGAGAAATAAAACATTTTTGAAGGGGGAGAAAAAGCAAGAAAGTCCAATTGCCTTTTGGAAAAAGCATCTTTAATGCCATTCAGTATATTACATTCTATTTAAGATTCCATACTGGTCATATAAGATACTGTAAGTTATTTACTGTAACAGATAGTAAAACAGTGCTGTTACACACGTAAAAGAAGAATTTTATTTACTGAACAGTTCTATTTTTTTCCAGAAACCCTTGTGAACTTTACAGTGCAATCTTCTTCTTAAGGGCTTCCTATGCTAATCTCTTCTTAAAAATAGGAAGTGGCTGATGTTATTAATGTTTCCTGAGACTAGTGGATATTTTGCTTAGCTGCACAATATATGGAAATAAACTGACAGAGAATCAAAATTTAAAACAATTTAAAAGAAAATATATAGTCAATTTTCAATCTGATTGTGTGTGTGTGTGTGTGTGTGTGTGTGTGTGTGTGTGTGTGTGTAGTCTTGCCAACCTAGCAGTTCGAAAGCACGTCAAAATGCAAGTAGAAAAATAGGGACCACTATGGTGGGAAGGTAACAGCGTTCCGTGAGCCTTTAGCATCTAGTCATGCCGGCCACATGACCACGGAGACGTCCTCGGACAAGCGCTGGCTATTCGGCTTTGAAACAGAGATGAGCACCGGCCCCTAGAGTTGGAAACGACTACCACGCATGTGCACGGGAACCTTTACCTTTTTTTTATATATAGTCTTGAGCAAACATACTACATTTAATCCTAATTTCCAGTAAAATAGTAAAACTTGGTGCCAGTAATTTTGTTATATTCTACATATGTTTTTATTCCTGTAATTGCCTTTGGTTAGTATATTTGTTTTTTGAAAAATACAATATTATTTATGCAAGTACACCAAAATATGTTACATAAATCAATATTAGGTTATTTAAAATGAAGTTTAACGGTAACAGCAGATAGTTATTAACTTCAGGATTTTCAAGTCTCTGTCCACAGTATGAGAAAAACATAATTTTGTAGTTAATTCTGTTTAGGATCAAGCAAACTCTGAGACACTTTAAAGGTAAATATGTATATACAACATACCAGATATGGAAAAAAAATACAGGATTATAAGTAAACCGTTAAAAAGTGAAAGCTATTTTTAAATTTCAGTGGACTTGACTATTAATCATTTTTGTTGTATTTACAATACGGCTAATATATTAACATCTTAAGTTGTGAAGGCTGAGAAAGCCTGTTTATTTTATTAGAATAATAAGAAAATAATGTTTCCTATCAACATAAAGGTCAGCACTACTGTTTCGTATGAAAAATCTAGTCACCTTTTTCTGAAGGCCAAGTATGAATCTATGCAATAGAATTGCCACAGGATCACAACACTGAGGTTAAGAGCATGTTCTCCATTTCATGCACAAGCATTAACCCCAAGAGCTCCTCAACATGACCAATATCTAGATGTGTGCATTTCAATTCTCAAAATTCGCAGCAATGATCATAATAGCTGAAGAATTTGGAGAGCTGAATGGCCATTAGTCTTGATGGCATTCTGACTGTCTCTGAAGGCTTTCAACTTAGAGCCTAGTAGGCTTTCTTGTGCATTTGGTTTCCCACTTTGAGAAGAGCTTGCTGGACGACTAAATAGGCCAGAGATCTAATCCAGCAGAGTACCACTTATGTTCTTAAATGAGCATAGCTGATAATTGCCTATAATGAGGAACACTGCTTTAAGTGTTTGCTGCCAGAGGTCTTAAAAATGAGTCAGATAAACAAGGATATATTTTGTTACTTCGTTTGTGGCAAGGCTGAGCCCATACATAAACTCTATTAAGCTTACATTAAATTAAAAAAAACATTCCATAACCATTGCAAGTCTGGAGTCCTAATCACCAAATGCAACTGTACGTCTGTACTATTTTTATTTATTGTTTATTTATATCCTGCCATTGTTATTTCTATGAATGACTCAAGGTAGCAAACATACCTACTATCCCTTCCTCTCCTATTTTCTCCACAACAACCCTGTGAGTGGGTTGGGCTGAGACAAGTTGACTGGCTTTCTTGCTTAAGGCAGGACTAGAACTCAGTTTCTTGGCTTCTAGCCTGATGCTTTAATCACTAGACCTCTCTGACTATACCTTTCTCTTTTGGCAAATAATTCTCTTTTGGTTAATTTTGGAAATAGAAGAAACGATTAATCTTTATAAGGGAAATGCTAAGAAATGTTTACTGTACTAATGCCATAAATTTATAGGATACATACCACTGGCAGCATAATCTCTTAATTTCAAATGTGCCCTGCTGCTTATAAAAAGAAAAACAAACCAACACAATTTGCAAAAAAAAAGTGCTATTTTAACACAGTGGTGAGAGCACACCAAAAGGGAAAGGTCCAGGCACTTCATATGAAATCCTCAAAAATCATTACTCTTAGGCATCCAACATAATTAAAATTTCTTCCCTCGGTATCATGATGGAGCATGTGAATCTATCAGGCATCTCCCACCCTTCATTTTCAATTCACCTCTCCCCTAAGCACAGCTCCCAACCCACCATGTCTACCTGACAAGTGACAGCCCAATCTGATTAAATGCTTGCAAAGGAGGGGACTTGCAGGCCTCCATGACAGGCCAAAAGTGATCACCATGGAGATACATAATTACAGCTGTCAACGCATCTACTGTCCTGCTGGCATCAATTTGATTGCTCCCAGCAATAATGATAGACAAAGCTTAGCATGCACTCTCTTGCACCCAATCACTTTATCTATTTTGTGATCCATTTAGCTGACATGCAACATTCGCACAAGCAAATAACAGCAGTAAGCAGAACATTTAAGGTATTTTAATTGTTTTTTTCTTTCTCTGGATGGCTCATAAGTGCAAATGTTATTACATAAAACTCCTGCTGCAGCATTAATTGAAGAAAGATTTGGTGGGACAAAGACCATAGGAGGTAGAGTTTGTCCATTATCACTTGTTCTTTCAACAGGTCTCATGTTCAGAATATTGCAAATTGCAAAAACTTGCAAGGGCAAAATATTTGACATCCTGTTAGCTATTACACCATAGTGAAAAACCTCAACCCACCCCCAGAGTAATTAATGGAAATTCTTCCTTAGTTCATTTGGTTTTTATTAAACATGCTTAAGACACATTTTGTAACGTGTGTTTGAATCTTCCATTTAATATCATATAGAATTTAATAAACCTTTACATGTTGTACTTCTGCTTTTAAACACAGATTAAATTCTTAAAGTCCCCCCACAAAAGGTCAAACTTCTATAGGAAGCATATAGGCAAAAACAATTTTACAAATCAAATAAATCCTAGATTCAGTTTCACCGAATTTAAAATTCTGGAATATAACATTTCCCCATTTTCCCCATGTAACTAATAATGGTAAATAATCATATTTACAGTCATATCCCCTTTGTCATTTCACAAAGCCAACACCATTCCATGCTTATGCACTTAATATTTTGACTACCTTGAAGAACAGAAATGCACTTGCCTTTGTGTAACAACCAATTAAACAAGAACTCCTAAAAGAACTTTCTACAGTATAATAAAGCACTTGTCATTAAGTATAGAAAATTGCCTTTCATCTTTCAAAAAGCTTCAAATCTAAAGAAAGAGGAGCATTCCATTATAAAAGCCAGAATTATGTCATGGCTAGTCCAACACTTTAAAGAATGACCATGTAGAATGGTTGAGTTTATTTAGATGTACGTCCCAGTATACATGACTTTTGGGGGTTGGTTTGTTTATGTTTGTTTTGGGTACACTACAATTCATTTCTAATTACCACTAATTAATATAATTAACTATCTTCCTCCTTGGTTTATAGAAATAGTTGAGGACAACCAGCCTTAGGGAGCCCTAAAGTCTTCCAAATCTGCAAAATAATATGAAATCTATGGTTTCTTCATGCTTTGAAAATAAGAAACAATAAAACATCAGAATTACTTACATTTGGGACCTGCAGGGGCTCTTCGTATTGAGACAATCTGCCAATAGAGGGCAGACCAAAAGATTTATAAGGGTCCTGAAATTAAATTCAAAACACAGACAGAGTGGTATTAACTTTGTAAGACAAAGCACAGAAGCAAGGTTAAGCCACTGGGAAACTAAGGATTTCCTCCACTTTAAATATGGACCAACTATATTTTGTTTTCAAAATGACTTATATTAGTAGGGTTATGAAACTGCTTCTTCCATTCAAGTCATGGAAGATTTGTTAAAGCTAAAAACTCCCTGCTGTGCCTTTATTAAAGCAATGGCAATCTTTCTAAAAGAAAGCACAATAGCAGGGGCGCATATTCGCCACATTCACACACACATGCACACACAGTAATACTCCGCAGACAAGTTCTTCTGGAATTGTACACAACACTCAGGGTTTTCAGGATCATACCCTGTACAAATTAATAACACTATTATATTTAAGGCATGCATCCCAATATAAATGCAATTTATACTGTTTGACCGAAACATATAGATAAAATTTCCACATTATTGTATTATTCAAATTCTCAGACATGTAAATTGTATTTGACATGTAAATTGTATCAGAAGGAAAGAGTAAACAGAAAAAAATAATATGTTTTATCCAATATAAAGAGAACTGAAGAAATTATTCTAACACTCACCGTAAAACAGAAATCAACTTTTGATTTCAAATCCCAATGGCACAATATATAAAAGTTCACTTGATCCATTCCAAATAAAAAGGGATGTTTTAAAGTACTACTATTGGCTATAATATTTAGCCATATAGTTTACTATAGATATATAGTCTATAATATCTGTTGGAAATGTACAGCAACCACATTTTCTTTTCAGACTGATTTTTTTTAAAAAAGGGCTCAGTACATTGCCTTTGCTTTCACAAATAAGCAATATTGTATGAAATGTTGAAATACCACTATAATCTTTTTCCCCAATATGTTATGTAGCTGCCTCTGATCTAAGAATTTTATAAAATGAATGAAAAAGAAAAACCATTCCTGCACATAGAATGGAACAAGACAAAAATAAATCTTAGCCTCTCCCAACACCTAACAAGTTTCTTCTACAGCAATTCTCCTTCCAGCTATTAACAGTTATTTTTTACCTCCGCATACACTCGACATTCAACTGCCCAGCCGTTGATGGGGATATCAGCCTGCTTGTGCCTGAGAGGGTATCCCTTAGCAACACGGATCATTTCTTGGACTAGATCCAAACCGGTAATGCATTCTGTGATGGGATGTTCAACCTGCAAGGTTAAGAACTGTCAGTCAGTCAGTCAGTCAGTAGCAACACAACTAAACTTTCTAATATCTCAACCTAAAAACAAAAATTGGGGTGGGGGGGTGGAAATGTTAATTTACAATACGGAATATGGATGATCCTCTTTGTCACACAAGATGTACAGAATCTATATGTCTATTATTTATTGCAGAAAATAAGATACACAACAAAATCAACCAATTGCAGGTAATGGCTAAAATAGATTGGATAGATGGACAGATAACAATACATTTGTTTTGGGGAAATGACTTTTAAAAAGAGAACAACTTTTAATCTAGAAATACAAAAGCATTTTGACTGAATTTCAAAAAGCTGGCTGATAATCAGCTCGTTCTGCTACACTTAACATGGCATGTACAGGAGCAGTCTACAATCTTCCATAGAATCAGACTAGCTAAGTCTTACCCACACGCCTGCTTTCACTAACCTGTCCTGACAAGCAATGAGATTAGCGTAATCTTACATCAATGCAATGTAGCAGAAATGAGCAGATGGATACTTCAGGGTTGTTGTTTTTTTCCATACAGACTTATCTCTGTAGTGCTTAGCATGCATAATAGCAGAGCTGGACCAGTAGAATCATTGCATGCTCTCAACAAATAGCTGCTAACAACTCAGGATCATGCTGTCATGGGAATACCCTCACTCCCAGTTAAACCAAAAAGGAGAGGTGGTACAAGAGTTTCTCTGACTAGTAAAACAGATTTATATAATGCATATTTAACTTCGCGAATGTGACGAGATAATGATAAAATATGTACATTTAAAGAGCAAGTTAGCTTAGTAAGTGCTCATCCATGTTACTGTGCACCCTAACGGAGGGAGGGAGGGAGGGAGGGAGGGAGGGAGGGAGGGAGGGAGGGAGGAAGGAAGGAAGGAAGGAAGGAAGGAAGGAAGGAAGGAAGGAAGGAAGGAAGGAAGGAAGGATTTAATCATTTTGTTTTATTATAAAGTGCTATTGCAGCTGAAATACTTCATCTTTGAAATACTAAGTCTTAAGAAACACTATTTCACAAATATTTTTCCATTAAGAGTTGTCATACTTCATGTATTTGTGACACAAAAAAGGTCACTGAACAAATGAAGTATTTGTTCGAAGTACATAATTGAAGGATAACATTTTGTCGGATGTAATATCTCTATAATGGTCTTTGCCAAAAAAAGGAGTAAAATTAACAGATGGCACTTATAATTAGCTCTCTGTGCATTTAAAATTTTACACCACCATATTTTAAGATAACTTAGCTGTTTCAGTGACATCACTGAAATAAGCACCATTCTAAATATTATACTAAAATGAAGGCTTTATTATATGATTAAGATGCTTCCTTAACTCAATGTCAAATACATTATACTTTCCAGGTATATCAATCTTATTAAGACCCTTGATGAAATGCCAAGAAAGTTCTTCATCTACACCAGACATGTCAAACTCACGACGTCACGTGACGTTGCACAACGTATTGGGATGGTTTTGCCATTGCCAGCAATGAGGTGGGTGCAGCCTCCGGATGAGGCGTCCAGCCTGCGGGCCGGCAGTTTGACACCCCTGATCTACACTGAAGTTCTACCCTATCAAATATGTAAATTATCAACACATGTGGGGGAAACATATTTATTTTCTCAGCAAATCTGATTTTTACTTTTTTTTAAGATAACTATGCTGAATTTTTTCCAATATATTTGAAATTTTAAAACATTCTAATTGAGTTATTTTATTGTACTTTTTAAAACTGAGATTTCATTCTAATATGAAATATGATAACCTCACCATAGTTACCATAGGGTTTCATTTTTTTATGGTCAAGCTAGGTAGAAACTCGTTCTGAAAGCAAAATATTTCTGCAGCTTTAATATTTATCAACATTTATATAATTAGTTTAATCACTGTCTTTACAAATATTATTGTCTGTTCCATCAATATGGTTTCTTTGTAAAAAAAAAAGCAGTTATAAAAGGGTGGGGGAGTAATGTATATTGAAACTATAGTTAATTGTCTTTTTATACTATCTTTACTTTCATACTAAGAACAGCATACACACACTGTCATTGTTATTTTAACAGTGAATTTATTAATTTTTGCATTTTTATTTTTCTATTTCCAGCAACCATTTTCAATCAGAATATTGGTAACCATCATTAACTCTTCCAAGAGTTAGGCTCCACCAGATTCTGCCTCTTTCCCAGCTGTCATGCAACAGCTAATCTACCAGGGTACAGTAGGGAGAGAAATAAGAACTAAAGCCCCTCTATCAGGTCAGGGAAAAGATTAACAATTTTCTCTTCCTCTATTCTTTCTAGCTAGTTTTGATTTCTAGCAATCAAACAATGAATGGTTTAAAACCATGCTTACCATCTTTTGCACATTGTACTAAGTTATATGTCTGACATGAGAAAAAAAATCTGATTTAAATCTACTGCAAATAATCAGTTTTAATTCTGAACAGAAACACAAAGGAGTAATTGTTCAAATCTGTCTCAAAATATACTTGAATAGACCATGAAAGTGAAATGCTAATATATATATATATATATATATATATATATATATATATATATATATATATATATATATATATATATATATATATATATATATATATACTGTGTGTGTGTGTGTGTATATATATATATATATATATATATATATATATATATATATATATATATACACACACATACACATATGTATATATAAAATATTAAAGTATATGCCAACACCAAAAGCAATGCTTTTGTCACTAGAATTTCTTCTCTAACTACATTCACATTAGAAAAGTATTTTTCCTTTTTTGCAATTCTCTTTGTAGCTCTTTTCAGTAGAAAGGGCATTTCCTTATACTTTTGTCAGAATCTTTCCTCCTCTAAGGGAAATCCTGTCCTTTGTAATGTTTGGGTGGAAGGGTGTAACTGTATTACACACTAAATAATCAACCCACAGTGTTGTGTGACGTACCCATTTCAAATCAAAATTACCTCAGAGCCCATCCAGTTTCAGTAATTTTTAAGTATATAAATATGTAACATTGTCCCTAAGAGAATCAGAGATACATAATTATCTTACAAAGAAAAAGACCACAATTTAAAGAAAACATTCACCAAAGTGAGAGAAATTTGCCCAAACAGACTTTTTCTTAAATGCTTGGAGTCCATCACATTATGCAAGTGCTCAGATGATCATATTTGTTAAAGGTTGCATATCAAGTGTCAGCCCTTTGAGGTACGCCAGGTCAAGAAACAGGCACCACAAGACATACAAAAAATCTACTTTATTGATCCAGGCCGTAACAACAAAATCTTTAAAGCCTGATAATGTTGCTTCTTCCCTGTCTCTTAAATCAAAGAAAATCAAGGGGGAACACTCTTGAGTTCCTTTCTCACATCTTCCCATTTTCCTGTTGAAGTCTTCCCAATAGTTATTGCTTATTTTCTTCAAGTCCATTTGTATATTCCTCCACATCAACAGAAGACAAACTGCTTGTAGCATCTTAAAAATTTTTCCACCTATATAAAACCCTTGTGCTTACATTTTTCTCTTTACCATCTTTCAGTCTGATAAAAAAAACAATTTCCTTAGTGATCTATTTCAAGATCCAAGCAGGCTTAACCATGGCCTGAATTTTCACATTTCTAGCCAGTCTCAGGCAAATGTAGGTAATCATTACCTTTATGAATCACTTTTCTAACTGTTAAAAAATGCCTGAATAGTTTCATTCTTTATATTTGTGTCAGTCTTTGTTTTCAATAGGTAATTCTTCTTTAAAAGAAACTTGTGAGTATCGTCATTGGTAAAATAGCCAGAATTAAGGATCTTTTAAAACATGTTCAGGGAGGACTTCTAGCTAAAGGGTCAGTATAAAAGTACATTTTTTTCATTTATACATTTTCATAGGTAGATCAAGTGAGAATCTGGCATTATGTTTCCAATCTAACACACTGATCAAACAATTCTGAAAATTTTGTTTGAACGTGGCTAAATGGCAGAGAGACATGGACCAGATTGGACACTGGAATGGCAACAGCTTCCAATATCAGTTTTTATGTTGCAATGTTGTCATTCTCTTTATCACTCTTTTAGGCATGCCTACCAAGATATTCAATCAGTCTGATGTTCTTATTATTGTGTACAGTATCATCTTTTTAATACAGTGTATGCTATAGTTAATAGCCTAATATTTTCTAAGGGTGACAATATTCTATCAAACCACAAAAGTGCATATTTATTCTTTTATTCTAAAACAATTTAAACAATTTAAAAGACATAAAACATCCACAAAATAAATAAGTATAAACAGCAATCGTGATGATCGATTAATAGTAAAGTCAAGTAATGGAGTCCTTCACACATTCCAAGGCCTAGGCCTGGTTTTTAAAGCTGTGTGAAAAGCCAACAGATAATCTCTGTTTGTAATCTCTTCCATAAGGCAGAGGCTACAGCAGACAAAGCCCTTCTTCGGGTTCCACCACTAGAAAGGCCAGCGGGATCTGATTAAATGGGTAGAAATCTCTTTACAGGTAGGAAAAATAATTCATTTTTAAATGGGGTATCTTATTTTGCAGCAAATTAATTTTAATTACTTCTATTTAATTAATTTTTTATCCCAGTCCTTTCATTTTTTGTGGGTGTCTCCTGCTCAATATGTGCATATGTGTGTGTATAAGCATAGTTCAGGCGAGGTGATTACAATTTGAAGCAATGCAAACTCATTATATTATAGCTTATTAATAATGGTCTGAGGGGCTTGAATTGTGAATTCAACAATTCAACAAGGTAACAACAAATGATGTTCCGTTCTGTTTTTGTATTCTGTTTTTAATGAGTCCTTCCTGTGGATTGATCTGGCTCTATTTGATTTACCTATTGATCTTGTTAGATGGGTATTTTAATCTCCTGAATTCAATCTTGATATCTTTATCAAGTGTGTAAGAACAAATATAGTTGAAATATAGAGCCTGGTTACACTTACGGTACTCGATTTGCTGATAACTTTTTAGTAGACGTTGGAAGTATACAGTATAGACATGCATATCAATCTGTAGGTTTCCTGTACAACAGAGTTTATGTATTCATTATACGATTTTACCATGATGTTAACGAAGTGATCTTTTTCTGTAGATAGTTGAGGCTAAGATGAGGTGAGGGTTTATTAAGAATTAATGGAATTTAATGAAAGATTCTTTTCCATTGTCCTAGGTGAAGAATATATGAAAAACTGGTATTTTAAGAAATTCTAATTTGAAGACTGCAAGTAATCTGTTTTGTTTAGGGAGAACATGAGGTCAGGGTATTGACATTTAAATGAGCTTATTGTTATCATTCCTTCCTCACATGTTACAAGAATAAATGGGAGTGTATAAATCTGCCAAATGGAAACATGTTCAATAGCACATACGTAGTCAGGCTATCAAAAGTCAGTTTTTGGATTGTTCTGATGCATAGCATTACAGCAATACCTCCCAGTAAGAAAAAAATGGGTGACCAGTTAAATGAACTAAATTAAAAAGCAAAAAAGAAACCCAATGTAAGCTTTAGCCATAAGCTGAACTTGCTCTTAAATAAGTATTTTTTTTTAAAAAAATATAACTTGTTTTAAAAGATGGTCCTTACACAGGAGATTAAAAAGAAGAGCCATCTATACTACAGCCATTAATAATATAGTTGGCAGTATGCTTAAAAAAAAAGCCAAACACCAAACTTAGATACTAGTGGGGGAAGGAGAAAACCTCATTGAAAGTGACTGTCAGCAAAAACACATCTGCAATGTTATAATTGTAGAGTTAAATTGGGGGGGGGAGAATCATCAAGATTTTAAAATTTGGCTCCTTGTGAAAGAAAACAAAAAGAGTGACTACATGTCTGCTAAATGACATCAAACTTAAAGGCTGGAGAAAAGTGACAAATCAACTGGGAAAACTGGTGATAAGGCCAGTAAGATTATTACTCACCAACTTCAAACTGAAGCACTAATTAGAGACAATATGCAACCAAGACAGAAGAATTAGAGAAATGTACTTGACAAACATTCTAATTAAAGGTTAGTATATTTCTGATAAAGTTGGAAAGAACAAATCTTCTCAAATTGTCTAAACAACATTTAAGTAATCTTTCTTTCCAACTATAGTGGTTTCTCCATCTGGAAAGGCTTTTGCTTTCATTGCTCCTCAGTGATCACAATGAAATAGTGAAAAAGACACTAAGCTCAAAATAGCAAATAAAACAATAAACCCTTGCCATTGCAAAAGAAATACCAGTAAGCATCAGACTGTTCGTCTTTCCGACACTCTTATTTTTTCAATACAAGCAAAAATATTAAAAATTCACTAACAATCTACATCAGACATGTCAAACACAAGGCCCGGGGGCCAGATCCGGCCCGCGAAGTGGTTTCATGCGGCCCGCGAAGCCATCCTGGAAAGAGTGAGGGAACGGTCCCCACTGCCTTGGCCCTGGCCCAGAGACCCTCCTTCTGCCAGAGACCCTCAGATCTGTCCCACTCCTGCTCAGGCCCCCATAGGCACCCTTGATGCCAACGATGTGGAGCTGGCCACGCCCACCCAGTAGGCCATATGCACTTTAGCCACGCCTACCCAGTAGGCCATACGCACTCTAGCCACGCCCACCCAGTAGGCCACGCCCACCCTGGCCATACCCACCCGGCCCCCTGAGGGCAACCACAATGCTGATGCGGCCCTCAATGAAATTGAGTTTGACACCCCTGATCTACATTAAACCATTGCTTACAGATATGCCTCATTCTACAACCTTTCACTCAGTGACCATTTGAGTTACTTTAGTGCTGAACAAACGGTGATAACAAGCAATCATTTGAGTTCCAGCCATCCCAACACTTCCATGGTCACATGATTTGAGTGCTTGGCAACTGACTTGCAATTACAACTGGTTGCAATGGCCCATGATCACATAATTACCACTTGCGACCTTCCCTGCTTGCTTTCCCAGAAAGTTAATGGGGAAGCTGGTAGGAAAGTTTGCAATTCTCTGGAGTAAATGTCCCCCATTCATGACCTCTCCTCCAGTCCCTCTGAGCTTGCACTACACCAGCCACTCAGATATCTTACAATTTCCTGCCAGCATTCCCATTGACTTTTATTGTGGAAAACCGGAAGGAAGTTGCCTTGCCTAATGACCATGGAATTCAGTTAACAATGGGAATTGGAAATGCAGGGATTGCCTTTACAACCTCATTGCATAACAATGAAAATTTCAGTCCCAATTGATTCCATAAGTTGAGAACTACCTATATTATTTCAATCAACCATGAACTTACACTTAATAGAAACAACTGTTAGAACAACCCCTTTACTAGCAAAGCAAGAAAGAGGGAAGTTAACAAATACAAGCATCATCATCCTCACACATTCCAACAGCACACCATTCAGAACATTTAAATGAAGGGAGGGGGTTCCAAGTAAAAGCAAACCTGACGAAGATTTTTGATAATGAGAATTATTGTGAACAGAGGTCTATCAGCTTAACTGCACATCTGTCTATTTCAACTTAATGCAACATATTTTAGGACATGTTTCCAAAGTCATGGTAACTTCCTTCCAGGTTTATTGGCAGAACAGAAACTATCTACTTTATAGAGTTTCAATAAATATGGGAGAGAACACAAGTTTGACATAAAAATCCATGTGGACTGAAACAGAACTACCTAGCCATTTCATTTTTCTAGTACAAAGAATTAAATATTAACTAAAAAGTATTATTTTTAACAGATTTCTATCATAAACATATATTTAGAAGAGGAAATCTACCTCAGACAAAGTATTTTCTTAATGTTTTATTTACAATAGATTTGAAGGAACAAACTGAAATAATGCATATTTTTTAGCATTACAAAATCATTTCTTACCCCAGCTGAATCAAACACATTCCCTCACCTTCCATCTTTTCTATTCCACATACCTGCAGTCTGGTATTCATTTCCAAGAAATAGAAATTTTTTTTTGAATCCACAAGGAATTCCACTGTTCCCGCTGATGAGTATTTTACAGCTCTGGCAAGAGCTACAGCCTGTTCTCCCATAGCTTTACGTGTTCCAGGATCCAAGAAGGTGCTATGTATACCAAAAAAGGGGGGGGAGGGGAGCTTTTAGAAATTGAAATATGAAAGAAAAAAGGTAAAATAATAATTATGCTTGCTTAACATACATTCACAGTTCTATAGACTGTTTGCTGATTGCACAGTATATATTTCCTCCAAGGAACAGGTGCTTTCGGTCCCATACACAAAAGTAGATAACCGCCCCCCTCGCCACTTTTTTCTTTTTACAGAAAAAGAGGTTTGCTCATTTTTAAAACTACAGGAAATGAGGCCAGGAAAAGCACGCCATGGAATTTTTTTTCCAGCAGCCTCTGATTAAAGTTTGATATTTCCAAGATGGACTAGTCCAGGAAAATTGAAGCAAAAAAGCAAATGGTTGAAATATTGCTATTTCTGAAGAAATGAGCAAAATGTTCAGCCAGTCATTGTATTCTGATTTTCTTTTTACAAACATACAATTCTTTATAGACCATGGTTTCCTTTTTATTTTATTGAGAGTTTTCACACAAGTAAAAGACAAGTATAGAAATACATAAAGAAATAAGAAAAACGGGGGAAAAACAGAAAACAATGCAATTAAAGAAAGAAGATAATGAAATAAGCTATTTCTGTTGTTCTTATAGCAGTTAAAATCATCTCAGTTGTACTTCTGCAGTGATCCCTCCTCCTGTTTAAACATTACAATAGTTCCTTCAGGCCCCTATTCAATCTTTTTTCAATCATCAGATCCAGAAATCACCATTTCATTTTTTCCCTATTTTTAGCAAAAAGGTTTCCAGTCATTTATAAAAAAATACTTATTGTTTTGTCCCTGACCAAACAGGTCATGGTTTGCCACTTTGCTAATTCTGCCATCTTCACAATCCATTCCTCAGTTGTGGGTATTTCTCCATCTTTATGCATACAATAACAATGATGCAGTTACCAAATATAAAATCAGTCTTCCATAAATCTTTTCTAACTGACTATTCAGAAGCTCCACTAAAAAAAGTTTGGGTGTCACCTAATATTAATCTTCAAAATTCTTTGTATCACTTTTTTTTTGCTTTTTCACAAGTCCACCATGCATTTCCATCATGGACCAGACATAACTTTATACATCTCACATAATTTTTGGTGTCATATAACAATGGTACATCATTTTATAAAAAGTATCTCTTAAATTATAATAATATGTGAATTTTAGTCGTTTGATCCATTTGTCTCCTACTGAACCATCTGTATATTTGTAACCAAAATTCTTATTTTATCATGCAGTTTTTAACTTATTTATGTTGTTTCAAATTTAACACAAGATTATAATTTTTCCAACCACATTTTCTTCATTCGTACACAATTCATTTTCAAATTCCATCTTATATTATTCAATTTCCCTTTACTTTTTTATCTATATTAAATCTGTCTCTTAAGCATGAAAAACTAAAGCCCTCTGCAGTTGTTGACTTCATCTTAAGTTGTCTACCTTCCTGTATAATTAACCCTTGATATGTTGACCATTTCTCTTTGCCTGCTGTTTCTTTTCTATAAAATACTTCCTTTGCCGAGATCACAGTACTGGCACTTTAGTTTCTATACTATTACGTCTTATTGTCTGTATTTCTATATACAATTTTGTATATTTATTTAGCGTATGGCTGGTCACACACAGAATTAAAAGCACTTCATATTTACAAGTTAGAACAGTTAAAACAATTTTTAATTTTGTATAATTTCAACCTTTAGCCATACTCAGTTGTTCTACTTGCCGTCTGAGCCACACAGAGTTTTAGGAAATTAAGCACCATATGTTTAATAAATTACTGTTGTTGTTGTTCCCATTTAGTACAAATCATACCTTTACAGTCTGGGTTTGGAGAAAAAATATTTAAACTATAAACCTCTGGTGATCTGCTACAATTTGAATCTTGCTCCAATCTCTTTGTAGACACCATTTTTTCAAATTGTAGAAAAGCAACAGTGGCCTATTCAGAGCATTACAAGTTCTTTAGCAGTTTTTTTCAGCTGTTTTTTCATGACACTGCTTTTGTACCATTGAATTTCCATCAACAAATGTTTTCACTATAATATTTACCCTGTAAAATGGCTTTTTTTTCTTTACGGAATATAGACATTTAGTCTACTTGCTTTTCATACTTATAAATGAGTAATGCATTATAGAATGTTTCAGGAAAAAAATCCGAAATGAAAGCCCAAAGCTTCAAACTGAATTGCCATTTCAACTTTAGACTACAACGCTGCATCTGACATCCAATGACAGTAACAGCTTGCATTTTAAATTATTGTCTCAACTTTACTCCAAAACTGAAAGTTTTAATTTTCTATTTTTCTTACTTTGATTCATCTGTTTACTCAGCATGGTTCCTCCTCATTCCACCCTGAGCACAGCTGTTCTTCTGCCTTAGAGTACAGTTGTGAAGCCCTCTTGGGACTCACTCTCAAGACTGCTCCCCAGCCTGCAAGTCTCCTCACTACAGGACACTAAATATATCATCTTCCAGAGGCCAAAGGCATATCAGCTCAGAAAAATATATACCCTGGCAATGTCTTTTCATTGTATTCTGATAGTACTTCAAAACACTCAAAGTTTTTACTTACCTTTACAAATGTTCACATTTATCTACCAAACCATGTGTAAGACATATGAACTAGTACAGATATGTAGATTTGTTTTCATTTAAAAAGTGCAATATCATAATTTGTTTCTATTCTCATCTACCCCTATTCAATGCAAGGACCAAACAAGTATGTTACTGTGTTTCTTATATTAGTATGGTAAATCAAAGCAAGATAATTATCTGAACAGCAAGAGAATCAAAGAATAAACTGTGCAACAGAAGGTACTTCCTGTGTTCAAAATGGTTTTAAAATCTGTGTTTATTAAGCTTCTATAAAGGAGCCAGGCAACATACAGGAATAAAGATAAATAAAGTCAGTGTGCCTGCTCATCAACTTAGAAAATAAAATACACTAGGGGAAGAAAGAAAAATAGAGAAGGGACATAGCAGTTGGATAAATAAAAGGAGTATTATTTCAAAAGGATCTGCAACATTCATAACATTCTTGTTTTCCTAAAACATCACTACTGCATATTCAACCTTTACCTTAAAGCAGTAAAACAAATCATATCTTAGTGCAGTGGTCCCCAATCTTTATGATTTGGCGGCCTGGCAAGAGGGAGAGAATAACTGGTCTGCCACTTACGCAAGTCGAGCTGTGCAAGTGTGTGCCCGGGTCAGCTACTCGCATGGCCCAGTTCCAAACAGACTATGGCCCAGTAGTGGGCAGCGGCCCAGTGTTTGAGGACCCCTGTCTTAGTGCACAATGTACAGAGAATGGATTTGTGACATATTCACCTCCTTCTTCATTAGAATGTGCAAGCCTACATCCAGAGAAACTTTTATGAGCATACACACAAGGGCAATTCTGCCATGCATCAGCAGTTTTCTGAATCATGATTTCTTTCCATTTCTGAAAGAACTGCTTCTGGAAGGAAGTAGTCTATTGCTGAGTGGAAGTAAACATGATGGTTTGGGCCAAAAGAGAATATAGTGTGTGAACTATGAAATGTATGTAAAAACCAGGAATCTCTCAGGTTTATTACTCTACCAGATTGCAATTCAATTGGGAGATCTAATAAGGCACTAAGTTTTTATTCATCCCAGCAGTGAAGCCTTTATGAAATACAGCATCTATATAATACTATGGAAAAATCATATAGGGATGTATTTATTTTCTGAAATTATCTGCTACTATTTATAATTAAAAGAATAGCATTTGAAAAGCTAAAATATAATACTGTTATTCTCAAGGAATCAGAATCAATAAAGAAATCACTCATAAAAAGATTTTCAGGCAACAAAGCATTATCACCAAATAATATTGAAACCCCTAAAATATAGTAGTTTACTTTTAATTTTTTCAAGCTCACGAAAGGACTTAAGATTAGCAAAAAGTTCAGTGATCCTTAATTTCTTTTAACACTAAACTATGCAATTCAGTATTAGCATTTTATTAAAGTTTCTTTATACTCATAAAGAATACACTGCACTCACCTTGGTGCCTCTTCAATAACTTTCTGGTTTCTTCTCTGAATTGAACATTCCCTTTCATTCAGCCATAATACATTGCCATGTTTGTCAGCCAATACCTAATAAGAACTCAGGGTTAATGGTTTAAAAAATTTACATTCATTCTCTACTTCAAGTAGCTTGTTTCAATGAAAATATTTCATCAATGGTACTACAAAGCATTTATCTGAATTAACGATCTACAGTATCTGTTCCTGTTCTATTCAAATAAGGAAAAGAATAAGTGTTACACTTCTATTCTGTTTAGATTTTTTTCTCCATTAAAAGAGTACTGTAAAAAGTAGGAAATATGCTAGAAGAAGGTTGAGGAGTTTGACCCAGAAAAAGTCTGAATAGGCTCCAGCATCTTGCTGAGTCAGTTCATAGTGGTAGAAAACTAGGCTTGGCCATCCAGAGAAAGGTGGGAATAAATGATAATGAACACTACATCATGATAAAATAGGTGCCCCTTTTGTACATGTGTGGTGATATCACACACAGTTTTGTTTACCATCCTCACTGATGAAAAGCCTGAAGAGTTGGTTTCCAAACGTTTTGTTACCAGGCTAGGTAACGTCTTCAGCAGAATTTAGGGGATGTCAGTGTTGGGATCTTCTGCTTATCTTTCAGACTGTTTTGTGACACTACTCACAAGACCTACTGATTACATGAAGCCCTTATAAGCAGAAGATCCCAACACAAATATTCACAGGTTTATCTTCAGCATGAAAAATCATTCCTACTAATTTAATATGCAAGGACAATACAAGAAAAAATAAAACTCAGCAAAACCTAGATAACAACCCCACACGGAAAGCCGAAAGAGAAAAACACAAACCTGAATTTCTATGTGGCGAGGATTATCAATAAATTTTTCTATTAATAACCGTTCATCACCAAAACTTGAAGCAGCTTCTTGAGATGAAAACCTGAAACCTTCCCTTTATGATAAAGCAAAGAAATATGGACAATATATTATTTCTGCTTAATAAAAGTCTAAGAATCCCTGCATGTACAAATAGCTTTGAATTAAAAGGTTTCAACTGCTGAAAGTACAATAATGGGTACATTTTCATTTTATAGGTATAAATGCCATGATTCATAAGTATTACAAAAGAAAGCCAGTTATAACATATTAAAACTCAAAAAACACTGCAGGTGGTACTACCTACTCATCTTTGACTGATTCTGAAAGAAACTAGGCAGTGTTGGCCCTGTCAATACTTGAGCAAGAAATTACAAGGAAAATTGACAGGCTAAAGTCAAAAACATTCTAAAACAAGGCAACAGCTAAGCACTTTACCAATAGTGTTCAGGTGAAATTATAATGAAGTCATCTGTATCCAGTGGCATCTTCAGGATGGGAGCATTAAAACCAATAAGATGGCAGACAGTTTGTTACAATAGAAGCTTCATCCTGTGTGTATATGTGTTGCTGTCATACACATATTCAAAGGGTGTAGCTCTTGCATTCCAATTGTGCATCTTGCCAATTTCCTGCAGACATCATCCTTAGTTCAATATATAAATGTCACTGATCACTGGAATACTCAAAACTGCAGACCTACATTTGCACAATAATGCAAGAAATTGTTTTTTTTGTTTCTTGCATTAAAGTACGAAAAGAATTTGTGAATGATAATGACTGTGAAAAAACATTCTACAAAGTCAATTCGGGAAAGGAAATACAAATCCCAACATGAGTCATTCTCTTAAGAATGCTAACAAGCAACACAACTTTTCATGAAGGAAAAATGTTGACTGTTCATGACTTGTATGTAATTGCAGTTTTGGAAAGATATATGATATAACCAAAGCTGTTAATAACAAAATAATTTACAATACCTTTCAAGAGCTGACTAAACAATGAGAAACTCTGATCACATTTTGTGGCTGCAAGAATACATTCTTTCACTATCACACTCCCCCTCCTGCAGAAGAACCTCAAGACCTTCCTATGTCATCAGGCTTGGGGATCCAGGGAACTAGAGATATGCTCAGAGGGCTTCATTGTTGAGGTGGCCATTTTTATCCTCTCTTTGTCATGGTTCTGACAGACAGAGATGAATAAAGGAGAACTCCAAGGCTTGAAAATTCCTCAAAGAACATGTTTATTGGTTACAAAGTACTGGCACGATCAAAAGTGAAACCAAGTCTGAAATTCCCACTAAAATTTCCCAGTTACAGAGTATAATGTCCCACCCACAAAACTATACCATCACTACATTCCCCAATACATTCATTTGGTGGCCTTTCTAATACAACACCCAGTCCCTGATCATGGGACCAGCAGATGACCTTGGTTCCCAAGGGACAGAAGATTATCATGACTAGTGAAACACCTGGGCAAACTCCCCTCCCTCCGTCCTATGTGACAACCTAGAATGAAGAGAAAGATGGCTGCAGCCAGGCTCATTGTAGAGCTGACAGTTCCCCCTCCCCAAAGGAAAGAATCTCCTGTAGGGGAAACAAAAAGCCCATAAGGTATTTCCTTCAGGCTTGTGAGGATGTGTGTTGTAAAATTTCTGTATTAACCGTTCTGCTTTCACATCTATACATTTCACCCACGTAACTTCTGACAGTGGATAGACTTTCCACTGAACGAGGTATTGTAACTTCCCCTTGTACAACCTAGAATTAAGAATTCGTTTTAGTTTCTCAAATGGAGCTTAGCATTCTAGGGACCATGGCAAAGCCTGAAAAAGCCGGGCTTTCCCCCCTTCTTTCCCTGTTTTCAGTAAGTTGTTTATTGGCATGGCTCTTTGTGAAAGAGGGCATAAATTGACGGTAAAAGTAAGCAAACTCCAGAAAGCTTTGAGGTTGTTTACGGGTGCGAGGGGGTTGTCATTTCAATACAGCTTTCACTTTTGCAGGATCCATTTCTATTCCCTCATAAGCCCTAATAAGCAGGCATATACATAGAATGAAGGCTACTGCTAAGTTTGTAAGCCACCCTGAGTCTGCAGAGAAGGGCGGGTTATAAATGGAATTTTAAAAAAAAATTGAAATTCGGTACCCTAGATAGTCAAGGCATCTCTGGTGAAACTCACATTTAGATAGCTCTGTGTACAGTTTAGCCCTCAGTAGTTTCCTCAGCACTTCGCAGACCAATTTAATGTGCTCTTCCATAGTCTCAGTGTAAATGAGAATGTCATCAAGATAAACTAAAACCTCTTTGTACGAATGATCATGGACCACCTGGTTGATTAACTGCACAATTACAGCAGGGCCTCCTTGTAGTCCAAAAGGCATCACTTTAAATTGGAAACTTCCCAGGTTGGATCAACCTGGACTTTGGCCGAGCCCCTGCCAGTGATGCCTTCTCGATGGCTGAAGCAGCTGCTTATGCTCCAACAGCCGGAGTTCCATTGTGGCCAGCAATGGCTCCTTTCAACTGTAGAAATGAGTTTGTTGATGAATGATCCCTTTTATCCCTCAGATGCCATAATTTAATTTTGTGTGCTTGAGGGTATGAATAAAATTGGTATGTACGAAGTACTGATTGGAAATCCCCTTAAAATATGCAGAATCCTGGTGTTGGCAAAATAACTGTTTTTTGTTATTGTTAATTTCAGATAATCAGCAATCATTAAGAGGATGATTGCTTTTCGCAATAATGTTACTGAAGATATTGAAAATAGCAACCAGGCTTGTAAGAATTCTGAAGAAGAACATGGTTAAACACCCTCCTCAGTTGACTTGCAAACTGATATGAGGTTGTGAGGAAGATATTAGTGGCTCCTCCCAACATACACACCACTACATCCTATCAACACCATCAACTCATGAGTCCTCTCTCCAAAAGTATAGTCAAATCCTGTTTTAGTCACTGAAAATGTTTGAAAGTCAGCAGTTATTTTCTATTGGCAAAACTAATTGGTCTGTGTTGATGGGTAAACAATTTATCAGCTAACACCATTAAAGGATTTGTTTATTTACATATCCAACACCTTTCTATCAAACTGCAATCAAAAATGACTTTCAATAGCTTACATAGACTAAAAATAGAAATAATTTACTACAAATACATTTAAAATAATGGGAGGAGCACAACAAATATTAGCAACAAAAACAACTGTCAGAAAAAAGACTAAAAATAAAATTTAAAAAGGATGGCATCATATATACAATCAGGGGAAAGGTTTATGAAACCATTCCATTTTCAAATTTCCCCCCAAAAAATCAGCAAGGAGGCAGCTAGCCTGAGTTCAATCAAAGGGCTGTTCCATGGCATCAGTGCTGCTACAAAACACCTGTGCCATCTTGCTTTGGGCTCCCAAGCTTCAGGAAAATATGGGATTAATGTAACTAATTTATTAATAAAAAATATGGAATAGTAGTTGAATCATATGGACAGAAAAAACATATACACAAAAGTGTCCTGTATAAGAAAAGTGTTAATGTATACCAAGCCCATGTTAGCACTTTAGCTGTTCTGCAGGACCATTTCATCTTGCCCATAGTCATACTGATTGGAAAAATGGGACTTCTAGTTCATCCTCCTTAGAATGGAGTACCACAGACCATAATTGGATTTTCATTGCTTAATGATGTGGCTATTTATGATCTTTCTTGTTGCTGTTATTAAGCAAGTCATGTGTTTGTTAAGCAAATCCAGCTTCCTCCATTGACTTTACTTGCTGGAAACCCCTTGAAAACATCATAAATAGTAATCATATGACTCCAGAATGCTGCAACCATTGTAAATACATGCCGGCTGCCAAGTACCCAAAGTTTGATCACATGATCACACTAATTATTGACTGGTCCTAAGTAATTTTTTCAGTACTGACATAATTTTGAAGCATCATTAAATGAATGGTCATCAGTGGAGCACTACATGCAATAGACTGCCTAGAGAATAAGAGCAAAAACTTGTTCATTTGCTGCTTAACTGCTAGTTTATAGTAGTTTATGAGAACTGTAAAAAGAAAGATTGGCTTAGCTGGATTTGAAAACAGAAGTAGTCATCAAAACCGATTTCTGGACAACATCTCACCTGGCTTCTTCATCACTCCATGCAACTCTCATGCCTTTTCCACCACCACCTGCCGAAGCCTTGATCATCACAGGGTAGCCTAGCAGCAGGGAACAATTAGACAGAAATTTAAATTTTGATCATACATTTATGACAACTGACCACATGTTCAATGACAAGGTCAATAACAAGCTTATTAAAAAGCTTTCTGCTGGGAAGAGGAATTTAAGCTGCATTATCTGTACAGTACAGTGGTTTTAATGACAGCAATCTCCTGAATTTAAGCTGATCAGGTTGAATTAGCAATAAAACCTAGCATTTTAATAAATATCTAAAACATTTGTCTTTTCATCAAAAGATCCTCAAACAAGCAAAACCATTTTTTAAAAGAAATTGGAATTTCAACTTAACATGACAGGAAGACCTGCAGAAGAAAAATGGTATGCTAAATTCATGACAGTTTCATTCGTCCAATCCAAGCACCAAGATATTAAATATGAAGCAGTCAAGATTTATTTATTTATTTATTTATTTAGTTACATTTATATACCGCCCTATTCCCTGAGGACTCAGGGCGGTTTACAGGGAATTAAAAATCCAACATACAAAAGTTAAAAACCAAATTAAAAATATTAAATTGACCCTGTACTCAATTAAAAAGAACCCCAATTAAAAATTTCTCCTCAGCCTGGGCCCGAGAGCTCGAAGAGCCAGGTCTTCAGGCCCCGGCGGAATGATCGGAAGATAGACCACTCTGAGAAGGGTTATCCACATTTTAAACAAAACTGTGGGAAACAACCAATATTCGGATAATAGAGAAATCAATAAAGAAGTCTTCAGTTTTAGAATAAACTTTGTGTACACGTAGTCCTCGAGTCACAGCCATTCATTTAGCAACCATTGGAAGTTGCAACGGCACCAAAGAAAATGACTTACAACAGGTAAAAGGTAAAGGTAAAGGTTCCCCCGCACATGCGTGCTAGTCGTTTCCGACTCTAGGGGGTTGGTGCTCATCTCCGTTTCAAAGCCGAAGAGCCATCACTTGTCCGAGGACGTCTCCGTGGTCATGTGGCCAGCATGACTAGATGCCAAAGGCGCACGGAGCGCTGTTACCTTCCCACCGTAGTGGTCCCTATTTTTCTACTTGCATTTTTACGTGCTTTCGAACTGCTAGGTTGGCAGAAGCTGGGACGAGTAACAGGTACCCAGACTCATAACCATCACAGAATCCCCACGGTCAAAATGATCAAAATTCAGGCACTTGGCAACTGTCATATATTTACAATGGTTGAAAGCACCCTGATATCACGTGATCACCATTTCTAGCCTTCACAACCAGCTTCCAACAAGAAAAGTCAATGGGGGAAGCCAGATTCACTCAATGATCATGTGATTCACTTAACAATTGCAGTGATACACTTAACAACTGTAGCAGAAAAGGTCATAAAATCAGACGTGGCTTACTTAACAATCACTTTGCTTAGTAATGGAAATTCTGTGTCATAAATTCAAGGACCACCTGTACTGTACTTCATTCAGGTAACATATTCTCTTCTCTTTACTTATGTAGCTGATGCCTACCACATAAAGAATGATCTTTATCTGATCTTTTTTATTAAATATATTTTTGCTGAATTTATGTTCTTAAAAGAAGTCAAAGGAAAAGGAGTTGGCAAGCATTTCATCTCACAACAAATATTATCTATTAAAGAAGATATTAAGTTCTATGAAACAGAACGATAAGATTATAACCAATATATACTGTGAGAGTGTCATATATGATGGAAATTCTCTGGGTTCTTTTATTTTTACCTGTATTGATTATCATTGCTGAAATATCATTAGATGAAGAGTTGAGAAATGGTCTCTCTTTTTTTGGCTAATTTTATTTCAACTAATTAAATTGTTGGCACAAAGTTAGACACAGTTTAGAATTTGACAGCAGTACACAATTTTGAATACAGATTTTTATGTGATTTGGTTACTAAACTTCATCATTTTATCTTGCTCTATGTCAACTTAATTTTCATATAAAAATGATTCTTACATACACATTGCTGTATAGAATTTTTGTGCCACTCCTATATGGTAAATTGCTTCAACTCAGTATCATCTGAGGATTTTTAGCATGAGTTTTTCATTTTTATGAGGTTTAGATTTAGAATTTAACTTGGACATTCCAAATTATACTGTGGTTCTGACTTCCTGGACAATTTCATTCGGTACTGTAGGAAATATTTGCTATTATTTCAAAACCTTCTCCCTACCAAAACTGGGAGACATTTCTGACATCAATGGTGCCCTAGAAATGTAAGAAATCTCTCTAGACTGTATTAATCAATCAAGAATCAATTAATACCTATCAGACTGGGATATGGTATGTCCTCTAGAATCTTTGAATTGAGAACTTCAAAATTTATCATATGTGTATTGCAGACATGTCAAACTCATGACATCATGCGACGTCACGTGACATCACATGAACTTTTTCCCCATTTCCGGCAATGGGGTGGGCGCGGTTTCCTTGTGACGCATCTAGCCCGCGGGCCGGCAGTTTGACACCCCTGGTGTATTGGGTAGAAAATTGAATTGACTGATCTAGAGATTAATTATTTTTTACATGACTTCATACTGGATTACTATTTTTATGAAATAAATGAAAAAGCACCAAACTTTGGTGTTACGTCTTTACTCATAAATTGCTATAAATATAGAACTAAGTTTTAAGGTGCAAAAAATGCCTTCCAGTTCTTATAGCAATAGACAATTTGAAAACCAAAATAATTAAATAATTTAGTCAAGAGCATCTTCTGAAAAGCATGTTCATCTCTTGCAGTCCCCATGTAAAAAAAAACCCGATAACCTACCAATTTCCCTTGCAATTCGGACAGCTTCATCTGCATCCTGTAAAAGCAGGAAATTGGACCCACCATTAATCCCATCAGCACTGTTCAATGTCTCTAGGGCAATCATATATTACACTGCCTTCTTCAATACATTTAATGTTTGATTTTACAACCTTCTGACCCACTTCATTCACAGAAATATAAAATTAATTCCAGTAAAATGTAAATTTTACCTTGTCACTGCATTACACAGCCCTTAAGCAATAAAGAATGACTTAGTGAAACACAAAACAAAAAGCCACAGGACTCCCGAAGGATTACTCAAATTGCTCAAATTATTGAATTTAGAAGGTTTCACTAAGAAGCAAAGATCAGAACATTAGGATCTGTCAGCAGCCAGTTAATACCCTTTTTGTTTGCTTTTTTAGTTTTTTCCTATCTTCTAAGGTACCCATGTATCATGTTGGCCTAGATATAGTCAGCAGGGGGAGTTGATTCTCTATTGTTTGGCTATGCTTCAGCATCAACACAAGTATTAGATTTACAGAAAACTTCAAATATAATGTTGCATAAATTGGGTGAAGGGGTGGGGGTGGGGGTCAGGATGAAGGTTAATAATTCAAAAAGTAATCCTAACTTTAAATGAAACCTTGACTCACAAACATTAATAGCATTTGGCATTTTAACAACAGAATACAAACTGTTGTATCTACTTACTTTTATTTTAGAATTAAGATTCTAAATACGACACATGGGTGGAGAAAGTAACAAAACAAGATGGAAATATAGCTCAAATAATGGTTAAAAGTGTACCATCCCAATCCCCAGCAGTTCAAACAAATCTTGAACTACAATCTTGATTAAATCTACAAGATCTTCTCAGACTACATCAATGCAGATTTCTGACACGGAACTGTTCAAAAATAGCAAACAAAACTATTCCTCTTACTGAAATAAAAAAATAGGGTAAGTGTGAGTAGATTTATGCTTGGTAGGCATGTGTTTCATTCCATTCTAAAATTCAAAGCAAATTGGTGAGCTCACAATTCTTATGTTAAGAGTTCACTCTTGTTTTTAAAAGATAAATCAAACCCAAAGTCTTCCTACTGCTGGTTTAGTATACTATATATTCAGAATACTCCAACTAATCTATAGGACTGAATCCTTTGGACATTAAAATGAAAACTGATATTTTAAAAGTTGGGTGTTATTTTTTAATCCAACAGACATTCTTCTTGCCTCAAAGAAAGAGGGGATGGAGGATTCTTGTTAACCAAGCATTAAAACAAAATCTTTTTACTACCTACCAAGAGTGTGATGAAGATTAAGGAAGCTGCTACAGGAAGGTAGTTAGAAAATTTAATTTCCTTTTATTAACTATTCTTTTCTGCATATCAGTGCCTGTTAAGTTCAAAGCAGCCCTGAAACCAGTATCAGCTTTAAATGTGCGGGTATCTCTGTGTGTATCTGTTTAATTCAAATAGCCACATCTGTTAATGAGATTTTACAAACAAAAACTGCTTTAAACCAAACAGAAATCCACCCCAAAAAGCAGGAAAGAATAAAATCAAGATTTACTGTTACACCTTGTTGCTTTCCCTGCAGCCCCGGCAGGCACCAAGTTCTAGCTTAGAGGGACTTTTAAAAATGCATGAAAAGGGTCATTTAAGAATGTTAGTGATTTCCACACATTGAGTCTGAAGGTTCTTTGTTCCTGCCTGTGACAGTTATGTGAGAATACTTCCCCTTAATAGCCTCTCTGTCAGGAAGTGTTAAACCTGCCAAATACAGACAATTAGAGCCTCTTGAATAAAATGCAGGAAGAGTAAAGACTGACGAAGAGCCTGATTACTATAGAGCCAAGGAGGAAACTTCCACATTTTTTTCTCCATAAAAAACTCATGCATAGCTTTATTAACAGAATTTTAAAGTTCAAGCAACCTGGTTCTTCCTCTCTCTTTTAGTTACCTCACCTGTAAACCAGGAATAACTGCTTCAGACTTCAAGCTCATAAGACGTCAACTAGTTACTGTATGTGTATGCTATTTACATTTCAAAGCAGTACTAAAATTACTTTATTACTCCTTTTATTACTAGTGTTAAACTATAATTTGCAGCCTTCAAAAATAAAGGCTATTTCACCATCCTACCAGCCTACTGTTCGTGGAAAAAATTAAAATAATAAATGTTCTTCCTCTAGTCAAAAGCTCATAGCTGCATCGAATCTACTTGCTTCTATTTAAAAGCCAGCCAGTTTACTTCTGAAAAGAGAAAGAACCAAAAGAAAAAGTTAAGAAATCTTCCTTTACTATTTTCCCAGCATTTTTCTCTCCATGTTTTTTTTCTTCTAAACATTCCCAATCATTGGGATGTTAAGCTTCTATTTATATAGCCTGTCTATAAAACTAATCCAGTAAGAATCTTAAGAAGCAGAAATCTGAACTTAAGCCTGGGTACATGTTCTGGAAATCAAAAGGAAAAATCTTTTCCATTTCTAAATTCTTTTGCTCTAAGAATTAACACTGGAAAAGATTTTTTTTTTCCTTCCCAAGCTTCATTGCCATACAGGGTCTGGATTTCTATGTTATGCTTATATGGAGGAAAAAGTAGTTACATCTTTTCTATCTTCCCCCCATGCTGCAATCCTAGACCATCTCCTTACCCAGACCTGACTTAAGAGTTCAAATTTAATATTGGTGCTAATAGCTTACTGCTTGGAGGAGGGAGGTTTCATAGGGAATAAGTAGCAGAGGGAGAGCAACTAACTCTCTAGTTTGTTATTCCTCTGAAGATTATGACATTCCTTTGCCAAAAGGCAAAAGCTTAGGAAAATTAACATTTTTCTAATTTTAATTGGCATATAGGTGGGGATCCTTAAAGAGGTGTTTATCAATTGATCTCCTTCCCTTGACACACAAGCATCACTACATGCTGGATGGATACATCCAATAAGGTTCTATGGACCACCTATAGAAAGATGAGTCTCTTGAAAGAGAGGAGACAAGATTTAATGCCCCAAATTATTCTCTACTTTTGAAAACTTAAACAAATGAAATGACTATAAGTGGTGTCCTGTAAATATAGGCATTTGCACGTTTTGTTCAGTTGAAGGGGAAAATATTTTATACATTCTCAAAGAAAGGCAGGACTAGAGATGTCAGGATTCTGAAGCAAAAATCAGTGTGTGTGTGTGTGTGTGTGTGTGTGTGTGTGTGTGTGTGTGTAAAATCCACTCTAGAGTTGTTGTATTATTACAACAGTAATAATAGTAATAGTAGTACTAGAAGAGTTGGAAGGGACCTTGGAGGTCTTCTAGTCCAACCCCCTGCTCAGGCAGGAAACCCTGTACCATTTCAGACCAACGGTTGTCCAGTCTCTTCTTAAAAACGTCCAGTGTTGGAGCATTCACAACTTTTGGAGGCAGGTTGTTCCACTGATTAATTGTTCTAACTGTCAGGAAATTTCTCCTTAGCTCTAGGTTGCCTCTCTCCTTGATTAGTTTCCATCCGTTGCTTCTTGTCCTGCCTTCAGGTGCTTTGGAGAATAGCTTGACTCCTTCTTCTTTGTGGCAACCCCTGAGATATTGAAATACTGCTATCATGTCACCCCTCACCCTTCTCTTCGTTAAACTACACATACTCAATTCCAGCAATCATTCTTTATATGTTTTAGCCTCCAGTCCCCTAACATCCTTGTTCTTCTTCTCTGTATTCTTTCAAGAGTCTCAATATCTTTTTACATCGTGGTGACCACACCTGGATGCAGTATTCCAAGTGTGGCCTTACCAAGGCATTATAAAGTGGTATTAACACTTCACGTGATCTTGATTCTATCTCTCTGTTAATGCAGCCTAGGACTGTGCTGGCTTTTTTGGCAGCTGCAGCACACTGCTGGCTCATATTTAAGTGACTGTCCACTAGGACTCTGAGATCCCTCTCACAGTTTGTACTATTGAGCAAGGTGCCACCTATTCTGAACCTGTGCATTTGGTTTTTCTTGCCTAAATGTAGAACCTTACTTTTTTCACTATTGAATTTCATTTTGTTAGATAACGCCCAATGTTCAAGTCTGTCAGGTTCCGTCTGTATCTTAAGCCTGTGGTGGAGGAATAGTGACAGATAAACGTACATTTCTACAGAAGCCTATATAAAAGTAAAAACAATCTAAGACTCATTAATATATATATACTTGTACGTGACTTCCATAACCAAGGCCTTATTTCAGTTGCATAATTTGTTCAAGATATTTTAATGTCTATATTTTTTTTTGTTAGTTGCGAAGTCGTGTCCGACCCATCACAACCCCATGGACACCATTCCTCCAGGCCTTCCTGTCCTCTACCATCTTCTGGAATCCATTTAGGCTCACACCTACTGCTTAAATGACTCCATCCAGCCACCTCATTGTCTGTCGTTCCCTTCTTCTCTATATGTTGTTGTTAGTTGAGAAGTCATTAGGTGACCAAAGTATTTGAGTTTCAACTTCAGGATCTGGCCTTCTAAAGAGCAGTCAGGGTTGATCTCCTCTAGGACTGACCGGTTTGATCGCCTTGCACTCCAAGGGACTTGCAGGAGTCTTCTCCAGCACCATAATTCAAAGGCCTCAATTCTTTGGTGCTCAGCCTTTCTTATGGTCCAACTTTCACAGCCATACATTGCAACTGGGAAGACCATAGCCTTGACTATATGGACTTTTGTTGGCAGGGTGATATCTCTGTTTTTTAGTGTGCTGTCTAGATTTGCCATGGCTTACCTCCCCAGGAGCAAGCGTCTTTTAATTTCTTGGCTGCAGTCCCCGTCTGCAGTGATCTTGGAGCCCAGGAAAATAAAATCTGTCACTACCTCCATTTCTTCACCATCTATTTGCCAGGAATTGAGAGGGCCGGATGTCATGATCTTGGTTTTCTTAATGTTAAGTTTCAACCCAACTTTTGCACTCTCCTTCTTCACCCGCAACAAGAGGCTCTTTAGTTCCTCTTCACTTTCTGCCATTAGAGTGGTATCATCTGCACATCTTAGGTTGTTGATATTTCTCCCGGCAATCTTAATTCCAACTTTTGATTCATCTAGCCCTGCCTTTCTCATGATGTGCTTTGCATATAAATTAAACAGGCAGAGCGACAGTATACAGCCTTGCCGGACTCTTTTCCCAATTTTGAACCAATCAGTGGTTCAATGTCCATATATAACATAGCATAATATTTAGCATGTACAGAACATCTTTCAAATGTTATGCTTCATATATTTTTTTAACTCTGTACTACAGTCTTGGTGAATAGGACAGTATTATTCCCAAAGATGTCCTAATCTAAACAGCAAGATCAAAAAAAGTTGCAAAGTTTATTTCATCGTTGAAATTGGCCCGTTTGCACGTTTGTATACAACAGCCCTGGTAAATTTTATGCAAATATGTGTCCTATAGCTACAGAATAGATCCATTTTAATATCTAGCAATGGCTGTCATGGGAACTAGTTTGGATTGAAGGCCAAAGGTAGGGAAAAAATAAATAACTACTGTATTATTTACAGCTATCTACACTCTCTCTCCATAAAACAAAAATTAAATTGAACATTGGCTTGAACAATGGGCGCTATCTAACAAAATGAAATTCAATGGTGAAAAAGTAAGGTTCTACATTTAGGCAAAGAAAACCAAAAGGTTAGATGAATCCTGCACAGTCTTTAGGTATGATGTCACATGATTGCCATCTGTGACTTCTTGCCAGTTTCTTCATTGACTTTGTTGTTGAAAGCTGGCAATGAAGGTCGCAAATGGAGAACTTTTGACTGTGGGACATTACAACTGTTACAAGCCAGTTGGTAGGGCCCAAATTGCAATCACATGACTATGGGGATGCTATGAAAACTGCAACTTCAAGGACTGTCTGTATGTTTCCTCATTCAGCACTGTTGTAACTCTGAATGGTTGCTGAGTGAATGATCATTAAACAAGAACCACCTGTACTATATTTAACATTTAAAGCACAGCAGAAATGTTTCATTCACAGGTCCCAAAATTTTCGTGCCTTTCTCCACTATATCATATTTTAAGTGATCAAGTAACAGAGGCCATGGCAAGACTACATAGATAATAAAATTAATTCTTAACCATTTTTAGTGGGGTTATCATTTTATTTGATTTGAGTTTTAAAATATTTATATGGCTGCCCATCCTAAATCAAACTCCAGGCAGCTCACAACGTTAATTTGATTTCCAAAAAATACTTCATAACATGTAAAAGCAAAAGCAGCATCTTTCAATGACTTGTTAAAGGAGATGTTCTGAAGCAACTTTTCAAAATTGAATTAAAGTGCTACACAGTCTCATTTTTATGGGCAGGGAAGTAGTCTAACTCACACATCCAGCAAGGTTCTTCTCAAATTTTCATTTCTTCTATCTATCTATGGCAGTCGTTTCATTCTATGGGGAAACAAATCACTAATTCTTCAAAATACTGTTATTGTGAAGAAAAGCTTCTCCTCTCTTATTTATGTATTAATTTATTATTTAATCATTCATTTATACTTGTACTTATCCTACATATTTATGCAATCATAAGACCAGGGAGCTCACATACATGGTATTATGTGAGACATATCATAGTGATAGTTTTGAGTTTACTATTCTTTTACACAGAATAAAGAGTGTTATTCATCTCAACAACTTATCATATGCAAATATTTCTATCATAAATCCCACTGTCCCATTGAAGGTTGTAATTATATCTTAATCCAGGAAGGACTTTTTAAATTAAAAATGGGCTTATATAACTAGCTGATTTCAAAAAGAATTCTTACCTTTAACACCCCGTCATAACCCGGTATAGTATTGACCTTTGCATTCTTGGCTAACAGTTTGCTTTCTATCTTGTCTCCCATTGCTTGAATGGCATGCATATCTGGTCCAATGAAAACAACACCTTCTGATGCCTGAAGAAACAAAGAAGGAAGAGAAGCTCTCACCAGAAAAAGTATTACAATGGACCTCTTAGAACATAACTCACATACTACAAGTAACTTTAACTTGAAACAGTACATTAAAAGTATATGAGGAAGAGAAAGCAAAGATCTCAAAATTACTGCTTGTATAAATCAAAACCAGACCAAGGAAAACTAGCTGAAAGTTATAAAACAGGTTTGCCTGACTTATCTGTAGGATCTCACGAGTGAGAAAAAGGCAAAGTCATAACTCTGAGATGCCACAAGACCATACTAAAATATGTTGTTTAAATATAGTTCAGGATTTCATTCTGCATTCTTTAAGGTTCATGTAAAGACAACTTTTTTTTTCTTTTACATAGGCTGAAGACATGCGAAATAGACTTTTAATTTTTTTTTCAGATGAAGAGAATTCTAAATACCAACCTTCATACTAATCAAGAACCCTTTCCATTTTAGACTAATACTGGAAAAGCTGCAGTTATTTGTATTTTATGCTATATTGCAACTTACAAACTTATCTGAATTCTTACAGTATTGAAGAATATACTGTTCCATTCAAATATATTAGATGGTATTATAATGTCAACCCTTAATTATGTTACCCAATCTATAGACATATATACAATACATACTGGGCTTTTTGGTGCTTGAAAGAATGTTGAATGCTAAGAGGATTTATAGTTACAGCTAACTAAGTGATAAGTAAAATGTGACAATGGCAATCAAACTTGCATACATCTCTTTCATATCTACGGGGCTTATTATTTGGCTAACTAATAAGATAATAAAATTATTTATTTATTAGTCTGCCTTACTTCAGGCAGAACACAAAAGGCAAGCATATCAAAGAAATGATTTGATATCTCGCAAATGCATGTGTTTGGTTTCTTACCACTTGGTTACCACATCTGATTCTACAAATTCAACTTCTGTAAAATTTAGAGTGAAACAATAAATTTCTAGCATACAAATCATGATAGTTCACATCTTAATAGCAAACAAATTCATATGTTTTTGTCCAAACATTTCTCCAAAACTAATATACTATTCTTACAAATTAATTCCCTAAATCATCCAATATTTTCCATTCTGCCACACAGTATGCTATTGAAGGATACGGTATATATTCTGTGAAGTAAATGCATTCTTCTGAATAATGGACCCCGCTTATTCCTATTTACCTGATTATACTGATATGAATCACAGTGGAGAGGAAAGGAGCTATTGCTAGGCATTCAGCACATAAAAAGGAAAACTGGGATGGATGGATGGATGGATGGATGGATGGATGGATGGATGGATGGACGGGCAGGCACGCGGGCAGGCAGGCAGACAGACACAGACACACACACCAATCTCAAACATGGATGAAGCTGGATTCATGTCATTATTTGAACAAAGCATTTTTTAAAAAAATTCTGTACCTTCAACAGTGTTCAGTTCTGAAAGCTGCCATGTGGTTTGCCATTGCCTTCTTCCTAGGGCTGGTCTAAATTCACTATAACTCAAAGTCTCCCAGTTTCTAGCCTGATGCTTTAAGCACTACACCAAACTGTCTCACTTAAATGTCTGTTTGTTTGCTTGTTAACTTATTATGCTGCCCATCTCCCCTGTAAGGCAACTTTGGGCACTATTACTTAGCTGTAATATTGAAGGGAATAAATAAATGCATAAAATAACTGTAAACAACGCATGGATTCCCACATTCTGTCATAGTCAACTAAAACTAAAAGAGAATAAGGGAGTTGAAATCTTGGAGAAGAAACTACAGCTAGATAAAATCAATAATCAGACCGATTTAAAGAGTTTTTATATTCCAAAAGTCAAAGCATTCAAATCTATTTTCCTTTTAATACAATTGTACACTTTTCCAAACAGAACACTGAAATAATCAAAAAGCATATTAAAAACATGAAACCAAGAGAGCACAAATAATCAAAGTAATTAGAAAATTGCATGCATTCCAACAAATATTCCCTGTAACTATCAAGGTGGTTACTGATTTAAACAGAAGGAAAGTGAAACATGGGAGGAATTTTCTTTAGATGTTTTCCATATAGGATTTCCTCAGTTCCTGGCAATCAAATCGGTCATAGATTTTTACATGATAAAAGGAATCTGTGGAACTAATCCTAGAAACCTCTTTCTGTTTTCTTGCATAACACCTCCAGGCACAGAAGAGACAAAATGCTTCATTTGCATCCTTAAACATTAGAAACTGAGAATGAACCTTTTCAACTGCAAATGTTATTGCATCTACATTTCCAGAAAGGCGGAAGGGGGGAAGGTTACAGAGTCTACTCAGGTTTATGTTAACTCATCTCTTTTTAGTATTACTGATCAATACAAAGAGAAGACAGAGGCAGCAAAGCCTTAAGAACTCCAACTTTTTTCTCCCAAAAAAGAAGAAAGAAAGAAAGAAAGAAAGAAAGAAAGAAAGAAAGAAAGAAAGAAAGAAAGAAAGAAAGAAAGAAAGAGAGGGAACATGAAAGATGATAAGCAAAAGAAAGAGGAAATGACCAAAGTAAAGACAGGAAATATTAACCATAGTAATAGGTTTTTTTTCCTGATAATAGTTTTCCTTATGTAAAATAAAAAATAACAATAAAGATTGCACCAGACTGAATTAAAAGCATTTGTGTAAATAAAGAAAAATATCACATACCATTAAACTTGAAACTTAACAGCATAGAAATGACAAAAAGCTTCACAACTATTCCAGGGAAACTTTTTGTTGGCTGTTCTTGCAATTATAAAATGGCACCATCAAATTCAGTACACTACATTCTGTTGAAGTAGCTTGCTAGTATAGCAACATCAAAGAAATTTTAGGAATTGGCTGAGTCACAAAATTATGAAGTCGCCTATAGATTAAGCTGAACTCTTGGTCACTTCACATCTATGCAATTTCCATTACAAAAGCATGGTTCTATGACACAGGAATGCAATTAGGACTGGATAAATGTGCCACTTTTACCATTACCAGAGGAAAAATAATGAAAACTGGAGGAATCAAGATGCCCTATAGCAGGGGTGTCAAACTCAATTTCATTGAGGGCCGCATCAGCATTGCGGTTGCCCTCAGGGGGCCGGGTGGGTATGGCCTGGGTGGGTGTGGCCTACTGGGTGGGCGTGGCTAGAGTGCGTATGGCCTACTGGGTGGGCATGGCCAACTCTACATCGTTCACATCAAGGGTGCCTATGGGAGCCTGGGCAGGAGTGGGAGAGATCTGAGGGTCTCTGGCAGAAGGAGGGTCTCTGGGCCAGGGCCAAGGCAGTGGGGGCCGTTCCCTCACTGTTTCCAGGATGGCTTTGTGGGCCACATGAAACCACTTCACGGGCCAGATCTGGCCCCCGGGCCTTGTGTTTGACATGTCTGCCCTATAGCACTTAGCAATAGCACTTAGACATATATATTGCTCCATAGTGCTTTACATCCCTCTCTAAAGGATTTACAATGTCAGCATATTGCCCCCAACAATCTGGGCCCTCATTTTACTAACCTCAGAAGGATAGAAAGCCGAGTAACCATCAGAATCGAACTCCAGGCTGTCAGCAAAGTTAGCATGCAATACTACATTCTAACCACTGCACCATCAGTAGAAATAACATCAAGAGTCTGGATGAAGACAATCACTACAAATACCTGGGCATCCTTCAAGCTGACAACATCAAACTGACAACATCAAGCACACAACATCAAGTCAAGAAGATTAAAAGTGAATGAATCAAGAGAGGGAAAAATTTAAAATCCAAATGCATCCATGTAGCAATGATGACAGACTCTATTTATCAAGGGGCATAGGCGGACATGGAATTCTGCAAGTACACCAGATTGTTGAAGAAGAATGGGCATTGGAAGAATATTTGAAGGGCAGTGAAGAAGATGCTAGTATATCATGAAAGAAAGACCAATGAAAAATAGAAAAGAGGCATGGCAAGATAAAATATTACATGGGCAGTATATATTAAAAAAAAGCAAGCAAAACAGACAACAAGACTTGGCAATACAATCCCAAAACATTTGGAGCACTACATGAATACCATTGGCATTGACAAAATCACTATCAGTCAATTGCAAAAAGCAGCTTTACTTAGACAGCTTACATCTTGTGATGATACTTTTAACAGCATCAAACAAATCTGCCTAATCCAGCTCTTTTCTTTTGAATCTGTTGGTGCCTTTCCAATTTCTGGTATTTGACCTGGCACATAGACTGTTTATAGCAATAGCGATAGCAGTTAGACTTATATACCGCTTCACAGTGCTTTACAGCCCTCTCTAAATGGTTTACAGAGTCAGTATATTGCCCCCAACAATCTGGTTCCTCATTTTACCGACCTCGGAAGGATGGAAGGCAGAGTCAACCTTGAGCCGGTGAGACTTGAACTGCCAAACTGCTGCTTATGTGAACAGGATGGCTGTAGTATTTCATCTAAATCAAAGACCCAGGCAGAATTCCTGAACTAGTAGGAACTGACAATGTCCTATCTGACAATTTGAGGAATCTTGCTCAAATGTGGCTGTAACACTACATAGCACTATTTTGGATTGTACATTTTGGATTAGAAGAAAATGTATCAATTAAAATATAAAGCGTATGAATAAAATCCAAAGAATGACACACAGTAGTGCATTCCTTTTCATAGTTACTTGAAAACAAGTCATTCAGATAAAAGTGTGTTTCTTGCAGAAGACTAATAGTGGAAAAGAAAAGAAAAAAAATGAAAGAAATATTCTGGATTATTTTAATGTGTTGCACACACAAGATTTGTTTTTAATTCTAGGTCCAACATTAGTAAATTATAACTTTTCAAATGAAAATGGAGATTATTTCTCTCCATGCAAAAAAAAAATCTTGTAATTTTTTGCATTTCTACTGAGATTTGCTCACTAGTGCTGGAGCTTGGGTTACTGAAGTCATGATGATTCAACTTTAGATAGACTTCATTTTACTTTTATTTTGTTATTTAGAACTACACAGTGCTGTTTCTAATAGTCATTTCAATGCTTGATAAACTCCAAGGTTCATTGCTCCTGTACATTTTTCAAATTATTAGCTTCTTAATGCATATGGCTTTAATTTACCTCCTACTGACATCCTTAAATGGTTTCCAAGTATTTTGAAAGTAGAACTACTATAGTTATTCTCCACACTTGGCCTTGATCACTGACACTGAATATCTTAAATAGTTTCTACAATTAATAGGATGGATGTTCAAACACTTCTGCTGCAAAAGCTCAAGATTTCCTTAAAAATAGATTTGTATTTGGATTCCTGTAGTGTGTTTGCTCCATTTATTTCTAATGAGTTCCCAGAAGCATCTGAGACTGCTTCTGTTTTGCAAAAAATAAAAATCAAATGTGATTAATATTTCAGATTTTTTTTAGTCTTCAATATGTATAAAATGTGAGCAGTCACTTCAAAAAGATTTTTTTAATACTAAATCAGGTAAGCAGCATATTCCCTCTTTCCATAATTATTCTTACTGATAATAATGTATGATGCATTAAACTGTATTCAAATGCTTCATAATTAAGCCATAGTGGTATTTAAAAGTTTGCGAACACTTTTGAATTTTTAATATTTCTACATAAATATGACCTGAAATATTATCTTTCCGCCCCACAAGTGCTGAAAATAGAAAAAGAGAACCCAATTAACAAATGAATCAAAATTGGCATGTGGCAAAAGTATGTGAACATTTCAATAAGTGGTGTGCCCCTCTTGGGCACTAATAACTACAATGAAAATTTCAATGAAATTTTCAATAACTGTTGAACAATCCTGCACATTTGGCTTAGATAAATTTTAGCCCATTCCTTCTTACTAAAAAGCTTCAGTTCAGGAATATTGGTAGGCCTCCTCACATGAACGATCCATTTCAAATCCTTCCACAATATTTCTATAGAATTAAGGGCTTTGACTTGGCCATTCCAAAATATTAACTTTCTTCTACTTTAAACATTCTTTGATCATAGATCTTGTGTTTTTGAAGTCATGGTCTTTGCTGCATGATCCACTTTGTCTGGAGTTTCAGTTCATGAAGATACTCAAATATTTTCCTGTAGAATTTGCTGGAACAATTCAAAATTCATAGTTCCATCAATGAAAGCAAACAATCCTGATTTAGATGCAGTAAAATGGGCCCAAATCATGTTTAGTGCACTAGTTAAGGTTGTGAAACCAGGAGACTATTAAGTTCTAATCCCGTTTTAGGCATGAAAGCCAACTGTGTGACTTTGGGCCAGTCATTCTCTTCTCAGCCAAACTCATCTCACAAGGTTGTTGTCGTAAGAAAAACAGGAAGATGAAGGAGTATTAGGTATGTTCATTGCCTTGAGTTACTTATAAAGTAATAAAGGCAGGCTAAAAATCTAATAAAAAATAAATATCCCCCCACCCATAATCCAGTGCTTTTCTTTCACTATGCATAACATTTTCTATTTCAGTCAAAAACTTCTATTTTGTCACCATCCATCCACAGAATGTTTTTCTAACCGCCTTCTGGCATATCTGTGTGGATTTCTGTAAACTGGAGAAAGATAGCAATGTTCATTTCGGGGAGTACTAGGCTTTTCCTTGCAATTCTACCATGCACACCGTTGTTGTGTAGGGCTGTTCTGATGATGGTATCAGGAACATGGTACATTTGCCAATGCAAGACCTTACCCTGGGCTTCTTTGAAACCGTCCAGAATATTATACTCTTTGATGTGATTTTGGCTACTTGATCATCCTGGGGAGGATAATAATGGTGTTGAATTGCCTCCATTTGTACACAATCTGCCTGACAGGGAACCAGTGAAGTCCAAACTCTTTGGAAATTGTTTTATAACTTTTTCCAGCCTGCTGTGTATCAACTGTTTGAGGTTCTTAGACATATCCTTTATTTAACACAGACTTGTGTTATGAAGATCACACTGATAGTGAATACCCAGAATTCTGTTTATTAAATAAGGCAGGATGTCTTACTTTCATACCTGATGTCTCATTTCATTGATTGGAACACCCACTCTAATTTCCCCTTCAAATGAACCAATATACTTAGGGGTCTAGGATAGCTTGGCATGGCCAGCTGTGGGTGGCCTCCTCACCAACACCAAGTCACCTCTGCCAACTGATTGCCACCAGGTCATTGCAGGACAAGTCAACATGGGCAATTTGCTGCAAGGACAAGTCACTGTGGGCACCCAGATGGAGAGTGGGTGGGTCGGTGGGCGAGCAAGTGAGGAGAGCCGGGTGGGCAGGCAGGTGAATGAGTGGGAAGAGTGCACAATGGCAGAAGACTGGCAGCCAGGGGCAGATTCAGCTCAAGCCAAAGCAATATCAAAGTTTTTAGTAGAAAGCCTGCAGCTGTTCGTAGGTACATGGTGCTTACAAAGCACTCAGAAAGGGGGGGAAAAGGAGGGGGGAAATCTCCTCTCCAAGAGTGAGTAAATAAAGGTATGCCAAAATATCTGCAGCTGCTGCTGCAAAACAGGACACCCTCAGTTTTTTGTTCCCTGGCACAGTTGGCCAATGTTCCCCAACCTGTCTCTCTCTCTCTTTCTCTCCTTGCCCCAACAACTCACTGAGAAGAGGTGGGAGGAACCAAGCAAAGTAAAAGGAGGGGGGGAAATAGAGGGGAGAGAGAGAAAAATGCAACAGAGGACAAACTGAGAATTCCCCATGGAAAATGAGAAGCAGATTTCAAGAGACATTTAACCCCTATGTAGGTCTGTATTATGACCCAGGTCACCTAGGCAGATGCAGGCTTCAATAAAGGCTGTTTGTTTGTTTGTTTGTTTGTTTGCTTGAGTCCCATCAAACTTATCTGGCACTGCCACAGGGCATTTAAAGCAAGGCCGGTTGGACCAGCAGCCTGCAATTGGGCAGATTATGAAGAACTTGTTGAGCTAGTTGAGTATTATCAGCAAGGAGCTCCATTCTGTTTGGCTGCAACCAAAGCCCTTTTCAAACGACGGGGTGGGGTAGAGTTGTGGGTCGGGAACTGTTATGACCCAGGTTGCCTAAACAGATGCAGGTTTCAATTAAGTCCTTTATTGTTCTGCTATCCCATGGTGAATGGCCTCATAATGGCTGGTAAAGTTCCACCCCAACCTTCCCAAAGGCAACCACCCACAGTCAGTGCCAACACAGTCACACAAACTAAAGTCAATAGTCACCAAAGCCAATTCACAAGGCAGGAAGTGCGTAGTACAGAAAGAAGATGCAAGTCCACAAGGCAAGGTCCACAAGTCATAAAACAAGGGTCAAGGTCCACAAGGCAAGGTTGAGAGTCCACAAGCAAGATTCAGAATTCACGAATTCAAAAACACGATCCAAAGCAGAGTTTTTCCAAGGCCGGGGAAGTGCATGCCAAAGCAAAACAGTTGTTCCCAAGGAATATACCCTCTGATTAAATCAATTTGTCCAGGGTCCCTTGTTAGGAGGGGCAGGGTGGCCTGCTCATCAGCAGACTCACAGACCTCCTTTGAGCTTGTCTCCGCTCTACTCTCTATGCCCTGAACTGAGTGGGGGAGGCAGCTGTTCCTCATTAGAGGGAATCTGCTACTTCTCATCCCCACTGCCTGTCTGCAGCCAATCCTCCTGTGTTTCTGAAGGCAGGCAGATCCCCATCTGGTCGACCACCTCCCCCAATGCCGGAGAGGCCTGGGACAGAATTATCCTCGACCTCTGGACTCTCCAACATTCCAGGGGAAACATGCCATCCCCATCAGATGATCCTGATTCCATCTCCTCCTCCTCCTCCTCCTCCTCTTCCTCTGAACCGGGATCCAATGGGGCCATGACAGTCTGTGGGTCAACTGTCTGAGCACGTGGGAAGTAGAAAAGTAACCAGCTCCTGCTCCTTTGCTGGGCAATTTGCTTCTTTTCGTCTCTCTTTTTCCTGGCTTGCAGAGCTTTTCAAAGGGGGGTTCACTAGTTTGTTGCAAACCCCACCCCTGCCCAACAAAGAGGAGCTCCAAAAGTGCCAGAAGAAATAAGAAAGGAGGTGGTAAAATTAGAAAGCCTGGATCCCAAACCAAGTTGGCTTAACTGGGCTTTCTGACCCACCCTAGCTCTCCATCTGGACACCCGCAGCAAGCTGTACCTGCAGCAAATGGCCCACAGCAGTAAATTGGCAAAGGCAACCTGGCAGTGGCAAGGAGGGCATCCATAGCGGGCCGCCCTCAGGTGGCTGCCCTGAGTTGTCCCATTCCATATAGTAGAGGTTCACATTCTTTTGCCAGTCACCAATATGTAGTTTGGGATCATTTTCCTCAATAAATAAATCGACAAATATGTTTTGACGCATTTAATTGGGTTCTCATTATCCAATTTCATGACTTGTATGGAGAACAGATCATATTTTAGGTCATATTTATGCAGAATACTGAAAACTCAAAAGCACTGACTAACTTTTAAGCACCACTGTAATTGATATTCGCCAGTCATGCTTCTACTTCTTTTGCAGAAAATTCAAGGAATTGTAAATATGATTTAAGTGTTTCTCATTACTGACTACTTATTATGGAATAACTGATTTCATAAAAATATTTGAGTATTTTTATTTATTGGTCTTGGAATTTAATTACTTTGATTTTAAACTTTACAGGGATTATAGCCTGCCCCCACCCTCCGGACCTTCTGTGAGGGCCTGTAGACTTGGCTCTGCCAGACGGCCTGGGGCCCCAATGGAGGACTATCATCCTGAACGTGGTTGATGGACCAATAGTAGATCTTACCTCTCCTCTGGCATCCTGCTCCCTCCCCCCCATCTTTTAATCATAATTTGTATAGTGTGTGTGCATGTGTGTGTCTGTGTCTGTGTGTCTGTGTCTGTGTGCATGATGGTTTTACTGTTTTTACTGTTTTAATGTTGTAAGCCATCCAGAGTCGCCTGACGACAAGATGGGCAGCAAATAAATTTAATAAATAGCAAAGTAACTTATATGGCGGACCTGAGCTTGTCGATCAGGTCGGCAGTTTGGCGGGTCGAATCCCGAGTGCCGTGTAACAGAGTGAGCGCCTGTTACTCGTCCCAGCTTCTGCCAACCTAGCAGTTCGAAAGCATGTAAAATGCAAGTAGAAAAATAGGGACCACTACGGTGGGAAGGTAACAGCGTTCCGTGTGCCTTTGGCGTCTAGTCATGCCGGCCACATGACCACGGAGACGACCTTGGGACAAGCGCTGGCTCTTTGGCTTTGAAACGGAGATGAGCACTGGCCCCTAGAGTCGGAAACGACTAGCACGCATGTGTGGGGGGAACCTTTACCTTTTCAATTTGTCTAAAATAAGAAAATCAAGATTAGATTTGCACAGTGACATAGCATAAGAAAATCCTTAGCTCCAAGGTAGAAAAAATGAAATAATTTCTGTCTCCCTCTTCCAGTAATGCAAGTATTTTAATTATGCCTTCTGCCTCCTTTTTCTTTTTTCCAGAATTGTTTTACCTTTGGAATTCATTTTCAGCCAGAAAAGTTTTCTATCTGTATCTCACTCTTATTATTTAGGTGAAAGCATAATAACTATCTGTCTATAATCTATTTCTGATAATTTAACACATCCTGTGATCAAAACGATGCAGCAAGCTACTTTGCAATCTCTATATTTGACAAAATCTCCCATGACTTGTCAAATTAAGATGCTTAAACTGATTAAGTAGTCAGTGTACTGTATTAATCAGATGCTCTTTTATTGCCTTTATTTATCTTGATGGACCTTCAGTTATTTTCCTGCTCCAGATAACTAGATTGAATACATTCAAAAAATACTCCACAATTTCATAAAAATATCATTGTGATAAAACAATGCAAAGTTATTTCTATAGCATTCTATACCATTGCAGAAGATTCTTTTTATAAGTCCTATAATAGCCTGATCAAATATCAAAGCTGCTTTTTCTTTAAATTATCACAAAATAAAAGGAAATTGCATGACAACACATATTAACTGAAATGGTATCATATTGGTAGCAGTATACAGATTATTGTAGTTACACATGTCAGCAGTAAAATTGCACTAATTCAAGTCATTTTACATTTTAAGCTAACGGGCAGGGATGTTTTAATCATACAGGTAATTGAAAGTTGCTTATTTGGTAGTTTTCTTCTAATTTTTGTTTTGTTTTGTTTTTTGGTGCCTTCAAGTCAGTATTGACTCTTGGTATTTATCTGGACAAATCCCTGCAGTTTTCCTGGCAAGATTTTGTGGGAGTGGTTTGCCATTGTCTTCTTTCCAAGACTGAGCAAGTGTGACTAGCTCCAAATCACCCAGATGGCTTAATGGGCAAAGCAGGACCTGAACTCACAGCTATCTATTCTGGTGCCTTTACCACTATACCAAACTGGCCTGCTGAAAGCGGTTTTATTATCATTCAGTAGCAGTGGAAAGGTGCATTGGCAGAATTCCTGTTTCCTTCTAGATGCCTAATTAATCTGAGGATACAGTATTAACTTCTGCAGGTTATTAGCAAAAAGAGAGCAGTTTTCCAAAGACACGAGTCTTTGATATGATCATGAACTATAATCAAGAAGTTCCCATTCATTATGGTCTACAAAACTTACAGAGGTGAATAATTAATATTTCAAATACAAAAGATACTTAAATGAGAGTGGCTAAAGTGGTCAAAACTTCAGAATGATTTTGACGAGAAAGCAAAGTTTGCTTCAAAAAGTACTCTGAAGCGCAGCAGGTATCACTAAGACTTTTTTGAACCACCGCTGTAGATAAATAGGAAGTGACACAATTGATCAGACTTTGAGGAAATTACTACAGGCTGTTATGCTACATTTAAAGACAGTAATTTAAAAAATGTTAGTTTGAATATTCTAGTCCTGATGTTGGAGTCAATGCATCACCTGAAATCATTACTGCAAAAGCTTGATTTAATACAACAGACTACACATGTAATAAATCAAATTTACAGTGTTATACATTGTTTGCCTGATGACATTATTAAACATCAATTGTGCAAATGACATAATTTGTATAGCATGTGTAGAATTGCCATTCAAATTGCTTAAATTGAAGTAAATGAAGTCATTGGCAGTATTTGCACATCATCATACATGACATAAACTGTCACAATGACATACTTTTGCATTCAATAAATATTTATAGATAATGGGCACCCCCTTCACCATATCAATCCATTGGGCGAAGAGACTATTGTTTAATTCTTTGATGTTGTGTCTGGGAACCTCTGGGAACCTCAGAGAGAATTTTGCTTCAACGCTACTATGATATGTATTCAATAAACAGTAAGAATTTTGGAATGAAATGATCTTGGTGATTTATTTGGATTCTCAAGCTGGATGTTGACAGTTTTACAGTACTTTAGGCATTAAATAAAAACTCAGGAGTGTTTAATATGTGTAATTTTGAGAAATTAACCTGTGTAGTGAATATTAATTAATACAATATATCGGACGATACCAAAATTAAAGGAGGGTTTAAATAAAGGAACAACTCATGGGGTATGATTGTTCAAAGTCTGAAGCCAATTCCCATTATATGCAAGGAAATATTATACTCTCATAGCCAGATTTTAAAGAAATTGAAATGAGATGATGAAAGACACAAAGTTTATTTCAAAGTCACCATTGTCCAACATATGAAAAAATAATAGCCTCCCTAATTCAGACAACTCAACAGAAGAGATGACCAAGGTCAGTTGTGTGAGTATTCACGTGTGGAGCTGATCTTTCGTGCCTGACAAGGACCTCTTGTTGAGCCAAGAGACAACAGCAGTGCATCAGTTCTAATACAGATCCACAGGTCTAAACAGAGTAGTGAAAGCACTGGCTCACTTTTGTAGGGTTACTCTGTTCAATTTTAATAAAAAACTGTTGGAACTTTCTGATAAAATTGTTAGAATATTAAAAGACAACATAAAGCAGGTAAAGTGCTGTATTTTCTTATTCTTCTTTGGAAATGCAAAATGAAGACAAGGCACTGACACAACTCGCAAAGGGACCCAAGTCAATTCATGCATCAATTCTGTAAGGATTGAAATTTCTAAGAAAGTTATTTCAAATAATATAACACATTAGTTGTGTTTTCTAATAATATACTAAAAGAAAGATATTTCAGGCTGTTCAATGATTTTCTAATGCAGCAGTAACAATACCGCTATGTTTTATTTATTATTTCAATATTGATGTATGTTGCCAGCACAAGACATTGTGGGCTGTCCCCTGACACCACTGGATGACATCGCCAGGGCTCGTTGCCTTGGAAGAGTGAGGAAGATTCTCAGGGATGACACACACCCTGGACAGTATCTCTTTACTCTCCTACCATCCGGTAGGAGATATAGGAATATAGCCAGCCGTACCAACAGGCTGAAAAATAGCTTTTATCCGTGGGCTGTTAGGCTTTTAAATGGGACATAATCTTATGCAGAATTGACTTGGGAGGCCGGTGTGTGGTGTAGTTGGTTCACATAGTGTGGTGGGATGGTGGGGTTGTTGTCACAGTGTGTTGGGGGGAGAGAGCACGGGGAGAGGCTCAGCTAATCTCAATGTACACATGTTGTACTTTGACAATAAAGGTTTATTATGTTGTCAATAAAAGATAGTTAATTTGATATTTTCAGACAAAAGGCAATGGTATCTCTATAGGTATCTCCTGTATCAGGGAAACATATCTAGCTTATGCAAACATATGAAAAAGAAAGACAAAGCCATATTTAAAAAACAATATTTATAAAAATTATTAATTTTGTGCTAATTCAGTACTTTATTTTTATTCACTGCTTCAATTTCAAAGTTGCTTGACTCCAAAATAACTCTTGGTGGTTTATTTAAAAAAATAAAAGCAACATATGTATATCTAAGGGAAAAAAACCAAAGAAACTTCTGTGTTGTTCAGATCAATTAAAAAATAATAAAGCTGTGCCAATGATTGTCACAAACAGTAATGCCTAGATAGGCATACTCAGATCATAAATATCATATACCCTGTCAACACTATATTCTTCCAGTTCATGCCATTTGTCTTCTACATGATATATATGCTGTCAAATAAAACATGCTACCACAAGCACCATCAGGCCAAACTGAAGAATCAAAACCCAGAGCAAAAATCTTGCGGGATCTCTAAACTTTAAAATTTGATCCCAGGGAGCTGCAAAGCTTATTATGTCTTTTGTTTCTTCAATCCTCATAACAAACTTTTCTTAAAGGCGGCGGCGGGGGGGGGGGGTAAGTAGAGAGAAGCTGCCTAGTAGACATTGCTCCGTTTTCTTGCTTTGTCTTCAATAAGCTGGAGTTCTACAGTAAGAGAATGATTAGGAGAGGAAAGTTAAGGAGGATGGCTGTAAAAGTAGTAACAAAAGGAGATTTAAAATAGGATATCCCACCTGCCATAATTTTATAGGCCTTATCTTTTTATTCTCATAATGCTCCATGCAACACTAATCAGTGATCTATTGGAAACTTCGGGACCTACTGAAAAGCCTGGCAGGGTATTTGGCTTTCAATTCTTCTACTCTGTTTATTCTCAATACAAGTATGTTCAACAGCCTTAGAAAAAGCCCTTGAACAAGAACAGTCACTTAGCAATGAAATGTAAATTACTGACACAGACTGCAGCTTGGACTTGCCACTGCTAATGAGTGCAGTAAAAAGGGAAACTGCATACTAGATTACTATAACCTTTTCATTTAACCCTATGTGTGCTGAAAAATACAATTCAGCCTATATCAAGAAATTCCACACAGCAGCTTTTTATTTATTCCAGTAATACATATAATGACTGCTCATCAGACTCTAGGTGGATTATAATACTGTGTTTCCCCAAACACAGTATTATATATATATATTCCCTCCAAAAGAGGCACTAGGTCTTATTTTCAAAAGATGACTTACCTTGGGACCACGCAGCCCGTCCTCCCATGCCCAGACATCTGTCATGCCGCTGCTTGACTTCTTCAGTGGCCGCTTGCTGCCACTTGTGGCTGCTGCTCACAGGAGGAGGCTGCATGGTGCTTCATGCCGTTGCCGCTACTTGCGGCAAGAAGCCGCAATGTGCTGTGGGCCATTTCCACTGCTCATGGCAGGAGGCCGCATGGTGCTTCATGCTGTTTCCGCTGCTCGTGGCAGGAGGCCACACGGCGCTTCAGGCTGTTGCCACCGCTTGCAGCAGGAGGCCGTGCAGTATTTTGGGCTGGTGGCTGCCACAAGCAGTTGAAATGGCCCGAAGCGCTGTGTGGCTTCCTGCTGCAAGCAGCAGCACCAGCATGAAGCAACATGTGGTCTCCTGCTCCAAGCAGCAGCAACAGCCCAAAGCACTGTGCGGCCTTTCGTGCCACAAGCAGCCACACCAACATGATGAACCATGCGGTGCGACAAGTGTCGGAGCATGGGAGGACCTGGTTGTGGCTGTCCTACCAGTAAGATAATCAGGTGCAGGGCCTGTGGGGCAGCTCCACACCCTCCACCCCTGCCCTAGCTTGATTTTTAGGAGTGCACCTTGCCCCAAAACTAGGGCTTATTTTGCAGTAGGGCTTATATTAGGCCTATCCCAAAAAATCAAGCTGGGGCTTACCTTCAGGCTAGGTCTTACTTTCGGGGAAACACAGTATTATAACATTAAAACACAACATAACAAAAATAGAAAAGCATGTTAGTTGCTGTTCCCCAAATTAAAAGTCTTCTTCTCTGTATAGAAAAGGTCTGTTTTCACCATTTCTGAAGGGTAAAAGGAGAGCAAAGTTGATCGAAGGCACCAAGCTGTTGTGGAGCAAGGGGGATGCCCCAACTCTCTTGATCTCGTAAGGAATGGATTTGGCCACCTTCTGTTTTGGCTATAGAATGTATGTAGTCCAGAAACAAGGAAACAAGCCGTAAGAGGCTTGATAAAAAAATCACCATTAGTTTCAAGTTTCAAGTTTTATTTAATTTGTATACCGCCCTTCTCCTTGGTAGGGACTCAGGGCGGTTCACAGGGCATATATAAAAAAGACAATACAAAAATTAAAAAAGATTAAACCCATGCCCAGTTAAAACAGTAATACAAATCTAAAACGACAAATTAAAACCCATAATCCCCCGTCAGGCCAGACCAGCCATTTCAAATAGGTGGGTCTTCAGGCCTCGACGGAAAGTTCGGAGGTCTGATGCCGTCCGGAGCTCCACCGGCAGTTGGTTCCATAATGCCGGAGCGCCCACAGAGAAGGCCCTCCCCCTGGGGGCCACCAGTCGGCATTCCTTGACTGGCGGCACCCTGAGGAGGCCCTCTCTGTGGGAACGCACAGGGCGGAGGGGAGTTGATGCCGGCAGCAGGTGGTCCCTGAGATAAACCTTGAACCTCACCCGAAAGACAACTGGTAACCAATGCAGCTCGCGGAGCAAAGGTGTAACATGGGAGTACCGGGAAACTCCCAAGACAACTCTCGCGGCCGCATTCTGTACCAGTTGGAGCCTCCGAGTGGTCTTCAAGGGAAGCCCCATGTAGAGAGCATTACAGTAGTCAAGGCGAGAGGTCACGAGCGCATGAGTGACCGTACACAGGGCATCCCGGTTCAGATAGGGTCGCAACTGGCGCACCAGGCGAACCTGGGCGAAAGCCCCCCTAGTCACGGCCACTATATGATCTTCCAGGGTGAGCCGTGAATCTAGGAGGACTCCCAAGTTGCGAGCCCTATCCACGGGGGGTAAGAGCTCACCCCCCATAGAAAGAGATGGAACATTTTGAATGTCCCGGGATGCCGGAATGTACAGCCACTCAGTCTTGTCAGGGTTGAGTTGAAGTCTGTTCCTCCCCATCCAGACCCGAACCGCCTCCAGGCAACGGGACATCACAGCGAGGGCATCACTGGGGTGGTTTGGGGTTGAAATAAAAAGTTGGGTATCATCGGCATATTGATGATACCCAACTCCAAAACCACGAATGATCTCACCCAGCGGTTTCATATAGATGTTGAACAGGAGGGGCGAGAGGACCGACCCCTGAGGAACTCCACAAGCAAGAGTCCTAGGGGTCGACCTCTGCCCCCCTGCCAACACTGACTGCGAACGTCCCAGGAGATAGGAGGAGAACCACTGAAAAACTGTGCCTCCCACTCCCAATCCCCTGAGACGCCGCAGCAAGATACCATGGTCGATGGTATCGAAAGCCGCCGAGAGGTCTAATAGGACTAGGACAGAGGAATATCCCCTATCCCGAGCCCTCCAGAGATCATTCACCAGAGCGACCAATGCCGTCTCCGTGCTGTGCCCGGGCCTGAAACCCGATTGGTAAGGGTCCAGATAATCCGCTTCATCCAGGACCAAAGGGAGCTGATGCGCCACCACACTCTCAACAACCTTCGCAAGAAAGCGAAGGTTGGAGACTGGACGAAAGTTGTTCAATACAGCTGGGTCCAGGGCAGGCTTCTTGAGGAGAGGTCTCACCACCGCCTCCTTCAAGACGGTGGGGAAATAACCCTCACTCAAAGAAGCAGATATAACCGCCTGGAGCCAGCCTCGTGTCCTCTCCCTAGCTGCATAAACCAGCCAAGAAGGGCACGGATCCAATAAACATGTGGTGGAACTCAGCTTCCCCATAATCCTGTCCACTTCATCAGGGGTCACAGAATCAAACTCCTCCCAGGTAACATTGACAAGACCGCCCGTGTCCTGATCGCCAGACTCTGCCCAGCTGGAGTCCAAACCGGTCCGAATCCGAGCGATTTTATCCGTCAGATGTTGACTAAATTCCTCGGCACGACCCTGCAAGGGATCCTCCCTCACCTCCTGATTAAGAAGCGAGCGAGTCACCCTAAACAAGGCGGCCGGGCGATTATCTGCGGACGCGATGAGGGTGGAGAAGTAATTGCACCTCGCCACCCTCATCGCTGCGAGATAAGACCTAATATAGGTTCTTAACCGCAACCGGTCGGGTTCGGATCGGCTAGACCTCCAGCAGCTCTCTAGGCCCCGTTTCCGACGCTTCATCTCCCGGAGCTCCGTGGAAAACCATGGAGCTCGCTGGGATCTGCGCCGGGTCAGGGGCCGCAAGGGTACAACCCGGTCAAGAGCCTCAGTGGCTGCCCTTTCCCAGGCTTCCACTAAGGCATCCGCCGAGCTGTGAGCAATGGAGGCAGGTGGGGACCCCAGCGCCGCTTGGAATCTATCAGGATCCATTAAGCGTCTGGGGCGGTACCATCTAATTGGCTCCGTGTCCCCACGGCGGGGGGTGGCAAAACGGAAGACCAGCCGCAGGAGATGATGATCGGTCCATGACAGGGGCATAATAAATGGAGAGCCCCCACCAAGATCATCCAACCACCGTCTAGATAAAAAAATCAGGTCAGGGGTGTGGCCTCCCCCATGAGTTGGCTCTGAAATTACTTGCGTCAGGTCCATGGCCGCCATGGAAGCCATGAACTCCCGAGCTAGCTCAGATGAACCTCCCAGGGATGGTAGATTGAAGTCTCCCAAAACTATAAGTTTGGGAAACTCAACCACCAAGCCCGAGAGGATATCGAGTAGCTCGGGCAGGGCTGCCGCTGTGCGACTAGGCGAAATGTACACCAGCAGCAAGCCCAACTGCGCCCCAGGACCAAATCTCATAGAGAGAGACTCACACCCGACTATCTGAGAAACGGTGGTCTCCCGCGGACATAAGGTCTCCCTAATGGTAACCGCCACTCCCCCACCCCTACCATGAGCTCGTGGCCGGTGTAGCACCCGGAAGCCTGGTGGGCAGAGGTCAACCAAAGGGACCCCACCCTCTGGGCCCAACCAAGTCTCCGTGATGCAAGCCAGGTCCGCCTGCTCACCCTCAACTAAATCCCTAACGAGGGGAGCTTTATTAACCACGGACCTGGCATTCAGGTACACCAGCCGGAGCTCAGGAGGCTGCACATCCTCGCTCCCGGGATCTCGGGGAAGACGCAGAGGGTCGGAGCGCCTCACCGCTTGCAAATAGCGGGGACGGCCCTCCCGGTAGCGATACGGCCCCCTGTCTATCCGCCTGCTGCCATTCCCCGTCGTGGGAATTGATAATCCCACGACCCGCTCATGAGCCCCGGCGACAACGCCACCCCGTTCTCCCCCCGTGCTATCAGACCCAAGGCTGGTCTGAACCATGGTAGATCGGCCACCCCCCATAGCCAAACCACCGCTATCTCCCACCCCACTCCCTAACCTTATAAAAAATTTGGATAAAAAAATAATCAGAGGCTTTCTAGATTTACATGGATAGCCCCTGCCCCTGCCCAGCCATCTCTCAGAGACCCAAAACTCGGGCCCATTAGTTTGAACCCTACCAGGAACCAATGCAGCCTCTGTCGAATAGGCATTATTTTGCTGAACCTATATAGACACATTCTAACTAATGCACACCGTTGAATTCTATGCCAGATTTGGGCTTATCTAGGGCAGCTTGACATAAAGTAAAATACAATAGTCTGAGAGATGACAAGAGCATAGATCATTGTTGTTGAACATTACTTGATCCATGAAACAATGCAACTAGCAGACAAATTAGAGCAGGCCTAACACTCTTCTAGGGAAGCGGTGGCTCAGTGGGTTAGGATGCTGAGCTTGTCAATCAAATGGTCGGCAGTTTGGCGGGTCAAATCCCGAGTGCCGTGTAACAGAGTGAGCGCCTGTTACTCGTCCCAGCTTCTGCCAACCTAACAGTTCAAAAGCTCGTAAAAATGCAAGTAGAAAAATAGGGACCACTACGGTGGGAAGGTAACAGCGTTCCATGCGCTTTTGGCGTCTAGTCATGCCGGCCACATGACCACGGAGACGTCCTCGGACAAACGCTGGCTTTTCGGCTTTGAAACGGAGATGAGCACCGGCCCCTAGAGTCAGAAACAACTAGCACGCATGTGCGGGGGAACCTTTACCTTTTTTAACACTCTTCTGGCCACAGTCTTCATTGTTCTTCTAGCACAGGGGTATCAAACTCACAACATCACGTGACGTGTTGTGACGTATTGCAATTGTTTTGCCATTGCCGGCAATGGGGTAGGCGCGGTTTCGCTATGATGCATCTGGCCCGTGGGCCAGCAGTTTGACACCCCTGTTCTAGCAGAATCTCCAGGTTGTGCATATTTCTTTGGGGGAAATACAATCCTACCCAGAGCAATTTATATAATGCGCATGCACACAACAGTGAGTCTGCCTTGCTGGGATTGAATCTGTATGTTCTGTCCATATAGATATTCCATCAGCCATTGCCTCTTGCCAATGGGTAAGACTTCTGCCATATCTCCTGTAGAAGAGTCTGGTCAAAGCCATGGAGGAGGAAAGCAAGGATGGTTATATAAATATCATAAACATCTGCTTAGTTCTAAAAGGAGAGAAGGAATCAGAAAGAAAACCAAATCTTAATTCTCTTTGTGGTAAGGGGGGGGGGATAAATTCTTTGATGATTAAAAGATCCTGAGGAATATTTCAAGATTCTGTTGTTGTCCTTGCAAAAATAAAAGTAGTATTCTAATAATCTTTTTGCATTTTGTTTCCCGGCCTGTCTACCTGATAGGACTGACACCTCCTCCTTGGCATGATGAAAGAGAGTAAAACTGGTACTATCAGCATATTGATATCTAACTCAAACCAACAAATTACTTTCCCAAGCAGCTTCACATAAATGTTAAATAAGATAGAGTCTCTAGGGCCTCTATCACAGATCTGCCCAAGAACTCTATCCGTCTCTTAGGTTGTTGTTACAGGAAGGGGAAAAAATCAGCAACATTAAGTAGGTTGGCTAGAGTTACACAATATAAAAGTGGGATATAAATCTACTATCAGTCAATCAATAAGTCAATCCTCTCTTATCCCAAAAGCACCAACTGGAATGGCACGCTTTTGAAAGACTGGAACAACTATAAAGCAATGTCTCTATAATCCCCAATTCTGTAACAACATATCTCTGCTCACAAGTAAGCTTCACTAGGTTCAATCAAGCTTATTTCCAAATAAGTATGTGCAAAATTGCATTTGCAAATAAAATAGCAGTTGGCTGCATTATCAAATCCTAAAGACAACCCGCTGAATAAAATATGTCCTCTTCTTTTGTTGGCTATATAATTATCTTGTCTGAAGTTATTGTGTACTTACCTTCCTCTTCAAAGGAAACAGGACAAAGACAATTTAAAGATTTTTGAACATAGTATTTTAATCTGAGTCTTCAAATTTAAATGTACTTTATAAAAGACACCAAAAAGACATGAGTTAAATGGGGGGACTGAAGTATTTAAGTTCTTCAAACTTTAGACCTATAGATGTGATTTGTATATAAGCATTTCTGAAGATTAAGATGGTTACTGAAACTATTTCCAGCTTCAGCTGGAAATCATTATGCTCTGATTATGTAAATTTACTTTCTATGTAATAATTTAGCTTTTAACTTTATCTTAGGCATTTAATTCTATAAATTAGTTTCCAATATTGTATATTTGTATAAGCTTCCAATATTTGGGAATATTTATCCTCCACTCACCTTTTTGAAAATAGGCAATATATTTCCTATATTATAAAAATAAGTTCTAAGCTTGCAAAACCGTAAGATAAATGTAACGCTTTGGTATCAGAATGGAACTAAGTAATAGTTTTCTTATTACACTTCACAAGATAGAGGCCTGCACTGACCAAGATTTAAAGTAGAATTAGGGTCTATTGCTTCTTCTGAGAAGGTCTCCAACCAATCATGAATGGGACTAAATCCAAGTTGCATAAATGGATCAACCTCTTCCTTCTTCCTGCTCATCACTTCTCTGTATCAGAAGTCTGAATGGAAATTGCAGGAGGGTTATAAAATTGGGCTCAGGGTCAAAAACAGAACTGATAGATTCAATTATAAAAATATATCTGTCTTGGTTAAGAAAAATAGTTGTATAATTTAAAATCATTTACAAATATGTTTCTGCCAGCTATATTCCAAGTTACATTTCAGTTTGATAAGTTATACATAAAACAGGGAACTAATGAAGGTACACGTGGAAATATTTCCATGCTTCTGCATTGAAGTAACTTGAGTGTAAGGAATAATTCTTTTTTTAAAAAAAGTCATAAAGCCATAAATAAAAGAAGTTTGATTTTCTTCATTTATAGAGAAATGAAAAATCCTATTGACATATAGTGCTACTTGTCACTTTATGACATACAAATGAATATCCAAGAATAAAATGAATCCTGGCTGCATTACTAAAAATTCGGCCAAGAATACTGTCACCAATCTTAACAATCCAAATCCTGAAAACCACCAGATTGTTAGGAAATGAGCCAGGGGGAAATAATGATTGCAAAATTGCCAAATTTGGCAGCTACATAGAACATAATAGCTTCACAACAACATGAACAAATGCTTTTGTTTCATTGTTTTATATTTAGGGAAATTGCCAACTAATGCCAGCCCTGGGACAGTGTAGTGGGAAAACCATTTGTTTCAGAATAAAAAAAATACTTTCTATGAAAATTCAAAGCATCCAACTTCACACCTCCTTTTCTTCAATAAAAAGGAGGGTCAGTTTTTTTAATATAATAAAATGGTTATTCAAATAAAGACTACATGTTACATTAAAATGACAAGTTACTGCATGGCAGCCAATTTAATGGATCAATTCATTCTACATTTAAGAATGGAGAGAAGCTTAGCAGACTACAAGAAAACTCCTGCTAGAATTAGACTTTCATTTGATGAGGGAGTAAATTTCATAAATAAATCCTTGTTTTCTTAACAAGTAATCTGTTCTTATTCAGTGGGGGGGTGTAATACTGAGCTAAGGTAAATATTTTCCACGTTTCAAAGCCTAAGCAAAAGACGCAGGTCAGAATACATAGGCAAGACCAAAGCTGGAAAGCTGTTCCTCTTTTTTCACTGTGATTATTTTATTATGCCAATATATCTTATTTATATTTACATAGTCAATGTAAATTCCAAGAACACAGTATTTCCAATAAGGGCAGCAATGCAACAAAATTTAGTTACACCTAGTAAACTATTTGAAATACAATCCATCATCAGGGGCAGCCAATCTACCAAAGGCAAAAATGGATAGCATATGATTGCATCTTGACATAAATTTATGCATTAATAATTTTAAATTCAGGATGCAACTCATAAATATAAAAGCAATGGATGAATTAATGGGGTTCTTCCTAATTTTTCTAACTGCCCCCAATGCTACTTTGCCACTGAATGCTGTGCACTTATTGCTGCTTCGCATTACAAACATGGACATACATAGCACTACTTCCAAGCCTAATTATTATCATGGTGTGAGGTGCGCTAGCCTTTTAACATACATAAGAAGCACAGCATGGTCATTTGGTGGAGTAATGTATGCATTTTCTCTCCCAATTCCCAAATATCACTAGGGAGAACTCTTCAAATTAAAAAAGCAAACGGATGCAGCAGATTATTATGTATAAGCCCCTTGGACATTCAAGTATTAGGCATTTAGAAGCCACCTCAAGTTTCTGCATGTGTACAGATTTCCATTATCTTTTAATATCCCCTAAAAGAAAACTGCCGCTTGGTGCAAGTATGCAGAACTGTCTCTATTGAATATCTTATTAAAGACGATGAACTAAAAGGTGTGCAAATTTAAATAGGACTCTGAATGTTTTAAAAAGGATATTAGGTATTTTATGGGCTGAAAACACTCTACACCCTCCTGTCTTATAAAAACATGTGGATACCTGAAGCCCAGCGTGAGAAAAGGATGGGACACAAAGTGCACCTTCATGAGTACCTAGCTTGCTTCTGCTCTAGTAAACTGCAGATTACAATAATGCATTTTATGCACTATGCCTCTAAAACTATACGGTATGCAATTCTAAGATTACCAACTGGGCCTTGGCATTATAGTCACATTATACCTATGCTTTCCCGACTGAATTATTTCCAAACTGTTGCAAATCAAAATGTTGGGTTTTGATCACTGAAGCCCTTCATAATGTATAATCAGTGTATCCGAGGAATCAATTCATTCATTCATTCATTCAATGTATTGGCCACCCATCTTACCATAGGGTAATTCTGGGCGGCTTTAACATAAATAATTAAAATTAACATTAAAACCTAAAGACACATGAGGAGGGCAGGGAGAGAGTGGGGGAGATGGGATCAGCTGTTACTTGATCAACCACCTCCAGCGTGCTGTTCCTCCACTAGGGCCCTAAGCCATTTACTTTTATCAATGTGCACAATATCTCTACAATGATGCCTCTACTATCTAAGGAGGTAGGTTACCAGCAGATTATAACTCAATTTGTAACAACCCGATTCTGAATGCTTTGCTAGAAAAATTTGTCTAGTATCCACTGTGCTGGCCTTTCAGCCCAAACAGAATGTAATTTTTATGTTTAATTTCAATCCTCCTAATTGTTTTATGGATGCTTTATGGCTGTTATATGGCTTCACAGCTTTCAGCTATCTTATTGTATTGGACTTTTAAATTTGTTATCCTACTTTGGAAATTTTAAGGACAATTATTAAAATACTTATAAAAACATATTCAGGTAGTCCTTGACTTCCAACAATTTGTTTAGTGACCATTCAAAGTTACAATGGCACTGGAGAAAGTGACTTATGCCCATTTTTCACACTTACAACCATTGCAGCATGGTCACATGATCAAAATTCAGATGCTTGGCAACTGGTTCACATTTATGATGGTTGCAGTATCCTAGGGTCATGTGATCAGCTTTTATGACTTTCTGACAGGCAAAGTCAATGGAAAATTCAGATTCACTTAACAACTATGGCAAGAAAGGTCATAAAATGGGGCAAATTCACTTAACAAATGTTTCATTCTACAACTTAAATTTGGGGCTCAATTGTGGTCATAACTCAAGGACTACCTGTACCAATGAAATATTTTCTACAGTACTTTCTCTGTCACTCCAAGAAAAAAACCAAAACATGGGGGGGGGGGGTGGACCAAGAAGAAACATTAAAAAATCAGAGTATGGCAAGACCTTCCCTCCATCCAAATAGCCATCAGATGACTAGACATTAATACCCAGATACACAATATCTCATTTTTGAAAAGTATGGCTAGATGTTTGCAAAAGCTTACAAAATGTGGCCCAAGAGCATATGCTTCAATTGTCTTCTTATGAATCCAATGAATTCTGAATTCATCTGAATTCTCTCCCACTTTCCTTTAACCTAGCTAAAGGAAAAAAACAGAAAAAGTAGGAAATTAAAGTACCATCACAAATCTTTGGATGGAAAATGACAAAACCCGTCCCAAGTTGCAGACACATCAATTAAGACAGGCCTTTTCAACCTTTTCACCCATTGTACCACTTTTAGGAAATGGCAACATCCAAGTACCACCAGTCGCCTAGCAAGGTGTCAGAAACTTGATGACCAAAAAAAGGAAAAAAGTGATGAAGTACAGGTAGTCCTTGACTTACAACAGTTCGCTTTGTGACTGTTCAGTTACAATGGCACTGAAAAAAGTGCCCCCAAGCCACAGCCGAGCAAGACACCTGCCTGCCCGCCCGATGGTGCTCTTCCTCCTGTCTGAGGTTTTCATTGTTCTGAGGATTTCTGTTGAGGATTGGCAGCGGGAGTGGGGTGGGGTGTTTGGTATTTATTCCCCCCATCTGCTGGGTGGTTTCAGCAGGTTTTGGTCACTTCACATGACCCTGGGACACTGTGACCGTCACAAATATGAATCAGTTGCCAAGCAACTGAATGTAAATCACAAGATGCTACAACATTCCTGCTGATTGGCACTTCTTCTGGGCTCAGCAGAAGCACCAGGATCAGCGCTGAGCTCCAGCTGGAGCCTGGCGCTTCCGCTGAGCCCTGACAGCCCTGCAGCTCCAGCGATCTCTCGCTCAGGCTTGTGCGGTGCTGCCACCGGTTCAGCTCATTCCACTCCCATGCTACCACATTTCTAGGATGGTTGCGTACCACCTGGCAGGTGCCAATGTACTACAGGTGGTACCCGTACCACTGGCTGAAAAGAATACAGTACAATATTGGCAGGTGGATTGTCACTCACTCTAAAATGTATTCTAAGGTATAACAGGACAGATGACTTTCTGTAGTCTTTATTCTCTCTGACACATATATATGCATGACGGTTAGTAACTGGCTAATAGTTATTACCCTATTAAACCTATACAGTGATCCACAATCTTTCCTGACTCTGTGAACTAGCAGCGGTGGTGGCAAGTGGGGAGGGACTGGTTTCACGTGCATAACCTAATCCTGCACCTACACAAATGGACCTTCAAGCACTTGTCCACTGCTTGCACGGTCCAGTTCCCAATGGGCAGCAGACCGTGGACCAGGGATTGAGGATCCCTATTGTACTAGATGCTGTTATGATGCTTTTTAAGTAAGTCAAAAGATAAACATACATAATACTCCTTCCTCCTCCTATTTTCCCCACAAAAACAGAGATGGGTTGTTCTAATTTTCCATCATTATATTTTCATATTTTAACTGAATTCATAGGAAACTATCAGGAAATAGGATCAATTTCACTTTCCAGTTCTACTTAAACATAGCAATAGTAATCCATAGACTTGCATTACTAAAGATGACCTAGAACACATACACATTTTACCCCAGGATCTTCCCACTAGCTAGTCTTCCAACTATCATCAAAAAAAAATTGATCCTAAAAATATTTGACCCTACTATAAAGACTGAACCATGTTCAGTTTTTCAACACAAAAATTGTACTTTACATAGCTCTACACACTAGCTAAAGGATCTTTTGCACTGACTTCTTGAATGTTTACTTCTCTTTTATATTTTAATATTTTTAAATAAAAACTAATTTGGAATCTTGAAAAATCTATTACAGCTATAATAACTATTTGATAGTTATAACTGATAGCCTCATTCAAGTGCAGTCTTGAATGCTAGGGAGCTATGAATAGGATTGTGGGCTTCATATAGCAGGCACATCAGAAATATCAATGCAAATATCCCAGGTATGTGTTCTATGGCAGAGAGGTTCCCAATGAGTATCTATAAGGTGAAACTCTACAGTGCAATTGTGCAATTTTTAGTAGCCCAATTTTAACTTTTTTCACAATTTTTTGTGCCTTAAAGGAAGTAATTTGCTTATAGGAGACTAAACAAAAATTCAGCCATACTTCTTCCAGTATATTGCAACATCACTGGATTGCTTCCCACAACTCTTTAGGACAGGGGAGTCAAACTCGCAACATCACGTGACGCTCATGACATATTGCGACTTTTTCCCCATTGCCAGCAATGGGGTGGGCGCAGTTTTGGCATGACGCATCTGGCCCATGCGCCGGTAGTTTGACACCCCTGCTTTAAGAGATTGAGGTATGGCCCCTTAACACCTAAAACTTGCCCCACCCCTGCTTTACACACCCACTAAAGACCTGTCTCTTTACATGTCTCATATTTGAATATTAGATGAATTCTGCATTCACCCCTTTTTCTAAATATGTATATATTAATATTTATACTTTAATAATTCTGTAGGTTACTTTGCAATATTTTATAAAAAGTGGTACAGCGAATTAATAAATAGACTGCTGCTATAAGATAGCGATAAAAGATACTCACCAAAGCTACTAAATTATGCAAGATAGTTAAAAACAAATACAAATTGTTGTTTTTAGTTGCCCTACCATTCCACAAAACTGCAGCTTAAAAAAAGGAACTGCAAAATAATATAAAGCGGTTTAAATGCAAATTTTAAAAATATATATTTAAAAAGCAGTAATAACACTATTATTACATGAAAAACCATTCAAAATGCCTAATTGGATAATACCATTATTAGAACCAACAAAGCTTTCACGTGCTGCAGATTTCTTTTACTTGGCAAAATATTTTAAAAAGGAGACGATAAAGAACAAGAGAGTCTAGAAATTATGCTAAATTTTTCAGCCATGATCTCTGCATTCAAAAAGTCTCAAGGTGGGCTCACAGACTACAAGACACCATCAGCTGATACCCCTAGCATTCAGAAACAAGCAAAGAAAAAGATGTTCTCTCCTGCTCTGAAGACAAAAGCAATCTGCCCCTTACCATGACAGGCCACGTCATATTGCAGAAATAAAGAAGCATTACAATCTTTACAAAACATAAACATAGTTTTGGTGATCCAATAGATAAACATTGACTAAGCCAAATTAATTTTACTTCTAACGTTGAGTGCAGAGGAAGATCTTTTTTGTTGCTCTCCCCTTCCTCCCACCAACACTTTAGGGGCTTTGTCTTTTGTATATTTTGGGGAGTTTAATGGGCAAAATGAATGACAAATCTCAAAGATCATTGAGACAACTCATTTTACCCCTAAAAACCCTGGTGTCTTATTTTTTGAGAGCAATTCTCAACATCTCACAGAAAGCCTATTAAAAGCCTCACTGTGCTGGAAGCTGTACACTCTAAGCCAGAGGTCTCCAATCTTTTGGGCACCAGGGACCGGTTCCTTGGAGAGAGGTTTTTCCGCAGACTGGAGGGTGCATGGTTTTGTGTGCTGCCTGCATCCCACGAATGGGGCGTTGTTTGTTTGTTTGGACCGGTTGCTGGCATGCCGCAGCCCGGTACCGGTCCAGGGACTGGGGACCCCTGCTCTAATCCAGATGATCACTCAGCCCAAAATAGCAATAGCAAGAGCACTTAGACTTATATATTGCTTCATGGTGCTTTACAGCCCTCTCTAAGCAGATTACAGAGTCAGCATATTGCCCGCAACAATCTAGGTCCTCATTTTACAGACCTCAGAAGGATGGAAGACTGAGTCAACCTTGAGCCAGTGAAAATTGAACTATTGGCACTCAGAAGAATTAGCCTGCAATATAGCATTCTAACCACTGCGCCACCACAGCTTACAAAAATTCACTCACAAAAGGTGTGTGAATTAATTTCCTAAAAATAAAGGAAGCAGTAACTATATTTACTTTATAAAAGGCCCTGAGTTATTTTCCTCATCCAGTGTACATAACATGATCCCAGTATAGTGTATTGGTTGGTAGCCTAGATGCTGTATGCTGTTGCAACTGCTTTTGGACACTCTGAAGTTAAGCATCACAAAAATAAACTGAAGACTTGGGTTTATATTCACAGGCAATATAACTGCCTTTTATAACGATCTAGTTAACTGCAAAAATATACTGTTATAAAAACATATTAGCAAATTGTTTGTTTTAGGGAATGCATGTACTACAAAACTGGAAAATTGATTAAATCATGTCCTAACACTATTAAACTGTTTATTTTCTTGTTGACAATTAAATCAAGATTTAAATCTTAACTAATATCTTCCACACAAAAAAGAACAAGTTGTTAATTAATGGAACTTATTTGATAAATATTACAATCTGTTTCTGAATTATGTAATGATTTAGGTTCATATGATTTTAATGATATACATATCTTCAGGAAACAGAAACGTTCACTTTTATTTTGGTTTTATGAAAATTTCCATTCAATAGCACTCATTTTCTGCAGATATTCATATGTCAGTAGAAATCTTTTCCACTGTTTGGTGAGAATTACCTATTTTTTATTTCAATTGTAGCTCTTAGCAGACCATCAAATAGCCAGTGAATACAAAAGTAGCACACATTTTTTGGCTCTTAGCTATAATCTGGTACTTATTATCCTCCTAATCAAAATGGAAAGAAAGGAGGATTTTACTTTGTAATAAATATGAATATATAACTGTGCTTATACTATTAATTCTTCATAATTTAGCTATACTATCTCAGATCTCCTGATCAAATACTTCAACAAAATAAACAATAACATGAAATCCAAATTCAATAGAACTTATATGTAGATATGTAGGCGTAAAATTATATTATTTGGTCAGATACATAGACTAACTGATACTTTCTAGGAAATATATGAATAACATTGTAAAAAAATTAATATTTATGATAATGAGTACCAATTTTTTAAATCCATCTGAATATAATAGTTCAGAGCCAATATTATAATAAAATAAATTTAAACAGAATATAATCAACAACAACCCAGACATCTTTGTAAGATTTCTGAGGGTCAAAATTTCTTTTCAAAAGTAGTTATTTCCAAATGATAGTCAATGCTAAATTAGCAAACATCATGATTTTTTGTCCCTAGATAATTAGTTTCATAGAAAGCAAGTAAAATAATCCAAAGGAAGAAATTGATCAATGAATACTATATGATTTTTTTTACTAATCCATACTAGTTTTGTTGTTGCTGCTACTGCTATTGATAAAAAAACAAGATGCAGAACTTTCATCACATATGGCAAGTTTTAAATAAATATATTTTGGATTTTAAAAAAAATAAAACTTTACAGAATAGCAGCTGCTTCCCCCTCCCCCCCAGTCATAATTCATGGGGAATCTGCTTTCTTTCCTCTCAACTTTCATTCCTCTCCAGTAAATGCTGGGAAAGGGGGGGAGGGAGGGAAGAGGCAATTTTAATCTCCAACTTCAATGTATAAAATCAAAGCACTAATAAAATATATACTCTGCACTTATGTAGAACATAATTTATCTGAGGAAACAAATGAATTTTTTTTAAAAAAAAACTTACCAAACGCTTGGAAAATTCTTTATTTTCCGAAAGGAATCCATATCCTGGGTGAACCTTAAAAAAATAGAAGACAAAATTAAGTTTTCTAATGCCAGGCATGCAGAACCTTAAATTGCACAATGTACATTCACCTTTTACTTTATATAAGAGGAATTTATTCTGCTGAATCATTTCTTTTGAAATTCATTGTGACAAAACATCTAATTGAAATATTTGCACTAATTACATTTTTAAAAAAACCTCAATTCATCTACTATATCTAGCACTTTCAGGCCCTATATAGATAGGTGGCACATTTAAAAAAATAAGCAAAAAGTGTATCAATTTACCTAAAATTACATAATAAAGCAGGTCACCCAACATTACATGATCTGTGTGACATAGTTCCAGGTCACACATTTCTGATTTAATACTCTGTATTTAAGTGTGTACACTTAATTATATAGAGAAAACCTAACATATTATTCTAGATACACCAAATATGGATTGACCTAGTTGAAAATAATAACCTTCAAAGAGATACAGAAATAGATATTTGACAAGTTTTCTATTTTATTTTCACTTAATTAAACTATCCCCATAATTTGTTACATTTCTTCCAACATAACATTTTCCACACCATTCAAGTCTGTAATATTCTCTATTTTACCAAGTTTATATAGTCTGTTTTTCTCTCCAAATCATTTTCCTAACTGTTGTGTCTCCCAAGTTCAGGGCTATACCATCAGTATTAATGCAAAGTTTCACTTCAAAGAAAACAGCATATAAAATCAGTAGACTGAGATAAAATGTTAACATGCCCCTACACCAAAATAATGAATATATTGTGCAAAATTCTATACTACAAATAACACTTCGTATAATTACCAAATACAGCAAGGTGAAAAAATAATCAGCTTCATAATTTGAATCATACGTAAATGCACAACTAAGAAAATATATGCAGTGAACTAAAGATGAAAGCCTGAACTATTTTTATCTCTATTAAGTCTTCTTAACTAACAATGTAAACATCTGCAGTGTCTGTTGGTTAATTAATGTTGTTTGCTATTTTTCCACCCCCTCCCCCTTTGCAAATGCACCATACTGAAACATTTATTTCAAAAGAAATGATAATGCTAATTGAGCCACTCCAGGGTAATTGCTGGTGTTGGCCGACTCCCATCCCTCACATTTTATTTAAAGATGCTTTTGCATTCAGCAGTTCTGAAGACCACATTTGCATTCAATGATGCAATAACAGCCCTAAAAGTATGTTGTTGTAAAATTTTGAATCTAGTCCTAATTCAGCAGAAGAAAATAGATGGAACTAGTATGAACACTGATCTACTCCAATACATTTCATCAGTAACACAATACATTTAAAAATAATATCTAGATGCACCATGTATTTCCATGCAAGTGTTTGCCACACGCACATTCTCATATAAGCGAGATCATTAAAAAGTTTGAAAATAAACCTATTGCAAAAATAAAATCTCACACTATTGTAAGGAAGATCCAAAAAAGAAGCTATGGCACAGAAAGGGTTAGTGCTCTAAACTAATTGGGATTTTTTTCCCTAGCAAATTTGGAAATGAACTGAAGCTGCTCCCTGGTGTGAAAGCTGAATCCAGCAGCCACCTGCAGGATCAGCGACCGGCACTGCCAGATGCTACAAAGCCTTTGATTTCCAGTAGCAATTTCGGCCACATTTAACTCATGTGACATGAACTAAACTGAAATAGCATATTCAATCATTCTTCCCCTCACTTTTTTTTAATCTTTAAATACAAACTCTAGTGTCCTTGCTTTCTATATATGAAACAGCTGCAGAGGAGAGATTCATTCAGACTCACAGCTTGGGCCTGCGTTTTTTTAATGGCTTCCATGATAGCATCCATGTTGAGGTAGCTTTTACTAGTGGGAGCTGGGCCAACACAGACTGCTTCATCGGCCATTTTCACGTGGACCTGAAAAGAAAAAATGACTACATTTTAATATACATGTGCCAGCCAATGTTTACTTCTATTTCCCTCAGCTATTAATGTTTAAGGAACAAAAACTGACATAAACGGCATATGAATACATTGTGTAGAATAGATTATATACATATATAAATCCCAGCACTCAAAATCAGACATAAAAGAGAAGGATACAGATCTAGGTAATGAAGACAGGTACACACAGTGCAAATAAGGATAGACAACAATAAATTTTACTTTATACTGAAGCACAAACATAAGTGATATTTAGAGAAATAATACACAAATACAAATCTGAACATAGTACACTGATCATCTATATGTAAATTCAGAGTCTAAAACCACTTTGTTAAATATAACAGTCTAATATCTTACTACTTAACAACAAACATTCACGGCTGGTTCCATCTAAGCAGACTCCCCAGGAAGTTGGTGATAATTAGAGTGAACTGAATGAAGGGATGCAGTGGTGTTCCTGCACAGCATCAGGTCAACTCCATGCCCAAATTAAAGCATATGATAAAGAGTTCAATATCACTACACATGAACCAGAAAATCTTGGGATTTTTTTTAAGCAACCTTAGATTTCCAAATTCATTCTGATCTTTTTTGATGTATATTGTCAACTATTGCAAATCTGAGCAATAAGCAATAGCTAAATAAAGTTTCAGAATCAATTTTGAAAAATGCATGTTCTAAAACAGTTTATTTGTTTTGTATTTTAAAGACACTTACTTGATCTTTTTAAAAAATGCTCAGAAAGCATCTGCCATTGTAATAATTAGAAATGGAAAAAAAGTCTTCCATTACTTTATTAAATAAATACTTTAAAATATTAGATAATATTCAATGAAGCATTGCAACATAAGTTATTTTCATTTTCTTTCATTTATACTCTATGACAGAGCTAAATGTAAGATAGCAATGGGAGTTAAAATTATATTTAGCAACAATTTTTTTGATGAATTTAATTAAATTTGTAATAAGCAACAACATCCAAATGTCACACATTAGTATTATAGAAGCAAAAGAAAATTTAAAGATTTGAACACTAAACCTAGTGTTTATTCTTATCAAAAGATATCTAAATAGCTACTGAATTTAAATATAATTTTGATGTTACAGTACTGCAATATTCAAGTTCCTTAGTAACTCAAATCAGTGATGGATGCAAATTTTAGGATACAGTATATTCTGCATAAGGTTTGTAAAATGCTATCCTTAACAAATAAGTAATTTTTCAATACAATGTGAGATATATATGAATTATATAAATATGGTTTTTTCTGATTTCTCTGAAATTAGTGTGTAGCTTTATTTCAAAAGAGCACATAAAGTGTTGTAATTTTTCTCATCTTAGTTAAAAAGTGGTAAATGATGCTTTAACTTCATACTTGTCAATATTTTTAAAAATGGATATATTCTTAATTATTAAAAAATTTAAGAAACTTCAGAAATGCAAATAACTTCAATATGCATTTCAATACAAAAGCTTAGGAGAATTTTCCCACTATTTTTTTAAATGGCCCACTGACAACGATACCATTCAAAAAGCAACATAAATGCTATAATGTTTGTGGGAAGTCCACTGCGGTTCCTTGTACCATTTTTGACTGTTGTGAAATGATTGGTATTTTATTCTGAAATCAAAAGTGATCCTATATACATCTCAATTCTGTTATATTTACTCCAACAAATAATAGACATATTTCAGAATCAATTACCTCCCTTCTATTTCACAAGTAAACTCTATAGTTAGCCCTTCCCTTACAGAGAGGTGGAGGAGGAAGAGGGGGAGGGGGAGGGGGGAAGGGGAGGAGGAGAAGAAGGAGGGGAAGGGGGAGGGAGAGAAAACAAATATTTTGCTAGTGTTTTTACACTTTAGAATTAAAATTTAAAACTCTGTCTTTCTACACTGTGCTAGTTCAAAACAACACAGAATTACTTTAAGCAAAAAAAGGACAATATATATTTTATAATACAATAAAACTGCAGATAGCAGCCAATAAGGATAATAAATGTATCAGTAAAGTTATGGGACCAGTAAACAAACAAAGTCAGGCAAATGGAGAAAAGGGTTCCATTACATTATTAAATAAACAATATTTAAAAATATTAGATAATATTCAATGAAGCACTTGCAACATACTTATTTTCATTTTTTTTAATTTATAGTCTATGACAGAGATAAGTGTAAGATAATAATGGAAGTTAAAATTATATTTAGCATCAAGTTGTTTTGATGAATTTAAATTTGTAAGAAGCAACAACATCCAAATGTCAGACATCTGGGAAGTATTAAAGAAGTAAAAGAAAATTTAAAGACTTGAACACTAAAATTAGTGTTTATTCTTATCCAAAGATATTTAAAAAGCTACTGAACTTAAATATAAATTTTGATGTTACAGTTTATTATGTCACAGTACTGCAATATTCAAGTTCCATGAATAAACAAGACACACCACTCTGTGAAAGCCATTCCATCATCTAGGCACCACAGTCCCCCATCCTCCCACTGTTTCCTTTTTTTCCCCACCTACTGGGACAACACAAAAGCCCCTGAAATTAACAACCTTCAAACAACACTCAAGCAAAGGAAAAACTTTGGGAAGAAGCAATATCAAAAAGACTCCAATTAATCAGAAAGAAAAAAAGCCAAAGATAGCATCCTTAACAAACATATTCACAAAACTGGAACAAAATTAACATATGATTCCTTTAACTTTAATGAGCCACGGTGGCACAGTGGTTAGAATGTGGTATTGCAGGCTAATTCTGCTGACTGCCAGCAGTTCGATCCTGACTGGCTCAACATTGACTCAGCCTTCCATCCTTCGGAGATTGGTAAAATGAGGACCCAGATTGTTGGGGGCAATATGCCAACTCTGTACAACACTTAGAGGAGGCTGTAAAACATTGTGAAGCTGTATATATGTCTAAGTGATATTGCTTTTGCTTTTAACTAGTCTTGGATTTTAATATTGTTTTAGTGCATTTTAACTTATTGTTGTTAGTACTGGGCACCTTGTTTAATCTTTTTTAATATTTGTATTCTTGTATTTTTATATGTTTGCCCTGTTCACCGCCCTGAGTCCTTCAGGAGAAGGGCGGTATACAAATAAAATTATTATTATTATAATTATTATTAAACCACAGCCTGGTCATATTTTGTTGAAGTTTATGTATTATTTCTAAGGGAAGTCCCAATGCAGAAATCCAATATGGAAGTAACAATTCTCAAATAGCTATGAATAAATCAGACAAAAATGAACTAACAGATGAACTGGGATATCAAATTAAGTTAGTTGGAAACACTCTTGACTATTATTCCAATCTGTAAATCCAAACTGATACTGTTGCTTCTAAACAATTACAACTCTACCAAGGCCAAGTTGAATATGATTTACAAGTTGATCAGACACCTCAAATGATAATATTTATTTTTAGATGGATTGAGTATCAGTTTGTTTAAGCTAAACTCCCTAATTCGTGCTGTCTCTGCAGGATCAGGTTATAGAAAGAAGCGGTGGTGGGATTCAAATATGAGAACAATCGGTTCTCTGTGTGGATGCAGCTTCCGGAAGTCCATTCTGGGCCTGGGCAACAAAAAAATAGCTACCGGTTCTGCAGAAGTTGTAGCGAACTGGCTGAATCCCACCACCGGAAAGAAGACAAAATATTTACAGCAACCTCCAAATTTAATCTCAGAAGTCAGCACAGAAGTTAGATGAGGAAGAATGAAAATAGAAAAAGGTCATCCAGTGAACTTTATGATGGGTCATTGGTTTAGTTTTCTCAAATTATTAACATTATAACCAGTAAAATACAGAGAATATTTTAAATCTAATAGCACTAACCAGCATTTCATGGCAGAAAATCTTCAGAAAGACTTGCAAACAGCAGAAATTAGATCATTAGATATATATTAGGATGCCAATATAACACTGATTTTCTTATTCTGGGGCATTTAGAATATACTGATAAGAAAAGCAAGGGAAGAGAATACAGTTCTACACACACAAATATTTTATTTAAATAATTTTAGATAATAAGGTAAGAAAAGGAAGAAATGCATACAAAATACATAGTGAGAAAAAAAATTCCTTTCCTTGGAAATAGTTGAAAGCATGTCATTCCAATAGCAAAATATTATTTACTTACCTAGAATATTTGTAAGTTGTCTTTGCAGTTGTCCATAAAAGCTGACAAATACAAAACTAATATGGAATGCAAGATGGAATTTTACTAATGCTGTATTTTTCAGTGAGGAAAATTCCTTTCAACACACTTTAGCATTATTCAAATAAGGCAATTTCTGTTTTAATTTATTTAATTTATTTTAATTCATTTAAGTTACTATCCTTAAGTATATACATAGATAAATACAATCCAAGGAAGTCAACAAATGACATGGTAAACTGACTCATATACCGTATATATAAACAACAATAGAAGAATAGCAGCAATGTTAACTGTTCTGGTAACTCAACTGAGAGTTCTGGTAAATCAAAATTCAACTGTTATAGAAAAAAATCAAATGTAGCTCCATAGTTCCCAACATTACTTCGATACAGAGTCTACACAGAAACTACTGGATAATTTACAGATTCTCAAAGCAAAAACTGTATCAGAAGAAGACAATAACAAGTCATATCCATCCTGTAGCTAAGATTACAGGATGTATTGTATTCAACTCATAATATTTTTAGTTTTTAAAGTAAATTCATTCATTATCTTCTGTAAGAGTTGAGTAAAATGTTAAGTATAAACTACTCCAAACTGGAAATTTGAAGTTGTGCAAATCCATCTATCATTTTGCAAACTGATTTCACTGTGCTTATCTATATCAATCTACACACACACACACACACACACTCCAAAAAGAAAACAAAATCTGATCAGAGCTACCTGCCTTTACTATTTTAAATAACTATTTTTACACTTTAATTAGTTGATTTTTTTCCATTTGATAGACACTTCTTACATGAATCTAAATGCCTAATTAAAAAGAAACCCAGCACAAAGATCCGTCAGGAGAAATGAATGCTTGGGTCACCCACTGTTCCAGTTATGCAGAGTAGACTAACCCTTGGCACATTCAGGTCTTAAAGCAATGATTCCAACAACATTGCACCACACAACCAGTCTTCATTGCAACCTACTTTCACTTTTTATTCCTTTGTTCTTTTTCCAACATCAAAGGCATCAGTTCTGTATGCATTATTCGATAAGCCTATATTGAACATCAGCTGAAATCTTTCAGGATAGAAACCTCATCAACCTGGCTATCTTTATAGCTCACATCAACATTATAGAACAATGAAGGATTCCTCACCATAAAGTAGATATAATTAATTTATTCAATGAGCATTCTACGCCACAGAAGACAAACCACAATTAACTCATCCCATAAAATGAAGTTAAGGTTGCTTCTCACTCTTAAATACATCAAGGCACAGCAAAGTCTTGAATTAAAACTCAATTTAATGCAATTTACCTTGAAATCCACTGACTCAGGCATTAATTACATAAAGACGTGGCATTGCCAAGCCTTGGTCAGAATACAAATCTAAACAGATTTAGTCATGCAGTGTTCAATACCAGACAATAATGTTGAAATCAAATAGCACTAATAAAGGTCATAGTTCAGAAGAATAGCAGTGAGGATTTAAAAGTGCTTAATGTTTGTATTAAGATTTAAAAAATAGTCTCAGCTCTACTAATAAAGCAAGCTGAAACTCCCATATTTTCTAAACGGATATATTGGAATAGGTTTCTCCTTGAGGTGTACCTCACATTGCAATTAAAAGAAACTGAACAGACTACTTTCAGACTGAACAGACCTTGGGATACCTGCTTGCATATTACAGGGACTGTAAACTCCCCTGAACTCTAAATATTTCATAAATATTTTTCTATGTAAGTATAAATTCCAGTTGCAATCCAACAGCTGCAAAGAGAAATCTGATTACTGCACAAATAGTGCACACATTCAGTATTTTTATGCAATGCTTTTTCAAATCTTTAATGATCATTCCTTCTTCAGAACATCACACTATGGCATCATGAACAAACTGTTCTTGAAGGATATGACTAACAACCTCAAGACTGCAAGTATTAACATGGGGAAGCTGCCCAACAATAATATCATGAACAGCTTTACAGAATTATATCAATAAGAGGCATGTCTCCTGATCCCAAGAAGCTTATCACAATAATTTCAAAAGAGAAAGTTAATAAAAAGAAGTGGAAAAACATTAACAAATGATGTAAGAAATTACAGTATCAGCACAGGAAACATATAACATCAGCCTGCACTCAAGATTGAAATTAAAAGCACATGCCATACAATTGTATTGTATACAATTTAAGGAAAACCTACAGAAAAAAAATACACACACAGTGTGAGATTATCATGACACATTACATCCTTCAGGTAGTTTATTCCCAGCCTCAATAAATAATATTGAGCTTTGCTGTTTTCCTAACTTCAAAGAAGAGTTTCTAAAATTATATATCCATTACGCCCTGGAGACTCCAACATCAGTAAAGTTAAATAGGAACTCCTGGCAATAAAAAATAAATTAGGATCAAAAGATAAAACCATTCATATTACCAAGAAAAAGTAGTGTATTATGCTAGGGAAACCCTTTGTAATGGGTAAAAAGTATTAATTGCCTAAATTTGCCTGAATAGCTCTCCTACTCTTTGTTGTGTGCCTATAGAAAGAAGAGAGCAGAATGCTTTGTGTTATACAAGGAGACACACACACATACTTCAGTTTGAGAGATTCCAAGACCAGAGTTCCTCTTAAAAGAGATGAAAAGAAGCAGCTTTACTGGAGGGAATCTAACCCATCAATCTATAAGGGAGGACTGACATTGCCTTGCTCCCTGGCAAGGCAGAACTCCCAAATACCATATACTAAATCTGGATTTTACAGGTTAATCAAAGTGTATATTACACAAAACCATGCCTCTTATTTATAATCACTAATTACAAGACATAAACACCCATCTAATATATGCACACTCTGTAATGGCTATGCATTGTTTGTGCAAGGGATATAGATAATTTGCTTCCAATCACCCTGGAATTAGCCATTTCCCTCTCCTCATGATAGGATTTAGTTGATGTTTGTGTGAACTTTTATCCTAAAAGAGGCATGCTGGATCAGTAGCTAATTTTCACATAAACATTGCCTTGTAAGCACTTCCACAAATTACAAGGGATTAAAAGAATTCAGAGTTGTGGCAACACAGTGAGCTTAAACTGTTACACCAAAGACACAAGACAAGTCTATCAGGCTTTCCAATGGATGGAATCCCACAATTCCAAGGCATTTGCTATCATAAAACTCACTAGTTCTTTTAAGGCAACAAAATACAGAAGAATGTTGGTGAACTTCGACTTTCCTGGGACTTAGCTAGTATGGCCAATAACAAGGAATGAGCGAAGCTCTTCTTCAATTAGATTTTAATGACTATATGCTGCCCACCCTTATCTTAGGTATGCAGATAATTAGAGGCCCAAAGACAACTTTTTAGACAAAGATAGGAAATTTTCTGCAGACATTTTTTCCTCTTAGTTCATTTACACGGAAACGCAATTTCATAATTTTGTGAAAAATTGTGACTTCATTTTAGAGCATTTTCTGAAAACTATATTTATAGCAATAATTTTAAATTTTGGCTTTCATTTATACATTTATTTACAGTCATCATCAAATAAAATTCTACAGAAAAAAGCATAATAAAAACTAAATAAATACCAACATAGACATAACCATCAAATGGCATTCACCAATCTGATAGTTTTCAAAACTTAAGAATGATTCTATCTTGACACCTTTTGAAAACAATGCCAGGATTGACATCAATCTAACTTCTAACAGAAGACAGGTAAGGCTGACAACCAACAAACATGTGCACAAGCCCCCACCAATCTCACTTTCTATGGTGTAGAAAACTGCAAAGTTTCCATCTAGGATTAGTATGCTGGATGGGTCAGTTCTACCAAAATAAAACAGTCCTATATGGTATTTCCTGATGCACAAAACTTAAGGATATTATTTCAGAAAGATGTACATTTTTCATCTGCAAAATATAATTTAATAAGCAAAAGGATTGCCACTTATTTCATTAGTTGTTTTACTCATGTATACTAATTTATCGCACATTTTAAGCACACAATGGGAGGACCTTATAACAATATATTACATATACCATAAAATAAATAACAAATTATAAGTGACAGAAAAGGGGAAATATTTTAGTAATAAAAATGTCACACTACCACTGTAAAAGCTAGACATTACGCAGTGCCATCTTTCAACAATAAAGACCAATTGAAACAATAATATTAAGAAATGTAGATTTTTTTTAAAAAATCATTCCAAAAGAGGTAATTATATTTGGGAAGCATAATTCCTAATGCTTTTGAAAACAGGTTAAAAATTCAAAAGGGCATGCTGTCTATATCAAATGAGATCAAATAGTCTATAGAAAAATTATAGATTTACTTAACAACTACTTTAATGTTGGAAATGTTAAGTATTTATATTCCACTTTTATCAAAGATTTTTAAGCAATATAAAAAATGAAAGGTAAATATATTTACAATAAATATCAGACAAAATTATGATTTATGAAGTTAGTATATTTTTAAAAAATGAAAGTAAAAAAAGGTTTTTAAATGCCTGAGCAAATGAAATTTATTTAACTTGACACTTACCAAATGAATAACAGGAATTAAGCATAACCTCACTCAGGAAGAAATTCCAGAACTGAGGATCAACCAATGATTCCACCATATGGGAAAAAGTTTTCTTAAATATATGGGTCCTATGTTGTTTAAACATTTTGCACTCCATTGAAAAGCAATGAGGCAGCTATTGAAATTCTTTCAAGACTAGTGAAATATTCTGCATGATAGCAATACTGTCAAAATAAGACTGCACCATTTAGAACAACTTCACACCATTTAGAACAACTTGATGTTTGCAGGTGTCTTCAGAAATATCAATTACAGAAAACTGTGACTACATAATAGTAGGCTCATAGACAGTGCTAAATTACAGCTTGTTCAACCATGGTTTATTGGATAAACCACAGTTGTCTAGCTTCATGATATACATTAAGGTAAAAACTATCTACACACAATATAGTGATTTAGAACCCAATAAATCACATTATGGCCTACTATAAAATGAAATCCAGATCATTCTCTCCTCCTAGGAGAAATCCCAGAATATCAACCAAAACTGATACAAAGTTCTCTAATATGTAATATAAACTTATATAGTCTATAGCAGAGGTCCCCAACCTTTTGAGCACCCAGGGCTGTGGAGAGAGGCTTTTCTGCGGACCGGAGGGTGCATGGTTTGGTGTGCTGCCTGCATCCCACAGATAGGGCTTTGCTTGTTTGTGCGGACAGGTTGCTGGCATGCTGCGGCCCAGTACTGTAGAATCTATACAGTCTATACACTTATAGACTAAAACCATCAGCTTGCCTGGGAATGACGAATGGAGATGGAGCCGATCATGTGACTGATTTGATTGTGTTGTTGCTGCCAAAGGGGGTGGGGGTGGAATGAGATTTATTAGATTTTTATTATCTTATGGATTTTTAAAATTTTGTAAGCTGCCCAGAGTCATCAATGTGCAAGTTCGGGGGAAAATAATAAAATAAAATAAAATAAAATAAAATAAAATAAAATAAAATAAAATAAAATAAAATAAAATAAAATAAAATAAAATAATAAAATAAAATAAAATAAAATAAAATAAAATAAAATAAAATAATAAAATAAAATAATAAAATAAATAAAATAAAATAAAATAAAATAAAATAATAAAATAAAATAAAATAAAATAAAATAAAATAATAAAATAAAATAAAATAATAAAATAAAAAATAAAATAATAAAATAAAATAAAATAAAATAAAATAAAATAAAATAAAATAAAATAAAATAATAAAATAAAATAAAATTCACCATGATTGCAATGAGACTACGTCAAGAAGCATCCTAAGGACTCAGGAACATGTTCTTTCAAAATGGATGAAACTCTATATTATTATAACTTAGACTGCTCTTCTTCCTAGATACCATGTTTGCTCAAGACTTCAATTTTATGAAGACTGAAGCTTCAGTTTACAAACTTTATCTAACCTATTTGTTAAATAAGCCCCAGTTGAAAACTACAATCACTTCTCCTGATCCAGTTTTATCTAATCTATGTAATGCAGTCAATCCTTTTCTTGTAAATTGCACATTAACTGGTACTTATTTCAAACAAACTACCGGTAGTTTTCAGAAAATCACTATTCATACAAGTATGTAATTTTAAAACAAAAACAAAACCTTAGTTTGACAAGAATGTCAAATGAAGCATTACATTTATAGATTTTTAAAAGGTGTTTTTAGGAAAAATAATGGTTTGGGGCACTTTTACAGATAATATACTGTATGTGTTTGTGTATCTTATGTATAAATAATTAAAAGAACAAATAAAAAGGACATTCTTATGACCTCAAACCATGCATACAAATGAATAAATGAAAATTTCTTTTTCTAACCCATTTTGGAGATTATTAAGCACCCTGTATTTGGATACTTTAAGCATCCCTTGTCTTGGATTCATAAGTGAAATCAAAAACTATTTTGCAACTGAAAAGCAATTCCTATAATACTACAGCACTTCTTCACTCACTGAAGTTAGAGAAACTGCTGTCAATCTAACTGGATAATACATTGTTATATCAATTGCAACCAGCCTGCATTCCTCCCCTTGGAATGTCACAAAACAACTAGATACAATGACAGTTTCTTCCCTTGTGCCATCACTCTACTGAACACCTAATTCTCACAGAACTGCCTAATGTCTATGTATCTTTACCCACGTTGTATGGCCCTAGTATTATTATTATACTTTTATCTTCTTCACTACCCCTCTTATTGGTATTATTATGATGATGATGCTTACTCTGCTTTGCACGTACAGTGAGAACTTCTGCACCGGAGACAAATTTCTTGTGTTTCTAATCACACTTGGCCAAATAAAGTATTCTGTTCAATTCATCAATTCATAACTTATCAAAGAATTGAGGTTTAAGTATAATTTGCATAAAAATATTTCCCAAGAATTACCTAGGCAACATAACATCTAATGAAAACTTTAGAAGTCATATACACATTCTTAAAAACGTATGTGTACACATACACACAAACTATGTGTTACCTATGAGGATATTTTTAAAACAGCACACAGGGTACACACTAAATCCTTCTTTCAGGTTAGCAATTTTTCCCTATTTGCTAAATAAAGAAATATTCCCTGCTGAGTCCAAATGATTGGTTTCCCTATAACTCTAGAGACCTTAGCTATCAGTCCCTTTAAGAAACTCTGACATTTTAACCTGCTGGGCTCACAGCACCCTTGAGGGGACTTTACTTGCAGTTTTACTTCTGATGCTGCTGACCACTAATACTGACTCCACAGATAATGGATTTCAATAACAGTCTCCTACAGGTTAACACTTTTGAGCTGCATTGTGATACAGCTTTAATTAAGTTAATACATGATAGTCACAGTTTGGTAGGAAGTTTTTAATAAGTGCATACAGTAATAAAAATATGTCGGTGCTTGTCTATACAACAGTTTCAGTGCAAGTTTACAATTTTACAAATATAATACAAATATATTTGTAGAATTGTAAACTATACAAATATAGTTTACAAGTTTACAAATATAATCAATTCTGTGGATTTATGACATGTTCAATTTCTTTTTTAACAAGTAAACTCACTGTATTAATTTATTAACAAAAATATGTACTAGCAGTTTCATGAGTGACAAGGTTTTGGTTAGGATGCTGAGCTTGTCGATCAGAAGGTTGGCAGTTTGGCGGGTTGAATCCCGAGTGCCGCGTAGCAGAGTGAGTGCCTGTTACTCGTCCCAGCTTCTGCCAACCTAGCAGTTTGAAAGCACGTAAAAATGCAAGTAGAAAAATAGGGACCACTACGGTGGGAAGGTAACAGCACTCCATACGCCTTTGGCGTCTAGTCATGCCAGCCACATGACCACGGAGACATCCTCGGACAAGCGCTGGCTCTTCGGCTTTGAAACGGAGATGAGCACCAGCCCCTAGAGTCAGAAACGACTAGCACGCATGTGCAAGGGAACCTTTACCTTAAGGTTTACCTGGCTTACAAAACAGCCAACTGCACAAGGATTTGGGGCAGGATATGGTTCAGAATACCTTTGGCTGAGAAAGATTAATACATTTATTTAACCTTAGAAGAAAAGTGGGTAATATTAAATAGCTTAATACGGGAGTCCCCAACCTCCAGGTCGTGGCCCACTACTGCGCCATAGTGTATTTGGAACCGGGTTGTGCAAGTGGCGGCCCAGCACACACACACAAGTGCACAGCTCAACTTGTGCAAGTGGAGGGCTGGCGCGTGTACACATGCACATGCAGCTCAATGTGCAGAAGTCAAGCTGTGCATGTATACATGTGCATGCTGACCCACCACTTGCACAAATTGAGCTGCGCAGGCGTGTGTGTATCAGCTCATTACCCCTCTCCCCCCCGCCAGGCCACCAAGCCACAAAAATTGGGGCTCGCTGACCATGAAAAGACAAACTGTACTTTAAAGAATAAAGTTGTGCAGCCATTTATAATCTTAAGATAATAACAAAAATGTAGATAGAAAGCGTATCAATTCTATAAATAAATTAATAAAATTAAAGGATTCCAATTGTCACTTTTTTTCTCTGCCATTGTAGAATCTGAGACTGTATGTTTTCAAATATGGACTTTCTTTATAGTGTTTAAGTTTTAAAGATTTTGGATAACTGCTTTCTTGCATACTAAACTGAATGGGAAAATAATTATTTCAAAATCCCAAACCCTGACAGACAGTACAGAGAACAGTATCAGAAACCAGCATGGAAGCTATTTTAATATATTTCTTGATTAACTCATGGGCCATCCACTTTTCCTACAGACATGTACTAACATGTCATAATCGTCATAATTCATTACCCCCACAGCTAACACACAAGCTCCTTGATTAGTACACAACTCCCAGACGAGCATTACTAATACTAAATAATTCCCTTCAGCCTCCTGCTATTAGACTACAGGCTCTCCAATTAAATATAATGTTGCTGATTAAACATGTTAACCATGTTTCTGCCAGGAATTCTATTCTCCTTACTACTATCCAAATAAGGGTAGGAGGGATGTCTATGAATGGCAATTCTCAAAATACAATGAAGTCATTTAATTAAAATGAATATCAACATAAACATTTGATAAGAAAGATTAACAGGGGAAAGATGGCATTAAATACAAAAAAAACCTGCAAACTTGCTTCTTTAAAAGTAGAATCACATACTTATTTGAAGCAGTGTTTATATTTCCATTTTTGATAGGATTTTTTAATGCTAAACAGAAAACAATGAATCAGATTTCAAAGAAAATTGATAATATCAATATGTTTCACTGTCTTGATTTTTTAAAAAATTTATATTTATTGAGGATTTTACACAGAGTAAGAGACAAATCTAAAGGAAAATGGATGGATGGATGGATGGATGGATGGAAAGAAGGAAAGAAGAAAAGAAGGAAAGTTTTGAAGTATGATTTCCAACCTACTTCTCACCAGATATTAACAAATCTATTATCTTCTTCCCTCTTAATTCTTCCAGAGATCCCTTCAGTCCCTTATTTAATATTAATTTGTTTCAATTATTAAATCTCCATAAATCACCATTTCACTTTTTATTCTTCTTTTAGTGAAATGCCCACAGAAATACCCCCAGTCTTTCAAACAAAGCCCTTGTTTTCTCCCTGGCCAGACAAGACAGTTTTGCCACTTCCACTAGTTCTGACATTTTTACAATCCATTCTTCCACTGTAGGAACTTCAATACTCTTCCATCTCTGGGCACATGATAATCTTGCTGCTGTTACCAGTCTTGAATTAAAAGCTTCTGTCTTGACTTATTATTTAATGAACAACTTAATATATATCGCTGTTTAGTGAATCCAGATGCAATAGAGAAAATTCAAGTTGGACCTCACTCCTAAATATTGGAAAAGCCTGTTGTTTGGGAAAGCAGTCTGGACAGTAAGTGATGCTTTTTCTAAAAGAAAATCCAAAATATCTCAATTCATGCTTCCTGATTGAGTTCCAGGGAAGAGAAGGAAGGCACTAGGGAAATTATAAGGTTAGTGAGACGCACATACATCTCATGTTTGAGATCCTGATAAGAGAAGGAAGATGGAGAAAAAGTACTACAAAGATTGGCAGGGGTGAAAGTCAAACTGAAGGTGGTGGCAACAGCAACAGAACCAGAGAGCCCCAAAGCCCAAAGCCACTCAGTCTAGCCATGGTTCAGTTGAAGCCTGTTCTCTTTATAGACCCTCCCAGCCTCCAGCACTAGGATAGGATGTTCACATCACATAATTTGCTAGGAGCAGAGATATACATCATATCTCATCCCATCACAATGGATGAGCTCACCCAGCAGTCTCATATAGCTGTTAAATAGGAGAAGGGGACCACCGACCCCTGCAACACCCCCGTAGGCGCTGAACCCAGGATCTCTTCTCCCCAATAGTCATTGACTGGAATTGGCCCCAGAATCAGCCCCAACCTATGCTTTCCATCCACAAGGGTATCATGGTTGATGGTATCAAAAGCTGCTGAGAAGTCAAGCAAAGCAAGAAAGGGATTCACCACCATCATCCCACCCACACCAGAAATCAGCCAAAAGCACAACTAAAGCTGCTTCTATTCCATACTCAGATCTGAAACCTAACTAAAAAGGATCCAGATAATCCATTTCATCCAGGGTCCTCTGAATCTATTGTACAACATTGCCCAAAAAGTGGAAGCTGGATACTGAGTAAAATTCCGATAGCAAGAGGTAATTATAAAACACTGAGTATCAAGGCATAAAGAATAGAACAGAAAATCGGGGTGAAAAATCATAACCTGAAACAATAATAGTTTCTCCAGTAAAATTAATCTATACAAACACACTTGTGTTTTATCATTATCTTTTCTAGTTATGTAAAAATTTCTCATAAACATACTTTCTTCCACCATAATGCTAAAGTCACTTATGCAATAGCAGTAGCAGTAGCACTTAGACTTAAATACCACTTCATAGTGCTTTACACCACTCTCTTAAGCCAGGGGTGTCAAATTGCTGGCCTGTGGGCCGGTTTCATCATATTGAAGCCGTGCCCACCCCATTGCCGGTAATGCAAAAAGTCTCGCGATACATCACAACACGTCACATGACATGGCAAGTTTGACACCCGTGCTCTAAGCAGTTTACAGAGTCAGCATATGCAACTATCCTAAACAACTGAAGCTGGAAAGCCCAATTTGCCAAATATACATAATTATTTAAAATATGTTGCTGTTATTATGTCTCATAATTAAAGAATGCACTCTTTTTTAAAAAGTTAAATTTGTACTTTAATACGTCTAACAGTTTGGTTTGATATAAACCAAAGAGAAAGAGAAAGCAGTTAATGATGCTTGGTCTCATTATTTATTAAATTCCTGTATTATCTCATAACAAGATGCCTCAGGAGCATATATTAGAAGCTATTAATGACAAGTGAGTACAAGTGAGCAATTAGAAAACATAACTGTAAAAAAAATATGAAATTTTGATAAGCTCTTCCCAGAGGTCTTCTCATCTTTGCCTATGCTGGTGCATTTCATTTAATTTACCTGATTGTTAGCTTCCAGTTTGTTCAGCTGGAAATCACAAACAAACACTAATTACTTTGACATCACAAAGTCATATTGTCCTTACCACCTCCCCAGACAGCAGGGATAAATTATAAAGGGTAGACATGATAATAACTTGATAAATGATGAGTCACATCACCTCTTTGTCAATCATCCATGAGGGCTCACACAAAATACACTCAATCTCATTACTAAATCCTAAAACTACAATGACAATACGCACCAGGAATTTTATTTCAAACAGCAAGCCACCATGCTGGATACAATCCAACAGATGGCTGATGAATTTTCACAATATTTTACATTTCTCTAAAGATATTCAAACATGAGAGGAAAAAGAACATGGTGGAAGTCACAAATTACTTGTTGCACAAATGTATAACATTTTGCAAATTATGATGTTCAAAATTTTCCAAGTTATATTTTTATTCTTGGACTTCATCCTATAAGGCACACTTTATACATTCTATGATATATTCCACCAATGTTATTCCTACGCTATTGCTGTGGAATTTTCTGAAATAAAATGTTCTCTTTCTGACTCAAAATTATTCTGAAACAATTTAAACAAGAACTAAACCACATTTATCTTCTTTTCATTCTGCTATCCATCATGCTCATATGTTTCTTTCCCTTTGTATATTATTAGATCTAAATTATATTTTAGACCAAACTGTTGCATTTCTTAGTAATAAGGCTTTCCTAAAACTAAGTTCCACCCTTATTGTGGCAATCCTGATTAAGAGAAGTTTAAATGATCATGCTTCTTCTGTGTTCAGCACCAAAAAAATAAAAACAAAACAATGTTGCCACTAGTATTTAATTCAAGCCAAGAAAGAACAAATGTTTATTCAAATCAAATCAAATCAAAATGAGACATCCAAGGAATATCATTACTATTCTTCGAGAAAATATCCCCACTTTTTAAAGAGGGCAGACTACTAAGTTTGTTTGTCACTGCTGTAAAAAGAATGGAAGTTGCTCCTTAAATTATTAATTATATTATATTATTTTTCTAGCTATACTGGTTTTTAAATTTTGAGCATATTTTTTATTTTACAACATTCCTTTATATGTGTTCATTTGTTTATGTAAAAATTTTAAAAAATAAAGAATAGAAATGCAAAAAAGAAAGTTCAACCAAGTAATAAAATGTAATCCAAAAAGAGAAATTCCCACTCAAAACAATTTCTGAAGTAACATATTCCTAAATAAATCATTTCAGCTTCTGAAAAATTATAACAATTTTAGTTAAATATAAGAAGCCTCTGGGAGCATAATAATTAACTGGAAAGCATGCAGTTTTGTTAAATTTACCAATTCAGAGCCTTAGTTCATGCAACAATGGACTGCACTACATTACTTGGCAGACAAAATTTAGCAAGGATTATCATCTATTTATCAATTTGTTAAACATTTATGAAGATTTTATCTATTCACATCAATATTTGGATTTCAAAGTAAACTTGCCACTGATAATATGGACTATTTCTATGCATCCCTTGAATACACTTGATTTTCAAATATATTACTGTCCTGGTGCATGAAATTCCGACTTTAAGACCTAACTTTTTAACTGTATTCTACATTCTTTAAAAAATGTTTGCTTAAAAATACCTTTATGTGGAAAATCCATATATACAGTAAGTATAAATTATAATGTCCCTAGATAGGACTTTAGGAAGGTCTTGAAAATGCATATAACATCTCTAGTACTACCTGTCTATTAAATACATGGTAGAAAGTATGTTATATACATATTAACCTCAGAAATTGTTCTTCTTTACAGGCTTCCTAAGATGTTGTCTCCTCTCTCAGCTTTCTAAGCTCTCTTGTTCATATCTAATGTATACCCTGTGTGGACTTATCATTTCTATGGTAGCAGTGACAACAAAGCACCACTGTATTATCCAATAGACTGATGGCAATGCTTCCACAAGTGGTTTATTTTTTTAAATGTCCTCTCTTACTCCATAATTAGTACATATTGATGTTGAAGAATATGAATGTTGATTATTTCAATTATTATTAAAATGTGGAAATTAGCATTAGCACTATGAAGAATTCAAAGGTGTATTTAAAGATAAATATAAACTGTCTTCATGATTTGAATCTCCCATCTCATCATATTCTTTGTTAATAGAATTTTGAATATCTCAACATTCTTTTCAAACTACATTTATTTGTCTGAATAAAAGTGATTTATGAAATGACATTTCCTTATGTAGGGACATCCTATTAAAATGTAGCTTAAAATAATGGCAAATATTCATTGAGTATTTGGATGGCATCCACACAGATAATAATCTAGAAAGTAAAGTTACCACAAATAATGGGTACTTACAGCATTTGAATCCACATCACTGTGTATGGCAACTGTTTTAATTCCCATCTTTTTGCATGTTTTAATTACCTAGTCAGGGAATGAGGAAGGGAAAATTGTTTCTTTTAGTTAAATGCTTTAAGTAAAAATCAAAGAACTACAAAATAACTACAATTTTGAGATGTTACTTACCCTGCAGACAATTTCTCCTCTGTTTGCAATAAGAAGTTTATCGAAGGTCTAGCAAAGGAATGAGGAAGAAAAAAGTATTCTTCATAAATATAAACAGATACTTACACTTACATTTGGCCTCATTCAATAAATACAAGAATGTGAAATCTAATCATTAAATATATTAAAAATTATTATCTAGAAAATGTATTATGATTTCATAGAAATAAAACTGACCTAAGAATGGTAAAAAGACTTAAAACAAACTTGTGCATTCTCTTTTTTAAAACCTTTATTTATTTAGTTAAGCAGAACAAAAAGAAAAATTATTTTAAAAAAGGAAAAAGAGGACAAAATTACCACAGAAATGTATATGAATGTATATGAACAAAAATATTTACACAATAATTTCAGCAATGGATGCCATATTTTGTAATAATCTATACATTACCTACCGTATATATGTAAGCAATTAATTTGTCAGTTGCAACTAACTTCAGGTCATTGCAGTTGAGACAATAAATAGTTTTCTAACACTGAAAGACTAGTCTGTTAACACTAAGAACATAAATCTATTGTTTGCATATTTTCTTTTTATAGTCCCATATTCAGGGATGAGAACAGGGTTGAAATATCATGCAAAATTATTTGATGGATGAAACCTGGTCTTCATAGTTATTGATTATCTGCCATTGATGGTATCTAAGGCTCTTCAAACTCACTTTTGTTTTTGGAATAGTTTAATGTGTGCCTTTCCTCCCTACAATAGTATGCTAAGAGCCAAAGAAAAGTTTCAAGGCAACCTAAGTTAAAGAGAAAGTAGCTTTCAGCATAAGGAAACATAGGCAATTACCTATTGTTGAGTTGAAGAGAATAGAATTCTAAGTCAGTTAAGGTGGTGAACAAATTATATAAATATTGAAGAGAACATAAGCCATAATTCAGTCCTGTGTCTGTAATAAGACATTAGCAGAGAGATCGATGTCCCTATTACATCTAACCTATGTAACTGCAACACTTTATTAACTAAAATAATCTCTAATCTATGGATGAATGAAACAACAGAAGCTGATTTTAAATGAATAAATAATAATTCATAGGGAAAAATAAATCTGATTTCATTTAGTTTAAACAAATCTTACAAATGAAAATAAATACAGTTAACAATGCAGCCATGAATTAAATGACTTGCCCTTACTGTTACACTAAAAATTACAGGTCAGAATGATATTTAAAGTCTGAGGAAACTACACTTCTCCTTGAAGTCTTAGGACATATACTTTGGTTTAACTCTTTAATGTCGTAAAAAAATAAATATAAGCTATATATCAATCAATCAGAATAGAGTTGGAAGGCACCTTGGAGGTCTTCTAGTCCAACCCCCTGCTCAGCATGAAACCCTAGACCATTTCAGACAATATCAGAAAACAAGTCCACATAAATAATTACCTTTTCACTTGGATTATAAACTGCTGAGTGAAAGCCATGAGAAGTGATAAGGCACCATCTATATCCTGCAACCTGTACAATATTCTGCAAAGGAAAGAAAATAAATGAAATTACTATTAATCACACATCTTGGGAAAATGCTACTTTTTACCAACTGTATGACAAAATAAGACAAAACAATTTCACCAGCTTCTGAAAATGGTTTGTATATCACAGAACTATTAATATTACTAAATATTTATTAATATTTATTAAACATTAAATAATGGAATTATTTTTAAAAATGCCAGGTATTGTTAATGAACTTCTACATCATTAGCCATAAAATTATGTGTTGGTATCACTTCAAGATATTTTGTGTTAAACTATTTGAGATTCTGTACCAATGGGAGATCGAATAGGTCCTGACAAACCTAGCTGACCACTTTGTCATCCAAAAGGAAGAGGAGGGAATTAGAGGGTCAGCTATTCTGGACTTAATTCAAGGTGCTAGTAATGGTGTTTAAAGCCCTACATGGCAGGGGTCCGGAGTACATTAGGGAACACCTGCTGCCAGCGTCTACTTCCCTCCGCCCTGTGCGTTCCCACAGAGAGGGTCTCCTCAGGGTGCCACCGTTCAGAGAATGTCGACTGGTGGCCCCCAGGGGGAGATCCTTCTCTGTGGGCGCCCCGGAGCTATGGAACCAGTTACCGGTTGAGCTCCGGACGGCGCCCGATCTTCGCTCCTTTCGCCGCGATCTGAAAACATACTTGTTCGAGCAAGCCGGCCTGGCCTGAGGGGGGATTGGTGGGGTCTTTTTATTATTTTTATTGGGGTTTTTACCATGTATTAACTGTATTTTTAATCGGGCATGTATTTAATTATCTTTTATTTTTTGTAAATCTCTGTGTTTTATTCTTGCCCTGTACACCGCCCTGAGTCCTTCGGGAGAAGGGCGGTATAGAAATATTAATAAATTAAATTAAATTAAATTAAATTAATTCTTACTAGCAGAGAGGAAATGCTAGAGTGGCTTGAATTTGCAGGAACTTTGGGAATAATGACCGTGTCACATTAGAATTCAATATAACGCAGACACAAGCTGACCCTCTAATTCCCTCCTCTTCCTTTTGGATGACAAAGTGGTCAGCTAGGTTTGTCAGGACCTATTCGATCTCCCATTGGTACAGAATCTCAAATAGTTTAACACAAAATATCTTGAAGTGATACCAATACATAATTTTATGGCTAATGAATACCATAAAAGTCCTATATTTATACAATAAAAATCTAAGTCCGGCAAGGATATTTCCACATTATATCCCATGTTTGTTAATTTTTTAAATATCTCAGAGCGACGAACATATCCACAGTATACTTTCCCCCTCCTATTTTCCTCATAACAACAACCCCGTGAGGTAGGTTGGGCTGAGAGACTGGCCCAAAATCACCCAACTGGCTTTCATGGCTAAGGTAGTTTCTAGCATTAAATAACATTAAATAAGCATATACAAAAGGAAGATGACTAATGCAAAAAAATTTAAATAACATACCAGGATAAAATGCCAAATAAAATTTATAAAATTACTATGTGCAAAACAGAAGCTTCAAATCTCACTGTATGCAGATACACAAACCACGACCTCCCAGCAATTTAAGGAAACCATTGATGCATCTGACCAAAATTAAATTAGGCTACCTTTTTCCTTCAACCCAATTCTTCCTTACCCTACAAAAAAAAATGAGGCTCTATTAGTCAACTACAAGTATCCTTTCTCCTTACATCCCTAAATTGGCCTCTTTTAAAGATCAAGCTGGCTAATTACATTATTTAGTTGTGTAATATATTAACTTTGTGAAATTTATTATAATGTTTTATAAATAATATTAAATTAAGAGGGAGAACACTGACTTCTAACTAAATTTGTTAGGAATTTTAAAGGAGTGCAAAAAGGCAGTCTTTTAATTCTCTTCTTGAACATATGCTTGTAGGTGAACATGTAAAAGCAAATCAAATATAAAGAATCATCATATTCAGAAACCGAAAAGTAAATCTCAATATCATACTGATTGTGACATGGACGTTTTGAGAAATGGAGATGATATGGGAGCAATATTTCTATGGTTATGGCCATAGGACAATAAAGGCTAATTTTGGGGGACACTGAGTGTCAACACTTCAGAAGTGGTCTCTGCTGGTGTGTCACACACCTCCCAAATAAACAAAAGAGAAACAATTCCCTGTCTGCCCCCATGTGAAATTTTCAGAGGCTCAGGAGGCCATGTGAAAACACAGCCTTCTTGTACAACATCTGGAAGATCTAGAGGTCACACGAGAGCTCATCCCATCTCATGCAGCCTCCACAGCTTTTGAAAACTGTCTGAGAACAGAGTGTGCTTTCAAGAATAGTTGTTAGTGTTAGTGAACACTGGCAGATCACCCCAAACATCATGGCATGTCACCTTTGACCCATGTCATAGGTTCACCATCACAGTCATAGAAAGTATAATGGAAGGCAACAAGTTACCCGTTCTATAGGGAGGGAGATTGGAAATATGGTACAGATCCCAATTTCTAGCCCACCAACCTCAGTCCTAAGGTCAGGTGACAGGATTCTGATGGCCTCAGGTTAATGCCAGAACTCTGCATAATAAAATTGTGTTACTCCACAACAAGCAGTGAATGTAACCACAGATACGGCTTCCATAACAAAGACCTAACTGGGTCACAATGATGACACAGTCCTGTCTGAAATTTGCTTGCACCAAAACCCCTGGTGCCATGGCAATTATTATTTATGACATCTTAACTGCCACCAGAAACTGCCCCACAAGTGACTGGATGTGGATGTGACTGCCTATACTGTAGGTTGCATGAGCCTTAGGGACAGGCTACAGCTGTTGCTGGTAAGCATCTATATTTCTCTATTCTTTATTATTATTATTATTATTATTATTATTATTATTATTATTATTATTTATTAAATTTCTATACTGCCCTTCTCCCAAAGGACTCGGGGAGGTGTACAGGGCAATAAGTTAAAAGTAAAATTAAATTAATTTAGCCCTAACAATAAATAGTTAAAAATAAACCCAACCCCTTAGTCCAAGCCGGCCTGTTCAAACAACCAGGTCTTCAGATCACGGCAGAAAGAGCGAAGGTCGGGAGCCATCCGGAGCTCAACAGGCAATTGATTCCAAAGGGCTGGCGCACCCACAGAGAATGCTCTCCCCCTGGGGGCCACCAGCCGGCAGTCCCTGACCGACGGCACCCTGAGGAGGCCCTCTCTGTGGGAGCGCACAGGACGAAGGGAAGTTGACGCTGGCAGCAGGTGCTCCCATAAGTAATCCGGACCCATGCCATTTAGGGCTTTATAGGTCATCACCAGCACCTTGAATCTCACCCGGAGGGCAACTGGAAGCCAATGCAGCTCACGGAGAAGAGGCGTTATATGGGAGTATCGGGAAACCCCCATCACAACTCGCGCGGCCGCATTCTGCACCAGTTGAAGCCTCCAAGTGGTCCTCAAGGGCAGCCCCATGTAGAGAGCATTGCAGTAGTCTATCCGAGAGGTCACGAGCGCATGGGTGACTGTACACAGGGCACCCCGGTCCAGATAGGGCCGCAACTGGTGCACCAGGCGAACCTGGGCAAAAGCCCCCCTGATGTGTCTGAAGAACTGCATTCCACAATTCTGTTCAAGGCTACCTGGTCTCTTTTAGGGAAAAGTTAGGATAAAGTTGTTCCTACAAACTGCTGTGATACGTTTGCAAGGTTTTTTGAGGGGGGGGAAACACTCAGTGTGGACTCTACTTTGACATGGATAACCTGGTACATTGAGTGAGGTTTTGAGGGATTATCTGGGATTCGTTTGACTATGTTGAGACTGATGAAAAGGTGGTCATTGTGCCCCCTTCTAAAGCACCATACTCTCAGTCTAGCCAATCTGAACAACTATCAACTAATCCTTAACAAAAGAGGATTCCCATCTTTTTGGCCACTTTGTGCTTAGTAGAGGTTTTAGAAACAAAAACAAAAGCAAATAATAAAACTGGGTGTTGGTGGCACAGTTCTCTGGAATCACCTTCAAATGCTGAGCCATCAGAGTAGCTATCTCACTTTGCAAATCTTCCAAGGAGAAAGTGAAGCATACAAAAGTTCATGAAATAAACTCCTGAGGCACTTCCCAGAGGGCTCAGTTCCACACTTTTTTTCTCTTTTGTGAAAGAAGTACGGCACGTAAAGCATAGAAAAGTGTTGTTTGCAAGCATTACCAGTGAGGAGGAAGAGGAGATTTTCCTAAAGCCCCCAAAGGCAGATTTGATGATTTGGTGGGCCTCAACATTCCCTAAGGGGGTACAGTGGCCTAGCAGTTAAGATGCTAGGCTTGTCAATCAGAAGATTGGCTGTTTGAGACCCAAGCACCACATGACAGGGTGAGCCCGTTCTTGCCCCAGCTCTTGCCAACCTAGCAGTTCGAAAGCATGCAAATGCAAGTACATAAATAGGTACCACTTCAGTGGGAAGGTAGCAGCATTCTGTCCTCCTCAGCATATAGTCATGCCAACCACATGACCACAGAAGCATATAAGAAGGTATAAAATGCTTCAGATTCAAAGCCAGATGACGACTCAGGTTTATGCATACATGTTGCATTTATTGGCAATCCTTAAAGAAATTGCATTTTTTTCTTGAGTTTCTACAGTAGCTGTACAATCCTAGAAAAATGCACATTTGATCTAAAGTGATGATGACAGTACAACCAGCTGTTTCAGAGCCTTGAGAATTCCTGATTCATTACTATAGCAGCCAGACACAAAAAGCCTCAGATTCTCACATTCCAAGCTGCAAAACCCAGACCGTTTTTTTTTTTTTGAGTTTGAACATAATACAAAAACCCACCAAACTTGCTTCTTATGACCACAGCTGAAATGAAAAGAGAAGCGAAGCAAAAGTATCTTGTGGATCATTTGGTCATTGGTCACTTCCAGCTCTTTGTGATATGATTTACATTGTTTGTCTAGGATTGTTGCTATTTGCTTCTTTGTAAGTAAGTTAACATTTGTTAACAATTTAGCAATAGTGTGTAGGCACCTTAGTCTTCTCTTGGCTTTTTTCTTTGTCTTTGATTTTTTTCAAGCATCAGTGAATCTTACTTTTCAAGCATTTCATGAAACTTATTTTTGCATGATGTAGGACTTGCATGTAAGAGCAAATTCCTAAACATTTAACCTTTACTGTAGTGTCATTATTACTGCTTTTGATGAACATTATAGTATAGTCTCACTGGAGAAGAGCCTAATGCTGGGAAAGATTGAGGGCAATAGAAGAAGGGGACAACAGAGAATGAGGTGGCTGGATGGAGTCACTGAAGCAGTAGGCGTGAGCTTAGATCAGACATGTCAAACACAAGGCCCGGGGGCCAGATCCGGCCCGCGAAGTGGTTTCATGCGGCCCACGAAGCCATCCTGGAAACAGTGAGGGAACGGCCCCCACTGCCTTGGCCCTGGCCCTGAGACCCTCCTTCTGCCAGAGACCCTCAGATCTGTCCCACTCCTGCCCAGGCCTCCATAGGCACCCTTGATGCGAACAATGCAGAGCTGGCCATGCCCACCCAGTAGGCCATATGCACTCTAGCCACACCCACCCAGTAGGCCACGCCCACCCAGGCCACACCCACCCGGCCCCTTGAGGGCAACCGCAATGCTGATGCGGCCCTCAATGAAATTGAGTTTGACACCCCTGGCTTAGATGGACTCCAGAAGATGGTAGAGGACAGGAAGGCCTGGAGGAACATTGTCCATAGGGTCGCGATGGGTCGGACACGACTTCGCAACTAACAACAACAACAACAATAGTTTTATTTCATTGAGCATTGAATTTTTTGCTCTTCTTGTACTCTTAACACATTCTCAGCAATTTTCTCCATTTAAAAGTATCTAAGAGTGCAACACAGTGCACTCTTTTCTTTCATTATCAATAGAAGATTCCTTAAGTTGCATTTAATTTTACTTTCCAGAATGTCTGATTTTAAATTAATGATCAGGTCTTATATATAGTATACATTTTAGGGTTGCCTTCTGTGCATCTTTACCATTTGCATCAAATGTACAATAATAGATTTATTGTTGCGTAAGGAATCTTATCAACTAGTTTAAAATGTCAGATGGTTTTACTTTTCCTTCTCATTTCTCAAACACTGATTTTGGTTTTAAAATTACAGGTTTCACTTCAAACTCCCTGTTTGTTTTCATTTAATCTTTAAAGCAGCAACTGCTGAAAATCTGAGTCACATGTATGAGTTTGCAAAGGAAATTAGTACTTTCATGATTTTCATGCTTAATTATTTGTATTCAGCTTGCACATTAATCAAGATTTCAGGAACAGGCAGCATTTGGAACTTAATTTTCAGAAAGATGTCAAAAGAGAAATCAATTAACTGTTCTTCAGAAGTAATATATGTTATCTCTTTTCAGTTCAACAAAGGTTCTCCAATCCAGTTATACTTTACATTTGTATATCAAGAAAATATTTTTAATGGAAGTTCACTGAAGAAAGATGATTGAAGGTATAGTTCTTCACACTGTCACCATTTTTGTATTACTATTTTCAACAGAGCGTTTTATACAATGAAATATTTCCAGAAATTTACTTATTTTCCTCTGCCACAACTCATGTCTTTTAATTAAAGAATTTCAGTGTGTCATTGAGTTGAAGAATATATTACTTCTGACATTTTCCTATGTGGCAGGAAGAGTAATCAGCTTCATCTGAACTTATATATTCTGAATCAAGAGGCTGTATATACATCATACAGTGGAAACACATGGCACCAAAAATTTTAACCAGAATAAAAGCTTGACTCTCCCATGCTGGCATGCCATAGACCACGGGTCCCTAACCCCCTGGCTACGGCCCACTACCGGGCCTTGGCCCATTTGGAACCGGGCTGCAGAAGCAGCAAGTGACTGCACGCACACACAGCTTTCACTTGCACAAGCGAGTGTGCACATGCACACAGCTTCAGGTGTGCCTGCCGCTCATGCAAATAGAGCTGCGTACTTGTGCTCAACTGCTGCTCAAGCATAACCATTCCCTCTCCCTTCCCCCCGCCGTCGGTCTGCAAAGCCGGAAAGGTTGGAGATCGCTGCCATACACCATGCTTCATCTGTATGAATATATAATTTGACCACTTCAGGAACTTCATATTCTTAGTTGTCAGTAGAAAAGTATATGAAAAAGCAAACAGTTTTTTGTTTCAAATGTGGAATGAATTATACGAATGAATCATTTTGAACTGAACAAAGTATGGAACATTTGGATTATTGCAGGGTTTGGCCTAAACAAAATCCAGAGGAATCACCAAGTCAAGCAAGACCGGTGCCAATCTCTCTTCTTCCCTCCTCACTCCCCTTAGTGGCTCTTAGCAAGCCAAATCCTACTGGTCCATCTACCTTCTGAACTTTCCAGGATTTATTTCCTTCCTCCCATGGCCACCAATGCACTGGCCTATATATTTGTTCTATATCACCGGTGTCAAACTCGACACATCACATGATGTGTTGCGACATATCGCAACTTTTTTTGCATTGCCGAAGCTGGGGTGGGCGCAGCCTCCATATGATGCAATTGATCCACGGGCCGGCAGTTTGACACCCCTGTTCTACACTATGAATCTCAGCAACAAGCTTTCAGGAATAGAATATCCCACTTTCTACCTATAACCTGATTTTCTTCCCTTTCTTTCTTCCTTCCATATCATGTCAGTCATAGCAAGTCTCCCTGCAATCAGGCTTCTCTTACCTGCCCATTCCCAAATTTTCCCTCCTTTTCCTGAGCTACCAGTACCAATGTTATTTGAAAGTTAAGATCAGCTTTTTCCTGATCCTTCTGCTCCCTAAGAAGTTCTAGCTGGAACAACCTCTTTTCACTCCACATTCAAAACAGTTATTCCATTCTGTATATGGACCAAGACATATATGCTTGTTCAGTTATGATCACCTAATACCCGCTGTTTTACACAAGGAACAGTCCATCCCCAAAATAAAAATCACAATAACTCCTTATGTAGAACAAATTAAATACTGCAGAAGAATTACCAGGGCTTTTTTTTCTCATAGAACGCTCAGAACGGAGTTCCAGCACCTTTTTTGGATGGAACCTTGTAGGGTAGGCAAGGTGGGCTGTATGACATGTGTGAGTTCCGGCACCTTTTTCTTTTACAAAAAAAGCACTGAGAATTACAAACAGTAAAGACTGTTATGAAATGTAGCATATGTAAAATATCTTTTAAAAACATATTTAATTTCCATTATCAACAAAAATAAAATACAAAACAAAAAATAGAAAAGCAAACACTAACAATCAAGAGAAAAGCAAAAAATATTGTGTACAAAAAAGGAACAAGAAAAAAACAACCAAATGTACAATAAATTTAACATTAAACATAAAGCATTTACACCAGCGGGATGCTGAAAAATAAGTAAAAAAAAACCCTAATAGATTCCCTTCCCCTTACATAACGGATCTACAGTTATAAGCTTTTCCATCCACATTTATCAAAAATGCTACATAAAATAAACAAATGTTCCAGGTGTGGAAATCTATCTAATAAGCAAATCGACCCAACATATAATCATCTTGTATATATCAAAGAAAAAAAGTTGAACAGATTAACTTAAACATTACCCTAATCTTCAAATCTGTCTATTAACCTTATTGTATTTAACATGTAGAAAGTCACAGAGGGCTTCCGGTCTCTCTGGAAGCCCTCTGTGGACTTTCTACATGTTAAATACAAATTGTCTCTAATCAAGGTAGTTAATTTTGCCATCTCTGCTAATTCAGTCAATTTCAAAATCCACTCTTCAACTGTCAGCATTTCTTTTTCTTTTCAATGCTTAGTTTGTATAATCCTTGCAACAGCCGCCATGTAAAGAAATAATATCCCAAACCGTTTTTCAATTGGTTTGTCCATAATACCTAAAACAAAAGCTTCAGGTTTGACTAATTTTTCTCTTAAAATATTTTCTGCATTAATATTATATTTATGCAGTATGATTTAACATACTTGCAAGACCACCACATATATTAAAATGTATCTGGATTTTGATTGCATTTCCAACACTTGTTGGAAATTCCTCTATATATTTTCTCTAGTCTGTCTGGGGTCAAATACCAATGATATACCATTTTATAAAAAATTTCTTTCCAACTGTAATTCAAAGTAAATTTTAAGCAATTGGTCCATACATTCTCTCATTTATCTAGCATTATGTTATGCCCAATGTTTTTCATCCATTTTACCGTACAATCTTTGACATATTCATAGAATATCTAAATGAAAAGTGTGTAATGTAGTGATGTCCACATCAACAGCTGCTGAAAGGAATATTTCCAGGGATGCATGGCTATTTGCCCTATGCAACATCGTATGCAATTTAAGAGGCCAAAAGAGCGTTTTCATGAGACTAGTCACAGACTGAGATTGTTCCTTGCTATGTACATGTGTGAAGTCAAGTAACTGTCGTAATACTTTATTGACTTGCATGCCTTGATTTCCATCTCTACTGGTAGTTGTGTTCAATTATTTTCACTGACCATCTTCAGGAAAAAAGAGAAGGATTTTCTCATGCAACTGGGATTGGCCTGTACCACTTGTGCTGGCAGAGGAGGCATGCTGCGGGCCCCATCAGCCCAAGTATTCCAGCTGGTGGGGTCCAGGAGGAGGTCCTTCTCTGCTGTTGCTCCTGCCCCTCTGGAACATTTTGCCCCCGGATATGAGTTTGGCCCCAATCCTCCCATCTTTTCGTAAAGGCCTAAAGACATGGCTTTGCCAGTCGCCTTCGGGCGCCAGTGAGGAAACAGTGCAATCGAGGTGGTTGATTGAGTAGTAACAGATCCCATCCTCCACCTCCACCCCCGCCCTCCCCATGTGTCTTTGGTTTTAATGTTTGTTTTTAACTTTTTTATGTTTTAGCTTACTGTAAAAGCTGCCCAGTTACCCTATGGTAAGATGGGCAGCCAATAAATTTTATAAATAAATAAATAAATTTGACTTTCCCAGAAGGTCTGTGGGCATCATGTAACATAATTTTAAATCAGCTTCTCTTCAACTGTTCTTAAAATGCAGCAACTAGAAAAACGTTGGTAGCTACCTCACTGTAAAGTAAGCATCAAGTCATATGGTAGATGCAATGTTTACCAAAAAAAACCATCCACCAACACTCAATCTTTTTAAGAATTATGGAGATGCTATGAATAATGTTTTGCATTCAGCATGCTTTTGCACCAAATTAAAAAAAGGCTTGTTCGAAAGGTACCTTCTTGTTATCCTTCCAGGGTCACTAGCCTCAGTTTGAGAAATACTGCCCTAATCCACTCAGCTGGAGAATTTTAAGGCTTCAGTGAAGGATTTATCCTTTCAGCTCAACTCTAGAAAAAACATAAAAGGGACTTTATGTCCAGAAATACAGTTTTTATACACTCTGTGACAATAATGAAATATAGAAGACAACTGTTTAATTGTGGAATGTAGTACAAAGGGATAATTGTACTAGGAAAGAAAATAACTAGCATATTTTCTAAGTACAAGTAGTCCTTGACTTACAACAGTTTGTTTAGTGATTGTTCAAAGTTACAACAGGACTGAAAAAAGTGACTTATGACCATTTTTCAGTTTAAAACCTTTGCAGCAGCCCCGTGATCATCTGATCAAAATTCAGATGCTTGGCCACTGGTTCATATTTATGACCGTTGCTGTGTCTCAAGGTCACGTGATCATCTTTTGCAACCTTCTGATAAGCAAAGTCAATGAGGATTCACTTAACAACCAAGTTACTAACTTATCTACTGTGGTGATTCACTTAACAGCAGGAAAGGTCATAAAATGGGGCAAAACTCACTTAACAAATGTCTCACTTGGCAACAGAAATTTTGGGCTCAATTGTGGTTGTAAGTCAAGGACTACCTGTAATCTTTGCTCCTTTCCTTTTACTTTGATTTATATGAGAAAATTCTCAATGTCATAAAATTGAAAGTTTTGGGTGAAATTGACTGTTGCTTTGCTTGATAAAAATATTTCACAATGTCTTTGGTTTAACTAACAAATCAAACATTTCCCAAGGATCCTTAATGAAACAATAAAGGTCAATTTAGTATTTAGCCAGAAACAAAAGCTGAATTCCATTTATTCAGCTCTCTCAGAATGAGTCAATTTATCGAATTTGTTTGGATTTGTTTGGACCATAAGAAAGGCTGAGCACCAAAGAATTGAGGCCTTTGAACTATAGTGCTGGAGAAGACTCCTACGAGTCCCTTGGACTGCAAGGCAATCAAACCAGTCAGTCCTAGTGGAGATCAACCCTGACTGCTCTTTAGAAGGCCAGATCCTGAAGTAGAAACTCAAATACTTTGGCCACCTAATGAGAAGGAAGGACTCACTGGAGAAGAGCCTAATGCTGGGAAAGATTGAGGGCAAGAGAAGAAGGGGATGACAGAGAATGAGGTAGCTGGATGGAGTCACTGAAGCAGTAGGCATGAGCCTAAATGGACTCCAGAAGATGGTAGAGGACAGGAAGGTCTGGAGGAACGTTGTCCATGGGGTTGCAATGGGTTGGACACGACTTCGCAACTAACAACAAGGGATTTGTTATAGTGCTTTTTCTGCAAAATAGTGGATTTTTAACTTTATCAATGTATATATTATACACATTAGTGTATCTAACTGCCTCACACAGATATGATCTATGAATGTGAAAAGATGTGATAGATGTGTTCCCAAAGTCCTTGAGAACATAGAAATGTCAGCAAGACAGCTAGGGGACGAAAAAATTGACCATTACAAAAGAAATTCTTGAGCTTTCAAGATTCTGTTACATTAGCTTACAAGTTTTTTTTAAAAAAAATCTAGAAATCCAAGTAATTCTTGTTTCCTGAATTTTTGAACTTCATAGAGCTTCATTGAAGAGGACATTAAAGACCTACTTTAAACAAATTTGTATCTTAAAAGAGCATGTAGGATTTGAAGTATGATTAGATATAAATTCTAGACCATCTCTCCAGCCCATTCAGTAACTTTCAATTTTGTGCCACAGGTTTCGTTCCAGTATTAAAAAACGAACTTTTTCTTCCTGGTCATTTCTTTTCAAAGTTCTTAGGAGTTACAGCCCAGATCATGCTTAACTCAGAGAAGCTTACTTTGAGCAGCTATGTATTATTTGGGTTTGAAATGTTTGAAATCTTTCTTGAACTATTAAAAGTATATTTATACATATTTGGATTCCTCCCCCCAAAAAAGGTTTTATAGTTTAGAATTATATGAGTTACTCAACTCCTAAACTATACCCAATTATTCTGTGCTCTTGTATTTAAATGAATATCAACATGGAAACCAAGGATACCCTCTTTTCTCTTTCCCATTAATCTAGCATTAGAACTTGTTGCTTGTATAATTTAATTTTCGGAACTGGGCAGTAAAGCATACAAATATATTGTACCTATAGTGTATATCAATTTTATAGGCATTTCTATTCCTTCGTTAGTGCTCGAGCTTGTTACGTTGTCTAAACTAGAAATTTTTGCCAATGTCACAAAGTCTTGGTAGTAATTTCAATAAATAAAGGATTGGTCCTTAGCTTATATTCTGACTTTTTCATTTATCTTGGTATGAGGATTTTCAGGAAATTTTCCCAAATGTACATTCAGACATCTCAAATCCAGGAAGCTTCCATTGGCATTTGCACAACATCTGCTCAACAACTTTTAACATCAATTCCCAATGGTAAGTCAAATGGGTTGCTGAACATCCAGACATAGTAAGACACAAAAAAGGTACCAGCAATGAACAATAAACTACCATGCCAGCAATGAACAATCTGAATAGGATTCACAGCTCACAAGTCATCTGTTGGGACTCACTGCATAAATGGGGCATAATGTGACTGTGGGGTCCCATGTCAAACTGTAGAGCATATCGTGATCAACTGTAAACTGACAGCATATACAGGTCCAGTGCCTGACTTTTTTCATATAAATGATGCTGTGCATCAGTGATTAGATGGCTAGACATTGATATTTGAATACACATCTTTTTAACATTTAAATTTTTTAATGTTTTATTAATCCAGGTGAAATGTTAATACTGTATGTATGGCAAATCCATGTATGATATGCCATATGCGAAATAAATGAATGTTCCTCTCTATCTCAATCACATCACTTAGTTGGTTAGAGGTCAAGATACACAATAGGGTGTGAGCATTCTGATAATGCCAAAGTCCATGTCCATAGATCAGACATGTCAAACACAAGGCCCGGGGGCCGGATCCAGCCCGCAAAGTGGTTTCATGTGGCCCGCGAAGCCATCCTGGAAACAGTGAGGGAACGGCCCCCACTGCCTTGGCCCTGGCCCAGAGACCCTCTTCTGCCAGAGACCCTCAGATCTGTCCCACTCCTGCCCAGGCCCCCATAGGCACCCTTTATGAGAACGATGTAGAGCTGGCCATGCCCACCCAGTAGGCCATACACACTCTAGCCACGCCCACCCAATAGGCCACGCCCACCCTGGCCATACCCACCCGGCCCCTTGAGGGCAACCGCAATGCTGATGTGGCCCTCAATGGAATGTTGAAGAGCACTGGGCCCAGAACAGAGCCCTGGGGCACCCCACTACACACTACCCTCCATGTAGATGCAGTTCCATTGAGGACCACACACTGAGTATGGCCGGTCAGCCAGCTACGAATCCATCTGGTGGTGATGCTGTCTAGCCCACATTTTTCTATGTTATTAAGTAGTAGGTTGTAATCTACTTTATCAAATGCCTTACTGGAGTCCTAATAAATTATATCCACAGCATTCCTCTGGTCCACTAATTTTGTCACTTGGTCAAAGAATGCAATAAGATTTGTCTGACATGATCTGTTTTTGACAAACCCATGTTGGGTTTTAGTAATGATTTTGTTTGCCTCTAGGTGTTCGCTGTTCGTTGACTATCTTTTCTTCTCTCACTTACCCACTGAAAATAACTTCAAAAAGGGAGAACCATGGAAATACTGTGCCCCCCTCCATGAAGTTGGAGCAGGATACCATAATTGATTATATTAAAGATTGCCTAGTGATCAAGCAGGAACAGGAGAGTCACACCATCCCCATACTGGTCAACCAGAGGTCACCACAAGCACAATTAATGCTATCTCTGTACTTTACAAGGCCTGAAATTTGACTGAAAATGCTCCAGATAATCTGCTTCTTCCAGAAACCTCAAAGTTACAGGCCTATCATCTTCTCTACAACCTTTCCCAAATATTGCAATCCTTTTATCTTGGATAAATTGTATTATTTTATAATCATTCAAATATCTTAAAACCTGTTATTTGTAATGAACCTATTAAGGTCAACTATCCCATTTATTATGCATATACCACCCAAAAAAGTTTCACCTGCAATTTTAAATAGAAGGGTTTTTTGAAATCTACTATCGTTAGAAGTTGAACCAAGTACTTACAATAATTTCAAGGATGACAGATAATAATTTTCTAATCAGATCCAAACAATGATATAAGTTGAAATCTGGGAAATTTATAACAACATTGTCACATGTAAGCTGAACCTTTAAGAAAGAGATCCCAAGTGCCTGACCATTCCTCAAGAAATGTGCCATTTGTCAAATTGTTTATAATACCTTAAATGGAATTAACAAAGAAACATGTTGATTTTTATACATTTATTCTCTTCAACGTGAAATATTCTTCTCAGCTAAACAGGACATTTCCTTAGAAATGACTGTTCCCAGAACAATAAACAAAGCCTAAAGAATAATCATAAAACTCTCTTTAGAAAGAAAAATCTACATCTGATTTTCAGCAACAGATTGCTAATACATGTTCTTTGTCAGAATTTAAATTAAGCTGGGCAAGGAAGAAGTATTTTAAATAATATAATCAACTATTCTGGATGGTTGCTTATGACATGGTTTTCCCAGGTCCTTTTTCTTTTTTATTATAATTATGTATTAATATTGCATTATATTACTTCTGTTATATTCATTTATGTACTTATTTTATTAGGCTTACAGGCCTCTCCAATTGTAAACTTTGAAGCAGCTTATGTCCCACCTTAAATCAATTCAAACAATACAATATCAAAATATCATAATCAACATATAAAGAACACTAGAAACAATCAATTAATTGAGTCAACCAAAACTGAAAAGAAACCTTCTATTGCTAGAGGTAACAAATGTACATGTGTACTTTCTCTTCTGTTAATAGAATGATATGCCCAAATTCAAGATTCAATCTTATAAGAAATTAACTTCTCTATTATTTATTACATACTGGAAAATTCATTGTATATACTACCACCGTCAAACACAGTCAATTTCATTATTGGGCATTTTAATGAATATGTTTTTTTCATGTTATTTTTATATAATCTTTTGTTATTTTTTAAAATTTAGATTCTAAATAGTTATTTGTTCAGTATTTGTGAATTGTTTTTAACCAATGTGGGGAAAAAATCAGTCTTTCTGTATAATCTGGGACGAATATATTTTTTTCAGTCCAAAGCATATCAGATCATTGTTTTAAAAGGATTTAAATCTTTGTGGAAAATATGAAACATCAACATATACAGTATCATCAATACTGCAGGAACAACATGTTAGGACAAATATCAGAATCTAATTAACATAAAAAGATTAACTTTCCCTTTGTGTAAAACTGATCCTGAAAAGAATCAAACTGTACTAACCTGTCATTTTAATCCCTTATTTCTATAGAAAATACATCTGGTGAATTATACAAATTTCACCAAATGAATACAACAAATACTTTAGACCAAGAGTATCACTGAGATGTGTTTCTAAAAATCATTTTAGAACTAGTCTATGCATAAAATCCTTAAAAGATTAGAAACAGACTTTATAGATTTCAGTATAGGGAACAAGGAACAAACAGAAGAGAAGTTATTACTATTTATTAAGAGCCCAGTTAAAAATTACAAAGGAAAAATTGTATCTGTCTGAACCTGGCTGTTTGCAAGACCGCTCAGACTGCTTCTTGTTCACCTCTACAAAAGTTTTCCTGTCCAAAAAAAAAAAATAGGATGGTTCAGAGGATAACATGCAAAGTAGCTTTCACCAGCTCACTTTTGGAATCAACTTGATTAATGAAAATACATATGTGTATGAGTGTATATATGTATGTCTATGTATGTCCCTGTGTATGTATATACAATAGCACTACTTTCAGCAATACATGCAGTTAAATAAAGTGTAAGTGAGGCTATACTCATGATAGAAATCTAAACTTCCATAACTCTACCTAAACAGGTTTCTTCTCTTCTGCATTTTGTCTGATTCAGCTGCCATGCACCACGTCCTTTCATGTATGTTAACACCACAAGAACAAGATCAAGATCACCACAAGATCAAGCAGGAAAAAACAGGTACAGATAAGCCTCTCCCCGAGCAATTTATTCAATGCACTCCTCCCTCCGCAGGAACCTGTGCATATACTGTAGGATCATTCCGTCTTGCAGTCTAATGCAGTTTACGCTCCAGATAGATCCCATCCACCACACCCAGAATGCCCATCCGGATTGGAGTTGTAGTCCCCCCCAAAGCCAGACAGCATAACATAGCAGTTCCAAACAGCCAGGCAAGCGAAGACCCATCCAGACAGGCGTCCCATCTGCTAGGTTCATGTGCATGTCAATCCACCCGCTCCCTCCAGACCGGTCTTGGCACAGCAAATGCAGCCTTGTCCCAAATGAGGGCCGAGGCATCACGCAGAAGTCCCGGCGCTCCAGTCTCCAGCGCCTTAGACTGCTCTGCCGAGAGAATGCCTGCCTGCTTGCCTGCTCCCGCCCCGCTGTGGGCGATATTCCATCAGTAGCAACCAACCGCTCGCTCGCTCGCAAACCTCACCGTTTGCGACACGGAGAACCGCTCCAGAAGCCTGTACCGCCACTGCTGCCAAGCGCTCCCCCGGCACAGAGAGGCCGCCGCCGCCGCCGCCGCCATCATCCTCGGCCGGGATTCTGACCTCAGCGTCTAGGTCGCCCTTTCACCTTGCGCTTCCTCGACCAATCAGACGCGCCCCTTCGCGACGACGCCCACACGCCCACAGCCCGCCCCTTCAGCTCGCGCCTCGCCTGGGGGCTGGGGGGGGGCGGCGGAGGCCGGCATGCTTTTCTACTGAAGCTCTGGGAGCGCGGAGGTAGCGGCAATCCGCGTAGAGAAGGCAGGTCCAGGGCTGCCGTGACCTTGCTCCGTAAGAGGTCAGAGAAAAGCCCCTGTGGTCAGTCAATGTAGTGTGCAGCTGGACCTAAAACTTGCAGGTTGGGAGTAAAACCCGTGGGTGGAAACCCGAACTGATGGAAAGGCGATGATTCCCTTTGACTTTTGAAACGTGGGGTGGGCAGTTAGGACAGGGCTTTTCAAGCTTTTCACCCATTGTACCACTTTTAGGAAATGGCAACATCCCAGTACCAGCAGTCGCCTAGCCAGGTGTCAAAAACTTGATGACCAAAAAAAAAAAAAGAAGGAAAAAAGTGATGAAGTACAGGTAGTCCTCGACTTACAACAGTTCACTTAGTGACTGTTGGAAGTTACAGTGGCACTGAAAAAAGTGCCCCCCCAAGCCACAGCCGAGCAAGACATCTGACTGCCCTCCCGGCGGCACTCTTCCTCCTGTCCAAGGTTTTCATTGTTGTGAGCATTTCTTTTGAGGATTGGCAGCCGGGGTGGGGTGGGGGGGTGTTTGGTTTTTATTCCCTCCCCCCTCTGCTGGGTGGTTGCAGCAGGTTTTGGTCACTTCATATGACCCTGGGACACTGTGACCGTCATAAATATGAATCAGTTGCCAAGCATCTAATGTAAATCACAAGACCCTGGAGATGCTGCAATATTCCAGGTGATCGGCACTTCTTTTGTTTGTTTGTTTGTTTGTTTTTTGTTTATATTTCATTTATTTTCTTATTCTTTACATACATATGTTAATTTTCTAAACAACGTGTGAGCTGAGTTCATAATCCATTAATACATATACAAATTTCACTTTTTGGTTCTCTTTTCCAACTATTTATAAAATAAGTTCCAGCTTTCATAATATTCTGATTCTTCTTTATCCTTTCATCTCATAGTTAATCTGTCCATTTCTGCACATTCCAGTATCTTCTTTATTAGTTCTTCTTCTGATGGTACTCGTTCATTTTTCCAGCATTGTGCCTCCTTAGGGTGCCGCCGGTGAGTGCCGGCGGGTGATCCCCAGGGGAAGGGCGTTCTCTGGGTGCGCCTGCCCTATGGATCTCCGGACTGCCCCCGACCTTCGTTCGTTTCGCTGGGACCTAAAAACCTGGTTATTTGATTTATCTGGCCTGGACTGAGGAGTTTTAAATTTTTAACTTTTTAACTTTTGGGGCTATTAATTGTTATTTAATTTTATTTTAACTCTATTTTAACTTATATTGTTTTTTAACTTTGCCCTGTAAACCGCCCTGAGTCCTTCGGGAATAGGGCGGTATATAAAACCAATTAAATAAATAAATAAATAACTTATTCTTGCTGCAGTTATAATATGTAAAACCAAGTATGTATTTTGTTTATTAGTCTTTCCTGGTAACACCTAATAAAAATAATTCAGGATTAAATGTTACATGTTCTCCTAATATATTTTCTAGCCAAGTATGTATTTTCCTCCAATAAGCTTTTACTTTTATCACATGTCCATCAAGTATGATAATATGTACCGATATTACATTTACATTTCCAACATTTACTTGATACATTTTTAAACATTTTTGCTAATCTAGCTGGAGGTAAATGCCATCTATAAAACATTTTATACAAATTCTCTTTGTATGCAGTTGACATTGTCAATTTATAATTTCTCTCCCATAATTTTTGCCATTCTTCTAATTCTATATTATAACCAAAGTTCTCCGCCCATCTTGTCATTGACCCTTTGATTTGTTCACTTTCCATCTCTAAAGTTAACAAAAAATTATACAACTTTTTAGTTTCTCATCAGAAGTTAATAATATCTTATCAAACACATTTTGTTCTTTATAAAATTCAAACATTTTCATGTCTTTTTCATATCTGTTTTGTATTTGTAAGAGTACACACCATGACATGTTGATACCCTGATGTTCCAATTCTTGCTTCGATTTTAATGTCCCATCAATATTTAAAATAACTTTATATGTCCACGTTTTTTCAAACTCTAACAAATTTATATGTGAAAAAGCTTCAATTGTTGATAACCACCCTGGGATTTTTACATATATTTTCATTTTGATTTTTTCTCATACAGTTATCAAAGCATTTCTAATACAGTGATTTTGAAAATATCTATGAATTTTGTTTTTCCCATACCATAGAAACGCGTGCCATCCCAACTGTAAATCGTGTCCCTCCAAACATAACAATCTTTTATTCCTAAGCATTATCCATTCTTTCACCCATGTCAGTACAGATGCTTTATAATATAAAGTCCACTCAGGTAAACCAAAACCCCCATTTTCTTTAGTATCTTGCAAAGTTTTCTTTTTTTATTCTAGCTGTGACCATCATAAATATGAATCAGTTGCCAAGCATCTAATGTCAATCACAAGACCCTGGAGATGCTGCAATATTCCAGGTGATCGGCACTTCTTCTGGGCTCAGCAGAAGCACCAGGATCAGCGCCGAGCTCCAACTGGAGCCTTCCGCTTAGCCCTGACAGCCCCGAAGAAGCGCTGATCATGGTGTTTGCGCTAAGCCCTGCAGCTCCAGCCATCTCCTGCTCAGGCTTGTGCGGTGCTGCCACTGGTTCAGCTCATTCCCCTCCCCCGCTACCACTTTTCTAGGATGGTCACGTACCACCTGCCAGGTGCCAATGTACCACAGGTGGTACCCGTATCACTTGTTAAAAAGCCCTGAGTTAGGAGAGGTCTAGGTACCAATGCGGGGTGAGAAATTGTATGTGCTTCATCACTGAAGGTTTTTAAGAAAAGACTGGACAGCCACCTGTCTGAAATGGGGGTCTCCTGCTTGAGCAGGGGGTTGGACTAGAAGACCTCCAAGGTCCCTTCCAGCTCTATTCTGATTGATTGAACTTTTTGAGATGCTTTCCCTGCGACTCTGTGTGTTTTGACATGTTTAGAGAGTAAGGTTTTAAAAACACATTGTGATCTAATGCAGCTATGAAAAACAGCTCTCTATCAATGGTACATTTTATAAAATGAAAACGGCTATTGGTCATGTTTTTAAAAGACAGCAATCCTAATTACATACAGGTTTTTTTATTATTTATTTGACTTACAACAGTTCATTTAGTGATTGTTCAAAGTTACAATGGCACTGAAAAAAGTGACATGGCCGTTTTTCACACAACCATTGCAGCATCCCCATGGTCACATGATCAAAATTCAAATGCTTGGCAACTGACTCATATTTATGATAGTTGCAGTGTCCCAGGGTCATGGTGATCACCTTTTCGTGATCTTCTGACAAGCCAAGCCAATGGGTAAGGCAGATTCATTTAACAACTGTGTTACTAATTTTATAACTGCAGTGATTCATTTAACAACTATGGCAAGAAAAGAAAATTCACTTAGCAAATATTTCAGTTAGGAACAGATGTTTGGGGCTCAATTGTGGTCGTAAGTTGAGGACTACCTATATTTATCTATGTGACTTGACTACCATCTCACATGACACTAGGCTGTCCTACAGAGTTAAAAACATAAAAACAATATAAAAATAACCAAAATATAACAAAAGGCCATTAAAACAGTACTGATTAAGACTATAAAAGACCATAATCTACAATCACTGTCAGGATAAGTATAGCCATTCTATAGGCTATACACCCACTACCAGATTCCCAGGCCAGATGGCAAAGTCATATCTTTACTTCCTTCCAGAAGGCTAGTCACTTGGTTCGTGCACGCTAAACTGGGAGGGGGTTTATTTGGTCTTCCTGTAGAGCTCTTGTGATTTCTAAATCACAGTTTACAACTTAGGGTGTTCTGCAAATCCAGCAGAATGTCTTTAATTATCTGTGGTTGAATTGTGGCTTAATGTAGTTAGTGTGTATATCTGATCTCACACTGGTGAATAGAATAGAATAGAATAGAATGGGAAGAGAAGAGAATATATTGTGCAAAACCATGGGTTGTTGAATATGGTTTGTTGAATCACAGTTGATGGTTCCACATATCATAATATTGTAAACATAAACCATCGTTTATAAAATCAGTTGAGTTTATACAACTAATTAAATCAAAATTTAACTAAAAGCAATATATGCATTTAACCAGCTGTCGAAACTAAAATGTACCTTCGTAAAAGAACAAACTTTTTCTGTACTTTTTGTGGGAGCTCAAATAAGTGTGCAGGGTGCTAGGAAGAAACCATTGAAAGAGTTCCAGAATTTGGTGCCAGTAGAAAAGCCCTCTGAAAAGATATGTTGAAAGATTTTCAAGATATTTGAGACACCAGGAAAAAAAGTGTGAGAATATATCATAAGTTTTAAGCCGCCCTGAGTCTTCGGAGAAGGGCGGGATATAAATGGGATTAAAATAAAAAAATAAATAAATATTGAAAAATGTATGGGGCACTTGATTTCTGGAAAAAAAATAGAAGCACATTCCACATTGTCTGTCTCAACCAACCTTATTTCCCATGTTTTGTTGTTGTTAGTTGCGAAGTCGTGTCCGACCCATCGCGACCCTATGGACAACATTCCTCCAGGCCTTCCTGTCCTCTACCATCTTCTGGAGTCCATTTAAGCTCATGCCTACTGCTTCAGTGACTTCATCCAGCCACCTCATTCTCTGTCGTCCCCTTCTTCTATTGCCCTCGATCTTCCCCAGCATTAGGCTCTTCTCCAGGGAGTCCTTCCTTCTCATTAGGTGGCCAAAGTACTTGAGTTTTAGCTTCAGGATCTGGCCTTCTAAAGAGCAGTCAGGGTTGATGTCCTCTAGGACTGACCAGTTTGATCGCCTTGCAGTCCAAGGGACTCGCAGGAGTCTTCTCCAGCACCATAGTTCAAAGGCCTCAATTCTTTGGCGCTCAGTCTTTCTTATGGTCCAACTTTCACGGCCATACATTGCAACTGGGAAGACCATCGCCTTGACTATACGCACTTTTGTTGACAGGGTGATGTCTCTGCTTTTTAGTGTGCTGTCTAGATTTGCCATGGCTTTCCTCCCCAGGAGCAAGCGTCTTTTAATTTCTTGGCTACAGTCCCCATCTGCAGTGATCTTGGAGCCCAGGAAAATAAAATCTGTCACTACCTCCATTTCTTCCCCATCTATTTGCCAGGAATTGAGAGGGCCAGATGCCATGATGTTTTATATAATTCTAATTTATACTTGAAAACTGACTCCTTAATATATTCCAGGGTCCTATGCTGGGGAACCCAGAGCCAGTAATTATGGAGATTGTAATGCAGAACACTTGCCAATTAATGGGTTGTTGCCCCTGCTAGTTGTTGTTGGCTTTATGCTTTGCATCAGCCAGTATTTTTTCATTGGCCCCAAACTCCAGGACTGCTACAGTTCAAATACCTATTGGGGTGGGGGGCAATCTTCACAGGCATTCAAAATTAATCTATAACTTTTGAGGATTACCAGTGCAGGCCAACGACAAGATAGTTACCTCACTTGCAAGGTGGACAAGGAAAAAAGACATAAATAGTTTTCAACTAGAACACAAAAGATAGTAAACTAAATTTGTTTTTATTAGGTTTCTATTAACTGTATAGGTTTAATAGGGTAATAACTATTAGCCAGTTACTAACCGTCATGCATATATATGTGTCAGAGAGAATAAAGACTACAGAAAGTCATCTGTCCTGTTATACCTTAGAATACATTTTAGAGTGAGTGACAATCCACCTGCCAATATTGTACTGTATTGTAAAGCAGCGCTTTTCAACCAGTGGTACGGGTACCACCTGTGGTACATTGGCACCTGCCAGGTGGTACGCGACCATCCTAGAAATGTGGTAGCATGGGAGTGGAATGAGCTGAACTGGTGGCAGCACCGCACAAGCCTGAGTGAGAGATCGCTAGAGCTGCAGGGCTGTCAGGGCTCAGCGGAAGTGCCAGGCTCCAGCTGGAGCTCAGCGCTGATCCTGACGCTTCTGCTGAGCCCAGAAGAAGTGCCAATCACCTGGAATGTTGCAGCATCTTGTGATTTACATTCAGTTGCTTGGCAACTGATTCATATTTGTGACGGTCACAGTGTCCCAGGGTCATGTGAAGTGACCAAAGCCTGCTGCAACCACCCAGCAGATGGGGGGAATAAATACCAAACACCCCACCCCACTCCCGCTGCCAATCCTCAACAGAAATCCTCACAACAATGAAAACCTTGGATAGGAGGAAGAGCGCCACCGGGCGGGCAGGCCAGTGTCTTGCTCGGCTGTGGCTTGGGGGCACTTTCTTCAGTGCCATTGTAACTTTGGGCAGAGGTCAAGCCCTAGGCCTCTTAATTGTGGAGTGCCTCAGGGTTCGGTGCTCTCGCCCCTCCTGTTCAACATCTATATGAAGCCGCTGGGAGAGATCATCCGTAGCTTCGGGGTGAAATATCATCAATATGCTGATGATACCCAGCTATTCATCTCCACCCCGAACCAACCCAGTGATGCCCTTGATGTGATGTCCCGTTGTCTGGAAGCGGTACAGATTTGGATGGGAGAAAACAGGCTTCGACTCAACCCGGCCAAGACTGGGTGGCTGTACATACCGTCATCTCGTTTAGTCCAAGAGGTTCCATCTCTGACTATAGGAGGAGAGATGTTACCTCCCATTGATAAAGCACGCAATCTGGGCGTCCTCCTAGATTCACGACTCAGTTTTGAAGATCACATTGGAACCGTGGCTAGGGGGGCATTTGCCCAGATTCGTCTTATATACCAATTGCGCCCCTTTTTGGACCGAGATGCCCTACGTACAGTCACCCACGCACTCGTTACCTCCCGTATTGATTACTGTAATGCTCTCTACATGGGGCTGCCCTTGAAGACCACCCGGAGGCTTCAGCTGGTGCAGAATGCAGCTGCACGGGTTGTGATGGGAGCTTCCCAATACTCCCATATTACACCCCTCCTGCGTGAGCTGCATTGGCTACCAGTTGCCCTCCGGGTGAGATTTAAGGTGCTGGTACTTACCTTTAAAGCCCTACATGGCTTGGGTCCGGGATACTTGCGGGACCATCTGCTGCCGGGGACAAATTCCCATCGTCCAGTACGCTCACACAGAGAGGGCCTCCTCAGGGTACCGTCAGCTAGGCAATGTCGGCTGGCGACCCCCAGGGGGAGGGCCTTCTCTGTGGGAGCACCAACCCTATGGAATCAGCTCCCCCCTGAGCTTCGGATAGCCCAAAACCTCCAATCCTTTCGCCGCGGCCTCAAAACACACCTGTTCCACCAAGCTGACCTAGACTGACAGGCATTTTAATTAATTTATATTTAGTATTTTTAATTCATTTTAAAATTCTCTAATTTTTTATTGCACTGATGTTCTCAATTTTCATTTTATCTTGATTTATGTACTTATTATATGTTTTATTGTGAGCCGCCCTGAGTCCTTCAGGAGATAGGGCGGGATATAAATCCCATCAATAAATAAATAAATAAATAAACTTTGAACAGTCACTAAGCGAACTGTTGTAAGTCGAGGACTACCTGTACTTCATCATTTTTTTCCTTTTTTGGGGGGGGTCATCAAGTTTTTGACACCTTGGTAGGCGACATGGTACTCGGATGTTGCCATATCCTAAAAGTGGTACAATGGGTGAAAAGGTTGAAAAGCCCTGCCATAGAGCATCTTTGAAATACGGTATCTTGCACAATTTCAATTTGAGGATTTATTTCCAGAAACAAGCAAACCACTTCCAGAATGTCATAATTTGGAAGGAGGTGTAACATTTAGAAAGTTCTAAAGTTCTGAACATTTTATTCTGGAATCATCAAAATCTGTATGTCCTAATTACTGCTGATTGTTAGAAAATTTTTATTACCAGGTATATTTAGTTGTTTAAAGAAAACCTCTTCACTGTATTTCTATTTGGTTGTATCTTCCTTTCTAAGGCAATATTATTTAATACAAATGGTTTTATGCATTCACTCTCAGATCTTCTTTATTTCAGTATTACTACTCCCATACGTTTAATAATAAAAAGAAACAGTCTACAATATGTAAAAACTACATTTAATTGAAGTGACACTCCGCAGTATTGTGGGGGGGAACTTACATGCCTCAAGGAACCATTGTCCCCCTCATTTGCATTCTGGAATCACCCATGTATTTTATTAAGAACACCTACTTTTTATGACAGAAAATTGCTTAAGAACAATACTCCAAAAGCCAATTAGATGCAGATTACACGGCTGCTTTAGACACCTCAAGGACAAGATGTGGAAACTCAGAATATCTCACATGGCTGACCTTGATAAATTTCACCACCTGCCAGATTATTACTCTCAGTCATATCTACACCTGGATACCCATGCACTAAATGGAAGAACATTGGGTTGACTGCTAAGGAGAAATAACAAAAGAATATATCCCATGTCTGCACAAGCTCTGATTCTTTATTTTACACTCTGAAAGTAAAGTGCTTTTTCCATAGTAAATAGATTTCAGAGTCACTTAAAGGTTAATGCCTGCAATGCAAACAGCAATCAAGCAGTAAGCCACTTTCTCAGCACGTGGTATCCTGAGCTTATGTTATGTCAATATTTTTTAAAGGGCAAGCAGACTGACCCCATGAAATTGTGCTCTAGTTAACCTACTATCAAGACCTATCAAGGGCAAAATAATAGAAAGATAAATGTAAGCCTAAAAAAAAGAGAAAGACTACATAGAATAGGAATATCATTTTCTTAATTTTATTCACTTATCAGTTTTGATTAATGAAAAAAAAATTCTCCCTTCCATCAAAGTAATTGTTTCTCATCCCCTTATAGCTTGCTATTTTATTCCTGAATTATCATTCAGATCCAAGGTATTATTTGAATCTATTCCAAATTAAGCTGGTCTAACAAGAACTAGCTGTTTCAAAACTAGTGAAAACCATATTAACTTGAAAAGAACAGTAAAACCTGAAATTGAAACCCAGAAGCATTGAGTTATATTTAGACTTCCTTTGCTGTATATTATTTTAGGCAGATACTAGTATATAATAATTGGCTTCATTCTTGTCTGCAATATCTACACTAGCCAAATCATGTGTGAATCTATCACTGAGTAAGTCAGTTCCAGAATAAAAGATTGAAAGTCTAGAGAGCCTAGATTTACAGTGTGCCACAGCCAGGATTTGTTAATATAACAAAATCTGTTCTCACTGGTTTAGAAGCTACTGATCTCTGCTACTCCCAAATTCATTCCTAACAATCACATAATGGGGCTGTACCAAGATGTACGGTTGCCGGGAATCCTGATTATTTTGAGAAATAAATCTAAAGGTCTCAATTCATTTGCAGACATATTTTGAATTACATAAAAGTGATCTTTAGATCACGGTTTTATTTTATTGTAAATTGCAATCCCTTGAGGGATGACAAGCACATTTTAAGCACCACAGCCAGGTTTACATAATAATAATAATAATAATAATAATAATAATAATAATAATAATAATAATAATAATAATGATGATGATGATGATGATGATGATGATGATGATGTAAAGTTGGAAGGGACCTTGGAGGTCATCTAGTCCAACCCCCTGCTCAGGCAGGAAACCCTATACCATTTCAGGCAAATGGCTGTCCAGTCTCTTCTTAAAAACCTCCAGTGTTGGAGCATTCACCACCTCTGGAGGCAGATTGTTCACAAGAGCTGTGGTGGCGCAGTAGGTAGAATACAATATTGCAGACTAATCGTGCTGCTGGCTATCAGCAGTTTGGCAGTTTAGTTCTCACTGGCTCAAGGTTGACTCAGCCTTCCATCCTTCCAAGATCGGTAAAATGAAGACCCAGCTTTTGCGGGGCAATATACTGACTCTGTAAACTGCTTAGAGAGGGGCTGTAAAGCACTGTGAAGTGATATATAGGTCTAAATGCTATTGTTATCCTTCTTAGCCACATATAGCTGATTTTTAATCAGCTGTGCTGGACTAAAAATGGCTTTGGTAACATCACAGAAAAAAGTATACAGAGGATGAGTTGGGGTTCATTAGAGAATGAGTATATGCATGGTTTTACCATATTCGTATCTCAGGCTTCCACTTCTGTACCCTTTCGTGCTGCATGAGTCCTGTGGAGGTCAGCGGACAATGTCTATGTATAAGGAGATGTTTCCAAATGAACACATGAACAGCTTATTCTTACTCAGAGAAAATTCTCTGATGATCATTAACAGTTTTCCAGAAACTATTAAAGTGGTAATGTTAGTGGTGATATGCTTCCTTACTTAAAGACCGTAATTGCCAACCCTATCACTAAGTGACACAGGTGTTAAGCAAGACATAATATCTTGCCATTCTACCACTGGCTTTGCCATTGCCTCTGCATGTTGAAAGCCAGCTGGCTGTGAAGAGCAGTCACATGGCCACAAGAGACTCCAAATGTTGTTAATACCTGAATCTTGATCATGTGACTGCATGGATTTTGTGATGGTTGTAAATATGAGGACCAATTGTAAAGTCACTTCTTCTGTACCACCATAACTTCAGATGGCAATTAAACAGGTCAGCCATTAAACAAGGACTATTTGTAATGTTAGTAATGGTGATGGTCTTAAAAGCAAGGTCTTAAAAGCCAGGCTGAAAATGGAGGATTGATAACTGAAGAGCTTTCTATTTTTTTCCTTTAATTGGAAGCTGCATGAGACCATTTGGCGAGATGGAGGGAACTGAAGGAAGATATCCCTTCTGCCCACATGCATGAGTAATTGTTAAATTAATTGGCAACTAGGCACAATGGCTTAGCAGTTAAAGATGCTGAGCTTGTCAGCTGGAAACTTGACAACGTGGATTGGAGACCTGAGCGCCACGCAATGGAGTGAGATCCCATTTCTGCTCTAGCTCCTGCCCATGTAACAGTTCGAAAACATGCAAATGCGAGTAGATTAATAGGTACTACTTTAATGGGAAGATAATAGTGTTATGTGTGCCTTTGGCATATAGCCATGCTGATCACAGAAAATGTCTTCAAACTATGCTGGCTCCCTTGGCCAAGAAATGGAGATGAGCACGATGCCCTAGAGTTGGACAGGACTGGAGAGGGAAACCTTTACCTAATGTCCATTGTATCATCATTTTTACTTTATTATTTGCATTATTATTATTTGCCTACCTTCCAACATGGCACTGATGAAAATATGCACTTTGGATCTCTGTTAATACTTTTTCCATCCCACCTTATCCATCCCTGCTTTGCCCCTTTTCCATTTTACCACCCTGATGTATAGCAAAGCTGATTTCCTTCCAATTTTTCTGCTTCACATACTGTTTGGAGTGAGTGTGTGTGTGTGTGTGTGTATTTGAAAATTATGCTTAGTTTGCTGAATGCCTGCCAACCACATTTAACATACCATTCAATTTCCTGTATTGTATCACCTTCCATTGAGATCTGTTGGTCAAGGTATATGTAGTGCCCTACTATGTTTAGTTCTTCTTCAAGAACAACCTCCCCCTATGCCTGAAAAGTTTTCAATCAGTGTGTGCTACCTCCTCTAACATATGCCAGTGACACATGGACACTAACCTCACAATGAATATAAAAGTTACGACTGGCACAAAGAGCCATAGAAAGATACATGTTGGGCATTACAAGACATGATAGAAAGACCTGCACATGGATTAGAGAACAAAAAAAGTATATTATCAAGAAAGTAAAAGAACTGAAATGGAAATGGGCTGGTCACATAGCAAGAAGAACTGATGGCAGGTGGACCAAGGCAATCATAGAATGGGTCCCACATAATAAAAAACGTCCACGAAAGAGACGTAAAACAAGGTGGATCACGACATCAGCAAATATTGTGAGCCCAATTGGCAAAAGAAAGCTCAGAACCATATTGAATGGAAACATGCAGAAGAGGTCTTCATCCTGCAGCGGATAGACAATGACTAAAATGACAATGATGATATATATATTTGCACACACATACATATCTATAGTATTAGTAACTTACACCACCTTCCTGTATTTATATTTTATGCATAAATGTTGTGCTATGATATCCTTGAAAGAGATCAAAGAATGTAGAACAATTTGAAGGATTAGTTACATCTTCAGAGTTTAAAGGCCAATTACTTGAGATTTTTGTTGTAAGCATAATTAAAATCACAACAATTTTTATGCAGTAACTTTAAAAATGTCATTCCCTAGCTGAAAAGCTTGATTGCAACAACAATGCAAGCAAAAGAAACCACTGTCTTCTAAAGCCATATTTCACAGAAACTCATCCAGTTCAAAACCAATCAGCCGATAAAGAATGCCACAAATATTCTAAATTTAACTTCTGTTCTTGCTAAATGTTGATTAAACCTGTCTCACCAGATGTGTTGGAACAAATTGTGAGAACTTGGTGTATCTGTTGATAAAGACAGGATAGCAGCCAAATTATTTATCTTTGACTTCTATGTAAAGGGTTGATACATTATACAACAAAATAGTTAAGTACTGACATCAGTTCCTTCCATGTATATAAAACACTGAAGCACAATAGCATTCTCTCTGTTTTCATTTGATCCACAGAGGGCTTTCTGCTTATAGACCTCATTTTATACATAGGCAGCCACCTGCAGAGCAACATCAAAGGAAGCACCCCACTGTGGCCACAGGAAACTGGCTAGGATTATAGAGACAGAGAAAGAGGCTTCAACCAGCATGTCTTAAACCAGCTGGTTTGTAGAGTAAAAGCTTGATGCAGAAGAAAACTGTCTGATCCAAGTCATTTTTCCTCTGTTGCAATGAAAGAGGTACTTTATGCATGGAAAGAGCTAATTAAGACAGAGAGGAGGAGGAAAATATTATACCCCAACCTTCCCAACAACCATAGCCCTTATAGTCCACACCATTCTGCTTCCAGTTAGAGCTCCTAAATTCCACTGAAAACAGTAGGGGGTTAAGTTGGCTTAAGCAGATGCAAGGCTGTAGCCAAAGACATAATGTTGCATTGCATAGCAAATTAAAATATTTATTCACATAGTCATAAGCTGCAAGTATTTGGGAAACCAGGGAAATTAACAAGGATTGTAAAATCAGTTTTATTGTTGCCTTGCTTTTGCTTTATTCTTTAATTATAATGTTTCTCTGCTAACTTTCTACAAAACTCTTCTAGGTTCAAGTGCTCAATAAAATGACAGTTACAGAACAACATTAAGCCAACTATAACCGACACAGAGTAAATAGCAGCACTGATTTAGCATTGATAAAAGATAAATTGAAGGATTTGGGTGAGATGTGTTTAATGGGGAAGGAAGGAAGGAAGGACCAGGCCTTCTGATCTCCATTACTATTTATTTTATCCAAAGATCACTCTAGGAATATGCTGTCCCTGACCATTACCTAAGAAAACCTTTTTAGCAAAAGAAAAACAATATTGTAGAGGAATAGCGAGGACCACTTGCAGTGTTTGTCAGTGCAAGAAATCTTCAACTTACAAACACCCATTTAGTGACTATTTGAAATTGCATCAGCACTGAACAAATTACGTATGACTTGTTTTCACACTTAACAACTATCCCAGCATCCCCATGGTCACAGAATCAAAATTCAGGTGCTTGGCAACTGGCTTGTATTTACAACAGATGCACTGTCCCTGGGTCATGTGATCACTATTTGTAATTTTCCCAGCCAACTTCTGACAAGCAAAGTCAATAGGAGAATCCAGATTTATTTAATGACCACATGATTCACTTAACAACTGCAGTGATTCATTTAACGTCTGTGGCAAAAAAAGGTCGTAAAATGGGGCCAAATTTATGTAACAATTGCCTTGCTTAGCAACAAAATGTTGGCCTCAATTGTGGTCATACGTCGAGGACATATGATGATATAAATACTGTCTAATAATTTCCTGTGTTACTTGCAAAATTATAATTCACGTAAACCTCCTGAAATGCCAGCATTGAAGATTGGGTGGGCAAAGAAACTAATATTGTGTTTTACTGCTTTGGCAATATGGCCTTTCCCAAATATGTTGGAGGAAGGCATCTGGAACCTACCTAACAACTGCGTAATGGATGCACTGTGTTAAAAAGAGTTTTCTTTTTTTTCCTTCCAGGTCATCTGGAAGAGACCTGGTCTTCTATGGCCTTAGAAACAATGAGAACTGTATCTAGTATGTACTTCATAGCTAATACTGCTTGGATCAGCTTACTAGCTATGCTTCCCTGCCCCCATTCTGATGGTACTCTGTGTCTTATGCTCACCTTTGCTATTTTGCAATGCCATATATTTAATCAATAGAATTGAGGGAACATGCAAATAGGATCTATGTTGTTACCTGAGTATAAAATTGTTCCAAATGAGCCATTCATGATATTCTTGTTTAATTAGAACCAAACTCTACTTAAGCCAACTCTAGTTGTTTTAAAATGCATTTGTGTTCATAATATATAGGTTTTTATCATATTATTTAGGCCAATTCTTCACTAGTATTTTATAAAGACTTTTAGTATTTATTCAGTCACTATTGTGGAGCTGTAAAGTCTGTTTTCAGCCCTATTATTCAGGAACAAAATAGTTGGGAAACACTATAAATCACTGATTAGGAAATATGATACTGTAGGTCAGACATGTCAAACACAAGGCCCGGGGGCCGGATCCGGCCCGCGAAGTGGTTTTATGTGGCCCGCGAAGCCATCCTGGAAGCAGTGAGGGAACAGCCCCCACTGCCTTGGCCCTGGCCTAGAGACCCTCCTTCTGCCAGAGACCCTCAGACCTGTCCCACTCCTGCCCAGGCCCCCATAGGCACCCTTCATGCAAACGTTGTAGAGCTGGCCATGCCCACCCAGTAGGCCATATGCACTCTAGCCACGCCCACCCAGTAGGCCACGCCCACCCTGGCCATACCCACCCGGCCCCCTAAGGGCAACCGCAATGCTGATGCGTCCCTCAATGAAATTGAGTTTGACACCCCTGCTGTAGGTTATATTAAGCAATTGTTTTTAATGAAAAAGATACCAGTTTTAGTGGAATGAACAAAAGCAAGATATAATATACCTTCTAATAAACAGAAAGCTACACATTTAACTAAGAAAAAGTAGATCTAATGCACTACAATATGAGTTTAAATATTCACAATTTTTCTCAAAATCATGCTAATGAGAGAAAAAAATGGAAAATAGATATTTTAAAGGATAACAAGACTAGAGAATGATACAATGCTGATAATAACATACCTGAAAAAAATGCTGGTCATGTAAACTTGGTGATCGTTACTTAATTTGTTTAAGAAGAAAAGTTCTATTTCTACAGCAGAATACAAAATAGGGTAATTATGTTGTGAGGGAGTACTGCATGTTTAAGATGAAAGGTTTTCTTTACAAAAGGTCTAGCTTCAGTTCAGTTGAGGAATATAAAATCCTCCTTAGATAACATGGCATTTTCCATATTTCAGACTCATGGAAAACACTGCTAATTTTTGATTTTTAATTGTATAGTAAACTGATTTTTTTTCTTTCCTTAAGAAGACCCTTCCTTCATCCTTTAAACAATTAATACAGATGCAAATCTCTATACAAGTATCGGCAGGAATCAACACTGTAAAGTGTCAGTTGGGCAATGTGTAATAAAATGCAGAAAGTCTTTTATATTGCATACATCAAAGTGCTTTGTAGAACAATCTAGAACAGGGGTGTCAAACTGCAGGCCCATGGGCCGGTTGCATCATAGGGAGGCCATTCCCACCCCAACTCCTGCAATGCAAAAAAAGTTGCAATACATCACAACACGTGACGTGGCGAGTTTGACACCCCTGGTCTAGAGATTTGCAAGCAAACTGGCAGGAAAAAAAAACATTTGTTGAATTCAGCACACTGGGTACACAAAGCTTTGCACCAGCTAAATGCATACAGCTGCAAGGAACTAACTTCTGTATCTTTAAAAAAAAATCTAGATACCATTTAATTTTCCCATACGAAAGGAAAGGTAATCATTCCCTAAGTTTGGGCATTTAGATAATCTTATTTATGAGGTGGACACTTACCCCAGACCCAAGCTTTCTTCAGGGGAGGTGGGACAATTTTATTTGATTAAGACCCAGTATTCATCGCCATTATCTCTGCCCCTCAGCGAAAAAGCCCAGCAATAATCGGATACAGGTAATACATTGAGGCAGAATTTAAACCATTCTTTAAAATGGGACTTTATCTGAACAAAGTAAAATACCGGTACTTTGTATAATTACATTATCTTTGTGTAGAACATTAATTATTGCTACAAAAATGAAATTGGTTGAAGAAAAAAATGTGCCTTATGTGACTAGGAATGTTGTAATCCTTATTTAAAGTGCCAAGTTTACTTCCCTGAGAGATGGGACCCACAACATCTCTCTTGCTACATTTGGTGGGACAGGTTGGTGTAAATGGGGAGAGGCAATGCCTAAATAACTTGGTCCCATGCCATGAAGGGCTTTAAAGATCAAAGGCACCATTTTGAATTGGACCTGGGAGTAGACTGGCAACCAATGCAGCTTGTGGAGCAGAAGCATACTACATGCGGTTTTAGAACACACATAACTGCCTGCACCTTTGCATTTTGCACCAATTTCTGGATAATCTTCAAGATATGTAATATAAACATCTGATTTGAATAAAGATTTGTCCACAGAAATCTTTTGAAATGTAGCTGGATGAAATGGATGAAAATGGATGAAAATCCTAAAGGGGAAAACAACCCAAGAAGCATGGGAAACTCTGAAAAATGTGATAATAAAAGCCCATACTAGCACAATACCACTGAAAAAGAAAAACAAGAAATTCAAGAAACCAGCATAGCTGCACAAAGATCTCTCTGACAAACTGAAAGACAAAAAGGACAAATACAAAATATGGAAATAGGAGCACATAACTAAGGCCGATTATCAGCAGACAGCCAGAACATGCAAAGATGAAGTCAGGAAAGCAAAGGCTCAGAATGAGCAAAGACTTGCAACAGAAATCATGAATAATAAAAAAAGTTTCTTCCAACATATTAACAAGAAAAAAATCAAGGAAACTGTAGGTCCACTAAAGAGAGAAAATGGCAAGGAAATAACAGGCAACAGGGAGAAAGCAGAGCTGCTTAACTCATACTTTGCATCAGTCTTCACACAAAAAGAAACTACAACCCAACATACCAAAAAAACCACTGCAAAAGACAAATTAGAAACAAAAATTAAAATAAGCAAGAAAATGGTAAGAGAACACCTATCTGACCTTGATGAATATAAATCACCAGGGCCTGACAGATTACATCCCAGAGTTCTGAAGGAGCTGGCAGATGTTATTTCAGAACCATTGCACCACATATTTCAAAAATCTTGGAGCAGCGGGGAAGTACCTGAGGATTGGAAGAAAGGAAAAAAACCCGGACCCATGAAACTACAGACCAATCAGATCCTAGAAAAGATAATCAAAAAACAGATCTGCGAACAACTAGAAGCAAACAAAGTTATAACTAGTAGCCAGCACAGGTTTATTAAAAACAGATCATGTCAAACCAATCTTACTTCATTCTTCGACAAAGCAAGTAAACTAACAGACCAGCGAAATACTGTGGACACAGTATACTTAGACTTCAGTCAGGCATTTGATAAAGTAGACCACAACTACTCCTTGGTAAGTTAGAAAAAAGTAGAATAGACAACATCACCACCAGATGGATATGTAGCTGGCTGGCAAACCATACTCAACGAGTAGTCCTCAACGGCACTACATCCATATGAAGAGAAGTAAGCACTGAGGTACAAGGTTCCGTCTTAGGACCAGTACTCTTCAATATCTTCATCAATGACTTAGATGAGGGAATTGAAGGGGAACTCATCAAATTTGCAGATGACACCAAACTAGCAGGAGTAGCCAACACCCAAGAACTCAGGATCCAAAAAGATCTCAACAAACTTGAACAATGGGCCCTATCCAACAAAATGAGTTTCAATGTGGAGAAAAGCAAAGTTTTACATTTAGGCAGGAAAAATCAAAGGTGCAAGTACAGATTGGGCAAGACCTGGCTTAAAAACAGTAACTGTGAGAGGGACCTTGGAGTCCTAGTGGACAATCACTTAACCATGAGCCAGCAGTGTGCAGCAGTAGCCAAAAAAGCTAATGCAATCCTGGGTTGTATAAACAGACATAGAATCAAGATCATGTGAGGTATTAGTACTGCTTTATAAAACCCTAGTAAGACCACACCCGGAATACTGCAGTCAATTTTGGTCACCATATCACAAAAAAGATGTTGAGAGTTTGGAAAAAATTCAAAGAGCAACTAAGATGATCAAAGGCCTGGAGACTAAAACATATGAAGAACGGCTGCAGGACATGGGTTTGGCTAGTCCACAGGTCTGCAACCCGCGGCTCCGGAGCCGCATACGGCTCTTTCAGCCGTCTCATACGGCTCCCAGTCCTCTGCCGTGCAGTCCAAAAAAAAAAAAGTGGGACTAAAAAAGTTCAACCAATCAATTCAAATATGCAGGGTAGGTGCATATCTCGCCTTGGCTCCACTCTTCAGTCAAACCCTGTTCTGCGCATGTGCGCACACATTTTTTGCGGCTCCCAGTTTTTCCTTTTGTGAGGGAACCGGTTCCGAGTGGCTCTTTCACTGTTTCAGGTTGCGGACCCCTGGGCTAGTCTAAAGAAAAGAAGAAATAGGGGAGGCATAATAGCAATATTTCAGTATTTGGGAGTCAGCCACAGAGAACAGGGGGTCACGTTATTCACCAAAGCACCAGAGGGCAGGACAAGAAACAATGGTTGGAAACTGATCAAAGAGAGAAGCAACCTGGAATTAAGGTAAAACTTCCTGACAGTGAGGACAATTAACCAGTGGAATAGTTTGCCCCCAGAAATCATGGGCGTTCCATCATTGGAGATTTTTAAAAAGAGGCTAGAGTAGACAGTCACTTGTTTAAGATAGTATAGGTTCTCCTGCTTGAGTAGGGACTAGAAGACCTCCAAGGTCCCTTCCAGCTGTATTCTATTCTAGCTACCCAAGTTCATTTTATTAGTCAATTAAGACTTGAAATGTTAATTGCAGTGGCCTTTGATGTCTCATTAGCATGCGAAGGAGATATTTTTTCTGGATTTATTATGTTTTTTTTAAATTTTACCTTTTTTCCAAGTTGTTCACAGCACTGCATCTTCCTTCTGTCCATGTTATCATCTAATAAATTTGTAGCTAATTACTCCAATTAGTCTGAGAAAGAGGGACATGATTTAACATCGGCCAGTGAAATTCATAATAAAATTTTAAATCCACGATCATGATCAAGTTCCATGATCAAGTCCCGTAATCAAGACAAACTGCTGAAAGAGCAAGATGAATCCTGAAAATAAAAGCTAAGAGAATCAATAGGAAACAATATAGTTTGGGGACAGCAAGCTGAGTCAGGTTTCTTCTGAAAAAGCTCTACTGGGGAAAAGGTGTTGAGTTTTCAGATACTTATTTATAAGGAAGACACTAACTTGCTCTATCATGTCTGTATGAAATTATCTTCCCTCCATCATTAATTATAGTTAATGAAGAAAATAAGTCAATGCAGTGTTTTCCAGTCTTTTCACCATATATGTCACTTTTCCATCTATCAAAGAACCATGTTTGTGTTTACATGTATTGTATTGTAATAATTACCCTTTAAGATAAATTAGAGTTTTTGTGATTATTTGCATGTGGAACTTACTCTTCTAGGGACAGAACACTCTGTTTGGACCATACTGATTCAAGAACTTCATCCCCAGATTGGCTGGTTGCAATTGGTATGATCTGAAATATTCTGCCCCTGAAGCGAGGTTTTAAATATATGAGTAAAGGAAATAAGATTTTCGCTTGATGTACCTAGGTTGGGTATAACTAAATCAAACTCTTTTTGCCTTGGCATGATCTTTTTCAGATTAATATTAAAAGCTTGGAACAAAATGGTCTTAATAAAAAAAAATATTTTAAATTATGAAAATGTGAAAAAGCAATTTAATTACCAAGGAAATACCTAAAAGCACATTGTAGAAATAGGCAAACCTATACTAAATTATAAAGCTTGATTCAATTTTTAAAAAGTAATTTTGAAAATATATTTACCTCCTACCTTTTAAGAGATTAAAAGCTTCTTTTATTATATATGTCTCTTTTCCATGTCTACATAGACATACATAAAAATCCAAAACAGATATAACAAAAAAAATATTCTGTTTGCTTCTAGGGTTTTTTCCACTGTTTTATGATTTACATATTTGTTTAGCAATAGATAATGGCACCCATATAAACTAATAATTAATGTAATTAATTTTTATCAGCTTTGAACACCATAAAGTATTACATCAATACCAATAGGCTGAGCTGGTAGATGAGGGAATTTCATATGACTGTTTCTTTGCATAATGGATCTCTCTTTTTAGTGTCCTTAAGAAGCTCACAATGAAAAACATAATGAACAAGCTGCACACAAGGCAATCTTTTCTATCAGTAGAAGCATCCTCTAATCTAATGTGAAGGTTGAAATGATTAATATTTTTAATAGAAGAGGTGGTTATATGGCAGCCATAGTGATCATACGTTTGCCTTCATAAAGATGATGGCAGACAATACATCTAAATAACAATTAAATGTTCGAAGTATTTTGGCAGTTATTAAGAAACACAGGTAAAGGTGGCAAGTTAAATGTAAGTCATGAGATAGTACATTCATTTTTAAATTTGTCATTTTAAGAAATGCTATACTGTATATAAGAGGGATGCGGTGGCTCAGTGGGTTAGGACGCTGAGCTTGTCGATCAGAAGGTCAGCAGTTTGGCGGATCGAATCCCAAGTGCCGCATAACAGAGTGAGCGTCTGTTACTTGTCCCAGCTTCTGCCAACCTAGCAGTTCGAAAGCACGTAAAAATGCAAGTAGAAAAATAGGGACCACTACGGTGGGAAGGTAACAGTGTTCCGTGCGCCTTTGGCATCTAGTCATGCCGGCCACATGACCACGGAGACGTCCTTGGACAAGCGCTGGCTCTTCGGCTTTGAAACGGAGATGAGCACCAGCGCCTAGAGTTGAAAACGACTAGCACGCATGTGCGAGGGAACCTTTACCTTTTTACCTTTTATACTGTATATGCTATCTAGTTAGATATACTTTACTTCGATATGTGCAAAAATTAAGTTTCATGGTAATTAAAAACAAATGGAAAACCATAAATGGTATTTCATAATTTGGCTCTTCACCTTTGAAACGGAGATGAGCACCAGCTCCTAGAGTTGGAAATGACTAGCACGCATGTGCGGGGGAACCTTTACCTTTACCTTATTAAAAATTACTAATTTAGGAATAAAGTTGCTAATGGATTACATTTTAGAATACTACATTTAGAATGTTAGAGTACAACCCTAAGCCTAGTTTCAGTCCCATTTATTTATTTATTTATTTATTTATTTATTTATTTATTTATTTATTTATTTATTATTTTATTTTTCACAGTTCCTTTAATATACCACAAACTAACCAATGAAATAGAAACATTTTTTCAGGTATTTAACATTTGTTATATCAGTAATACTGTAGGTATTATATATCGCCATACATAAATACATACACATAAGTTTGGGTGCTGCTCGTCCATTTTCCCTTTCACTGTATCCACCCTCCTTCTCTCTCTTTCCTCTTCTCTACTTTCTTTCTCCCTTTTTCCTTTCTTTCCTACTTCCCTCTTCTTCCTCTCCTCTCCTCTTTCCCTCACCACTCCCCTCCCGTTTCTCCCCACTTCTCCTTCTCTTTCCCTCCAACCTTCCTACTTCCTTCCCCCTCCTCTACTCTCTTCCCCCTCTCCTCTCCTTTCTTCCCTCCCATTCCTCTTCCGATACAATTCAGGGGTGATGTCCGAGCAGCTCCTCTCCTTGGATTTTCAATGTCTATATTAGGTATGATAATATCCTTATCTCCTCATTTTTCTTCCATCTAAATTAGTGTTAGCTGTCTTTTAAGCATATTCTCTTTTTCACCCACTCATTTATTTAGATCTCAAGCACTCAAAACAAGAATTTGCTAGAAACTGACAAAACACCCATGAAACTAATGAAAAGCAATACAAGCAATTAAAATGTCAGATGGAAGACAAACACAAAAAGGACATTCATAGGGTGACAGAATATACAAATATGCAGATGTTAACTATCTACAGCCAAGATGGATTAGATACTTGCTATTAAAATTGAATATAGAAATAAACATATGAAACACCTGGAACAATGGCAGCCAGAAGGATATCTTCAGATCTACAGTATGTCTATATATAAAAAAAATTGATAGAACTAATGAAAATGTAATATTGCATATCAAAGATGATCTACAATATAATGTCAGGTATCTAAAAGAAATAATCATAGGATAGAATCACTATAGATTGAAATTCTGAAAAAGAGTGTTATTAAACAATATCTACCAACTGATGAAGCTAAAATGAAACAAATATTGCAGCCAATGAATATGTTTCAATACTTTTTATAACAACAGTGGCTAACCTCCTTGGGAATAGACCAACATTTGAAGCCGAAGTATGGAGGATGGTGTTCCAGGGTATTTTAGGAAGAAATTATTTCATTGTGCTAGCTTACTGGAACAGAGTCACCCAAAGTACAAGGCTTAAAAAGCCTTCAGGACTATGTGCCTGACTGTATGTCATAACTAAGTCCAAGGGGACTACAGATTTCAGCTCCCTCACCAGCTGAAATATCCAAATCACTGGACTTTGGAAGAAAGAAAAAGTCAGAGACACTGTGATCAGTCTCAACTAAACTTAATTTCACATACACTAAACTGAAACATAAACCTTTAAAAATAGAAATATGTAAAATACTGTTCAGGAATGGAGATTCTGACAGACTTCCTTCTGATAACCATCTGAAAATGGCTATGATGTTTCAAATGTAGCTATGATGAAGCTATGATACTTCAGTTCAGATGTATTGGGGCAGGACATGTTGTAGAAATTAGATGAAGAGGGAAGGCAAAGAGGAGTGGAGTTTTGTTTATGAACAATTGTGAGCATCAATGCAAGCCTTGTTTCCTGGAGGCTGTGGGGAATTTAAGAATTGTAAGCTGGGGAAAAATGGTTGCTAAGCCAGAGAAAAATAAGAGTTGAGTAAGTATTTTTCCATTTTGAAGGGAAAACTGTAAAATTTTAGAGGTGGAATAACTTTCCTCAAAGACATTTTGGCCACATTTACTATTGTCTTACAACTTGCAGTCACATGGAAATCCTGAATGCTTTCAGGGGCCTAGTACGTTCTCACAGTTCAATTCTTCATCAAACCAGGTTGAAAACAAATCATAGCATGTTGTGATATGTGAACACAGTCTCTATTTAAATACAATTACTATCATATTAAGCTGTGAAGCCTAAAGTTCCAGATAATAGCTTTGTCCAAATTTAAAATATACATTGAGGAGTACTGGTTGAAATAACAGTACTGTATATCCCCAAACACCAGCATTTAAATAGGTAATGAGAAACAGATTTGCAGTATAGTGGCAAAGTCTACCTGTACCATAGTTCAAGTATAAGTAACAAAACAATAACCAAAAGAAAGATAGCAACTAGAGCAATTTCTGCTTAAGTGGCCAGAGCAGTAATCTAAAATTAGTGTTTCTTGCTGTAATAGGAGATAGTATAGTATATAAACATTTATGGTTTGGAGGACATTTAAGCAAATTGTATTTAGTTAAAAGCTATAAGGTGAACCAAGTCATTCATTTGGCTTCTGATTTGCCTGCATATTTAACTATAGAAGCTTAATTGAGGGAGGTAACTTTGATTCTCTAAAAAAAGGTGTATGTAGCATGAATAAATGGCTAATCAGTAGAGGCTAAGGTGCTCCATCAATATTCACATCACTTGATAGGAAATCCCATCCATAGCCCTGAGACTAATTATTTTAAAACCTAAGGGAAATGCAGTCCAAATAAGAGAGTGATCTGCAGTTAAGGATCAGTGAGCCAACTAATGACCAGTTAGGAGATCACTCTAGTCTAGAATGTTAATCAAACAGACCTCGGGCCCAGATTTGAAGCACTAGAGTTATATTCTGCAGTGAATGGAGGAAGCAAAGGTGCTTTTTTGGCAGCAAAATTGGGAATTCTTCTGAGATTACTTCACTTACAATATCACATTTGCAAAACAATACAAGTAGGTTTAAAGATAAAGGTAAAGGTTCCCCCGCACATGCGTGCTAGTCATTTCCAACTCTAGGGGCCGGTGCTCATCTCCGTTTCAAAGCCGAAGAGCCAGCGCTTGTCCGAGGACGTCTCCGTGGTCATGTGGCCGGCATGACTAGATGCCAAAGGCGCACGGAACGCTGTTACCTTCCCACTGTAGTGGTTCCTATTTTTCTACTTGCATTTTTATGTGCTTTCGAACTGCTAGGTTGGCAGAAGCTGGGACGAGTAACAGGCGCTCACTTTGTTACACGGCACTCGGGATTCGATCTGCCAAACTGCCGACCTTCTGATCAATAAGCTCAGCGGCCTAACCCACTGAGCCACCGCGTCCCTCTAAAAGTAGGTTTAGGGCAGGGGTGTCAAACTCAATTTCATTGAGGGCCGCATCAGCATTGCGGTTGCCCTCAGGGGGCCGGGTGGGTGTGGCCTACTGGGTGGGCATGGCCTACTGGGTGGGCGTGGCTAGAGTGCGTATGGCCTACTGGGTGGGCTTGGCCAGCTCTACATCGTTCGCATCAAGGGTGCCTATGGGGGCCTGGGCAGGAGTGGGACAGATCTGAGGGTCTCTGGCGGAAGGAGGGTCTCTGGGCCAGGGCAGTGGGGGCCGTTCCCTCACTGTTTCCAGGATGGCTTCAAGGGCCAGATGAAACCACTTCGCGGGCCGGATCCGGCCCCTGGGCCTTGTGTTTGACATGTCTGGTTTAGGGCATCCCAAAAAACTTGGCAAAATTTTCCTTTATATGTTTCATATTCTTGCCTTTTCGTGCTTTCCTAAAACAGTCATGGGAACAAGAAAATGACAAAATTAATTTCTTTATCCTTAAAACTTACAGAAAATGATATTCAGGTAGAATGCTAACAATCTAACATGATAGAAGAAAAAGACTACATTTCAGTAGCAATATGGATAATCCTTCATTAAGAAGTGTCTGCTGTAGCTTTACCTTTTGCTCTATTCCAATGTTTCTTGAACATTTTTCTCTCATGAGCCTTTCCCACTCTTAAAAATTACAGAGGATCCCCAAGAGCTTTTGTTTGTATTTATATTTATTAACGTTTATGCTATTAAAAATGAACATTGACACATTCATTGCTGCTATCACCTCTCAAATTGCTTGATGGGATTTTAATATTATATTATTTTTCAACGCAGACTGACAAATAATTTTAATTTTGAGGAACCCCTGAAAGGGTTTCTGGAGAGTTCCCAAGAGTTCTAGGACCACATCTTAAAAAACACTGCTCTATTCTAACAAGAGCTCAAAAACAAACAGACAATGTCAACAGTTACCTCAACATACCCAATCTGCATTTTACCTAGCATGCAGCAGAACTCTGGCTCTCTCCATTTATATTAATCACAGGTTTGTGTGCTGATCCAAATAGATACCATTTTCTAGCCCTACCTTACGTAGCTACAAAAATCTGGACTACCACTATGTAGTAACAAAGAGGCAGAGATTCCTGTTTCTTCTATGTACCATTGAGTGTTTGTCTGGACATTTGCAGCCTATACTGTATATGGAAGGTCATATTTGCAGATTATTAAATCTCTAATCAGAGAAATAATATGCAAAATTAATATTTCTTTCATTGTTGGCACAAAAATTCTCAATCTTGGTCTCTTCTTCCTTCCTGCTGTCTGTATAAGTGCCACTTGTTATGCTTTAATACTTACAAACATAAGGGCATTAATTTTTAATCGGCAGAGGAATCAGTTCAATCTGAGTAATCAATTATAATTGCTGAAACTGAAGACTATGGGCCATTTTGTTTCACGAATAATGTTACATGAGAAAAAGAAAAGAATATATCTAAAAAGGTCTATAAAAATAGAGATTGCTTTAGTTATGTTATGTTTTACTTCATTTAGTTTCTAAGCAAAAGAAACTGTTTTGAGATTTGTTCATATACATACTTAAATACAATTTAATTGTATAATTAGCTAAAAACATTATCAATTAAGTGCAATTATTTAATTGATTAGAAGCCCTTGTTAGCATTCATGCTTCAGCAAATGAATTGGAAAGTTATATTATTCTCCATCTGGTAAAGTGTCAGTTTTGAGCGTTTTATGAAATAGGCTGTTGCCAAAGAAGCCAGTTAATCCCTCTCTGGTGACACTTAAAAGTTTTCTGCCCTTACAGACTAATGTGGCTCTTGTTCTACATTACTATTCTCATTATCTTTCAGAGAACTGCCTGGTCTTTAGGCTGTGAAAAGTAGGGATGGAACAAAGGGACTCATTTGCGCCTCCTCTCTAGCCATAGATATCTCTGGTCTAAATGGTCCCAAGCTCACATTGAAGCAGTCTTGTCTCTGTCCGCTCAGGCACAGATGCTCTCAAAGCAATCACAACCTGACTCCTGCATGACCTCCATCCGGTCCAGGGGTTCAGCTGCAGGGCAAAAGAGACCTCCAATATGGTTTGCTTGTCCTTACTCAAAATCCAGAAATTGAGTGACAAATAAAATGAAATTGCATTCTTTCCACGGAAAGTTTGCAATAAAGAGAAATGATTCAATACTCTATTCCTATACTTAAAGTTCTCGCAAAATTTAATCAAAACTGTGTTGTATCTTTAAAATATTCCAGAACATCATTCAACATTAAAAAAACTTCAGATATAATACATTCTAACAGAGAATATATATAGCTTAGATTCAATTGTAAAGTAAGAGTTCATTCTGAGCTTAGTTGTTTGCTTGCAGACATTTCTTTACCAACTAGGTAACATCATCAGTGTGAGCAAGTGGGAGCATTTTTATTCTCTCTTTTTAAAGTGGGTAAATATGTTTACTTTATGCATCTATTGATGACTGATTTGTCTGAAAGTCAGGTTTCCAGTGATTCAGTAGCATTTTTAGATTTAGCTTGGCTTAGGATGCTTGCAGTTTCCCAGTTGAAACTATGGTTGAGTCTACCCATGAGCTGTGAGGCAGCTAGTTGATATTCATGGATGCACTCTGCTACTCTTTTGCCTGTCTGTTCTACATAGGGGCTATTACAGTGCTTAGACTGTATGTTGCAATGTAGATGACTCCTGTTTTTCTTGGACTCCTGGGTCTTTTGGCTTACTTAAGATATTTTGGAGACCTTTAGTTGGTTTGTGTGCTACAGTAATTCCATGTGATTGTAATGGTCTTTTGGTTGTTTCTGATTTTTTTGATGTGTGGTTAATGTATCAATACAAACTCAGGAATGTTAGAGAAGTACTTGTAGATTTTGCATAAAGCAGCAGGAATAATTTGGATTCGCCCAGAAATTCTATCTCATATAATAATTTCTGTTCTCACAAGAAATAGAGAAGATCTTTGTTGATATCGTTCAAAAACAATTGGGAAGTCAAAACACTGATCTATTATACCTTTTCTGGAGAACTGCCAGCAAACCTTCTACTTACTGCGAGCATAACAGATGGCAGCATGGAAAATGTCACATTGGCAGATACATAGTCTTGGTTGTTGGTGAAAAATACTTTTTCTCGCTCCACTAAGGACTGTAGACCATAATGCTTACCTCCGCTTCATATGATTTGTGTTGGAATAACTGGACTTCTGATTCTCAGTCATTTAACTATAGTAAATGCTTTTTAGGTCCCAACATTAAGAAATCTTGGAACACAACTGAAATGGGATGTATGTCTGTGAAAATATTTCCATTCACTCTTCAGTTCTGGTCATGAAAGCAAATTCCTAGATTAAGCCTGTCCTAAACCATCAGATTATTTAGAAAATATCTAGCTTCCTGAATCTTAATTTTGCTCTACTTAGCAGATCTTGCCATCCTAAGTCCTTTTCCTTTGAAAGTGATTCTGGAATTATGATCTTTTTTCTCTGGGTACATTGGAAACAGTGAGAGCACAGTGGAACAGTGAGAGCGTTGTGAAACAAAAAAAATGTGCTGGAGTTTTTATACATATTTATATCAAATAAACATGGGATATGCTTTTTTCCTTGGAAACCTTTTTTCTAATTTAACACATTCCAATATGGCCTGACCAGGCAACAAAGGAGCACCATTCCATTCTGTTATTGTGGAACAGAAATTCGTAGCAAATTATGAGTTTTGCACGTGAAACTGGAGGCTAAAAACACACAAAAATAACAGCAATACAGTGTTAATGTTAAACTGGAAACAAATGAAATTAAAAGGAAGTATACTAATTATTTGTTATTTCTTTCAAACTAATCCTTACAACATCCTTCTGAGATAAACTAAGAAACGTTAGCTAAGTTTGATGCGGTTCTACAGCTAATCTCCCCCACAACATCTCCTTGCATTTATCACATGGATGTGATGACAATGGAGTGACCCATACTAAAATGCTTATCAGTGAGCCTGTCCAGCTTTACATTTTGATGTTCAATTTAGTATGATGTGGAATGATAAGCAGCTCTTTTCCTCTCCTGCTTTCTCTGTTGATATACACGAAGAGATCCTTACAGTATGATTGTCTGCAACGTGAATTTTTGTTTTCACATGAATTACAACTCTCCATTGTCAGAATTTCAACTAGCTGGGAGCCCTCATGGACTCTGAAAAAGGCAGATAGGAGAAAGGTGGACTCCTTTGAATGATGGTGCTGGAGATGACTACTATGCATCCCACAGACTGCAAAAATCACAAAGAAATCCTAGGCTGAATGTCACCAAAAAATATCACTTAAAACCAAGATCACCAAACAAAGGCTGTCATACTTTGGCCATGTCATCAAGCAAGCTCACTTGAAAAGTCAATCATGCTGGAAGGGATCAGGGGGAAAAAGAGAAGGGGCTGCCCTAATACCTGTTGGCTGGACACTATAAGGAAAACACTGGGATGAACATGGTGAATCTGAAGGAGGCGGTGTGAGACAGAGGGCATGGAGAGTGCTGATCCATAGAGTGGCCAAGGGTCAGGCACAACTAAATGGCTGATGATGACAGAGGCCTTCAAAGGTAGGTCTAGATTCCTTGCAGCAGATAAGTGGATGTTTATTTTTCCTTATTAGGCCTTAAACACACACTCACAGATTATCGGCAGCAAAGGGAAAGATTAAACTCCCCCCATACGTGGAAGTCTTTAATGAGAATACTGTTAAGCCCTTCCTATTAAAGAAGAAAAAGTATCACACTTCAAATATGACCTCAAGAAAGAAAACTTATTTCTAATCTATTTCAGGAATGTCTGTACATTTATTTGGCATCTATATAATGTGTTGAAATCTTGTCATTACCATTATCTGTGAGCCACGTAACTTAACTAAACCTGGCATGTTTAAAGTGGCTTAGAACAGGGTTGGGATTCAACCTTTCTAAGCTAGGTGGAAACAATAGTCTGGCTCTACATACAGTAAGTTTCCAAAATTAAGCAATACATCAATGGCTAGACCAGAAATTCCAGTAACTGATATTAAACCATTCTCCAACTTCTATTTCTAACCCTTTTGGTTTCTGTTACAAGTCAAACCCATTGCTATTGTTAAAAGCCATCAAATTAAACAATAATACCCCGAGAATGTCAAGCTAAGAAAAGAAAATCAATTGTGCTGAGTAACCTAGTTGATATTACATTTTCCAAAAAGAAAGACTAAATTTATCTTTCAAACTGAGCAGTTGTCTTGATTAAGACTATGAAAAGGGAAGCAGATTTAGAATACCTAATCACAATCCCATTGAAGACTTTATCCAAAGTCCATGTAATGCCCTTGACATTAGAGCTTTTATCCCTTGCTATCTCAATTTCTCATCGTAGCTCTACCAACATTTCAGGACAATTTGACCTTTCAAACCTTTGAAAAGTTTTAGAAGGTTGGCAATTACCACTTACCTTTATTATTGGGTTAGAAATAGACTCCTCAGTTCAAGAACATTTCCATTGGAAATGGCTTATATTTCAAGACTCCGCAGCATGGGTGAAGAACCTGTAGCCCTCTGTATGTTATGGATCACTGGTGCCCAGAAGTCTAGCCAGCATGAATAATCATGAGAGGTTATAAGAATTATAGTGTAACACATGGAGGATCACAAGTTTATGCCCTAATCCATAACATAGATAATCCACAGCCAATATAATCATGGATGTCTTTAGAACAAGGGTTAGCATTCTGCTGCCTTCCAGATGCTTTAAGCTTTGGCTCCCATTAGGACCTTCTCATGGCAAAGGATTGTGGGACATGTAGACATAGAAAACTAGAGGCGACCAAGTTGTTTCTTACTAAAAATGCACTTGTTCAGTTTTTGTCTCCAAATGTTTCTCTCTCTTTTGCCTGAAATAAAGTGATGAGATTTACTTGATCACTTAAAATGGAATCTTGGGAGGGGGAATGTCCACTTCCAGCATATAATGCAAATATTTAATTGTCATAATAGTTGCCTCTCAAAATCTTTTACAGCAAAGCTTTGCCATCTATCTGTATATAACATGGATATACCACTAGTAAAATTGTATTTGATTCTACACAGGCATTTAATTAGCAAGCTTAATCCTTCCACAGGTTTACCTTGAAATACTGTATTTTAGCATATAGGTAGCTGGATGTAGTAGATGCTAATTCTTTCAACAAAACTGTTTCTATTAGTGTTGTTAGTATCATTTTCTGCACAGAGTGACAACACAATAGCGTCTTTGTGGCACACTCAGCAGAGACATTTACTCTTCTAAGGACTGTTTCCTGTGTGGGAGTTCTCCCAGTGCTTTAGAAAACATAATCCGGGTAAACAAAAATTAAAGAAAATTGAACTATGAGGACTCTTTTAATATTACTTTACTCTGGAGGTTCAACATAAACATTTGAAAAAGGTTACTACTATTATTTACTTGTCTACCTTTACGTACTGTCTTTTTTACCTTTATTTTTCTTTATTTGTGACCTAATAAAGATTATGTTCTCTCAGTAACGAAATAAAATCAACTTGCAAATGGAAAAAAGGGAGTTGTCATGGCATTGCAAATAGTGTGATTTACATATTAGAAGAAAAAAAGATTGTTTAAATTTTTAAAATTCAAGCAGAGTTCAAACCATTCTAGTCCCATTGACATTAATGGGACTAATTGTTTTTATTTTATTATTCAATGTTCATATAAAAGTAGTAGGGCTATAAATAGAATACCCAACCAATGTCTTATGAGGAAGAAACATAACTGTGGTAGATAGCGGCTGAGGCTGTGGCTGACCCAAGGATCTTTAGTTTAAAAAGATCAGGAAACAGGTGATGTGCATGACCTCAGCCCGAATCTGTTGCTGATTAGAGAGGAAATTTTGGTGTAAATAAATCAATAATCTATAAAACAATCCAGTGATGATAGATTTTCATATCTGAAACTATGCTGTTAAACCCAAGTTGTATCTTAAAGCATTGTGTTTACTGGCAGAGTACAATAAGGCTTTGTTTGTATCAGTTGTATAGCTCCAGCAATCTTGAATGCTAAGTGGAGATTTGATTAGTGTTCATTTATTCTGATATCTGATTCTTGATATATATTAAATGACACTGATTGCTTCTGAGCAGAAAGGGAAAATTACCAGAACTTCAGCATGCAGTTATCCGCTCATATTATAGAAATTAAACTTTCTATTGGTCTGGGACAATGGCTTAAAAACAGTTTTTCTAGGAAAGAACCTGTACCAAAAACAAAATACCCCAAAAGAGAAGCATTTAGGAAAGTAAATGATGCATCCAATAATAGTAAATTGATTTAGTAAATGGCACCCTTATATGGTCAAGCTAATAAATAACTATATAAATTACGTATAATACCTTTTAAGATCTGACCCCATAGAAGAATACACTGTGGTACAATAGAAGTCTGAATGAAGTTTAAAATTGGTTTGTACAGTCATTGTTTCTTCTCTTCTTAAAAAATGATCAGAGATAACAATAATTTTGTTTCACATTTGTTGTATTTAGGCCCAGTTCTAATTTTAGCTCTTTCAAGAAGTTAAAAAAATAACCATGTATAAAATTAACTGTATATAATAAGTAACTATATAACCATATATAATAAATATTACTGCATATAGATTCTCTTGCCACATTTTTAAAGAAAAAATTAGATAGAAGTTCCAAAGATGAAGTGGATTCTGCTTCCATATTTTTTTCTGCTGATAGTTGAGGAACTTATATTTTAAATTCCAATCCCCCATTTTATATTGAATATCTGACACTTCCTACTTTTAGATTCAGGGTAAGGTTCTAAAGTTGCTGTCTTTATATTTAAATATCCAAGAAGATGTTCTCAAGTTGCTCCCAGTGATATAACAGTAATGCTTATTTTAATAAATAGTATTGTTCTTTTTTATAGACCTGAGATTAACCTTGTTTAGGGAAGGTTAAACCAAGGGATCAGTTAGCACAACTTTCCTTGGACTGTCATTTCAATGAACAGATGTTGGGTAAAATTATGTAAATTAACATTCCTCAAAGACAGTCTTACTATTTTTAATTGCATTAATTACTTACCACTCTAGATAAGATCTACCACCTTGCTGGCATTGCCCTTCTGCTGTTCACAGAGAAGCAGCAACATAGAGAGAGGTTTAAATCATGTATATCTTCTAAACAACGCCCTTTTTATGGCCTTCCTTTGGTCCAGGGAAGACTTTCAAGATTTTGCAAGCAAAGTGGACCTATGGAAAGTTACAAAGAACCAACACTGGATGGAACCAACAGAGGAATTGGCACCTGGGTCTGGTGAAAGTTGGGAAGTATGGAAACCATTAAATACACTGACAGGTACAACAAGATCCAGAGACACTCTGAACAAATGAAGATATCTGGTGGCTTCTGCCCTTTACAGTTGTGGTGACCTTGCAGACAACAACACATATGTATATCTGCCCTTTGTGTCTTGATCAGTGTACACTTGAGGATCTCATGGTAGCGTGATAGAACGCAATTAAAGTTGCTAGTTTCTGGGCAAGATCTGTTTAACTTGTACACATTTTAATCTTTTATTGTATATTTTAAACTTTATGTCATATAGCATGCCTTATCTTAATTGTGATGCTTCTGACATGAATAAACAAAACAATGGCATTAATTCAGTGTGGCTTTAAGAAGCAAGAACTTCACCTCCATATGAAATTCTGGAGATAAAATAGATTTATAGACAGACAGACATATGCATACATGATTCATGGTCCTTTTTTTTAGCTGTACCAGAAATAACAAAATATAAAAAATAAACAATGGGGGGGGAAATATAACAAGATTTGTTAGCCGATGAAAAAGATGGTTTGTAGATTATCATCAGCTTTCTAAAGGAACAATTAATTCATGAATAGATTGCATTTAAAATCTAATGTTAAAGACTCCTGGAATATAGTTCCTTTTCAGAAATTGAAAAAGATCTGAATGACACAGGTGAAAGTCCACTGTTTTTTCAGATCAACTGAGTGTTGATCCATTGGGTGCAATAGGAATTCACTGATTGGCTTGTTGCCCAAATCGGATGTGGACTGAGACAGTGTGATTGGCCAAAATCAAACTTACTGTCTCCTGGTACTTGGCCCAATGTCACCCAGCTAGCTTTCATAGCTAAAAGGGAACTAGATTGTACAGTCGCCTGATTTCTAGCCCGGTGCTCACATACATACAATTTAGAGGCCACATGATTCTAATGATTCTTGGTGGCTCATTTTAAAAGCAGAAACAATAAAATAAAAGGATGTGGTGTGCTGTAGAGTCTATGCATTCAGAAAAAAAACCCATACATAAGATCTGAATGACACCAAAATACTTATTAAAACAAAAGTATTTCCCTCCTAGTCAGGGCAGCGTCCTCGGTAAAATAAACGTGTCCTCTAACCACTGAGCCTCAAGATTTTAAAAAGTTGACCTGGCTTCAGCAAAATTGTTCTTCAGACTGTCAGCCCAATGTAAGACCGTTCCGCGCTTTATTATTTCACGCCTGCTCGTCTCCTGTATATCTTAGAAGAAAAGCAGCAAGCGGAACTGGCTCTTCGCCTTGTCCGACCGGGTGCTGGAAGCTGCTTTTTTCACTCAGGCACCGTGCACCGGACTAGCGTCTTGAGCGCAAGCAGCTGGAGATCACCTGTTTGCCAGTCGCCTGAGCGCGACCGAGTCCGCCAAGGGCGCACCGGCGGCGACTGGGAGGAGTCGCTGGTCTTTCTGCGCAGATTGGAGGCTTGGAGGCCGTCCTGGAAAGGCCGAGGGAGGGTGGAGGGAACACGCTCTCTCAATATCAGCCTTGGTGGAGCAGTGGGCTAATGCCTCCTTAAGTAACACCAGCTGCCTGCAATTAGTGCAGGTTCGCATCCCACCAGGCTCAAGGTTGACTCAGCCTTCCATCCTTCCGAGGTAGGTAAAATGAGGACCCAGATTGTTGGGGGCAATAAGCTGACTTTGTAATAATGCCGCTTGGGGTGTGTGTGAAAGCCCTAACAAGAAGGCATATACATAGAATGAAGGCTACTGCTAAGCTTGTAAGCCGCCCTGAGTCTTCCGAGAAGGGCGGGATATAAATGGAATTAAAATAAAAATAAAAAAAACGTTTCCCCCCCCAACGCCCCCCCCATCATCGCGTCTCCAACCAGATTTGCAAAGTAGTTGCGGCTTTTCTGCCGGTAGCGAAGGTTAGGGCTCTGGGTCGAGCGCGTTTCGGAGGGTGTCCCCTTTCAAGGATTAAACTCTCGAAATAGGGCTTGGCGCAATCTTGGATGGGCGGAGAGAAAATCCGAGGAAGAAAATGGATCTGGTTGGAAGTTAGGCTGAATAGCTTTCTCATGCTGTTGCAACGCGGCGTTCCAGATTTCGGGTGCGTTTGAAAACGAAAAAATGACCCGATCTTCCCAAGTCGATTGGTTTCCGGACGTTTGGCTCTGGGACCTCGGGCATTTAGTCTCCTAAAGTGCGATTGCCTGGAATCACGGCTTTTGCAAGCCTACCTCCTCCTCCTCTGTGCAGCTCTCCCTTCTGAAAGAACCTGCCTGGTCAGTATTTCCAAAAAAAAGGGCGTTTCTAAGAAATAAAAGGAGTGGAGAATGCCCCCCCCCCAACAGCCTTTCAGGGCGCTCGGTTTGCAAAATCCAGACCGTAAGTTTGTGCCTGACCTCTACAGGACTTGTGGTGGGAACCTCCTCCTGAATTCCACTCCCTGGGATATTTTAACAGTGCCCCTTAACCCTCGAGTCTTGAGGGTTGAGAAAAGGGTGGTTTTAGCTTGAAGCGTTTTCTAGAAAATTTATTCACAAACCAGCCTGTTTTCCCACTCTTCGCCCTTAGAAAGCCAAAGCGGGATGGGGGCTGGTTGGCATGTTGACAGGGGAGCAATAGGAAGTCCCGGGACCATAAGATAAATGGGAAGTCGGGGAACTATCCCGGAAGAAGATAAGGCAAACGCTTCTCGCCAAGGGACCTGCAGGGGCTATTGATGTCCTCGGGAATCTACTTCTTCTCGAAAGAGGCTTCCCTTTTTTTTTAAGCTGGCCGAGTTTGGCTTCAAAGGAGTCTAAAGCGCCTCTTGTTTTAACACCCTTCTTTTCCGCTCTTCCTCTAGCACGAACACCGTTCACACACATGAAAGCCAGAGGGGAGAAAAAAAGAGAACGAGGGTCGTGGGTATCTGGCGTCGCCATCACGCGTGCAAAGCCCCTTCGTATTCAGGGCATGCACAGTCGCTCACTTGTTTCGAAAGAAGCAACAAAACCCCTTCACCAACCCACCCGACAAGTTCGCCCGCCCTTTGGCATCCTTTGCCAAAGGCGTCCGGCACAGAACCCACCCGTCCCGGTCCCGGCCGAGCAAAACGGCGAGAGCCCGGGTGTTTTCCTGATCAAATCGCGCTTTCCCTGACCCGATGGAGCCGACCCCGTCTCCAAGTCTTTCCTCAATGGGACACCACTTGAACTTCAGACGCGCCCCGGCTTCTGCGAAGCCTCGGTGGCTTTAATTGAACCCAGGGCTTCCCACTCCTCCCCCCCCCGCCAAAAAAAAAACACCATTCAAACCCCATCCCATAATAGACCTCGCCCGCTCCCTCTGCTTCTCCTGGCAGCTGGCGCTCCTTGGCTGTTGTGTTTGCGCAACGGACTGTTCAAGAGCCGGGAGAGGAAAAAGCTGGGCGCAGCCCACGATCGACCTGGCGGGACAATGGAGGCACCTTGGCAATGAAGCGAGCCCACGGAGGGAGTCGCGGCCGCGGCCGCTGAGGATGCGAAGGAGGCTGGCTCGGACGGCCAAGCTCGGAAAGCGCTGCCCTGGGCGGCTCTCCCGGGCGGCGGGCGGGGGCTTCCTCCAGGGGAAGGGGAATCGGAACAGCCGAGGCAGGGCAGGGCAAGGTGATCCGTGCCGAGGCCCCCAGAATGGAGTGTGTGTGTGTGTGTGTGTGTGTGTTTGGGGGAAAATCTTCCTGGGAATCAGAGGAGCGAGTTTGCGTGGGGTCGCTTCCTGAGGCCAGTCAGGAAACATAAAAAGCCTTAAGACGACATCTCTCCACGCTTTTCCCCCCGGGAATCGGTCCAGCCGAATTCGCGGAGCTGCCCAGAAGGAGACCCTAACAGGCCAAGGGATAAATCGCGTTGAGATTTGCACCTTGCTTTCCGTGAAACGGGTGACCGCAGGAAATCTCCTTAAACACCTGCCGGCGAGCAACTTTTCTGTGAGCCACGTTTAGATTCCAAACGCAGGAGAATTTCCCAAATGAAGGACAAGCAGCTACCCTGCGAGTGTTCTGGTTGATTTTTTTTCTTTCTTTCTGAAAGAGAACAAAACCCTCTTAAGTTTGGCAGCGTTTCCAAAGAAACCGGCCGGTGTTAGGGATCGCTAAGGGTCTAACCGGTAGTGACCAATACTAGTAGCTTCAGGCGATCGTGCAAATTAAAGCGGGGCGGGGGGGGAGAGAGAGGGAAGAAGGGCGGCTGTTTTCCCAAGTGATGCTGAAAAGCGAGTCTTCATTTGTAAAAAAAAAAAAAAGGGACCACCGAAGGCGAAAACCGCCGCTTTGTTTTTCCTTGTAATGGAATCCGCCTTCTGGAAAATGTGGCTTTTGCAATCGAAAGGAAAGGGATAAGAGAAGAAAGGGAAACGGGAAGCCGCGATTTTGTGGTCGAAAACTCGAACCTTTCTCTTCCACAACCCACCACCACCACCCCCCTCCCTTTTAAAGAAGGCATCCCGACGCGTCGTATTTTCCGGACTGGAGAATTCTTAGTGGGCATTTCTGATGAGGTCAACGAGAATCCCGCTTGAAAACACGGTATTTGCAGCAATTTCACCGCTGTCAAATTCCTCAGGCGAGGGCTGGGATCGGGCGCAGAGGGGCATCTCATTGAAGCCGGTGAGGGCGCTTGGCTTGCGATTGGCCTGAATGCCTTCCTAAGGATCGCGCGATCCATAGCAGCGTCAGTCCGGAACCCTAACCCCTGTCATTGCAGGATCGCTGCTGGAAGGTTATTCTGCGATCGGTGCAGAACACTTGGAGATTTCGAAGCGGACGAGGGAGGCCAAGTATTTTTCTTTCTGGCTCCCTCCAAGTTTTCACACCTCTTTTGGCTAAAACCAGGCCGATTTGACAAACAAATGCCTCTCGATCTGCCAAGGTAGAGGCTGGGGAGGGGGGGATAAGATTGAGTACTCCCGCCTTCCAAGAAACTTCCGCCAAGGAAAATAATGGCACGAGTCAGGCCTGGAGGACAGCGAGCTCTCCAAGCCCCCATTTGAAGTGGTTCGGCTTCCAGTTTTGGCTTATGATTACCCCAGCAGGGGATCCACCTGGCAGAGAGGTCTCATTGATCCTAAAACGGACAACACAAAGCAAACAGGCTTTCGAATCAAAGGGATCCTCTTCCCGCCTGCCCAGGAATCCCAGACGAGAGATCCAGACAAAGGGAAACACTTTCAACATTCTTTCAAGAGATCTATAACTATACACTTAAAGTAAAATTCACCTACCCGAAAAGCGTCACCGAAATGTCCATCACCAAAATGTTAGCATGGAATTAGAGTCTCTGTTGAATCTCTGGCTTAAAATGACGACGATTCCCGAATTCTCCGAGGGTGCCTGAAAGCCTACCTTATAGTAAATCGTTTACAGAATTACTCCCAGATAAACTTCTGACAAGCCTGGCAGCTAATGAATCAAATTGACTGGTATCTTTCTGAAATGGTGTCCTTGTGTAGCAGGTATCTTTCTGAACTTCCCAGGAATTATGTCATTCCTCCCATTTCAGATCTATAAATTCTACTTCTCGCCTTATATCGAATCCCACCCACCCACCCACCCCGGAAACCACTGAATTTAGGAGAGCTAAATCCAGATGAGACATTCCTGTGGGCCAGCCACCTGCAAGAGTTCAACTGGAGGCAAAATGAGCAACATTTGGCTCTTGAAAAATGCAGCACCTGACCTAGCCTGCTAATACTGACCTAGCAAACCAGACCAACAGGTCATTCCTTCTCAAGGAAATGGGAGAGGTTTCCAAGTGGTGCCAAAGCTTTGGGGCATAAACACATTGGTTTCCCAATTCTAGAACGCTGGTCCCAAAGAAGTGAGGTGGCACTGAAGTAGGAAAGCCTTGAAGTAGATTTATTTCATTTGTTTGAATTCTGTTTACCACTCACTGCCTCCTTTGATGTAGTCCTCCTTGAGGTAACAGTAAGGTTGTCCCCATTATAGTTCCCTGGACATGATGATGGGCTGAGAGTAGAAGACTTTAAATCCAAGTGACAGTGCTGGAGAGCATGAGCATGAGCATCAGGGAAGCAACTTTCATAAAAGCAGGGATGAAATCCCATGTATACCACTTCTCCATCATCAATTCAGAATGGCGCTGTGAGGAAAAGGGGGGACCTTATTGTTAGAAGCAGGAAAGCAGTTCCGGTCAACCCTTCTGTAATAAACCCTCTTGTATTTGTCACATCCTATCCTATTCAGAGTCTGGGAATGAGTGGCAACCATCATCATGATCAACACCACCACCTCTATCACCGTAAGGAAATAAATTAGAATAAATCAGATATGTCAATGACAAAAAGCCCATAAATTTGGCTTCAGGAAGCATCATACTACATGTGCTGTACTATTTGGCTTTAATGCTTCCTTTGGTATATTGTTGGATAGTTTTCCATTCTGTACTTATTTACTTATGTGAACTTTGCCTTTAAACAAGTTTTCCCATCCTGGCAGATTTGTTGGGCTATTATTTCCCATCACCCACCATAAAGTGATGAGAAAATTATGGGAGCTGAAGTCCAACAGAAGTGAAGTTAGGGAAGGTTGACATAATACAGGTAGTCCTCAACTTGTGACCAAAGTGGAGCCCAAAATTTATGTGGCTAAGTGAGAAATTGGTCAGGCGAGCTTTGCGCTATTTTGCAACCTTTCTTGCACATTTTTTTTAAAGTGAATCTTCCTTCCCCATTGACTTTGCTTGTCAGAATATTACAAAAGTGGATCACGTGACTCCACTGTATCCATCATAAATGTGAGTCAGTTGCCAAGCTTCTGAATTTTGATCACCACGTGACCATGGGGATGCTGCAAGGGTCACGAACGTGAAAAATGGTCATGTCAATTTTTTCAGTGCTGTTGTAACTTTTAATGGTCACTAAGTGAACTGTTGTAAGTTGAGGACTACCTGTAATAACTCAAAAGTTCACACCAACTGAAACAAGTTTCTGAAAGAAGGTAGGGTTATGTTTATTCAAAATGCTAACAATGGTGGTTAACTTTTTGCTGGCTCATACCTCTGTCTGAACCCAGTTCCTTGGGTTAGTTCAGGAACTAAAGTAGTATAGGACCCTAGAAAATGGATTAAGACTGTCCTTACATGAAGCATGTTGTGTGAATATAGGTGTAAAGCTGCTATTTTTAAAGTGAGGTCTCCATTAATTAGGGTTAGGCCAAGGACAGTTTCACAAAAGGGATGGCTGTTTCCTATGTTCATGAGGAAAACAGACCAGGAAGAAAGGTGCCTGAGATATGAGCCCAATGTCTTCCTCTTTCCCAGGAATTCTTGCCCAGAACTTGATATTTATGAACAAAAATACAAAAAGTATCTGTATTAGATACAAGGAAAGAAAAACTGGCCATTTCCCATCTAGGTCTGCAATCCCTCAGCTGTTCCAATCCATGATTTTTGTTTCTGAATGCCTAGAAGTAAGTCATTCATACTTAATACCATGCATTCACAGCTTCTTCCATTCTTCTCTATGTCCACTGATTCTTTCCTTAAGGTCTCCATCTCTCTCTCTCTCTCTCTCTCTCTCTCTCTCTCTCTCTCTCTCTCTCTCTCTCTCTCTCTCTCTCTCTCTCTCTCTCTCTCTCTCTCTCTCTCTCTCTCTCTCTTACACACACACACACACCAGATACACACACCACACCTGATTTCAGGGGAATCTCATCTGCAGGTCAGCCTTCGGAAGCAGGTTGCCTTGACCTCCCTGAAGAACCATAAGCCAGAAGAGAGGCTGGCCTTCAAAAGAAAGGCAGGCAAAGCGAGGCTAAGGACCCCATCCCCAGAGCCCCATTGTCCATTGATTGTTGGGAGGGATTCAGGAGCCCAAGACTGTGTCCTCTTCTCCAACTAGGGCTGGTGGGAATCCCGGTCTGCCCTTCCAGGTATCCAGCTTGCCCAGGAATATAAATTTGAGTCTTCTGGGGGGCGGGGGGGGGGGAAACACCCTGGAATTGCGCTTTTGAGCGCGGTTGTGCCCAGTTTGCACCTTGTCCTGCTCGCTGAGTCTTTCTGATGGAGAAACCTGCTTCACCTCCTCCCCTCCCGCTTGCTTCCACCCCCAGTTTGGAGGAGGGCAGAAATGAAGGAGTGAAAGGATCCTTCCATTTCTGATTCCCAGAAGGAAGGCAGGCCGAAGAGGGAAGAATTTTCCGGGCTAAGAAAAAGCCAGGAGGAACTGGATCCGTCTACAGATTCAAAACAAAGCCAGGATTTTCTTAACTGCCTCAGACACCGGGGGGGGGGGGGACGACAACTTTCATAGCGTTCAGCTAGCCCTCCCAGGTTAAAAAAGAAGAAGAGTGGGAAGCTGAAGAATGGGAAGCTGGCATGTTTCAGTTTTACAGAGTTAGTAGAAAAACTAGCAACCTGACCCGCCTTTTCTTCCAAGTTAATTCTCAGCATCGATGATACCAGGATCTGTGCAGTCTCTCCGCTGTTAGAAAAAGTTGGGGTGTGTGTGTGTGTGTGTGAAGCATTTGGGAACCCGATGCACACTTGGGGCTTTGTGGTGTTTTTTTGTTTGTTTGTTTGTTTTACAAGGGGAGCAACAGTTCAGCAAAATCGCAACCGAAAAATTATTTATCTGAGTGCCAAGCTTTTCAATTTTCCTTAAAAAAAAATGCGGAGGCTGGCTTTGAGGTTGTTGCCCGAGGCCGCGCCACAAAAGTCTCTGCGGTAAGTATGAATAAGGCAGAAAAGCTCCTTCATTTTGGCTGGATCTTATTGTATTGCGCACATCAAGATCGGCCCCTTTATTACTCTGCCCTGCCCTGTTTAGGGTTGCGGTAAACCGCTTCCTTTTAATTTTGAGACACTTAACTGTTTTCTTAAGTGTGCTGAGGACACCTTTCACCACTGCACTTTGATCCTGGCATTCAGCTGTCCGCCTCCCTTTGCCCTTGAGGGAGCGAGTTGCCTCGGCCTCTGTCCTTCGAGACAGAGCTCTGAGAGATCTGGGCCTCCTTTGCCTACTAAGGCACGAACTGGCGTCGCCTGTGATCCCGAGGCTAGAAGGAAGCAGGAGCTGGGGAGAAACGCGCTGCCGCTCAGCCTGAACTGGGGCTGGCCACCCTTTCTGGTCGCAGCGGAAGACTGGGGCTGGAGTGGCCGTGGAAGGAGGCGGAAGTAAGCTCGCTAGGCACTTGAGCCATCAAGTCTTTCTTACAATACAGGTAGTCCTCTCCACGTATGAGCACAACTGAGCCCCAAAATCTCTGTTGTTAAGTGAGACATTTATTCAGGGAGTTTTGCCCCATTTTGCAACCTTTCTTGCCACTGTTGTTAAGTGAATCGCCATAGGAAATAAGTCAGTAGGATGGTTATTAAGTGAATTTGGCTTCCCCACTGACTTTGCTGATGGTCACGAAAGGGGATCACATGACCCTGGGGCACTGCAACGGTCATAAGTTCGAGTCAGTTGCCAAGCATCTGAATTTTGATCCCAGGATCATGGGGATGCTACAAAGGTCTTAAGTGTGAAAAACAGTGATAAGTCACGTTTTCAGTGCCATCCTAACTTTGAATGGTCACTAAATGAACTGATGTAAGTCAAGGACTACCTGTACTTCCACAATACTTTGGGGTCCGAATTCAGAGCCAGCATTAAAGCTGAACCTTTGGGTCTTGAGGCCTAGCAGTGTTTGCCCTGGGACCCCTCCTTTCCCCCTCCTGGATATCGCCCACAGATATGGGGCTAGTGCTGTTGAGTGAAAATGCATCCCTCCACTCCAAAATGGGCGAACCGGTGAGCCTGGGATTCACTGGATCTAGGCCATGCAGGAGCAAGTAAAGGGAAAAAGGTCCCTTTCTGCTGGCGCACCTGCTTTCCTTCGACCTCTCCTCCCGTCAATCTTTCTTCCCAAGTTAAAAAAAACTATCCAAAGTTAAGATTCAATCTAGTTTATTCACTCGCCCCCTTGCTTGGCTGTTTTTGGCTGCTTCGCCTACTGAAGACTGCACGTTCTGAGGAGTGGAACCCAGGATTTCATACTATTCAGTTTGGGGGGCAATGCTCAATAAAAATAACTCTTGGACTGGAGTTCTATTGTCGTTGCTGTTTCCCAGAAACAATCTTGCGACTTATAGGAACGCTGTCAGCCAAAGATACATTGAGTCAATAACTCAATACGCTTTAGATCTGCCTTTGAGTAAAGATTTGTGCAAGTGACTCTGTCAAAGGCGTCCAGCATTCCAGATCGACTTGGAGGCAGAGCTATATAGCAAAGAAAGAATTCTTGGAACAAGCAGTGCAATGAGACTCGTGGCTGCAGACCTAGCCAGCCATGATTTGCAACGCACAGCGGGGATGTTTACTCGGAGAAGTCTCTCTCGGCTCAGACTCTGCAGACTCTGGTCGAGGTGGGACTTCAGACCCAGCTTTCCTTCCCCGGTCGAGCGCGGCTGCGACCCGCCTCACACTTGAAAGGGCCTGCGAGGTGATCTGGTTCAAATCAAGGGCTGGGAAGGGAGATTTCTAGGGCCTCCCTCAGGCTCCCCAGTGGCACCCACTTCTTTGCGGGACCCCCGTCTGACAGGGGCGGGCTAAAAGGAAGCTGCGTGGCCGCCTGCGGTTCTTAAAGGAGAGAATAGGCGGCCGGCTAGTCTTTCAGGCAGCAGCTCCGGGAGTCGCGGTAGAAAGTTGGGGAGCGTCCCAGCGCCCTCGCTCCGTTCAGGGTGCGCCTTCGGCCTTGGCGATCTTTTCGAGGTGGGCAGGGGTCGATTTCGAAATGACTTCCCCGTTGTGCTCGCCGTCTCCGCTCGCCCGGCGTCTGCTCGCTTCCCTCACCAAAGGAAGGGGGGAAACCCCCCCAAGAAACACTCCAGGAATGGCTTTACTTTCTTTTTCTTTTGGGGATCTGACTTTGGACACTTCACTCTGTGAGACCTTCTTCAACTGAGGCGCAAGAGCTAGGAAGGCAATCTACTAACAGAAGGCTGCCCTGCTCTAAGTAGAAGGCAGGCGGTTCAGATGCATACATACATGTACATACAGACGCACGCGCGCGCGCACACACACACATCCCTTTCAAGAACATCCCTTGGCAGCGAAGCTTCAGTACAAAATATCTCTGAGGCTGAGGCAAAGAAGCCTTCTTTGATCGGTCTATGGAGCCTCTATGGTCATTTAATGATTGGCAGCATCTTGCAGAGTGGCAGATCCAGTGCTTTTGCACCAGCCATGAAGCTGGGAATGGGTTGCTCTGACTATATGATTGGTCCGTAGTGATACAACTTATAGATAGGATTTCACGTCTGAGGAGTAATTACTTCGTGGATGTGCAGCAGTATTGTTGACAAATTGTATATCACTCCAGTGATGGCACAGTGATGCTAAAGATCAACATTGGGCAGGACTTTTGAAACTCAGGAAGTAAACTAAGAGAAGGCACCCAGATCTTCCCAGAAAGGCCCCGTCGTTCCTTGGATGGCCTTGGTCTAATCACGTTTTCAGACTGAACCATTGCTTTGGTGTCATTGGACACGTCTACACTAGTGACTTCTAGAGTCAAAGCCAGCCAATCATTGCTATGGTAATAAGGAAGATGGGCTTCTCCTTCCACAGCGATGACTCTAGAAATCCCTTCTGTGGAACCAGCTGCTGGAAGACCAAGAGCATCGTGCAGTCATTGCTGTGGCCATAAAGATCTTTCTCTTCCTAGCTGTGTCGCAGCAGTGCTTGAACGGTACGAAATAAATCATTAGTGGACGCGGCTGATGAAAGATTTCTAGCATTGTTAGTGATCACTGTGAGGATATCAAGCCAGTCTGCTCTGATGATTTATTCTCACAAGGCTCACTTTATAACTTGCTTGTGCAGAAGCCAAGTTGGAATGTCTGCTTGTCTTCCGAGGTAAACCCACTGACTTCCAAGTTACAGGGTTAGAATCAACCATAGCATGTCTGCGGAAACGGGAGATGTGCAATTCGCCCCTTCCCACCCGCATAATTATAGACTGGGGTGAAATACCAGTAAATGGATGGAAATGCACACCGTCCTGCCCCTCTATAAGGACTGTATATTGTCTCACCACCACCACCGTCCCAGCCAGCACCTTGACAGAGTCGATATGCCCAAGTATGATTTTTTGGCCGGATGAGCCTCCAGGGACCATGGCTTACTACCACCGTGGTCGGCCAGGTTGGCAGATTGTAAATACTACTGCTGAAGATTCACCCAGGGCCTGCGGGGGGGCCCGGAGTCGAAGATGCCGATCGCAGCCGGTCCCATACCGTTCCCAGGCTGAAGATCCGACAAAGGAAGTCTTGGGGCCGGCGAGGCTTGTTTCGGGCGGATTGCTTTTCCTCCCTAGACTTCGGAAGTCTTTGAAGCCTGGCCAAGCGCACACACTCGCCCTTTAGCCTCCTTCCCTTCCCCTGTGGCTGCTTGCGAGGGAAAAAAAAGGGGGGGGGGTGGCTCTTGGGACGGAACCTCCAGCTCTAACCCGGGATTACTCTGCAAAGCTGCCTTTTCTTTCAGACGGCTTCTTCCAAGGAAACCGAAAATTTCACCCTTTTCACCTCCCTCCCCCCCTCCCCCCCTTCCTGTTCTGCAAACCGAGACCTTGCAAAAGCCAAAGGAGCTCCCTCGCTCCCCAGGCACCTTCCCGTTGTGGTCAAGAACTTTTACTTGGCGATCAAAAAGAGGCAAAAAAAACCAACCCGCCGTCCTTGGAGCCTCGGCGGCTGGAAGACTTAAGGAGGATCTAAGCAGGGGACTCTCGCAGCTCTTGCGCAAGGTTCGATTTCGCAGGATACCCTGGAGTACTTTGTACTTGCCAAAAGGGTATTCTAGTCCAGTATCCCCGGAAACATATCTTGCCGCCTTCAAGAGGAGAAGTTTGGCTGTGTGTGGTGGGGACTTTATGTGGTCGATCTCTGGATCCCTGCTTAAACCGTTTTGGTGCCTTCTTTCTTTCTTTCTTTCTCTCTCTTTCTTTCTCTTTCTTCTTTCTTTCTTTCTTTCTTTCTTTCTTTCTTTCTTTCTTTCTTTCTTTTCTTTCTTTCTTTCTTTCTTTCTTTCTTTCTTTCTTTCTTTCTCTTTCCTGGGGGTGAGCCTTCTTGGTGCTGTTCACCCTCGAGGCAAAGTTTCACCGCAGCCTCTGTTTGTCTGTGTAGAGGCGACCAGAGCGGCTGGGGGTGTGTGTGGGAATGGTCAATTAGGCCACGTCCAAACTTTCCAAAAGCGCAGAGGTGTCTTTGGTGGTGGCCTGTTTCGTTCTCTTTCTGCGGAAGGGATGCCGTCCAAAGGATACGAAGCAGGGACGTCAGGGCGCAAGTGCTAAGTCCTCTTGCATCACCAAGACCCGGACTTTACACAGGCTTAAGGCTGACTGGATCGCGCTCTAGGAAGCTCCTCTGTCTTGGCTCGGGCAACCAAATCGCTGAGCCACGGAGAGTAATCCATCTCCCCTCCTCCCCCCCCCCTCCTCCCCCCCCCCACCAGCACCACCACCGCCCCATCCCTGCCCCGAGAACCATCTCCTCCTTTTAAAGATGTTGGCTTGAAAGGAGAGGTCAAGGGCCCCAAACGCGCCTTTCCTCGGCGGGGCCTTCACTGCTTTGCTTTGCAAGCAATCGCGCTTAAGAAAGAGGCCGGCAATGAGTGACTTGTGCTCAGCCCTCCTTGAAACGGATGCTTGGTTGGTGCCCTTCTTTCCCAGCGAGAGGACTTTGAGCAGGACCTCTCCAGCCGCAATTCTCTAGCCCGCTTTGGAATAAAGGCTGCCTTGAATCTCCCATCTGGCCTTGAACCCCAAAGAAGGCTGCAAGGGGAAAGGGCTTTATTTTAAGCAAACCCACCGAATGTTAAATAAGCGGTCTTTTACAGGGCCGTTCTTTGATCTCCAATTAAGAGGTTGTTTTCAGTATTAGAAGCGCTACTGCCAAGTTGAGCTAGGGAAAAAATCACACATCTCCCTCCCTCTCAGACAGGCAGATGACCCACAGCTCCAAAGACTGATCTATGGATTACGGTGGGGAGGGGTGGCGATGAAGAAGAATGAAATGAGAAAAAACATCACTCAAAAACTCAAGGAATAAATATACCTGCATGTGTGAGCTATTTTTTTTTAGTGGTGATTTGAGACGGCTGCTGTGGCTATTCGTGTAGCAATAGAAAAATCGGTTTACCGATCTAAGGACCCAGCCAGGGTTGGATAAAGGTTTAGGACGCTACTGACTGACCCACGATAGGGTTTTTTTTTGCTTCCTTTCACTCCACTGCTTGGAAACATCCAACCAAGCACCTGCATACTATTGCAACTGCTTCATCAGCACAACATAACCCCTAAAGAATACATAGAATTAACTGCTGGAAAATTAAGTACCCTCGCCACCATTATTATCAAATTTTTAAAAAAAACAGTAAAACGGGACAGACCTTGGCCAAACCGTGATAAACGGGGAAAGAGGCATTCCGGGCTACAAGCGAAGTGGCGCAGCCCGACTATTTTTATCCACAGGTCTCTCTTCCTCCTGGAAGTCCTTGCGCTGCCATTTCACCCCCATCCCATAACTGCAGGCCAGTTTTGTCTGGGAGTAGCTGCCACATTGCAGCTCTCTTGAGTTAATCTGGGCGACCGCAGCTTCAGAGAAGGAGTCAAGACTGATCCCACAGCCATTTTAGACGGGGGCTTTAGCTTGCCAGCTCGGATGCGGATAAAAGTCCCCAAGTTCCGGATGGTCTCTCTCTCTCTCTCTCTCTCTCTCTCTCTCTCTCTCTCTCTCTCTCTCTCTCTCTCTCTCTCTCTCTCTCTCTCTCTCTCTCTCTCTCTCTCTCTCTCTCTCTCTCTCTCTCTGTGTGTGTGTGTGTGTGTGTGTGTGTGTGTGTTGGAGACCCCAGTCTTTCAAGCCTCGCCTTTAAGGTCATTTGCGCTCCATTCTTTACAACGCCTCTATTATACCCGCTAAGCCGGGTGTTCCCTCGGGCATTATTCAGGCGGCACCAGCACTGAAGGCGTCTCTGGACTCTTCCCGAGACATTTCTGGTAGGAAACCGTGGACTGAGATCTCGGCCTCCGCGATCTCCGCACTCTTTACACCTAGGCCGAAATCCAGTCCCTGCCCGCCTTGGGAAAGCGGATGCGGGGGGGGGGGCGGCCAAGGTCAGCTCAAGTTCAAGTTCAGGGTTGCCCCAGATGAACGGGGCAATGAGAGAAGGGGCGGACGGGACTCCTATTCCTCCCTTTTCCCCCCCCGGAGGGGGGGCTCGGAGGGAGGAAAAGACGGCGGACCAGGGCTTTGGCATTTGGAGCCGCGCCGGAGCAGAAGCTGTCCTCCTTTGCTCGAGGCTGCTTCTTCTCCACCGTCTCCAGGAACTTCCGACCGCGACCGGGCTTGGGGAACAGGATCCCTCCTTCGGCGTGCTGCGCTGGATCCTGACGGCTCCGTGGACGGGAGAGGGGACGAGCAGTGACGGCCACACTGTCGCCGCGAAGGCTCTTCCCGCTGAAGAGTCCAGGCCGCCTTTCGCGGAGTTGGGGAGGGGGGGCTGGAAAGCGATGGGGGTCAACGGAGTGCGGGCTGGAGGGAACTTTCGCCTTCCTTAAGCCGGGTCGGCTTTGGGAAACTCGGCCTGGTTGACTTAATACAGTCGCAGCGCAACAACCAGAGACTGGAACTTCAGCGCAGCCAGCTCCGCTTCCTCCTCCGGGCTTCTCGGGCGCGTGTACTCTAGGGCAGCGTTTCCCAACCTTAGGAACTTGAAGATGCGTGGACTTCAACTCCCAGAATTCCCCAGCCATGCTGGCTGGGGAATTCTGGGAGTTGAAGTCCACGCATCTTCAAGTTCCTAAGGTTGGGAAACGCTGCTCTAAGGAGCAGCGTCCTGTGCCAAGGACGTTAATAAAACTAAGAAAGGAGGAAGAGGCGGACGGTGGCCTTAATAATATTAAGAGAGGAACGCGAGGTTTTAACAGCCATTTGACTGCTTCAGTGTTTGGGGGTTTTCTGTTGTTGGTTTTTGTTTGTTGTTTGTTTGTTTGCATTGTAGGCTGGAGAATGAATGAATGGGGAGCAATGGATCCGGCACCTGACAGTAGAGCGGATGAAACCTGACGCCGCGGGGAGAATGAAATTAGGGTGACAAGCTGAACAGGAGGTGAGGAAGGGGATTATCTCCGGCCTCCACTTTCCGTGTGGAAAGTTGGGTTTCTACCTCCACCGCGCAGCACCCAGATAACAATAACACGCATTTGAAAAGCCGGCACGGGAGTAAAAGTGGAAGTAAGTGGGTCTTTATACTCTAGCAAAACGATCCGCCCAGGATTCCAACGCTGACTCTTCTCTTCCTTGCCACGGCTGAGATCGTGTTTGCGAGCAACCTGGAGGACCGGAAAGAAACAACTCCGTCTCCTTTGCGAGTTGTTGGGCGGAGGGACTCACACGCCAGGATCACGACTCCGCAGAGCTTAGAAAAAGGAAGGAACTGCACGGTTGGTTTCTGTGTCCAGGCGGTTGACATTGGGAGGTTTTGGGCAAAAGCCCAGGCTTTCGAAGATTTGAAGCTAGCAAGCCCGGTTCCACTCCAGATTCTTCGAAAGAGGCTTTTAAAAGGCTTGCCTGAGTGAGGATTTCACATTCAGATCGGAGGACGAAATGTATTCAGCCTCAAAGCGGAAGTGAAGTTGGGATGTTTTTTTAAAAGAAGGGAGGAAAGGCACCTTCAAATTTCCACTCATGTAGGAAAGGATTTTATATTTTATAGTGATAACATGAAGGGGGTTATAGATGCTCCAGCATATTAATTCATATATGGTCAATATTCTTCTTGGCCCTTATAGCTAAACACTTGCTCTTGCAGTAAATTGCATGCGCTTAATATCCCCAGCAAGAATTAATGTTGACTTTCAATTAGTAAGTAATAAGAATAATAAAAGAAAAAGAAATTATTGTTGGAATTATGTAAAAAGTCCTCAATTTTACTGAGATATAGCAAAAAATATATGGCTCTCCTTTAAAAATAAATAAACCGACACCCCAACTTGTTAGCTTCATTAAAAATTATCCTGTAAAAATATAAAAAGCAACACAGAAAACTCACCACTTCAAGAAGTTGGGGAAATAAATGAATGAATATTATTTTTTTAAAAAACCAAAAAACTAGTAATTCAGATATCATTAGTTTGGGCCAAGAGGAGTATAAAACTCAAAACAAATAAATTATTTCAATTAAAAGGTACAAGCCATTTTTCAAACTTCTGTTCATTTTAAACTCCACTTTATTTCCAAAGGGTGAGAAATGAAACCATGTTAAGTCCTCTGCTGGGCTGGCATTCAGTCTGCATAGGTACCCCAGGAGCCTTTCCCCAAGTTTTACTCAAGGCACTCCTATGTGTGGTTATTGAGTAGTAAAACGTACATATGCAAGTTCAGCCTGCAATTCTGGGGAGGAGTTATAGTATTTGAGTTTCTGAAATGTAAAATGAGTTTTACAATTAAAAAAGTAATTAGCAGTATTTATTTTGTATAATTTCTACAATTGTTTGATTTTAATTGCTTTTAAAATCAACAATAGCCTCTAACCAGGTATGAACACTTTTAGTTTATTGGGATAAAGATAGATTAAAAATATCATGGACTGCAGTTTCAACACATTTTATTATATTTCTGTATGCATTACTCTCAAAAAAAATCACAAGAAATGATGAAACCACATAAACCTCCAAATAAAAAATTCTGAAACAGTTTATGCTCACAATTGTACATATTTATAGTTAAGAAACATTCTTTATAAATACTGTTTCCTCTGCAGCAAGTTAATACCATAATTTAATTACAAATGGATAAATATGGCAATAGGTATTTACACAAGGAAGGGTGTTATTACGAAAAAAAATCCCTAACAGCACTACTTTATTTTCCCTATTCCCACCCCCACAAATTTCCAAACAGCAAAAAGCACTAAAACATCACATGTAAACCCAGCTAACAGAAAATACATTCACAAGTGTTGGGAAGAAGGGGGGAATTTATCTGGGTCGTTTTGAAAACAACATAGAGACTTTGGCACTTTTTAAAAAAATCATTCAGATCTATATTTCAATGAAGTTTACAATCAAAGTTGCCTCTTTTAAAGGGAACACAATATTCAATACCACAATTACAGGAAAAAAAATTGCTTTCATGTTTTTCCTTTCTCCCCTTTTAAAATTGGTGAATTCAAGAATGAAGGAGGAATGGGGAGGGGAGGGTAGAGGTGAGAGAAGAGAAGAGAAGAGAAGAGAAGAGAAGAGAAGAGAAGAGAAGAGAAGAGAAGCGAAGGATGCTCAAGAGGCAGAAAGAGCTCTGTGTGAGAAATGATAAAGGAAAAGCAATCCAGAGTTCACAAAGTGGATCAATTTCTATACAATAAGAAAAGGTTGATTACCACCTTGGATTCCTTTATGTACACTTGGAGAGATGGACGAACTCTGATCTTTTGTTGGCAAGGCGCTTGGAGGCCCAAGGGACAAATCTCTGCATAAAGAATATTTGCAAGTGTGGAAGCAGCGGCTGTCTCTGGGTGGGGAGAATCCTTTGCTGCTTTATAGACTTCCTCTCCTCTTCTTATGCCTTCTCTTTTTTAAAGAGCCCCTCTCAGCATTTCTCAGTCTCTCTCTCTCTCTGCTTCGGGATGTTTTGAATTCAAGCAAAAGGAGAAAAAAGGGAGTGAATGAGAGATAAAACAGAGAGTTGCAAAAGGACTCCAACTGCTTGGTCCCCAGGGATCCGAGAAGAGTGGCTGCTGTGCCAGGAGTCTTCAGACGTACCACTCGTTGAAATTGGAGGTGAGGCTACTATGGCTCCCTCCACTGCCGCCACCGCCACCTCCGGAGCCAGCCGTTCCGCTGCTGCTACCACTCCGATGAACTGCAGACACCGCCACCGCTGCTGCTGCCGCTGCTGCAGCAGCCGCAGCAGCTGCCGGAGACAAGTTGGAGGTGGCCGTATTTTGGGTCTCTGTGCTGGGGGACACCAAACCCGGCGGGGTGGAGGATTCGTAGCCAGAGCTGGCAGCAGGCGAGGAGTCGGAGCCTTGTGGAGAAGATTCATGAACCTATAAGGCAAAGCAAAACAATTATTATGGTTGTTCACACCATCAGTCAGATGTGTAGACAGGATTTGGCATTTTTATCCACCTATCCAGTCCCCAAGGACCTGGAATAGGCAGAGGTTGATGTTGGATGTAAGTTATCCTGGTTGGATTGTAAGCTGTATCTAGTAAAAACTGGCCTTTGTAATTGACTGATGATGATTTTGTCCATGCCGTGTTCAAGTGGTGCTGTTTTTATTATATTCATATTTTCTCCCATTATAAATAACAGAAAGAAGTCTTCCTGGAGCTAAGGCTGTGAGTCCCCACCAAAGCCCTCCTTAAAATGGGGGTGTTAATTTCAGTCTTCCTTGACAGTCTAGAGAACCCCAATTCTGTTCTGTGCAAAATAAAGTGATATAAACCGTGACACAGAAAAGCAGGCATTTTTGATTCAGCTCGAGGGCTCCCTCTGCCCCAAGAAGGAAGCCCTCATTTCAAGGGATCTCTGGCATCCCAGGAGCCCAGGCCCACTCCTTGGCTGTCCCTCCCCACTGACTCTGCCTCTCTCTCTGTCTCTCTCTCTCTCCCCCTCCTTGGTCCTCCTAATCCCCTTCCCAAGCCGGTGCCAATGGGTTACCTTCATATGTTTCCTCAGAGAGCTGGGGTGGGTGTAAGATTTGTCACACATTTTGCACAAGTAGGGTTTGTCCGAAGTGTGGACGTGCATGTGCTTCTTCCGGTCGCTGCTGTTGGCAAAGCGCCTGTCACAGCCTTCGAATTCACACTGGAAGGGCTTCTCCCCTGCAAGAAATAAGGACAGTGACCACGGGGTAAATCGCTGCAAAAAGGATCAGTCCACCGAGATGCTCCCCCCCCACCCCCAGTGCAGCCCGCTTAATGAAGGAGTCCATTTTCAGGGATAGAAAGACCTGTAGTGACTGAGTGATTGCACAGGAAGCAGAATATGCCAGGCCTAAAGGAAGACATTATTCAGTGATTAAATGCCACCTTATTTCTAAGCACTTTAATTTGAAAATACTTTCTAGCGCTGAGAAGGGTAAAACAAGGTAGTACAGTATGGCGGGGACTTAGCTAAAACATGACAATCCGGGAATTTGAGAAAGTTCTTGGAGCTGTAAACTTGGTTTCCTAGGCAGACATAAACAGAGGGAGAGAGATCACGCGTGTGAAAGACAACCTGTGGCCATTGTTTCAAATCCTAAATTCCACAGCCGAAAAGCAAGAGAACGCGGCCCTGTTTCTATTTCAGGATACAGCTTAGAAGCAAAATTAGCTTCTCAGGTCAATCCAGATTTAATAAAACTAACAAGCACCCAAGATCTGAAAAACGGGTGTATTTTTGCCCCCATTAATAGGACATTGGAAGTTAATCCTGGTAGATCTGCCTGGGGTAGTGGGTGGCAATGTGTGTGTGTGTGTGTTGGGGGGGGGGGGAGAATGTGGGAGTATGGAAGAAAATACTTGCAAAATATCCCGAGCTTTTTCACCCTGTTGCCAGAGTAATTTGTAGGTGTGAGAATTCAACTACCAACACCTCCCGATCCTCCGATCCTCTCCCCTTAAATCGGAGGTGGGAGAGATGGGCAATTTCACAAGAAATTCCATTAGTACGTAAATTGTTCCTTAAAGGCAAACCGCTCAGTGCCAAATCGCGGCCATCTCCCTTCAAATCAACGTCTCGGATTTGTTAAACCTCGTTAAAACCTGTCTGGCACCTAGGTCGGCTCTTAACACATCAACAAGAAGGCCCAGAGAGGTCTTTTCGTTAATACCGATGTCCGGAAATCGCTAAAATATTTGACTTTTTTTCAGGGCCGGGAAAGAAAAGAGGCGAGGCAAAAAAAAAAGTCTGGGCTTAAATGTGACCGGAGAGTGGGGGGGGGGGACCTTGGGAACTGATGGTCTTTTAATTTCATCGCTTGGACTTAGCAACAAAATCGCGAGTCGTTTTGGCCCTCTATTTCTGAGAGGATTCTTCTAAGCCTGAAAGTTAAATCCTCCGGCAATTATTACATAATATAAACAAGATAATACCAAAACAAAAAAAAATCCGCTTCGGCGGCTGAGACTTTCAAAATGAGAAAGTGTTATTTCTTATCCCCTTAAAGTGAAATGAAAAGCAGTAGCATCGCTCTGCGAAAAAGAGGACGCTCTGCTCAAAAACAGAACTCCTTGGGGAAGAAAAGCAAATCTACTTCCAGTTCCCGACGCTCCGCGCCGTATGTGATCCATTCTCCGGGATACTGCAGTCCATGCGCGTATTTCGGCAACTTTCCAGACCTCCATCTACTTACTCAGAAATAAATCGGAAGGATTTCTAAGTCAGCGTCCTCGTGAGGATTGTACATTTATTGTGCGAGTAATCCTCGAAATCTCCCGAGTTTCCCTTTGTTGTTTCGCTCAAAAGGGACGGAGGGCTAAGAGCTTCTTTTTGCCGCCTTACATCCCGCCCGCATTTCCAACTCTAGTGCGGTCTCGCCGCTTCGGTTTCCCACGGAAAATAGCTGGTTCCCAACTAGATTTACTTAAACTCACGCTTGGTTTTTACTCCGAGAAGTGCAAAACTCAGTAGCGAGACTCGCCTGGACCTCTAAATATATTCCTTTTTTTTAAAAAAAAACTGCCAAAGACTAAAGCTTCGTACTATTTAAGGAAAAACACAGGGATAAAATAAAATAAGGGTTTACCAGCCGTCGTCCTTGTAGGTGGAGCGACGCGAAGGAAGAAAGCAAACCTTACAATTCGAGTTTCAGCCCGAAAGAAGCGGATTTTTTTTTTTACCGACCTGCCCTCCCCGCGGCCACCATCTAGTCGCCGCCCCTGCCCGCTTTCTTCCTCGTCGGTCCCGACTGACCTGTGTGCGTCCTTTTGTGGATCTTGAGGTTCTCGGAGCGGGCGAAGACCTTGCCGCATCCCGGGAAGGGGCAGGGGAAAGGTTTCTCGCCCGTGTGCACGCGGATGTGGTTGACCAGCTTGTACTTGGCCTTGAAGGGCTTCCCTTCGCGCGGACACTCCTCCCAGAAGCAGATGTGGTTGCTCTGCTCAGGCCCCCCGACGTGCTCGACGGAGACGTGAGTGACCAGCTCGTGCATGGTGCTGAAAGTTTTATTGCAACTCTTTTTGGGGCTGCTGAGCTGCTCCGGGTCGATCCACTTGCAGATCAGCTCCTGCTTGATGCATTGCTGGCGCATGTAGCGGAAGAAGGCCCCGGGGTGGTGGTGGTGGTGGTGGTGGTGATGGGCGTGCGGGTGGGCGTGCGGGTGGTGAGCGTGGTGTGCAGCCATGTTCATGCCCATGTTCATATTCATGGGGCCGTATTGGCCATGCAGCTGGGCTGCCGAATAAGGGTCAGTTCGGGGGCTGGACACCTGGCGGTACTGATCCGACCGACCGAAGACTTCTCCGGGTAAGCCCAAGCGCATCTGCCCGTTGAGTACGTTGGGTGAACCGGGAGCGCCGTGCTGGTCTCCGATGCCCGGGAAGAGCAGGTGGCTCTGCGCCTCCGCATGCGGGTGGTGGAGGCTGCCGGTGGCCGCCGCCGCCGCTCCAAACAGCCCGTGCTGCCCGCCGCCGCCCGCCGCCGGCTCCCCGAAGCCTCGGCTCCGAAACAAGAAGTCCCGCGGGGAGTTGAAAGGCGGCCCGGAGTAGGAGCCGACATGGGCGGCGTGCGGGTAAGCCGGTGCCTGCGAGCTGAAGGCCGAGCCTTGCCCCGGGGAGAGCTCGTGAGCCGCCGCCGCCGCCGCCGCCGCGTTGAGCTTGAAGGCCCCCAGGTGAGCCGCCGCCGCCGCCGCCGCCGAGTCCACGAAGCTGTTCTGCAGGCTCAGTTCGCGCTCTTGCATCTCCGCCGCCGACGGGGGCGGGTGCCGGGCGAACGTGCCCACTCCCAGCGCGGGGAACTGCGGCCCCGCATCCAGCAGCATGCCGCTCGAACCCCCCTCCAAGGTCGGGGGCTCTGGGCTGCAGCCGCCGCCGGCCCCGCCGCCGCCGCCTCCTCCGGAGCGAAAGAAAGAACGAAGAGCGCTGCCGAGGCGAGTCCAGGCGCAGGCGGCAACCCGAAGGGTCTTAAACGGCTGAGGCGGGGGCGGGCGGGCCGGCAGGCGGGAAGGGCAGCCCTGAAGGGACGAAGGCAAAGAGCAGTCCGGAGAGAGGAAGGAGGCGAGAGAGAGAGCGAGCGAGAGAGCGGTGGGGGGAGGAAGGGGGGGGCTCTCGCTTTTCCCTGGGAAAATAAAAACACAAGGCACAAACCCCCGGCGAAGAGATGTCAGCGCCACAGTCACACCAACAGCCTCTCGCACACACAGGCGAGGAGCTATATAGTGAGAGCCGCGCGCGCGCCACACACACACACACACACGCACGTACACAGGGAGGAAAAAGGCGCGCGCACGCGCGGGCGAGCGAGAGTGGCGGCTTTTTCCTCACACGCCGCAAGCTTTCCGAAAACAAGCCCGCTGCCCTCCTCAGCCGCGCTCCTCCCTCCCCTCTCCCCGGCCCTGTTTGGGATCACTGCTCCCCTTCTCCTTCGCCGCTGCCCGCCATTCGCTTTGCCTGACGAGCTCCAAACTTGCAGGAGCCGCCGCCGCCGCCGCCTCCTCAGCGAGGAAGGAAACCGGCGCCTCTTTCTCGCCACAACCACCCAACCGCTCACTTTAAGTTGGGAAGGGTGGGAGGGGCCGGAGGGAGGGAGGGAGGGAAGGAGAGCGGTGAGGGGGGATTGGAGAAAAAAAAAGAGAAGGGGAAAAAAAAGAGAAGGGAGTCCGGAACAATAACGCGGGCGGTGGGAAGTGCCCAATGTGCGTCCCTCAGGCCGGGCGCGGGTCCCACTCAGGCATGGCTAGCGCCCGCCATGAGGAGCCTCCAACCGCGAGGGGGAGCGGGGAGAGCCGCTCCTCCTCCTCCTCCTCCTCTCTTTGGCGCGCGCAAAGGGGGGCGTCCTCCCTGGTCTTCCCTTCGCCTCTCCTCCTCGTTTCCTTGTTAAGGTGGGCGCCGCTGCGGTGGCCGGTTTTTATCCCCCGCTCTCCACCCGCGTCTCCTCCCAGCCTCTCCCGCTAGCTGCTAGGCTGGACTGGCCGCTCCTCTCCCACCGCCCCCTTTAACAGCAGCCAGGCCATTCTCCAGGCGCCCTCTCATTGGTCGCTCCGGCCCATCAATCCGATCCTTCCCCCCACAGATGGGCTAATCGCCACTCGCGAGTCCCCGGCTCCGATCCGCCTCTCTCTCTCTCTCTCTCTCTCTCTCTCTCTCTCTCTCTCTCTCTCTCTCTCTCTCTCTCTCTCTCTCTCTCTCTCTCTCTCTCTCCCCCCCCCCGGGCAGCGCTCTCCAAGTCCCGGTGGGCACCCCCTTCCCCCGAGCCAAGGCGAGAAAGAGGCAACCTTTGGATCAGAGGGCAGGGAGAACGGGCTGTCGGGGAGGGGAGGGGGAGGAGGAGGAGGAGGGATCGGAGACCGCTGACCGCAGCGACCGCCGGGCACAGCTTCGGTTGCGGAGAAGGAAGGGAGCAAAGAAGCGGAACCTCCGCGGGGGCCCCACTCTTCCTGGAAAAGAGAGGGACCCCGTCACCCTGAACTGTCAAGGGGTGGGGCAGGAGGCCGGGGAACAGCTCCGAGGGAACGAAGGAATGGCTCGGCGGGCGGGGAGAGGCAGACAGCGGTACTCCCCTCGGAAGGCGCCCTGCGGCTTGGCCGAAACCGACGGGAGTTCCTAAACCTCCCCCCCTTCCCAGGAGATAAGCTGCGCCGAAGAGGCCGCGGCACGGGTGGAAATAGAGTTGTCTGCTCCTCGTGTCAAGGAAGGAAGGAAGAGGGCCGGTTGGGGGTGGTCGGGAGGGCACAAGGGAGCTAGCCGCACGTCGGGGAGGGCGGTGCGGAGAGACAATCGGGCCCTGCAAACTTGCGCTTGAAAGATCCGTGCGCGCGCGGGCGCGCTTGTGAAGGAGCGAGATGGGACGAGCAGGGTCAGAATCAACTGTCAGGTCTTTGGGGTTGAAATCGGCCAAAAACTCTTGAGAAAATTCCCAGTATTCGCTTCTATCAGGAACGTGACCTGATTGTGTTATGTTGCGTAAATTGACCCCACAAAAACAGCAATCCTGAAATAACAATAACAAGAAGTAATGGCGCCATCTTCTTTTTTGCATTTAGCAAAACAACCCACTTGTGCGGCTCTAGAAAATCCGGAAAGCATTTTATTTATTTTAAGATACTACAATTCTACAATTGTAGAATTATATTATTATTATTATTATTATTATTATTATTATTATTATTATTATTATTATTATTATTATTATTATTATCTTAGCACAGGCCTGTTTCTAAACAGATTTTGTTAGATTAATTAAGAGGTAAATTCTTAAAATATATTGCATAGGCGAGTAGATAGCACCTCATACAAGATTTAACAATACTTTTGGACAAACCCTTTTGTTTTATGCTTTATTTCGCCCTCCCCCGCGTGCACACATACACTCCAATTAATTATGAAATCAAAAAGTGCTTTACCCCAGCTACCCAGAAGTAAACCCGGACAGCGGTTGCTTTTTCACCCTGAGCCGAGGCTGCTTTTTTTGACAGCCGAAACGGGCTTTCAAGACGAAGCGCTGCCCCTCACTGCTTCCCCGCCTCCGGAGGGCGAAGCGGGCGCCGCGACCCTTTCGTTGGCTTTTGCCTCGTCCCCGGGACAGACTAGCTACCCAGCGCCTCCGCTTCTCCGACCGGCTGGCAGGAGGAGGAGGAGGAGGCGGCGGCGGCGGCGGAGGGCGGAGAGGGCAAGCCCGAGAGACGCGCCCTCTCGTTTATTGATCTGGCCAGCCTGTTTTGCCGAGGCTCGCCTTTCGCCCCTTTCTGGAATGGGGAGCTTGGGCCGCGGGCAAAAATGCAGGGCCAGAGGTGGCGGCGGCGGCGGCAACAGCTAAGCCGGTCTAGGCCTCTTCCAAGCTCCCGGTATTCGGCGAACTTGACCGCAGCGCAACTGTACAGGCGGTGTACGCGGCCTGAACTCGTCCGCTCGAGAATCCATTCCCCCCGGAATGGGAAGGTATTGGGGAAACGGCATCTGGCTTCCTCTGTTTTGTCCAGAGAAGGGAAGGGAGTGCACCCACCATGGTTGTGAAGGTGGCCACCATGCCTTCCTTCCTTCCTTCCTTCCTTCCTTCCTTCCTTCCTTCCTTCCTTCCTTCCTTCCTTCCTTCCTTCCTTCCTCTTGATTGTCCAGGACGTTGTCTGGATAAAATAGTTCCTTCCAGTAGGAAACTCCGTAGGCTCAAACTCTGTGCTTTTCTTCTAAACTTCGTTTTCTCCTCTCCCTGCAGAAAGTTCAAAGCTTGACCTTTCTGCCGCTCCCCCCTCCCGCTTTGTTAGTCTCCAAACCGCAGAACCTTCCCGTCCCCCCCCCCCAACAACAATGTCACGGGGGTGACCAGGAAAGGGGGTGGGGGTGGGAGAGAGAAGCTCCTGGAAACGAGCCTGCCGTCTCTTTCACGGGCCATTGGCCGAAGTGCAGCCTTCACAGCGCAGCCTTTACCAGAAGAGAAAGCAGCCTGCAGGCAAAGTTCCTTGGAAAAGTGAGGTCCGAGGCATCTCTTGAAGGCCTGGTCTGCACTGTCTGGGAGGCTTCTCAGGAACAACTCTTGGGAAAACACGTCCCTGACTTGTAAGTTTAATTCCTTTCCCGTTTCTGCCTTTTTCTTTTCCAGACTGCCAAGGTGGCAGGCTTTGCTATATTTTGTGGTCTTAGTATTTCCCATAATTGGCCACTTTGAGATTCCTACTCCTTGAAATTGAGATCTGGAATCACAGGGAGGGAACCCCATGAGATCCTTTTTGCCTCTCGGACCTGCCTCTGGCTCCGCAGAAGCTCCCGCTTCCTTTGATGCGGGAATAGATTTTCTTGGGCCAGAGGATAGGCTCCTGCATGTAGATAACTGTACAGAAAAGGTATATACGAAGTGTTGAGAATCTAACTTCTGCTTTCCCAAGGAGAACTGCAATTTTTTGATTCTTCCCAAACCTGTGCACGCTTCTTAGAAGGCTTTCCGGTTTTCCGTGAATTTACTCAAGGCTACACAAATGTAAAACTGCAGCCTGAATTAGAAAGAAATACCTTCTAAGGAAGTGTGTGGACTGTACTCTTAAATCTTTTCCAGTAGGCACAACCCACCCAATGATAAAATATCTTAAAAGTGAATGCTGTTTGCTTGGGAATTATTTCCATGTTATTTAGGGGCTCCTCCCCACCCGCATTGAATGTGCCTCAGATTAACACAGCCTGTCTATTGTTATTAGGCTGGCTTGTTTCCCATTGAAACCCAAATTTTAAAAAATGTTTTTCATGCTTATGATCTGAATCTGTCAGATAACGAACGTGCTGAGTGTCCATGCTAGATCTGTTTATTCCTCAAGTTGATCAGATTTGTTTCCAAATAAAAGTGTGTAGAGTGTTCGTAATTTGTACAGTGCATTTGTTTTAAATTGTGGTGGGAGAAGAATTTTGAGAAAGGGAAAAGAGAGGAGGAGTAAGATCCCGGATTTCCTGGTTACATCCCATTTTTAGATTATAAATTCAGCTTGTAAAATCATTCCAAATTACTATGAATTGGAGGAGGAGGGTCTGCCCCCCACACTCACACACATACACCAATTTCTTCAGGTCTGCTTGCCTAGGATTATTGTCTGTATCACAGGTGCTTACAAATTCAACAGGCTCATCAACAGGATATTCCCAAACTCAAGATCAACCATTTCTAGGCCCTTCAACCTCTGACCTTTGAAGATCAGAAGAGAGAGGAATCTATAGAGGGCAGCGTCCTTCTGTAATCTATAGTTTGGAGTGTCCACCATCACAACCCCAGAGATCCAACCCCCCTCTTTCTTTTTGGTCAGCATTCTGACAGAAAGCCAAGGGAGAATCTCTTACATATCATAGCAATATCAGCCAAAGCTATATAACTTTTGAAAGAAAGATGCTAAAAAACAAACATACATGTGCACAACAGCCAGCCAGTCAAAGAAGAAGCCATCCACACCTTCCTTCTTCAACCCTATTAACATTTATCATTCACCCTTGGCCAGAGACAGTGGCCCTTTGGAGCACAAGGCATTTGGATCAGAGATGGGTTCCAGGTGCCCAGGTATTGAACTGCTTAAAACCCACCTAAGCCGCATGTGTCTGTGTATCAAATGTCAATAGAGGAAAATGCAGAACTTTAATGAAATTCATTACTTTGAGTGGAAGTACAATTGACCCAATGACTAAAACTTGTTTGTTTACAAAAAACAGATCCTTTTATATAAGCATGTATAATGAGACTCAGAGATTCTCCTTGGCACGTCTTGCTGTGCTTTTTCCGGCCTCTCTCCAGCTGTGGGTTTGGCCAGCTGGCCTTGTTCTGGGAATGCAGAACAAGTGGCGGCTTGGGGATGCCTTTCCCTCCTTGCTACAGCTGGGGTCAGATCCTTCCTACTGCCATTCATAAGGAAGGGAGGCATCCGGGAACCATATTGCTTATACTTAGGGAAGCCGTCAAAATGTCGCTGCTTGATTTATCTCAAAACAGCTTCTTCCAATCTCGGTTGCTGAAAAATAAGGGACCGAAAAGAAAGATGTATGTCTATCACCATCAAAGACAACCATTTAATTCTGGCAGTATTTGCTCTTCTAAAAGTAAAGTGCGCACTGATGTACACCCAAAATGAGATATGGGAAACAGAGTAAATATGGGTTACAGAGGCAGCCTTTACAAATGTTGTCGCCTTTCAAAGTGACAGTTTGGCTAAATTGTTCTCTAATTGCCTAAAGTCTGTTTGGATTGAGGAGATAGATAAATTATATAAATATCTAATCATAGAGAGAAACAGATGGTATTTGTTTTGTAATCGCATACATTTAATAACCCAGTTATGTTTTCAGTATTAAAAAGATATTCCTGTTATTTGGGAGAAAAATATATTGGTTGCCAATCTGAGAGGAAGCAGCATAAATTTAACATTTTGGCTGCAATCTCACCCAGCTATGGATAAGTCTCACTGGAGTCTGGGAATTTATTTTTGAGCAAGCACCCGCACCTATTTTAAAATATTTTATAAAGGTTTGTTGTATCAGCTGGTTCAGAACTGTCCAATTAAATTAGCTTCTTTGTAAAGCAATATTACCTAAAATGGCAGCCACCATGTTTATCACCATATTTAGGAAAAAATTTTAAGCCGAGACCCTCAATTCTGAAAACACAGAAATCTCAGTCTCACTTAATGTATTCAAACCCCAAAGCTGAAGGGGTTTCTGTATGTCACTGTTGTTTTTTCACCTTTTCTGCAGCCCAACAAGCATCCTCAAATTTCTGATGAGTATCAGGAAAGCAGATTAGAGCTAAGAGCAGGGAGAGAGTAACAGAATTGTTATTTTCACTCTATATGTTAAAAATAGTTGCTGGTAATATCTATAAATATATACCATATCATCACATGGATATTGTTTGTATGTGCTAGGCCACGTATCCCTTTCCCCAAGGGGTTGAGGAAAAAAAAATCATAACATGTACAATACAATTTGATGGAGTTTATTTGGAAGTATTTTCCATTATATATGTACTGGACTTAACTTGCAGACAAATGGGTATGTAACTAAAGCTTCACAACGGATTCCTAAACACCTACTCAAGTGTAAACCTTTCTGAGTTTCCTCCCACATAAATAAACAAAGGATATCCTTCCAAATCTACTTCAAAAATTCCTTAGTAGGCAAACCTGTAAAAAACTAAGGAGGGGGATTTTTGCTCACAGTCAACCGGCATAAGTTCTTTCAGGGTGTGATCCAATGGATTCAATATACTGCCAAGGAACAGCAAACCCCCTTTTAACTCGAGGTGCTGATTACTTTGAACTGATGCGCACAGGGCTGTAATGCTAAGTGTGGTTTCTTGGGGTCGCTGCGTGCATTCCAGCTTGCTTTGCTCTGATAAATCCCTGCAGCTCTCTGCCCCCCCCCCCATCTAACCTGCAAGATCATGGCAGATACCAACAACAACAACAACAACAACAACAATTAGAATCTTGGTAAGTATGCCTGTGCGTTTGGAATGGAGGTGGAGACAATTTCCTTTGTATGAGGGGAAGAAATGAAAAGGGGGTTGCTTCAGCTTCATTGATCCAGAACTCAGACAAAGCATGGGAGGCAGCAGTTTTTAACTGGGAAATCCATTTGCTTGGCATACTGATTATTACTTGGAGACATTAGCCACTGATTTTAAACAGCTTTCGGATCTCGCTGAGGGACCCACCTGAATATCCCACATTTGTTCTACTCCGAAGAGTTAAAAAGGCCCAAAGGCCTTATAATAATGCATTTAACCTGTTCTTACCTCAGTGACAGAAGATCAAGTAAAACCTAACCCTTTTAGAACATAAAATCAAACGGCTGGAAGGACTCTTCTAGTCCAATCCTGCTCAAGGCAGGAAACCTTATTCTATCCTGGTCAAATGGTTGTCCATTCTATTTTTGAAAACCTCCAGTGATGGAGCACCCACAACTCTGGGAGACAAGCTGTTCCACCGATTAATTGTACCCCCTCCTTTTTCCTCCAACCACACTGCAGGAATTTGCTGAATTAACCCTGCAGGGCTCTAAATATAGATAGATAAGCCTTACATTTTCAGTAGCAGAAAATATTTTTAATGGAAGCTGGGGCAAAAGGGGGGCAGAATCGAGAACCAAACAGTCCGTGAAGCTCAATGGGGCAAGATCCACACGTGAGATTTATTGCATCTTCTATAGCAATGGAAAGCTTGTCTTCATTAATGGTAGATAGATCGCCATAGCAACGGCTGGGCGTCGCAGGAAAATCACTAGTGTAGAAATGGGCCGGGACAGCTACTTAATTTACTGGTTTCATTAGGACAAAGTATGTGTGCCTTATGAGAGGTGCGGGATTCTAATTCCTATGGAAGAAGGGATGGGGCGAGGACATTAAGTTTACCAACAGGTACTTGTGGAGGAAGGGAGAGAAAACCAATCTCTCCCAAACTCCTTGATTTCGAGAGGAATGATAAGAATTTATTGAAAGTTATCCCGGAGTCAGTATCTAAAAAAATCGTAGCTGAATAAGTTGTTCTCTCCACACATATTTCTTCTCTCTCTTAGCCAATTCCCATGCCTAGATTTGCACAGCGTACTTAGCCCAATTACTGAATTATTTTTTGTGTTCTGCATACATAACACATGGAACATAAAACGACTAGCTGGGGTGTGTTCACAGAACATGTTAAGCTATGGGAGAGAGGGAGGGGGAGGGAGGAAGGGCTTTAATTAAAATAAAAACTAACCCGACTTCAACTGACTTAATCCAGTGTGTTGACTAATATAGCTACTGTGTGTGTGTGTGTGTGTGTGTGTGTGTGTGTGTGTATGCGCGCACGCCCCTAAAGAATGTGATGCCTGTTCTGCTGGCAGGGCTTTTTAAAAGATCTTGAGAAAAGCTGTTAATTGCTCTCTCGTTTTAATTATTCCCCAGAAGGCATTTTTTTCTCTATTCTAGAATATCGTCCCCACCTCCCGAATATCAATAACATGTGTGCACTAAAGACAACTACTTGCAAATGGGTTTCGAGATCATTATCATATATTTGCATAATGCCACCGTCAAACAAATGCCTTAAACAGCAAGCAAACAAAAACACGAGAGAGCTGATTTACGGAAACGTGCAGTGGGCTGAAAGAGAAAAAGGCAGATAAACAAAACAAATAAACAAACTAGAAGAGAGAAGGCAAAGAGACTTATTACAGGAATCGGTTTGGAAAATGTACTATATTCGGCGAAATAAATGGAAGAACGGGTATTTCAAAATTAAACTAAATGCTCCTCGTCAGGAGTGAATTTTCTGCCTATTTCTTCTGATAGGCTTTTGAATGATCCACAGTAGTAAAACATGAATTTTTTCGCCCTGTACAATTTCGAAGAGGGAATCCTGGTCAGACAAGCCTGGTTTTACAGACCAGTTGCCTACTAATAACGGCGCGGTTGTTCCCTGCATCGCTGTATTCAGAAGCGAGCCTACCGCTTCCCACTCTCGGGTTGCGGGGTAAGGTCTATCTAGCTACCGGGCAGACGAGGCGCTTTCCTTAGTGCAGCGTTTCCCAACCTTAGGAACTTGAAGATGCGTGGACTTCAACTCCCAGAATTCCCCAGCCAGCGTAGCTGGCTGGGGAATTCTGGGAGTTGAAGTCCACGCATCTTCAAGTTCCTAAGGTTGGGAAACGCTGCCTTAGTGCACTAACAGTCAGCGACCGTGGCGGTGGTGATGAAGAAGATAACAACGATAATGAGGATGATGGTGGTGGTGGTGGTTGGGAGGGAACCAGTCTTCAGTCTGCACTCATTTTTTTGTCTTTGCCCGAGATAACAAAAATGGCAGTCTGGGTCACAGGATGGGCTTTTTAGCCCTGGCCTAAGGTTGAATGTACAAGGTGAGAATCTCACATCCTCAAGGCGTACAAAACTCGTGTTGCACAGAGTCAGGCCTCTTCAAAAAAAAAAACAGCTCGTATGTTTCCCATCCAATGGTCTGACCAAGAAGTTTCCACTTATCGTCCATACTGTCCCACACCGAACGACCATCCCCACGTGCAAGGTTCCGATATTCACCCGTCCTTCCAGCCTTGCATCGACTGTTTTGGAGATCCCAACAAAAAAAAGCAATGGATCAGGGAGATCAATTGGGCTTCGGAAGCTCGAAATCGATGGCACTTCTGTACCATCGTGTACTGGACAAGAGGGCGAACAGGGGGGTCCGTTCGAGGTACCTGCGCGCAGCTGCAGTACTGTCACTCAAGTCTGCCGCTGTGGTTGACCTGGGCACCTGCCGGAAAACAGTTTGATTTTGAGACTTCAATTAAGATCCTTTCCTCTTTAAGCACCCATCCCAACAGGAAGACGGAAGGGCACAACGGCGAAAGAATAACTGAAAAGTGTATTTATTCTCGACACTTGGGGTCTTAAAAACGCTTGCTAGGGTACAGAGTTCTTTGGACCCAGTGAGTTTTACCTTGGAAAGAAAAAAATGGACGGTATTGCTCGGGAGGATATTTTAATGAGAAGCACACGCGCTACTCGCTGGGTGGCCAGATCCTCACAGAAGCTGGTAATGACTGACCCTTCCTTATCTCACGACCTGAGGGCAAGTGAGAAAGTGGGGCGGTTCCTGGTAGAAGGGGGTCTCCCTCCCTCCCTCCGTCTCTCTAGGCTAAAAGCTCAAGGAAAGTCTATCATTTTTATTGCCAGGAAAATTGAACTTGGCGTGGGACGCTTTCCGCATCGCTTCCGACTGTGGCAAATTAGATGCAGGTCCTTCGCCAAAATAAGTCAGCCTTCGCCGTCTAGTGCGGCGCGTAGATCCAAGCGCCAGAGCCCCTGCCGAGTCTTTTCGCGCGCTCTTTAAGCTGGACGAGTAACTTTGTTTTTTTAAAGGAAATGCTACTGCCCGTTTGTGAGGCTTGCTCCCGCAGCAGTTCGCGTTCCCCACGCCGACCATCCAAGGCCGCTTCCCTTCCTCTTCCGTTTCCGAATCGCAATGTTGTATTCCCTCACCCCAGATTTTTAGAGCAAGTACTTTCCTTACAGAGACTTGCTTTGCCATTCCCACAGCCATCCCTCTTTCCCCCCCCCCCCGGAGGTAAATCGCATTAATTTCATTGGAACGTACGAATCTACAAAAATTAATCTATTTGCATCAATGTAAGAAAAACGAAGAGCGGGAGGAGGATGGGGAGGAGCTAGAGTTTGGGTGCCCGCCATTCCCTCCTCTGCTTCTTTCTGACCAGAACTAGTTCCTGGTTTGTTTGTTTTTTCACCTGCCTCTGAAAAGTTTGAGAGCCAGATCTTCTTCTTGAAAGGGCCCGACAAACTTTAGGCGGAGGAAAGAGCACTCTTGAGACCTCGGATATTTTTTTTTCCCCCAAAGGGTTAAGGAAGCGGTTTGGATAAACAGAATCGAAAGTTGGAAGGGGAAGAGAACCAAAAGGCGCGAGAAAAATTTGGACGTTCGGTAGCAACGATTTAACATTTGCGGGATTAATTCAACCACGGGGGAGGGGGTTTGAGAGAGAGAGAGAGAGAGAGAGAGAGAGAAAGAGAGAGAGAGAGAGGAAGAGGAGATGTGGGGGGGGGGACTAAAAAAGGGGGATCTCCTTTTTTTGAGACTCGATCATTTAAGACGAAATTCTGGAAAACGAATTTTCTCTGCCCCAGCGATTACAGCAATGAGTTCTTTGCTTTATCAAAAGAAAGGGACGGTGGCAGTTCTCCACAGCGGCTCACCAGCCCTCCCGTTGCCTGCTCTTGCTTGCAAGGCAGCCGCTTTTCTGGAGCCACGAGGCGGCCTCGGCTAGGTCAGCGCCCGGGTCCTTAATAAAGAGTGGCGAAGAACAAACGGATATCCACGGGTCCTTTTCGGTGCCCGCGTGGAAAATTGCATCCTCGCCCTGTCCCCTCGGGCGAGGCTGGCTCTTTCGAGGATTGGCGCAACGACTGAGGCCGGACAGCCTCAGCAGGCCGACTCGGGTGGGAAAGTTCCTTGAAATTGGGATCTTCCCTAGTAGTCCTACAAGGATCAGGCATTCTCGCCGAAGTGTCAACGGTGCAGCTATTAATGGGGATTAGGAGAACCGCCGTCATTCTCCACGCGCCTGTGCGTCGCCTTTGCCAAGAAACAACCTGTTGTAAACACAAGACTTTGGAGAGGCGCCGCTCCCAGAAGACCCAGAGCGGAGTTGCAGCTTCAGGCGGGCGGACGGGCGGGTCGCTCAACGAGTGACTGGCTCAGCTGCAAACCCGACGCCCTACAGGTGGCAGGGAAGCCGCAGCTCCTCCCCACGCAACTGTGGACTAGAGCAGCGTTTCCCAACCTTAGGAACTTGAAGATGCGTGGACTTCAACTCCCAGAATTCCCCAGCCAGCATAGCTGGCTGGGGAATTCTGGGAGTTGAAGTCCACGCATCTTCAAGTTCCTAAGGTTGGGAAACGCTGGACTAGAGTCAGCCGCCTTGCCCGCCGCTCGCTCGGCTCTTCCTCGCCGACGAGGCGCGAACTTTCCCCCTTCTTTCTCTCCCTTTCTCTTTTCCGCCGTGGGCAACTATTTCGGGGGAGGGAGGGAGGGAGGGAGGGAGGGAGGGGAAGAAGCAGCTCGAGCAAGTGCGGGGAAAAAAAAGAGGGGGGAGGGGGGAGGGGGAGAGGACGCAGGCAGGAGCGCGAGGGCGGTTCCCCGCTGAGCGCCCGGCCTGAATGGGAGCCAATCGCGCTGCCCTGGCCTCTGCCAATCATCGGTCTCCCTCCAATCCCACCCGCGCACATTTCCAAACTCTGGTTCCCAACCGCGCCGCTCAAATGTGCCGAGCGCTCTGCCAATCGCTGGAGGCCAGAGCGGGGAGCGGATGGAATGAGCAGCCGAGTTGGGAAGCGGAGGAGACAAAAGAAGTTAAAGAGCTGCTTAATCGCTCCATGTTTGGCAAGGCGGCGGCGCTGGTGACGGTGGCGGCGGCGGCAGCAGCGGCGGGCAGGGGGAGGAAGGCTTCAGCCCCCGCCGGGCTGGCCCAGGCCCGGGCTACCCCCGTGCGGCTCGATGGGTCATTGGGTGGCGGCGGCGGCATGGAGCCCGCGTTGAGTTGCAAGAGGAGCCCCAGCCTGCGCTTGGCCGACTCCCTCGGCGGCGGCGGTAGCGGCAGCAGCGCCACCGGCGGCGGCGGCGGCTTCCATCCCCTGCACCCGGGGGACTTAAGCTCTTCGGACCCGGTTGCTACTGCCCCCTTCGGGCCTGAGCACGTGGCGGCGGCGGCGGCGGCGGCGGCGGCTATCAAACTCAGCCCAGCTAGCCCCGAAGCGACTTTTGCCGCGGCCGCCTCTTTGCAATCCGCCGGGAGCGGACGTGGCGCCAACGGCGCGGCTCCCGCCTCGGCTACTCAGCCTTACACGGCGGCGGGCAGGGAGCTGGCCCTGCGGCGGGAGTCGGGCGTGCGAGGGGATCCGCCGCAGCTCCATCAGCCGGCGGCGGCCGCCAGCTCGCCCATGTTCATCTCCTCGGCCGGCACCTACGGCGCTGGGGGGGACCTTCATGCCGCCGTCTTTCCGGGCCTGCACGAGCACCCCGCCGGGACCTCCGCTGGGCACCCCTCGCTCAACGGCCAGATGCGCCTGGGGCTTGCTGTGGCTGCCGCCGCCGCCGCCGCCGCGGAATTTTATGGGCGCATCGAGCCCTTCAGCCCTTCGGCTGCCGCCGCCGCCGCCGGCTCCGAAGCGTCCTACGGCCCTGCGCCGCACGGCTATCCGGTCAACTTGGCGGCGGCGGCGGCGGCCGCTTTGCAGCAGCAACACCACAACTCCCACCCGCCTGCACATGCGCATCGCGCGCCGCCGCCGCCGCCTCCCCACGCGGGCGCCGCCGCCGCCGCCGCCTTCCTGCGCTACATGCGGCAGCCCATTAAGCAAGAACTGATCTGCAAGTGGCTGGAGGCCGAGGCGGGCGGCGGCGCGCCCCCCTGCTCCAAGACCTACAGCACCATGCACGAGCTGGTCAACCACGTCACGGTGGAGCACGTCGGGGGGCCTGAGCAGAGCAGCCACGTGTGTTTCTGGGAGGAGTGTCCCCGCCAAGGGAAGCCCTTCAAGGCCAAGTACAAGCTGATCAACCACATCCGCGTGCACACGGGCGAGAAGCCTTTCCCCTGCCCCTTCCCGGGATGCGGCAAGGTCTTCGCCCGCTCCGAGAACCTCAAGATCCACAAGCGGACTCATACAGGTGGGTGGCTGCTTTCCTCGTGGGCGCCTTTCCTGGCTACGCCCCGCCACGCGAAGCTCGGCTTCTCTTTTCTTCCGCCGCCCCCCCCCCTTTCCTCTCTCCGCCTTTTCTCTATCCCTGCGCCGGTTCAGACATGTGACTTTTATCATGAATAAGTAATTCCTTGGGCGCGATCGCTCCACATCGCCGCGAGCGAGAGTGTCCCTGATACATCTGTATTTATGTCGTATCTCCGCGTGTGTCGGAGGTGCGGTAAACCAACTTCAGAGCTCCAGCTGTGAGGCCTGGGCAGCTGGCGAGCTTTCCGGCTCCACAACACTCTTCGACAGGCAGAGGAAGAGTGCTGGGGAGATCTGGAAAAGAAACAAATGCCTGGGGAAAGTGAGAAAACCACAGGAGCCCCCAGGAACCAAGAACGGGCACTCTCTAAACTTTCTCTTCTCTACTGTCTTGTGAAATGGAGCACAATGTTGGGTTTTTCCACTTAGTGCGGAGAAAAAAACGTGACGTGTCTTTCATGTGAATCCAGAGAGGCAAGTATGGTTGAGATGTATGTCTTTGGGGGGGGGGGCGGGGGTTGGAGGGTTTTTTTGCATTTTTACTTTCAATATGTAGGCATAATTCTTATTTTGTGCCTTTGTGGTTCTGGAACGTTTTGGAGCCGTTTGATAGAAAGAGAGGTACGGATGTGTGCTGACCGAGGGGGATAATTTACAGCGACCTCCAAAAGTGGAGAGGAACTCGTGGAAGCTGGGACGAGTGGGCCTGTGGGCTGCTAAGGAGGGGTCGAGGCTTTTTAGTGGAAGTGGGTTTTTTTTTTTACGGCGCTGTTGACTTTTACGGCTTGGTTTTGATCTGCGACTGCCTTTTGATTTTCCTTAAAAGGCAGTTGGGATTTATAGTGGCCCGTAGACAGATATTATCCACCGGAGACGTTTTATGGGGAAGGTGGGCAGCGCAGGAGGGGAGTTCACCTAATTGTTTTGGTGATTTATTATTGTGTGTTTGCTGCAAAGAGAGAGCGAGGCAGACGAGGTGCAGTGCGCTTTTCAGCCGCCAAAGCAAATGGCCTCGGGCGGCGAGAGCAGTCGATTTTCAGGGGGAGAAGCTGCCCGACCAAACCCATCTGGCTGCCCTCAGCTGCCTCCTGTCCTTGTGCAGACTTCTCGGAGCCCTGGAGGGAAGGGGGAGGGGAGGGGAAGCTGCGTGTGTCCCGCGGGTCGGAGAATAAACGATTCTTGTCTCCGTTCCCTCTTGAGTCGCTCCAGCCCAGCCGCGGGATCTTTGCAGAAACTCTTTGTTTCTCATTTTCTTTCTTGCCGGTGCTCGGCGGAGAGGCGAGGTAAGGTGGGTTGTTTGTTTGTTTGTTTGCTTTGGGGGGGGGGAAGGAAATCCAACTGGTCTTCCCCCACCCGCCCTTTTTTTGGGGGGGGGGGCTTCCCTTTGCCTTCGGCCGCCACCGCCGGATTGACTGTTTTTTCCAGGTCTTGCCGCCCCGGGTAGCTGTCGCTGAGAAGAGGCTCGGCAGAGGATCCCTTTGGCGCTAAAGGGAAGCGGAATGGTGGGCTCGGACTCCGCCTGCTCGGTTAGGTCTAAGGGATGGAGGCGAGGAGGAAACGAACCCAAGCTTGGCCGACTGGACGAGCCTCAGGAGAGCCGGCAAAGGAGCTGACGGGCTCTGCGGGTTCTGGTCGCGGTGCGTCCTTTCTCTTCCGAGCAGCCTTTTTCTCGGACGCCAGAGCCAGCCCGGATCCCGACAGAGGAGGCTCTTCCCCTCACCAAGAAAGGAGTTCGTTTATGCTTTTCAGCTCCTTCGCCGGCCTCGGGCTCAGGCAGAGGCAAAACGCTACGGGTTAGGCGGAAGGAAGCCAGTAGCTGGGCCAAAAGAATGGCCTTTTCTCCTCCTTTCCTGGCTGCTTCTCCCGAGGAGGAGGAGGAGGAGAGATCGCTTCCGAATAAAGGCGAATATACGTGTCCCAGGATAACGTTGGGGGATCAAATCTGGGTTGGTCACCGGGAACAGAGGTTTTTTTCTTCCGAGCTTTCTGACTCCTCCTGGAGCCCATCCTAGGGACTTCTCTCTAGCAGAGTGTTTGCTGTAATCTGTGTGGTATTTACACGATGCTTGTTGTGTGGGGTTTTTTTTAGATGCTGATGGGACCTTTGCGTGTGCTGCCCAGCCCTCACCTTCTAAGTACTTGATATGCTGGGGGGTAAATCAGCATTCCTGTTGACTGATAGCCCCCCCCCGCCCCATTTCCCAGGCTTCAAGCAGGCTGTTTTTGTGCCTGCTTCTCCAACAATCTTAGTAGCTGCAAAGTCTGAATGTGTTACATTCAACTCTGCAGCACTAAGATCTCTTCCTTTGACTGAAAGCTGGATTTCTCAGGGCTCAGGAAAGGCGGTCCCCTTCATCCTTCTCGGGGGTGGGGGTCGAATGTTTTCCAGGAGAAAAGCGGACTATTTGCGAGCCTTTGCAAGCCGCGAATTTGTTCCGCCGGGAACGACGCCCGAGCCCACTAGTTATAGCTACCGGAGGACGGAGAGAAAGCACAGCGCTGCTGCTGCCGTTGCGCGTCCCTCGCCGTGAACTTTCCTCAGGGCAGGGCAGGTTCAGGACTGGCTGGCCTCGACTTACGTTCTCCCCAGGCGCTGCCGAAATCCCTCGTGGGTGCTGACACGGCTCAGGAAGCCTCTGCGCCGTCTAAACTTTATGCAGTAACATTAGAAGAGTGGCATCGGTGGGAGGAACGGACGAAACCGCCAATTTCATTTCCACTTGCTCTTTTCTCCTTGGAACTAGGAGGCTGTGCTTGAACTAAGAATGCTTGCATTAGGCCTCTGCAAGAAAATATTTGCATTGGAAAAGGGTTCCCCGTGGAATGTAGCGCTGGAAAGAGCAGATGGTGGTTGTTAGCAATAGTAAATAGGAGAAAAGCCTGCAGTTCTAGCTGGCATCCTTACCCCGCAGAGACTTCCTTTTTGTGGCAAGGTCTACCTGGTGAAAGATGCCACCTTTGCCTATTGTTGGCTGCAAGAATTATATTTTCTGTTCTACCCATAAAATAGCAAAATGAGCCCCCCCCTTTTTTAAAAAAAAAAAGATACCAACAGAAGTTAACAACAGAAATGTTTAACCTTCCAGAGCAGGCTTTGTAGGATTCATTTAGTTAATTCAATTGCATCAAGAGTCAGATTATTTTGCTTTCTGTCTTTTAGAGGACAATTCTTGTTAGCGTCACACTTCTAAACAGGGGAAACTTATAATCATGTCTGAATAGACAGCCCGAAGTTGCACTTACTATTAAGCTGCAGTTAAGCCCACCAAAAAAGCGTCACTATAGATTCCTGACATCACCCACTCCCCTGGAGGTGAGATACTTCTTGGGCAGCAGATCCCTTCCTTTTATGAGGCTACTTGCTTTGCACTTTTAGTGGATAGTTTCCCCAATCATTGGCAAGCAGTAAAGCAAAGCATGACAGAGGGGGAAAATTAATGCCTTCCTATCTGAGCATGTAGCTGGCCTGAGAATTTAGTGGCTTAAAATAATACTCAGTTATATGTTTAAACAGCTGCTCTTGGAAGAAATTATGGCCAGATATTTTTTTCTGAAGGTAGGTCAATTTTCCTGGGCAGCTTTTCCAAGCCTTTCCCTCCTTTAATCTCCAATTAATAACGTTTAATAAGAATGCAGAACAGAGATAAGAGGCAGCTGCTTTAGTTTTGTCCTAGAAGTGTTTTTCTCTGAAAGTCATGTTGTGTTGGATCATGGTTTAGAAAATGTTCCTGGATGGATTGTGCTTTGGAGCGAATCTAAATCCTGACATGCTGAACTTATTACTAAGGGGTGAGGGTGATGATAATGCTGAAAAAGTGTGCACATGGCAGCAGGGTGGGGGAGGAGGGTGAGAAAGGGTGAAGAGGGAGAAATGGCAATATAATGTTCCATGTGTGTATACACACACACATACATGCTTTTTTACAAGCTGCTTTAAACCTCCTTGAGCTAGGGCTTGACTCCATCATCCCAGTGTTTGATTTGACATGTAAATGCAAGCAGGTTGGCTTTCATCCTTTCTTTTCACAAGGAGACCTATTATAGATGTTTTTGTCTTTCAGGGGAGAAGCCTTTTAAATGTGAGTTTGATGGCTGCGACAGGAAGTTTGCCAACAGCAGTGACAGAAAGAAACACTCCCATGTCCACACCAGTGACAAGCCATACTTCTGCAAAGTCAGAGGCTGTGACAAGTCCTACACGCACCCCAGCTCTTTGCGAAAACACATGAAGATCCACTGCAAATCCCCGCCACCTTCTCCTACCCTAGGATCTCATGGGTACCAGCCTGTGGGGACAACCCTGGGTGGCCCCCTTTCGCCAATTCAGGACTCAGGAAAGGGTCAGCCTACCAGCCTTTCTCCTCAGGTCACCAATCTCAATGAATGGTACGTTTGCCAGGCCAGTGGGGTGGCCAACCACCTCCATACCCCATCCAGTAATGACACCTCTTCTGAGGAGGAAGATGAGGAGGAAGAGACATACGGGAACTCTGAGTCAAGAACTATTCATTAGAACTCTAGAATGGCGTAGACACGTGCCATTTTTGTTAACCTGGTCTATTTATTAACTAAATGAAACCCTATGGTGTTTGTATATGTAATTAATTTAAGTCATTGGACTTATCTCTTTTTTATTTTATTAAAAAAAATTAAATCAATTTGGATTTCAAGAATGACCCAACACACATTACTTTTCTGCCCCCACCCCTACCAGTCTAAGGATAATAGGAGAGGTTCCATGCATAGCTTGATTTGCAATTTATGCACGGCCAGCTTGACAGTCCCATGAAAATGTTTTCCAAAATAAAACCAGAAATGTGGCTTATGAATGCAGTATAAGTTAATGGGTGCTCTTGATGCCAGGAATAAACTTTATAAGCTTGCCCACCAAGCTTTGGAAAATTTGTCATTTGTTAAACTGCCTATTTTTCTTCTTTGCATTCATACAATAGTAATCTCTGTCTTTAGTTCACTGCCTTTGGATTTTTTATTTATTCCAAGATCTCAAAATGGAGTGCATGAATATAATCCTTGAACTGATGTTTGCATCAGACTAACACTAATGTTGAAGCTCTCACCATTCCTAGTTATAATTACTCCTTGAAAGTTAATGCTAAGAGTGCTTACATAGAAGATTGGGCCATTGCTTTAAATGTTGCTCACTTCCAGGTAAAGATAGTTGAGGGAAGGAGTGAGTGTTATAATCCCAATTAAAAAAGATTTCACAAAAAGCTGGATTTTCTCCTTTGGTTCCCTTATGCTAAATATTTATATTCAGAATATACAGTAATCTGCATTGATCTATTGGCTGGCCTCAGGACCTCAATATGTTTTTTTTTCATATCTTTAGGTCCTTAGTTTTACATGTGTCATTTTTTAAAATAATTCTAATTTTTAAAACTTTCCTGAGCTCTAATTTTGGGACTGGGGGAAAAATAAAATACTGCTGGTGTCAGTGTAAATGCTGCAATTATATATTGTTATTTTAGGCATTCAAGGTACGTGAAAGCAATTTTCTCACTGATTTCAGTGGTATGTATAGGCAATTATTTTAGCATAAGACTCATAAGTTCTGCTTTTTAAAAAATATTTCACCCCTACCTACTTTTTAGTTGAAACCATGAATCTAAATATACTTGCCACACTGAATCAAAGTATATTAGATTTATGAGAGAGCAACGTTTGGGAATGGAACCCAAAGTAAAAGGTTGGATCAATCCTCTCCCCTCTTGCCAACATCTTTCTTTTGAAAGAGTTGTGATGCTGGAGAAACACATTCTTTCTGAAAGGATATTTTTTACATGACCCAGCTTTTCATCCTTGTTTATACGAAGGTTTTATAAGCGATTTCATATTTCATACCTGTAATTATATGCAATGATTCAGTGACCAAAGTAAATTGTCATAAATGGATAAATGGAATGGGGTGGGAGTAAAGTAAATTACCTTTGGCCTTGCTGCCAAAGCCATTCAAGGGAAAGGTCATGGAGCACTGACAAATTCTGATGTGGTTGGTAAAACAGTTCACATGCAAAATGTTGGTTCATCATAAACACCCTACAGATTTTCTAAATAGCACTAATTTATCCTCAGAGGTCACTGAATAAGGAATTAGTTGCCTACCAATGATTCCCAGGGCTTGGAGAAATGAGTGGGAGGTTTTTGTTTTTGTTATGTGCCCGGATTGTAATACGTAGTCTTGTCGTTGTTATAAATTGTACGTGGAAGTGATTTATTTTGTACAGCTAAATTAATTTATTTTTTTTAATTATTTTTAGATATCATTCCATTCCCCCATCCCCTTTTCTTTTTTTAAAGCATACAGAACACACCAAAGAAGAATATTATACTTTTGGTGAAAGCTGTCTATTATTCTGTGGTTTGTTTTGGGAGAAAATCTCACCCTATTTTTCAAGTTACTTGAATGAATAATGTAATGTGAAAACATACCCTTTCTGCATGTCTGCTGTGCAGTGTGTTGATGTTTAGTAGTTTATAGATATACTTGTTTTTAGTCCAGTGCATGGTGCTGTCCATCTGAAAGCTTTTAAATACCCTCATCATATTGTTATACAAGGAAAAGAAAGGACATTTTAATATCTATACCTATAAGTATATAAAGGGAACTTGAATACAAACCACTTTTAAACTTATGTTTGCTTGTTTTCCATTTCTTCGGAACCCATTCACAAAAATAAAAAGAAATAAGGCACAGATTTTCACAAGGTAATTTAAGTATTGACACTCTTTATTTTGGGAAAAATTCTTGCTGATTTTAAATGCATTATTTTTAATTTACACATTTTATTTTCTTGTCCTTCTCTTGGAAAGAAAAATTGCACTATTACAAGCCCTCGTGTTTTGCTTAACGTGAAACCTAACATCTTTAAAGGTACAGAATTACTAGGCAAAAGATACTTTGTTCCAATGGACTTACTTCCAAATAATTGAGGGTATCATTGGGGCTGTAGTATTCTTTATCTATTGTGCCATGGCTTTCTCAGCATTTTTTACAACAGGTAAAGTACCTCTTTCATATCTGTTAACCTGGTCATACATAAGTAAGAAAAGTTAAAATGAAATAAAAATATTCTTCTTATATCTCACATTTGTGCTTTATTGTTGGAAGAGAGATGAAGAGGACTCATGGTAATATGAGCTTCCGTATTTTTTCCCATCTTGGATGCAAAAGTAAGGATAAATATGGAATAGGACTAAAGCATTCCTAACCAATATTATTTCAAAGGTCTGTGGTATATTATTGTAAAACAATTTGTTGCAATTTATTTGACCAACCTAACCTTTAAAATTGACCTTTCAAATTGCGTTCTAAGCCAAGAACGAATGAAAAAAAATCTAATAAGGAGTAACATATACCCCTTGCTATTTAAAATATTACAATATGTTTCCATCTAATTATAGTGTGATCATAAACAATGGGAGATAACTCTTTGAGATTCTTGGAGAAGAGAAGCTTGGGGAGTGGGTTTAAGGCTTTGAGGAAAGAGGAGGAGGGATTGGCTAAAACTTACCTACTTTCCTTTCCCTACAATTTGCGCGCTACACAAATCAAGCCTCCAAACTTATTTCCTAACTCTGACTGTTCCGAATGTAACGCGGTAATACTCAGCCCCATATTTTTTTTTTAGCCCAGGCGTTGAAATGGCCGAAATTAAAAGAGGTTTGCAAAGGAGAATTCACGTAATTATTTTTAGAAAGGGGGGGGAAGGAGGCAAAGGTGGGGGAACAGATGCCTCTCGGCGCCCTGGGTGGGGCTGCAGTCGAGAGGAGGAGTTTGTGGAGAAAAATAGGTCAGGACAGAGTCCCCCCCCCTCCCCCGAATCATTTGTGGGAAATATATCAAAGATGAAAGGTATCTGACAATGAGGAGGCTAAAACAAGTTTTCTCCTCCTTGTTTTCTGCTGGGGGACGCCCCTCCCCCAAGTCTCTCGAGTTGAAATTGACTACAGCTCATCTTGCCCCACTTCAAAGTAATTCTGGCCGGAGCGGAAGGCTCGGTGCTCGGACAATGTTCATGGTGGGTTAAGCTTTCTATGGCGATTGGCGAGCCGTGCTTTTCCCATCTGAATATGGCCTTAGACAAAAGGCACTTATTGACAAGGAACTTGGCTACCTTCAAAGCCTCCGTCTCTTGTCGGCGGGGGAGAAGCGCTGGCTGGCTGGCTGGCTCGCTCGCACACAAACCCACCTTTTAAATTAGCCGCGATCCACTTTGTCTTAGGCCGGCGGGGGAGGGAAAGAGAAGGCGCGGCGGGGGAGCGTGTGTGAGCTTCGCGCTCGTTGCCAGGCCCAGAGTTGGTTTTTGTTTTCGTTTGGTGGGCCTGCCTTCCGCAAAATTTATGCCTTCTGTAGCCGCGGTGCTGAGGAGAGAGAGACAGAGAGAGACTGAAAGGAGGGGGGAGGAGGAGGAGGAGGAAGAGGGGGAGGGAGGGAGAGGGGAAGGAGGGAGAAAGGGAGGGAGGGAGGGAGGGAGAGAGAAGGATGGGGAGGGAGGAAGAGAGAAAGAGAGAGACTGAAAGGAGGGGGGGAGAGGAGGAGGAGGAGGAAGAGAGGGAGGGAGGGAGAGGGGAGGGAGGGAGGGAGGGAGGGAGAGAGAAGGATGGGGAGGGAGGGAGGGAGGCAGAGAGAGACAGAGAGACTGAAAGGAGGGGGGGAGAGGAGGAGGAGGAGGAGGAAGAGAGGGAGGGAGGGAGAGGGGAAGGAGGGAGAAAGGGAGGGAGGGAGGGAGAGAGAAGGATGGGGAGGGAGGGAGGGAGGGAGGGAGGAAGAGAGAGACAGAGAGAGACTGAAAGGAGGGGGGGAGAGGAGGAGGAGGAAGAAGAGAGGGAGGGAGGAAGGAGGGAGAAAGGGAGGGAGGGAGGGAGAGAGAAGGATGGGGAGGGAGGGAGGGAGGGAGGGAAGAAGAGAGAGACAGAGAGAGAGAGAGAGAGAAAAGGAGAGAGTAAAATAGGACGCACTGGCGAGAAGTCGAGGCTTGCTTGCTTCTGCCCGAAGCGTTGACCTCCTGTGTGTGTTTAAGGCCGGCGGATTGCGAACAACCCCCCCCCACACACACACACACCCCGTTCGGCTCTCGCCGGCCCCGAGGTGCAAAGCGCTTGCTTTGTGCGCTGGGGATGTTCCCGGGATGGCTCGATTTCAGACGGAAGGACGCGGCCTAGAAACCGTTTGCCAAATAAACCCGCGGTTTTGCTCTCGGGGCTGGAAGGAAGCGAAGGAGGCCCGCGGTGTCCACCCTCTGCCCGGTGCAGAAGCCGGCCTGGCGCTTCACAGAGTGCCAAGCGGATTCTTTCTAAGTTACATCCTTAACAGAGCCAGTTCGAGACCAGGCCAGACCGCGTTGGTTAGGCTTCCCTTGGATAATCTGGGTGTCTGGTTTCGTGGTGTTCTCCAGATCCTTTAGCTGGTTTATGTATGTACACTATGAGTTAGTTCAATAAACAGGTTTAAGCGGCTTGTGTGAACAGAGTCCCTGATGCATGCTGCCCCACCTGCGACTCCTGGCACAACCGCTGACGGGCGTGTGAATAGATCCGCTCCTCCTGTGTGCAGGCCCGATATATAGAGCTTCGGTACCCACCACCTTCAGCTACGGAACTGTGCAGCCACGGAGTTTCAGATCTGCCGCTACTCAGTTTCGAGTCAATTTCCAGACCGAGCAATATACTGACGCTCAAGCATTTGTGAACTAACTCTGTCCCTCCTGGAGATACTTGCACCCTTCTAGGAGCTAGGGAGAAACCGGCTGCTCAGATTACTTCATCTCGCCAATACTATTTCTCAACATTTGGTGACTTAGAAATGTTTGGAGGGACCCCAACTGAAAATAACTGTGTTTATATCCTAGGAAACCTCTCTCTGTGGGTGAGCGCGTATATATTTGAATGATCTCGGATGGCTTAAATCGAGACAGCAGTTTCTTGCAATCGTCAGATGAACTCCAAAAAAAAAAAACCCGGCGTCCGTCTGCATGCAGATTAAAATAATTAAAAGAAGGAAATAAATATGAATAAAATAGAAGAATGCTAGAATTAGAATTCTGAATGTGTTTGGGCGAAACCCCCCCCCCGCCCGCTCTTCTTTGACCCCCCCAAAAAAGCAAGACGAGTTGGTTTTATTTAGGCCATCGGCTCCAGCTTAGTGTTAAAGGCTTTGTAGTCCCAAACACCTGCAGGGTGTCAGGTTACTTATCTGGTCTATATTCTACGGAAGAAGCTCCATAGGAAGGCGGGTAGTCACGTGACGGAGAACCGCAGAGGGGCAGTTGCGCGTGTATAGCTAGATGCACATTGGCTAGAATGACAAAGTGATCTTTTAGGATGCGGTTACGGTCTCCCATTTGTACTGATTTGGTTACACCTCTTAGTTCGGGCGGGCAATCTTTCTGATGCGCAGGGGGTCCTTCAGAGGCTTTGGACGGGGGTCAGAGATCACACTCCCCAAAATCAGTGGGGCCACCGTAAAGACAAAAAGGCACCGGGGTTCAAGCTTTGGCCCCCTTCTCTCCCTCTGTCTCTGCCGCAACAAGCAGCCCTGCGAAACGTCAGAGGCAGACAGACAAGACAGGCAGGCAGGCGTCTCCTTCCTGCTCACGACCGAAGCTACTCCGCTCCCTCCGAGCTAGAGGTGAACCGTTAAGGGAGGCGGCGCAGCCGTTGAGCCTCGGCGTGGATGCGCGGCCCTGGCTGAGGGGAAAGGGGACAAGTACGGGACCAGGCCAACCGAAGCAGAGCGGGTAGCAAACTTTTTAAAAAATAAAATAAAAATCAAACATATTCCTAATCCCGGGAGGAGCCTTTGCCCTCGTCTACGCCGGGCAGGGCCGAGAAGGCTGAGTGGCTCCAGGCAGGAGAGACGGCGGCGGTGCAAACCCACAGAGGGCATCCATCCATCTGCCGGGCTGGGACTCCCGGTCACTTGGATCCAGTTAAAGGGCTGTGGAGGAGCAGCCCTGGGATGCTTCCCGTCTTTCTTTCCCCAGCAGCTAGCATCATTCACCCACGTTCCGGGCGGGGGGGGGGGAGGGCGGGTGCGATGCTCGCGCGGCCTATAGCAGAGAGGCGCGGAGGCCTTCAAGGTGGGAGAAAGAGAAAACGAGCACCTGAGTGTGCGGGGAGGGAGGGACGTCACGTAGGTATGGACAGACGCGGGAACGAGCGCGTCTGGGGACACCCGGTGCATTGAATCGGTAACTTCGCGTCGGCAGACAGAGCGAATACGCGGTATTAATTAGGCTGCCCTCCTTCCCACTAGCTCAGGGGTAGGCAACCTCGGCTCTTTTATGACTCATGGACTTCAACTCCCAGAATTCCTGAGCCAGCCAAGCTGGCTCAGGAATTCTGGGAGTTGAAGTCCATGAGTCATAAAAGAGCCGAGGTTGCCTACCCCTGCACTAGCTGATGTTCAGATTGGGCATCCTTCGCGGGGCTTCGGGGCCTCGGTTCTTCCCTCCTCCTCCTCCTCCTCCTCCTCCTCCTCCTGCACCTCTCCAGTTTGCAGGTTTCTCGGAGGGCAGGGGCTTCCGCGCTCCCTTCCCCTTCTTCCCGCAGACGGACCCTCCGGAAACCCTCTCCCCCCCTCTCCCTCCTTTTTTTTGGGGGGGGGGGCGCGGGCTAGTGCCGCTTCAGGGCAGGCGAAGTTCAAAGGCGGCTTCTCTTTCGGCGTGGAAAGCGGTCGCGTTGCTCCGACGAAGCGCCGATTCGCGACACCCCATTAAGAGACAGTTTCGGTGACCTCGCGTTTCACGGCCTGTTAGCTCAGTCAATTGGTGCTTCGTCAATCTGGTCGGGTCTTCAGCGCGCCCAGTCGTGTGTGTGTGAGTGTGTGTGTGTGTGTGGAGGGGGACAGGGGTCGTTTCTTGGCCTCCCCTGTTCAAAAGCGCCCTTTAAAACAAGCGGGAGACCCTCTCGTTTTCCCCCAGCGGGACCCTGGGGGCTCTGGGCAAGGGGGAATGTAGGGGAACAAGACTTGTGGAGGGAATTGTGCCTGGGTTTAAATTTTTTATGTTAGCATTAGCTTTACAAGATTTCTGACCCGCTCCACTCGTACAAGCTCTGGGCTGGGTAAAGGACCTAAAATTCAAGAGTTCATTAAGAAACCAATTTCCTCAAAGAGCCCGTCTCTAACCCATCTTCTCATCCCTCCCTCCTCGGTCGCCCCTCCATTAAAAAAAAACAAAGCAAAAAACAAAACCTGGTTAATCAATACCGAAAGTAAGTAAGGAGGAAGTCACTCCTCCTGACATTTCCTCCTCCTCCTCCCACCCTCCCCCTCCCCTTTTTAGGCACTTTTATTGATACGCGGTTGTCCTTTGTTTCTCTAACACAAGCCAACCTGAATGGCGTGCCATAAACACGTGAAAGATAATCAAACCCAGGATTCCGCCCCGCGAGGGAAAGATGGGTGGAGGGGAGGGAAGAGAAGAGAAGGGGGGACGGGTAAATAAATAAATGCATACATAAAGGCGTTTTTTTGAGGGGGGGAGGAGGATAGCGAGGCGGTGCGGTGGCGGCGGCGGCGAAGAGGAAGGAGGCGGGGGAGTGTGTGTGTGTGTGTGTGTGTGTGTGTGTGTAAAGCCTTTGAAGTGGCCCTTATTATGGCCGGCATACTTGGGGTTGCCCTAACGACGCGGCTGAAAGGAAAGCGCTCGCCTTTGTCCCCGATTTGTTCTCCTTTGCTCCGTTGCCCGCAGAAATGACTGGCGTGGGGGCTGCCTGAGAGGTGCACCAATTTCGAGCTCAGACTTGCAGGCGCCGCTCTCCTGAGGACAGATGGGGGGCGGGGGGGGGGAAGGGGGGGAAGAGGGGGAAGGGAGCCGGGACCGGGACGGGAGGGGAGAGGGGAGAAGAGCATCTGGGGGCGCATCACGGCGGGAGAGTCAGTGGACTCAGGCAAGCGCTTCCCTTCCCACCCGGAGGACGGAGAGAGGCCTCCCCCAATTTGTGGGGCTCACTCATATCGGGGTTACTGGCAACCTGGGCTGCTGATTGAGAATGGTGGGAAGTGCCATCCAGCCGTCTTAGGGGCATCCCCTGCGAACGCTGCCTTAGATTCTACCGGTGAGTTTAAGTCCAGGGAAGAACTTCATCTTTGCCCAGGGCATCCTAAAAAGTTCAGACAGTTTTTAAGCAAGAATGGCTTCCAAGCTATTGTTACCCTGCTACACTTGTTAGCCCGTATACTTATTATTCTCGAGAACTTGCACCGATAGTCTTCTACTTGCCCCCCCCCCTTCAACACTCACACTTTTCTGGGCCAGTCCAAGGGATCTTGCTACCTGAGCTAGAGTGGGTGGCAAAGGGCATAGTACAGGTGGTCCTCCGCTTAGGACCACAATCGAGCCCAGAATTCCTGTTGCTAAGCGAGATGTTTGTTAAGTGAGTTTTGTCCCATTTTAGGAACCTTTCTTGCCACAGCTGATAAGTGAATCACTGTGGTTGTTAGGAACATGGTTTTTAAGTGAGTCTCACTTCCCCATTGGTCGCAAAAGGTGATCACGTGACCCCAGGACACTGCAACCTTCCCTAAACACGATGTTACCAAACATCTGAATTTTGATCACATGACCATGGGGTTACTTCAGTGGTTGTAAGTGTGAAAAATAGTCTTAAGTTCCTTTTTTCAGGGCCTTTGTAAGTTTGAACAAACTGTTGTAAGTCAAGAACTACCTGTATAACCCTAGCTAAGACTTTTGGAAAGTGAAGTCAAGAAACCCAAGGAGATCTAGACACTTATTTTCAACCCCCTTCTGTCCCCATCAGCCTTTTTACCTGGTGTACACGTTGGCATGGCCATCCCTGCCTTCTTCACTGGGATTCCCACTGGATATTTTGCTGCTTGAGAAAGATGGGCAAATGCCAATATCCTTGTTGCAGAGCCAAGTGACTGTGCCATCCAAGGCAAAATGTCGTACAAGAGCTATTCGTCTTCTTTTCTTGACCAACTGTCTCACCCTCTCACAATGCACAACCTTTCACTTACACTGGAAGCAGTCCATTCACTCTTCCTAAGCACTGACCATGCTAGAGTAAATGTGTTGTGGATTGTGCATAAGGAATAGTTCTGTCACTCCTCACATGAATGCAGGTCTTTTTCTCTTGTCTTTCCTTCTCTCAAATAGATAAGAATATTCCAATGAACACTGAGTTAATTCACTCACATTGCACACCGTTCCCCAAGCTCTTTATGCTTCTCTCACAGGAACAGCTCCTCTACCTTCTGCCTTTCCTGTCTATTTTCCCTTGATGCTTCGCAGCAGAATACAGAATAAGAGAGTCGGAAGGGATCTTGTAGGTCATCTAGTCCAACCCCCTGCTCAACCAGGAGATCCTACCCTATTTCTGAGAAGTGGCTGTCCAGTCTCTTCTTGAAAGCCTCCAATGATGAAGCACCAGCAACTTATAAAGGCAAGCTGTTCCATTGGCTGATTGTTCTCACTGTCAGAACATTTCTCCTTGTTATTAGGTTGAATCTCTCCATCGGTTTTCATCCATTGTTCCTTGTCTGGACTTTGGTTGCTTTGGAAAATAGGTTGTCCCCCTCCTCTATCTGACCGCCCCTCAAATATTGGAACACTGCTATCATGTCACTCCTGGTCCTTCTCTTCAGTAACTAGCCATACCCGGTTCTTGCAACCTTTCTTTATGTTTTAGCCTCCAGGTCCCTAATCCTTTTAGTTGTTCTTCTCTGCACTCTTTCTAGAATCTCAACATCTTTTTTATAGTGTGATTACCAAAACTGGATGCAATATTCTAGGTGTGGCCTTAATAAGGCTTTATAGAGTGGTACTAGTAGCTCACCTGATCTTGATTCAATCCCTCTGTTAATGCAATTTAGGATTGCATTGGCTTTTTTGGCTGCTGCTGCACACTGCTGGCTCATATTTAATTGATTGTCCAGTAGTTTCCCAAGATCCCTGACACAATTATTGCTCTTAAGCCAGGTTTCACCCAATCTGTACGTGTACATGTTGACTTCTTATCTATGGGAAAGCAGAATGGTGTTTGACTTCATGATGGCTTCAGGGCTACATCTTTTGTATTCTGGTTTTGCAACTCTAAGGAAGTGGTTTGCCATCTTTTCCTTCCAAGTTCATTTTCCAGCTTCCCAATCTAATTTACCACTTTCGGATTCCTGAAGGCGTCCCAACCAACTACTAATCAACAGCAACATTGTTTTGCTCCTGGAGTTACTCCTGCTCACTTGAATAAAGTCCCCAGCATTCTCATGCGAAGGAGAAAACCAATTCAACAACACCTGGTCAGGTTACATCTGCTCAGTAGTAAGGTAGTCCTTGACTTACAACCATTCATTTAGTGACCGTTCAAAGTTACAGCAGCCCTGAAAAAAAGTGATTTATGACCGGTTTTCACACGACCATTGCAGCATCGCCCTGATCCCACGATCAAAATTCAGATGGCAGGCCACTAGTTCATATTTATGACGGTTGCAATATACCGCGGTCATGTGACTACCTTTGGAGACCTTCTGACAAGCAAATGGGAAAGCCAGATTGACTTAACAACTTTGTTACTAATTTAACAACTGCAGCGATTCACTTAACAACTGTGACAAGAAAGGTCATAAAAGGGGGCAAAACTCACTTAACAAATGTCTCGCTTAACAACAGAAATTTGGGGCTCAATTGTGGTCATAGGTCAAGGACTTCCTGTAGTGCATTCCTTTATTGTGATGAGGCTAAGGAAATAAACCCAGACCAACCATCCCCCGCAGCATGAGTTGAATCATCAAGACCTGGAAGGGCCACTTCCCTCCCTCCCACTCATTCAGAAATCCAGAGTGTTGGGTATGCCCTCAACTCCTGCATGCTGAGACACCAAGGCCCAAAAAGACTCTTAGAAGAGAGGCAACCCCAACTTCCTTCTCCCTTGGGTCTGCCTCACGCTTTGCCCCAGACAGCAGCCGACCCCCTCTCCCCTTTTCTCTAGCTCTGGTAAGGTCACAGAAATCAAGATGGCGTCCATAATACTGCTGCTGTGGAAGCTTCTCTTATCTGCGATGTGTGCACCATATTGAAACATCATCGCGGCCACCATCTTAACTTTTGTGACCTTGCCCGGTGGATCGAACTGCTCCAGCGTATGTTACTGGACAGATATATTCATTTGATCTGCCCTTGCTACTGGTTAGGCCTCCTGTTAGGGTTGCTTAAAAAAAAAGCGAGGCCAGCAGGAACCAGAAGATAGCTTCCTCCTGAGATGGAGGTTCAGCCAGTGGGAGAGGAAGACTTTTTCTTGTCAGTTTTTCTTGTTGGGTGTGGAAGACTTTTCTCCCCTCAGGGAATTCCAAGCGTGGCCTTTTTCCAGAGCCCTCTTTTCCCACCTTGATTACCTCCCTAGCTTCCACTTTCCGAAAGAGAAACAAGAGTAGCTAGTTGCAGTGATAGGAATAACCAACCTAATCGATCAGGCATTTTAAAATCTTGGGAGCATTTCATAATACAGGTGGTCCTTGACTTACAACCGTTCACTTAGTGACCGTTCAAAACTACAACGAGAGTGACAAAAGCAACATGACCATTTTTCACACTTACGACCGTCGCAGCATCCCCATGGTCATGTGATCAGAGTGGGCAACTGACTCCTATTTTTGACAGTTGCAGTGTCCCAGAGTCATGTGATCACCTTTTGTGACTTTCTGACAAACAAAGTCAATGGGGAAGCCGGATTCCCTTAACAACTGAGTTATTACCTTAACAACTGCGGTGATTCACTTAACAACGGTGGTAAGAAAAGTTGTACAATGGGAAAGATTCATTTAACAAATGTTTCACTTAGCAACAGAAATGGGTTCAATTATGGTCGTAAGTCAAGGACTACCGGTAATTTAGTCACAATCTTAAAATCAGCCCTGTGTAAGTGACTCTCTCCTGAGCATTAACCACTTGCGTAAAGTCTCTTGTACAATAGTGGTTGGATTTACCAGATTAAGTTAAATCACAGATTTGTGAAACACAGCTTCTATAGACTATTCACATATCTTGCTATTCTCCAAATATGAAATTAATTAATGCTTTTACTTGATATAAGATGTCTTAACCTAAGATGCCAAAAAAGGCTGGCCTTTGTAGCAAGAAGGGTGATAGTAAGCCACGCAGCCTCATGTTAGATGAGTGAAGGGTGTTGTCAAAACTCACAAACTACCTCTAAGGAAAGCAAAGAATTTGCTTATTACAGTCAGGCTCACCATGAAAGACATAATCCCCACTGAGTTAGGTGGCATTCCAGTTGCAAGCTTGCCTCCTCGTGATGTGGGTGACAAAAGGTCCTTCTGAATGCTGAGAAGTGGTATCTATTATAACAATGTACTCATCCTCTTAGCATTTAATTTACTATGATTTATTTTCTAGTATCCAAGCCCTTTATACTGATCCTTTGTGCAGTTATGTGAAACCTTATGTTCCCCCTCCCAACTTTCCATCCACTGCAAAAGAACTGAACTCCAGGTAAGACTGCTAATCCTTATTTGTAGTAACTTGTATTATCAACCAGCCAATGCTGTGCAGAGGCAGTTGGAATTCATTACTGTTTACATGGGAACAATAATGGTTATATGATGTGATAAATCACTAATGAGCAAATGGCCATATTTAGTGTTGATATAAAATTGATTAAACTCTGAGGATTTTATTATCCAATGTATTTGCATAGGATTTGATGTCTCCGGATTGCATTTGATGGATTCTTGGAATAAAACGGAGGTTGGAAAGTGTCAATCAGGGATATATTGCAAACATCTAAAGTGGCTTAGAATCACTTAAATTCATTTTTATAACTTCTGGATAAGCTGGAAAAAAAGATGTAGTCATCCTCTATCCATCTGGTTAGTAACAATGGTTAAGTCGTCTGGGGATTATGGCAGGGTGCTTACTCCAAGGTTCCTTAGAACAGGGCTGGGCACAGGGGCTGTTCTCAGCCATTTCATGTGAAGCCCTGAAAAATGGTGAGGTACACCTAATTTCATTTTTAGAACATAAAAGAGAAGATACTCTTCCCTAGAAAATCTGAGTTCTGACCATGGCAGATCACAACCCTAACATACTTTAACATAAGTCTCAGAATTTCCCGGCAAGCCATGTTGGCCGAGGAATTCTGGGAGTTGAAGTCCATGGGTCTTAAACTTGTCAAGGTTGGACACCTCCCTCTACAGTAACTTCTGCCTTTTAGTTAAGCTGGACTTCTGGTGACTTCATGGACACCTTCTGTTGGTTCTCTTGGTAGTAATATGGAATTGCTTTGTTATGGCACCTTTCTGGGACCTTTTCATTTTAAAATCCCAGTTCTACTTTAACAGCTCTTTGAGATTTCCTGGTAGTTCCCTAGGGAAATCCTAGCCGAGCCCAGGGCTAGATCTTTTATAGGTCAGTCATGGTTAGCAGGATGCTTATGTTTTATTTTGCCTTTTGTGTGGGTGGGGTCATGAGGTTCCTTCCTGTCATTGGTGGCTCCTGGTGATTGCCTGGGCAAGTTCCCACAAGGTGGTTTTGGCAACTTTTTTGGAAAAGGGCTTGCCATTGCCTTTTTCTTCCCAGACCTAAGAGAGAGTGGCTGGCCCAGGGTTACCCAGCAAACTTCGTCCCTAAGGCAGGATTCACAATCTTTTGGTTTCTAGCCTGGTGTCTTAACACTACACCATACTGCCTCTCTGATGAAAGGCAGATTCCCTCCTACCTGTGGACAGGAAGCAAACCCCCAAACATGTCCTGATATTTCTTTCCTAAGAGGTGTCCTTGGGCAACTGGAATGAAAACCATGGCACTTAGTGGCTTCAATCCTCAGTCGAGGAACACGGTCTAGTAGGCTTATCACTGGGCAAGACACAGAGCCCACCCCCTTCCCAGCAGAAACAGAAGAAATAGCAGGGAGCTGGGGGGGGAGGCAAGCTGCTGTTGTGATTCAGTGTCAGCCTGTGCTCCCAGCAGCTGAGTCTGAGGAATCTGAGGAGGAGGAGGGTTTGTAGAGCCTTCAGTGTCAGAGGGAGGCTCTGATGCACTGCAGGACTCTCAGCCTGGCCCCTCCAGTCCTGTTCCTCATGAGGCTCAGCTGCATGAGGAGGAGGTGTCGGACTCAGAGGAATCACAGCTGAATCTGTTGCTAGAAGCAGAAGGCAATCCAGCAGAGCAGAGCAAATCTGTGAGGCAACTCAGTGAAAGGAGGAGAAGGCATTGAGAAGCCACGCCTTGGGACAGATAATAAAAGGGGAAGGTGTGGGGGGTGCTGGTTGCTGAAGGCAGAGAGAATCCTGGTCTGTTCTTGCTAATCTGTTTGACTCTTGTTTGACTCTTGGATGTTTTGAAACATGTATTTTTGGTTGAAGAAAATATTCTGCTGCTTTTTTGTTTGAAAGACTTTATTATTTGGAACTGTAAATTAATTTGGGTTGGGGTTTTTTTCCAGCCTATTGATTGTTAAAAGGAAAAAGGGGTTGTCCCTGATACACAAACAGGGCTGGTCGTAGGCTGGAACAGAACAGCTGCATCCTAGGAAGCTCAAGGAGCAAATCAACCTGGGGTGCTGGTGGATAGAGTGGGTGGGGGGCTGGGGAGGAACCGAGACGGCCAGCAGATACTGAAGCCTGAAGCTCCTTTCCCCCAGTGGTCTGATGAAAAGGCCAGGAAGCGGAGGGGCTGATCTGCAGCTGGGCCCCAGAGGGCAGAGCGTGGGACTTTTGAAGAGGAGGGATGGGGGAGGCTTAATGGAGAGTACCTCTTTTGGGGGGGGGGAGGAACGGAGAGGGCAGCTGTCAATCAGTGCTTTTTGCCAGCTCAACATATCCAGGTAGTCCTCGACTTACGGCCACAATTGAGCCCAAAGTTTCTGCTGTTAAGTGAAATATCTGTTAAGTGAGTTTTGCCCCATATTGTGACATTTCTTGTCAGTTGTTAAGCGAATCACTGCCGTTAAATCTGTAACAAAGTTGTTAAGTGAACCTGGCTCCCCCACTAAATTTGCTTGTCAGAAGAGGTGGTCACATGACTCTGGGATATTGCAACCGGTCGTAAGTAAGAACCAGTTGCCAAGCATCCGAATTTTGATCACATGACCAAGGAGATGCTGCAGCGGTTGTTAAGTGTGAAAACCGGTCATAAGTCACTTTTTTCCCCAGTGTCGTCGTAACTTTGAACGGGTCACTAAATGAACTGTTGTAAGTCGAGGACTATCTGTACAAACAGAGGCTGGTCAATCTCCCTGAGGCTCCTCTCTTCCTTTCCATCCTCCCGCTTCACCCCCACAAAGGAGGCTGCAGAGCAGGGCAGACACCCCACCCCAACCCCCCACCCGCCTCTCCCAGGGTGGACAAGAGAAAACTGAGGACTGGGGAGGGAGGGGCGGACAACTCAGCTGTACTTGCCCTGCTACAAAACACCGATGAGGCTGTAGACGAAGGAATACGGCAAAGGCTCCCCTTTGTCGCCCCAAACCCCAACAAAGCCAGTGAACTCCTCTCGGGACGATCTACCCGGGCAATTGGGGGGACAAACTGAACTTTTGAGAGCGACAGCAAACTTTTCTTAGCGGATGGGAAGCGCTCTCGCTCTCTTGCTCCCCCCACCGCCGCCGCGACGCCTCCGCCGTCCTCGTCCCTGTTGAGCCGGGCCCTTCTGGCGAGGGAAGGCCTGGGCATCTGCGGGGTTCCGCCGCCGCCCGCCCCTCCCCAGGCCAGACCTTTTTCCGGGCGCCCTGCCAAAGTCCCGGGGCAGCGGCCTCCCTTTACCTGCTGCTGGGGTGGGGAGTGGGGGAAGAAGAAGAAGAGGAGGCAGCAGAGCTCGGCTAGCCTTAGACAGGAGACCAGGCGGGCTCCCGAAAGGAGACGCGGGAGCGGCCCTCGTGGGAAGGCGGCAGGGAAGCGGGGTGAGTGCCAGGGGGTCGCCGCGGCGCAGGAGGAAGGGAGGGGGCTGGTTCGAAGGGCTCGGGCGAAGTTCGAGAGTCCCCCTCCCCTCCCCTCCCCTCCTTTCTGCTGCTGCTCTGGTGGGGGCTGAACCTTTGCTGGCCTGAAAGGCCTAATCCCGGTCTGAACCTGGAGGTGGAGGCGGGGGAGGGGAGGGGAGGGGAGGGGAATTGAACGGTGAAGGCACTCTGCACATGATCCGAGACGATCCCAGCCAGTGCGGGTTCTCCCAACAGCTCGCGGGCGGCGCTGCTGCTAACAGTTGTGTGTGTGTGTGTGTGTGTGTGTGTGTCTGAGAACTTCAGCCGTCCCGTTTTGCGAGGACTCCTCCTTTCCTCCCTCTGGAGCGCCTGAAACGGCGTCACGAACCAATTACCAGGCGAGCCTCGGAGCCCCTAATTTCGCCATATAATTAACCCCGAGGAAGGTCGGGACTGACGATGAAATGCGGGTCCTTCCTTCTGACGGAGCCCAGTCACGAGACATTTCTAGACTTCCTCGGACATCTGAAACGTTCAGAAGAGATTATTTTTTTTAAAAAAAAACAAACAAACTTGCAGGTCTACTTTGAGAAGCAATTATTTCAGTCTCCCACCCCCACCCCCACCCCAAATGTTGAAGGTTGGGGACGGTCTTTAGCTATCTCTTCTCCTTCACCTGAGGGAGAGCTGGACGTTTCCCGCTCAAAAGCTGACCCGGGAGATTGATCAGAGGATGGACAGGAAAGCAAAAGAAGAGCATATTTGGGCTAGGGCAGGTATTCCCGCCCCTGTCGCGATCTCACCATTATTTTTTCCCATACCAAATACACACACACACACATATATATGCTTGTACTTTCTCTTCTGCCGCGCTGGTAGATTCGAAGAGAACCCGTGGCAAACGGGGGAGGGAAGCAGGGTGTGGTTTTAAAAAAAAAGTCAAAATGGCGGCCAGTTGCCTCAAGAAGCCGAAGGAACTTCAATCGCATCGCTGCGACCGCCATCTTGACTTTTTTGACCTATCCTGCCAATATCCTGAAAGGGGAGAAGAGAGGTTCCCTTCAATCTTCCTCTCCGGCAGGATCCTACAGTATAAGAACAGGTGCTCAGCTCACTTTGTAACCGAGGGGATCTAGCCGAACGTACACCGAATGCCGTCTTTGAAGCCAGCCGTTCGTCAGGTGTAGACGACACACATGATTTTAATTTGAAGTGAACGGCTTGATGCTAACGCTTTTTCCGTTGTCCCATCTGAACCGTGGAAGCTTCTAGGGAAGAATAGAAGCCCGGAGGAAAAGAACCCACCAAGCGGATCCAGCACACGAGGCGGGCAGCGAGGGGATCCATTCCTGCAGAAATAGAGAGCGGTGTGCAAGGTCCCTCTAGTCTAGTCTTAACCCCATTCTTTGCAATTTCAAGGCACACCTAGATTATTTGCTTCTGTGTCTGTAAAAGAAGGCAAGCAAATGAAAACTAGCGGAGGGTGTATGTGTGTGTGGGAGAGAGAGAGAGAGAAAGAAAAAGAAAGAAAGAGAAAGAAAGAGAGAGAGAGAGAGAGAAAGAAAGAAAGAAAGAGAGAGAGAGAGAGAGAAAGAGAAAGAAAGAAAGAAAGAAAGAAAGAAAGAAAGAAAGAAAGAAAGAAAGAAAGAAAGAAAGAAAGAAAGAAAGAAAGAAAGAAAGAAAGAAAGAAAGAAAGAAAGAAAGAAAGAAAGAGACAGTCCTGGGAAGGATTTTTGAAACGGAAGGAAAGGAGCGGAGACCACTCGCAAACAGGGCCCGGTTGTCCATCAACTTAAACGGGAGGCGCGGGACGAAGCCGCATCCACCAATCAGAGCCCTGTTCTGCCTGTCGCTTGTTTCGGTGCGTGTCGGGCAGCGGCTCGGCCTCCGAGTAAGTGCTCGGCGGGGACCAGCTGGGGCCCTTTCAGCGGCTGGAGGGAACAGCTCCATCCGTAGTGGGGAGGCGGGAGGTGGATTACAGGTGCTCGCGCCTCAGCTCCAGGTGCGAGACCCTCATCAAGACCTCACTTCTTCAGAATTGTTCAGCCCAAGTTGAAAGTTTAGAAGGCCTCGCTTTTATGACGAAGGAGATCCGAGAGACGTCCCAAGAGTCCCTTGTGTATCCACCCCTTCCTCGAGAGACAATTCCCCGAACTGGCGTTTCTGTAGATGCCTCGGTCAACCGCAGCTATTGTTTCGGTTAGAGCGAATCCCGGGCGCCGTAGGAGCGATAGCTCAAGAGAACTTGATGGAGCAATTGGGGAAAGCGGCCCCAGATCGTCTTCCGCCATAGAAAGTGAAACTGTCCGGCTGTCTGGGCCCGATCCGGTCCCTAGCAAACCAGACCTGTCCATCTCCTTACCGAGACTGATGACCAACCTGGCCAAGATTGGAACACGTGGCGAGCAACTGAGTCGCGACCAAACCACGCGTGCCTCGGAAGCTTCCTTCCTGCTTTCGAGCGGCGGTGTTGGGCTTGCAAGAGAGAGGGAACCCACTCAGGCCGGGGCTGTTTCCCGGCGGGTGGGTGGGAAGAATGCTGGAGGCACGTGGTCCACCCACGGTGGAGGGGAAGCCCTCGCTAACTTCGAGCCAGCTCACCTGGTCTTGTCCAGCCAAAGGCTCTTTTCTAAGCCTAGACGAGCTCCTCCCCTCGTCTCCTTAGGGAGTCGAGCAATTCACCCGCTTTGTCAAAACCTTCGTTGTTTTTTTTTTCCTGGCGCTATCCGCTAACTCAGGGGTCTTCAAACTTGGCCCTTTTATGACTTGTGGACTTCAACTCCCAGAATTCCTCAGCCAGCAAAGCTGGCTGAGGAATTCTGGGAGTTGAAGTCCACAAGTCATAAAAGGGCCAAGTTTGAAGACCCCTGCGCTAACTGCTAGGCTAGCACTTAAGACGCGTCCCCAACCAAGGAAGGTTTGAAAGAAATGCATTTCCAGCGAGGAAAGGAGGTGGAGAGAACCCATGCTCTGCACCCAGGTGTGCGCCTTGAGCCCTCGCGCTTCTAGAACGGATGAAGAAAATTACGGTAAATGCAGAAAGCTCCGTCTCTAGAAAGAAGTTAGCAGATTAATTAGGGCTGAACCAGCCTGGTTGGAAGATTTCTCCTTCCAAGATTGCCAGCGGGAAACACTGAAGGTAGCTGTCTGAAGGGCAGATGCACACACACACACACACACACACTCTTTCCCTTTGAAAGCAGCCGAGACTGGGATACTCCTTTCCGCAGCTGCGCGGTGGGAGATCACCTGTCTTGCCACCAGGTGTGCTTTGCACCCGGATACTGATCTGGCACTGCGGGGGGGGGGAAGGAGCAGTTCCCCAGGGCCCCCAACCAACTACAGATAGTCCTGAAATGACGACCTCAATTGAGCCCAACATCTATGTTGCTAAGAGAAAACATTTGTTAGGTGAGTTTGGCCCCATTTTAACAATTTTTCTTGCCACAATTGTTAAATGAATCATTTCATTTGTCAAGTTAGTAACGTGGTTGCTAAATGAATCTGGCTTCCCCCTTGACTGCTTGGGGAAAGGTCGCAAAAGGTGGTCACATGATCCAGGACACCGCAACCATCATAAATGTGAGTCAGTTGCCAAGCATCTCAATTCTGATCCTGTGACCGTGGGGATGTGCAAAGAAGTCCTGAGTGTGAAAAATGGTCATAAGTCACTTTTTAAGTGCCATTGTAACTTTGAACGGTTACTAAATGAACTGTTGTAAGTTGAGGACTACCTGTATCTCAGAGGTCCTTCTCTCTCTAGAAACTCTAGGTTTCAAGAGAGAGCCTCGCATTTCAGTCCAATAGTTTGTGGGAAGAATGCAGCGGAGGATCAGACTTCGCTTCTTCTGAGGGATGCGCAGAATAATGGACGTCAAAGAGAGATAAAATAAGAATGGGGTGAGGTGAGAGAGTGCGGGGTGCCAAATTGTAATTGGCGTGTGTGTGGGGGGGGTTGGGGGCTTTGCAATCACACTAATTTCAGCCGGCTTTTCAGACCCTTTAATACGGATGCCATGGCGCGATCCAGAAGGTGTTCCGCAGCTAAACCCAGGGGATCTTGGGGGAAGAGGTTCGAGCGCTGTGAAGCCCGGCTCGATCTTATTTCCTATTTGAGCCGGGTTGTCCTGGAGCTCAAGGGGGCAGCGCGGCCCCTTCGGCCAATGGTAGCGTCGGCTGCTGAAGAGAAAAGGCGCCTGCCTCTCAGGTCCCAGAGCAAAATCCCTGGTACCTGCAAAGCCAGAGAGAGGGAGCTCCCTCGTCCCCTCCCCCGCCGGGTTCAACGGGTGGGCAGACCAAACCCCCGAGTTCAGCGCTGCCTTTTAATTCCCGGCATCCGGGACGCAGCAAGATTGTGAAGGGCAAAGCGGGCGCTTAAAATTTGGCGGTTAATTCCCGCTGGACAGATGGAAAAGGTGCTTTTTCAAGGAAGTCTGCTGGGAGCCCAGTTCGGTCCGCCTTAGGTGGTTGCTCCTCAACCCCCATCCTTTCCTCGGCTTCAGCTCTCAGATACGCGTAAAGGTATTTAAAAGAAAGTTTGGCAAGAAAGAGAAGTCTTGCTCCAACCTTCGGCCCCAGTTCGTAGAAAGGCGGCGCACCTAATTAAGTCTTGGTTGGAATACGGTCCCTAAAATGAACTTTCTCACGACCGAGTTACCTGGAAGGGCCGGCTGTTGATTTCGGTCAGTCACCAACTTTAAAGAAGCCAGTAGGCCAATATAATATAGGTGTAAATTAAAACAAATGTAGTCTGCATTATAGCAACACAGGAGGAGGAGGAGGAGGAGGAGGAGGAGGAGGAGGAGGAGGAGGAGGAGGCAGCTTAACATTTTAGGAAGGAGCAATTTAGGAATTCGGATTTGACACGTGAAGGCAGCCAAGATTTGACACCTGAAGGCAGCCAAGGACTATCAGCGCTGGTCTCTCACCTTCACCACTACATATAATACACGTACAGACTTCTATATACAGTGAAACTAAAGAATTCGTGAAAGCCCAAGAAACCAAATAAATTCAAGTATAGCACTATGCCGAGGGGAGGGGGGGAGGTGAGCGAGACTTAAACGATTTCATTCGCATTCAGGTTTTTTTCCTTTCCTTTCGGCTGTGTGTTTGTGTGTGTGTGTCCCCCTTTTGTATAGTTTACTGTTTTATTCTTAATCTGATTCGGATTCAGACTGGATTTTCCAGTTTTCTGGGGAAGAAAGCACGCAGACATTTGAGAAAGAGGGAAACGGGAGAGTTAACATTTCAGTGATCTTGGCTTGCATTTTGCACGGGTTCGATCGTTTTTCAGGGTCCGGGAAACACGAGACTTGACCGTCCGCGAACCCGTCTGCTGTCGGAGCGAGGTCGGCTCGGCTCTCACTGAGTCACGTGTTCTGACATCGAAATAATCAGGACGGGGTCAAAAGTCGTGCAAAAGTCGGGGGAAGAGCAGGAAAGAAAAAGCCGTTTCCAATTCAGACGGTTAGCGTGACATGAGGGTTAGAATTCCTATAAGTTAAAATCGTCTGAAAGCCCTTTCCTCCCGTTTCTACTCTTGTTTACTTGACCATCATTTCTTTTTCATGATAAATTTGCATGAGAAATGAGAACAGAAAAATGGGTGTGGGCATGTTGGACCAGTATAAAATATTCGAAAGGTACGAAGAAGGAAACGATTGGCGATAGTTAGGGAAAAAACAAACAAACGATAAAGTTAAAAAAATGTCTTTAAAATCTTTGTTAGGAAACAAAGGTCACTGGAAAATTGGAAGATGCGGAAGCATAGGCGAGCCAAGAAGGGAGATATTTTACGGATACACGCGTTCATCAGTTCGGGGAGAACTTTTCCAAAATTTTCGGATTTGATCCAAACACGAACCTCGAATTTTCCAAGCGAATTCTCCATATTGAGAAAGAGAGATGAGGACAAAATAACTTGGGTGAAGCGGCCTTTAGGGAAACTGGCACTCCGAGGTGGGAGGAGGTGGGGAGGCTCTGCCCTCTGCCCTTCCCCCTCATAGCTGCCGGTAGTAGAAGTGGGACGAAGGGGTCAATGAGACCCCTTCCCCATCCAGGGATTCCCGCTTCCCCTCCCTCCAGCCCTCCTCCAGCGGGAAGAGGTCTAAAGAGAAAGAGCGGCTCTGGGGCAGCCTTCGCAGGCGGGCCTGGTTAGGGGATTCTTGCTTTGCAACTCTCTCCCCCTCCCCCAGCCTGCCCGCCCGCCGTACCGTCCAAGGAGAGAGAAAAAAAATGCCACGCCAAGGTAAATGCTTGCAAATCCAGATCCAATCCAGCTCCAAGAAGGGGAATTAGATTTGATATTTGTTAGGTGGGGTGTGGGGGAAAGGTAGTCTTGGGCTGAAAAACGGTTTCCTACGGGCTTTTATATCACGCGGCTTCTGTTGTTGTTATTACCCTCCGCAGCAATGGGTACAAAAGCGGGCAAAATTGAGTCCAGAGGAACCCTTTTGCAATCCCAGAGGGAAAAGTTTAAGTGTCCAAATTCTCTTTCGTCCTTGTTGGAGCCACACGCTTCCGTTTCCGGCCTGGATCCTGATATGGCTGGTTGCATTTGGTATTTTTGAACGGCTACACACCCCACATAGGTAACACAAACGAGACTTTCACGTGCATTTTTTTTTTTTTTGCGCCTTCCCGCACTCGCTCCGCTGTGCAGAGGGCTCGGCCCTTGAGATCTCACAGCTCTTTCTTCGAACCAGAACCGATTCGTTTGGATTCGCTTCAGATATACAGACAACCCCCCTCCCACTTTAAACCTCCCACCTTTTTTAAAAAAATAAAATAAAATAATAATAATAATGCGGCTCTGTTAGCCAAAGCGCGGGGAAACGCAAATCCAGAGAGGCCGCCTGGTGTCTTGGCCCTCTTCTGTGGGTTTTGCGAAGGCGTTGGGATCGGATTCCAAAAGCGGCGCAACTCTACGAGACGGGGTTTTAAGGCGAGGGGAGGGCGGGGAAGGGGAGCCATCGACGGCTGCCGCCGCCTGCTCTAAAGGGAGACTAACGAGTTTTTCCGTCTCTCGCCCGAGTTCTTCGCTATCATCTCGGTGGTTCACGAAATTCCGACTCGGGGAATCTGTTCTGGTGGAAATCCGGTCGAGGGCGGAAAGTCTGGAGGCTCTTTTTGGTTCCGAAGCGACTTCAAACGGTTTGAGATCGAAGGGCCAACTCTCAGAATGAAAGGAACGATAGGCGTTACTTTGGCATGTTGCAACCGTATCGGTCGGTGTTTTCCTGGCCTGTAAATTAATTTTTTATATTTTCAGTAGTGAGTCTCACGCTCTTACTAAGATATTGCTTTTTAAATACTGCCTTGATCGAGTCAGGCGGTTCTTTTCAAATTTCAGACACAGCCTTCTCCAAGCAGGCGTCTGGCAAGTGGAAGCGGGAGCATATCGACTCGGAAGAAGGGGAGCCATCCGTGGTTAATTTACTTCCATAAACTAATATGGTGTAATTAAAGACATTATTACCTTTATTGAGGCATCTCCTGGAAATCTGACTCTTGGCCCTTATGGCGCTGAAAGGCATTGAAGGCAGATCTATCCGGATTATGGAAGTGGGGAGCCAAAGCTAAGCGTATATTTAGCCTGCCAAAATCTAGCTCATTGTGTCTATGGAGACCCTCAGTCATTCAGGTCATGGTTCTTTTCAAAGGGGAACTGGACTTTGTTTTTCCTTAAAGACGTTTCACTTCTCATCCGAGAAGCTTCTTCAGTTCTAGCTCATTGTCATCTTGCAAACAGAAGTCCCAAAGCCACAACCTGGCAGAGATTTACACAAGGACTAATAGGTCATATTCCTAACCACCGTCTGATCTGAAAAGCTTTTCAACTGGGACCCTAAATGAATGGTGGGTGGAGCAAGGTTGAAGTCCTAATAAAATCCATAAGCCTCAATTGCACAACTGCTCTCTTCCAATATATATCTTTCCAACCTTAAACAGAATGCAGTTAGGAGACAACAGAAAAGATCACTGCATTGAATGACTTTTCCCCTTTATAAAATACCTTCAAATTTTATTTTCTCCATATTTGAAGAATTATCTTTACCTTTTACTGCTTATTTGGTAAAAAAAAAAAAGCTAAAATGTTTGCCTTTACCCTTTCAGCTGAACTTCCATATAATTTGTTTTTTTTTATCAACTACTTAACATTACTCTGCCTTGTTATTAAAAGTATGAGGTATGGAGATGGCAAAAGAAAATAAATGAAAAATTATCTTTTCTCTCTGTAGAGAGGCAGCCCTAGTTAGAAAATATTTGAATCCCACAAAAATGTCAGTGAAACTGACCTATGCCTCTCATTTAAAATTATGCAACAAATTAACAAAACATGAGTTTATGGGCATTGCTCTTAAAAATCTTCAGTCTTTAAAAAAATAACTGGGTTAACAAAATTCTTTTACATCCTTGGAGAGTTGCTGTTTACTTTATATTATGGGACTAAAGACAAGTTTTGTGAGTTTTCTAGAATACTAGACAATATTTTCTACAGTATTGTTATTGTCTTTTAATGCCTAATCTGGGAGGAAAAAAATACCCTTGGCTTTCATTTTCCTCTCTGAACAGTCACAAAATAGAATGGCAAAAATCTAAATCCCAAAGGATATTCTACAGACTTCTTTTAGACTTACAGATTGTGTAAGGAAAACAGCAGAACTCCAGCTGTTTTCCCTGCCAGCTGGCCAAAGTCTGTTTGGCTCTTCTCTAAGAAATTAAACTTCTAAGTTCCAAGAATCTCCTTTGTGGTAGATAGCTTTCCAAGGGCTGAGAAGCAAACTAAGGATGAAATCAGCTTGAAGCTGTTTCCCAATGGGTAATTTAGACAAAGACTGGAAATAAATCATTTGAGAGGATACCTCAGCTTCTCTTAAGTGAAGTGTGATGGCCAAGATAGAAAAGTGCACCTGAAAATAACAGAATAATTGCCATGGACAGAGATCATGAGAGGTCAGAGATTTAGATGTAAAAACGGTCAATGATAAATGGCTTATCTTCAAGGCCATTTTAGTACTTCTTTGTAGTTTTTTTATGACATTTTATTAAAATTATTTACTAAATAAATTCAATTTAAACATTTTGTTCATGGTTTTATACTTGTATGAATTCTGGATTTATTTTCCCCCCTAATTGAAACAAATTTCCCAAAGATAAACCAATAATGCTTATATATGTAATATATGGGGTGTGTGTGTGTGTCTTGTAAGCCACCCAGAGTCATTTTGTAGAGGAGTTGGATGGCATGAAAATGTAATAATAAACAAATAAATAAAATATCAATCACCAAAGTGTGGAGTTTATGGAACTCCATTTATTATGTTGGTTCCGTTAAGCAAACTCAGCTAGAAAGCAGAATTAAAAATCTCTTGAACACTGAACAATAATTAATAAATTGGATAAAGTCTTAGTGAGACTTTGGTGAGATTCCGGGAATTTTACAATGAAGGTGCAAGGCAAGTCTACTTTGAGTGGGTATTTGATTATATCAGCCTTCCTTAGTCCACTGCTCTCCAGATCAATTGCTCTAACACTCCCACAATCCCCTTCATAGGCAGGACTACTGTGGATGATGGATGTTATCACTAAGAACTCCCTGGTTGCAGTCTCAGCTGACCTTTTCAGATTTTGCTGGAGGCTGGAGAAATTTCATTATATTAATATATTTAGTATTACTGGGTATATTTCTTCATATTACTTAAGTCTATAAGCCATCTAGAATCTCCTCTAGTGAGATGAGCAGCATACAATTTAAATATCATCATCATAATAATAATCCCCCAGTGAGGCACTACTTTGATGTGGTTGTGGGGCTTGTGTGCTCTGAGGAAAAGGAGAGCTATGCCAGAGGTACAACAGGTCTCATCAGAGGAGTCAGAGAAAGAGTGTCTCTCCCATAAAAATATGGTGTGACATAAATTACAAAAAGTTGTGTGACTCAATCATCACCCAGATTAACAAGGATCCAAGATGTTGGATTTCCTGGACAGCTGGTGAAAAATGGGCTACAGGACTCAGGACTGTTGGCTGAGCAATCAGGGCCACCATCTGCAGAACTGCTGGAAGAAAAGGTGTTTACCAATCACAAATATACAGTGATTCAAAACAAAGAAATAATGGTCTGTTATTACAGATCAAGTCCAACAAGAAGAGGATATTTGAAATGAATGCACCAGTTCTGGAATGACTATCTTCCAGAATCAGAAATAATAGAACAGAGGCTAGCAGATCGATGCTGATTTATAATACAAAATTTTATAAATGTGTGGAATGTTGCAAGTACATCAGATGGTTGAAGAAGAAAAAAGGGCATTGGAGGAATATTTGAAAGACAGTGAAGAAGATGCGCTGAAGCTAGTATATCAGGAAGGCATAATGGCCTATAAGAAAAATCAAATGAAGAAGAGAAAGAAGGCATGGGAAGACAAAGCATTACATGGCCAGCACATAAAAAATATAGCAGGAAAAGTAGGACCTGGCAATGGCTATGAGCAGGAAAGATGAAGAAAGAGACAGAGGGGCTAATTCTGACTGCACAAGACCAGACCTTAGGAACAAAAGCATACAAAGCCAGAATTGAGAAGTTAGCAACAGATAGCAAATGCTTTCTCTGCAAAAGAAACAGTAGACTACCTGGTTAGCTGCTGCAAGAAGATCATCCAGACTGACTACAAGCAATGGCATGAGAAAATAGCAACAACAGTGTATGGGAAGATCTGCATGAAATATGATTTGCCTGCAAGAAAGAACTGGTGGGATCATAAAATAGAGAGAGTCATAGAAAGTGAAGAAGCTAAATTGCTCTGGGGCTTTAGAATTCAAACAGAGAGGCACCTGCCACATAACACCCCAGACTTAACAATTGTTGATACGAAAGACAAAAAAGTCTAGATAATGGATGTGGCAGCACCTGGAGACAACAGAATCAAAGAGAAAGAACTGGAGAAGATCACAAAAACACAAAGACCTGCAAATAGAGATACAACAACTGTGGCAAAAGCAAGCAAAGATAGTACCAATAGTAATAGGGGCCTTGGGTACAATCCCAAAACAACTGGAGCACCACTTGGACACCATCAGCACTGACAAATTCACTCTCAGTCAATGGCAAAAGGCGGTTTTATTTGCAACAGCTTCCATCCTGCGACGATATCTGTAACACCATCAAACATTCAGATCCGCCTATGCGAGGTCCTTGGAAAAAGAGTCGAAAGGTAGACAGAAATGCCAAACTCAGTGTGAAAATCTGGGTAACTGTACAATGAACCATAAAAATAATAATCAAACAAACAAATATTTCAGTGAAATAGCAATTGACTATGAATATTACATTGAAATATGCCACTCTTTTTGTTTTTGATTTAGTTCTGTTGTGTGTAGTTTCTCTGATGGGCAGGCATGTGAACTGAATTTTCCTAGTTCTAGTCAGGCTATCAAACACGTAAAAAAACATTCCCTGTTGTTAATTCTTGTTATATCACATCGCTATGATCAGTGGTGGGATTCAAATATGTGAACAACCAGTTTCCTGTGTGGATGCCACTTCCGGAAGTCCATTCTGGGCCTGGGCAACAAAAAAATCGCTACTGGTTCTGCCGAAGTGGTGCAAACTGGCTGAATCCCACCACTGGCTATGTTGCATTGTTTTTAATCTGATAGATGACCTTAAATTTAAAATGCAATCAATATAGTTGTTCTCCTTTACTATAGGCTTAGCTAATCTAAATACTGTATATTCACGTGAAAAATACATTATTGAAGAGGGTAAGGAAAATCACTCTGCTCACAATCCACAGCTTCTGTTGTTCCCTCTACCTTCAGCAAAGTGGCAGGCTGTTCCATGGGTCAGCCTGAGGAGGACGATTGATTTCTGATGTTCCTTGCCAGCTTCCCACAAGCAACGTCAATGGGAAAGCCAGCAGGAAACTGGAAAAACAGTATCAGAATAACAAGAGTTGGAAGGGACCTTGGAGGTCTTCTAATCCAACTGCTTGCTCAAGCAGGACCTCCTATCATACCATGCCAGACAAGTGGCTGTCCAGTTTCTTTTTAAAAGCCTCCCTCCAGGGATGGAGCACCCAGAACTTCTGAAGACAAGCTGTTCCACTGGTTAATTGTTTTCAGTTAGGAAATTTCTCCTTAGTTCTGGGTTGCTTCTCTCCTTGATTAATTTCCATCCATTGTTTCTTGTCTTGCCTTCCTGTGCTTTGGAAAATAGGTTGATCACCCTCTTCTTTGTGGCAGTACCTCAAATATTGGAACACTGCTTTCGTGTCACTCCCTATTCCTTCTTTTCACAAGATTAGACAAACTCAGTTCCTGCAACCATTCTTTATATGTTTTAACCTCCAACCCCTAATCATCTTACTTGCTCTTCTCTGCACTGTTTCCAGGGTCACTACAGTACATTTTTTAAAATAAGGTAATCAAAACTGGATGCAGTTTTTTTAAGTGTGGTCTTACTGAGGCTTTATAAAGCAGTACTAATACTTCACATGATCTTAATTCTACCTTCTGTTAATGCAACCTAGGACTGCATTGGCTTTTTGGCTGCTGCTGCACACTGCTGGCACATATTTAGGTGATTGTCCACTAGGACTCTCACAGTTACTGTTATTGATCCAGCTTTCCAGCTACTTGTACATTTGATTTTTCTTGCCTAAGTGTAAAATCTTACTTTTCTCTACACTGAATTTCATTTTGTTAGATAGGCCCACTGTTCAAGTCTTTCAAGATCCATCTTGATCTTCAACCTATCTTCTGGAGTGTGGCTATTCCTGCCAGTTTAGTGTTGTCTGCAAATTTGATGTGTTCCTCTTCTATTCCTCCATCTACGGTAAATCATTTATGAAGTTGTTGAAGAGTTCAGGCCTAAAACAGAACCTGGGGGTACCCCAGTGTTTCCTTCCTTCCATGTAGATATAGTTCCATCTTATTTTTGATGGTTTTTTACACCTCTATTCCAAAACCTACAAAAATGCAGCTAGTCCATTTCTATTTGTATTAGTCAAATTAGCAGATACATTTATGCACACAGCTGGCTTTGTATTTATATATAGATGCACAGTTAACTGTGAAACAAATATCCTTCCCTTTAATTTAAACCATCAGAACCATCCAAATTGCATGTGCCTTTGGGATGAGTACTTAGGTGGCTTGGAATATGTTGGTGCACCCTCAGAGTCTAATTTGTGCCCTCAGCTGGAGTATTTCTGCTTGCTTTAACTGAACCTCCCAGCCAGAAATGTGCTGATGGTCAGTCAAAGATAACTGTCACATGTGCAGGGTGCTCAAGGTTCCCACTGCTTTGGCATTGCTGGCTTGACTCTCCATCTTTTTTCTATCTTATGTTTTACATCAGCCCATCACTAAAGATCCTGGGTCAGTTTTACCCTATGTATCCCACTCTCTCCTATAAGGGCCCCAAAGCAAAGAATATTTTCTGAGCCTGTTTCATTCTTGCTTATTCTGTTAGCATTCGTGTTTCTCTTGTCAAGGCTGGCAGCATTCACATGTCAGATGCATTTATCATTTGTTATATCCTGCAGAGGCAGGAGAAATATAACCAATTATCAGTTCTCAGAACTCAACCCAGCTTCCTCTTGATTGCCTCTTCTTTCTCTGGGATACTTGGCAGGCAACAAACTCCAGAATTCAAAGCAATTTCTCTTCATTTGCTTTCCACCATCAGTATTTCCTTGCCAAGAAGGCAATATGGCAGGAGAGTCCTGACAAAAGCAATATTGAGAGAAAATAGAAAAGATGCATAATTGCTTCTAAAAGAAGATAGTAAGCAGAAGGCATTTTCACCATTAGCATCAAGAGGAACATCCTTTTTTTCTTTTAAAAAATCTTTCTGTATAATTTACATAACATAAAAGGGAAACATTATTCTGGACACAGCAGTAATCCCCTTTCCTTGCAGTATGATTTTTCCCCAACTTTTTAGAAAATGGATTTTGTTTGCCTGTGCACGAGTGTTTAGCAGAAATGTACAAACTGCACTTTTAGATACATTTTTTAAAAGCAAGCAGTCCACTGTAACTACCTGGGTAGATACGATTAACCATTGAGTCAACATTATTCTCATCCAATTATGGTATGCTTCTTACGTGCATTGTAAAAGTGAGTGAAGTTAGTCTTATGTTGAGAGGAAGAAAGCCAATTACGATGGGATTTCAGATTAAGTTTGTACACAATCTATCAGAGTTTTGGAGATCCCCAATTCTTTCAGCTTTAGTCTTCTCCTAACTACACATTGAAGCATGCTGGATCCACCTAACTGCATAGATTTGCTCTTTGGACATTGGGTAGTAACAAATATAGCCAATTATCCATGAGAACAAAACATTCTGCATTATGTTGCAACTATTCAAAAATGTTGAACTATCCTTCATATGGGAAACAACATTGTAACTGGCTTGAGTAGCATGTAAAATGTTTTCTAAGATTTTCGGGAACTTCTATAGTGAGATTTGGGTTCTTGAGATGCATCATATGAATGCTAAAAAAAAATAGAATGATATAGAAAGCTGCTAGATCCTAATGCAAGAACATGTGACATAACAATTTGGTGAAGCTAATAAACCCTGTGCATTCTGCCATAAGTTTCATCATAGGAAAAGGAAATATTTCTCCATTTCCTAGGTAAAATATGCCTTTGAATTTAATACCAGCATTGTTTAGAGCTTGCTTTCCCAATATTGTATCCTCAAATATATTGAAGCCATCCTGCACAAGAACCCAGGAACTTTTATCCCAACACATCTGGAAGACATTCTTTTGACTTTACCTTTTATTAATGTCTAGCTTTTAAAATCTTTATCGCACACTGATCATATTCAAACAAGCCCATGCAAAAATAGCATAGCAGATGCTTAAGGCACTAGCTATATGTAAGACACTTGCCTAGTACATCAGTCTAAATAGCTGACACATTTGCAAGATCTATATTGGTACATCGAAACTTGTGGAAAAACTAGACTCTTGCTTTTTAAAATACAAAAGAATTTGTTAGCATGCATGGGAGGCATTAAATATTGGTACAGCTGTTTGATTGTGATACTGGCACTACTAATAGCAATCATTCTTTTAAATATTTGTTCTTACTTTGCAGCAGAATCCAAGATTCCTTTAAGCTTTGCATCTTAACACCCCCCCCCAATAGTAACATCTTTTGATTGATACATTCTATATTGCCTGTATCAGATGGGACAAGAATGAACTGCAGACCCTCAAAATTAGTCTTAGAAGACTGAACATTCTGATGGCAGTAGCAGCAAGGCAGGTTAAAGAAGTGAATGGAGGCTCTATTGCCAGCATGCCTTCTCCAACAGTATTCCCAGGGTCTCTAGGACAACTCATTGCAGCCAACTCTGGCATGACCAAGTTGCCTCTGCCAATTCACCACCACCAAGTTGCCGAAGGACAATTCCATATGGCCAACTTGCCGCAGGGACAACTCACTGCAGGCGGCTGGAGGGAAAGCCGGGCAGGCAGGTGAGTGTATAGGGGGGTAGAGCTCATAGCGACAGTGGCAGCCAGGGGCTTCCCATTTTCACATCCCCTGCTGCTGTTGCCATTGTCATTGCACCAAGCTCTGGGACAAAGAAAATGGAGAGGGTGGTGGCAGCTGTGGGCAGAGTGGGTGGGAGATATAAAAATTGGACATCCCGACCGCCACCATCTTCCTGCCACCCACACCACACCAGCCTCTTCAGCCTGGAATTTGGCAGCTGTAGCGGTAGCAGCAGGGTGTGTGAAAATGAGAAGCCTCCGGCTGCCGCTGCTGCTTTGTGCCCTGCCCACCTGCTTGTTCACCTGCCTGCCTCTCAGTCTGCCCACCTGTGGCAAGTTGTCCCAGCAGCGAGCTGGCCATGTGGTGTTGTCCTATGGCGACTTGGCAATGACAAGCTGGTGGCACTAAGCTGGCCGTGGTAAGTTGTCCCATTCCAGTATTCCCATGGCTGACCCCAAGAGATGATTGTTCCCTGGAATGGCAATAACCAGGCCCATTGAGCCTTAAGGTTTGTCCTCTCAGTGGGTCATGCCAGGAGAATGTTCAGCAAAGAAAGTCATTTCATAGTTCAGTTCTCTTTTCCTCCCTGTTCCTCACACACAGTGACTTAATTGCCAGAAGAGAAGTAAATATTTTTACAAGAGAAGCTCCTTTGATCTAGCTAGAAATGGGGAGGGAAATAATAAAATGAGCTTCTAAAAAAATGGTAAAAGAGACTTCAAACAGTCAAAAAAAGAGGAAGGGGTGATGCACAGAGCAAGGAAATGGAAGAAGGGAAAGATGCTTACAAAAACAAGCAAATAACCTAAGATGGGAAGGGAACAATGGGAATCAAAATAGAAACTTTTTTTCCCCTTGTGTGTGCACATACATACAAACATACCCGTTTCATTTAAAAAAGCAAAACCCTTGCTCCCATTCCCAAATTCAGGGGAAAAAATGATGAGCTGCAAACCTAGACACCTGTCTTCCACTGCTCTGAAATCTTGCTTGGCTGAGGGTTGTGGTTTTATGGCCAAGATTTTGCCCTTGTTACTCTGAAGGTCTAATAATTTCCTGTGGTTTGGGAAAGGCACTAGTACCTTAGCAATAAAAACAACTCATTGTCCTAATTACTTACTGTATATGGCAATAATGGATTGCCATTAACTATTGTATAAACAGTCATGGAGACTACCTGCCTCCATAAGTCAGCAGGAAGAGCTGGGTGGGAAGGAGGGAGGAGACATAGTGGCTCTTTTTGCTAATGGGACTAAAGAACAAAAGTACGTAGAGGGTTAGGAAGCTTCGGCTTGGGGTTCCCCATTCTTTGTTGTGCATCTCTCATATTGCTTTCATGAATGTAGCTTCTGTAGTGCACAAATGGCTTTGAGCTCCGGTGCAGTTTCCTTACCACAGACACTTAGTGTTTACCTGTGAAATGGGGGATTCCTTCAGGCTGAGGGCCCTTAGTGATACTATTCAGAGAACCTTACTCTCCCTAATGGATCTTACTTTTACTCTCTTACTTGCCAAAATGGATCCCTTTTCTAAGAACAAATCGAAGGAAACAGCAGGAATAAAGTGGGAAGATTCTGAATGAAAGCTAGTAATATCACCCCCTACCACGTTTCATGAAGGAGTTGCTGCTGACACAAACATTTGGTGCTGCTGACACAAACATCACACAGAGAATGGAATAATTGCATGACACTATCACCTGAAATGGCATATCTATCTATCTATCTATCTATCTATCTATCTATCTATCTATCTATCTATCTATCTATCTATCTAATTTATCTCAAGATCTGGGAGTTTAGTTGCTGCATGCCTGCAGCTGTAGAGGATGGGACAAATGTTCCTTGTTCTGGAAAACCAGACACATTAGCTGGAATCATGAGAGCTGAGTTTGGTGAAAGTCAAATATTTATGATTTGAGGAGTGGCCTTTGGCCAGTTGTTTTATTTCCCTCTAATTCCTCTTACTGGTTAGTTTCCAAAAATGAAATGAAAGAAGCCAGATATCTACTTCCAGGTCTTTAGGAGAAAAGGGGAAATAAAAATAATAAGTTAAGACATTGATAAATTTAAAAGTATTAGGAGCACGATTACATGATAGAACTTGGTGGGATAGTAGCAGGTAGCTATATTAAACATAGTTTGGCTGAAGGGTCTGCAGAAATGATAGGGTAATATTTTCAGAAATGGTTTTTTTTTACTTCCCTCCAATTTTTCCTTTACTTTTCAGACCTGTATATAGTCACAGGAAAAGGAAAACGACTGCTAAGCCTGGATTTTAATTTTAATTTTTGAGTATTGTGTTCTGAAAGTCTGGGGGTGAGATGTGGCTTTTGTAGTGTGTGTGTTATTATTGCTCATATGTGGATGATAGAGATTTTAAAAGCCAGTAGAATAATTTCTCAGAAATATTTTGAATCTCAAATATCAACATCCCCTGCTATTAAATTTCAAATAGCTCCCAGAAGCTCCTGCTTTTAAATCTTGTCCTTCCTAATCAGGAAGGCAAAGTGCCAGTACTTCTGCTGTGACATCTGTTCTAGTCCCTGTTTTCAAGTAGTGCTGAACAAATTTAAGGAAGAGAATTCTTGCTCAAATTCCAAATTGGCAAAGCAGTTGGGATTATGACTATGTTCTCTTTTATTTTTTTCACTGAAAATAAACTCCAGGCTGATGGCATTGGTAGAAAAGGACTTTTTATTCTACATTTATAAGCTAAATTCTTCTGATTTCAGTAGAATGCATGTTCAAAGGTATATTTCAGAATGGCTCTCTTAGAAACATTCTGAACATAAATGGAGACTGCTTAGCAAAAATGTGAAGCACTCTCCATATGTGGAGAGTCCATATGGAAGCTGGCTATAAAAAATGTTATTTGTTCATTTAATTAAAATCACAATTCTAAACACATTTCTGTGAGAATAATTCAATGAGATTTACTCCTAGTAAATATATTTAAGATTGCATGTGCTACTCTGACTAAGGACTGAGCAAAATTCAGTCTAGAAATGACAAAATCTCTGAACTAATTCAAATGGTAGGAAAACTATTTTTGTGGAACCTACGAAAACATGAGGCAAAGGACCTGTGATCACTGAGTAGTGAGTGGTTCATAAAGTACCCAGGAAGGAGATGTGGCTACTTCTATGATCCAGCAGTTCATTCTTCTGTGTTAATGTTAAATTTGGTATAGTCTCGCATCCTCCTTTGGTGGAAGGAGCTTAGACTTATTCTCCAATGGCAGGATGGATGCCAGAAGTGTTGGGTTATGCCATTCCACATGTGACAATGAACAACAACCATCTATGAATATAAAGTGGCATCTACCACTTACCTCTTGGCCGTGATTTTTATGTGTTTGGGCTCACTGCTGTTTCCCTGGAATGCTCCCCTTGGACCCTGCCCATTTGCTCTCATATTTCTTTCCTTCTGGTAGAGAATGCAGATATTAAGATGGTCCAGGGCAGATGAGACTCCCCTGAATTACAAAGCGTCCATCAAACCAGCAGTTGAACTAGAAGGATGGTAGTGACAAGAGCTGCTTTTGTCCAGACTGGATCACGATAAAAGCAAAGCCCTAAATAGAACATCCCTCCCACCCTCAATATTTCCCCCTAACCCCAGCTCTATCAGTTGCTTCAAAAGAGGATGAGAGTGGAGCAAAAATCCTGGAGTATCTTTGAAAATGCCTTTCTCCCCTTTTGTGGCCTTTCGGAATTAATCAAAGGCACATCCCCTTGAATTATATCTCCTGAAACAGAAAACAAAGCCCTAAAACTTCGACTGTATGCTATGAGGAAAAAGGGAAAAGGAATTGAAAGGGAGCCAAAAATTCCAACCTCGATGTTTTATCTTTGAGCTTCACAAATGCATTAACACCTACATGGGAGGTTCTGTACCAGACCACGCTATATCCTTTCCCCATAGCCATCCGAAAGACAAGCCTGCTTGGAAAACCATGTGAGTGACACCAGTACAGGTTGCTCTGGTTCCTCCCCTGCAACTCGATAGGCAGAAATTTCTACCATTCACGATCAGGGATGTCTGCAGGGAACGTCAAAAATGTCACCTCATGATGGAAGCTCTATCTCCAGTTTTATGTGCATCACTTTTTAATCTCCCTGCAGACGTCTCGTCTCTGATCTTGATGGTGCTAGTTGGATATATGGGAGGTGACAGTCCACATAGGGAGTGCAATCCAAGGACTATACATGCCCTTAAGCTTAGCAGGTAACATTGTAAGAGCCACCTTTTCAGAAGCATCAAAGCCATATTGCTATAGGAACCAGAGAAGGGTAGAAGTCATGGGAAAACATGGGATTTCAGTTTCTTTATTGCAGTTCTATATGAGTAAAATACATCTGGTGAAAGAAAGGAAGATTGGGAGAGAACAGTAACCCAGCAGCAGTCTGCTGGATTTCATTAAGTATATGTAATACAATACAGGTAGTCGACTTATGGCAATTGAGCCCAATATTTCTGTTGCAAAGTGAAAAAGTTGTTAAGTGAGTTTTGCCCTATTTTACAACCTTGCTTGCCACAGTTGTTTATTTATTTATTTATTTATTTATTTTAATCCCATTTATATCCCGCCCTTCTCCGAAGACTCAGGGCGGCTTACAATTTAAAGCACAAATCAATGTGCTTAGCAATAGTTGTTAAGTGAATCACTGCAGTTATTAAGTTAATAACACAGTTGTTAAGTGAATCTGGCTTCCCCATTAACTTTGTTTGTCAGAAGGTCACAAAAGGGGGTCACATGACCCCAGGACACTGCAACTGTCATAAATAAGAGTCAGTTGTCAAGTGTCTGAATCTTGATCACATGACCATAGGGATGCTGCAATGATCATAAGTGTGACAAACGGTGCCATTGTAACTTTGAATGGTCATTAAACAAACAGTATTAAGTTGAGGACTATCTGTGCAGACAACACTACAGAGCTACAAATGTGTGTAAAGATGGGATTTCTTTGCAGCAACTATCTTCTAGGCTTTAACAATACTATTAAAGTGTTGAGTTCCATCAATGGCAAAAGAGTGGTTAAAGCTAGACTTCAGAAAGAGCAGAAGCTATGGCACTAACCATGGAAGTTTAGATTGAGATATATGGTGACTATAGGTTAATAACTGAACAAAGAAGTATCTGTGTTCTTCTATAAATTATTACTTTCTTTAACATCATACAAATGCCTCTTCATCAGCAGGACAGAACTAAATCTATCAGTGGAACACCAAGAAACAATATGGAGTATGTTTAGCATTTCTGAGACTTGCAGAAGCATTCTTATGAAAAATAAGGATAAGGAAACTTCATCTGCAAATCATTCCAATCTGAGCATGCAACACCAGATATATGGAATTGGGGGAGAAAAAGCTTGGAAAAGTGGAAGACTGAGGGGGAAACTGCCTAACGTGAGAGGCTGTGTGGAATCTTATATAACAGAGCTGTTATACTGCGTCAAACTATGATGCCACATTTTTCATAGACACTTGTCACTTGTCAAACTCCTGTCACAGAAAGACGGATTTGATTAGATTTTTTTCCAAGGATAGTTACAAGGGGAGGAAGGGCTTACAGGTGTACTTATTGGCCATTATTTGACTAGAGAAGCAACCAGCCACTCTTTTGGATTACAGTTACTAAATTACAATCATGATGATTTTTGATGACTCAGAATGATAGATGCATGGTTAATTATGTCTGCAGGCTTCCAGCTGCGGCATTGCTGGTTGTATACTGAACCCTTAGCTCAGGCGTTGGAAACTTCTGGCTACAGGCCTTGCTTGGTCTCTCAAGTTTCATTCCCTACTTTTCAGAGATGCCTAGCCCTGGTCTCTTGACCCAGATCTCTTCAGTCCAGATCTATTGCTGAGTTAGGTTTAGGATTAAGTCAGACAATCATGGTTTGACCTCTGAGGAGGGGTGAAAATGTTCCGCTACCACATCTGGCTGTATCAGGAGGTCATGCTTCAAAAGATGGTGGCAATGAATTCAGGAAACATCCAACTATACAGGTAGTCTTCAAGTTACAACCACAATTCACCCCCAAATTTATGATACTGGTTAAGTGAGCTTTGCCCCATTTTAATACTTTTCTCACCTCATTTGTTAAGTGAATCACTGCAGTTCTTAAATTAGTGCCACCGTTGTTAAGTGAATCTGGTTTCCCCATTGACTTGTCAGAAGGTCGCAAAAGGAGATCACATGACTCTGGGACACTGCAACCATCATAAATGTGAATCAGTTGTCAAGCATCTGAATGTAAATCATGTGACCATGTGGATGTTCCAATGGTGATAAGTGTGAAAAATGATCATAAGCCACTTTTTTCAGTGCCATTGTAACTTCAAACAGTCACTAAACGAACTATTGTAAGTTGAGGAATATTTTATCTATCAAATTTATATGTTGCTCACCTTGCAGTGCGAATGGCTCGTTGCCTTGGAAAAGTGAGGAAGATTCTCAGGGATGACTCACACCCTGGACGGTATCTCTTTACTCTCCTACCATCCGGTAGGAGATATAAGAATATAGCCAGCCGTACCAACAGGCTGAAGAACAGCTTTTATCCGTGGGCTGTTAGGCTTTTGAATGGGATGTAATCTTATGCAGAGTTGACTTGGGAGGCCGGTGTGTGGTGTAGTTGGTTCACATAGTGTGGTGGGATGGAGGGTTTGTTGTCACTGTGTGTTGGGGGGAGAGAGCACAGGGGGAGGCTCAGCTAATCTCAATGTACACATGTTGTACTTTGACAATAAAGGTTTATTTATTTATTTATTTAGTTGTAACCAGCCTCTTCTGAAGCTGTTCCAAAGTTCAGGCTAAATTCAGCTGGATTTGCTCCACTTAAACTGTTGCCAAATACATCTTTGGATGGATTAGTATAGGTATCTTCATACTCAAGGAGAACCCAGAGTTCACCTGGCTGCAAGGAAACCAGGTGGCAGCAAATATGCTGTATTTGGGGAAAAATAATCTGTTTCAGAAGTTTTGTCAGGCAAATTCATTTTCCATGAATTGTGGAGAGAGTAAATTGCTGTATTCCTCCGACCAGCTGCATAAATAATTAAGAAAAATGTGATGCTGCCTCCCTTGTCTGATCTTAGACTCCCTGTAGTTTCGGACTTGTCAATCTGACATATGAACTTGCTCTGAAGAATAAGTTCTTCAAAACAAATACTGCCTGCCTTGACTTCTTCCTCCCTTTACGGGGTTTATTTTGATATTACTGCTTTCATATGTTTTTTTACATGTGTGGGAAACTGCATATTCTGCATTTGGTAGTTGTTAAAAAAAACACCAGATGTGAGAAAGGCAATTTCTCAATTATGCTCTGCCAAGAATTGTAATGCAGGAAATCGGCAGTATGGCTTTGAAGCCTTATTGGATTGATAAATGCTATAGAGTTGGGTGATATTGATACAAAATGTTAAGGTGCTCAATTGCATGCATAATTTAAAGAGGAAAGAGAAGACAGACCGGAAGGAAATAGGAAAAGTAATGATGAAAAAGCTGGAAGGAAAGAAAGTGAAAATACAAAACTGCAACTATAGCACATTGGAAAGTTGAGAAGAGTTGGCAAAGACTACAGGGGACCTTTGAGCATGAAAAGGGAAATCACTACAGAAAAGAGAGGCTGAAGTCAGTGGTGTCAGTAGGTGGGAACAAAATCTGTGGGATGTAATTCCATTATTGAAATTCCATGCCTTTTGTACATGCATGTGACACATATACAAAAAGGGTGAGACTTTGATCACAACTGACATATTTTGATTCTCTCTCTCTCTCTCATACACACACACACACACACACACACACACACACACACACACACACACACACAGAGCCCTGACGCCTTGTTTAGGACCCTCACTCCCTTGTAAAAGAGATGGGGCCACACAAATCAATTGAGACCCTTTTATTTCTGCTGTTGCCAGACTCAGCAACAAAATCAGATTAGGTCTGTACTTAAATTCACTTGAATTAAGTTTGAATTCTCCGCAAGACACCTCAAGTGAATACAAGAACCAACTTTGCTACTTAAGAAGGACAATATTGGGATGGTGTGGACATGAAGGCTTAATTGCAAACTGGTTGTGAAACACCCAAATCATGATTGTGTTACCATAGGAATGCTGCGATGGCTGCGATTCGAGGACCACTTGTATGTCCCTTCCATTCAACACCATCATAACTTTGAATGGTGGCTTAATGAGTGGTTGTAAGCCAAAGACTAGAAAACTTCAACCAGCGAGGGCTGCTGCAGCTGCTAGAATTCTGGCTGGGACAAATGTTAGGATAATTGTCTCACTTGCCCAGTGTGCTAACCTCCTCCATTTAAGGTATATGACTTTTAAAGCCTTCAGCAGCTTCCAAGCTGGCTTCTTAAAGAACATTTTCTTCTTCACACAACTGCCCATGCCATCTATTAAGATCAGCTGCTTCTTTGCTATAATAGGAGTTATCCAAAGCCCAGAAATATAAAAGAAGGCTTTTGTAAAAGCAGCTGTGGCTTTAAAATCACTATCTGAAGAGGTCCAGCCATCTTGTTTTATAGGTATGGTCTGCTTGCAAATGAAGAGAACATGGCTTCTCTTAACTGAGAATTTAATTGAATCTAATTTAATACATTGGTCATTGGTGTTGTGTCTTTCTTCTTCTCTTTTAATTTTGTTGATTTTAGTGTCTGAACTGGTTTCAGTAATTGGCTGTGATCTTTAGGATTTTCATATCTTGAATTAAACAGTTTGGTAAATTTCCTTTTTTGAAAAAGAAGGAAAACAAAGTAAACGTTCCTCAGTAAGTGTTTCTCAACCTTGACAATTTTAGGATCTGTGGTTTTCAAAACATTCTGGCTGGGGAATTATGGGAACTGAAGTCCACATATGTTAAAAGCTGCCAAGGTTGAGAAATGCTGCCTTAAACAAAGTTCCAAGAGATTAAATTTACATATAAATCTTGCCTGTCTAATAATGTCAGCTTCAGAGGTCCTTTGATAACTGCTCTATACATGGCATTTGTTTTGACAAATGGGGACTGAAGATAAGGCCTTTTGAAACTAAACCTAAAATATGGTCTCTGCTATGGCTCACTTGGCGCATTCTGTGTTAATAGGTTTATGGGGTCAAGGCTTTGGAGAACAATATTTTATATGTTTTAATACTGTATAAGCTGTTGTTGTATTGGTTTTCTGCTGAATTTGTTTTTCCGTATGTGTGCTCTCACTTTTAATTTACTAGTTTTGTTTAATTTGAATAGTGAAAGTTATAAAGTTCCTGTATACTTAAAAGTGTAATAATAGCCATTCTTGCCAACTATTGAATACATTCATGATTTGCACCTAGGTCAGGGGTCGGCAACCTCGGCTCTTATATGACTCGTGGACTTCAACTCCCAGAATTCCTGAGCCAGCTATGCTGGCTCAGGAATTCTGGGAGTTGAAGTCCACGAGTCATAAAAGAGCCGAGGTTGCCGACCCCTGACCTAGGTTCTAGCAGGATGTAGTGCAAAATACTGTGTGGGTATGATTTTCGTTCTAGGAGCAAGTGAATAAATGAATAAATTGTCACTAAATTAATGTCAGGCAAAATTGCAAATTGCACATGCTGGTATTTATTCACATGCTTTCTATCTGGAATCTTAGAAATTCTTTATATTTATATAAATATTCCATCCGGGATATGCTGAGGATAAATTCTCAAAACAATGCACGCCATCTTTTCCATACTATCTTTGCGGATCGATATGAGCAGGTCAGAGTAGGATTTTCACTTTCATGTAGCATGTTTATGGTTGCCTTCTTAATTTTTTTCACTTATTGCAGTTAAATTGAATCCCATTTTCCTTTGGTTGACAATTCCTCACAGATTGGAGGAATTTTTTTGGTGCGAAAGCTTTATATTTGTATTTTTTCCATTGAAATAAGTGGTTACCTACTGCTGCCATGGACATTTCATTATATGCAGTTCACTTAGGAGATGGGTGTCAAACTCGATCACGTCACGTGACATATAATGTTTTTTGCCTTTGTGGAGCAAGGGTGGGCATGGCCTGTGTGTGAGACACATCTGGCCCGTGGGCCGCCAGTTTGACACCTCTGACTTAGGAACTTAAACAGCACTAGATCAACTATAGATTTGAAAGGTCCATTTTCTAATTTATCTTTATTGTGAGAAGACCTTCTCTTACTCACTTATGATTTCGCTTTTCCCATTTCCCTGCTAATTCCTGCCAAAAGTGCAACCATTTTAATCTCTTTTTTCCAGAATGCTTTTCTTATTTTCTAATTATTGCTTTATATGGACACCCTGTTCTCCTCAGATCTTTGATGTGAAAGGTGGTTTTAATAATCTATATGGTTGTTTTTTTAAAAAAAGCAGTATCGCATGACACTTCTTTAAGGATCTGATGATGAAAGCCCTGTCTGCTGCCATGTTAATTTTTAACTTTCAGTAAATCCTAAATGTTCTCCAAAACCTTTTTTTCCTAGAAAACTCCTTTATTCTTCTTGAAGACTCAGAATGAGTCCAATCACTGCTCCATCTGATTTTGTGACATATTTTTAAAAAATCTTAGTCCCGATCTTAATTATGTTACTAATCCACTCTTCAGGTCCCCCCACCTTTGCTTGCTTTGTTTCAGCATTTCTTTGTTTGGCTGGTACTTATGCTGCTTTTTGTTCTCTTTTGGGCCAGATCACTAAGTAGGCCTCTTAGTGCTTTATAGCTTCTTTTATGCTTATTTATTAATCAATCCTCCTCCTCTTGGATTGACTAATAATCCCTCCTGATCTGTAATTTAGATTCTGTTAACTAGATTTTCACTGATTTCTGAGATAGGGCTGGTTCTTGATACCATTCATCCGAAAAATGAATGAACAGGAGCACATTAAGACTTTAATATAATCTGAATCATTCATATGATTGTGTCATTCATATGACAAGTTCAAGCTTGACAAATAAATACAAATATAATTATTAGAGTATATATTCTTGTTTACTCAGGAGGAAATGCCACTGAATTTAATGAGACTTACTCTCAGACCAGGGGGGGGGCGTGCAGGGGTCTGCAGGAGGTAGTCAAAACAATCAAAGATGGAGGCCATGATGGTATGATCACTGAAGCCCATGAAAGACACTACACATGAATACATGTGTGCTATAGTTTATATGTACATAAAAATCAGAGCTTCAATCATGCCATACTGTCCACCATCTTGAGTATTTTTTACCGGAACCTGGTAGACATTTCTGCTCTAAGAATTGCTGTATTGTGTGGTATCCTTTATCAGCTTCAGTGACTTTCTGGGCAGGAGAAAGGAAAATCAGAGCTCTTCCACAGGTAAAAATTTTTTTGTTCAAGCTAAGTGTTACATACGTAGTTAGTGTAACTATTTGGAAAAAATCTTGCCTTATTTTTTAGCAATACACTACAACTGGAATCTATGGTTATTATTTTCTATATTTTTTTTAACCATGGCTTGACATGTTTGAATGTGGTCTCCTGGTTTACACTTAGTTTATTCATGTTCCAGTTATCTCCTCTGGGCATCAGACAGGAGATCTGAAGGGAACAAACCTTTTTGTTGCAAGACTAGACCTGCCTTAGAATTATATGCATGGGATATCAGGACATGCATATATGAATGGCATTACCTGCACATCTGACTTCAAGAAATGCATATATGTGCCACAAAAATCCTCACTGCATACATGGATTTCTATTACTTTCCCCCATAAAATTCAGTTTTAAAAAATGGATCTCTAAAATGATTCGCTTAGAGGACTATTCATTTCAAACTGATACATTTTGAGTTAGATAACAGGATATCTTCATACTGTATACTTGATTGCAGTTATAAAGCTATATTATATAGATATTTTTTTTAAAAAATGCTTTTATCTGACAAGCCTTTTTTTAAAATAGTATCAGAAATGATTTAGAGGTCTGCTAACTGGCTTGAGGTTCAAATAAAACACTGTAGAATTTTGAAATATTTCTACCTTTGGCTGAGAAAATTGGGGCTTAGCAATTGGCAAATCCTGTCCTATCCCACTGAATAAATTGGAGCTTGAGGCTGCAACCTGTTGCCTGAGCTATTGAAAAATGCCTTTGAGTCTTTGACTATATAGAGGTATTTGGAACTCTCCCTTTGCTATACCTGCTGAGTCCACTGCTATTCATTAAGTCCAAGATCTAGCGCGGTAAAATATCAGTTGAATACCTGATAGGAAAAACCAAAGGAAATATTAAAACTTCACCAGTGGGTTGCTAAAATACAAAAAGCATGTTTGCAAAATGAAACAAAGCAGAACCAAGCAAGTGATTTTGCACTGTAGTCCTACAGTTAGCTTGATAGTTATACTGTATTGGCCCTTGGTCTGGGGTTGCACAAAAGCATTCAGAGGAGATACTGGCAGAGACTTTACATTTATACACACAGAGAGCTTGTAAGTACTAAAAATTCACATCTTCTTCATCATCTGTAAGTACTTGCAGCTGGGTATTTAGGTGTCTTGACTGATGAGGAATACAGTTCCATGCATCTTCTGGGGGAGAATCATGAATGTAAAAGTGGTGATGGGACTTGTAAGATTAATGTCAGCCCTCCCAGATAAACCTGACATGTTTAGGAAAAATATGAACCAGGAAACATGCTTAGATGAACTGATTTTACTGTCTTGTCAGACTACATTAATAGAATCTGCTAGGTTTGATGGCACAAACTTCCCACCATCCTTTTAAAGTGCTTGCTCCATTAAGTGTCTGTGTGAGTCCTTCCTAAGTTTCTTTCTCTGATGGTTAAACCACTGGAGGCTCTGCCTCTCTTGTCTGATTGTTTCCTAGGCAGCATTTCTTCCCCTCTTTCTCCAAGGTCATTCACACATTCCATTACATACTGTGTTCAACACAGCTTACATCTAGATAGGTGTGAATCAGATTGCTGCTCCATATGCTGTAGTACAAGAGTGGGCAATGCATCAACCTTCCAATATTGCTGAATTTCAACTTCCAGCAGCTCAAGCCAATATGGTGAATTGTGAGGGATCCTGGGAGCTGTAGTTCAGCGACATGTTGCCTATTCTTGTACGAAAGCATATGGGGACAAAATCTGATTCACGCTTATGTGGAGGTACAATTTGATGAACACAGTAGGACATACAAATGAATAAAATCACTTAGGACTGCATGATAAGTCACATTTTGACCAGCTCAACTGTAGTGTTATGGAACCTAAATATATGTTGTCTGCTTGTTTTTCAAGGAATGGGTTTTTGTTTTATAACAGAAACACAATTTATTTAATTTACCTCTAAGTGAAGCTTTTTTCTGGGGGTGTAGCTGTTCCCTATTTTATAGGCGATGTTTCTTTAACTGAGAGCTGCCCAACTCAAGGTTAGATTGTTGAGACAGCATCTGAACCATAGCAGAACTTTACCTATGTCACCTGGCCACATGGGTCATATCATTTCTCAGTGTTTGCAAAATATATTTCTTTTAAAATGTCTTATTCTGAATCTTATGAATAGCAATTTCCATTTCCATGTGGTGCTGTTTGTGTGGAATAATAGATCAGATATACATAGGTCAACAAGTTGTCCTTCAAGCTTTCAGACCTGGAAAGTTCTAGGTTGGATGTTGTAGAATCAGACAGGACTCCCTTCATCCCACATGTCACAGCACAGGATAGCAATAGCAATAGCACTTAGACTTATATACCACTTCACAGTCCTCTCTAAGCGGGTTACACAGTCAGCATATTGCCCCCAACAATCTGGGTCCTCATTTTACTGACCTTGGAAGGATGGAAGGCTGAGTCAACCTTGAGCCGGTGAGGTCGGGCCCCTGGCAATCAGCAGAATTAGCCTGCAATACTGCATTCTAACCACTGCGACACCATGTAAATCTTGGAGAGATTCTTTGAATATTGCAGCTGTAAGCAACAAACAGCATTTCCCTTACCATTATTCCTGCAACTTTGGCAAATAATTCATTGATTTATTGTTAAAAGCCTGGGCACGGGAACCTTCTCAACTAACAATTGGCATCTGTTTAGAATTAGATAAAGGTCAAGAAGGGTTGGACTTAGTTCGTTTGTGGCTAGTTAGTGATATCAGGTTGATCACTTATTTCACTCCTCCCCCAGTCCTACACTGATTGTCTCATTGACTTGTAAGAATAAAACTGGGAGGAAGTATTATGGAGGAAAAATGAAATATCATTGAACTGGGAGGAAGTATTATGGAGGAAAAATGAAATATCACTGAAAACAATAAAAATTTCCTGTGCCAGAAGTTGGACCCAAGATCCTCTGCGGTTATCATCTCTGCATTTATCCTATCAAAGTACTATGTACTATCTCACTTACTATGGGATGGAACTACTATGCAATTGCTTTTGAGTTCTCTCTCAAAAAGAGAATACTATTCTGTTGCTCAGTAAGACTGTGACAAGGTTAGTAAAATGCATGATATACTGTAACCAAAATCACTACATAGCTGAGGATTTAAACCCAGATCTCATAAATCCAATCCAATCAACCTTATTATCTTGATCTTTTTCTCATACTGATTTCCAGGTGATTACAGCAGAATAGGGATTTCTATCCTGTGTGTTGCTGAAAATTGGTAAGCTAACTATATTTCTGCACGGGTTGAAAACATTTCACTTGAAGTTGTTTTAGTTAAATATCTCCATTTTTTGAATTGCTTAACTTTAAAAGAGAGATAGCAATTATTGATATACTGCAGGGTGGGTGGTTGGGTGGGTGATTATGGTCTCCAAAGATGTGTTGGGGAAGACAAGGGACAGGAGACAAAAACATAAAAAATACATCAAGAAATAGATGCTGAAAACCAGAGGGAATCACACCCTTTTAATTTTGTCCTACTAGTAGCATTTTCTTCTATTAATGGCATCACCCATTAATACCAGATCTGGATTGCAGTGTGTGTGTATGTGTGTGTGACTATCATTTTTTGAAAGCATGAGCTCACAATGTAGATTATAGAAAACAAATATAATATAGTTTGCATACTGTTGATAGTAAAATACTTTCAGTATTGTATTTTGTACCATACATTATATTTCTCTTCTCTAATGTGGGTCTATGACACATGACAGTATTAAGTAAGATAATTTACCTAGACAAACTAAATAACAATACATCGAGTGAAACATCTTGTTCTGTAAATTGTTTGGTCCTGGTGCCCAAGAGGTTGAGTTTGTTGGAGGTCTTTATTATTATTTAAATCTAAATTTAAATGTAAATTTACATCTAAATTTATTACTACAATAAATAAACTAATAATCAAAATTTGAACAATAGACAAGACAGTGCCAAGCAATTGCTTCAGGTTTTCAGGAGTATTAGACACTTTTCTTATGACCTAAAAACATGCTGTAAAAAAAAGGTCTAATAGACCCTACAGATAATGTTTTTAAAAGTTTGTTTCTCATCCTTTCTGAACTGGAGATATATTTACTTTGAAGGAACTTTTGGGCACGTCCTGTCATAATTCTTTATTGGTGAAACATTATGGCTGTGCTAAGACAGGTTCTTTGAGGCAGTTCCTTCAAATCTGGAATATTTTCATTTAGCTTTGGATATATCAAGCTTCAATTTCCAACAAAGTTTGCAATGGGTTTATAGAAAAATACTTGAATTTTAGATTCAAAATGTTGCTTTAAAGAAATGGTCAATTCTCTGTCTTTGAATCAACTTTGGGAAACCAGGACCAGACACTATGATTCTGTCAACACTCCAAATTATTAATTCATTAGGTCTTCACTGATAAATAAATATGCTTGTGTTTTAAAACATCTTATATAATATTTATCAATTTATTTTATCCTGCAAACTGCTTTATCTTGTGCCAAATTTTTAATTATATCTGCATTTTGCTATTCAGGTTTTTTGTCTATAAATAGAAATAATTATTGAATAAATTTCTTAATTTCAGGAGTAGTTTACATATAATATATATTGTTCATATACTAGAAGCAGCTATTTAAAATATATATTTTAAATATTTAAAATGTGAAAAAATATGTTTATATTTTTCTACACATCCTGCAATTTTCTGTTTCTTTTCTTTGGTATTTCTTTGGTATTAATTCTACTATTGTTAATAGAGGTATTTTTTACAAAAAAAATATAGCTTTTTAAAATAACATGTTAAGTTTTTAAGCTAAATAGTTTTAAAAACATAGTAATATAGTTTTATCATCAGACTGCTGTTTAGTAAGTATATAATCTTACAAATGTATTTTTTTGAAAAAAGCTAATTGTATTTTTTGAAGCTTAATAAAAAAGTGATTCATTAAGAAAATGAAATAATTTTTATGACAGTTTTTGCTCTTTAAAGGAGACACCTATTCAGTTTATGACCATAGATCTGCCATGTTCCTTGTTGATGTATTTCCATCACTCTTGGAAACATCCATGCAATCAGACTGCTAACCTGTAATGAAAGGGATGGTATTTCCTGTTTGTTCACATGTTTACAAATGGAATCTGTGTTAGTGAATGAGCCACAGTCAGGGCAGATGGACAGTCTAAAGCAATGTGATGCATGATCTTGTACATGGAGACTGTCACTTTGGGAAGTGAGGGTAAAAGGTAGAGCTGCTTGAAGCCGGTCTGGAGAACATCTCCTAACCAACCCAAGGGCGCATTACCTGACTTTGGGATGGGGGTAGAGAGTGTCACGGGAGAGAGACATTATTGTTGCACTGTAACGAGTCTGATTAACATGCTCCCAGCCTTTCTTTTAGTTTTCTGGGCTCCTAGCAACAGCATTCAAAAGTGTTTGGATTGTTCTTGGCTCTGCAGGGGCAGGGATTGCCTTTGATCTACCCCCATTACCCTCAAGACGAAGACAAGCAGATAGATGGAGGCTACTGTGCACTTATGTGATGCAGGCAGCATTGGCTGCCCAGTGGATGAACCCCCAGAAGGCACACCAGGCTCATGGACTTGTGAGAAGAGGACAACCCTCTGCTCTTTCCATCATGCCATGTCAATAGCACAACCTTCCTTTTTATTTTTGGTTATGTCCTTGCCCTCATCTGTCCTTGGTCAAGTTGTTGAAATGTGAATGAAATAATTATTCTATCTATCTATCTATCTATCTATCTATCTATCTATCTATCTATCTATCTATCTATCATTTATTACCAGTACAGTAACCCACTCCTTTAATTGTTCTGGGCAGCTGAGAAGGTCCTGAAGCAAGGTTGTTATAAAGGTAGAGAGGAAAGAACCATAGATATAAATTAAAGTACATATGTTCTATTTGAGCAAGATAAATTTATTTAGAGATGATTGGCAAGGCTTCTGCCTGGTGTTAGGCTGAAGTTTTCACCATCACCTGCTATTGGATTCTTTTACCTGGAGACGTGTAGTCCTTCTGAATGCCTAGAACCTCTCTTTCAGCCTTGCTCATTGGGAAGACTACTGTGCTCCATAGTTCTTTTCCTGTGGCATTGCTCTCTGGCCTCTGCTTTGCAAGTACTCTTGTTTTCCACCTGAAGTTTTCTCAAATGCCAGACTATGTTGTTGGGAAAGGAAAAAAAAAGCCAGAGTGAATGGGAAGCAGGCACTGGATTATTTTTTGAGTAAGATCTCTGGAGCTTACAAGAGGCTTATAAGCTTGGGCTCCCTACTTCATCCTGAATGTAAAAACTTTTTCAGTGAAAGAGACAGAAAAAGGTGCATGGAGAAAATGGGTATGTTAAGAGGTAGAGCTTTTTTCCCACTCCCTGATATCCTTCAGCCAAATAGGGGTTGAATTTAGCCTCCAGACCACATTCAGTCCCTCACATTCGCCAAATCAGCCATCTGAATGCATGTAAAGTTAGCCTACATTGTATTAAATTAGGCAGATAGAACCTTATCTGGTGTACAGGTAGTCCTTGGCTTACAATCATTTGCTGAGTGGCCATTCAAAGTTACAACAACATTGAAATAAGTGACTTATGATTGGTTCTCACACTCAGGACTGTTGCAGCATCCGCATGGTTACGTGATCAGAATTCAGATGCTTTGCCACTGGCATGTATTTATGACAGTGGCCTGGGGGGGGTCACATGATCACCTTTCGCGACCTTCTAACAAGGGAAGTCAATGGGGAAGCCAGATTCACTTAACAACTGTGTTACTAACTTAACAACGGCAGTGATTCACTTAACAACTTTGACAAGAAAAATCGTAAAAGGGGGCAAAACTTGCTTAACAATTGTCTTGCTTAACAATGGAAATTTTGGGCTCACTTGTGGTCATAAGTCACGGACTACCTCTATTTCTGTACCCAGGAAATTGTCTCTTTCAAAGTAACCTAGCGTTTTCTTGAATAAAATACTCAGTTTGGGAGAAAGCCAAATTCCTAATTCCTATACCTAATTCCCACTGCAGGAAAGGGAGTAGAAGTAACAATTCTACTCAAATTAATTTTGAGTCCATGGTACACTTTCCTTAGGAACAGATTCTGAATGTGATTACTCTAAATTGCATCCAACTCCAGAATTTTCCTTACTTGTACTAGATCAATATTAGCCAAAATATATATTAGCCAATATATTAGCCACAGTATTTATTAGCCAATAAAATAATATTAGGAGCCACAGTAAGCATTAGAGCAGCAAGCCTGGCGGAGATTTCTGGGAGTTGAAATGCATACATCTTAAACTTGCTAAGGTTGAGAGCTTCATAAATCATATAATAACTTTGTCTCATTAGCCCAACATTTTCTCTACGTTTAAAGTACCATCAAGTATTGTGTACAATGCCTAAAAATGTAAGAAAGAGGAAAAAATGAAGATGTGTATTTTGCAATAAACTTTGCACCACCTCAAATCATATACCCACACTCAATATCCTTTAAATACGTATTTTTAAAATTATTTTGTAAAACAAGTGTACACCATTATAACTTACTTAAATGTGCTAACTAAATACTACTTACATTAGGGGAATTGCAGGCTACTTCCATCTCATTTTGATCAACACTTTAAATTAAAAATTTAAAAACTGGTACAGTTAATTCTGTTTTAAAAAGCTAATGATCAAAAGGAATCTGGTAGCACGTTTTCATCTACCTCTGATAAGTCAGAAAAGGTGATATCAAACTTTGGTTTTTTTGGCTACTATAGACTACTTAACCTAGTTCTCTTCCAGCAATGTCTAGGGAAAAAAAATTAAGTTCCTGATGAAAAAAAAGAACATATAATAAAACAGCAAGAACATTATCTTCAGCGAGACACAGTTTCGTCTTTTAACTGCTTCATTGCAATGTACAGTTTTCCTTCTCTTTTGGGGAAAAAAAAACAGGTTAATATTTGTGCTGGGTGTTTTGTGGAAATCTGTAAGGAAGGTGAAAAACTCTGCCCTAAAACTCTTGAGAGCCAATGACACTTAGCTCAATAATACTCAACTAGAAGCTACATGGCCTGAGTTACAAGCTAGCTTTTTACGTGCCAGTGACTGGGAAGACTATTATTGTAGTTGTATGCCTGAGGGGGCCTGAATTTGACCTTAAAGCAGTGGACATTAAAGGTATTACTGGCTTGAGAGAAGCAAAAAAGCAGAGCTGTTATATCACGATCACTGCTTAAGCTGTGGGTCCTTTCAGGCACTTAGGATAGTTTCCTGGCATTTTTTTATTTACTGCATTTTGAACTCTTGCTCTGTCTTGACACAAAAGATGAGATGAGCAGGATTCGTCTTCATATCTCTCCAAAAGTAAGCCCACCAGGTTCTGTAGGATCTGAATTTAGTTCTCAGTGAAATCGGTGAGGCCAGTTAATTTCTGACTTAAGTCTCATGGCTCTCAGCCCAGTCTGGATGTAACCGTTTCAATCCACCGGCTTCTAAGATACACCCAACCAGTTTTCTACGGCAAGGGTCTTCAAACTTGGCCCTTTTATGACTTGTGGACTTCAACTCCCAGAATTCCTCAGCCAGCGTACCTGGCTGAGGAATTCTGGGAGTTGAAGTCCACAAGTCATAAAAGGGCCAAGTTTGAAGACCCCTGTTCTACGGTTTTGGGGGATCCATTTATTAAATTAAATCCAAAGGCTAATCTGGTGTTAGTTGCCCCAGCAAGCCCTAGCGCCATTAAGATTCAGACCGTCCCCATTTTGACCGCGGATCCGTGATCATCGCGCAAACCCCTCTTTGCTTTTTCCCCACGGTCCCGCGGGAGAGCTGAGGAAGACTCGGATGGCCATGGTAGCCTGGAATGAAGCGTTCTCCTTGTGTTCCACGGGCTTTCCTCTCGGCTTGGTTCTCGACCTTTCCTCCCCTTAGCCACGCGGGCGGCTGTGTTTCCAGACCCACGGGCATCCTCGGCCTTCCTCGCGTGGTAGTGCTGGGAGGAGGGGGGGGCATGGAGAGGAGAAGCCAGGGGAGGGCTCGCTAGCTTCGAGGATTTCGCGACAGCTTCGGCGCCTTCCGCTGAAGTCGGGGAGGGGGCTCGACTTGGCTGAACCCCTAGCTCAGGGGTAGGCAACCTCGGCTCTTTTATGACTCGTGGACTTCAACTCCCAGAATTCCTGAGCCAGCTATGCTGGCTCAGGAATTCTGGGAGTTGAAGTCCACGAGTCATAAAAGAGCCGAGGTTGCCTTCCCCTGCCCTAGCTAGAAAAAGAGAATGCGCGAGCTCCGCTTTCCCCCAGCACAGACTTACCGATCTGCACCCGTTCAAATTCCGCTGCAGAATAGAGGCCAGTTCACGCGTGGCCTTTCTCCGTCCCGTCCCGCTTCTCCGGTGGGTAAGGCGTTTTTTCACCTACACCTAGAAAACTAGCAGGCGGCCATTCAAATAAACCCGACCTTCTTTCTGAGCACCCTGATGCTGAAACTACGGCCCTTAAAACTGATGGGATTCAGGTGTGAAGGAGAAGGGGCATTTGGCGAGTTGACAGATGGTCCTCGACTTACAACAGTTCATTTAGTGACTGTTCAAAGTTATATCAGTGAAAAAAATGACCTATGACTGTTTTTCACACTTATGACCCTCGCAGCATCCCCGTGGTCAGGTGATCAAAATTCAGATGCTTGGCCGCGGCCTCAAAACACTCCTTTTCCACCTGGCTGACCTGGACTGACAGGGATTTTAATTATGTTTTTAATTTAACTCTAACTTTTAATTTATTTTAATTTTAATTTATTGTACAGAGGCCTTTAATTTTAATTTTTATCTTAACCTCTGTATTTATTATATGTTACTGTTGTTAGCCGCCCTGAGTCCTTCGGGAGATAGGGCGGCATATAAGTCCCAATAATAAATAAATAAATAAATAAAATATTTATTATGGTTGCAGTGTCCAGGGGTCATGTGATCCCCTTTTGCAACCAACTGACAAAGTCAACGGGGAAACCAGTTTCACTTAACAACCGCGTTACTAATTTACCAACTGCAGTGATTCTCTTAACAACTGTGACAAGAAAAATCGTAAAAGGGGGCAAACCTCGCTTAACAATTGTCTTGCTTACAATGGCAATTTTGGGCTCACTTGTGGTCATATGTCAAGGACTACCTCTATTTCTGTAGCCAGGAAATGATCTCTTTCAAAGTAACCTAGCGTTTTCTTGAATAAAAATACTCAGTTTTGGGGAAAGCCAAATTCCTAATTACCTATATCTTATTCCCACTGCAGGACAGGGAATGGAATAATTCTACTCAAATTAATTTTTTTTATTGAAAAGTTTTTCAGTACATTTTATCTTTAACAAAACAAAACCCCTCCTAACCCACCCACCCATTCCCAACCCACCCCAACCCTCCCTCCCCTTCCCCCCTCCCCGACTTCCCAGAGCTAAATACAAGGTATAAAAGTAAAAACAATCATAATCTACCATATGCTAACAACAATAAGTTATTAAGTCTATCACACTTTAACTCTTGTAAAATGACTACAAGCAATATAAATACCACATCAATACTTATTCAAATGCTAAATGAAACTTTTTAGTCCCATATTTATTCTGGATGTAATCAATCCATTTTTTCCACTCCACAATATATCTCTGTTGCGAATGGTCTTTCAAAATACGCTGAGATCTTTGCCATTTCCGCCAGGTTAGAAACTTTTAGAGTCCATTCTTCTATAGTCGGCAGTTCTTCCTTCTTCCAGTATTGCCCTACTAAAAGTCTTGCTGCCGTAATTAAATTCAACATCAACTTAGTGTCCACAACAGTAGTGTCAGTAATAATACCCAGTTACTCAAATTAATTTTGAGTCCGTGGTACACTTAAACACTTTGGAACGGATTCTGAATGTGATTATTCTAAATTGCATCCAACTCCAGATTTTTCCTTACTTGTACTAGATCAATAGTCGGCTAATACTAGCTTAATATTGCTTTCCGCCGGGCCTCGCAGCTGCAACCGCCTGCCGAGCGGTAGTCGAGCCCCTTGAGATGCAGCGGGATCAGGATCTGGACTGGAGAGACCGGCCGAGCGAAGGGAAACTTTTTCCCCACTTCGGCGGCAACCGCCGGAGAAGGCGACCCCGCCTCCCGTCTCTCTAGCAGGGCCTCTGGGGGTGGGAGGCTCATTTGCCGGCTTTCTCGGGAGCTGAAGAGACTGATGCGACTGCACCAGTTGGAAGGCCTGCCATTGGGCTTGTTGCACAGTTGGCGTGGTTTAACGGTAAGAACACATGCAGGGAAAATAGAGGCGGCGAATCTTTAGGCCTTTAGGCCTTCCCGCGTCCTCCTTTTCCTCCTCGCCTTTCATCGCCTGCCAGGATTTGTCGCCTTAAACAAGCCGGGCTGAAGCGTTTCTCTTCTGAAAGATTCGCAAACTCGAACCCGGGCGGGCTGCGGGTTTCCCTTCCACCTCGCCTAAAGTCCCCTGTTCCGGCTCGGCAAGGGCGAAAGCGGCCTGGATGGCAAGCGGGGTGGGCGGCTGCCTCCGGGATTCCCCCGCCTTCTTGATGCGTGGTGGCTCAACTTCAGCGTTTGCCTCCGTGGGCAGCGGGCAGAGGAAATTTTAAGGAGAATTAACCAAAGTGTCTGCTTTAGAAAGAGACCAGCCACCATAGACCATCTTTTAATTATTTGATAAGCAACCTGCCAAATACCTTAGTGGAGAATATGTTTAATTTTGAGGCGCATAGAAAGGTGCAGTAGTCTCTCTGGTGTCCTCCAGGTATTGAGGTGCACCTCATTAAAATGTACTCCGCAGTTAGTTCTGCAATCTGTTCAGTTTCATCAGCTGGATTGGTTATATCTCTTTAAAACAAGGGGGAGTTATACAGATGTAATGCCACTTGCCTATTGAGTCACCACCTGTTAAATTCAGAAGGGGTCATCCCCTAGAGAAGAAGGAAAAAAATCAGCCTGGACCCACTTAGTGACATACAGAAAGATCTTGTTGGAATGAAAAATATTGGTTAACCAACAAATCCAAACAGATCAAAGAAAACAAACAAACAAAGCCCTTAACAATTTTCTCGTTGAAATCTGTTTGAAATAAAGAATTTAGAGTCACAATCCTATATGTTACTATTTCAAAGATAGCCCCTCTGAGTTCTGGGAATATAATATCAAGTAAGCCTGTAGAGAATTTGGGACAGATTTTTTTCTCTTCCATTCCATGTTTGATATATTTTCATCCAGAAGTACCTATATTCAATGCCCCACTTAAAGAACTTGGGGGGGGGAGAAAGGGATTCAAATACTTTATATTCAGGAGAGTCAATATATCAGCTGTCATAAAGCTTTTACTTGTGTTTATGTTATCCCCCAAAAGGGAGATAAACCTTCAGCTAGGATTTCCCGTAAGCAAAAGTGCGTATCTTGCTGTGAAGGTAGACAGGACAGGACAGCCCAGACTAAGGCTAAATTCCTCCCCCCTCCTCAAATTCCACCTGAACATAATTCCAGGGTGGCTCTTTCACCATCTTTGCTTCAGCAATTAAAGATGGGCTGTCCTTGGTTGTCATTAACTTCCCCATAAAACAATGAAGCCCCTTCATGGATTACTGCCTTGTCGTGGCGAAGGGGCTTGCGTAATTCAATGAAGCTATGAGCTATGCCGTGCAGGGCCACCCAAGACGGACAGGTCATAGCTGAGAGTTCTGACAAAACGTGATCCACTGGAGAAGGAAATGGCAACCCACTCCAGTATCTTTGCCATGAAAACCCTATGGACAGTACCAAAAGGCAAAACGATATGACGCTGGAAGATGAGCCCCTCAGGTCGGAAGGCGTCCAATATGCTACTGGGGAAGAGCAGAGGGCTAGTACTAGTAGCGCCAGAAAGAATGAAGCGACTGGGCCAAAGCCGAAAGGACGCTCAGCTGTGGATATGTCTGGTGGTGAAAGGAAAGTCCGATGCTGTAAAGAGTTTTTCTCCATAGGAACCTGGAATGTAAGATCCATGAATCAAGGAAAGCTGGACGTGGTCAAACAAGAGATGACAAGACTAAACATCGACATGTTAGGTATCAGCGAACTAAAATGGACAGGAATGGGTGAATTTAATTCAGATGACCATCAGGTATACTACTGTGGGCAAGAATCCCTCAGAAGAAATGGAGTAGCCTTCATAGTCAATAAAAGAGTAGGAAAATCAATACTGGGATACAATCCTCAAAATGACAGAATGATCTCAGTTCGAATCCAAGGCAAACCATTCAATATCACAGTAGTCCAGGTCTATGCCCCAACCACCAGTGCTGAAGAGGATGAAATTGACCGGTTCTATGAAGCCCTACAGCACCTTATAGAAGTAACACCAAAAAATGATGTCCTTATCATCATGGGGGATTGGAATGCTAAAGTAGGAAGCCAAAAGATAATTGGAATAACAGGCAAGTTTGGCCTTGGAGTACAAAATGAAGCAGGGCACAGGCTGATAGAATTTTGTCAAGAGAATACGATGGTCATAGCAAACACTCTTTTCCAACAACCCAAGAGACGGCTCTACACATGGACATCACCAGACGGTCAACACAGAAATCAGATTGACTATATGCTCTGCAGCCAAAGATGGAGAAGCTCTATACAGTCGGTAAAAACAAGACCAGGAGCTGACTGTGGCTCAGACCATGAGCTTCTCCTTGCAAAGTTTAGGCTTAAACTGAAGAAAGTAGGGAAAAGCACTAGGCCACTCAGGTATGAATTAAATCATATCCCTGTTGAATATACAGTAGAGGTGACAAATAGATTTAAGGAATTAGATCTGATAGACAGAGTGCCTGAAGAACTATGGACAGAGGTTCGCGACATTGTACAACAGGTAGCAACCAAAACCATCCCAAAGAAAAAGAAATGCAAGAAAGCAAAATGGCTGTCTGAGGAAGCTTTGCAAATAGCTGAGGAAAGGAGGGAAGTGAAAGGCAAGGGAGAAAAACATAGATATGCCCAATTGAATGCAGAATTCCAGAGAATAGCTAGAAGAGATAAGAATGCCTTCTTAAATGAACAGTGCAAAGAAATAGAAGAAAACAATAGAATAGGGAGGACCAGAGATCTTTTCAAGAAAATTGGAGAGATGAAGGGAACGTTTCATGCAAAAATGGGCATGATAAAGGACCAAAATGGCAGGGACCTAACAGAGGCAGAAGAGATTAAGAAGAGGTGGCAAAATTACACAGAAGAACTATACAAGAATGAGCTTAATGTCCCAGATAATCACAATGAGGTGGTCACTGACCTCGAGCCAGACATCCTAGAATGTGAGGTGAAGTGGGCCTTAGAAAAGCTGAGCAACAACAAAGCTAGTGGAGGTGACAGTATTCCAGCTGAGCTATTCAAAATCTTAAAAGACAGTGCAGTAAAAGTGCTACACTCAATTTGCCAGCAAATTTGGAAAACTCAACAGTGGCCACAGGATTGGAAAAGATCAGTTTACATTCCAATTCCAAAGAAAGGCAGTGCCAAAGAATGTTCAAACTATCGCACCATTGCACTCATTTCTCATGCTAGTAAAGTCATGCTTAAAATCCTACAAGCTAGACTTCAGCAGTATGTGGATCGAGAACTACCAGAAGTACAGGCAGGATTTCGAAGAGGCAGAGGAACTAGAGATCAAATTGCCAACATACGCTGGATCATGGAAAAAGCTAGGGAGTTCCAGAAAAACATCTACTTCTGCTTCATTGACTATGCTAAAGCCTTTGATTGTGTAGATCATAACAAACTGTGGCAAGTTCTTAAAGAGATGGGAGTACCAGACCATCTTATTTGTCTCTTGAGAAACCTATATGCGGGTCAAGAAGCAACAGTGAGAACTGGACACGGAACCACTGATTGGTTCAAAATTGGGAAAGGAGTCCGGCAAGGCTGTATACTGTCGCCCTGCCTATTTAACTTATATGCAGAGCACATCATGAGAAAGGCAGGGCTAGATGAATCAAAAGTTGGAATTAAGATTGCCGGAAGAAATATCAACAACCTAAGATACGCAGATGATACCACTCTAATGGCAGAAAGTGAAGAAGAACTAAAGAGCCTCTTGTTGCGGGTGAAGAAGGAGAGTGCAAAACTTGGGTTGAAACTTAACATTAAGAAAACCAAGATCATGGCATCTGGCCCTCTCAATTCTTGGCAAATAGATGGGGAAGAAATGGAGGTAGTGACAGATTTTATTTTCCTGGGCTCCAAGATCACTGCAGATGGGGACTGTAGCCAAGAAATTAAAAGACGCTTGCTCCTGGGGAGGAAAGCCATGGCAAATCTAGACAGCACACTAAAAAGCAGAGACATCACCCTGTCAACAAAAGTGCGTATAGTCAAGGCTATGGTCTTCCCAGTTGCAATGTATGGCAGTGAAAGTTGGACCATAAGAAAGGCTGAGCGCCAAAGAATTGAGGCCTTTGAACTATGGTGCTGGAGAAGACTCCTGCGAGTCCCTTGGACTGCAAGGCGATCAAACCGGTCAGTCCTAGAGGAGATCAATCCTAACTGCTCTTTAGAAGGCCAGATCCTGAAGCTAAAACTCAAATACTTTGGCCACCTAATGAGAAGGAAGGACTCACTGGAGAAGAGCCTAATGCTGGGAAAGGTTGAGGGCAAGAGAAGAAGGGGACGACAGAGAATGAGGTGGCTGGATGGAGTCACTGAAGCAGTAGGTGTGAGCTTAAATGGACTCCAGAAGATGGTAGAGGACAGGAAGGCCTGGAGGAATGTTGTCCATAGGGTCGCGATGGGTCGGACACGACTTCGCAGCTAATAACAACAAAACAATGAAGACATTATGCTTGAAAAACCCCTCAAGGCCAAAGATTAAAAGAAGACAAGAATCCTTATTCCCAGGGTACGATGAAGAATAATGAAAACAAATTGGGGGGGGGATAGAGAAATCCATTTTAATTTTCCATCCCTGGGGTTTCTTACCCTGCAGTCTGCAATGGGAAGGAAAGGAGCGGGCATCACACTGCTTCCTAGTGGCCTGTCAGACTGATCATTTCCACCTCCTTGGACTAGCCAAAGTTGGGAGCAATGCTTACTTTTTGATTTTTTTCTCTCTGGGAAGAATTTGTCTGAGCTTGGAAGCTAAGTATAACAGGTCCAGATAGGACTTGGAGGTTGTTATGTTTCGGGTTCAGACGAGCAGGAAAGACGCCAGGCAGATGAGTACAGAAGAATACTTGCTTTATTCATAACTATAACTGTACTGAGGTTTAGGGGTATCCATGCAGTCTTTATATAGTCTCTCATAGTCTTAACAACCAATCAGATTGAACCCATCATTCCCGCCAAGTTAACTGCAGCCTGAACTGGGAAAAGTCCTATCTGTTTTGCTGGAGAAGGGCAAAGCCCTTACCTCCCACTTGAAGAAAACTACCTGGGCTGTTCAGGAAGAGAGTTGGGCCAGAAGAATTTCAGGGCTGGCAGCTTTCAAGTAGGCAAGACTGCTTAAGAGGACAGACTTTACTCTCATAACTGAGGGGAGAAGGACCAATTGGGACAGAACATATGACCCGATTAGATAAGCTCCTGTCCATTTAAGGACAGTCCTCTCTGCAGATTGGTTCAACATCTGGGTCAAGTTGTGCCTAGGTATGGCCCTACCAAAGTAGTGCTTCTAGATGGATGGAAGATGACTCCCATAACCTCAAATGAAATATGAGCTGGAGTGATCAGACTCACCCCCTAATCTAAGACCTAAGTAGCAAGAAACCTGAATTTTGTTTTGAAAAAGGTGCTTTTTCTAGGTAGTACTTGGCATCTAGCCTAGCTTTGCTTGGCCTGTTAGTTTCCCATGTGCAGGGCTTTCTTCATAGGGAGGGACATTTCGTTATATAATATCCTGCCCCATGCACGGCTGCTATTTGGACATCAAGCTAAAACCAGCAATAGGAAAACCCCAGTATGCTCAGCGAAATAAACCAATTGTACTATTACTGAGGGGGTTGGCCTAATAAGGAGCTTATTTAGCTTGGCATTTTAGCCACAGTGATTTGTAAACCGTGAGTAATGGTTGTGGTAATGTCAGAAGGTGTTGCTTGGCGCATGCTGTAGACTTTGGTCTTTGTGCTTGAATAGGCCTGCCTTTTTTTTTCAGAAATAAATGTCCTGGAATAAGCAAACAAGTCTGGGGTTTTGTCTGCACATAAAACTGTGTGAAAAAATAGAAATGAAAAAGAACATTTTAAAGTAATGAATCAAATCTCTGAAAAAAGCCAAGAAAGATGGGTGGCTAATTCAATGAGATGAGGAGATTGAGAGCCAGATCACACATTGCTGTACAACAGAACAACTGGATTCAAATAGAATGCAATTGGGGGAGTTGAGGGGGGATGTCTAAGACTGACTGCAAGATTTAACAAGTCAGAGGATTATCTTGAGGCACTTTTTAGGCTCCTCCCCCATCCCCCAATTTCCCACCCCTAAATTTAAATCTAAGCATTGGTTACTCAAAAGATTTCTGCACTTGGCCTGAAATGTTTGTATAGTTCAGAGTTGACCTTTGTCACTAAAACCCACTTCTGGTGCTCAAAAAGAGCTTTCATTTCCGTGGTATAAGGATCCAAACACTTACATTTTATTAAGAGGATGGCTTAAATGACTCCTTGTCTCTCTCACCACCTACAAGTGTTTTCTATTTACCCGTTTAAGTAAACAGTGCTGCTTTCCTGGGGTGCCCGTCTAAGAGCATCTTGTAGGTCATGAAAAGGTTGAGGCCCAGTTTGCAACTCCGCATTCTGTTAATTTCTTAAGAAACACAAGTTGCGGGGCCCCGCACAAAAGGCGATGATTTAATGAGGAAAAGAAACAAACTGACTGATTGTTGGCGCTCACAACTGCCTTGGGAGTCCCTCTGGCAGCCACAAGTTGAACTCTGTGCCTTCAATGCAGTGTGCTTTTGGAGGAGAGGCTGGTCTGAATAGAGGACAAAGACAGCTTGTTCTGTTTATTTACCCTGCCTACAAGTTGGGTTAACCTCTCCTAAACAGCCGGGTTAAGCCCGTTAGCTGCCCAGCCCAGATGAGCCGCTGCTGCTGCATGGCCACTGTCATGCAAACAAGTCTTCTCAAGGCCACCCTCTCCCACCCCACCAAATTTATGCCAAGGAGAAGCCTGTGTGCAGCTGGAAGTCAAACTACTCTCCATCCATTGAGAAAATAAATCTTGCCCTATTCCCTTTGCTAGCAAGATAATTGACCAGAGGAGAGGCCCATGATTCAGATAAAAAAGGACATAAAATTGCTTTCAATTTCAATGGGGACCAAGCTCACCCATTCCGAAGGAGTTCCTCAAAAAGGAGGAAGGCTTGATCATTGGAAGCAAAAAGAAAGAGGATTGGTGCTAATTCAGCTGGGCTGAAAGATGCTGAATGGGAGGATGGAGTAGCAAATTCCAGGAGCAAATCCAGGTGGGATTTCTTCAGTAAATTGTAGTTTAGTGTGAGGTGTGAACACAGGCTGAAAATCTGTGGTACAAAAGTAGATGATGGGTGACATGATGCAGTATGCTTTAATTTGAGTCAAGAGATGGCTTTTCAGAGTCATATTAATCAGGATCTCATGCAACCAACTTGAATCCTAAGGCATATCCTGCAGGACTTACTATGCCATTGGGAGCATCTACAAGATATATGTGTGTGTGTGTTCAAAAAAGTCAAGATGGCTGCAATGGTGTGATTGAAGTTCCGTTCCTCTTTATGTGAATTAGGTAGGACTCCAATTATGTAGTTACATCAATCATCGCTCCCCCCTTCCTGTGAATGTCCCTGTATCCTATTTTACTACCTCCCCAGCTGTATTTGCATAATGCACAGAACCGCTACCTGGCCAACCACATGTGGTGGGATTCATGATTACTTTAAGATTCAGCTTGATACATAAACCCCAAAATGATCCCAAGTGAATTAGGGTAAATATGTGAAGATAGTTGCTGTCTCTAAGATATTTGTCTGTGCAATAAAGGTATACTCTTTTAGGGAATCATTGTCATTGTCATCATCATCTTGGCTGAAGCTGTAGAGAAGCAGTTACCCAACATGTGTTTTGCAAATTGGCTCCTGAGCCTAAAGGATTTTTTTTAAAGGGAAAAGGGGGGGGGGGTAATTTATTGGTTTCCACCCAGGGCTTTGTTTGAAAATGTGTCATTGTGCTTTGGGAAAAACAAAACAGTAAACTATGATGTAGAGAGCCCCTGGTGGAGGCTGGAAGGAGGGACTGGTATGTTAAATGGGTCTTTTTATCATAAGACATTGCTATAAGTGCAGCTTTACTGCAAATAGGTGAGCCAATTTATAAAAGTGCTCACAAAATGGCCTCAACATTTTAAAGATACCCACCACCAGTCCAGAAAGCTGCCTCCCCTGGTTTTAAGTGGCACCATGGAAAGTGAAGTAGATTAAATAGATTAATATAAGGGGAGTAGATGAATGAATGTAGCCAAGAAATTAAAAGACGCTTGCTCCTCGGGAGGAAAGCCATGACAAATCTAGACAGCACACTAAAAAGCAGAGACATCACCCTGTCAACAAAAGTGGGTATAGTCAAGGCTGTGGTCTTCCCAGTTGCAATGTATGGCAGTGAAAGTTGGACCATAAGAAAGGCTGAGCGCCAAAGAATTGAGGCCTTTGAGCTATGGTGCTGGAGAAGACTCCTGTGAGTCCCTTGGACTGCAAGGCAATCAAACCGGTCAGTCCTAGAGGAGATCAACCCTGACTGCTCTTTGGAAGGCCAGATCCTGAAGCTAAAACTCAAATACTTTGGCCCCCTAATGAGAAGGAAGGACTCACTGGAGAAGAGCCTAATGCTGGGAAAGATTGAGGGCAAGAGAAGAAGGGGACGACAGAGAATGAGGTGGCTGGATGGAGTCACTGAAGCAGTAGGCATGAGCTTAAATGGACTCCAGAAGACGGTAGAGGACAGGAAGGCCTGGAGGAACGTTGTCCATAGGGTCGCGATGGGTCGGACACGACTTCGCAGCTAACAACAACAGATGAATGAAGGACTTCTTTGATATAAATAGAAACACCATCTCCAAACACCAAGTCATCTCAACAGTATATTATCTCTGCATATCTCAACAGTATACTGTCTTAGTTTCACAAGGGGAATCTTTCCCAGCCATGCCCAGGACTGAACCAAAGGCTGTTCATTGCCAGTTAGATAAATCTCTTTCTATGTTCAGCTCTGTTAGAAATATCTCTAGTTGAGCTGGAATGATCTTTTTTGAAGTGAATGGAAATGGGTCACCAGTGCATGAGGACAATTTGAGGCTGAAAAATCAGGTATATATTTGGTCTATGGACCTATAATTCTGCCACAAATCCTTCTAAGTACATACACAAACTGCAATTTTGGATTAATCTTTCTGAGGAATTACACCCAGTTTTCTTCTCAAATTAATTTAAAACCAGACTTTACTAATATGCTCATAAAAGGCCTGGTAACTATGCCCTTCCTTTAAGGTCACATTCAAAACAGATTTCTGCAGGGCTGAAAATGCTGTAATAAGGCTATCTGCAGAGATTCAAGTAGCTCTATCATTGAGTGTTAAGGGGGGGGAAACTCTGAAATTTACAATCTCTAATTCCTCTGCTCTCAACCTTTGTGATGATACTAAAAGCAGTGCAGAGCATGTTGAAGAAAAACTACCGTAGTCTGATTCAACAGTGAGATGCTTTTTAAAAAGAACTTTTGATAAATCCCTTCTCCATAGGCATTTAGGATTACAGGGATTTACCAAACTCCACATGTTTATAAATCATGTAACCAATTCCACTTGAAAAAAAAGAGGTGTTCATTTAGGTGGGAAGAGGTCCACATGACAGTTGTCTCTGCACAGTGAAATAGGAAAACTTCTACTTATTTAATTTTCTAAAACATCTGAAAAAAGATACAGAAGATAGTTTGAACTCCTAGCTGATGCATACAAATGTTTAATTACAAACTTCTTGAGAAGTTAACTAATCCATATTAAATGGTTTCGAGCTTGCACTTTCTATTGCAGGCAGCAAAATCCATTGGACCACAATTGTTAATTTAGATTAATTATTCTAAAAGCAATGCGTCTTCAGACTGAAAGAAGCTAAGTTGGAAATCTAGTCAGAGAGGAGATTCTACCTTTAAAAGTCACACAAAACAGTGCCAGAAAATGTTTTTTAGGAGAAAATATGCCTTTGGAATGTATGCTTTCAGTATAACCCTTAAAGCAAAATGAACAGAAGTTGAGGAAGGAATGTCTATGGATTCCTTCATACTCTATGTGTCAAGTCGCTAAAACTACCGAAAACCTGTCTTAAGACTTCTTGTGTAGAAAAGAGAATTTTAAGCAAACAGCAGTTTTTTTTCTTCATTGCATAAAACAATATGCTTGCCAAGGGCCCCTTTGCTACATACCCATGAAAGATAAAGAACTTTTTCCTCCCTTGGCAACTCTGCTCTTCACAAAAAGAATTCTGAGTCAAATATTAATTGAAGTCTATTTGTCCACATCACTCATTGATTTTAATTGGTCACTTTTCCAAAGGAAACAGTTTTGCTTTCAGGTGTGTCACAACTCATTTGTCATAGGAAACAGGCTCCAATCTTAGCATTCTCATTCAGTACAAAAAATAGGCCAAAGTTGTTTGACATGCATTCTGAATTCAGTTGAAATATGAAGCATTGCACTATTCTTTCTCTCAGTATTATGTAATTTTTCTTGAAGCAGCTCTTGGAATCACTCTTTGAGAAAAGTTTATTTAGCAGCTTATTTTTTCTTGATGGCAGTAGCAAGTGTAACAATATTTTGGGCCTGTTTCAGTAATGGCCTGTCTATCATGCTGCCATGGAATGTGAAGGCACCCTGCAAAGAAAAAAAAAACATTCTCAAAAGAGGTCTCGGGAAAATAACATTTTAGGCTTTAGTAGTCATAATACTTGTTTATTAGCCAAGAATCATTACATTCCACATGAATCAGAGACATATTCTACTGGTGTTAGAAAAAGTCCAGGGGTACAATGATAAAAGAAAAAAAAAGAAAAAGAAATGCAAAACACAGATGTAAGAAAAAAGAGCCAGAAGCTAAAATGCATTAACTGGGGAAGGAAAAGAGTTTTGATTTGTTTTGCCTGCTTCTTAACCCATATCAGAGAGAGAGAGTCCTCAGTTAGTAGCAGCATTTGGCTGACCTTGGTTACTCTTACAGAAACTAAGCAGGATCAGGTTGGGTTTGTGCTTGAATGGGAACTCAGAAAATTCCAGGACTGTGAAGTAGAATGTGAGCTTGGGGGGAAAAAAAGCCTGAAGACAATCTCTAACTACTTATACAGTACGTTGCTGCCGAAAAAGCAACATGCCTATTTCCTTGTAGTTATCAGGAGTCAAGCTCAAACCAGAGAAATTTTAACTTTTTTTTCTAAGACAAAATATTCTTCCTTTCTGCTCCCAGGAAAGACAGGAAGAAGTCACACGAGCTGCATAAATCAGGGCTTTTCAACCTTTTCACCCATTGTACCACTTTTAAGATATGGCAACATCCGAGTACCACCAGTCGCATAGCAAGGTGTCAAAAACCTGATGACCCCCCAAAAAAAGAAAGAAAAAAGTGATGAAGTACAGGTAGTCCTCGACTTACAACAGTTCACTTAGTGACTGTTTGAAGTTACAATGGCACTGAAAAAAGTAACCCAGAAGCCACAGCCGAGCAAGACACCTGCCTGCCCGCCCGGCTGCGTTCTTTTTCTTTTGTCCGAGGTTTTCATTGTTGTGAGCATTGTTGAGGATTGGCAGCGGGGGTGGGGTGGGGTGTGTTTGGTTTTTATTCCCCCCCCTCTGCTGGATGGTTGCAGCAGGTTTTGGTCACTTCACATGACCCTGGGACACTGTGACCATCATAAATATGAATCAGTTGCCAAGCATCTGAATGTAAATCACAAGACCCTGGAGATGCTGCAACATTCCAGGTGATCGGCGCTTCTTCTGGGCTGGAGACTGGTGCTGATCCTGGCGCTTCTGCTGAGCCCTGACAGCCCCGAAGAAGCGCTGATCCTGGCGCTTCCGTTGAGCCCTGACAATCTTGCAGCTCTAGCTATCTCTCACTCAGGCTTGTGCAGTGCTGCCACCATTTCAGCTCATTCCCCTCCCCTGCTACCACTTTTCTAGGATGGTTGCATACCACCTGCCAGGTGCCAATGTACCACAGGTGGTATCCGTACCACTGGTTGAAAAGCCCTGGCATAAATGACAGTAGTGATTTAATATTGAGGAGAGTGGAGCCAACAATTCATTTTGCACTTTTAGCAGTCATGCCAGGTTCCAGTTTTTTGGCACTATAATACTGGTATCCATAAGGAATGTTTTCTTTTTGCTGATTAGGAACCCACAGTAATCACAGTCTTGAGTAAGGAGTATTACTATAAAACCTATTAAAAGCCCCAATATTGATATCAGAGAAGTAAAAGAGAGGTTTATGTTGTGTTCTGTGAGCTGGGCAATGGGAGAGAAGATGGAACTGACTCTCTCTGGTTTCAAATTGATAGAAGAAGGTCCACCTAGAGAAGAGGATGAGTGCTGGATTCTAGCTATTGTGAGTATTAGAACAGAATCTAATCCAAAAGGTCCACATATGCACTTCTAACTTTCTGTTACTGGGGGGGGGGGAAAAGATAATAGTGATAGATAAACTAGAGAAATAGGTCATATTTGTAACCTGCATTGGAGAACCTCTGATGCAGTTTAGAAAGCTGTAGGTAAGATTATACAAAGGTTTTTAAAGTGTAAAAAATAAAAAGAGACCAATTTTCATTGCAGCAGCAAAATTTAGGATTGTTTGAAAAAAACAATAGACTACTGCAATGCTCTCTACATGGGGCTGCCCTTGAGGACCATTCGGAGGCTTCAGCTGGTGCAGAATGCGGCCGCGTGAGTTGTGATGGGGGGTCTCCCGATACTCCCATGTAAAACCTCTTCTCCGCGAGCTGCATTGGCTCCCAGTTGTCCTCTGGGTGAGATTCAAGGTGCTGGTGATGACCTATAAAGCCCTAAATGGCATGGGTCCGGATTATTTACAGGAGCACCTGCTGCCGGCATCAACTTCCCATTGCCCCGTGCGCTCCCACAGAGAGGGTCTCCTCAGGGTGCCGTCAGCCAGGGAGTGCCGGCTGGCGGCCTCCAGGGGAAGAGCATTCTCTGTGGGCGCGCCTGCCCTCTGGAATCAGCTGCCTGTGGAGCTCTGGATGGCTCTCGACCTTCGCTCTTTTCACTGTGACCTGAAAACCTGGTTATTCAAGCTTGCCGGCCTGGACTGAGGGATTGGGGTTTTAAATTTCATAATTTAATTTATTTTGTTTGGGGCTTAATTTAATTTAATCTATTTTTAACTTTTGTATGTTATATTTTAATTGCCCTGTACACCGCCCTGAGTCCCTCGGGAGAAGGGCGGTATATAAATCAAATAAATAAATAAATAAATAAATAAATAAATAAATAGTAAAAGAGTCTTACAAACGTACTGTTTGGAGGAGAAATATAATCAATGTTTGAATAGAGAGAAGTGGTTCATATTATATTGAAGAAAGCTAATGCAATAACAAAAATATCCTGATATTATTAGGACTAGTAACACAAAGAAAACATACAAAGTGCTTAAATTTTCACTATAAACAGTATTGTTCATAATTAGGTTAGTTTTGCTGAAGAGTCTCATTCCAGTAGCAGAGATGGGAAGAGATGTTACAACCATTTGGTTGCCCTAGGACAAACAAAATTAGATGATAGTAGGAACAAAATGCCAAAAGGAAATTGTAGTCTTGGAATTGTACTACTAAAATAATCTGTTGGAAAGCTAAAGGAGGAAAATGATGTATAAAATATCTATGAAATTACAAATGAGGATAAATATACCTTAGCTGATGAGTTTAGATATGTTTGCTGAGATGACCTGAAAATTCTAAAGAACAATATGTTGTTCCAATTATTAATCTGTAGTATCACACTGACAAATAGGTCAATATTTCTATAACTGATGTAAAAATATGTTATTAATGAATTTTGTTTCTAAAACTACTTGTATTAATTGTCTATTTATCTCAAGTGGCAGCTCCTTGCTGACCTTCATTAGGCTTGAAAGCTAAGTAGTGTTAATCTTGGTTAATATTTGGATGGAAAACATCCAGAAATGCTAGGACTGGTGGCTAGCATGGAAAGCTCAACAAAAATATCAGAGCAGTTCTACATTGTCTCTATGCAGGAAAACTACACTGAAGCATCCCCAAAGTTCCTAAGATCTCATGGACAAATGTGTAAGAGGAAGTTTTTTTATACATATTTACTAAGAAATAATCCCATTGACTCTAAATGAATCTGTGCAGGATTGTAGCTTAGATGTAACTTTTGTCAGTGATCTGAAGATAAATCAATTAGTTTTGTTACTATTGAATCTATACCCTATCCACAGGAGCAGAGGTCCCCAACATTCAGAATTCTGAAAAAATGTCTTGAGGATTGTTCCACAATAGCTGCCATGAAAGGATGTGAACAGTTATAATATAGACATTTCCTAGAGAGAAAAAACAGGTGAAGTTCTCCTTCTGGCATGCCTTTCCAGGAATGCTTTCTGCCTTCTCAGCTTATCAATCTTTTCTTATGGCAAAGGGGACATTTCCAGGTAAAATACTGGACTGCAACTACCGTTTTGATTTGTAAAAAATATCTGTGGATTATGTGTGAGACTGGTACTTTGCTTGCCTTTATTTACCATTTAATTGTTTTTCTTAAAGAGAATCTAAATATATTTTTTTTAAAAAAATCAGGTAGAAATTCATTATGACATGAGAGGAATGCTGGAACCATTTTATGGAGTCAGGAACATTACTTTTTCCTTGTAATTCTGGTTAACTCCCTGAGCAGGGATTATTTGGACTAAAAGACCTCTAAAGTCACTTCCAACTGTGTTATTCTGTTAAAGCTTAAGTGTATGAAGATGAAGATATAACCAAAACGTTAGTTCAGTTTTGTTCCAACTGGTGCTCATCTGATCCCCTGGTCTGTAAGGAATGACAGAAATTGCAGTATAGCACTACTGACAATAATAGATTGGGGAAGCTGCTAATAGTGTCTCTCACAGAACTGTAGACATAAATCATTAAACTTTAAAGTTAACAGAAAAACAGAATAACAGAGTTGGAAGGAATCTTGGAGGTTTTGTAGTCCAACCCCCTGCTCAGGTGGGAAATCCTATACCATTTCAGACAAATGGTTGTTCAATCTCTTCTTAAAAACCTCCAGTGTTGGAGCACCCACAATTTCTGGAGGCAAGTCGTTCTACTGATTAATTGTTCTGTCAGGAAATTTCTCCTTAGTGTGGTCTTAACCAAGGCATTATAAAGTGATATTAACACTTTATGTGATTTTAATTCTATCCCTCTATTAATGCAGTTGATTATATTTTATTATGTTATATATTATATAATTTATAATTATATAACAAATATTTATATGACACATTTATATATATATATATATATATATATATATATATATATATATATATATATACACACACACACTATATAATATATAGTTATATATTATATGACATAATTATTAACTTATATGATATATATATACTATCAATATATAACATTTTATATATTATATGACATAATTATTAACATATGATATATATATATATACACACACACACATACATACATACATACATACAGTATATGTGTGTGTGTGTGTGTGTGTGTATGTGTGTGTGTATGTGTGTGTGTGTATAAAAAAATGATGTTTATTATACGTATTTGAAAACAATTCTTGCCAAATATAACTCCTCCACCCTTTTAAAAAAATTAATCCTAGCTAGGTCAGAAGAAAGAAGTCATGCTTTCTTCTCCTGTGTGAACATCAACATAACTGTGTGCAAGCCAAAATAAGAATAGATAGTATCAGAATACAGAACAAGAGTTGGAAATGACCTTGAAGGTCTTCTAGTCTAACCCACTTCTCAAGCAGTAGACTCTATACCATTTCAGAAAAATGGCTGTCCAATCTCTTCCTAAAAATCTCCAGGGATGGAGCACCCACAACCTCTGGAGGCAAGCCGTTCCACTGATTAATTGTTCTAACTGACAGGAAATTTATCCTTATTTTTAGGTTGGATCTCTGCTTGATTAGTTTCCATCCATTGCTTCTTAAAGGTAAATATAAAAGCTTTCCATATAATGAGAAAGACTTACCGTATTTTCCGGCGTATAAGACGACTGGGCGTATAAGACGACCCCCCAACTTTTGAGATGATTTTCAAGATTTTTCGTCTTATACGCCGGAAAATCAGCGAGCCCGGGAAGGCATGCCCTCCCCTCTCACTGTGGAGGAAGCAGGGCAGGCTGGGATCTGGCGGGAGCCGGCAGGGCAGTCCTGCGCACGCATGCGCACGCAGGACTGCTCTGCCGGCTCCCGCTCAACGCTCTTCCCTCTTGAGGCAGCATCGCTCCCCGGCTCCTAAGGAGTCCTCGGGGATGCTGCCTCAAGAGCCATGGCAGGCGCCTCACGCTCTTCCCTCTTGAAGCAGCATCGGCGGAGCCGTCCGGCGTCGGGCGGGAGCCGGCAAGGCAGTCCTTCCCTCTTGAGGCAGCATCCCCGAGGACTCCTTAGGAGCCGGGGAGCGATGCTGCCTCAAGAGGGACGAGCTAGCTCCCGCCTGATATTTCCTACCAGTATTTTATCTTTACCTGTTAATATATCTTATCTTAGTATTGTCTGCTCCAAAGAAGGAAAAGTATTCTGGGAAATTTAATAGCAGCATTGTGAAAACATATGTGAAAGAATGACAAATATTTTGATGCTGATATTGCTAGGCCTCAACATATTTTACTTCAAAATACATTAAAATTACTTCTGAGTAAACAAATGTAAGATTTTTTTCAGTCATAGAGGTGCCCATAGCCTTGATCAAGCTGCAGGATAAGGAGGTTCATGGAGATATTGTTGCTAAAAAAAAGTAAGCAAGCTAGGAAGGATGTGAAGGAAGTCAAATTAAATTGGCAGTAAGTCAAATGTCTCTCTTACTTCATGTCTCTTACCTATAGACTGAATGGGGTAAAATGAATAATTTTCAGTCAAGCTTTAGTGGTAACTGGTTTAATTTTAGCAAAATCCCTGCTAAATACAGTGAAACAAAATGTGGGACTGCTGCCATTTCAATAAGTTGAAATGGTATTTGGGCTGTACGGCTTTCCTTTGAATTCTCTTGGTATGCTCCGAGAAGACCATATGGCCAGAACATTATTAGCTCTTTTGCTCTGCCCTGCTTTGGAGAAGAAAGAAGACAGCTGACCCCCCTTTATACCTGGAGCTCCGGGGGTGGGGGAAAATGCCAGGTAAGATTTGGAAGGTATGGCTTTGTGGCCTTCTTGCTACAAGGCCTTTTTGCAGCCTATTACACTCTGTGGCTGAGTGTGATGCTGGGAGTTGGATCTGAAACACAGAATTTTTCAACATTTTGCCCATCTTTTCAAACCTGAAAATTTGATTGTGGCAGGATAGATCAAACAACATCAGATATAAAAATATGATTGTTTGTTTTCATACACTTTATCTTTGTACAAGCTGGGAAGGATGTCTCAGATATGCCTAAGTACTCAAGTACTTGGTGATTCAGTTGTAGATCAGATGCTATGTATGAATGTGGCCTTAGTTTCTAAGCCGGAGAAAAAGATTCAAAGCCAAACATCTCTCCCTAGGAAATTTCCTGCCAATGAATAAACAAGACTTGCAGAATTTGCTGCCTTTGAGCTACATGCAGTAGTCATTTCTGTTATGTCTAGTGGTGGGAGTGATGGCAACTGTAGTCCATCATTTCTGGAGACAACACAAGTTTGGATATTGATAGGTCATCTGTGATGAGAGGGAACCATTAGCTTGAGTCAGTATGAGGCAGCTTCATGTTACTCTTTGTGACCAGAGGCTGAATGAACAACTAGGCTAAGTACTCTACAGAAATACTCCCTGAGCTAATTAAAGTTTCAGTTCCCTAGTATTTTGTTAGTGTGAAAAATATTCCCTTCTTGATCAGTACTTATCAGAGTGTAGTGTCCTCCATAGAGAGGAACTTCCATAGGTGGAAGCATCTAGTCAACCTTCGCTGATCTCAGCTTCTCAGTGGCTCTGATCTGGTTAGAACGTGGAATTTCAAAACTGTAAAGAAGTGTTTTTTTAAAATATTTTTTTGAAAGCAAAGCACTGCACAGCAAACTGCATGAAATCCTTGAAGGGATAAAGAAATGGTATTTAAAAAATTGATAATTTGATAATCTGCATACCACTTTTAATCAAAGTATGTATTTCCCAAACATGGCCCAAGGCCTAATTGTAGTGAAAATTGTTTGCATTGGAGTAATTAGTTCAGGCAGTTACAGCTTACAGACTGAATTTCATCCACATCTTGATTACCTCAATCCTAATGTCCCATCCTGCCATTATTTCCTTCACACTCGAGCTCCTGAAGCCTCGTATTTTCCCTTTCTAGTGAAAAATATTGGCTCATTGAGGTTTATCATACCCCCAGGACATTCTTGTACACACAAAACTCTAATTTCATTTGAGGGAATGTTTTGAAATATTCCATTAGACAAGAACTATTTGTTTTCCTTTGATTGTATTTCCTCTTAATTTTTCAGATCCCCATTAGACTATTTTAAATTTGTGATGATTCAGAAAACAATGTTGAAATATAGTTGCATATAACATATGTTCAAAATGTCTGTTTCCTCCCAGCAAAGCAAAATATACATATGCACATACCCCTTTACGTTTTTCCTTTCTCTGGGTTTCAAATAAACACCAGCTCAGCTGTAGAAACAAGAATGCATTTCCTATTTCAGACTGCACTGCAATCCTCTAGGGATACGCATGTGAAAATTTATGTTTTAATTATGCAATTAAATGAAATTATTTCATTTTTAATAGTTCCAATTTGCTGTTGAAGTAAACAGTTGGGCAACCTCTGACCCTTTGAAAATGTAGTAGCAAAATTTATATAGGACCTGCTAAGATTATATTGCATATTGGGTGACTAATCCTGTAGCGCTATGGTGTAGATTATTTGTTAATATATATTCAGGCCTTAAGATAAGAATCCTTGGTGGAGATGGGACTGAAATCCATGTTTTTCAAATACAAATTTGATCAATATTTTATACACAAAGATCTTTACACTTAAAAGTCTTACTTTAACCAAGAAAAAATTACTAATAATTATTTTACTAATTTGAAGAATTTATTTGGGGTCAATTGCAATTCTTTCCCAAAACACTAAAGAATTGTTTAATATTCAGAATTCTACTTGGACAATTCTACTAGCTATTGTCCAGGTATTTTTAGATAAATCTTACAATATGAAAACTGGTAATCTTAAATTTTCAGAAGGCTGTATTCAGAGCATATTTGTAATGTGCCCACTATTACGTCAAATATTAATAATAATAATAATAATAATAATAATAATTTGAGTGTTCAGTTGACAGTTTCATGTTTTATGAATAAAAGTTTTATATAACAACAACAACAGCAACATCCCTTCAACTTTAGAAATCAGGACCTTCCTATTATTAACAGCAAGATGAAAATGAAAAATCCAAAGCAGGTTTAAATTGTAAAGGGAATGTTAGAAAAGATGTGATACCAGTAGCAGGTTGACAATGTTCTATCATTTAACATGTCTCTATAAATAAAATAATAGCATATTATTCAAGAGCACACTCAAACAGCTATCAGAACAAATGATGCAGTTAAATATGTACAATGATGATAGACTGAAATTTTTCATTTTGGCATTTAGCTGTTTTATGCCTGTAATGGTTCTTATACACTCAGTGGCACTTTGTATAACATGAAAGCTCTTACCTCTACTGTCTTCCTCTTAGCTAATTAACAGGGTATTTCTGTTTTCTGCTTAAATTACTAACACATTATTCAAAATTACGGTAAATGCATTAAAATTTATTTCAAAACTGATGCTGAAAATATTATTTTAAAAGGCTATAAAATAATGATGAAAATTTACATACACTAATAATGTGATACTTTGGGGCAAATTAATCATGTTATACTTTTATTTTACTGTGAATTGTTTTGAGAATGTTTTAGAAAAGGATAAAAATTGTACAGATTTCAGTTTTTTAAATTGCAGTAGGTAGAGTTATTGTATTATTTAAATCTCAAGAAACATACAGTGCAATGAATGCATGCTCCTTTAGAATATGTTTTGAAAGAATTCTCCTTACATATTTATTTCTTATGAATGTAAATTTAGCAAAAACATATAACTGAAGAATATCAGTTAAATATTGATTTGTTCAGCTTTTTATAGGAAGTTGTATGAAGGGAAGATATATGTATACTATTTAAGGTTTAAATAAAATATGCTTTATTACTCTTTTTGAATGTTTTTAATAGTAAAAGTTTTTAGTGGATGTCTAAAATTTCAAAATGATCATAATGTTAGAATCAGAATATCTTAGTTAAAATATCCTATCATATTTCAGATTCCCTCAAAGTAAATATTTATGACAAATCATGTTTGCTTTATGTAAATATAAATAATTGTTCAGTGATAGCATCAAACTTAGTTTTCTAAGAATTTCCAATTAACAATGAGCTGTAATTTCAGAAGTTGAAGATTAGCAGTTTATTGGAGAGCAGAGTAGTCATTCTAATCCTTTTTCCAGGCTTTCAGTTCTGATTAAGGCACACACACATATGTAAACATGTTCACATTTTTCTCCTCATGCAAGGCTTAACAGTATCAAACTACAGTTCTGTTCCTGCTTCACTGAAATTTAAAGCTTTGTCTTAGTAAAAGAAAGAGGAAGAAACAAAGTGGAGAAGCTGGCATTTTAATATTAGTGTCTGCTTACAAAGAAAACAAGAGTAAAATATTAATATAATTGAGGACAATGCACACAATTTTCAGTTTAAGATAGTTATCTATGTTAAAATGGAACATTTAAAAATTAGATTCCTTATCATGAAAATTGTGATAAAAAAATTCTCTTTGGGGAAATTAAGTAGTCATATCTTAATTAATTTTTCAAAAATCAGATTTTTAATTCTCGTACTTTCCGATTTTGATTAAAGATTCCCAGGAAACATTCTGTTTCAACCCACTGAATGACACTAGGCTATTAGAGAAGACAGTGCTAACTTTCTCACTTGCTTTGATGAGGTTCCCATTTAATGCTAGAATGAATATCTAGTGCCATATTTATAAATAGCACGTTAATAGCAGGTCACACAGAAGGTTCAATTTCCATGACTACATTTTATAGGCAATTGCAAAGCAGGTAAGAGAGACAAGATGCTCTGTAAAAGAGTCTTTAACTATCTCTCCTTAACTGTAGATCATTTATCTCAATTTATTTCAAAATCATCCTAAGTAAGTTCCAGTATTAATACACCAATAGTCTGAAGGGACCTGTAGCTAAAACATCTTTGGAATTACTTGATAATGTTTTATTTATGAAAATTCTAGTTATCCAGCTGCAATGATACTGTGGTCATTTAAGCCATAGCTCAGGAAGAGTTTGGTACTGAAAAGGTCCACATTTCGACAATAAAGGTAAAGGTAAAGGTTCCCCCGCACATGCGTGCTAGTCGTTTCCGACTCTAGGGGCCAGTGCTCATCTCCGTTTCAAAGCCGAAGAGCCAGCGCTTGTCCGAGGACGTCTCCGTGGTCATGTGGCCGGCATGACTAGATGCTAAAGGCGCACGGAACGCTGTTACCTTCCCACCGGAGTGGTCCCTATTTTTCTACTTGCATTTTTACGGGCTTTCGAACTGCTAGGTTGGCAGAAGCTGGGACGAGTAACAGGCGCTCACTCTGCTACGCGGCATTCGGGATTCGACCTGCCAAACTGCTGACCTTCTGATCGACAAGCTCAGCGTCCTAACCCACTGAGCCACCGCGTCCCTCATTTCGACAATACAAAGAATATAAAATGTCAATAGCTTATGAGATCTAAGTATTTCTTTAAAATATAGAATAGAAGACATAACAATGCAATTCCTATTCTGCATACTGTATATTTTCATAGCTCAGTTTAATGTTAATGGGTTTTTTATAAGAGATAGCCAGAAATCCATATGCACTTGTGGGGTTTTCTGTGTAGCTATGTATGTGCATACTTGGCTTTACTAAGAATATTGTATTCTGGCAATGAAATATTGGATAAATTGCACCAAAAAGATCACACTTTTTCTTCTGCACTTCTGGACAACTTTGCTGGCTTGATAAGCATGTCAGATTTGGCTTTTTCTAAAAGAAGCACATTTAATTCCAACTCCTCCCCACCCCAGTGGTAAACTGCATTCTAGCAAATAACCTGTAAGATAATTAGCTGAAAACGCTGTAGCTAGCATAAAATTTTCCTTCAGGCGACCCCTAATTTAAGTGTTACTGGCACAAAGTGAAGACAGATTGTGCTTTATCACCACAATGTTTACATAGCAGAAACCCACAGAGCAGGCAACACGAGATTCAATGATGCACTAAATTAGGAACAATCATATATGAGTGCTACTATGCTGTCTTTAATATTAAAAGAACCTTCAGACATAAAATAGGTTTTCATGTATTCTGATTTCACTTTGCAATAAAAGTGCCTCCACCTTGTCAGGAACTCTGTAGTTTGTGCATAGAAAAATAACTAGTACCTGCTATTTGGGCAGAGCAGGCAAAAAAAAAATCCCCCTAAAACAAGTGTGTATAATTAAATAATGCTCTTGAAATTAGCTGGGTATTTTGTAAGGTGCCCTATAAATTTTACCGAAAGGCTGCAAAGAATCCCTCACTGTGAAGAAAGAAGCACTAATTTGCAATTATCACTTTAACAAATATCTTAGTAAGATAAAACTTAGTATAACCTTAGTGGAATGAACTAACTGGAGGATAAATATCTAATCTACATTTATTTAAAAGATTAGAAATGCAATGATTTCAGGAAGATTGTTTTCATTTTTAGCCAAGATGGCATAAATTTTGACACAACACTGTCTCCCAACATCAGTGTCCTGGATAAAAATTCTATTATTCAATGTGTGTGTATGTATATGTGTGTGTGTGTGTGTGTGTGTGTATGTGTGTGTGTTTGTGTGTGTGTGTTACTGTATCTTTAAACAGGTTCATCTAAATTCCCCAATGAGCACTTGACGCTGATTTTCATTTGAATCCAGATTCTAAGTCTTGAAGAAAATGTTTTACCTTTCCTACATGCTGATGTTCTTCAAAAGCTGTAATCAGTTCCTGTGCCCACTTTATTTTTTCAAGGCTTGGGGAGAATTGTTCCTGGACAATGGCAACTTGATTAGGGTGGATCACCTGCTTACCTATAAACAAGATTAATAACCATAGTGTCAGCATTAACAAGCAGATGCTCCAGCAAAATGTTGTAATTGCTAGTTCTGCATGCATATGCGTCTTTAACAGTTTCCCATTACTACTACTATTACCACTAGAACTATCATCATCATCATCATCATCATTATCATCATCATCATCTTAAAATTAGCTCCAGTTTGAAATTTAACCTGTTCGGCAAATTCTTATTCAAACCAGAATTTAAATTAATTCTGAAATTAACTTCTGTACCCAAACATAAAGCACATAATTTTAAAGAAGTACATTGAAAATATTCCTTATGTTATGTAGTTAATATCAATACAGACTTATGGTTATTTATTTTATTTATAGCTTATTCCATCTCGAATACTTTCACAAATGTTAGACAAATGTTCTCTTAATGAAATGATAACATCGCTTATGTTTTTTTCTAACATGATCACCATTTTGCTCTTGCTTGGCCAGCTGAGGGAAATACATAAAATTTAACTAAAAGGCCTCAATGAATTAATATTTTATATTTTTTCTTTACAATTTTGTGATTACAAAGTAGTGTGCGAGTTTCATTTTTTTAAAAATATCTTCAGTATACAGTACTTGGAAATACTGAAAAATGACTGAAATATTTTTCTTGAACAAGAAAAACAATTAAAAATAATTAAATTATACCAAGTACTTTTAAGAAGTAATATTTTTTCTTTATAAGGGATTATACTTAGGAGAAATTATTTGTCAGGAAAAAATATAAAATTCTTTCAGCATTTTGACTTTCAATAGTATAGTGGATAATTTTATCCATAGTATATAATCATAATTTTATATGTAGAGTGTAATTATTACTTATTTTATTTTAAAAATTCTAAGGGCAAAGAAAACTTTGTTTTTAATGATCTGCTTTTACTTTAAAAAGATTTAGGGTCAATTTTGTCCACTTCTTTAAAAATTTGTTAATATAGAAATCTGTTTTATGCTTCTTAGATACCCTTTAGAAATCCCAGCTTGCTTTATTTTATCAGATTTTAATTATATTATCACTTATAATTGAGGTATTTGTAATGTGAGATTCAGCTGCTCCATAACTTTCATGTAGATTTATTTTCAGCTGTTCAAATGCTAATTTGTAAAACATTATTCCTCTAAAAACATTAGTATTCTGCTCAAATGTTGATTATTCCAAATTAAGATATTTGAACGTATGTCACAAGAATGAATAACATACTTATGTACTGGAATTGCACACTGTTAAATTATAATTTCAGAATAATTTTGCACAAATATTTCATGATGAATGCCCCGATAATATATATTTCAAAAGAAGCATTGTATTTCAAAACAGGGATCCCTAAATTACTGTTAAATTATCTTTCAATTTTTGACATTTTTTGTTTTGAGAAAAATGTGAATGGAATTTAAAAATATCATGGCAAAAGGCCTTCCATTTATTAAGATCAGCAAAAATATAAAAAACTGCAATTGCATGTTATTGTTCCTTGTATATACAAAAACCTTGTGGACTTAAGTGTCCAACAGAATTCGTTGGAGACAGTCATGACTAACATATAGACTTCATTGATCTTAAATGGCTTCCTGTTAATATGGCTAATTCTGAATTCAACCCAGGGTCCTAATATAAATCCCTGGCCTATAATGATTAACAGTTATCAAGCATGGCCTTAAAAAAACTACTGCATTTCAGAGTGTTGATTAAATGTAATGGAAGTTATATGTATTGGGGTCTTATATCTATTTCATTACTAGGGCAATATAGGACAAAGAGTAGCATGGGATTTACACTTAATGCATACTATTATACAGTAAAAGATTTAAGGTAAAAGAAGGAATTTGAAAACCATTGGTAGGAACTAACAATGATATTTTTAAAAAACATATTTTTGGTGTCAAATAAATTTGGCAGGGGCATGCAGAATTACAAAACATAGATACTATGAGTCAGTGATCTTGTATGTTTGTATACCTTGTATATTTGTATGAAATTCAAATTTTCATTTATTACTAATGAATGTGAAAAGAAAACTGGAAGCCATATTTCTTTCACCATAGTAATTCTAAAAAGTTCATTATGAATATTTTTCACAAGAACATTTTAACTAGAATTCCAGAAATGCAACTTCCAGTTGAGGACCTATGGCAAGTTAGATGTCCCTATGAGTGGCTCCATGAGCAGGGACATCACCACAGTGAAATCAGCGACCAGGAACCAGGTTCTGGCTGGAACAAATCTTTCAAAAAGAAGAAGAGTTTGGAGGATTGTCCATTTATCCCCTAGCAGAGCTACTCCTCACAAGGAGACCAAAGGAATTGAGTTTCTTGTGGCAAATTGCAAGTTGAGCAGCTTAGGAGTCAAGAGATTATAAACATACCTTAATTGCTAAACAGCCTTTATAGCAGGGGGTCTTCGAACTTGACCCTTTTATGACTTGTGGACTTCAACTTTCAGAATTCCTCAGCCAGGCACGCCTGGTTGCGGAATTCTGGGAGTTGAAGTCCACAAGTCATAAAAAGGTCAAGTTTGAAGACCCCTGCTTTATAGACTTATAACTGGCAAAAACCTCTCTTCTTTAAATAACTTTGGATTTTATTAATTTACAATCTAAGAGAGATATTCCAAACAACAAAGACTCTCAAGACTCTTGGTGACGTCTTCTTTTTGGAATTAACAAGATTGTGATTCAGGAAGGTTTTAAATGGATAAAGGGGTCTATAATACATTTTATATTCTGATGAAAGTGGTTTTTAAAAACAGTAAAATTAGACAGGCTGGACCTTCATGGGAATACAGATTATTATTAAGGACAGTAGATGACTGGTGTCTGGAACTACCCACTATGAAGGAATGACTACTGAAATTGACAAATCTTGCTGAGAGGGATAAAGTAGCATCTTTCATTAGAGGAAAGACAATATCCACATTTATTGGTGACTGGAAATCCCTATCAACTTTTAACTTTTTATATTCCTTTTTTATTTTTCACTTTTTCTGTTTTAACTTCATTTGTTGTAGTTCTTATTAGTTCTTAAAACTTTTAATAAAAATTATATTTAAAAACTATTAGAAATTATGGGTTCTGAAATTATATTAAATTTCAACTAACTTTTTTAAAAAATGTGTGTATATGCATACTTTTTACTACATTTGAAAAATGTGTCCATAACAATTAAAGGGAAAAAGCCTTGAGGGATGTTTCAAGCATTAGTTCAATGATACAGATTTTGTTTTAGTTTCTTCCAATAAAGCAGTCATGTCAAACTTGCAACGGCATGTGACATCATGCAACGTATCGGGACTGTTTTGCCATTGCCGGCAATAGGGTGGGTATAGCTTCCACCTGATCCGTCCGGCCCGTGGGCTGGCAGTTTGACACCCCTGCAATAAAGGAACAAGGGTTTGATCACACAGCTGAAATTGTCATCTTGATACTCCCTCTCCCGTACATGCTTACATATGGATCCTTCCTATCAAAGTCATTCTTAGCTGACATTACTGATAGCCATGGTAAAAACTATCACACTATCTCCAACTGTAGTTTTAAACAGAAGAAATCCTGTCAAATAGATGCTAATATGCAAATGTGTTGCTTTCTGCTTTTTTTATGTTGTTAGTGTAAAGTTAAAGAGGAAGCTGGAAGAAACAAGGTTTTAAACTGTATGTTAGATGAGAAAGTTAGATGATAGCAAACCATCCCACCTCTGCTGCAATATTTTCAAGAAATTATTCTGGTGGGACAAGAAGTTGAATCATATCCTCATGTATTTACTTCTGCATTCAAAAATATCTTGAAATGGCTTAGCCCAATCCTACACAGAACCAGATAGGATTGCAGAATTTAACCTTTATTTGAGGATAAAATAGTAAACTGATACTTGGAGGTACATGCTAACAAATACATTTCTTGAGTAAGTTATTTGATTTGATTGCAACAGATGGCTGGTTGGTTAATCATTTCAAGGTTCTGAACTGATAGTGGTAAAGTTGAGGTTCAGTGGCCATTTTGAGAATGTATTATAAAGGACTTTTAATAGCATCTGGACCTGCCTGCCATTGGTATTAATTCCCCAGTTAGTTATGTGTTATCAAATTCAAAATTTATGGTAATTATGTGGACAAATGCTTGATATCTTGACCTGCCTTTAGTCTCAACTTGTAGCTCTTCCAGGGACAGATCTGTAATTTCTTTGATTCATCCATCTTTTTATTATCTGTTGTCTTCTCAAACTTGCCAGGCATAGTTGATTTTTTTAGTCCCTTATCTATCAGCTTGAATCACATGTCCAAAGTATGTGAATTTTTGCTTGCTGTTTCTACTTCAAGAGAACCGTCAGTCTTTATTTGATGTGGAGTTTTTCTTGCATTCCATGGTACCCTCAGAAAATATCTCTAGACTGATAATTTGAAAGCATCTTGTTTCATTCTTTCTTAATGTGCAACCTTTCATACCCAGAGGCCGCTGGGAAGACCAGTGCTTTAACTGTCTTGTTCTTTGCTGTGGTAGAAATATCCTTGTTCTTCATGATCTTTTCTTCAACACAATTAGATATCTTTTTCACTTCATTGCTGTTAGGTTCAAGTGAACTTATAATTAGGTAGGCTGGTTCACACTAACAGCATTTGCAATATTATACCTTAAGTCTGATTTTTCACTTTCTCTTTTTTATTTATTGTGAAAGTTTTTTCTAAGTCTTGCTTGTTTTTAGCTTAAACAATAGTGTCATCTGCATATCTCTAATAGTTAGTGTTTGGGACCCTGATATAAATAACATCATTTCCAAGTCTGCAATCCATATTGGAGTCCCAAATACTAACACGCAATGACTGTAAATTATCACAATAATCATTGTAAATTAAACAGAACTGGGATAATATCCTTTCCCCCCACAATCTATAACTTTGCATTATACAATGAAGTAAGCTCCACTTCCTTTTTGTATTCATTTCCTCTATTATGTGTTTTCTACACATTCACTTTCTGTTCGTGTGCCTCTGCCTTTTTTTGAAACTTAATAGTTCATTTGGCTTTATTCTCTTTCCATATTTGGTATTGGTTTTTACTAAGATCCTAGGCTAAAAGGTTTTGGTGTGAGGAATCAGTACAATAAGTCAGTAATTTGTACATTCCTTTTTATTTCTCTCTTCTTCAGTTAGGTATAACCTCCAATTATTTCCAGTCTCTAGGCTGGTCTCTTCCCATATTTGTTGACAGAGGGTCTTTTCCAGTTACTCAATGTGTCTCAAATAAGCATATTTTTTGTCATTATCATTTCATACTTTAATTTATATAAGGGTTCAGTACAACCTTTCCACCTTCATTTGTTCTAATAGACTTCTACTGTAATTAATATTCCTTAGTTCAGCTGTACATTTTCTTATGATTTCTAAGATTTTCTTAAAAGTACCTCTCGAGTTCCTCTGCTTGGTGACATTCTTGATCAAGGTATTTATTCTTCTCTTTTCTTGCTTGACATTAAAAGGTGTTGATCTTCTTGTTTTCCAGGTGTTTTTTTGGTTTTAAGGAAAGCCGTTGATCTGATCGTATGTTCTGTTCTGACCATCTATTTTTGGCCGTATGTTCTCCAGGTCAAAGCATCCTGGCAACCTTATTTCTAAGTGACTCTAATCATTCATCATCATTCAATCCATAATATATACCTGGAACTTGTTTGAATGTTTCAGCCATGTTCTTATAGATAGGCAACAATACAAAAATGGTTTGTTATTTCCTTCTTCTGGAAATTAAAGATCCTTTTGCTAGATGGGTTGCAGAATTTTCCTCCTGCCGTCACCTCCATACTTAACTTCATATTTCCCATTTGACCATGTTGGCAAAACCAACCTTCTCTTCAGCTGAATTTTAAAACTGATGAAGAAGCTCTTTCTTTTTTGAGAAAATGCTCACATGATTAAAAATGATACGGTGATAACCCAAGCCATTGTGCCCATAAAATGGTACCTGTACATTATTCATATACAGGTATCACTGAATTAGGATGAGAGTTTTGTTCTTTAAAAATTCAGTCCTGGCCATATAGCACAACTGTTTAAAGTAGCTGCCAAGCTTCTGAGTGGCCTCTCAAATAAGATAGGATCTGGGTCCAACCTTCTTTAAATAATGATTGAACTCATTAAACAGTTTGGTAAAAAGTTGTAATTTGGCTATAGGCAAATATGATAATAAGGTTTGTAGAGTTGAACTGAAATGTTTTAAACTGCATGGGGAAAATTCTTTAGCTGCTGTGTAATAATACAGCAGCAAGCGAAGCAAGCTGTAATGTTGCTGACCAAATTTAAACCTAATAATATCAATAGGAAGTACTCATCACATGTTTAAAATATATACATTTTAGTTCAGTAACAACAAACGCTAATGGTACCACAAAAATGAAATTTAAAAAAATCATTGTGATGGGCCACTCCTACGATTTTTTTTAATTCAAATTACTTATCACTGAGCCAGCTTTAATCCAGGTGAACAGGTCTTTTTCCAAACAGTTTTTCAAAGAGGAAAAATAATTTGCTAAGGGTAAGTACATCCTCATAGCTAACTGGGACCAATCTTGAAAAGTTCAGAAGTTCTGATTAATGGTGAGATGGGAGATCATCAGAGATTAGAAAGTTGGAGCACAGACTGGAAGGAAGCCATGAGAAACCACTTCTATGTTGTCGAGAACTATACAGACATAGAAGTCAAATCCAACTTGAGGGAGATTTTTATCTTTTAGCAATAAAACAATATTAGCAAAAATCGAATCAAGTGAGTGGGAAACATGCACATATTTTGCAATTAATCAAGTCATTGGTTGATTCTTTTTGTAAATTCTCATTTAGAAGAATAGAAAACAAATCCCTCTAGTTTGTGTAAGTGTGTGTGTTTGTATCTGTGTTTTTCAGAATAAGTATCCTCCAGACCACCTAGCAATTCAGGCAGTTCTTTCAGTTTAATTCCCCCAGAAGCCAGCAAGATACCATGTTTGGATTCGGATCTTTTTATTTAAAACTGGCCTCTTATTAGATTAAGAACTCCCTGGTATTAAAACTTGCATATCTTCTATCTAAAGCAAATGAAACATATCACTGCAATGTTGGTGCTGTTGTTTTTGAAAGCACATTAAAGGCTGCATGTGTGAGCTAAGTAGCTGATTTTTATCACGAACCTGCAATCTTTGTTATATGTGTGTCTCACAGGGGTGCTTGTATGATTTAGTGTACCAATCACGGGTGAAATGCCTAGGTTACAGTGGCTGGCTGTAAGAACCTTGCTTGATTGTGCAGTGTTGTCAGTACCCGTAGGTGTCATCAGGTGAACAGGCAATTACTGGGAAACAACTCAGAATATAGGACAGCAGCTCACAGAGAAGACTGACAGGAAAATAGCTATCAAAGCTGAATTAGCATATGGGGTGGGGTGGGGGTTTCTCATATACTTCATAATAAAATCCTGGCTCTCAAGATTTTTTCCCCCATTTATTCAATTGAATCTACGTATAATAGCTATTTGTATATAGGGGAAAGTTTTGGTCAAATCAGCTAAAGACTTTTAAAGCATCTGACATACAAAGTGCAGTGGGAACAATTTTTGAGCATAAATGTATGCCCGCAGACTTGCTGAATGGGAAAATGGAATGTGCCCAGACTTTTGGCCAAGATTATGTCTCGGCTGAATGGCAAGGGCAGGAGACTATGCATTGTTTATATTGTACTTTTGCTAACAAAAGAATAACACACGGGTGCAATACGTTGAAAGAATTTTAAGGGCTTAATTTTTCCACCTTGAGTCTTTCCTCTGCTGTTTGACAAGCAAAAATTCTGAAAAGTTATAGTTTTGGAATTCTTTGACCATCCACCGAGTAGGTTTAAGTTATGAAGCAGACTCTAGAGTATCGTATCTGGTCTAATATTAGGAAGAAGATTAATGTATTTGAAATATTAACTAAAAGACATACCAGTAAAACCCATTGAGGCACCCTCTTTTGATTGCTTACGTAGCCCATCATCATCGTGAAAGTCTATAAAGACAAGGTCTATGGCCTGCAAACCAAAAGCCTTTGCTGTGACAATAATTTTTTGCCGTGCATAAAGAATATCATGAGTGTCTTTACTACTTGTTGAACCTGAAATGAAAGATCACATTGTGTATAAAAAATTAATTCTCATATTTCAAATGTTTGTAACAGAGCTTTAGTTAAGAATACCTTTGCTTTCGATTTTCAAAAGAAAGATAATAAGAGATTGTTATGTGATCACAATTTTTAAGAAATCTTTGAAATACTATTATTCAACTCACAGACACTCGCTTTCTTACTGCTTTTATTTTTAATAATTTTCATTTAGTTTTGCTACCATCTATTTCTATTTGTTAAAAAGGCCCACTACAAAATAATGGATATAACAAAACATACACAAACATAAAGAAAATATCCTTAAATGATGCTGAATTCATTTAATCCATAGTAGTGCTAGTAATGCATCTAAAATTGCTTTTTTGGTATCATAAGGAAACCTTTTGGTTATACACATTACGTAAGTTTATTTATTTAATTATTTATGTATTTACTTGCACTTGTATATGTATACTTAAATATACTAATTTCTCTTATAATTTGTTCAAATTTAAAATTTTAACTTTGAAGTAATGTTTATCTTTAATACCTGAGCTATTATATTTAATACCTCAAGTGGAATACTTGAGATTTGTTTTGAAGCATTCACAAGAAACCTGCTGAAGATCTTATTATGCATCATTATATATTGAATTCCTTTCCTTTGGTAGGGCTGATTCTGAACTGCATTGTCCTCAGAGGTTGGGTTCACATGTCAGACTAGAATGTGACTGTCTAAGCTGTAGTTTAGTGTGTGTGGCAAGTACCCAATATGATAAGTTTACAACTCAGTATGGATCTAGGAAATTGAGTTAATTCCCCAAGCTTTAGTCAATTAAATATGGAATCCTGCATTGTGGGAACATAATCCACAAGTTCTTATTAGGCAATCCAGTTCACACTTAGGGACCTGCCATAAGTGAATAATAAAAAGAAGAGCTGCTGACCTTGTTTATTTTTTGAAAAATGATAAACAGTATCTGAAGTTACAGAGGCAATAAAAATAAATTATTTGCCCAGGGCATTTTTTTTAATCTGTTACCCTCCATATGGTTTTGGTCTTCAACTCTTGTATCCCCAGGCAGCAAGCACATATGTTAAGACATGTGCAATAAAATAGACATGCAAATAAAGATAGAGTGCTAAAGTATTAAGAATAGTTTGTAGTTCATGCACCAAAATATTACATCATATGCACACTATTACTTCAAGAATTTTAAAAAAATATTTAAATTTTAAATGTGCATATAAAGAGATGGTCTCATTATTAATTTCCATAAAATCTTATATTATTTTTATATGCCAGTAAACAGAATTTTCCATTTTCTTTTTTTGCAAAAATTACAGCTGTATCAGGTTGTTAATTCTTAAGACTATTTAGCCTATAAAGATAATGCAAAAGTTTATGATAGAATTACAATCAGATATATTTATTATTGATTTCAGTAGGCATATGATAAAACCAAATGGAGCACAGTATCATAACCACCGCTGAATTAACATATTCTTTTAAAAAGATAATACCTATACTGGCACGAAAATCCTCGCCTCCAAATACCACAGCGTCTAAATGAAGGCCAACCTGTGATTGTCTTCTCAGAGTTTCTTCACAAACAGCCTTTAAGTGCAACATAAATATTAATATAAGAAGCAGCATTTTAAAAATTAGTTTTGTAATAAAAAAGATACTTTTTGTTATATTCCTTATCCTAAAATAATAACAAATTATAGCCACACACAAATTAAAAAATAAATATTCTGGATGTAAAGATGCAGTATAATTAAAATGAAAATGCAGAATATAATATTTTATTTCCCTATTGGGTTTTATGTTAAAGTTTTTCCAATGTGGCAACTACTTTTGGACTTGTGTAATAATAAAGAAATAAAAAGTAAAAATCACTACATAGTGTGTACAGTATGGGACTTTTTAAAAGATTCCAAATATTTAGCGCTGCAGAGAAACACAAATGAAGCATATTTGGTTTAATATATTGCAGATATATTAATATATTAATCACAATTTAATAGGCAGTTGGTATGTTATCAACTGATGTTCCTTAGATATCTTCAAATTAATATAATTACAGGAGATAAAAAATGCAACAAGTAGCATAGAAAATCATTTGAAAAGCAAATGATACCTTGGGGATTTTCTAAATGCACCAAGCCCAGTATCATTGCAAGTTTTGAATAATAAAATATTTATTTATTTAGAAATATAATTTGATAGATAGCAATAATGCAATGTTGGCAAGAATCTTCCTGTGAATAGCAGCTAAAATAAGTTTAGCTGTTTGCATTTATTATTTTAAGCAATACTGTAAGCAGACATAACCAGTACCTGTAATGCTATTTTAATCTCTACAACTACTAAGCATAGGAAATGATAGCTGATATTTTTCAGGACAGAATTTAATCATTCTTTTTCTTTGGGTTTCATTTTTGAGGAAAGGGATAATGTTAATTAAATGAGAGGAGGAAGTACTTAAACTTTTTGCATTAAGATGTATAATTAGTAATTCTTTAGCCTACACTGAAAAAAAATCTCTGAAACTGGGATTTATATTAAAACAATAGCCACAAGGGCCTCCTAGTATTCAAATAATACCAAACTTTTACAAGAAATCTTGGGCTGACTGGGCCCAAGTTTCAGCATTAATATATTTCTTCCACAGAAACCCACAGGCTGGATGCCAAAAATAGGCTATCTGCATGCATTCATTACCATTGAGAAGGGGGAGGAGGAGATTATACACATAGTCATGTCATAAGGATATTACATCCTGAAAATTCTCATGTATTTTGTTTTAACTTTTAGGGCCAGTTGAGCATGAACATTTTTTTAAAAAAATCTTCAAATTTGGGAGGAAAAAATCAATATTCTTTCAATTCCATTTTAAAATGCTTTTAAAATATTAAATATGATGACTAAAATTCAAAGGCAAATGAGAGAAAATAAATCCTGATAGTTGTTAGAATATTTCAAAACACTATTTGGGGCTATTTTTGAGTCTTGCGTGTCTATTATACAGTGTATTAATACTGACGAACTTAAAGTAATTGCAGTAGTACAGAAGAAAGCAGCACCTATGTCATGTAAAGTGGAATAATTAGGGCTAAATGAATGGATTTATATAAAATACGAAAGTGATATAATTTTAAAAACATAATAGTTTGTTTCCCATTTCAAGTTATGAAGGTGTTAATTAAAGTGATATAATTTTTAAAACATAATAGTTTGTTTCCCATTTCAAGTTATGAAGGTGTTAATTATTTATTTAATGGAATGTATAATTTATAAGCTTAGGACTTTATTCAGGCATACTGAATTAAACAGATCTTTCTTACCTTAAAATTGAGCAAACCCATTGCAGTTTCCACAAAAGGAATGAAATTCATCGGCTTTATGAGTGTTCGGCCTTGTAAGTGCCATGCACATTTCTCTATAAACTAAGAACATTACAGAGAGGACACAATATTAGGGCATGGGGTTTTTTTTTAAAAAAAAACCTCTACAAAAATGGTCTGTAAATTACCAACCAGCCAAGCAGACCATCCAGCGTCCAGATTGCTAGCCCAACTCTCTGCCCTTGTGTTTTGAGCCTGTTATTATAAGGCTTATCTTGAAGAATGCTGGCATTACTCATATGTTGCCAACAGTACAGGTTTAGCTGCACACATATTTGCCTAACACCTATCATCACCCTGCCTTTATTAAATGCAAATAAGCAGGATCTTTAAAACAAGGAAGTATTGATATACCTGACAATTCTGTTTTCTTTCATGTCTGACACTGACATGCCTATATTTTTCCCAGCCTTCCAAAGTGGCATCCACATAATTCATCACGGCCTTGTTACCCTTTGTCCTGGAGGCCTTTTCTTCATAATTTTTAGCTTACCTAGCAAGGGCCTTAAAAAGAAGTTTAATTCTTTGAGGACCAAAGCTTTCCAATTTTTTCCATGAGAGCAGTTCACAGCTAGCTCTGAGCTGCCGGTGGGGTACCCCTGATTCCCAAATCTATCATCTGGGAACATACAAAAGCTCTTGTACAGATTTCTTTTTTTCTCTTTTTCTCTTTTCAAAAGAGAAGGAGGGGGAGAAACTACCTCAGTATATTGTAAATCTATTATGTCTGTCCAGATCTAGCAATGTGTGGGAAGATAAACATATCACAGGTATGCTAAGTAAATTTTAGTCAATAAAGACTGGAGGGGAAAAAATCTTGCATCATTTTTATATTTAAGGAATATTTAACCATTAATGGCTATCAAAGGGAAAGGGAATTTTAATCATCTCTCCATTCAGTCTCAGTTGGGTAAATCATATCTAAGAGATTTGCATAAATATAAACCATCAAAGACTTTTCATCTTCAAAGGGGGTTTCAAGTCCCTATAAGCTTTGTACTGTAATCATCACAGGTCACAACCCTGCAGGAATAAGGCTGCTATGGCAACATAAAAAACTAATGCTTAAGGCTTAGCATAATATTCTGACTAATATAAAGGAAACTCATTTTGAAACCTGGCAGCCTATTTACCAGAAACTGGATTAGAGGTGTTATTTCCCCTTTTAGCGGTTCTCTTTCCCCCCCCCAATTTTTTTCACCCCTCCCCAAAACAAAATGAAAATAGAACCACAGCATCTTGAAAAGGGTTCTAACCACTTTTCAGGAGTTTTACATTAGGTCAAAATAATTCAAAAAATTCTTTCTGCATATTCTCTGTCCTTCCCTCTTTTTCATGCAGCCATCATTGTCACCACTTCCACTGCTTGTCTGATCTTTTCACAAGCTAGTAAATCCCAGAATGTAAGGAATTAAGGGAAGAAAAGTCAAGAAAAGGAATAAGCAAGACTTAGGAAGCCCAACCCTCTATCAACCTGTCTACTTAGAAGTAAGGGCCAGTGGCCTGATTTCCAATTAAATGGACACAGAGCTGTAATCTGATGCTAGACCAACAGTGTGATAATCAAACAAAGCTATTCACTAATAATATCACAAACACGAATGCTCAAAATTTAAATTTTATACTGGAGCTTCTTTGTAAGTTAAATGGTTAAAAAAATGGAAGCCCCCCCCTCCACCCCCCAAGAAAGCTACTTCTGTGTATCTGCTGAAATCTTTATGTCTTGATTTGGGAACCATCAGATAAAGTTTGTATCCAATAATGTTTCTTTTTCCCATTTTAATGATTTTTCTCTTCTTCCTTCCTTCCTTTTCCCCCCTTTTAAGTACTATTAGCACCAAATACAAAAGGCAACTAGTGGAGAAGTTTCAATTAAATTTTTTTTCCAAAAGGAGACAATTAAATGTTTCCGGCTTGGTAAAGTGTTCATTTCAGTGAGAGGGCTGGAAAAAAGGAATGGGGGGGGAGACAGAAAACAAAGATTGGGGAGGGGATGAAGGCGCAGGCTTTAGCCATTCTTTCAATTCCAGTGCACACCCAATAGTGTGTTGGGAAGAATGCCCACTGTTCAGGATTTGTGGGCGGATTGTCCCACAACAAAAGAGCCAGAGTTAGGCTTGTTATAGTCCAATAAGCCATGCCAGTCAAACAAGTACCCATCTGAAGGACAAAGAGAGAGCAAGAGATTCTCACACAAAAGGAAACAAGTAAGCCCGTCTTTTAGTTGTGCATCAGTCTCCAGGTTTTAGGCTTCGCATAAATCAAAATGAAGGACAAAAATAAACAGCCAAAAGCTTTCCACAGCAATAACCATCTTAAAAGCAAAGTGAGAGGAGCGCATCTAGGAGAGGATTGGGGAAAGAAAGATGGGCTCTGCTTCCAGGAAAAATCAAGGCTGAGGGAAACTAGAGTCCAGTCTTCTCACACCCAGGGAATATTTATTGAATTGTTCTAAAACCTTGCATAGAGCGGAAATACAAATATGCATAACCAACTCTCAGATGTGTTAGTCTGCTGTTTGCTCAATCAACAAAAGGGCTTTAGATCTTTTTACATCTATCTACAAAAATACATTTTTGTATATTTATGCATATTAATTTTATTTATATTATATATATATATATATATATATATATATATATATATATATATATATGTATACAATTTTTAAAGGAAAATAAAAACTAATGCAAAGTAATGTAAAGAAAGAAAATGAACAGAAAAAAAATAAAAAAGAAAGCTTAAAAGTGCAAGAAAGGGGAATAAAGTTAAAAGCAAGAAAAAAGATAGAATTAATTTCCAATCTTCTTTATAGCAGTTGAAAGTGCAATTATAAATTTAGATCTTGCTGTCTGTAAGATCCACTGAATGTGATAAAGAATCAAATGATTTGTTGTGAGTGTGTTTGAACCTACTGTACATTAAGTTTTCTGAATGTTAGAATGTTTTCTTTCACTGATAATTGATTAATAAGTAGACTCAATTACGAGACAATACTTTCTTGACTTGCTGACTGGGCAAGAATTATAAAGATCCTATGTACACTTAAAACTAGTAGATTTAGATTAAATGAGGACACGTGATTGAATTTCAGAATTTATTTATTCCCATTCCTTTGTGGATTGTACATTTAATGTGTGCTCATCTTCATCTCTACCCCATGCTCAGAAAACAAAGTAAAATGAACCTTGATTGACTTAATAATGTTCTCAAGAAATAATATGGTAAAATGAAATGAAAATTCCTTTTCAACATTCAACACAATTATAGCATAATTAGGCCCATTTCAGCATTTTCTTATGCAATTTAACAGACTAACCATTTACATCTCTGGCTGAAAAGTCAGTCATGAAAAACAAACACACCTGCCAGCAATTTAAAAGGAAGACATATAGGGCTGGACAGGAAATAATATCTTTCCTAATTAAAAACACTAGTTAAAAGCTTCCTGTTTGTTCTTTTGATTGCCCTTAGGAATGACCTTTCCTTCTATCTCCACCATAATTTTTTCACATGTTGGTAAAATGCTTCCTCCATCCACCAAAATGTTCTTGTCAAAAGTGAAAAGATATTCAAGCTGGAGGTGACAGTTCTAACATGGAGAATAAATTCTATATCATGACTGTTGGGCTTCAAGTATAATGAACAGGAGCACTGATTCTTAACCGTTTTTGTTTAATTTTACTTCGTCCAAACTGCATCATAATATATTAATATTGCATTTCTAAATCCACCTCTTTTTATATACATATAATGCATCTGCGGTTACAAACTATTCTCCTTGTCCTGTGGGTCTTTAAAATAGCGTTTTAAATGTATTAAATGTGATTTGGTTCTCTCCTGCATAAGATCACTGTCACAATTCTCAAATCTGATTTAGTTTTTGCTTATGAGAAGATAGGGGCTGAATTACTTTTTGATATTCCAAAACAAAATGGGTAAATTAAACAATATGTGAACTGAATCGAGTACTAACAGCAGACGTATTTCATATTTGCTTCATGATGTTCTATTTCTTCCCTTCTGAAATTGGATGCAAGTCTTTATTTGAGATAAGGGCAGATATTTTGACTCACCCATTTTATTTCTTCTACGCTGTCAACCTTCGGGAGCATCAGGCTAGTAGGAAGAATCTTGGATTTCAAAATGACCTTCATATCTTCTTCTGCAAGACCACTAGACACTGAATTGATCCTAACACACTTCTCCGTCTGACCAGCGTCAAAGTTCTCAAGGGCTTCCACAGTTTTTATTCTAGCTTCTTCCTATTTTTTTTTTGAGAAAGATAAAGAGAAAATAAATGCTTTGTTTTACTGAGAACTAACTTTTTAAAAATCACATTTAATTAAGAAAACAATGGGGAAATTCACCTGCATTACAGATCATGATATACTAAGATTGGGCTAGGTCACATAGTTGCAAGGGTATACCTGGGATTTGGTCAAACAGTCAAGATGGTGAAATTCTGTTTTTTATGCTCATTACGTATGTTATCTTGATCTTTTTGACCATACATTGTGGAAACCCCTGCTCAGATGCTACTGTTTTTTTTTAAAAGCAATCAGGCTTAGGCACAATTTAATGTGTTTAATCCATTATTCGTGAGTCATAGCAGATGGCAGCACCTAGAGCTCTTTGGGAGAAGGGCGGTATAGAAATCAAATTATTAAATTAAATTAAATTAAATCTTTGAACAACTTGAACAGGGTTGGATCTCACTGGCACTTGGATGGGATGATCCCATTGTAGAGTCCTAAGGCTATGTATTTTTTTTTCTTCCAAGCATTTTCTCACATGTGCAGGATCCACTTTTTAAAGATCAACTGAGTATCAATCCATTTGGTTGCAACAGGAATTGATTGACCAACTGCCTTGAAGTCATGAGCTGAGAGAGAGAGTGACTTTCATACCTATTACAAAACTAGAGTCTCCAGGTTTCCGTCTTGGTTCCTTAGCCACTAGACCAAGCTGGGTCTCTAGCCTAAGGCTATAGACTAAGATGGAAAATAACTCCCTTTACCCTCCCCCAAAATCTAGAATCTTTGTTTTTATGATAGTTTAAATGTGATTTTTATATTTGTTGTAACAGTGTGTATTTTAATATTTTATTGCTTGTTGAGTACCATCTGAGTCACCTTTCAAGAGATGGGAGACCATGTAAATTTGATAATAAATAAATAAATAAATAAATAAATAAATAAATAATAGATGGCTATTTCCATAGTGTGAACATAAAGTAATATAGATGCATAGTGACCAGAGGTCAAACTCATCTTGAAAGAGACTTGCTTTTTTCTAAAGGGATCATGATAATTACTGATCTAATGAAAAATATGATTGGATCCCGAAGTGGATAAGTAGCTCTGCTCATACATGATTGATCTTCATTATTCATTAACCTTGGCCAAGTACTGATGGGTAATGTAATTCAAGGACAGATGAATTAACTTGGTCCAATAGCTAACATATAACTGAATGTCAATAGTGAAAAGATTAATGATGTTTATAGTTAAGACAACATTTCTCACATTATACTATGTTATATATACTAATCATATATTATTCAGAACCAGTTTGGTATAGTGGTTGACGCATCAGGCTAGAAACCAAGAGATCACAAGTTCTAGTCCTGCCTCAGGCACTAAGCCAACTGGCACTATAAGGCACTTATTGGAGAGCTAGGTGGCATAAAAATGTAATTTATTAATTATTGGAGATATATTGGGTCAGTAAATTGTCATGTGGTTCATTAGTACCTAGGTCAAAACAATTTAAAAATACAGCATAAAATATTAAGATTGCTTAAACAAGACTTCAACCCAGCCTTGGATGCAGAAAAGATTTAAAAATGTGTTCTGCATTAAAGAGTCTGAAAAAATAGTAGTTTACAGTTGTCAGGACTGATGAGGCTAAGATTCACAAGATTGCTGTAAAAAAGCTGTTATGATGCACTGATTTGTAGCATGAATGTATGTTTAGAGAGAAAAAAGCAATGCCCCTCACCAGAAAGTGTGAAAAAGGAAGGTTAATGACTAAAAACAATCATCAGATGACATTTACCATCCCTTTATCTGTGTTACTTCAATATGGGGAGATTTCTAGGCACTTTCTTAGTGAATTAGGAGCACTTTTTTGTGGTTTCCTGAGACTGGGAGATTTTCTTTCAAACTTCTGCTGGGGTCTTTTTTTAATAGTATCCTCACTCTCCCAGCCCAGTGGGATGTGGGACATAATGAATTCTTTCAAAATTATGAGATTGGCTTTTTTCCACTTCTTGCACTGAAAAATCTATTGTACTTTAAGGAACACTACAATAGACCATTGTTTCTTAAATTTTGTTCTTAGGACCCATACCTACTTTTAAAAATTATGGAGGATTTTGTTTGTATGGATTACATTTATCAATATTTAGCATATTAATTAAAATTGGCATATGCAAAATTTATTGATAGAATCACAAAGGTAACAATATTAAATTGATTCAATGTTAACAATTTAAAAAAGACTATTTTTAACAAAAATAATGAGAAGAGTGCCATTGTTTTAAATTTTTGTAAACTGAAATATTTGATTTTGTAGACTGCTTAGAACAGAGTTCCCCAACATTTCTGGCTTTGCAGTCTGGCGGGGAGAAGAGAAGATGGTTCCGCGCAAGTGGCCGGCAAGCACGCATGCATGCACGCAGCTCCATTTGAGTGAACAGCATGCATGTTTGCCTGCCGCTCATGCAAATGGAGCGTGTGCACCCACGTGCTCGTCCGCTGCTTGTGCAAGTGAGGATGCATGTGTGGATGCATGTGCTTGCCCGCCATTTCCATTGCCCAGTTACAATCCCCTCATGGCCCACTAGTGGGCCATAGCCCACAGGTTGGGGACCCTTGGTTTAGAGGATCTCGGGGGACCCTCTTCAATAGACACTGCAAAAGATCATTCTGCTTATGCCATTTAGTGCTAGATTTCAACGGATGCAAGCAGGTGATATTCTACTTTGCAATATAAACACAAATGACCCACAAATGAAGTATTAGGTATCCACATGAAGCCAAATTACAGGACTTAACAAACATAGGCAAAATATTTGCTCTAGTGGCCTCTGCCAATATGGAGTGATCTCCTACTGCCAGAGAAACAGTGCAAGCGTTTGATGGGCTTCTCCAATGTTCTGATGCAGTGTTGTCCACTTTGGTGGATCAAAAAAAGTCAAGATAGCAAAGATGATGAACTAAAAAAAATGGTGCTACCATTTTGTATATTTACCTCCACTCTTCCACTCTCCATAAAAGCCCTAGTTCTGAAAGGATTTTGGGGGAAGATAGAAAGGGGGGAAAACAACATGAGTGAGTTGTTCTCCTTTTGTGTATGTCTGCCTGCCTGCATCTCTGTCTGCCTACCTTCATCGTTAATCAAAGGTAGGTTTTAAGCTTGGAAATATCTAATTAAATGCTGCTGAATTACCTATCTTCTATGTAGAAATAATTACTTTTACAAAGAAGCGTCAACTAAGCATGAACCCTGTCCACCCACCAGAAATCACAAGTGATAAAGCTTGGACACAGATTAACCACCTCACTGAGAACTTGTCCATCAGTCTGTTGCTGTTGATAATCTTCAAATATGTCCCTTTTCTATAACACAGCTCAAAATAACCAACCAGCAATGAAATTACTGTTATTCACTATATTTCAACAGAAAAATGTGTTACTGTGAGAGATTTTATGCTCATGCCATCTGTTGGGTGCAGGATAGATATTTCATAGAACCATTACATTCTAGCATTGTCCATTTTAAAGGAAATACGATTCCTTAGCAACACGAAGACACATTGTTACTTTAGTATATTTTCTTATTAGGTTTCAATCAAAAATTGTGAAGGAATGCACATTTGGTACTTCTAGAAGCTGTTGTCATTTTCAATGTCCATTTATTCTATTTTATTATTTTTAGGTCATCAATCTCAATTTTTCATCATTAACAGCAATAAGGGCGCTGAGTTTTAATAGTCTTCTTAACTTAATTTAATTTAATTTAATTTAATAACATTTATATACCGCCCTTCTCCCTGAGGACTCAGGGCGGTTCACAGGGCAGAATAAAATACCAAATACAAACATTAAAAAAAGATTAAACGGTTGCCCTAGTTAAAACAATAGGAGTACAATTCTAAAAACCCCAGGATAAAATTAAGAGACCAAAGATAAAACAACCCCACCGATCCCCATCAGGCTAGGCCAGCTTGTACAAACAAAAACGTCTTGAGATCGCGACGAAAGGAGCGAAGATCGGGCGCCATCCGGAGCTCTACCAGTAGCTGATTCCACAGCTCCGGAGCGCCCACAGAGAAGGATCTCCCCCTGGGGGCCACCAATCGACATTCTCTGATCGGTGGTACCCTGAGGAGGCCCTCTCTGTGGGAACGCACAGGGCGCAGGGAGCTTGATGCCGGCAGCAGATGTTCCCTAAGGTACTCCGGCCCCATGCAATGGAGGGCTTTAAACACCGTTACCAGTACCTTGAATCTCACCCAGAAGACAACTGGCAACCAATGCAGCTCACGGAGCAGAGGTGTAACGTGGGAGTATCGGGAGACTCCCAACACAACTCTCGCGGCTGCATTCTGTACCAGTTGGAGCTTCCGGGTGGTCCTCAAGGGCAGCCCCATGTAGAGAGCATTGCAGTAGTCCAGACGAGAGGACACGAGCGCATGAGTGACCGTGCACAAATCATCCCGGCTAAGATAGGGCCGCAACTGGTGCACCAGGCGAACCTGGGCGAAGGCCCCCCTAGTCACAGCTCCTATATGGTCTTCCAAGGTGAGCCGTGAATCTAGGAGGACTCCCAAGTTGCGAGCCCTATCTACGGGGGGTAATAGTTCACCCCCCATAGCCAGAGGTGGAATGTCCGAATAGACCCGGGATGAAGGGATGCAAAGCCACTCAGTCTTGTCGGGGTTGAGTTGAAGTCTGTTCCTCCCCATCCAGACCCGAACCGCCTCCAGGCAACGGGACATCACGTTGAGGGCATCACTGGGGTGGTTTGGGGTCGAAAAGAAAAGTTGGGTATCATCAGCGTACTGATGATACCCAACTCCAAAGCCACAAATGATCTCACCCAGCGGTTTCATGTAGATGTTGAACAGGAGAGGCGAGAGGACCGACCCCTGAGGAACTCCACAAATGAGAGACCTCGCGGTCGACCTCTGCCCCCCTGCCAACACCGACTGCGAACGTCCCTGGAGATAGGAGGAGAACCACTGTAAAACTGTGCCTCCCACTCCCAGTCCCCTGAGACGCCGCAGCAAGATACCATGGTCGATGGTATCGAAAGCCGCCGAGAGGTCTAATAGGACTAGAACAGAGGAATTCCCCCTGTCCCGAGCCCTCCAGAGATCATTCACCAGCGCGACCAATGCCGTCTCCGTGCTGTGCCCGGGCCTGAAACCCGATTGGTACGGGTCTAGATAATCCGCTTCATCCAGGACCAGAGGGAGCTGATGCGCCACCACACTCTCAACAACCTTCGCAAGAAAGCGAAGGTTGGAGACAGGACGAAAGTTGTTCAATACAGCTGGGTCCAAGGCAGGCTTCTTGAGGAGAGGCCTCACCACCGCCTCCTTCAAGACGGCGGGGAAGATACCCTCACTCAGAGAAGCCGATATAACTGCCTGGAACCAGCTGCGTGTCCTCTCCCGGGCTGCATAGACCAGCCAGGAAGGTCACGGGTCCAATAAACATGTGGTGGTGCTCACTTCCCACGCATAATCATGTGTGCAGGTCATTCAGTGGAATGCATATGAAATGAACTGGAGAAAACCCATGAAATAGTATCCTTCTCTTTATGATAGAACTTCTTTTTAGCTTCAGCTAAAAAATGAGGAATTAAGAAGAATTCCTGCCATTCCTACCATTTCAATTAGTGGAATGTTTGGGGTCCTTAATTTGAAAAAAGATAACTTCTGTCTTCTCACTTCAGTGACACAGCTGTCTGCCTAATTTTCTGGCAACAATGCTTTGTCTTTCTAGCGTCTAGTTTTGGTATTACCTGGAAGAATCCCATCCAAATATTTAATCAGGATTAAACCTGCTTAATTATAAACAGGTAAAGCCAGCTGGGTGTTGCCATCTGTGGAGACCAATGTGTATTATATAAAAACACGAGTCTTATTCTCCTATCATATAATCCAACATTTATGTTTATATATGTGATTGCTGTCTTTCCTCTAAGATCACAGAGTGACTTGCATGAGAATTTCTCTTCATTGTATACCAACAGTAATACCCAGCGAGCTAGGCAGGATTAAAGGAGTGTGATTGGTCCTAAGTCCCAAGTGAATTTTTTGTGATAGAGTCTGGACATGAATCCACTTGAACCCATTAGGAAATGATGGAACTATTTATATCCATACAGAAGAACAATATAAAGCAACGGTCTGAAAATAAATTGGCTGCAATATTGTGTGATGCATAACATCAAAACATTTCTTCTCATCTGTTCCTGTAATCCAGTGTTAGTGTTCAGTCTTTGCAAGGGTTTTTAATCTTAGTTGCATCTCCCTGTGCTAGGAGCTCCTTAGAAACATAATCTCTGTAAGTAAAAGATAAAGATAATCAAATACACAGAATAGCCCAAAGCATACACTCTACTAGAGAGAGGTTCCTTGAAGATGGGCTCCAGCATGAGTCCGAAAACTCTGGTCCTGGGGTTGACCCATATTGGATCCTTCAACATTGTCCTGGGACAAGTATAGTTGCCTTAATTCATGAAAGATAATCAAGTCTAAAGAAACCATCTTGCATATTCATGTTCATCAATCCTATAGCAGTAGAACTGTTTTTATTCAGTTATTACAAGGGATTTTTGTGAAAGACATTTCAGAGGGAAACTGCATGCCTTGGCTATTAACTCCACATTAAGGCCTAGTGAATATATGCTTTACTCATGAAAACCTATTTAAAAACCTACATTCTATGACGAGTCTACATTGACCATGTAAGATAGCCCCTTTGTTTGCCACAAGAAAGACCCTGCAAAGATGAATGAGCTGTGCTTACAAATTGAATGTCTGCACAATTCTGAACTAGTTGAGCTAATACGGAAAGGAAGCAATCAACACATTTACTTGGAAGTATATGCCACAAAAACCAGTGCAATTTATTTCTTGATCTAAATGTTTAGGATTGGGAGTAATTCCTGGAAAAAGTAGAGAGACGTTTAACATTTTCTCTCATTCACAACAATAAGAATACCAAAGTGATAAAATGCGTATTATGGTATCATGAGCTCTGTCCTTTTTTACTTACATACTGGTGCCACACACAGTGCATAAAGGATAGAGTTTGTATTGTAACATTACAACTCATGTTTTGCTATTTGCTCACCTCCCACCCCCGTGGATGCCTATAAATGCTCTTCAAATTTGCTTGAAGAACAAGTTTTAGACCCGTCTAATGAACCTCTTTTCAAAGTAGAAATTAGTTTGTGCATCTTTGTATGCATATGTGCACATGCACACACACAAAATAACCACTATAAATCATAAAAGCATTTTGCACTTTTGATGTTTGGGTAGGCTTACATCAAGCCTCTTCAAGGAACGATAACTGCAGAATGCTGTGAATTGCAATGTAGAATATGGAGCTATATTTCAAGGTTGCCGTGCTGCTTTTGTCAATCACTCCAGCCCACTGCAAATATCTTGTCTTTAAGATTTCTTTTGAAATAGTAACTGTCCTAGGATTTATTAAATCAACATATTAGTATTCTTATTATTTCCCATTTACTTTGCTATTTATTCACTATGTTCTATCTCACCATTTTTTCCTGAAGGCATAAGGCCCAGTCATATATTTTAAGCTCATGAGACTCTACTGCCCCTATTTGGAATTAATGATATGCAATAGTTCGTGCAAAAAAATTTCTGCATTTGATTAAATTTAATAATAATTTAATTAAATGATTATCCCTCTGTCCCTCTGTAGCTTTGGTCAGGATATGGCACTCATAACAATATATCACATGCACTTAAGTTTGAGTTCTGAATTAAGCTCTCCTTTCCCCCCTCAATGCTACAGGAATCTTTTTCTGCTTAGCATGTCTTCATTCTAAAGCTCCATCAATTCCTACTACAGTAGTATAATTCAAACGTCTGTTAAAATTTGAATTGTAATTTGCCTAAGCAACGAATAATTCAAAAGTGAACATTTAACACCTAGATTCTATGTTGATAAGACAACGAATACATCTGTTTTAAGCAGGATATGGTTAAAAGAAATTTTTAAAAAATGCAAGTGTATGCTATTAATCATATCCTTTTAATATCTTATCTCTGACCTAATGTTCACAGTGATGTCTGTTACAACACGGTGGAGATGTAGCCATTTTCCTACCAAAGCACTGATGATGAATCAAGCATCACCACAATAAACAGAGATTGAAATTTAGGAATATACATGCATTTGGTTCAATTGGCAACCATTAATGCTAATAACCAGCATCTTCACAAGTTACTAGTTCTGAATCATCTGCAAAGAAAACAACATCCATCTACTTTTACACTCCAGTGGATGAAGTGGGTCCTCGCAGCGGGACCGCACAGACTTTGCCATCTGGAGAATAAATGGAGTGTGAAGTACAGTATAGCTTGGGACCAGGGTCAGTGGCAGCAGCTCAGCAGTTATTTCATTAGTTCCAAACTTTCAGGGATTAAAGCAATCTCAGTTCTATAGTCAGATAGGGGAATAAGACAGACTGGGGTATAAAAGGACGTTGAAGATGAAGCCCCATAGGGTTATTTATAAAACTATCAAATATAAACAGCCCAAAACAAATGCCTTAACTAAACAGCATGATCACACAATATCTGGATTAGCATCCTAAACAAGAAGTCACACTACTGATCTCAGTATACACACCTCCTCCCCCTTGAAATCAGAGAAATGGGCACAGAACTGGGGGAGGGGGAACAGAATGCCAGTAAACATGTCTTTACCGATCATTTTTCCCAGATGTGGAAAAAAAGAGGTACGTTTTTTTCAGCCTTGAGGTAGATTTGCCAAACACACCAGATTGCAAGGACAAAGCCTTTTTGGCAAATGTATTCTTTTTTATTGGCATTAATGGTGATAGTGATTTTTTGTTAACTGTAGTACTGGAGGGAGTTGACCATCCACACTATAGTCCAAATGCTGTCAGACACCCCCCCATCCCCTTTTCATGCTATTGCCATGGGGTGAGGGGAAGGGGAGAAAAAAAATCATTGTTCTATGACATGTGGCTTTTGCAGAGGTAAATGCCAGTTAAACGTCAGAAAGTAATGGACAAATTAATGGTGCTAAATATAACAAAGAGGCATAGATCAGAACTGAGCTTTGTTCGGGTATGTGAGCTTGAATGGCTGTGCAAAGCAGCACCCCAAGAAGACTGTTTAATTACAGTACCTTTCAGTGCATGAAATGTTAAAAATCTGATCTGGTATACTGGCAAGCAGATTGTAGCTTCTGCCTGATAGTTAAGGGTAACTCCATATATTTCAGATGGCAGTAGAAAATTAATTACTGTAGTCGCAGCTAGAGTTAGCTGTTTTGTGACAGGACTGACATGATAAAACATGCAATTATGATTTAATGTTAGCCCCTGTAGTGGTTTGTTTATTCAGCCTGACACTGCTGAGGCTTTTGTCTCTTGTCTATACCAAGAATCACCATACTCTGGATTTCAGCTTTTCTTTGTCAAAAGCAACCTACATATTTCTTAAGGAGGCCATTAGTCCTGCAGGATTACTTGGTGCCAAGAGCAAAACTTATTTCACAAGCTGATGCCCCTTCTCTAGAAATGCCAGGGTTTAAACAGCCTGGTCATTTTCTTTCCCATTTCCCTGCTGAGAATGCGACTGGGACAAATAATCACATTACTGTGTTTTTTGTTTTTTTTTTTAAAAAGCAAAAGGGATAGGTGGGTGAAGGCAAATAATGAGAACAATTTAGCTACCATTTTTGTTCTAAAAAAAAGCATCTTGAAACATAGTTTGTAATGGCTCTCTCCTATTCTCCAAAGCTAACAAAACATATTAAGGAAGCAGTCAGAATTGAATCTGGAGATCCTGCCCCAAATAAAATAAGTGATGCATTTATTGCATGAATAACCTGATTTTTAAAGCAAAGAATAGAAAGGCAGGATTATCCATTCTTTTTGTTAGATTACTCCTCCTTTTTTAACAAATGAAAAACAGACATCAACCTTGCATTTCATTCCAAGCTACATATGCAACATTAGTAAACATGGAAGGATTTAAAGAAACTTCCATATTTCAATTAAAACAACCCCATCTTATTTCTTTCATATTTAAATTATAGTTGTCCCATTAATTAAAAAAAACTTATAAATATATATTCTTTTTAAAATCCTGTAACCTAATCGAGACTAAAAACTGAATGGAACAGAAACCTAAGTTTGTCTCTAATATAAGGTCACCACTTACAGGGGGGTTAAAAGGTCAAAATGAGGGTCACAATCATGTGTTTGATGCCCCGCCTCTCTTTATATGTATTATGGCCACCACCTTTATTTTTTAAAATCCTCTCTTCTTCCCCCACCTAGAAAAAAATCACTGCTTTACTAGAAATACTACTAGAAATAGAAATGTTAGGTGAAATAACACTAGGGTTTATTTTCAGAGGCAATTTTGTATTCTTTGAAATATAGCATTTAATCTCAAGATTTTAATTTTGGAAACAGTTAAGGTTATCAGGATTTTTGGAGATGGGATTCTTCTACCCAATGTCCTCTCTGTAGATCAAGCAGACACAACATTTATTTATGTCTATTCACTCCCAGCCCACACTCATTGTTTATTTCAAGCCTAAAAGGACAGATACAACAGGAAGACATGAATAACCAGTATTGAATCATCAGTTGGCATAGACCAAGATATATGTCCAAATAATGAGTTCTTTTTGTTTGAAACTAACAATTTTGGTTAGTTTATGACTTAGTGTATTGTGTGAAACCATAAAAATGACTAATTAAATAATCACATTAAAAACACATCACATAAATACCTCCAGCTAATATGTTTACCAGAAGATGGTAGAGGACAGGAAGGCCTGAAGGAACGTTGTCCGTGGGGTTGTGATGGGTCGGACACGACTTCGCAACTAACAACAACAACCAAATATGTTTATATATTTTTTCTCCTGAAGATCCACCTCTACAAATGTGAATAATTAACATGGCAAAGAAATGTTTGGAGGCCTTCTGAACCTAATTAATTACAAAATAAAGACTATGACATCCTGTTGGTGTGTACTTGTCTGGAGACCCAGAAGCAGGGCGGATGCAGAATCAAAGAGCTTCCATATTGATGCGTTGATCAACTAGATACATTACATCTTCCCACTTTATTTCCCATCTCTCTCTTCATGAATGCAAGAAGGTAAAAAATAAATTGGGCACCTAATACTATGATAGCCCCAGGATTACTTTTGTAAAAATTAATTCGCTCTATTAAAGATTAAAACCTTAAAAGATTGGCGAAGTGATTAGAATGCAGTAATGCAGGCTAATTCTGCCCACTGCCAGCAATTGGATTCTCATCAGCTCAAGGTTGACTCAGCCTTCCATCCTGAGGTTGGCAAAATGACTCAGATTAGTGAGGGCTGTAAAGCACTGTGAAGTTATATATATGTCTAAGTCTTATTGCTATTGCTATTGCAAAACAAACAGACCCTATAGTCTTCCTTTTTCTTCATGTCCTTTGGTGGGATTCTTACAATACCCCTCCAAACCCCACATTTTCACAATACATTGATAAAGTTAATCTGCTTAATTAAGGTGACTCATCTTAATACTGATGGTCTTCTAGACTATAAGGCTCTTCTGAAAAGTCTGATCTTGGTTCTTCCCTTCCACGATCTTCTGCTCGGCCACTGTCCTAAGGTGGATTAACTCCAGTCACTCTGATTTGCCCTGCTAGAGCACAACTAGAGAGCTTGCAAAGAGAGGCACACTCACAGTCTTGGTATAGTAGCCAAGGACAGTAATTGCAATATGCCCAGCCCAGCTGGGGAATACTTTCTCTGCAAATAGTCCCCCCACGTTTCTCTTGAACCTGCTATCTTGCTGCCATAGCCACCACATCAACCAGCTTGGATTGAGGCACCAATCCAAGAAACTGGAACAGTTGGCATTCAGAATCATACATTTTTAAAAGTTATGTGGAAAAAAAATCCAGCTGGGCACAGCTTTAAGCATTTAAATGGAGACATCTCTAGGAAAACGATGGACATATGGTAACCCTAGTAAGTACTTGCTCTCTCTTGACAACATACAAACTCATCCTCAGGCATGCAAATACACTGTTATATTTGGCATCTCCTACAGCCATTTGAATTCTCCTACAGAGATGTTTTTCACATTCTGTCTGTAGTACATGCTTTTCTATATATTTAGCTAATTTAGGCATGTAAGCAAATCATTGCCATAAGCAAAAAAAAAAAAAACCCAAAAAACCTAAAAAACCACCACAAAATAATTTGAGTACTTCAGGAAGAAGGTGTTTCTTATTTTGTGGTTTTTTTAATTGCCTCTTCAATAGCCTTGAAGAGGTGCTGATACCGATTTCTGTAATATGTTAGTGCACTTAGTGGCATAAGTGTCCATATGCTTCCAGTATGAAATAGGTGCCAAAAATGCAAGTACAGTAGCCCAGAAACTCCATCATGGAATTGTAATTGGAGTCAGCTTGTGTATCAGTTGGATTAAAGGGATTCACAGACGCTTAATTTTAGCCCATAAAACCCAGGCCAAGGCTCACAGAAACTCCAGTTCATTCTGAAGTCTACTCCTGTAGATTTCTGCAAGTAGGAGTGTTTCTGTGTTCGAATGCTTCTTCATCCAAAGAAAACTATTATTTTTCACAAAATAAACCAATACAAGAAAAGGTGAAAATAGGCTAAAACTCTTCTGCCTGTAATTTAGTATAAACTAGGTTCTTTTTTCTGGTGGAAATAGATATTAATATTTGATCCATCTTTGATGAGACGTTCAGATAGTCCTCAACGTACAATCACAACTGAGCCCAAAATTTTTGTTGTTAAGTGAAACATTTGTTAAGTGAGTTTTGTCTCATTTTACAACAATTCTTGCCACAGTTGTCAAGTGAATCGCTGCAGTTGTTAAGTTAGTAACCTGGTTGTTGAGTGAATCTGGTTTCCCCATGGACTTTGCTTGTCAGAAGGTCGCAAAAGGTGATCACATGACCTTGGGACACCGCAACAGACATTAAATATGAACCGGTTGCCAAGCATCTGAATTCTGATCACATGATCATGGGGAATGCTGCAAAGGTCATAACTGTGAAAAATGGTCATAGGTCACTTTTTTAGACTGTTGTAACTTTGACCGGTCACTAAATGAACTGTTGTAAGTCAGCAACTACCTGTAATACATTCTTAGCAGTATTTTCCATGAATTTAGATCAAAAAGTTTGGATTTGTTAGAGAATATGGTCTTGAACGCAAGCAAGCAGCTGAAAGAACATTGAGCAAATGAATAGCAGAATGTTCCATGAAAAGTATACATTTTCATACTATAACTGAAAAGCTATAAATGAATGCTAATTCAGATATTTGGAGTAAAAGGAAGTTTTATTGAGAAGTCATGGGGATAGAAAAGCCTCTGTTTTACTTAAACTATGTCTTGAAGAGAGGGAAGCCCGAGGGAGTGACAGAGGGCAGATTCCAACTTTTGGCTTGGTCCCTCTCCATTTCCTGAGCACTGTTCCTACAGAAATGGATGACATCATCCTACTCCCAGCCCATTGCAAATGTTCCCAGTGCCCAGGTTTTCCAACTTGGGTTCAAACTTACTTCTTTTATGATTTGAGTCATCTTAAGCCTTCCATTTCGGCAGCAGACACGTTTTAATTGGCGGCAGTGCCTGGGACATACCCTCCTCTCCAGCAGATCTTTCATCCTGGACTGCTGTGTTGTCTGCTGATGGGCTGTTGTTGGTGTTTTTATCATTCTGCAGTTGATCCCATGATAGCCCATTAAGTCAAGGAACCATCTGCAACTCCAGGAGTTGAAACTTCATTCCACCCTTACGTCTCTCTTTTAGGTTCTGCCTAAGCAGAGTGAAGTATACTCCCCTAGCTTTCCTACCCACTACCTAAAGTAGTACAAACCTTTTCTTTCTATTTATTTATTATTATTTTTTTTAATATATTTAAGTTGCCGGGTAGGAACATTGCTACTTGGTTTCTGCAAAAATTAACTCTCAGTTCCTCCTTGCTACACATTTTCTATGGATCTACCGAAGAATGTAGAAACAACAACAAACCCCCAATCACAATCGATATCCTATTGCTTTGACCACTGTAAAATTGGGACTATAATGATACCATAAGGGAAAGAAAAAAAGAACAAGAAAACATCTGTGTTAGTGTCAAAGGAAATGATGTCAGGTGGGAATGGGTGAATTAAGGCATCCATGTCTGTACAGAAGGGAAGAGCAAAAAGCAGAAGAGAGGGGGGGGTGAAACGGGGGGGGGGAGAAACTGGATTTACTTAACAATCGCAAGAGCCACTTAACAGCTGCAGTGATTTGCTTAGGAACTATGGCAAAAAATTTGGCATGATTCACTTAAAAACTGACTTGCTTAGCAATAGAAATTCTGGTCCCAATTATGGTTGTAAGTCAAGGATTACCTGTAAAGAGACCACGTGTGAAGACCTGCTCTTCACTTACCCTTGTTGTCAAAGAAGTCCATCAAGGCAAAGAAGCAACCCAAGTTCTAAAATGTGTATATATGCAGAATCTTTGCATGAAAAATCACAGGCAAGCCTAAATTTCACTGCCACTTTTAGAGATGCAGTTGAAGTTTGAAACATATTTAGCTTAGTCTCATTGGGCTGTTTAGCAAAAGCATGTAGTCCAATTGTAACCACTGAGTATTGCTTCATACTGAGTTTTTTTTTTTAAATTACTTTTTCTAATCTTACAATACAATATTTAATTTGCACAGTTTGTAATCAGAAAAAATATAGCAATTGTGACTTCTATACAAAAGGCCTCTTCACACCCTTAATTATGTCCTTTTTCAAACAAAATTAATCTGTCTCAGCAATGTTTTATAGCCATTGCAACATGGAAGGAAAGTCTTCCAATATGTTGTATAATCATTGCCACCATTAAAAAAAATCTTTAACAAACTTAATTTTTTGTGCTGGTAAAAGGAGAGATTCCAGAGCATTTGACATATAATTTCCTGATTGATTTCTAATTCAAAACAAAATTGGATACCAATTAAATATTAAATTAAACATGAATAGCATTTAGCAGCTTGTACTTCCAATAATTTAAAACATTTATTCTTTAAACTTTAACTAATAGTGACTGAAAGCAGATGGGACAGAGTGTCAGCACTGGAGGACTATGGCAGATATCTTTACCAGTATGGCACATGAGACTGTGGTCACTTGCCTTAAGTCTGGACAAGGTATGTTTGACTAATACCATCAGATTTTCTAAAACGAACTGAAATAATGAATCATGAATTCATGTGATACAATTAAGCACACATGCACTAACATATAATTTTATACTCTTTGACTAGACCAGAGGCCTAGCTAGCTTAACTTGGCAAATTATGGCTTATTTTAATAACCATAATATGCTGCCCTTAATTGCCTTTTTATAAATTAAAAAGTTGTATGTTGCAACTTTTCCAGCTCCCTGATAATGTGATGGCCTCTTTAATAGTGACTGAAGGATAGTAATGATATGGTGATTTTACACTGTGTTTGTCTCAAAGTTGCATAAGTATCACACAGATTGATTTACTATTTTATCACCATTCTTGAATCTTCCTTCCAGTATTTTGTTTGTGAACTGCCCAGGATTATGCTACTAAGATGTGCAGCTATCCAAACCCAACCCAACCCAACCCAACCCAACCAAACCAAACCATATTTTAGAACAACCTTGTAAGCTCTGGAGATACGTTCCACATAATTTAGACTACTGTTCTGAACTTCTTATTTATAATATCTTATTCTGTCATGTATCTCTCCCTCCCTCCCTCTCATATTTAGGGATTGCCCCTCTCCCTCATAGAGCAACTCTTATCTGAAAGAGACATGGGAACTGTATTGCAGGTTCTGCAGTTTGAAATTGAGCAAACCTTTCATCTGTGTATGTTAATGCTTTTTATTTTCCAACTTTGATATTCTGCCAAATATCACAGTATTATAAAATGCTGGTTTTAATTTTTAAAACCCTGGGTGGCTTCTATTGGATTATTCAGCTTATTAGCTGCCTTCATAGCTGGTTGATCCATCTATTTCTCACCAAAAAGATTGAGGTGGGTGATTATTATTAAAAAAGACTTTTAGAATGGGACTCCAACTATTATTGTTGTTGTTGCTGTTGTTGTTTTTATTGTTGATGATGATTTAATCTTCAATTCGATTCACAGTCTGGGACTGGTAAAAACTTACCAGTTCAAATCCTAACCAAAGACCTAAGAGCTATTAAGGTAGCGTCTGTATAGCCAGTTCTGAGTAGGGTGTTTTTTGCAACGTCAGGATATTCAGGTCTAATAAATTCAAAATTCCCATGTATCTGGGCAGCCCTTTGGGTATTGCTCCAAGGGCTCCTATTACTATAGGTACAGCCATTGATTTCTTCCTCCATAGTCAGTCAGCTTCAGGGTTTTTTTCAGATTTATTTTTTTCTAGCTGTTTCTCTTCAATTCATGCATCACCTGGAAATGCAATATCAATGAACCAGATGTTTTTCTTTTCCACAATAGTGATGCCAGGCGTGTCGTGGGCCAGAAATCTGTCTGTTTGGATCCAAAAGTCCCACAGTATCTCGACTTGCTCATTTTCAAAAAGTTTGTGAATTTGATATTCCCAGTAATTTTTGCTGCATTCGAACTCAAACTTCTGGCAAAGCTTCCGATGTATAATTTTGGCAGCTCAATGATGATGATATTTTAAAGTCATTTAATAACAAAAGTTTTCTAGGTAGGTTATCTAAATAACTGGGAATACTTGGATGTGTTTCCAACAAGTTTCGCTAATGCTTTTTTTAAAAAACACTAGTTGAAAGTCTTTTTATTTGCTAAATGTATTTGTTGTAATATGTGCTCTTTTTTCTCTTTTTTGGAAATTTTTTCATGTTATATTTGAATTTTTGGACTTCCTGGATGATAAGGCTTTGATTATTATGATGGTTAAATATATTTGTTTCAATATGTTTCAATACTAGTTGTTGGAGATCATGATTAAAAGGCTGTTAATCATTTATATCCTAACTTTGGGCTTATTGGAGCATTGAGTTGGCTACTGTGAGAGAGAGGTGGATTGCATGTGCGTTTAGTCTGATCATGGCTGTCCAACCTATTTCCCTACATTTGTATATGAACATTTTCTGACAGTTTACTCTAGAATCTAGATGCATATGTAGTATATGTACATCCAGGAAATAAAATAACCAAATAGATAATGGCCCAGTAATTGTTGTTGTTATAATTCTTTAGAACTCTTTATTACTGCAATGTTGCTTTTTTAGTATTAAAAAGTAACATATTAGCTAAACAACTAAAGATAGCTTGTAGTATATCTTTCAGTTGTGTTTGGCATTCTTTTTCCACCTCCCTTAAGAATTTACATCTCCAATGCTGTTTCTGTCCTCATTTTTTTTAGAAAGGTACATATGTGTATTTAGTTATGTAAAACTTTTTATAATAGAACATAATTACCTTGTAGAAGATGAAAGTTTTCTTGCTGATATTTAGCCAAAATGTACACAGCCATAAATTTTCTTTTACATTTGCGCTACTTATACTACTTTTTTACAGATCTACATACAGAAAATAAATTTGTCTTTTTCATGACTACCATCCCTTTTCTACTAGTTTTTAACAATCTTATCTACTTATCTTACAAGGATAAATAGAATAGATTGTTCTATTACTAGAACTTTTTTACTTCTATTACTAGAAGGGGTATGATACTTGTTCGCCTCCTCGTGGTGCACCCTGGATAGCGCAACAGTGTGAACTAAAGGAACTAGCAACTGCTGGCAGCCAAACTATTCTGTAGACTTTCAAAATACATGGCAATGAAAACAAAAAATGGACCTTTTCAGGGCCAAATGACAAGAGAGAGCCAATATATTTCCAAACTTTTATTGGACAGTAACATAGATATAGCCAACATCCAAGAAATGCACATAGAAAACGACAAGAGGCAAAATTCATGAGTATGACCTGTTGAGAGCTGTTGCAGCAATGGCGTCCCTATATATGTCAGAAGGTATGTAGAGAATGCCTCCTTATTTTCAGCCTCTACCAACAACAATACACAAGAAGTAGTTTGCAAACTAAACGATCTAAGAACTAAACATCTACAAACCACCTCTGACAGCATGGCCATAGAATATCAAGCCACACCCAACAATCAATGCAGGTGACTTCACTAGCCATCACATTAATTGAAAATACCATTCCACTGATGACAATGTTAAACAATTGGGCCACAGCAAATTGGGCCACAGAAAACAAAGAATTGGATTGGTAAATTTCTCTCAGATGTATTTTCCAATGGCTGCCTCCCACCAGAATTCAAAATAGTTAAAATAATATCACTTCTAAAACCTGATAAACTACAACACAAAGTTGAAAGCTACCGCCCAATCACCCTTTTGAACTCGTGCTACAAACTCCTGGAAAATTAATTATAAACAGGATAGGCCCCATAATAGATGAACATCTGCCTATGGAACAAACCACTTTCCAACAAAACCATAGTTATCTAGACCAGGTGCTAAGCTAATAGGCTATATTGAAGCAGGATTTCAATGAGGCCTCAAAACCATGGCCGTGTTCTTAGTCCTAACTGGGGCATACGACATAGTTTGGAAGAATGGGTTGTTACACAAACTGTGCCATATTATCCTGCAAAAATCTCTATTGACTAATTAATAACACGCTGAGGGATAGGTCCTTTCAGGTAATAATAGGAGACAACCTAAGTAAAGATTAAACAATGGCCTCCCACAAGGATCTCTAATGACACCTACACTGTTCAACTTATACATATCAGATATGCTGATGACAAGAGGATGCAAATTGGATATGCTGATGATTTGGCCATAGTAGTACAAGAAAACACATGGAGGTGGCTGACAGCCTCCTGTCCAAAGATCTTAAAATCTTAGGAAAATTCTTCACTGACTGGAGATTCCCACCTAGCACCAGCAAAACAGTAATTACGTGCTTCCACCTTAACAACAAATGAAGTCCCTAAGGTCTACTTAAACAACAACTTACTCCACTAAGATGCCCATCCAAAGTATTTTGGAGCAACATTGGACTGGACTCTCTCCTACAAGATACACCTAGAGAATAAGGCAGGAAAAAAACAATACTAGGAACAATATACTCCAGAAATTATATGGAACTAAATGGGAAGCTTCAGCTGCCATCCTCAGGTCATCAGCACTAAGGTTGGTCTACTCTGCAGCAGAATTCCGTGCCCCTGTATGACTTAATAATTGCCATACTAGTAAGTTAGATGGCAGTCATTAATTTCCAAAGTTACCTTCAAATCCTGGATAGAATTAGATAGAAAGGGTAGAAGTCTGCTAAAATATATTAAAGATTTTGTGTCATATCCCATTCTGGGACATCATTACAGCCGCTCCTTTTTAGCAACTACCCCAGTTAAGAACCATTCACAAATACAATGGTAATAGAAGGTAACAATAAAAAAGTCATTTTCCAAGAAAAAAGAAAAAAAAAAGAAAAAGGGAAAAAACAGGTCAGGCAAAGGATACTGTAAGAGAAAACTTTATCTGAATGAAACAGCAGAACTAGCATCCCTTGCTCTCTCTCCCCTGTTTTTTAGCAACCATTTTGCTTAACAACCAACTAATTGAAATGGAATGTGAATACTAAACGAGGAGAAAGTGTATAATTATAATCAGTGATACCGATTAATCAATGTCACACATTACTTCCAAATTCAAAAGAAATCTGGTTTACCAGGGATAACCTTAGAATCACTACCCAACATAGTTCAGTACTTGGAAACAACAAACCAAGGACCCCAGTTCTGACACATTACACAAACCTTGGTAATGATTCCCTATTTTGATTGTTCAGATAATCACACAGAAGGTTTATCCATGTATTTATTTACTGTGTTATTTATATCACTTCTTTTACCCATGTTCTCAGAATGGCTACAAGTTGTCTTCCACTCATGACCATTTATTTAACAATGGTTCACAGATATGACAGTCTTGGAAAAAGTAACTTACAACCTGTCCTGAAAATTACCACCACTGCACCACCACTGTGGTCATGAGATTACAATTCAGGTGTTTGGCAACTGGCTTGCATTTACAGTGGTTGCATCATCTTGTAGTATGAATCATGATCTGAGACCTTCTCAGCTGGTTTTTGACAAGCAAATTCAATTGGGAAATCCAAATTTGCTTAATGACCACATAATTCATGTGTGATTTGCTTAATGACCATGGTAAAATGGTGGTAATATCAGATCTGGTCATGTGATGACTCTTTTTATAACTACAATGACAACGATGGAATTCTGACCCCAATGTTGGTTGAACGTCAAGCATTATATGTACTAATATGAATTAAAATTAAAATAAGGCTACTAAAATATTTGCTACTGCAGTTGAAGAGGCCTGGCTGAAGACGACCTTATTTACTTATTTTCTGAAAGTGAAAAAAATAGAGAGTTCAAATCTGCTTTGGAGAAAGCACAGGCCAGAGCATTTGACCTCAACCAAATGGTTGTCTTTTAAAAGTCTTCTCAATTGAATGGAAGTCCAGGCAAGTTCAGACTGAGAGAGGCTAGTTTTAGGCTTTAAACATTGAAAGCATCACCATGAACTGTGTTCAGGCATTTATTTAGTGCCTGGCAGCATAGTGGCTCAATAGTTAAGATGCTGGGCTTGTTAGCTGGAAAGCTGGTAGCCCAGGTTTGAGACCCGAGTGCCATATGACAGGGTGAGCTCCTGTCCTCAACCTAGCTCCTGCCATCCTAGCAGTTCAAAAGCATGCAAAATGTGAGTAGATAGGTACCACTATGATGGGAAGGTAGCTAACAGCGCTCCGTGACATCATGCTGGCCACAGGACCATGGAAATGTCTTTGGACAATGCTGGCTCAATGGCCTTGAAAGAAAGATGAGCATTGTTCCTATAGTTGGCAATGACCAATGGAGGAAAATCCGCAGGCACCACTTTAATTTTATTTAATTTATTTAATGCTACTTTTTGCTTCCTAGTATTAAGAAGAAGAAGAAGCATTGTAAAGAAAGCAACAAATGCTGTTTCTGCAAAGGAGCTCAAGTGGACTACCTACTTAGACGGTGTACCATCTAGTCAGCAGCTGCAAAAACTCATACACACTGACTACAAACAACGACATGACCAAGTAGCAACAATGGTGCCTTGAAATATCTCCAAGAAATACCATTTGCCTGCAAGAGAGAACTGGTGGGGTCACAAAAAAGATGAAGTAATCAAAAATGAAAAAAGCTAAGGTGCTCTGGGACTTTAGAATTCAAAGAGACAGGCACCTGCCACATAACACCCCAGATTTAACAATTGTCTGTAAGAAAGACGAAAAAGTCTGGATAGTGGATTTGGAAGTATCTGGAGACAGAATAGAAAAGAAAGAGCTGGAGAACATACGTAGAGCAGAACAATACAGAAGAACTGGTAGAAAATCACAAAATACAAACACCTGTAAGTAGAACTAGAATGACTTTGGCAAAAGAAAGCAAAGACAGTAGCAATTCAGTAGTAACAGGAGCCTTGGCTACAATCCCAAAACATCTGTAACACCACTCAAACACCATCAATATTGACAAAATCACCATCAGTGATTTTACTTTACTAGGAACAGCTTATGTTCTGCCACAATACCTTTATCACCATTAAACAACAACATTGCCTATGCCAGGTCCTTGAGAAGGACTCAATAGGTGGGTAAAAATGCCAAATCCAGTCTAGACATCTGATTGATTGTGTTACCAGCCATATAATAGCCAATACTCACAGCATTTAAAATATATATATTAAAGTTGTAAGGTTGTTTCTCTCTTTTGTTTAACTGGCTTTTTATGTTTTAGTCTATTGGTTTTTTGTTGCTATATTTTTTCATGTGACTCACTATTGCAGTAGGAATGGAGCAGCTATGTTTAACATCTCCAGCCATATTCACTTTGTCTATATGTTCCTCTGGTGAGCTGCAAAACCAGGCTCAGAATAGAGAATTCAATGGGCATTTCTCATTTCCTTTTCAAGCCTGTATTCACAAGATAGGATCTGAAAACAGCAACAACCTTAGATTAGGAACACTGTATTATGAACCTAAGATCAATATCTCTATTAGTATAGTGATGCTAAGGACACAATGCTTATACTTCAGCATTCTAACATTTTTTACTCTCTTTGTAGCATTATTATATTACTGTATAAGAGAAGATTGTTGGAAGAGAGAAAACCACCCATAGATTTGCAATCTATTCTGACTGCATTTTCCAGGTGACCTAAAAGCTCCTCCTGAGATCCATCTATTTTATGTTTCCTGGGTTGCTGTTCTCACAGGTTTATAACATTTGTAAGAGCCACACCATTAATTAAATGCCGGGGCGCCAGTTATTACATCAATTTAATTTTCAGTTGCTTGTTAAGGTTTGGACCCCTTGTCAGAACATCTCCCATTCCTCCTTTTGCAGAATTGATTAAATTTAGCCTTGCCCTGCTGAATGTCTTGCTTAGTTCTGAGATCTGGGAAACCCGGCAGAAAGCCCAAGACCGCCTCCTTTCAATTGTGCCGTTCTGTCTTTTGTATTCCTCACCAGCAGCTCCCAATCCTATTTCAGCTTCTGCTATTTTGCTTTCGGCAAGGCCAGGCCAGCCATTTACTGAAGTGTTTTTGTTTGTTTTTGCCATTTTCCTCCTTGCCTGCAGTCGGTGTTTGCAAAGCATTTAACACGACACTAGGCGGGTTAATTTACTATACTGGTAAAAAAAAAGCAGGCTATTTGGAGTGTCTTACAACACTGACATGTTTTCAGCTTGAAAATCAGATGTCTCCATCCCAAAGGAAAGAGCCTTTGCCAAAGCTTTGTTTATATTGATGCCAGGTGCAAGCTGGCACAACCGTGATAGTGACACACGAACACTAAACAGTTTGCAAAAAAAAAAAAAAAGCTTCCAAAATGAAATTCTGTTGCTAAAGAACCAGGTTTTAAAATATCCCACCACATCAAGTGCAGGAAGCCACCTTTCCTGGGAGAATTCTTTCAGTAGTTTCCTTCAACTAGCTTCCAAGCCCCAACCTCTGTCCTGCACAAATACATCCATAGTTCTTCCTGTTCTGATAAAATAAGTGACTTCATTTTGCTCTTTCAGTGAGCGCCATGCTTTTCTTCCCTCGGGTACTTTCTAAAATGTCTTTTGCTGATATTGTGTTTATGGTATGCAAAGATACAGACCAAGTATGTAGGGAACGGTTGCTGGAATTGGGTATGTGTAGTTTAACGAAGAGAAGGACGAGGGGGGACATGATAGCAGTGTTCCAATATCTCAGGGGCTGCCACAAAGAAGAGGGAGTCAAGCTATTCTCCAAAGGACCTGAAAGCAGGACAAGAAGCAATGGATGGAAACTAGTCAAGGAGAGAAGCAACCTAGAACTAAGGAGAAACTTCCTGACAGTTAGAACAATTAACCAGTGGAACAACCTGCCTCCAGAAGTGGTGAATACTCCAACACTGGAAGTTTTTAAGAAGAGACTGGCCAGCCACTTGTCTGAAATGGTATAGGGTTTCCTGCCTGGGCAGGGGGTTGGACTAGATGACCTCCAAGGTCCCTTCCAACTTATTATTATTATTAAGTTGTGAGATAAAATGTAGAGTCTTCACCTACCTGTGATTTATCTACCTTGTCCAGATAGGAGCCCTTTGCCTTTTCTTCCTTCTCTGACCCTTTCCTTTTCTCACTGTGACATAACTTGGGAGTTAATGTTGCTTCTTATTTTTCTTCAGTGTCAGTGGAGGAAATAAAACAAAAATGCTGGGCTTGTTCTGTCACATGGTAGAGTTACCACAAGGAAACTAAACATTTTTTTTTAAATTAGCAACTCAATCTACTTTGAGATCCATCTTTCTTTTAAGATATAAGTATGAAAATGGTTTGAAAAGGGCTGTCCATTTTTGATTTAATCTTTAGCAGATCTACAGTAGCAACTACATCTGTCAGTTGCTTCCTAATTGCTTGGATGCTAGGAGCTATTGTAACATGGAATTGTGACTTCCCTATTTAGCCTCTTCACATTCAAACACTTAAAACAATGCTCATTGTTGTTTTTGTGGACAATACACATAATCTTTTCTGATTTTTGATGAGAGATCAACTTAACCATACCAAATATGCAGCCATCAGAAGTTAGATGATGGAGCTTTTTGAATTTGGTCCTTGTCACTTAGAACATCCTTCTCTAATATGTCTACCAGCTTCCTTTATTTTTAGCATTCCCAAACATATTTGTATGTTTATTTAGCATGGTTGTTGAATTTGAAAATGTAAAGTTTAAATTTTAATGTACATTTGAATGCTGCTGACATTTTAACATCAACTTGATATTGGTATTTGAACGGTGGCTAGAGTTTTTAATCATTTCATTGGTCCGTACTTTGCTTTTATTTTATTGTTAGCTACCTCATTGGTCTAATAGTTTCCCCTCAAAACTTAATGCAGATTGCTGAAACAAGAAAATACTTCTCCATGTGGCAAATCCATCTGGATAGTTCAAATGCATCTTGTTCAGCTGCTTCTTTAGATATCTTTGTTTTTCTTGCTTTTTTGTTATGCTTCACTTTTTCTTTTACCCCTTTTTATTTCTTCTGTTTCTGTAGGTTTTTAAAATCTTTGTAATGTCTTCTTTTAATTAAAACTATTCATAAAAATACAAAGGCTAGCAAAAATGACTATTTATTCTCAGTCATGACACAGTATTGCTGCCATATACTTTCAAAGGTAAATGCCATACATTGTTTTAGACATGTGCTACTTTCAAAATTAAGATATTCCTTAAAAGAGTTGTTTTCTATAAAAAAATAATAAGGTCAAATAGTAGAATCTCAAGATTCCTAAATATACAGTTCTTGCTCTAAGCCTGGCTTTTCCCCCAAAATGAGATCCGGTCTTTTTTTTTTTTTTTGCTTCCAAAAGAGGCACCAGGTCTTATTTTCAGGGTGTGTGTGTGTCTTTTCCACTCACCTCCAGCACTGACAGCCCCGCCCAGCCAGCCCACTTCTTTTGCGGCTGAAGGAGCAGCTTCATTCTGCAGCTGAGAATGGAGCTCCGGCCTGCATTTTGCAGTCAGAGGGCTTTCCTGAAGGCCACTGCTGCCGAGAACTGAGCTACAGATTGAATCCATAGCTCAGTTCTTGGCTTCCGGAAAGGCCTCTGACTGCAAATTATAGGCCTGGGGACGCCTCAGAAGAAGTGGGTCGTCGAGGAGAGGCCCACCTGCAAGGTAAGTAGGTGTGGGGCATGTGGGACAGCTCCATACCCTCACCCAGCCCTAGGTTGATTTTTAGGTGTGTGCTCTCCCCAAAACTAGGGCTTATTTTGGGGGGTAGGGTTTATAATAGGCCCAAAAATCAAGCTAGGGCTTATTTTCAGAATAGGTCTTACTTTCAGGGAAACACGGTATTTGTAAGAACAATGAGTTAATTCCACATCCAAAGAAACAAAAATGAATAGCAGTCATTACCTCTTTCTCAAGCTGTTTCTGCTTCTGGTTTTTTCATAATTATTCAGATGTCTCAAGAGCTAAGATTCCCCAAGGCCAGTTCCCTGCCTGAAGCCTTTTGTTAACAAGCCCACTGTGTGAACAATCTAAATGCAAAGTTTCTGTTTCTGTCACTGCCAATTTTGTTTCATCTATTTTGTAAGATTTGTGCCTTCAGTCCTTCTTCAATTGACAATCATGTGCCACTAAATGACCTTTCCCTATTAAATTGTTTCAAACTGTCAGCTTGAAGCCACCCACAACAACTGTAATTAAAGCAGCCCCAAGTATGATATGCCCTATACATAGAAACTCAGTTAGGCTTTGACCCTACCAGTTGGTCTAGAACCTTGTACAGAGGTCATTCATAGCACACATACACCATAAGGTTAAATAAACAGATAAGAATACAGCATTTTTCATATTCTCCATCTAAACCCAGCATTTGTGCAAATAAGCCATCAAGGCGGTAAACATTCAGCTGGCTTACTTCATTATGCATGCACAAACACAAATGAGGTTATCCTAACAAACTAACAAACAGAAGGTGTGAACTGCTAAGAATATTCAATCAAGCTGAGATTATGAACTAATAATATTTTGAACAATGCAAAATTATAAAGTTTTGAAGTAATAATAAGTGAAAAATACAGTTCAGAGTATGAGGTCTAGCTTTTAAAAACTGTTGAAAGCAAGTCTAAGTCATAGAATATAAATGAACAATGAGTGTCCTGTAGTGCAGTATTGATTCTTTAGGTTTATTTAAAGTCTTAAGTTTACATTTACATTGTTGAAAAACTATTATGCATTACTGAATTATCTTACTTAGGTGCAGAAGCGAAGCAGGTGGACTCCAGTTAGTACTTGGGTGGAAATTTTCTTTAGAAAATCCCAAAGAAAAAGGTAGGAGCATAATGACTGCTATGTTGCCTCCAACAAAACTATACGGATGTGCCCTTGTACTGTCTAGGAGTTGAGCTAAACTGAAGGGCACATTTAAATTACTTTTAAATATGCCGTTACGTTTAGTCAACTTGTAGACACGACGTGGGCACATCCATGCAGTTTCCCCTTTCCTCCAGGAAAACTAGTTGGCCAACATAGCACTCCTGCCTCCAATAGCTCTGTGAGGTAAGGTAGACTGAGAGAGAGGGAATGCCTCAGAAAGTTTGCTATCTTCAGTTTAAGGTGGTCTTAAACTAGTTGTATCCTACTCATGACACTATGATGATTCTCTAAAAATATTTTAAAAGGTGTTTATTTCGGCTGGTGGGATTGAGTTGAGAGCCTTTTTTGGTGTCCCAGCCTGTGGAACATTTTACCATTGGAGGCGAGATCTGCTCCTGGAATGGGACAACTCGCCTCAGCCAACTCATCATGGCCAACTTGCCATGGTCAACACCACGGTCAATTTGCTACAGCCAATTTGAATAGTCAGCTTATCGCAGGACAACTCACCATGCCCAACTCATCACGAGACAACTTGCTGCAGAACAATTCAACATTTCAATTTAATTATTTAAAATAATGTTAATTTTTTTTAAATTTTTGTTATTCACATTTTATTTTGTCCCTCCTTTGGCATCCTTTCTTTAATGATTCTATTTGACTATTTCTTGTCCTGTGGTGAGTTGTTCCACAGCAAATTGGCCATGGTGAGTTGTACCGTGGCAAGTTGGCTGCAGCGAAATGTCTGTGGTGAGTTGTCATAGCCCCATCTGCTCTTACCCTTCTGGCCTTAGGAGAGACCTTAAAAATCTGGGTTTGGCTAGGAGCCCCAGTGGGACATTCCTTGCTGGAGATGCTGACGAGACAAGAAGACATCACTCCCATGCTTTCTGTTTCCTTGATTTTAGTTCTTATTTAACTTTTAAATGTTAAGTGTTTCTATATTTATCTTTTTATCATTTGTGAGTCACCCAGAGTCATCTTATTGGTGAGATGGACAGCATATAAATTTAATAAATAAAATTAAGTTAATATAAATAGCTGAACGTTATTTGCATAATTAGACTGAGAGAGTCAACCTCAAAGCAAAACTATTGTGTTTCTATGCCTGATATGCTACAAATAAAAAGAGAAAAACTGAACTAGTTTACAAGAAAGTATTTCCATTCTGCCTTTTGTTTGTCAATCTTAAGAATCACAATACACCCTTCATAAAATTTTATAACACTAAGCCCCATGTAGATAATGTTGCAGTGAAAACTTCCTTATACCATTGTCTTGAATCATACAAGGCAAACAATTTTAATAATGCCACTTGCTTCCATGATTCCAGTCTTCTAAACCAATTTCAATACAGTACCTGATTAATAAGCATAAACATAAATATGTGACACTGGCTGCAAACCTAAATTAAAAAAGAATATGAAACCTATTTCCGGAGGTGCATCAGCCATATATGAACATTCACTGCTTGTTCAAATATTTGGCCTGCAATTCCCAGAATACCCAGTCACCTAATCCATCACAGGCTACAATTCTGGAATTGCAGCCCCAACCAGGAAATGGAATTACAGAAACTGAATGAGCTTCAGCTGTGATTTTGGCTCTCCTTGCCTGTTACAATTATGTGACTAGTAATGATACTAAATAGTTGCAGAAAGGACTCTGAAGAAACACTCATTTGGCAGATTTTAGATTTATTTCTTTTTAATGATCTTACAACAGCAAGAATTTTTGGAAGATTATGAATCTTGAATCGGTGCCTCAACAGAAATTGAAAAACTGCAATTTGCAGATGGCAAATTGCTTGCTACAATCTGAAAAGGCCTGTGTTATAATGGCAGAAAATGAGACTACATACATTTCTTCCTCTGTCCATCTGCCAGTGTTATGGTCTTGAGTTGGGATGATACTATTGTAATTTGGACATTTTGCAAGCAAATTTTACTGTTCTCTATATGTCATCACAGAAAAGACAAGTATAGAATAAATTACTATTGCCTTGGTGCTACATAATGTTGACAGTGAAGTCAAGATGTGGGATTACTATCTTTCCTCAGGAAATGAACCCCTTCAGTTAATATTGTATTGCCATGATATAAAAAAAAATGTTGAGACTCTAGAAAGAGTGCAGAAAAGAGCAACAAAAATGATTAGGTGACTATGAAGAACAGTTGCAGGAATTGGGTATGTCTAGTTTAATAAAAAGAAGGACTAGGGGTAACATGATGGCAGTGTTCCAATATCTAAAAGGCTGCCACAAAGAGGAGGAGATCAACCTATCCTCTAAAGCACTTGACGGCAGAACAAGAAGCAGTGGATGGAAGCTAATCAAGCAGAGAACTAACTTAGAATAAAGGAGAAATTTCCTGACAATTAGAACAATTAATCAGTTAAATGACTTGCCTCCAGAAGTTGTGGGTGCTCCAACACTGGAGGTTTTTAAGAAGAGATTGAACAACCATTTGTCTGAAATGGTATATGGTTTCCTGCCTGAGCAGGGGATTCGACTAAAAGACCTCCAAATGGAACATAATAATATTTTTTCATGCATACAATCTGATTCCTACATTCATTTTTCTAGTGGTCCTGTACTAAGTAATGGATACTATTATTACTATCCTAGAACTAGTTTACACATTCCATTCATAATTTGAGGATCAGAACATAAAGTGAACAATCATGGAAGCATCATCACTGTTAAAATGCTCACCAAATGTCAAATGTAGCAGACTTTTCTCCCAATGGTGAGACAGTACATAGGTATTCAATCTTCAACATGTATCTCTTCAAAATCTACTTTAAAGATTTGGTGAATACTTCTCAAGGATGCTCCAAGGATGCTTCTCAAGGATGAATTATTACTGATTATGGAATTCACCTGCTCTTCCTACTATCTTGATTAAATCTTATTGTCGTTGGTTAAATTCTAACATGGTTACCTCAATATTAAAGACATATTTCATAAATTCTATTATGATGAAACATTCATAAAGTTGTTTGTTGTTTAACTTCTGTGCTATATTTTTCCAAATGGAGTGTGCTTGATTTCAACATATTGGCAAAAAGCATAGCAAGTCTGTTGCTCTCCAACAGTTTTTTTTAATTACACTGTTTTATTTTGCTGTTTTCTTCTTAGAAGTAACATTATCATTCTGTTGTTCACACCTAATGTCTAATTTCCGTAATTTAAGAAATGTTGAATGTTGTTTTCTTTGTTTGCATAGATCATCATCCTTTCATAATTTTTCAGAGCATACAGGTAGTCCTTGACTTATCACGACAATTGAGGTCACAATTTCCATAGCTAAATGATGCAGTCACAAAATCTGACCATTGCTTAATGATGGAAATCCCCATAGTCCCAGTTGCCATAATTAACCAAATTCATGATCATTATTTTATTTTATTTATTTATTTTAATTCCATTTATATCCCGCCCTTCTCCGAAGACTCAGGGCGGCTTACAAGCTTAGCAGTAGCCTTCATTCTATGTATATGCCTGCTTATTAGGGCTTTTCACACACACCCCAAGCGGCATTATTACAAAGTCAGCTTAATTGCCCCCAACAATCTGGGTCCTCATTTTACCTACCGCGGAAGGATGGAAGGCTGAGTCAACCTTGAGCCTGGGGGGATGCGAACCTGCACTAATTGCAGGCAGCTGGTGTTACTTAAGGAGGCATTAGCCCACTGCTCCACCAAGTTCTTACACCAAGTTGAGGCAACGTCTCGCTAGCTTCCCACGACCAAAGTCATCTGCAAGTCTCAGACTGGCAGGCAGGTAAGCGGCTGCTGCCAGATGGAGGAGAGAGTGATGGGGTGCATGGAAGTTTGAGAGAGGCATGGTGGGGGTTGGGGAAGGTGCACAAGGGTGTGAGCAGATGAATGAGAGGCATGGCAGCCAAAGCTGCAAATGGCAATCATGTGATTGTGGGGCATTGCAATCAGTCATGAATCCAAACAGTTGCCAAGTTCCCAGATTGTGATAATGTGACTGTAGGGGTGCTGGGCTGGCTAGAACTCCAAAGACCGGTCATACAATTTGTTCAGCTTTGTAGCTTTGAATGTTCACTGAACTAATAGTGATTGGTTGAGGACTACCTTTATCTTGTTTAAATGTATAAAAAGAATAATATCACTTTCTTGATCAAACAGAATACTATCAATGGGAAGAGGTTTACACTATTAGATTGTACAGTAGAACTATGTTACAGTACAGTACAGTAGGAATTAGTTTACCAAGTGCAAGTGGGAGGAAAGCTTCTGTGCTTTCAGTATGGTGATCTTTTCTTCACTGCCTTAAGTTCTTTTTCATCTGTCTGCGTGATACTTTAACTATCAGATTTCTGATCTGCATTGCCTGAAGAAGAAGCCAGCAGTGAAAAGCACCCAATTCTCTATTGTAATATATAGAACTGAAATGCAAAATTCTGAAAGATGAAAATGTCTTTATGCTTTATTCAAATTATATGGTAAATTCAGGTAACAAGTAATACTTTTTTCAAACACAAACATTTAAAAGAAAAAGAAGGGTAGTTATTCTTTTTCAGATAAAACAGAATTTTGGATCTTTTTAAGCAAGATTGTTTTAGAAACAAAAAACAATGTCCTCAGGAGAATCCTCTAGGAAGATTACAGGCAACGTTGAAGAATGATCTTGTACCAAAGATCCTTTTGGAACCTGTGACTAAAACACGCTCCTCAATTTCTTTCACTCTTCCTGGTTTCAAGATTTTCAGAGGAAGAAAAAACAATGTTAAAGATGAATACCCCTGTATGGAGAAGATATATCACTTCAGGAGGCATATCATCCTGAATTGCTATCTATGTTTCTAGCAGTGGTATATCTAGCATATATTTGACATCCAGAACACATCATTTTCAGAAAAAACCCTCCACCATGGTTGCAATGACATGCCACCAATAGCTAATCTGCTGATCATACACTCCAGATAACCACATCACCGTCATTCCCAAATCATCAGACAATTCACCCCCTTATTACTTGCACCTGGCGCAGTCTGGCCTCATCGTCCCACTCTTGGTAAATCCTTGGCTTTTAGGATCTTCTGTGTGAACCACAATCTATTATAGATATGTTCAGCACATCACCAGAACAGATGAAGACATCACAAATGTTTGAAAAGTAAAAGCGGTTTGCTTGAATTAATGAGGCAGCAATGGATTTAAAGCAGTATTTCTCAAAATTCAACAACTTTAAGATATATGGACTTCAATTCCCAGGATTCCCAAGGCAGTAGGGCTGGCTGGTGAATTCTGGGAGTTAAAATCCATGTAACCTAAAATTGCTGAGCTTCTGAAATGCTGGTCTAGAGGAATTCGTATACTGTGTTCCAATTCCACTTCTGTGGTGTATTCAACAGTTCTGCCAAGTTACTTGAACTGACTTTCTATGAATGTTCAATCTGCCTATCAACTTGTGCTGAAACCTCTCCAGATAATACAGGATTATTACTGGTAGTAATAATAATAACAGTGAAGCTGAGTTCACTGGAATAATGTCCAGAATTAAAACTTAAACATTACGGATAATTAATGGAATGGGATCGTAATCTCTTTTTCTCTCTTTGACTTCCTCATAGGAAAGGAGGGGAAAAGCATAAATGTAACCAATTGTTTCTTTAAAAATGTTCACTTCCTCTTGCTGAAAATATAAATTAAATGTAATGAGAAAGGAACCTCACTCAACATAATTTTGAGGCTCTCTCTTTCCAGGCAGTAGAAGATTTGTGATCAACCAAAAGTGATGCAAGCATGAGAATGACATGGCCAAAACCTCAAAACCCACCACCTCCAGGTCTCTGTGGGATTGAAAAGAGCTCTCTGTGCATTCATGTCATTGGTAGAAAGAGGCAAGGGTAAGGAACAGTAGCAGATGAAACAAATCTACCGAATGGGAAAACCAAATATATACAATATTTAGAACATCACCTGCTGTGTTTATACACACACACACACACACACACACACACACACACACACACGTATATGTATATACTGCCCAGTCATCTAGCAAAAAGCCTCATTACTGATTGATTTCCATTGCTAAAATTAGTCTTGTCTTTGAGCTGGCAGGGCTTGTGAGAAATCTAGACATAACCCATTGCGTCAGTCTTTGAGGCAAGATTTAAAGGCTTTGCATCATTATCCTCCGGCTGATTGAGAATAGGACTGAAGAGGACTGACAGGCAAATTGTATATCCATGTCAACTTGGCTGGAAGGTAGATGGACTTGGCAAAGATCCTTGAGCTCCAGCTTCTAAAAATCCATCTTTGATGGTCCATTGTCACTCTATTGTTTTCTCCACCAAGAGCCATTGGGAACTTCTGCAGGAATTTGAGGTGGCAAGACCCATATGGAAATCTCAGAACCTCATTCAGTTTTGCCTTATTTTAGACTTGCCTTACAAGAACAGAGTGTCAAAATACAAAAGAGTCTTAATAAATGAGAATGTTTGGCATTATATATTAAATCTACGCAACCCCTTTCATTAGACATGGACTGACTTGCAAAATTGTAGAGACCCATTATTCTCACTAGCCAAAATAGAAATTAGCATATGCTTTATGTTTGTATAATAGGCTTTGGCCTGGGTTAGTATAATTTTTATGACTTAAAGCTGCCTGACTGGAAAAACGGTGTGCCTCAAAGTTACCTGAGCTCCTTCAAATTCAACAGAAAATCAAGCCACTAAATTTGTTTCTTACATTATTAGACAATCATCTGCATAAAACACCTGCTGCTGGCAATGATGACTGGGCAAATCATTCCTCCAAGATAATATGTATTTTTTCTTTAGAGTAATCAAACCAAAGATTACTGTGTTCATCATGTTCAAGAAATATAAAAGACACAAACTTGTGAATCCTTTCATCTATCCTGTTTTCATTTATATTTTTGATTATATTTTTTACTCAAGATGAATAAAAGTACCAATGTCTTGCTAGTCTGTATATAGGATAAGGGAAGTACTGGGTTGCAGATGAATTAACAACATTACATAATTCAGTAAAAAGGTTAAGGTTAGGGTTAGGACTTAGTTCTTTTTTTGATAGAATTAGAAGTTTCTTATTGTTGTATGTCCTATTTAAGGAAGGTAAGTTCTTATCTAGCATTTTTCACCAGTGATTCCTCTTAGTCATCTGTGATATGGTCTCAGAGATCATGAAATGGCTACTAGATTTGATTGCTGCATATTACCTCAGCTATACACATACTCTACTATCAATTTGTTGGGAAACAGGAAGGTGTTTTGGACTCCTTCCTGCTTAGATTTGAACCATACAAGAGGCCACTATATGCAAAGAATGCTGGAACCGATGGGCCTCTGATCTAATTCCATGGTTTGTGGGAATGGCCTCGGAAGAGAGAGCCACAAACTGGACAACTGATGTGAAAAAGTACCTCAGCCCACAGAAGGAGGAAGGATGTGGGAAAAGTTTTAGAAGGTTTTAGAGTAAAAAGAAAGGAAGGGAGAAGTACTTGCAGTCTTGCAAAATTCTGTTAATCTAACCTTACAATAAAAATGGACATGGTACTTCTTGTCTGCATTTTCTTGCAGGATTAATACACACGGCTCTTTTTAAGCTCTTGGACTTTCTGTTTGTGCATGGATGTTACCTGTTTGCCATCAAGCCACCAAACTTGTGATTCTGCTTCCATAATTTTATATGACACATTTTGCTTGCTTTCCAATTGTTTTCATGCATGTGGTCAATTCTTCATAAATAAATGTAATTGTATACAGTTTACATTTTTGTATACATTTTACACAGCTACAAGTGCTGAGCATATTTGCCGTAGATTTGCAGGGTATTTTTAGCCTGCTACATTCCCTGTTTGTATGTGGGTATGAGGGGAAATGATCAACACTGAAAAAGGAGGCAGATTTCATTTATGATTCTATATTTAGAATCCATGAAAGATGTTCACTTCTGAACACTTACGTATGTGATCTTAAGATTCCTTAATCTTATCAAGGAATATGTGATCTGTGTGTATCTTTCTCTATCTCTTCTCTGAGATATTTAAATAACTATAATTATGTAGCTGTAGTGAATCTGGTCCTGAAAAATACCTGGGAATTTCAGGTCAACCAGAATTACCACAATAAGGATCTTAACTGAATGTGAAAATACATTATAAGCCATTTATTTCCAGGCCAAGTAATAAATTGGTGCACTTAGTTTGATGGACTGGTGCTTTGAGCTGCTCTGATGAGAAAGCTTTGTGTGTGTGTGTGTGTGCGCGCGTGCACGCACGTGCGCGCGCGCAACAGTCTTAATTATGAACAGTTAAAGAAAACCCAGAAAAAAATTGGTTAGGTCATCCTGTCTAAAGAACTAAGCAAGGATTTGTACAATTAGAAAAACCTGGATTTTATTCCACTTTTTCCCCCTCAGAGCTATCTTTTGCTAGGCTGCAAGCAGCTTTCCCATTCACAGAAGGAGCAATCTGGGCTGAAAACATTGTTTTTAATTGTAGGCAATTCATACTTTCATTTGGGAATTGTTTGCTGGATACATGGAGGTATGGTAAGATTGGCTCTTACAAAATGTTTTGAGGATTGAAATCCCAAGTTTAGACTGCAGTTTTGAAAAAAGAAAATGTACTGCAATTTATTTTATTTTATTATTTTTTATGATTGCATTTATTTGTATCCCACCCTTATTTTTTTTACAAATATCTTAAGGAGGTGAACATATCCAACACACTATTCTCCTATTTTCTCCTCAACAATAACCCTGTGAGGTAAGCTGGGCTGAGAGAAAGGGACTAGCCCAAGGTCATCCAGCTGGTTTTCATGCTAAGGCAGGACTAGAACTCAGAGCCTGTCGGTTTCTAGCCTGATGCCTTAAACATTAGTTTTATATGCAACTCTCCAAACCTTCCATAGTAATTTAACATGGGAAGAACATATATAATATACTTTGTGTATCAATAAGACCTTATGCTAATATAATCTGTAATTAGCTTCCATGAATCCTTGGCTGGGCAAAAAATTGATATAACCTGTAAAGCAAATTCTTGTGAAAGGTTTGGATGAGATATATGCCTTTCATTATCCAGACCAGCTGACTTTGAATTCAAACTCTTCATGTTTCCAACAACCTGAAGTCTCTTTCTCTTTCTTCATCTGTGAGAAACCCTAGGAGCCTGCAAGTTGGCAGCCATAAAACCCTAGTCAAAGCGAACAAGCCAAATCCTAACACCCTGACATTCGCAAACATTCATCTGCTAACCAATTATATTCTGCAATAAATAATAAGATTTCCACCACCCCGTTTCTTGCATACTCGTAATAACCAGAATGACATAATTCTCAGATGCTTTTCTTTTGGTTTGTTCAACCGCTTACAATATGAGCCAAAAGAAATTTCAGAATAAATCTTCCTCTCCTAGTGAGTTTTATTATTTCAGTCAAGCGTATCTTAATGAAATTAGAGATGCAGAAAATATTTTTTGACAGAATCCCTGAACAAAACAGCCAGCAGTGACTCTGGTTCTCTGAGAAAAAAACTCATGCCGAGGGAGTGCGAAGCAGGGGAGGATTGCTGATAATTGGACGGGATGATTTTGGCAGAAAACGGCGTGCTTGACTAACCATCTTCACTAAAAACATAACTTTCTAACTATTAACAGTTTTTACTTGCCAAGAGAAAATTATCGGTTCTGATTAAAGTAGAATTCTCTCTTCTGAAAATTAATAGATAAAGCCAAGCCTTAGGAACAAATGAGTCCTCCTTTATATCGCCACCTCAAAGCACAGCATGACTTGCAAGGGCAGAAGAGAGAGAGGGAGGAGGGAAGACAAGGAAGGTGCCTTCAAAAGAGTCATTGATGTAAATATTTTAGAGATAAAGAATGGAAATCTTGTATCACTGAAGGATTTACACACAAGCAAATCCACATCATTCATTTTGGTTACAATAAGGTCCACATTTCTGGACCTATTTTTGCTTCCTCTGTCTTTAGTAGCAGATGAATTTCAAGTCCCAAAATAAGTGGCCTGTTATTGGAATTAGCTCTGTTTCTGAGAAGCAGAAATGGGTCAATAGCTTTATTTTACCTTACATACCCCAGCAATTAGCATTTGGAGTCAGACAGACTATCTCTACTACCGCAGCATCTGGTATGATGATCAGAAGCCATTTAAACTGGAGGTTTTCAACCCTCTTTCAAGGAAGAACATATTATAGTTTAAATACAGATTGTGTGAGGAAGCATTTTTCCTATTCTGAATTTTGTATTGTTCAGCTGCATCAAATAATTCTGGGGAAACATTTCTGTATTTCTCCACACTGTAGTATCATTTCCTTCAAATCATGTTTCAAATGAAAAAGCTCTACAAGTGACCATCTTATAGGAAAGTTTCTCCAATCCTTGTTCTGGTTTTCCCCTCTCTCTGTACTTGTGCATGCATATTGTTAACCTGCATCACATTCTGGAAATACTTGTTTCACAGGTAAGATAGAGACATTTTGGCAGTTTTATTGTTCAATCAACATTTACATGTGGTTGACCATTTCAATACACTATTAACCTGAACTTCATCACGACATAGGTAAAATTAAGATATTTCGATTCCCTATGAATTGCTTCCCAAAGCTGGGTAAATTACCCTAAATTGGGTAAAAGTGTTTTTCCTTTGACATACTTTCCTAACACAGGAACCCATTACCCATCACAACAGGGAGATAAATCTGGTAGGACCCAGAAGAAGGGCCTTCTCCGTGGTGGCTCCCTCCCTCTGGAACATCATCCCTCCAGAAATTAGACTGGCTCCCACTCTGACCCTCTTTAGGAAGATCCTGAAGAAATGGTATTGCCAGCAGGACTGGGGAACCCAGAGTGGGATGGAGCCCATTAAATGTCTGATACGAGTATGTGTTGTCCCTGAGGGTGGGGGTTGGGGGTTATTATTTAATTATTTTTAATTATTTTTATTCCTTCTACATTGTGTTTTTATTTTTTGTAAACCACCTAGAGTCGCTCTGAGCGAGTAGCCAGCTATATAAATTTTCAAAAATAAAATTTAAATTGAAAGACCGCCACATGTACTAAGATATATTTGAAGATCTCCCACGGTATTCCTATTAAGACAAAAACAAATGAAATCGCCATGGGTAATTTGTTGAAGTGACATAAAGATAATTCAATAATATTGTTTTTATAAAACAGGTGGTTCTCAAATTACAACTGCTTGTTAAATGACTGTTCAAAGTTATGATGATGCAGAAGAAATGGATTTATGACTAGTCCTTGAAGTCTGATAAGACTTTCTGATAAATAGTTTGTGTTGATGAAGGAAAAGTTTGGGAAGTTCTGTCCTATGGATTACTTTATGCTGATAGCCTTCTCCACCTGCCCTTTTAATATCCATTCATGCAGTCTTCTGCAATCCTTCTGGAATTGTTCTCAAATTAGTTTTTGATTTTCCATCCCATCCTGGATAATCTGATTAACCATTGCCACCTTTCTGTTTTCCTTTAAATTCATATATTTTAAAAATGGTTACATTATAAAGTATGGATGCATACTCTTTTATTGTGAAAAGCCATTTATTTCTATCATTCTACTTTCTATTCTTGAATGAATTGCTTGTCCAAAAGACAACCAATTCTGTTATTAAATGACAATTGTTTTGCAAATCTGGTTAAGAAACTTCTAATTTTTGAGGCTGCAAAGTTCCTGGTGTATCACCCTATTTATGAATTTGTTAGTGTTTTTGGAAATTACTTTAATAAAATATGTTAACTTTGCAGAAACTCGTTTCTTGAAACAAGGAAGGCTTGCTTGACATGTTTATAAATTTATCTTCAAGATGCTTTACATAAAATATATAACATACATTATCTTATTTGTCCCATGATTTTTCAATAAAAACTTGATGTCACAACAACTATTATCCATCATGCAAGCCAACTAGTCTGGACAACTTTCATCCAGTTTCCAATCTTCCATTTTTAGGGAAAGTTTTAGAAAAGTTGGCTGCACAGCAGCTCAGAGGATTTTGGAATAAATTGATTATCTGGACCTCTTTCAGTTGGGTCTCAGGCTAGGGAATGGGACTGAGATGGCACTGATCACACTTTTGGATGATCTCTAAGTGGGAGTGGGATGTAGGCAGTGCATCCATCTTGGCTCTTCTTGAATGTTTTGATACCATTGATCATGGTATTCTTTTGGGCTGGCTCTGGGAGATGGGCTTAGGAGGCATTATTTTGGGCTGGCTCCAGTAGTGGGGAGGGAGGAGATCTGGCTGCAGGCCTCAGTTTTCTCTACCCTCCTGTTTAACATCTACATGATAACCTGGTTGAGATCATCTGAAAGTTTGGGGTATAGTGTCACCGATATGCTGATAATACTTAGCTTTATATCTCCACCTCAGGTCATTTGAAGGATGCTGTGGATGTTTTGTCCCAATGCAGAACATCCTGGAGGCTGTGAAGGCCTGGATGGGCACAATAGGCTTTGGCTCAACCCAAACAGCACTGAGTGGCTTTGGGAGTTTGGACCTCCTGGTGCCAGTGACCTTCCATCTTGGTTTTGGATGGGGTGACACTTTTTCAGATAGACCTACTCATCAATCTGGGTTTTACTTGGGCTCATGGTTCATGATCTCCCATCTGAACTGCTGCAAAACATTCTACACAGGTGTAGAAGCATCTGGAAGCGTCATCTGGTGCAGAATGCAGTGGTATAGGTAGTTAATGGCTCCCATTATCCAGTACATGAAACACCTCTACTTAAGGGATTGTTCCTGCCCAGTTGTTTCTGCCTGTTGCATCTGGTCTGGCAGAATGGGCATGCTCTAGATCAGACATGTCAAACACAAGGCCCGGGGGCCAGATCCGGCCCGCGAAGTGGTTTCATGCGGCCTGCGAAGCCATTCTGGAAACAGTGAGGGAACAGCCCCCACTGCCTTGGCCCTGGCCCAGAGACCCTCCTTCTGCCAGAGACCCGCAAATCTGTCCCACTCCTGCCCAGGCTCCCATACGCACCCTTGATGCGAACGATGTAGAGCTGGCCATGCCCACCCAGTAGGCCATACGCACTCTAGCCACGCCCACCCAGTAGGCCACACCCACCCAGGCCATACCCACCCGGCCCCCTGAGGGCAACCGCAATGCTGATGCGGCCCTCAATGAAATTGAGTTTGACACCCCTGCTCTAGGTCCTATTGGCTAAGGAGTGCAGACTGGTGGGGTCCAGAAGAAGAGCCTTTTCTGCCACAGCACCCACCCTTTGAAACATTTTCCCTCCAGAAATTAGATTGACTCTGACCCTCCTGGCCTTTTATAAAGTCTCAAAGACCTTCTGTGCTGTGAAGGGACCTCTTCTGGCTCTGTGGATAATGGCTTGTTTTCTTGGCTGCTGTGTATTTTAATTTTCGTACATGTATTTGTTTTATTGTTATGATTGTTCACCATCAGAGTCATTATGTACTTGTGTAGCAACATAAATGGATCAAATAAATAAGTAAGTACATTCATTAATGTTCCTATAGGGTTTTTTTTGGTCCAACATTTCAACTGCTCTATGAACGATTTTCTGCTTGTATATTAACTATATTTTTAGTGTTGGTTTATACTAAATTGATACTGAATTATTCTTGAATTGTGTCTTTTACAAAAAAAACCATTAGTTAAAATAGAAACACTTAATTACAGAGATTTTGTATTTCCCCCCACTCAGATAATACATTAAAAAACTCAAATTACAATTCATTGTCTTTCTGAAGTCAACAGCAAAATTCCCATGGGTTTTAAAAGATCCTGGATTTTGCCTTGAAGGGCCACTGATTTCTATTATTAAAAAAACACTAAATGTGCAAAATTTAATCCAATATCACTCATTTCCTGCAAAATCATTGCCAAGTTGTCCCCAAACTGAGAAATGATAAACCTGAACAGCAAGAAAAGATCCAAAATTAAGAAGTGAAAAATAGGCATATTAAATTGGATTAAAAACTCAACTCCTATCTCTTAAAAAGTACTTTGCCTAGGAAAGGAATTCTCTAGGATAAATCATCTGCTGAAAAGTTAAATCTTTTTGCATAACATTTAGTCCTATGTCACAGGCCTTGATAACTGCCTGGTAATGTGATTTGTTGTATGTGTACATGATGACTGGGAGGAATGACAAGCATTTAGGATTAATAAGACCTGATTCTCTTTAAGATTTGGATGGAAGAAATTGAGCTATATCCTTAGTGTGGAATAACATTCATGAACTAATATCTCCAATAAATTTATGTATTTGTATAATTTTTAATTGGCTAAATTCATTTTATAGTACTTTCAGTTTAAAGCTGGAAAAGAGGCAAAACTGAAGAATTACTTCCCCATCAAATATTCCCATTGAATGCTTTGTGAACCTATTGACTTAATTAGAAGAAAAAGTGAAAAGGGGAGAGAAAGCTTCCTTTACTTACAGAGAAATAAATTAGGAAGGCCCACTAAGAAAAGATCTACTGCTACTACTATACTGTCTTTCCTAGTTCAGTTTCCATCTTATTAATGGAATACATATTCTAACATTTTTAAAAAGAAAGGTACATAATAATTCATTGAAATAAACCCATGGAACATAGGTCTGCCAATGATAATTAGGTAAATAAAACTACCAAGGCAGAGGCAGTGTCTCTCTGAAGAGATACTGGGAGATACATGGCGGGAGATGATTATTTATTTATTTTAACAAATTTCTATGCCACCCTTCACACCTGTGTAACTCTTGCTGCTCCAGTAGCTGTTTGGAAACTTGATGGTAGCTTTTCAGAAACTTTCTGCAAATTGCTATTTATTAAAAGCAGAAATTTATTTTTATTTATTTTTCACATTTCTGAAGTGCCTATCTCCCTCAAAGAAGGACTCTGGGCAGTGTACAACAAAATGTTAAAATATAAAACAGTATACATTTAAAAGTTAATTTTTTTAAAAAAAAAGAGGCAAAATTTAAAATTAATTAAAAGGCGAAGGGAAGGGGTCTCAGGGATTTAACCAGCCCCATGGCTGCATGCTCCCCTGGGGTCCCCATGCCAGAATGCAGAGCCATGCTTTACCTCCTTTTCAGAAAGCCAAGAGAGTGAGGGCCTTTCAAAAGAATATTTAGAGAAGAATATTCCACAGGGCAGGGTCAACAGCAGAGAAGGCCCTCTTTCTAGATCCCGCCAGTCAAGAGTTTTTTAACTGACAGGCTCTGCAATATATGCTAATCTCAATGTACACATGTTGTACTTTGACAATAAAGGTTTATTATTATGTTTTCCCTGCCTGACTGAGTGGGCTGGGCTGCTGTAATGCTGAATTCCTAGAACTATCAGTTCAACTTTTCTATACACTCCTATATATAGTATACTGCTGTATTATAACACACACCTTTTTCTACATAATCTAAGAACACAACTAATGGGCTAACTGATTTCTCCAGTAAGGAAAAGCCAGGTTGCTTTGCTGGGGTCTTCCTCCTTAGTGAGACTCAGAAATGGAGAGGCTGTGGAGATACTGTAGGCCTTGAAGAGATATTAGAAGAGTGATCATGATATGTCCCAGGAAATCATTTGACATTCAGGGCCTCATAACTTGCCCAAAGAGATTTGCCCTGTGTGTTCTAAGCTAATATTTCATCACTATGGGGGAAAAAATCCATTATTCCCAAATGACAGCAATAATAAACTCAACAAGGGGATTCAAGGGAGTGGTTTTATTATAGAGTCCCTCAAGCTAAAGCACAAGAACCAGGTTGGGGCATGGTTTAAAAAGGACATATTCTCTCTGTAGGAAGAACCGATCAGGCACTGAAGCATCTCATAATTTTTTGCCTTATATTATTACACCACTGTAACCTCAGGAAGTTACATACTAATTGCCGAATTAGGGTATACCTTTTACTGATTAGCAGCTGCAGCATCATATAATATTTCTTTTGCTTGCATTTCATGTATTGTGTCTTCCATGTATGAAAACACAGTATTTGCTTGCTGATATATTTTCTAGATGCTTAGTAGCTAGATATGTATTTTAGCAATAGCACTTAGACTTATATAACACTTCACAGTGCTTTACAGCCCTCCCTAAGCAGTTTAAATTGTCAGCATATTGCCCACAATAATCTGGGTCCCCATTTTATCGACCTTGGAAGGATGGAAGGCTGAGTTAACCTTGAGCCCGTGAGAATCGAACTGCCAAACTGCAGGGAGCCAGCAGTCAGTAGAAGTAGCCTGCAGTACCGCATTCTAACCATTGTGCCACCATGGATCATTTTCTTATTTATTTGATATCACTCCTGAAAAACCTTTGGGAAAACCAGTCTTATAGCCATAAATTTAATGTTCATGTCTAAAAAATATCTGTAAATCCATGAAGAATGCCAGTTAATATTAATTTGGTTGCCAGTTTTGATAGAAAAATGTATCCTACAATGTCCTTCTCCCAAAGACAGGCAGCACATCTGAAGCATTGAGTCAAAGGCCACAGGTTTGGTACTAACATGATGATGCCTGAGTTGCTTCCCAAAGAAAACCAACAATTTTAAGGTGATATAATAGAGGAGAAAGAAACTACCAAAGAGAAACAGATCCATAATGTGGTCAGCTCCTGGAAAACTAAAGAGAACATACTCCTCATTGTAGTGCTACCACTGAGACAGAATAGGAACTAAGCAGAACCGCATACCCTATGTTCATAAAAGGAAAGAGACTTTGGTGCAGGGGTTAAGGCACCAGGTTAGAAATTGGGAGACCATGAGTTCTAGTTCCACCTTAGGCACAAAGCCAGTTGTGTGACTTTGGGCCTGTCATAGTCCCTCTATCTTGGGAAGGAGGCAATGGCAAGTCACTCCCTAAAGCCTTGCCAAGAAAATTGGATTAGTCCAGGCAGTCATAAGAGGTCAACACTGACTTGAAGGCACCCCACCCGTTCCTCCCCCCAAAGTCAAACAAAGTCATTTTGAACAATCAACATATCTTGTTATTTCTGGCACACTTCATCTCCATTCTGCCCTGGGATCAATAAAAGCCACATCTAATTGAGAAAGGGAAATCTTTCTTTCCTGCAAACCAAACTTTCAGGATGGGCTCAATTTATCAAGTATGAATCCAAAGACTGTAGTCTTGGCACATGGTAAATTCAAAGGTTCATGCTGTCCATGCAGAACCATACTTTATCCTTTTTGCCTTATAAATATAATAATGTAATTTAGTATCAAAATATATGTAAATATATACTATATATAAATATATACTATACCACAGTTGTGCACATAGCATTTCATTTTATGAAGTTTTCCAGTACTCTGAAACTGATTCACGACTTGTATAGATAGTTTGCCTAGTTTTTCAGAAAGAAGCACCTTTCTATCCATCCCATTCCACTCTCTTTTCAAAATGCTTTCTCCTGGCACAGATATATTTTCCCCCAAAACACAGAAAACTTCTTGGAGGGATGCACGGTCTATTCTTTTTCAAAATGACATCACAAAAATAGCATGAATATGCGTTTGCATTAAAAAAAAGTGTATTACAATAGGCATCTTGGTTAATTGTATGATGCATTGTACCAGCTATGTCCAGCATTCAAGAAATTGAAATCTGGATCCTAATGCAGTCAAGCCTCTTTAAAGATGCAAATTGGAGTCAAACACCGAAAACAGTAGGGTTCTCTTGATCCTTTCACAAAAGGTGCAAAGGACTAATCAGACTCTATTGCTAGGCTGGCCATGTTGTTTACAATAAACAGGAAGCGAGTTAGGCTGTAATTTCCCCACTTAATACTTGGACAAAAGCAATGGCTGGCAGCCTTCACATATTTAGAGTTGCAGCTCATCAAAACATTTCCTTCAAAAAAGTGAAAAAAGTATTAGTGGATTCTAGGTGTGCTAAGCAGTCCTATTTTGGGGCATCCTTATAAAAAATAAGTCCTGACCCCCACTTCTGGAGTAACTTGTGAATTAGGCAGGCTTCGGCCAGTGACCAATTTTTTACTTCTCCTAATACTGCAACACACTTCTCTGCATTGAGAGAAATGTGTCCTTTGATCTCTATTAAATTTGTATTTAATAAATTAAAAGTACACAAACCTGCAGAAAGGAATAGAATGGGCTGATGTGTAAACGATGGAAACTAGAGGGCTGCAGTCTCAGCTGTTCAGTCTGAGCAGAAACTATGGCCAAATAGGAAAAATGGGTTGGGTCCCCACATCCCCGGCCTTGTCAGGTGGTCTGGCAGTGGGCTTGTGCATGTGTTGGTTGAACAGGATAGCGGTGTACATATTTAACAGGGTCAATCAATCAGAATAGAGCTGGAAGGGACCTTGGAGGTCTTTTAGTCCAACCCCCTGCTCAAGCAGGAGACCCTATACCATTTCAGACAAGTAACTGTCCAGTCTTTTCTTAAAAACCTCCAGTGATGAAGCAACTACAACTTCTGAAGGCAAGCTGTTTCATTGTTTAATTATTCTGTTAGAAAGTTTCTCCTTAATACCAGGTTAATTCTCTCCTTGATTAGTTTCCATCAATTTTTTCTTGTCTAACCTTCTGGTGCTTTGGAAAATAAGTTGACCCCCTCTTCTTTGTGGCAGCCCCTCAAATACTGGAATGCTATCATGTTCCCGCTAGTCCTTCTTTTCTCTAGATCAGGGGTGTCAAACTCAATTTCATTGAGGGCCGCATCAGCATTGTGGCTGCCCTCAGGGGACCGGGTGGGTATGGCCAGGGTGGGTGTGGCCTACTGGGTGGGTGTGGCTAGAGTGTGTATGGCCTACTGGGTGGGCGTGGCCAGCTCTACATCGTTCGCATCAAGGGTGCCTATGGGGGCCTGGGCAGGAGTGGGACAGATCTGAGGGTCTCTGGCAGAAGGAGGGTCTCTGGGCCAGGGCCAAGGCAGTGGGGGCCGTTCCCTCACTGTTTCCAGGATGGCTTCGCGGGCCGCATGAAACCACTTCGCAGGCCGGATCCGGCCCCCGGGCCTTGTGTTTGACATGTCTGCTCTAGACTAACCATACCAAATTCCTGCAACTGTTCTTTATTGTTTTTGTCTCCAGTCCTTTAATCATTTTAGTTGCTCTTCTCTGCACTTTTTCCAAAGTCTCAACATCATTTTTGTAACATGACCAAAACTGGATGCAGTATTCCAGTTGTGGTCTTACTAAGGATTTATAATATGGTACTAATACTTCACATGATTTTGATTACAGTGTAGGTTTGTGAACTCATGGAAATTACAAAAAAAGTAAATAACATTCATGCTGTAATTAAATAAGAGATCCAATTTACTATATGCCCTGAATTCCAAATAGAATCTATTTCTTGTATATCTTCACCTTATTCCCAAACTTGCATCACTTGAGACATCATAGAAAGCACTACAGCATTACATACAATAACCTTTTATTACTCTCTACTCTGTTGTTTTGAAGTACTAAATCATTGCAATGCCTAAGTACCCACTGCAAGGCTATAACTAAGTAAACAGCAGTGGCTTTGTCTGCTCTAACACAAGAGAAATGATAAGTGTGAATGAAGCATTGCTAAAATAAAATCGTTTAAAAATAAATGACTTTTTTCTTATTTTCAGAGAGGAAATGTATTACTATTGTGCAAAATTGAGGCTTTAGATATAATGAATTATGTGTTTGCCTCTGCTGAAGTAGATTACTTTAAAAGGAAAGACAAGATCATGAATGAAGTCACAGAAACAGAAGACATTTCCTTCTTTCAGTAAGGTTCTTTGTCTGTGCCCATGGCTTGCCATTAGGCAGTGTGGAGCAGCTGCTGCAAAAATTAAACAAATAACAAATATTTATGAGATTTACAGGTGGTCCCAATCCGTTATGACTTTGGCTTTATGATTTTACTTCTGAGATATGGAAGTGGGGAATGCTTCTTGATTTTCTGCTTCAGGTGTCAAAATAACCTGAACAGCATACAGTACTAAACAATTTGAAAAGAAGAAACCATAATTTAAGTCACTAACTTTACAGAAAGTCCCACTAATGTATTATTTCAGGTAATGACAAAATTAACACTTCTTTCTCCACTGCATTGTAACAAGCTCCATCACTCCTACTATAGTTTTGTTATGTTGAAGCAAAATGAGAAAAGAGCTGTTTGTCAGCTTTGTTGTTGGCATTTTTTTAAAAAAAAATGTAACTGCAAGTTTTCATTCTAAATTCTCAAATCATACCAACCTCAAAATTACAAGGATAGAATGTTGCTTACCTCTGCGGTCCTACTGCAAGGGATATTATCTGGGGAATTAACATAAGTTTATGGAGGAAAAGAATGATAAAATGTTAGGATAAAGATAACCAAAAGGTGTATCTGTAAGTTTGCAAATATTGATTGGCTAATTCCCTCTTCCTCTTGAAAAGCTATAGACTTTGACTCAGTTTGTTTATTTATTTAATTCTTATGGCTGCCCATCTCAAACTTGGGCAGCTATCATAAAATCAATGAAAAACAATTAAAAACACATTACAAAAAGAAAAAAAACCAGTTCTATCTGCTACTGCTACTCAATCTGGACTAAAATGTTCTGTGCTGCTGTCCAGAGATCATGGCCTGAATTTGGGAGCCAATGTTTGCGAAGTGCATTTCTTACTAGTAAGCAGTGATCCCTCTTTTCCTTGCTGTGCCTTGCCAGAAAACAGAACTTTTGAACTGTGAAGGGGCCTGTTTCCTCCTTTCAGAGTGGCCTTCTTGTTCGCTCCCTAAACTCCTGCAGGGCTAGCTGGATTCCATGGGGACAGGCCTAACCCAATGAGTCCTACAAGAGGGCTACAACAAGCCCTGAGATTACCTTATCTGCAGGTGAAGGAACACTGTAATCAATAAGTGCTCTGTCTGAGGTGTCAAAAAGAACAATTCCTGCCCACAATAAAGGATGCAATGATACCCAGTTCCGTTGTTCTGAATTATAAAATAAAGCAAGCAAGAGCAGTAAGAACAGGTTTAAAATACCTTAGCCCACAAATTTGTTTAGTTCAAGGCTTGATAAGCCCTTCAGTATCAACGCCCAAACTTGGAGCTATTAAGATTTTAATCTTCTATGTATACTAAGAGGAAGTCTTATTGAATTCAGTGAAAGTTATCTCTACTGGTGAGTTTACAACAGAGACAGGATGAGAACTGGGAATTGTTTCATGCTCTTTGTCATGTAGCTAACAAGTGATCTTCTATTTAAATGAGGGTACGGGCATTTCCCCAAGGAAATACAGCATCTCTGCTCCTTAGCATCAGATTGCAAGTAGGTAAAGACATATACAGAGAGGGTAAGCAGGATTCATTCATTTTGTTCACAGACAACAGGAAGGCAGGCTATCATTTGACTGCATAGTATCTAGGGGAAAGTGGCAGCGCAACATAACCATAAAAAGACAAAAGAACGCTAAAAAACAAATAAGCAAATATTTACAACAGCCAGACTTCCTCCCCAAACTGTTCTGTATTATTTGTCTTTAATAGGAACGCTTTTTTTCTCATAGTTGCCAGTGAGGTGTTACTGTGGAGCCTTTGAAAAGGACTTGAAGGGGTAGACTACCTCCAAAATAATATCTTGGAATGCTGCCACAAGGAAATTAGAATGCTGCCACGTTAAAACCACCAAGATACATGGGGTGAGTCAAATCTGGCAAAATAGTGGTTGTGGCATCATAATACAATCTCTTTCTCTTTGGGATGTGTGTGTGTGTGTGTGTATATATATATATATATATATATATATATATATATATATATATATATATATATATATATATATATATATATATATATATATATGTTTTCTGAGGTTATATATATAAACTTAGATTTAAGGGTACAATTTAATCTTTATTTTCTGCTAATAAAACTTCAGTATGATCAGCAATATAAGCCCCTTTCCATCCCATTGGGGCTTAAAGAACATGGAACATGTTGGCCTAGCAAGATGGCTAAATTTGGAAGCCAACTGCTGTCCATAAATCTCGTATCAGTGCTTGACAATTATTCAGCCTAGGGAAGACAATATAGCATCATATATATACCTCCACATGATCAAACACATATGGTTATAGTCATCAACGTACAGAGGATAGACTTAATCATCATCATCAAAATGGAAGGGACCTTGGAGGTCATCTAGTCCAACCCCCTGCTCAGGTAGGAAACCCTATACCATTTCAGACAAATGGCTGTCCAGTCTCTTCTTAAAAACTTCCAGTGTTGGAGCATTCACCGCATCTGGAGGCAGGTTGTTCCACTGGTTAATTGTTCTAACTGTCAGGAAGTTTCTCCTTAGTTCTAGGCTGCTTCTCTCCTTGATTAATTTCCATCCGTTGCTTCTTGTCCTGCCTTCAGGCGCTTTGGAGGGTAGCTTGACTCCCTCTTGCACCAAGTCAAGCCATTGGTCTGCTAACATGGGACTGACCACATGGAGGCAGGAATCTGTGGCCGTCTAATGAACAATTCTTGATAGCTGCAGCCAATGTAGCCAATTATGAGGAATGCTGAATATGTATGGATACAGCTTCCCCAGCTGTAATCTGAACTGACTGACCACCAATCCTCAGGCTTTCAGACAGACAGAGACTAAACAGAAAAGATGTTCTCTCCTGCTAAAGATAACTGGCTCAGATATAATATGTGGCAAATGGTTGTGTTTAAGCTTGTAACATCGTGAGTTTTCTATGCTTTTGTTTCAATAAAAAGTCTAACCTGGCTCTTTTTTAATTTTAATTTTAACTGGGTTTTTTATTTTTCTCAGGGTTTTATTTAATCTTTTTTAATTTGTTTTAACGTTTGTATTGATTTTCTTTTAAATGCCCTGTAAACCGCCCTGAGTCCTTCGGGAAAGGGCGTTATATAAATCTAAATAAATAAATAAATAATAATAAATAATGCACAATAACCGAAGAATGCATTTAAAGAGCTAGTTGTCCACAAGAATGGCTTGTTAAATATACTTAAGCATTTTATTCATGACATTCTGAAACCCCATCAACGAATTTTCAATCATTCTAAGAAAGTTATATTGAAAAAAAAATCTGTAACCTTACTTCTTCCCTTAAAAAAACACCCTAGAATTAAGTAGATTACTCTGGAATTATTTAAGAATAAAATTCTGACCTTGGAAAATCCATAAATTGTCACATTTATTGTTAGCATTGCCATTCAGAAGAGGCAGGATGTCTATAACCACACGTAGATTAATAATGCAGTAGAAACACCAGTCTTTATGAAAACCCGCATACTTCAGCTGTCTTCTGGGATAAGGGATGCCCTGCAGAGATGGTACAGATCACCTTGTTTCTACTTTAACAGATTGATGCTTGGATCTGTCAAATCTGACTGAATAATTTTCCCCAGGCTACGAAATCTTTGAATTATGGTAAGATGCCTAGAAAAATAGTACTTTCTTTGCAGTGTTCTATATCATTTCAAGAACAGAGATTCGACCATGGGCATACATATGATTAATCATGAGTTATATTTTCCTTAGATATTACAATAAAGAGAAAACAAATAAAACAGAAGTCTTGTAAAAACTCTTTAGTCTCTCTCCTTGCTGAAATTCTCACAATAAGCTAAGAAAAATACCTGATACATTGATAAAAAACAACCATTTGGCTTTGTAATAAATCATCAGATAAAACAAGAAAATGATTTTGATAAGATTTGCCAAAGATTTGCAAATCCCAATACAGCTTTAGCTACTTACTGGACCTGTAAAGCTGTAAGGCTGTACTGGGCTTTGCAAATACATATACTGTACTCCAACAGGTCCAGCTCCTAAGTACTATATCAAGTACCTAAGTACTATATTTCACTTTGGGGAAGTGAAATCCATATACAGTATCTTCAAGTGGCCAAGGTTGAGAAACACTGCATTATATGACTGAGACACTGGGAATGGAGACCCTGCTTAAAACATATTACAGGCTTTGACCACAGGACTTATTCAAGACATTTCACAAGATGTGAAATGTCTGTACTGAAGGGATGTGCCCCAATACTTCATGAAATTACGTAAGTATTTTATGTCATTCTTTCCAAAAATGGCCAATTTGATTTTAATTAAAGAAATATCAACAAAACAGTTTGTAGATAATTTGTGGACAAATTTGCCACTTTCTGATAGCTCAAGGCAACTTGTATCTGAAGAAGCATGAAATGCAGCTCTATCTATAATCATTATTGGCTTCCATCTATTGACATGAGCTGTTTCAGATCCCAAATTTCAAAGAAAACCTCAAATGGGCAAGCTGGTATACTAGTATTGTGGAGTAGATCCTGGACCCAAAAAGACAATGTCTCTCGCATCATTTCTGGGTAAGGGCTGCCATCTTAGAATGACCTGCTGGAGACCATGCTTATCTCCAAACTAAATTTCATTCCACTTGAACCAAATTTGAATCCCATTAAATCCCACATTAATATAATGGGGGGAATAAAGGCAGGAGTTTAGCACCCTCATATTTTGTTTTGCAGCTTCCCACAGGCTGAATTATTTGGCATTACATGGAATTAATTAAATACAGGCAGGAGGATTACCTTGCATGCATTTAATAGTTTTTATCTTTCCTGAAATTAATAATTATTGTTCACTGGCAGTGGCGTAGCGTGGGTTGTCAGCACCCGGGGCAAGGCAAGTAATTTGCGCCCCCTAACCTGTGGATTTTAGCACTCGAGTCTCTTCCACTAGCTCAGGAATTCTGGGAGTTTAAGTCCATGAGTCATAAAAGAGCCAAGGTTGCCTACCCCTGAGTTAGGTTCAAGGCAAAAAAGGGTCTCTGGAGAAGAGGGAAAATGCTAGTTTAAAACTGAAACAAGGCAACTTTAAGGTGCCTCAGTTGTGATTTAGGATGAGACAAAGAGAGGACATGGCGTTGAAAATGGTTAATGGGGCATGTTTGTTCCACTCTTAGTGGACGTCAGGATAAACCCCAGGAGAGAATGACCTTACAACAGATGTGAATAGGCTTGGACTACGTTTGTAGATTGAGTGCATACATCACATGGAGCGATGATGGGCTTCATCAAGATTTATGATCCCACAATTGGCTAGTTTTCTCCATCTTGTCCTAAACCCTGGATACCAACCACGGTTTATGGCTTAGCATGTGGTGTGGGGTTGACCCAACATGTTAGGTGACAAACAATGACTTCCAACTTACAATGCCTCAGCTTCCCAAGGTTATTCCAAAGCTGGAAAAGTCAACCAACCCACCCTGCAGCTTTGCCTGCTTAGGCTGAACCCCAGGAATTCATACTTATTGCGGCGCCCGACCTATTTTCTGCCCAGACGCTGCTTATCCAAGCCAAGCCGCCTCCTTCTCTTTGGCACCTCACCCCAAAGATTCGCCGGCCTGGCTGGAAACTCTCGCTGCTGGCGACGTGTGTCGGGGGGGCGGTCCCGATCGCCGATGCACGGTTGGATCGGCAACCTGCCGACGCAGCTTTCGTTCCAGAGCAGGGACCCCCGGAGGGACGCTGCAGCAATCCTCCCCCCGCGGGAAATCCACCCTCTTTCAAGCCCCGCCGCGTCCCCCCGCCTTTGGCAACCCCAGGAGCGCCTTGTGAGAGCCTCCGCAGCGGAGCCCCGGGGTTGCAGGAGGGCCGCGCTCTGTGCACGCTCAGGAGCCGCCTTCTCCTTTGCGGGGGGGGAGGAGGGAGAGAAGGCTTCCGTCCAGCGCCGGAGCGAAGGCGGATTCCAGCCTCTGGCCCTCCTGGCGGGAGCCGTCCTTACAAACGGCGGGAGTAAATAGGCGCCAACCACGGCTGCCTGCGGCGGCGGCACAGAAGGGGGGGAGGGCAGGCAGGAAACAAGCCGGAACTTCAGCCAACCCGAAGGCGAGAGGGATTATGCCCTCTTGGGGGAGCGGAGGCCGCCTGGCTAAAGTTAAAGGAGCTCCAGCCGGGCCTGGCTCCCCGGAGCCTTCTAGGCCGGGCAAAGAAGAGCGCCTCCGACTTGTGGCCTATGGAGTTTCCGGTCGGAGCGGCCCGAAGGAGTTGTCACGCTGTGTGTTTGTGTGTGTGTGTGTGTGTGTGTGGCGCGCCGTGGGGCGTCAGGCCCTTCCCGGCTGGGGCTCCGGTGCCTCCGCCCTGCCGGATCCCGGCGCCATCGAGTGCGCCCCCCCAGATGTTGCGTCCGGTGCGGCCGGCCCCCCCTGCACCCCCCACGCTACGCCACTGTTCACTGGAAAGGATCTGAGACATTTGACAGGCATACCTAAGACCTTGAGGTCTGAAGTTGCCCAAAATGGTGGTTTCGAAACACCTGATTATTTTGGGAGATAAGAACTAACTGCAAGGCTGCTGTCCAGAATGATCAGTTCATATCACTATACTGTTGCTGCACAATAGAGAAATAAACCTGTTTGCTTTCATGACATACAGGCGTCATGTTCAATCATGTTGCTACCTACTGGTAATTGTGTAATTCTTGTTTGTTTGTTTTTTAAAGAGGGGTAGAGGATTCATCTGAAATGTGCCTGTGACATCAAGTCTAATAGAAACATCTGTAATTGCTGTACATCAGATCAGACAATTGGTTCCTCTATCTTAGCTCCACTGTGGGAGCACAACAGTTTTTTTGGCTGAAGGCCACATTTGGAATGATATGCTTGCAACTATAGGGGCTAAGACAGGGGTCCCCAACCCCTGAGCCGCAGACTGGTACCAGTCCCTGGCCTGTTGGGAGCCAGTCCGCTCAAGCGGCGGGCAAGCAAACAAAGCTTCATTTGTGCATGTGCAGGAACTAGGTGGCATACATGAAGCCAGCCCCTCCACCCTGCCATTGCTGCTGGTCCATGGAGTCAGAAAGGTTGGCTATGACACAAATTAGAATTAAATAAAGGACAAATAAAAGTTAAGTCTTTGAGGGTTATACCCAAAACTTTAAATGGTCATAGGGCCACAGGTTATACAATACAGGTGTATGAAAGGGCATTTACCTCCCTTTCTTGATGATCTACAGATTGGGAACTTTTCCACATAAAGAAATCTATTCTAAAGGAACTGACAGCTATTATTTTACAGTTCTCTGTTACTGATTTATCTTCCAGTCATTTAACATCATCAGACTGCAGAGTTCCAATCATAACCTCCATTTCAAAGGCAGTTGTGTTTATAATAGTGGGGACTATTTGCTTATAGCTTATAGGAGTAACCAGATTGAGGACTATAATGTCACAGGGCCCATATTTAACTTCCTAGATTCACACACAAAAAAAATCCAAGGAGCAATTCATTAAAGATGCTAACATAATTTTTTGCTATATGGCCTTACATAAAGGTAAAGTAAAGGTAAAGTTTCCCCCGCACATGCGTGCTAGTCGTTTCCGACTCTAGGGGCCGGTGCTCATCTCCGTTTCAAAGCCGAAGAGCCAGCGCTTGTCCGAGGACATCTCCGTGGTCATGTGGCCGGCATGACTAGACGCCAAAGGCGCATGGAACGCTGTTACCTTCCCACCGTAGTGGTCCCTATTTTTCTACTTGCATTTTTACATGCTTTCGAACTGCTAGGTTGGCAGAAGCTGGGACGAGTAACAGGCGCTCACTCTGTTACACGGCACTCGGGATTCGACCCACCAAACTGCCGACCTTCCGATCGACAAGCTCAGCGTCCTAACCCACTGAGCCACCGCGTCCCTTACATAGGACCTGCTAAGTATGATTTTACTTCTTTAAAGGATCCAACTATAACAAAAGGAAGAAATTGTCCTAAAAAGCAACCATTCTCACAAATTTAATGGTTTGGTTTCTAACATGAACAATGAAGTCTCCATTGAGCCCATTTTGGAAGAAGGAAGCAAGCAGAAAGCATTGACAAAGATCTACTTGGCAATTGGCAAAAAAGTCTCTTTTCATTTCATATGAGGACAAAGTCTAAAAATCCCCCCCCCCCACCTTGCATCTGAATCACCAAGTATTCAAAATTACAATCATATTAGTATTATGGCTATTTTAACACACACATATACACATTTCCTAGAAAGTGCTTGTGTATTCAATTCACTATATATTAATGTACTGGTCGGAATAAGAACAGAAGTGTTTTGTTTTGGAATTTCCCACAAGCTGCAAGAATCTGCTGCCACTGCAGATCACACTGAATACACTGAGACAGGGAATACTACTACCTTGGGTGGTAATTTGATTTTACATTGTTACTCATTCAGTAATTGAGTACTAGTTGCAAGGAATACTAGGAAGAAGAGGTTCTTTTCTACAGGGAGAGGGGACAAATACTATGGTTGCTTTGTGAAATTTGTACTGATTTGCTGTGGTACTTTCATCCTTTGTTTGCAGAAGACATTGGCAGAAGAAACATACATAGTATAGTGATCCCAGCTTGGCTTCAATGCATGGTTTTATTACATCATATTATACCTCACAGTGACATATTAATTTCATCAAACTCAACAGATAACCTGTTAATTACCTTTCTATTTAGAGCAACACCATCTTCACAATCTAGCACTGCACAATCAACGTTGAGAGTTGGAATCTTCTGTATCTTTCTTGCATCATCTGCAGGCACATAGAGAACAGCTCTCCGGGGTATGTAGCTGCAAGGTTGTGTCACATGATAATGAAGTCTGCGAAAAGCTACAGGTAGGAGAGAAGTGGTCCTGTAAAAAAAGTTTTCAGTTATTGATTTATATAAAATATATTGCTTCTCACCCCACAGAATCCCAAAGCAGTTAATAAAGGCTAACAATTATTCACAATAAAAATAGAGCTCAAAACAATCCTTTGGAAAGCAAATATTAACAGGGTGGGAGGAACTAACAGCAGAATAAAAATAAAAAGGTGGGTTTAAAAAATGCCCCAAGAGGCTATTTGGCTGTCAGTATTAGGTAATATTTTTCTTCCTAAATGGCCAGAGAATTGTTTTATTTAGCAATAAAGCTTAAATCTGAATACCCAAATTTTACTTTTCAAAGAACATTTCATATTGCTGGCAAGATCTTACAAGAAGGATACCCAAGACTTGGTCAGTTGAGCGTTCTATTCCCTCAATAGTCAACCAGGTGTCTCTGAAATTCCCACCAGAGAACTCCTTCTTGGCCATGCCTTCAAAAGCATCCTTTTCTCACTACTAGACATAGTACCTACATATCTTTTGCTCTGGGAAGTTGCCCAACTTCCTTTTAAAGCTATAAAACAGATGTCCCTCCTGTTGAGCGATTTCAAATTACTTCATACTTTACCCTTTTTCAATATACAGTCAAAATGTCTGATGTAATTGGAACAGATCTGTGGTAACAATGGCTTGGAACATTATAATGTGCAATTTGGACAAAAGGTTGATCAGAGCTAATTGCTAGAGGTGAAAGAAAAATTCTATGGGGAGAGCTGCTATTACTCCCTAGGTTCCTATTTTTTAAAATATAATTTTTGTTAAGAATTTTAACTGCAGTAGTAAAACCTAATGCAAACCAAAGTTAAAAAAGAGAAGAGAATGGAAAGAAAGAATAAAAAGTACAAGAAAAGAGAAAAAGAAGAGAAGGAGAGAATATAGTAAATAAAGAAAAAATATATATAAAGATGTGATTTTCAACCTTCATCACAAGAAGTATAAACTATTCAAAAATCACCTTGGAATATAATTTCAATAAAAATGAATAAATTTAGTAAGTCTTCATCTCCTATAGGTTCAACAGATATCTCTTCATCCCATATCCCATCCATAATATATAAGCAAATCCATAAAACATCAGCTTTACAATTCTGCTGTCAGCAAAAAATCCATAAAGTGTTGTCAGAACATTGAAAAAAATTACAGTCTTAATTTTCAATTTAATCCAATATTGTTGTAGGATTTGATTTCCCTTTAATTTTTTCCTCTCCCAGCACTCAAACTTTCAGAAAACCATTGCCCTGGAGCACATGTGAGTGATTTCCCATCTTTTCGTTATCCAGAGGGCTACCAAGGAACTGCCCTATTTACCGGTACCTTAGTCTTTGCTGTGGTTGCTGGCTCTACTTTTGCAAAGCTGACTTTAGTTCACTAAAAGTCCAACTCTCTACGGTAGTTGAGTTTGGCTGCTCTTGAAAGGCTAAATGGGGTTGGGTTAGTCCATGGATAGGTGACCTCAGAAAACAGAAGAGCTGTAGTTTAGACTTGGAAGTTGAAAACAATCCTAGAAGAAGACAATAGCAACCCTTTTTATAATATTATACCCAAGAAAAGTACATAGACATGTTAATAAAGGCACCAGGAGTTGAGTTTAATTAGAAGGATATTATTCAAAAAATTATATTTGTTTTTGTTTACTGGATTGGATTCTTTTGGGGGCTATAAATTTGTTTATAGTAGAAATTGATCATGTAATTGCTTACACTTCTCCCTACAGTCCTTTTCTGCAATAAACATTGCCCCCCCCCTTTCCTCCCACTCTTCTTGCAGGATAATTATTCTCTCTATATTTTGGTCACACAAGTGGGAGAACAGTTGAAATGGGATAGGATTTTGATAGCAAATATTTCCAGATTAAGGCTGTGAAAATCCTTCAAAAGAAAGATGGTCAAGATTCACCTCTCTTCAATCAATTAAAAGTTATGATTTTTTTCTTGGTTTTTATAGCCTTTTCATAAACTGCTTCTGGCTGTTTAAATGTGTGTGTCCTTGAACAAAAGCACCTGACTTCACATCATTAAAACAGCCAGGTCTTTTCCAGGGCTTGTAGGTTTCTCTAAAGGTGATCCCACTTACCCATGAAGAGACAGCAGTACAACGCAGATGTGCTTGTCAGGAAGACAATTGGGTTGAAAGATTGGGTTTAAATTGGGTTGAAATAGTTATTTTGTTCTATTTAAGGTACCCTGGTTGCAGGATACAGCAAAGGATTTTTCCCCCCTGTAAATATGAGATGAACTCTAACCACAATTGGGTATAACTTTTATTTTTTTTCTACCTTCTTGAAGTTTTCAGGCTTTTAGATATAAAGCAAAAGAACCATATCTGCATCTACTTTCCAAGTCATAGAGAATAATTTCTTGTCATTTATATTCCTCACCACCCATCTATGTTGTCTTGGAGGTCTTCAGAAAGTCTTATTCCTCCGAACCACTATCTGAGCTGCTTCCTGTTGTTCAATTCTGTGATCAGAGTTGCATCAATGAAGACTATATTAATGTCAACAAGGGCAGCATTCTAATATACCAAATATTCTCCAGAATGACTTCTACAGCCTGTAACGATTGTTCAAATTAAGCTCATTTGCTGATTTTGAATAATGTGTTCTCTTGGCGTTAGTGCCACCCCTCCCTCTTGCTTGACAGATTTTAGAGAAAATGATGGTAATATTTTGAAATGACAAAATCCAATTAAATATCCTCTCTCATGAAAAGAATGACATTCTCTAGAAACACTGGAGCTTGAACAAATACAAATGGCTCTACAAATGAATGAATAAAATAAAAATCCAAATTTACTTTTCCTCATTCATTGATACAGCTGCAAAACATGTGGATTGTTCTTGCAATCCTAGTTATTGATGTAGCATTTTACATCATTCTGTTGTTTTTCACAGCATTAGCAATAATGAATAGCTAAAATAGCCCAGATCATATATGTCTAATTGCATATACATTTGTCCCCATGCACATTTCAATTTATTTCTGGGGATAATGTTTGTTAATTGTACTTCTTTTGTGCCCTGGTGGAGGGGGGAAAAAAGCTTCTTACTCATAAAGGGGCTAAGTGTTCTCTTCTTTCCCTTTGTTCACACAAGGAGCTAAAGTCACTTCAAGAGGCACTTAATCCCATCATCCATGGTTACAATTGCCTTATAGCTTTAGTAAAAAAAAGAACCTGAAGTAAATGCAGCTATATTGTGTAATTAAAAGAAATTCAGGTGGTTATTTGCCTGGGGCATGTTCTTGGTACTAATACATAAAATGGCACTCCAGGGATCCTAAATACTGTAGTGTTTTAAACCTGATCAGCTACAGTATCATATAGATCAAGAGGAGGGGAATGCAAAAAGAGAGAGAGAAAGAGAGAGAGCAAGAAGAAAAGAAAGCCACGCTCTCCTAGTGTGTATTGTAAAGCAAAAGAATAGAGGAGGCTGTTCTACTGTTTGAAGTGACAAGACCTTACAAACATCTATATGAAGGGGAAATAAAAATATTAAGATGTTTTAAAGAAGAGTCCAGCCATTTCCAATAATCACAAACTATGTAAAGTCAAGATGAATCATCCCTGACCCTTTTATTTAGTATATGATTTTTTTTATACTTTTGGAATAATGGAATTATTATCTTACGAAAAATGCAGAAAAGCATCTCTTCTTGTCTAAAAAATTCTTCTTCTCCTAATCCTGAAAGAGATTTTCTTGAATACTATTCCACTACTTTTAACAGCTAATTTCAAGGCCATAAATGGCTGGAGTTCAAATTAATGAATCACATAATTCACACTAGTGTTTTTCAGAAGTTGATTCAAGTAACTTCAGGAAGAGTAAATTAAGTTGAAAGACAACATGCCAATCTAGACATCCAAAACAATCTGTATATTGGGGTTTTTATTATTAAGTATTTACCATGATATTTAAGAAAAACCACAGATCATTGAATGTGCAATATTTGGATTGCTTTAATAGATTCACACATGATTCTAAGAGCTTTTAAGCTTTTAAAGAAGCAGGACAAGAATCCACACTTGGTTAGAAACACAGAGACTATAAACCTGAATTTTTTTTATTTGGTATAATGCCAGAAAAACTTGAAATGGTCAGACTTACTTTAAGATTGAAAGAAAGAGAAGAAACAGAAGATTTTCAAATCTGGGACCTATTTTATCAATGGTTAGAGAAAAGATTTAGGGATTAGGAATTTAAGTGAATAAGATACCGTACTCAGACAACACATTTTTGTTGATTACGTATTGAATTCTGTGGAAACAAAAGTTTTTATCCTTCATATAAGCCTCAATTTTGATCATATCTAAGTATGTATAAAGATTAACACTAAAAAGGTGGGTAGAAACCAGGTTGAGTCTACTGTAATTCAAATCAGCACTAAGGACAGTGTCTCTATTTCAAGCTGTCTCCATTCAAATTACAAAGCTCTTGGGAAAATACTCAGTGTGAACAGCTCACACTAGAAGAGTGAAAAGAATTAGCAATACTGTTTAAATAATCAAATGAATGACATCAGATCTTGGCTCTCAAAGGAAGAGACTAGAGCACGGGTTCAAACTTGATGGCTTCACATGATGTATCGTGACATTTTTTGTCTTTGTGGAGCCAGGGTGGGGGTGGCCTGCGCATGATGCATCCGGCCCGCAGGCTGCCAGTTTGACTCCCCTGGACTAGAGTAACTTACATAGGTGAGCAACTGCTTGCTAGAAAACCCAAAAAAAGGAGGGGGAGAGATATCTAAGGCAGGGCTTTTCAACCAGTGGTACAGGTACCACCTGTGGTACTTTGGCACCTAGCAGGTGGTATGTGCCCATCCTAGAACAGTGGTAGCGGGGGAGGGGAATGAGCTGAACCGGTGGTAGCACCACATAAGCCTGAGCGAGAGACGGCTGGAGCTGCAGGGCTGTCAGGGCTCAGCAGAAGTGCCAGGTTCAGCGCCAGGCTCCAGCTAGAATGGAATGTTGCAGCATCTGCAGGGTCTTGTGATTTAAGGGATGGTCTGCAATCAGTTGCTAAAATGGATTGATTATCATACCTGAGAATAGCACTTGAAATGTCTGCATTAGACATTCATAGATACTATGTTCTTTAATAGGTATATAACAAAGCAGGAGAATGCTGACACTGAAAAGTAACTATTAATTCATCAAAGACATCATCTAACCTTATTAATATTTTGTGGCATTATTGCAACCTCTCTATTGCATTTTAATTCATCTTAAATTTTCTGATTTTTTTAAAAAATCTAATTACACATACATTTGTACAGAGCTATCTTTCAAGTATTTCTTCTCTTAATACCACAGTAAAATCAGTTCAAAATAAATGCCAGATAGGAAAAAGAGAATATTTTCAAGATCATATATGAACATAAAAATCAAAATGTAATTGATACATTTCTAAGAGAATATGGCTCAAGCATTTAATAATGAACTATAATTACAGATAAATAGGCTCACTCTATCAAACTAGCATCAACTGACTTTTCATTAACCCATTAAATAAGTTATCACTATAATTCTTACTTTGATTGCAAATATTAAGAACTTTTCCATATTTAGTAAATGCATCTAGTGTTTATTTAAAATAAAAATAGAATATAAATAAACATATAACCATGCAATTATCATAAAACAAGTATTTTAATATATGGAATATCCTAGAGTAGGGCTTTTCAACCAGTGGTACCTTGGTCATAAGTCACTTCAGTGCCACTGTAACTTTGAACAGTCACTAAGTGAATTGTTGTAAGTCGAGGACTACCTGTACTTTATCACTTTTTTCCTTTTTTTTTTTTTTGATCATCAAGTGTTTGACAACTTGCCATATCCTAAAAGTGGTACAATCGGTGAAAAGGTTGAAAAGCCCTGTCCTAGAGAGCAAGTTGAATTAATTGTATTCCAACCAAGTATAAATTTCTGTCTGGTATTTATTAAAGACAATTTTACAGAGATTTCTATTATTTTTTTACTTCATTAAGGTCATACTTTGTCCTTGTCACTTTTAAAATATTTTATCCATTAAGTAATTGTTTTCTGATAAATTGAGACATATTATTAAATCTGTTGAATTCCTCTTGAGAAAGGGATGAAAATGTTGCCCCTATTTTCGAAGACTGAACCAAAAGTTGTTCTTTTTTTAGATCTAGTGAAGATTTATTAAGCATTATTTTATTTCTGCTGTTTATAATTGCTTTAAATGGTACTTTAAATGTACTTTTAAATTGCATTCTTTTAGCTTTGAATTAAGAGGCACTGTAATTTCCACTGTGCTTTCAAATAATTTTCTGCTGGTTCATCACCATTTTGCTTTATTTTCTATGATTTTATTCCATTTTTAGAGTAATTGCTGCTGCAGCATAATTGGGCCATGATTCTTATCCTTACTTTTCTCACTAAAGACCCAGAATGCAGACAATTGCTTTTTCAAAACAACCCAAAACTGGAATTTTCAGTTTGCTCAAAAAAATATAATCAGCTAAATAACTAAATTATGCCAAGCATGAGAAAAAATATTTTATTTTTAATATTAATTTAACTTTGGTATACAAATGAAATTACAAAAGTAAAAACATCTACAAACACTGAATAACAAAGCACCAAGTGTAAATAATCAGGAGAAATAGGTACTGTGTGGATTAGATCCAAGCTACCTCATATTTTTTATTTATTTATTTATTTATTTATTTATTTATTTATTTATTTATTTATTTATTAAATTTTTATACCGCCCTTCTCCCGAAGGACTCAGGGCGGTGTACAGGGCAATAAATATCAAAATACAAAATACAAAAGTTAAAAAGATTAAATAATTATGCCCAATAGTTAAAAACTATGTTAAAAACCCAAACCCAATCCATATAAATCCATCAAAATCACTGATCTGATGCAATTAGTTTGATTTCAGTCACTGTGGTTTATAAAACATGGTTTGTTTTAACAAGTTAAGCAAACCAAATGGATTTACTAAATAAACAATAGTTAAAAAGCCACGCTGTAATGTGATGTGTTAATTTACAGTATGTTCTAAGTTTCACTAAGCCTGATTCCAAACTGAACTAAAGTCAGCCTATTACTTTTTGCTTACCATCAGAATCAAAAGAAATCAGATCAAGAATACTAAAGTTTTTAAATCAAAGGACTGAATTTTAGTGGAACTAATAAAGTACAAGAACATGGAATCATGGTTGGGGGGGGGATGATGGCTCAGACATTAAGAAGCTCAGCTCGGGTTCAAGACCTGAGCACTGCATGACAGGGTGAGCTTCCGTTCTTGCCCCAGCTCCTGCCAATCTAAGAGTTCAAAAGCATACAAGTAGATAAATAGGTATCCCTTTGGTGGTAAGGTAACAGTGTTCGCTGCATCTCGGTGTATAATGATGCTGGCCACATGATTGTGGAAATGTCTTTTACAATGCTGACTCTCTCGGCTAAGAAACTGTCATCTCTGCCATCTTCAACTGCTTCACAGTGCTTTGCTGACATCCTGCCTTAAACAGAAGGAGGGGGAAGAAGGAATTTGGGGAAGTGTGAGCAGGAGGAAAAAAGAAGGAGGTAATGGGAGGAAGGCACTGATAGGATCTAGAGGTGTCAAACTGGAATAATCATGGCCTGGAAAAGAATGTGAAACCTCTTTGAGGCGCACTTGACAGCAAAGAGGTCCCCGAAACATCAGACCAGGAGCCATTGGACACTGTTGATCTGGTCAAGGGGAGGGGACCAGGGAAAGGGGAAAATTGTAACCTCTGTGTGGAAATACTCAGATCTAGCTTTGCTCTTGTTGGCACCACTAATAGTAAAAGAACCTATCACTTCAACCAAATGGTGTTGAGGGGCTTTCTTTCTTGGGGAACCTAGCTGGGGCAGGCCTGATATAAACAGAGATGAGCACTACCACCTAGAGTTGGACATGCCTGGAGAGGTCTTTAGATCTACATCTACATCTACTCAATCACAGGCTCCATGGCGTTTGTTAGAAATGGTTTATCTTGGGTTCCTATGCCAAACAGCTAGCTCCTCCCTCTCTCCCTCTCCCTCTTTCTCTCTCTCTCTGTATATGATGACTTAAGTGATGTTTCCAATCTCTTCTATCCTTTAGGATTCCTATCCTAAAAAAATAACAAAACAAAAAGAATCAAATTCTGAAATATTTGCACTATAAATAAAGCTGAAGAAGAGTTTAGAGTTCCTAATGCGGTGCAGCATGAAGAACTCTAAATTCCAGTTGGGATAGTAGTTAGGCCCTGCAAACCTAAATGGTAACATATAATAATAATAATAATAATAATAATAATAATAATAATAATAATAATAATAATAATAATAATAATAATAATAATAAGTTATAAAACTCGTGTTAGTGCATTACTGTTTGCCTAAAAGTCCCAGTACAACTTCCACTGTGTATTAATAATACTCTGTTAAACAAACCATTTTTTCAACAACATATTCTAACAATGGTTATGGGCCCAGATCCAGTGTGGTGCTGAGGACAGGCACAGTATTGTATTTATATTTCCTAACTGAGTTTTCAAATTCAGACAATGGCACAAGGACTATTCAATCCATTCTGCATTACCCGGCTTAATGGGTCAAACTACGTATCTTGGTCTACACAATGTAGTTTGCTATTACAAAATCAAGGTCTTTGGAAAATAGTCCATAATCCTCCTGATGTAACTGCCTGGGATCCAACTAATGAAGAAGATAACAAGAAGATTGTAGACTTTAATAAAGACAATGATAAGGCTTTATCTATCATTGGGCTAACATTAGGAGACCAACAGCTAGTCCATGTGCGTGGAGAAGAATCTGCTGCTAAATGTTGGGCTAAGTTGAAAAAGATTTTTGTTCGGGACAGTGTTGGTGCTCATATAAATCTTACCAGAAAGCTATTTAGAGCTAGACTGGAAAAGAATGGCGATATGTTAGCTCACCTTAACTTTATAAAAGCAACTTTGTTGGAACTGCAAGAAAAAGAACTTATTTTCTCAGAGCTTCACCAGGTTTACATCATTTTATCATCATTGGATGAGAGCTACGATGCCTTTGTATCGTCCTTGGAGGTTTTGTCCAAAGAAGACCTAACTGTTTCTTCAATAACTGGACGGTTGTTGGAAGAATCAAGATGTCGTATGGAGAGAAAACAGTTGAGAGAGCCATTGCAACAAGAAATAAAGAAGACTGAATCTGCTTATATTTTAAGGAAATGCTTTAATTGTGGGTTAAAGGGACATATTTCTAAGTTTTGTCAGAATAGTAATTGTCAGAGAAAGGAAAGCCATAGAAAGAATAAAAAGCTGATTAATGTAGCTGTAGCTAATAGAACTACTAATAACCACAATTGGTGGGTAGTAGATAGTGGAGCTACACACTGTATTTCAAAAATAAAAAGGGATTTTGAGAATATAAGGTCTAGTAAAAAATATATTTCTATGGCTAATGGCTGGAGAGTCAAGGTCTCTGGAGAGGGTAAGGTTTACTGTTCATTTTTAAAACAAAATTTGGAAATGCTATATGTTCCCAGATGTGATTATAATCTATTATCAGTTAAGGCATTATTGGAAGCAGGTTTTAAAGTTACTTTCCAAGGGGAGGAATGTCTTATTCAAAAGAATGAAGTGAACTTAATAGCTAATATGAAAGACGGTTTGTTTGTAATTAGCAATGATCCTATAATAATGGCTACTACTTGTACAAATCAAAAACCACATGATGAATGTATTCATTTATTACATAGAAGATTGGGTCATGTGAATTTTAATACACTAAAAAGAACTGTAGCTTTGTCTAATGGGTTTGAGTTAAAGGCTTGTAAGAAATATCTACAGTGTAACGTATGTGGTAGAGAAAAGAGCAGGGCAGCACCAGCTAATAGGTTAGATGGATTTAAAACCACAACTCCATTAGAACTGGTATTTATGGATTTGATAGGTCCTATGAAACCCAGTTTAGGGGGTGCTTGCTACATATTAAATATTCTAGACCATTATAGCAGATATGGGTTCTGTTATCTCCTTGCGTCAAAAACTGAAACTATACAAACAATATCTAATTGGCTCAAGTTTGTACAAAGGAAAACTCAGTTAAATGTAAAAACCATAATAACAGACAATGGAACTGAGTTTGTTAATAAACAGTTCAATGAGCTGTTAGTTTCAGAGGGAATAGAGCATAGACGTACAGCTCCTTATAGACCTCAGTATAATGCATTTGTTGAACGGAGGGGCCAAACATTGCAAGCTATGATTAGATCTATGATTGAAGATTCTGGTTTACCTGATAGCTTATGGGGAGAAGCAGCAAAATGTGCTAATCATATTTTAAACAATGTGGTTAGTTCAGCTACAGGTAAAATTCCTTATACCTTATGGTATAAGAGAAAACCAAATCTTAGTTATATTCACACATTTGGGACACCTGCTTGGGTACATATTCCAAGTTCAATAAGAAATAAAGGAGAACATAGAGCTAAACAATTATTTTTTGTTGGCTATGAGTTAAACCATAAGTCTTATCGGTTCTGGGAGAAAGGTACTAAAAACATTTATTGTAGTTCTAGCGCTGTTTTTCAAGAACAGTCAGGCTGGGAAAGGGTAGAAGATATTGTATATATTCCTCAACAAGATTTAACTAACTCCTCAAATGAAAGTGATAAAGAAGAGGAGGAACCTGCTAGAGAGATCAAACAAGAACCACTGATAGTGGAGACAGGAGAGGAAGAAGATAATAATGTAAATGTACCTATAAGTCCAATAATTCTCAGAAGGTCTAACAGGGAAAGACGACAGCCTGATCGTTTCGAGGCAGGTTTAATTTGTCAAATAGACATTGAACCTTCTAATGTTGAAGAAATAAAATTGTATCCTGAGAATGAAAGAAAGAATTGGAAAGTAGCTATGGATAAAGAAATAAAGTCTTTGCAAGATCTTAATGTTTATCAAGAGGTTAAAATACCTAAAACAGAAAAGCTAATTGGATGTAAATGGGTTTTTAAACTGAAAGAAAGTGTTACAGGAGAGGTAATACATAAAGCAAGATTAGTTGCTCAAGGATTTGCACAGAATAATAGTGATTATGATGTAGTATTTTCCCCAACGTTAAGAGCTTCCACTCTTAGGGCTGCTTTAGTTTGGGCAGCAAATAAGAATTATAGTATAAAACATGTAGATATTGAAACTGCTTATTTGCATGCAACATTAAACCATGATATATATATGAAAGTTCCATCAGGAATAGAAAGTAAGGTAGGGTACTGTTGGAAACTGAATAAGAGTTTGTATGGTTTAAAACAGTCAGGTTATGAGTGGAATAGATGTTTAGTAAAAGAGTTAAATAGTTTGGGATTTAAAGCTAGTATTGCAGATCCTTGTTTATTTATAAAACAGCAAAATAGTGAATTATCATTGTTATTATTATTCACTGATAATATTGCTATTATAGCAAAAGATGAAACAGAAACTGAAAGAATAATTTCAGGGTTAAAAAGAAAATTTAGAGTAAAAGATCTAGGAGCTATTAGTCATTATCTAGGGCTGGATATTGTCAGGACTAGTAAAGGATTTAAACTGTCTCAAGCTAAGAAAATTAATGGTTTGCTGAAACGTTTTAATATGGAAAACTGTAAACCAGTAAAAACACCTATGGTTCAAGGTTTTGAGAGTTCAGCAGATAACAGCAATGTCTTTGATAAAAAGATATATCAATCATTAATAGGCAGCTTGATGTATTTATGTAATTGGTCAAGACCTGACATAGCATTTACAGTTAATCATTTAGCTAGATATTGTGAGAATCCTACAACCAGATGTTGGCAAGGTGCGAAAAGAGTTTTAAGATATTTGAAACACACCATACATTATTCTCTATATCTAGAGCCAACAAAGGAATTGGAACTAAAAGCATTTGCAGATGCTAGTTTTGCATCTGATACTGTAACCAGGAAATCCACTTCAGGATTGGTTGTATTATTGGGAAACGCTTTAGTAGGATGGAGGTCTAACAGACAGAAGCATATAAGCTTATCAACAACTGAATCTGAATTTTCTTGTTTATCTTTATTATGTACTGAGCTATTGGTATGGAAACAATTATTGTTTGATATGGGTTTAAATTGTAATGAACCAATAAAAGTGTATGAAGACAATCAAGCAGCTATAAAATTAGCAACTAATGCTGCAGTGAAAACTAGATCAAAACATACGGATCTACGGTATCTAAATGTCAGACAATGTGTTAAAGATAATTTGATTAAACTGGAATATTGTGCAACTGAAGATAATATTGCTGACCAGTTTACTAAAGCTCAGGGTGCTATAAAGCATAAATCTGTTTGTGATATGTGTAATTTGAGATTGTAAAAATATATGTATAATATGCCACCCAAAAGGGGAGATTGTTAGAGATTAAACTTGATTTGGGTGACAATATTATATAATGGAGTAAAAGCACCTTTAAGGAGTTAAACGGCCTAAGGGTGTGGCTGTAATTATTCCACATAAAAGAGAGTTAGATGTTACATGTAGTTGTTCTTGTATATGTGTTTGATGTTAGTGTTTGGATACCTCTTGTTCTCTTGTTTGCTAACTTGATATTTATTCTCTCAAGAATCAACTGCTTGCTACAGTGTATATTGTTTTTGATATTGGTAAGCAGCTTTTGTATTTTGATACTATCTTTTTTACGGACTGACTTTTATGTGCATGATACTGGATTGATACTTGGACTATTTCTTACTGTGTTTCTTTTTGTTGTCTGAGTAAAAATAAGTTATAAAACTCGTGTTAGTGCATTACTGTTTGCCTAAAAGTCCCAGTACAACTTCCACTGTGTATTAATAATACTCTGTTAAACAAACCATTTTTTCAACAACATATTCTAACAGTAACATCTAATAATAATAATAATAATAATAATAATAACAACAACAACAACAACAACAACAACAACAACATAATCATTTTCAGTAGAACCCTGTAAGTAGATCAACAGCTTTTTCTCAACTCATGATGCACCTGAGAAAATAAGATCTTGCAATCAGCATTCAGCATTTGCAGTTCAATGATTTAGTGAGTGTGCCACACTGACATAAGTAATGGTAAACCTGTAACAGAGCCTATCAGCCTTTTAAAAAGTATTTTCCAAGCTAAGAGCTTAGCTCTCTGCTTTGTGATGGATGCTATCTGGAACATCAATTTTAAACATAGCTTTGGGCAGCTTAAAAGACAATTATAAAGATAAATGCTTCCTGATATTTTTTTTAATAAAATGTTTAATTAGCCAATTAAAAATTCTCTCCCATCCTTTTAATCCAAAGTAGATGTGTGTGTGTGTGTGTGTGTGTGTGTACTGTTTCTCTGCACAATTATTTTTAAAATAAAAGTAAACATTTAAGAAGGCCAATCTGCTCCCAGAAGCCATTTTGCGTATCAACTTACAAAGTACACAGTGTGTGTGTGTGTGTGTGCGCGCGTGTGCGTGTGTATGGGCTAGCACACAGTAGGAGTTTCTTATCTATCTTTCACAGGTGCCATTAACTTATATGGCTGTGATTGCTGCCAGCCACATCCATTTGGGTAACAGAGCAATACAATAAAACCATTTGAAACTTGAAACTTTAAAACCCAAAGGTGTGCTGTTCTCAGCAGGCCTCGGTTTTCCTGGATTCCTCTATATTTCCCTTTGAAAAAATGTTAATCTAGGGGGAGAATTTTAACATCAGCATCTTCCAGCACCACAGCTGTCTTCTTTGTTCATTGGTTTGTTTTGCTTTTGGACAGGCAGATCTACAAAGCCAACCATCTCTTCTGCATAATGTTTCACAGAGGCTGGGAGTCAAGAAGAGAGAGATGAGCATATTGCACTGGAGACACAACTGTTTGGCCCATGGAAATTGTGAAAAGGCCCCGGGCTCTTCTCTCCCCAGGGCAGAGACATTTCAGGCAGTCACTGGCACTCCCAGTGTGGGCAAAGGGTGGCAATGGGTAACAAATGAGTAAGACAAGGGGCACAAAGGACACAAGGTGACTGTCAGCTATTCAACTCCAATCTTGCTAATGTTTTTCCCCCCTGTATTTCTGAACTCCTTGGAAACAAAATCCATGATTTCAGCAAGAAGCACAGTCTAGGAAAGTCCAGACCTCAAGCAAACAAACAGGCTGGCTTCATGCGGCTTTGGCCTGAAGGTTTTGAAATTGGTAGCTTAGGGAAAGAGCTGCCAAAGAGATTTCTGATAAGGCCTGGAGAATATGGAGTTGTGGAAGACTCACATACCACACAAAAAGGGTTGCCACACTGTTTCATTAGGCTTAAAGCCAAGGAATCAAAGAAGCCCTTTTATTCAGATCCAGTACTGTCTACTGCAGCCCTATTCTTTAAACTAGATATGCCAGGGAAATTCACTGGAACTTTCATCATGGAAAACTTTTGTCCTTATTAGAACTATTTATTTATTTTTATGACATTTATTCTTCCTTTTTGTCCATAGGCACTGACAGTTTTCCTAACACAATGCTCAATTGTTAGATTCCTGTGTTGGAAGAAAAGTCTTCATCATAGTTCCATCCAAGCCGGGGATAAACAACATGGAGACTGCTTTGGGAAAAGGGTTACAGTTTATTGCACAAGAAAACCAGACAGGAAGATGGATCCAGAAAAAAGGACTGACCACATGTGGGTAGTGGGTTTTTATACCCCCTGGACTCTATTGTTTTGAGTTATTTCCAGTTCCTGTTTGAGGCTATTTCCTGTGTGTCCTTAGTCCAGGTAGGCCCCTCTAGGAATCTTGCTGGTTTGGGGTATGGCATGTCCCAGCCCCTGCTTCTCTGGGGCTGGGGTATGTCTTTGTCTTTCCTAAGCGTCTAGCTCCAACCTTCTTGATGGCTCACATTTGCATGTCTATAGAACTGGTTTTCTGCTTGGGGGAAGGAGACCTGAGACTATTAAGAAAACTGGGCATGCTTTCCTGGTTCTTCAATTTCTTTTTAGGAAATATATTTTTCTGCCCTTTTAATATTTCCTTCTCTGGGGAGCTGACTTCCCTCAACTGGCCACTGTGATCAGGATCCTAAGTTCTTAATTATGCACAAACTTAAGAGAAAGAAAGTTAACACTCATATCTGAAGAATTGTTTACAATTCTTATCACAGTTCAGGGCTATCAATTCTAGGAAAGGCTTTTTATCATCAGTTGTCCTTAGTTCATTCACAATGTTTTACAGTTGACCAAAACCACCATGAAACATTTTTAACTATTTTATTTTTTCCTAAAATGTTCTGCATTTTTTCTTACTAGACTAGAGGATATCAATGAAGAAAGAAATTCTTTTCTGATTCGCCCTCTCCTTCTTTCTCTCGCTCCCTCTCTTTCTCTTGTACTCATGTGAGGCTATTAGATATTATATGTGCTTCCATTTGTATTCAGGATTGTCCTTGAAGCAATTACAACAGAAAACATTCTAATGCTTGATTGAAGGAAAGAACTACGGTAATTTGAAAATATAAAATGCTCCTGTTATCTGAATGTGAATTTATGTTTCGTGAAAAGGGACAGTTGTTATTAAGACAGTTGTCTTAACGACTATTATGAAAAGATTGAAACACACACACACACACACACACAAAAGCTCTTATTTGTAAATTGTTCTCCACAAAACAAAAAACAATTCTCTTAGGTGTTAAGACACTCAATTCTTTGTTTGCACTGATGCTACAAGTTTTTATCAAACTTGATAAATCAATTTTGAGTACTTTTTGGCATGAGTGTAAATTTCTCTCATAATGAGAGACTTTTTTTGCTGTTAATGATTGAATGCTATGTTCCAATTCTTCAGTTGGTACAGATGTTGAACCCCAAGTATCTCACTGCTGAGGGATTCGCTCTCACTTCATCTGTGATTATGACATTATTTTACTCATGTGCTGGGACTCAACTTATTCTCAGGAACAGGCAATTATGGAAGCTAACAAACCAGCTGAATGTAGCATAGCTATGTAGCAATCTGGGATCTGCTTCTCCCAAAGACCTTTACATGAAATCAAATTCAGCATGCATAGTAATGGTGATAAATGGGGGAAAATAGAATTGTACCCTTTATATTTCAGGGGCCACCACAAAGAAGAGGGAGCCAAGCTATTCTCCAAAGCACCTGAAAGCAGGACAAGAAGCAATGGATGGAAACTAGTCAAGGAGAGAAGCAACCTAGAACTAAGGAGAAACTTCCTGACAGTTAGAACAACTAACCAGTGGAACAACCTGCCTCCAGAAGTGGTGAATGCTCCAACATTGGAAGTTTTTAAGAAGAGACTGGACAGCCATTTGTCTGAAATGGTATAGGGTTTCCTGCCTTAGCAGGGGGTTGGACTAGATGACCTCCAAGGTCCCTTCCAACTACTACTACTACTTCTTCTTCTTCTTCTTCTTCTTCTTCTTCTTCTTCTTATTATTATTATTATTATTATTATTATTATTATTATTATTATTATTATTATTATTATTATTATTAAGATTGTAGAGGCTGCAATGATCATGATGACAAGCAGCAAATACACTTCAAAGCTCAAGCATATAACCCACTATTTGAAAACAGATCCAGCTAAGCTTGGATCTGAGGTGACATAAATCACTACTATTTAGATTTTAATCTAAAACACAGTATGTTCATATTAATTTATTAGTGTATTTATTAATCAGGAACACTTTTCAATACTTCACTGTTGTTTTGTTAGGTCAGTTAAAGCACTAGAGGAATAAATAAGGGTATTATTTTTTTTGAGGCACTTCTGTTCTGCTTTCCTAAAACATAAAGCATAATTATGTTTTATTGCAGGCAAAAATGAAATTACCTCTATGCAGAAAATCTACCCACTTCAGAACAGAGAAATCAAACCTATAAGCTCCCTCCCTTTGGAGCATTGGTGTGACACTATGATGCACAGAGACAAGGGGCAGGGCTCATACTGCAATGTAATGTGATGCTGCTTACATCATTTAACCCCATCTGTTACCCACTTTGTAAACTTTGCTGTATATTTAGCCCCAAGATTTAACTCCTATGGTCTATCCTCTCACCTGGTGAAGACAACAGACTTTGGACAATTTTCTTCCCAGCCTTGAATTTTAGAGCTCCTACTCAATGCTTACATAATGGTTCTGTCTTGCCAGAGCACTGCTAGTTCTTTTGCTGACAGCTTATAGGAATTGCTGGTCATATTTCTCAAGATATACACTATAGGTTTAGCCCTATTGGATTTGGAGCTCACAACTTGACCAACTCCAATATTTAATCCTACTGTCTTTTCTTCCTGGGCATTTGGCTGTGCTCATTTGGTTGAAATATCAGATATCACAATCCTAACCCATTTGATTTTGAATAAATCCTACCTATGACCAATCATGTGGATCATCTCATAGGCCTCAGTGAGTGGCAGTAACTGGTTAGTCTTTTCGGGATCAATCAGCATGTAAGGAAGTTGATATCTAGTTAGTAAGTGAATGGAAGATTATTAAAAATCCCAAGATAGAGAATTTTCTGGAATCCCTAGTTATTTATTTACAGCGTATAAGGTTATTTCATAAAAGGTAATGCTGTTCTTTTTCAATTAGAAAAGAAAGAAGAATTCAAAGAATGAACTTTATTTGTGCAAAAAAAATATTTTTAGTTTTCCATCTCTTTCTTTTTTCCCCATTTCAGTACATCTGGATTAACACAATGGTCTATTACAGGTCTAGGAGCCGTTACGGGATATCAAGTAAGTATACTGAATACTAAAAAGATTTATACAATGACCATAGAGATACCCTGGGAGCCGTTATGGTCCATAGGTCAAACCCCACTTTTTAAAAAGCATCTATATACAGTATGTGCATATCCAATAGTACTCAGTCACTAAAGTAAGTAATGCATACAGTTTCAAAACAAAAATAAGGATTTGGGGGGAAATGAGGGAAAAAACAAAACCATTCCTAAGCAGTTAATGCATTTCTGATGTGAAAACATGCAAAATTAAAGAACTTTAAAAACTTGTAAGAAACCTTCACAGTGTAAGGAATAACAAATCCAGTTTTTGAAAAAATGCATTTTAAGTGCAGGCAATTTAAAAATAAAAACAAAGTCGATCTGTAGTACATATGAAACAAGCACCACATTAGCAGTAATTCGGTATCAGTCAAAGCCTCTCTCTCTCTTAATGTAATGCTTGATTAAACTATTCCAATCCCTTTTCAGATGGGATAACCAAATGGCAAGTGACCTTGGTGTCATGTCTTAGCAAGGTACACAAGTACTACTTGTTCATTTTTTCCCCCTTTTATGACATTATTAAGAAGGATTTTGAAGATTGTTCTTGAATATTACAACAAAGTCTCTGAACACCACACCACTAAGGATTCTTACATTTCTTCTCCAGTGCTGGAATTTGAAGAGATGTTTGGAAAGCATACACAGTCCTGGAGAAATAATCTGTATTGTTGTTTTCTTTCCCTACTTTAAATGAAGAGCCTTGTAAAGTCTCCAAGGGGTTTGGCTTTTGCCAAAATCTACTCCCGACTCCACCATTCCCTATGTTATCCTTCCTGTTAATAGTTCCCATTAATTAGAGCTGGCAGAATTTTCACTTCCTTATCAGAGACTGCCAAATCAGCTAGTGTGAAAATATTCCACTGCCAGTAACCTGGGTTGTTGGGTATTTTTTTCCTCCCCTAAATGTTTGTTGATTCCATGCTTGGTTTCAATTTGGAAGATTGTATTTTATAACCAGAAACAAACAAACAGATTTATAACCAAAGATGGAAAGGCATAACTGGAAAAACCAATCCAAGCATTGCAACCAAAGGCCCCGTTTTTATTGACTTCTTAAAAACCAAATAACCCAGCATATTAGTGTGGGCATTCTGCAACAGACATTCAGCCCCATTGTACTACTTAGAAGAGAATAAAAGGGAACCCCACTGTTTGAAATCCAGCGGAACATCCCCACAACAGAGCAGAACTGTTCCCTCATGCATGAATGGGAAGGAGATGAAAGAAAAGATGAACTTCTGAGGTGCAGCAAAACACAAAGACAACAAAAGTGCTGATCATGAGGGAATGACACAACTCATTGCAGCCAAAGGGATGAGAGAAAAAAGCTCAGAGAATGGGGTAGACAGCTAAGTGACATGTTGAAGAATGGAAAAATCTACAGAAGTGCTTTTGCTCTCCACACTTGATGAGAAACAATTAAATGTTGGTACATCTGTCATAAAAAGGATAATTGAAACCTGTTACCAGCATTATGGAGAGCAATTTAACTACCAAAATTGTAGCTCTCCAATTAAATGTTGCCTCCTCTTATCTACACCGCTTCCTAAAAGGAAAAAAAAACTTTTAACTCCTCTTAGATAATTTGCCACATTAGAATTAGCGATCATATATATTGAACAGCGATTATATATTATATATTGAACAGGAATATGTGATATGCATATCTAACTTGGAATGAAGAACAAACATACAACTCAAGAGGCATTTCCCTAACACACAAGTGGCTTTCTGCAACAAAGCAAAAAATAAATAAATAAATTGTTAGACAGTAGGAGAACAGGGTAATTGTTGGACAGCTTGTGAGACCTTGTTTACCCATCCAGATGTTCCCTTGCCTGCAAATACAATGGTGCTCTAAACTATTGACTGTTGCTTTGTTGCTACTAGTTTGAGAACATGCAGCAGCCAACGAAACTGAAGAGCAGTTATTGACCCTGTCAGGGTACCTGATTAATGAATAAACGCTGTAATTGATTAGCAGGGAAGTGTGAATTAAAACTGAGAGTACAGCATCAATACTGAATTCTTGACAAAAGAAAGCTGACGTAAAATGTAAAACCATTGCCTGCAGCTATATCTCATCGAATAATTGCTTTCCTTAAAAGCAGAAAGAAAAAAATAACTTCAGCCCAGGGTCTTGTCCTCTGAGTGCCTCATTCTTTTCTCTTGGTAATAATGTCATGTATTAAGCCACCAGCAAAAATGTTATGTGAACAACTCATCAATCCACCTTCATCCTTCAAACTATGCGAGGCAGTTAAAGGACTCCATTATCTTTTCACTCCTTTATCTCTTCAAAGATACTCTTCCTTCATTGGTTGACTCTGAAGGCCCTGCCATTATGCTTGCTGAGAACCATAAATTTTACTTGCCCCCAGTGCCCCTCTTGACAGGTTGTTTCACCCAATACTATACAGAGCAAGCCTCCATATCTCTAGGGACCCAGAGCTAAAAACAAGCAATAGCAACATAGGCATCACAGCCTATTAAGATGTCAATAATGCTGCCTGGTTGTGCTACTTGCAGTGGACTACAGCGTAACACAGTTAAGAGGCACATTACCTCCTACAGGAGCTAGGTTCAAGTTAACCTTCAGCCACAAAAATGCTTCTTTTGCTATAAACTACTACCTTTAAGCATATTTTAGGGCAGCGTTTCCCAACCTTAGGAACTTGAAGATGCGTGGACTTCAACTCCCAGAATTCCCCAGCCAGCATAGCTGGCTGGGGAATTCTGGGAGTTGAAGTCCACGCATCTTCAAGTTCCTAAGGTTGGGAAACGCTGTTTTAGGGGGCAGAGAGAGACAGACAGACAGACAAAGAGACTGACTTTCTTAAGAAGAGAAACACCCAGTTGCTGAACAAATACATGGATTAGCAAATAAACATTAAGCCCAATATTTGACTGAGGAGCTGTGTTGGGGTTAGCAAGTTAGAAGATTTACCAGCTGATTTATTTATCTACCAAGCCATGGCCTACTTGTCATCGGGCTGCAGGACAGTCTGACCAGTGCACAAACACCCCCACTCACACTAGCACCTGTAGACCCGTTTGCACATGCATGTGGGGCTAGCGGCAGTGGCTAGCACCTGCGCAAATGGGGCCAGCCAGTTTGTGCATGCACGTGGTTGCTAGTGGTGGCAGGTAGCTCCTGCGCGCCTGCGCAAATGGGGCCACTAGCGCCATGTAGGTGTTTGCAGTCCCATTTGTGTGTGGATCCATTCACATGCATAAGTACACCAATTTCCCAGTTGCTCCCTTTCCCTCCGGGCCGCCAGCACAAAAAGGTTGGTGACCTCTGTTCTAAGACATGGGTCCCCAACTGCTGGGATGTGGCCCTCTAGTGGGCCATGATCTATTTGCAACCGGGTCATGGAAACAGTGGGCGAGCGCTCATGCATGTGCATCCCCACTTGTGCAAGCAACTGGAGAGCATGTCCATGTGTGCTCCATTTGCATGAGCTATAGGTGCACATGCACACTCCTTCTGCAAATGGAGCACTTGCCAGCCACTCACACAGAACCACCCCCTTACCCCCCCACAGTGGTCCACAAAGCCTGAAAGTTTGGGGAACTCTGTTCTAAGGTAAAAGCAAATATATAACCAAGCAAAGCACAGAATCTCTGCAAACCAGGCTCCTTTATTCATTCGTACAGTAGTTATTTTATAGATAAGAATTAGATTACATTCTGAAATTCTATTGTTTCTGATCATTGCCCATCCTAGCTAAACAGATGGGAATTACAGTCCAAAGCCTCAGCTGTTCTTCAGATTATCCACTCTGGAATAGAAGTTCATCTTGAAATATTTCTAAATATTAGCAACTGCTCTCCTTCCTATCTGCATATAATAAATTAGCATGTTGAAAAGATGTCTAGTCTACTTCTTTTTGAAAACAATAGAGTCTAGGCCGATCATTCAGAAAAGCAAACCCCCACTGGCACTTAACAATTTAACATTACAGGCACCAAAAGATTCTGTTGAACATGCTGCTCAATCCCTAGATATATGGTACAACAGTGATTTTCATGCACATTCACATTGATGCAAATCCCTCTGGATTTAATAGAGATTCCCCTCTTGGTACATCGTCAAGCAATTGTTTTTAGACAAAAAGACATGAATGGGATTAGACAGTGTTGTTGCTTCCATAACATAGCTATACGATAATTCTACTCTGCCTGAACATCCCAAATTTACTTTACAATGGGTTTCTCTCACTTCTTAACCATTTAACTGTAGGAATGCATAAAACATAAAGAAAACATAAGGAGAGCCCTGCTGGGTCAAGCCAAAGACAATTTTAGTTCAGACTTCTGTTTCTCACAGTGGTCAACCAGTTGTTCTTGGTGCTTGCAAGTAGGAGATCAAGACTCTGCCATTAGTCTCCTGCACGTGGTATTTGGACACACGCTGCCTTGGAGAGCCAGTCCGTGTAGTGGTTAACATGCTAGATCATTATCAGGCAGATCTACTTCAAGAACATCTTTAGCCATGGAAACCCACTGGATAACTTTGGACCATTCAGGTATGGGTGTCTGGAGGGGTGGGAGAAGAAGCGAATGATGACACATGGTCACCATGACATAGATACTAGTGCCAGTATGTCCATAATAATGCTACTGCATGGATGTTGACATTTTGGGCTTGCTGCGATTTCTCAGATACTAGTGAAAATGGAATCTTCAGCCAATGTAGAAAATAGCTACTTGATAAGATTATGAAGCCTGTGCAATTCTATTTAGTTGGATTTAACAGCTGCTGGCCCTGTTTCTAGGCCAAATGTAAATTGTGCAGACTTTCAAAACTGTAAATGGCTTGGGATCAGCTTTTTTATTATTTGCATGAACCTGTCCTGGACATGATCAGCTATGAAGCATTGCTCATGCCCATTAGTATCACTTGTGAGGTAGATGGACAAAAGAAGCAGAGATGTTTCAATGTTGGCCTGTTCTCAATGTCCCCTCTCAGAAAGCATCGCTATCCCACCCCTTCCTTTTCGAAAGCCCTTATAGATTAAGGTGCTACAGATGCCCAGCCTATGTTTCAGATATTACATTTTAATGTGGTTACTCTTGTTTTCAGTTTGTATTGCACTGCCATTGTAAACCTATTTTAATTAATTTTCTACTAGAGAAAGATTCTATGATTTCAGATGTTTTTAAAAGCATCTTAAAAGTGTTTCAATTCATTTTATTAGAAGAGCAAGTTAGAAAAAGTGAGTTAGATTTAGATGCACAATTACACCAGGTTGCATCTGAATCTTTCCTGGTAGAATGCCTTACTTCTCTCCAACTTTAATCAGTGACACCATATGACATTTATCGAAAACAATAGCCTGCTGAAACCAAGAGGCCCCATTGAAAGCCCTAGCCACTTTAAACATAAAATTTCTGAACCATATCTATGGCCAGCATTTGTAGAAAGTCAGCTCTTTAACAATGCTGCTCCATTCACCTTGTTTGCATCATACTGGCATGAGAACTCCCTAACATCTTGCATTTCAGCTGCAGAAGAGAGAAACAGTCCAAAAGTACAACCTGTTAAAGAATACAATCAAGGAGGTGACATTTCCTGTGGTTCTCCAAGCCGTTCAGCTAAAGAATGAACTTTACCTTTTGTGATAAGATTTCAAAGAATAGAAATAGTTTATACAGGGATATTCAACATGAGGAGCTTATTAACCAGTTACTCTCTGCCATCAGTTTCCAAAACACAAAACTGGAATTAAAATATGACTGCTGAGAAGATGATTAAATACTTTATATTTAAACACTTTTAAATATATATTAAGAAGTGAAAACATCATTAATTTTCCCTCAAGATTTCACATGACCGCCTGTGAAACACTGAAAACTATTACCTGAAATTTCATATAAGAACATTGAAAGCTCATAACACATGGCACCTTGCATTAATTTGACCTTTTATGAAAGTCACTGATATTATCTAAAGGTACTTCAGATGCTTTGATAGCTATGTATATTATAATATTGACCTTTAATATAGAAGTTTGTAGACAAAAGTTTAAAGATCCAGTGTATGTTGGAAAAACAGGTTTTCTCAAGAGCCTGATCTAATGAACATTTCTGAAGAGTTGTTTCCTACTTTATGAAGCAATCAGGGATCCATTTGTCAGGATGCACAATAATAATGATCTTGTCTAATTAGAAGCATCTCATTTGAGTAGGCAAAACATTTGCAAATTGAAAAGAGATGTGGAAAAATTGTTGTTCATCATCTCTCTTAGTCTGGCACAGCTTTTGCAATTTACAGTTTTAAATGTGTGATCAACAATATATTTCTTACTTCCACTTAGGAAAATTCTTGCAACTTCATGAGAGTGAAGAGAAAATGCACTTGGAATATCTTTACCTTTGCTTGTACTCCTGAAAAAATTGATATCAGGGCAGATGCTTTACATACCCAACAAAAGAATTTTGAAAATCATCGTTCCTTTTCCAGTCAGATGATGATGATGATATGATGATGATGATAATGATGATGATTTCCACGAAGCTTTTTCCCCACTACCAATTTCTCATGTAAAATCAGATATCTTCTCTTCACAGTGGAAGAAAACGGTATCATGGAAGGAAAGCCATGGTTTTTCAATCTCTCTTCTTCCTCCTGCATTGTACATATTGTGTAAGGAAAGTGCATGCTTGAATAGTTATTTGTGTTATTTGTGTCTGCAGCAGCTGTATGAAAATGAGATGCACAAATCCATTTAATGGATGTAGACAATTTAAGAGACTGGTGGATTATGATTTAAACTTTACTGAGCTGTACAAATACAAAGTTGAATACCAGGCTTGTTACTCTGATTTCAGCTTTAATGTAGAATCACTAAAATGATGTTTAAAAAATATCAACACCATAACTTGGCTTCTTAAAACTTTTATATGCAAAACAGATTCTTCCCATATCCCAGATCAGAGTACTGGGAGCACTACTTTTCAGATAGATATACTAAGTGGATTATGCCTTAGATTTCCCCCCTATATCTGAATGAATCATTTTGGCTAAAAAATAAAAACATCCTCACATACATGGAATCTATTAACTAAATAAAAACAAAAGTATTTTAACAGAACTGTATTTATCTTTCTTCTCTTCCAGAGAAACAAAAGGGTGTACAGTATCATAAAATGTAATGAGTAAAGAACTAGAAATTCAATATATACTATTTCAAGTTCTCTTGATAGGATTGTTATGGAATGACACATGAAAATCTAATTTCATTTTTGTACCATATAGTTATATAGTTGGGACCTAGAGTTGTCCTACACAGCAAGATGGGTGGTATATAAATTTAATAAATATCTTGCATATCAGACAAGCAGTCTGATATGCATTCCCCAATAAAAAATAAATATTTATTTATTACTTTTTTAATGTTGTTTGAATAAAACTTTTTTCCAATTTCCTAATTTTTTCTTATCTAAACAGAATTGAACATCATAAAAAGTGGGATCAATCTCAATTTTTAAAGTATTAGCACCTGGCAATCTCTGACCACATACTGTCCTCTTCCCAAGTGTTACCTCTACAGGTTACCTATCAAAACCAGCTGCTCTGCATCATAAATTATGTGGCCAAATGTGCAGTCAAAATAGGACCCATATGGACCCATTAGGCTCTTTTTTGCTATTATGTTTGGACCATATCTCATATTAGCTAATGTGGCTATGAAAGGGGTCTAACCTATTAAACCTATGAGTAGGGACATAAACTTTGACAGGTTGATATAAATTGATTATGGCTGGGCTGTACTTTGGCCTTGATCTCCAAAAGTTGTCCTGGAACATATAACGAAGACATGGAAGAGCCTGAGAGAAGACATGCCTGAGCCTTCTGTCTTGGATTTGTTCTTTGGAGGTCAAACCCAAAGTATGGCACAGCTCTCATACTCATAAAATCTTTCTGTCTACCTCAGACATGTCAAACACAAGGCCCGGGGGCCGGATGCGGCCCGCGAAGTGGTTTCATGTGGCCCGCGAAGCCATCCTGGAAACAGTGAGGGAACGGCCCCCACGGCCTTGGCCCTGGCCCAGAGACCCTCAGATCTGTCCCACTCCTGCCCAGGCCCCCATAGGCACCCTTGATACGAATGATGTAGAGCTGGCCACGCCCACCCAGTAGGTCATACGCACTCTAGCCTCGCCCACCCAGTAGGCCACGCCCACCCAGGCCACACCCACCCGGCCTCTTGAGGGCAACCGCAATGCTGATGCGGCCCTCAATGAAATTGAGTTTGACACCCCTGGTCTACCTGATAATACTGTATATGCGAAACTTATACAACTTATACACACACACACACACACACACACACACACACACACACACACATATATATATATATATATATATATATACACACACACACACACACACACACACACACACACACACACACACACACACACATATATATATATATATATATATATATATATATATATATATATATATGGATCCTTGGTTTTTCGGGTTTTTCCCCGCGTAGAACTAAAGGTGTGGGCGTAACGTTTCGACGGAATCCCATCCGTCATCATCAGGCTTTAGCTTCCTTCTTCTGGGAGAAGCATGTGGCTGTTTGTTCCTCAGAAAACATATATATATATATATATATATATATATATATATATATATATATATATATATATATATATATATATATATATATATATATATATATATATATTTAATTTGTATACCGCCCTTCTCCCGAAGGACTCAGGGCGGTGAACAGGGCAATACATAATAAAAAACAAGATACAAAAATTAAAAAGTAAATAAACAGCAATGCCTGTAAATAAATTAGTACACATTAAAAGTTAAAAGTTATGGTCTTCCCAGTTGCAATGTATGGCAGTGAAAGTTGGACCATAAGAAAGGCTGAGCGCCAAAGAATTGAGGCCTTTGAACTCTGGTGCTGGAGAAGACTCCTGCGAGTCCCTTGGACTGCAAGGCGATCAAACCGGTCAGTCCTAGAGGAGATCAACCCTGACTGCTCTTTAGAAGGCCAGATCCTGAAGCTAAAACTCAAATACTTTGGCCACCTAATGAGGAGAAAGGACTCACTGGAGAAGAGCCTAATGCTGGGAAAGATTGAGGGCAATAGAAGAAGGGGACGACAGAGAATGAGGTGGCTGGATGGAGTCACTGAAGCAGTAGGCGTGAGCTTAAATGGACTCCAGAAGATGGTAGAGGACAGGAAAGCCTGGAGGAACATTGTCCATAGGGTCGCGATGGGTCGGACACGACTTCGCAACTAACAACAACAACAAAAAAGTTAAAACCGATTTATAAAACCCAACCCAATTTTACATTTAAGTATTTAAAAAGCAACATGGTGACTGGGTTAATCAATAGTTCAATAACAAAATCTTTAGTACAAATCTCAAGTTACAACATCAAATATTTTCCCTCTTTTTCCCTTAACATTTACTGTCTCATATTTAAGCTAGTACAGTTCTTATTGTATCAACTCAGTAAAAACATTATTATTACATTTATCAATAATTCTTTAGCTTATACATATCTTTATTTTTCACATTCAATCTTCATAAACAATCTATATCCTGTTATTAATTTTTTTACCAATTTTTAGTTTCCCATCAATATTCCAATTTAACCTTTGATATTTATAATTTTCAGGCTTTAGGTAATCAAGATTTCCCTTATCTCAATTCATAACAGAATCTAATATCCAAAGTACACATTTTATCTATTTGAATATAACCTTGTTCTATTTCCTAAAAGTTATCTATTTCCCACTATATTAAATCATCTACTTAATAATATAATATCCCCTTTAATAAATCTAAACCATTATATATATTACCTGGGTTAATCAATAAATTATTTTTTTTCTTTTAGGTCTAATTTCCAAATATTAAACAGATAAAATCCTTATTTTCAACTAATTTCCAAATATTTTAAATCTAATGAGCAGAATTCCCCTTATCTCAACTTCTCCCTTTAACCCTCTAATTAATAATATGAAATCCCCTCTAATAAATCAAAACCCCAATTTTCTTCAGCCTTATTCTGGCATTCTTCCTTTGCCAACTAGCTTCCATGTCAGTGCTTTTAGATCATCAAATAGATCTCCCTCTATTATTATATATGTTATTTGAAATAAAGGAGACCATTTAATTGCCTTTTGTTTGGAAGGAGTAGCTAGCCCATTTGTTTTCATTAAGTTGTCTCCCTATTATTCCAATTCCCCATGATTGCTGTGATATGTTTATCTTCCATTCAATCTGTTCTTCTTTCTCAAATTTCTTCTGATTTATATAGAAAGTCTTTTCCATTTTCAATGTTGTCACACCCTTTTCTGGATTTTCCATTAACTATATTTGTTGGTCAATTGAGTTCTCTGTCTTAATATTTGATTGTTCCACTTCTTCTGTTCTCTTCTGCGTTGTTTGGTTGTAGTCAAAGTCTGGGTTTGTGTATTTAAGCTGGCGTCTTGATCTTTTATGTTAGGTCTTATTTTATCACAAGCTGAAAGAATGGTTTCATGTATTGCTTTCAATATGGAAAGGATCTTTTCCTGCTCTTCATCCATCTTTTTCATGTGTTCATAAATAGTCTTTATAATAGAAGTTGTTTGTCAAGAAAGATTTTATAGTCCAAGGTATTTCATCATCTCATATAGTAACCAATATTCCTCAGATAAAGAGATAGGAAGGCAATTCCTCACATATAACTCTGAAAGTCAGTATAGGTTTACATTCACAGTTCAAGTAGGCCAGTTATGCTGCCCAGCTGTTCTCTTACAGCTGAGTTTCTCACAGGTGGTGCCAAGGTCAAAAGAGTCTTATCTAAGGTATGGGCTTCGAGCCAAGTCTCTTTTAGGAAATAACAAGTTGTAATACCAAACTTCGCCACAAGTCCAAAATTTTTATAATCCTTTTTCCAATTTTCTTTTCTTTTCTTTTTTTGTAGGTAAAAGCAAAAGTCTCCAATAAAAATAGGAAAATATTTGGTCCCCAAGTTTCAGGAACATATAAATCCAATTAGATTAAAGTTGTTTTTTTTAATGCTTTAATTCCCCTGGGTAATCAGTCACCACTATTCTTAGAGGGTGGGATGGAAATTCCCTTCCCTCTCTCCTCACAGGGGGAAAGATACTTCAAGCAGCTTTTACAAGAAAGGAAAATACTTAGGGCAAAGAGAAGATCGAATCTCACCCAGTTTCATCTGCATTGTTTTCAAAGTGCTTGGTGGCAAGTTTGATTTCAGTTGTTTGCAGCCTAGTGACAGGCCATATTACTATGGCCAGTCTTTCCTCTGCCAGTTTGGAGGGCTGCCCCAGATTGAGTGGAAGGGCTGCCACCCTCCCGTGATCAAGCGGGGGTCCCATCCTTGCTCGTCGCCCCAACAGGGTGACTTTCAACCCTTTCCAGGGTCCCTCAGCGGAGTGAAACTGAACGCGGAAGATGGAGCTCACCTTCCAGTGGCGCAGTGGTCACAATGGCAAACAGGAAGTCGTGAAACTTATAGAACTTTTGATTTCATTCCCAAATGTGATCATTCTGAGCACTGCATGCAGTGCAGCATGCATCACTGCATGCAGCAGCATTTTTATTTGCAGCAGATCCGAGAGCAAAGATAATTTTATCAGGTTGCCTAATAAATGCTAGGAACAGATGAAGACTAATTAATTGAAACTAAATCCTAACAGGTTGGAATCGTTGATGGTTAGCCCATCAGGTAATACAGCAGAAGCAGCTATTGCTTGTTTTAAATGAGATTACACAGGTAGTCCTTGAGATATGACAGACCGTTTAATGAATGTTGAAATTTATAACACCCCCTCAAAGTTACACATAAACCCATTTCAAAGTTACTACCCCTGCAGCACCCCAATGTTCATTCATACTTTCGACCAATCACAGAGATGCTGCAGCACACCCACCTACTTATTCCCTCCCCATCCTGCTCTGCCAGGTCCCCACGGGCACTGGGCCTGCTTTGCCATCCCACCAAGTTCCACACCTGACCACCGTTCATTCACTTAGCTTTCAAAGATATCCAGAGTTCAGGAAGTCAGAATAAGGAAGGCTGCTCTTTTGCTGGGCCACATGAGTCAATCAAGGAGAATCCTGCCACTTTTGCTCCCCTTGCAATCCATTCCTCCTCAATGCTGCTGTTTTTGTGAGGGGAGCAAAAGCAGCAGCATTTCTTCTCTTCTGATGTGCCATGTGGCCCAGCAATGGAGCGGCCTTTCCTACTCCATCTTCTTGAGCTCTGGATATCTTCAAAAGGTAAATGTGTGATTGTGGTGAAGTGGGGTACAGAGGAGGCCCTTAGGACTTTGGGGAACCCAAGGGACAGGAAGCAGAGCATGGGATATCTCAGAGGGAGGGGGAGGCCTTGGGAGGCCTTCTGGGTGCCTGCACTAAGCCTCCCTTGATCTACTCCACTCGAGTCACACTATGTTCTACTTAACGACCTGTGCATTTGCTTAACAAATGCAGTGGGGAAAGCAGGGATGGGGGGGTCATTAATTATGCATTTCATTTGAGGCTTCCGGTTCCGGATTTCTGGTGCAGCCAGACAAGTGAGGGAATCGCTCCTTGTGTCGTCTGGATTTCTTCATCGGAGGGCCCCTGTAAAGGGGTCGAAAGTCGCCCTGGAAGGGCGATGAGTGGGAGAGAGGTCTCTCCAGTTGGCGGTAGAAGGGCGGCAGCCCTCCTGTCGGCTTGGAGCTACTCTCCGAACCGAAGAAGAAAGGATCGGCCACTCCCATGGCCCATCATTTAGCCATTTCCTGCCGAAGCCAAAAGCACAAGAAAGCACTTGAAAACTGGGTGAGAATTGCCTTCTTGTTTTTCTAATTGTCTACTTTCCTGGCCAAAAGCTTCTTGAATTTGCTTCCCCCTGCGAGGAGAGAGGGAAGGGATTTTTCCCCCACCCTCCTTAAGAGCAGCCTTTGTCTACATTCGAAGAGAAAAGAAAAAGCCTTCTACTAAATTATACTGATTTATTGGACTTACTGCCTTTCTACTTTTGGCCCAAAGTTCCTATATTTACAGAAATGGACTATTCTACCTATTAGTCTAAAAAAGGGGAGAGAGAAAAGAAATAAATAAAAAGATACTGTCTTTTGAAGTACTCTGAGGATATTTAGTGAATACTACTGGCAAACAAGCTTGCTTATATTTTGGACTGACCTTGGCATTAAGATAAAAACCTGAAGCAGCTGGAGATGAATTTGGCTTAGACTTGTGGAGGTGGACTCTTACTGATTTTTGTTTGAAAAATAGCCTCCACCAAGGACTATTTATAATTATTACAAAATGGAGAAGGATCAGCCACAAACCTCGCTTGACTATAACCTCATACTTGAAACAATCTACAGAGTCACTGAGATGTCTATCTCCAGATTTAATAATTTATATGCCAACCTTAAGTCACAAATTGAAACCCAGACTGCAGCTAAAGAATTTATACTTCAGAATATAACAAAATTGGAAGATATTACTATTTTAATAGAGGAATATAAGCAACAACTATCCAAAGAACGAACAACTCTAAAAGTACAAGGAACTATCACTATGGCAAATAACCTTAAGGACCAACAACAAACTATGGGAAAACTTAATACTCAACTTTTGACTCCATCAAAAGAGCCTATAACTTTAGAAGTATACTACGTGCAAGATAGTGATGCTAACATAGAGGACTTGGAAGATCAACAAAGACAGTTTCCTGAAAGCCTGGATAGCCAAACATTAATTACAAAATTGGATAAGACTCTTTACTTAAAGCAGATGAAGCCAGATGGAAGAGGAATCCAGACCGAACTGAAGATAAAGTTTTTAGAGCAAATACAGAGACTAGAACTAACAGGGCAACAACATAATGATTACAAATGGTTTGGTTTTTGTGGATCACTGATGGCTAGATGGACTCTTTTGATTCAAATAATATGTACTGGAGTGAAGGGAGACCTATCTAGCAATTCAAAGGCCTTGGTCTGGAAACCTGATTGGCAAAAAAAGAAAGCCAGAGTTAGATTTAAAAAGTGAGTTCTTAGAGAACCGTTAAAGGTTATCCTTTTAGTAATCAGTGATCTATCAGGATCTAAAATAGAAAATGGTTATGAGATAGAACTAGAATGTGTTTATGCATCTATTAGGCTTATTTTAGACATTATAATTTGTGCACTGACATAACGGAAATTTGGTTTATAGATCCCACGTTTGATGTTAAAAGATGTTTGATTATTCTATTTAAGAATTAAGAATTAGCTAAAATTTAAAACAGAATCTGGTTGTGTATAAATAGTTGTAGATTGATAAACATAGGCTGTGGTCCTGTCAGTAACGTGTGATGTATTAGGATGTGAAACAGACAATGTTTATTAGGTAGAACATAGCTACTCAACCACTGTTTACATGTTAGATGCTATAGTTTTTGCTGTAATGAAATAAGGGAAATTTGGGTTGTGAATATTATTTGGGATGTTAAAGGCTAAATTTGATTAATATAATTAAAATTAAAATTAGGTAAACTTTAATAACAGGACATAGATATATTTCAATGAAATTGAATTGACAAATTTTTCAACTGACCATGCTATTTCTAGAAATTTATTAGTTTAAACTGGTTGTATGAAATGTTAAGGGAAATTGAGAAGGATGTATTGATAACGTAACCTGAATTATGTACTGAAAACTCTGTTACTGAATTTCTGATTACCCAGTCATCATGATGCTTTCTAAATATGTAGATTTTAACTGAAAAAACAATAAAACTTGTTTTTTTAAAAAAAATTGTGTATTTCATTTAACCTACGACTCAACCTTTGACAGTAGTGGTCAGGCTCCATTATTGTTGTAATTTGAGGACAACATGTATTCCACCCTGAAAGATCAAAAATAGTTTCTTGATTCACCAAGATCAACAGGGATCCTAAAATGCTAGATATAACTTAAAGACTGATTATTCCTCAGCCTTATAATAGGGACTGCTCCATTTTTTTAAACTGAGGTACTTCTGCATATAGAAGCCTTAATCTATAGCAAATTAATTATTTTGTATGATTCTGAAGAGCCTTATCAATCAGCCACTACAGAAAATGGCTACGTTTCATTTCCTCAGGATATCTTGGCATATTACTTTTATTTTATTCTTTTATTCTTTATTCTATTCATTTTATTCTTAAATATTTCTTAAATTATTAAATTAAATTATTCTTAAAAGTGTCTGCCATTATAAGACTTTCCCTGGGGGGGGGAAAAATCATGCATAGGACCGGTTTTTTTTTTATAAATGCATGTCAGGCTGAAGTAATTATCATATATGCTTTGCCGCTATAATTTACAGTTGTGAAACATGAAATTCACAAGATCAGTAATAATCCATCACCTCTCAGCCTTTCCTAAATTAACCTGCAATGGATAATAATGACCTGCCAATGAAGGTGACATAACAGATTATTGACATAACGTATCTGAAATACTTTGAACACCTGGAAGCACAGAATATTTTAAAGTAGCTAACGAGAATGTGTATGTATACATACGCGCACACACATGGTGTGCAAAAGAATACTTGATGCATAATTCATGTCCTTGATAGCACAATGTTCACCAGCACTGTTCTAATTAAAGGCATATTCTGTTCCTACAGAATGTCTCAGTGAGTCAGAAGGACTCTGGTTTTCCAAACCACAGCTTCCAAGATCATCAGGGTTATTTTCTGAATGACACATTTCTAAACATTAAAGCACTGATTTGAATACACATTAACACATTTGGTGATATACTATAAAATGTGAACCTTGAAGATGGGGAAAAGAAAGGGCCACATTTGGGGTACAGAACTTTCATGAGGATGACAAACTGAGTTTCTAAAACATATTAAAACATTTGTCTTCTCTACAGCAAACAGTAATTAATCTTTTCAGCCACCCCTGGAGTATTTTAAATGACACTTGCAGAATGCTATTATATTTGTGGTGAAGCTAATCATTTTCAAATTCTTTAACTGCAGCACACAATAAAATTTGTAATTAAGATGGAAATGTGAATAAACCATGTTTATTTCCTTTTCTCAGTTAATAAAATTAGTAAACTTTAAACCTACAACTGAAAAGAAACTAAGAGTTTCTACAAGCCTCAGGGGAATAATTTGTCTTCTGTTAAATGACATTTTATTCCCATATCATTTAACCTCTGACTTGTCATAGCTAGACCACAACCCATTGAACTGCAATTTAGCAACATCATCCAAGGTGACATAACAGCCTATCATGAATGAAATATAGGCAGCTGATGGAACACCTAATATATCTTGAAAGAAAAAACTTGCCATTCAGCATTGCCAACATATCTGCCCCAAATATGAAAGCTAAATCCATCCAATCTGAATAAACTACTTTTTATTAGTGTGTTTTTTATTGAGTCAAATTAGATATATGATTAGTAAAAGAACCACAATTAAGTAAATAATTTTACCATATGTTCTGCCATCTATGGTGACAGCAAAGCCACTAAAAACCTGGCCAATCATCCTGAGGTTGCCAAAAAATAATAATGATTACCCATTTTAACTAATATAAAAGAAGTGTCCATATTTTATTTTATTTTATATCTATAAGGTAAATGTTTAAACTGACTTTAGAAGTCACTTTCGAACATGAAATTATAAAAACACAATTCTGGGATATAAAATAACTATATACAAAACATTGCATCCCTGTGGCAATGGTTTGTAACAGGTCTGCACATCTATTATACACATTGTTGTATAAATATGTGCAATAGATGTGCGGATCTACTGCAAACCATTTCTACAGGCAGGCAAAGCTAAAGAAACATTTTGAGGCATTAGATGCGTCCACCGAGATGTGCTCAGTGAAAATGATGTGTTTCTTTATGTCCATAATTACTTGCCAATGGAAGAAAATACGTGTAGCTCAGGATTGAACTGTGGAGTCCTTGGTACTCTCTGAGCTTGGTTATTTAATTGCAGACGATTCATTACCCAACTAGGTAACATCTTCAGTTACCTCTGAGCGCAAACCCCACTCCCTTCTGCCTCCAAAAATGCTATCTACCTGGATAATAAAACATCTGTATGAAAACAAGCTCTGAGAGCACCAAGAACTCCATAATTACCTAACTCAAATGTGGAATTTTAACGGAAGGCCAAACTGTTTTGATTGATATAGTAAAAGTGCTCCATCTGAAAATATCCATACTGAAGTAACTTGGCTGGTTCCAGAGAGAGAGTTTATTATTCTACTCTTTCCAGCATTAAACCAATATGGTTTCCCGCTGCCACTTTTCAAAAACAGGTCTTTATAATGAAAGAAATGGCTTTACTGGCCAATGCTTCAATACATATGCTATTCATCTTTCAAACAGGGATCCTGAAGCTATATAACTAACATTAAACTAAGTGTTGGCTTCTTGGCCAAAAAAATGTCTATTTTTTAAATAGAAAGCCAAGGGTGTGGGAGTGGGCTCCAAGGAAATAACCAAATGATTAGCTTACGTTCTAACTATTTAAATTTGTGAAGAGATTTGTTACAGATACCAAGTATACAGAAGGCTAAGTTTTGCTGAAGTGAACAACATTTTCTTTAAAAGTCACCTAGTGTTACTCTATTGTGAGCTGGATAGAATATAAATTTAATAAATAAATAAATAAATAATTTCTGTCTCGTTATATTTGTACGGTTCCTTCAGAGATTTAGCACGCATAAGATAGGGATAATTTGATATTCTTTGTTCACTGGTATCTAATTGCTTTTTATGACTTGCCTCCCCAAAAGACTCATAAGCAAATTTAGCAACTGTGGGAATAAAGACATTCTTTTTTGAATCAGTGTCTAGTTAAAGTTGGTGGCCCTGGTATAAAAAAGATGTTGATTGATACTAGGAAAATATTTGAAAATAAAATAAAATAAAACTATTGGTTTTCCTTCACAAAAATAAAAAATACAACTTTATTTGATAGGCTGCAAGCAGTTCTTTTTGAAGCACCTTAAAAATAATGTTTTAGAGTTGAAAGACTTTCAGAAACAGTGGTGGGTTTTTTTCCAGGATCCAATCTGAGTCAGTCACCGGGACCATAGGTTTATTTTTCCAAGCTTTCAGGTTCATACTCTGGCCCATCATCAGGGAACTTCTCTCTCTCCAGAATATGTGCGTGCACTGGGCTGTTCCATACATTATATTTATATTGATTGTGTGTAGCTTTTAGTTGTTAATTAGAGTGTTGACAGCTGGCTAATAAGTCGTTGCCTATTATTTCTTGTGCCACTGTGCCTAAGTATCTGATTAGCTGGTGGTGAATCAGCACTCCTCTTGACTGACAGGGGGTCCGTTTCCCAGTTTTCATTCATTTCTCTGGCTATTTTTGTCCCTGCTCAGCCAACAATCAGAGTAGTTGCAAAATTGAATGCATGCCCTTGTTTACTGCAGTGTGAGGCTACCAATGAGTTTGGGTCTTCTTGTTTAACCACTTGCTTGTGTTCTCTTAGTCTGGTAATTAACTTCTGCCTCATCTGTTCTACATAGTCACGGGTAATTCATGCAGGGAATCCAGTAGATTACATTAGAAATTTCTCCTACCTCCAAACAATCTTTGTATTCCATGATTTGTCCCCATATGGTAGCCTCTGATGCCCACTTGCAGATCTTGGAAGCTGTGTTCTATGCTTCCGAAATGTTTTTTGATGTATAGCAGGGTGTGCCATATAGTTGGTCTTATACCTTCTTTCTTCCTTTCTCTCCCTTGCATTTTGCATAGCCATCTTGTGATAAATGCTTGTGGGTACCCATTCTGCCTGAATGTAGATACCTGCTGTCCATTGTTTTGCTTGCTGGATACTAGTGTGTTCTCATCTTACTGTATAATGTTCTGATGCAACTCTTTTTATGTGACAATGGTTGGTTACTGTTGAAGAATGCATGGAGTGTTGGTAGCCTTGTGATATATCTCAGTTTCTAGACTTCCATCTTCCCGTCTGTTGACAAACATGTCTAAGAATGTCAGTTGTCTAGCCAATATTTTCTCAACTGTGAATTGTATGCCTGAGAAGGTGGATTTCAGTAGGGTATGAAAGTCTTCCAGCGCATTTCTTTTGATGACAACAAATGTTTCATCCATGTAATGGCACCAAAATGTAGGTTTGTAATTTTGAAATGCACGGTGCTTTAGTTGTATAGGACTGTTTCTACAATGACTCCTGATAATGGGGATCCTGAGCATCCCTTTATTTGCTCGTACATTTCCCTTTTAAATGTGAAGAAGGTATGTTAGCAATACTGAAGTAGCTTCATGATTTGTGTCCTGGTTATGTTGTTCTGATCTGTGTTGTACTCTTTTCATAGTTTTCTATTTATCACTTCATATGCTAAGTAGGGAGGGATAGATGTAAATAGGGATACTACATCAAAAGAGACCATGATCTCATCAGGAGACACATTTAAGCCTTGTAGTTGTGTCAAAAATTATATGGATGATATGACCATATTGTTTGAGGGTGGAGTTAAGAAGAGTTAAGCCTTGCCAGCCATTTAGCCAGCTTGCAGGTAGGAGTATCCTATAGCACATGGGTGTCAAACTCGCGTCACGTGACATGTTGTGACGTATCGCAACTCTTTTTGCATTGCCAGTAATGGGGTGGGTGCAGCTTTGGTATGATGAAACTGGCCTGTGGGCTGACAGTTTGACACCCCGGCTATAGTGCTACAATGAGTCTGAGGGGGACCCCTATTTGGTGTATCTCGAGGAGTCTGTAAAATCTTGCTGCGCAGCATCTGTTCCTCTCATTTTCTATCATTCCATTATACAGTTGTTTTGTTGAAGTTCGCTAAGATAAGCATTCAACTGTGTGACCCTAGTTCTCATTTCTGATGCCTTTGCTGGTCTATATGCTGAGGAATCATTGAGCAAGGTGAATGCCTTCATTTCATAATCTGTGTGGTTCATCACCACTGTTGAATGCCCTTTATCTGCCAGTAAAATAATAATGTCCTGATCTTGTTTCAGGGCTTTCATGGTGTGTCTCTCTGTTGGGCTGATCATATTGTTTGATTTATGTGTGGCCAGCATTGCCGAGATTTTTTGTCTGAAAGCACGTTTTTCTAGCTCTTCTATCTCTACTCTGAATGTAGATTCTAACTGTTATGAATTCCCTTGGTGTGGCCATCTTGCATGTTAAATCGTGTTCAAGTATTCACAATTTCTACTGGCTTAATTGTTTGCTCGATAAATTATATAGGTTTGGAGCTGGACTAGGGACTCTCAGATTGAAATCTCTTGTCATGAAGCTTCCTCAGTGACTTTGGGCCAGTCATTCTCTCTGAACCAGCAGCATCTTCTGGGAAAGGGGTCCAAATCTGCAAGATGACAGCTGGCATCATAATCAAACTCCCACCCCTTTTGCACATGTACAGGTACTCTCTGACTTGCAATAATTTAGTGACCATTCAAAGTTACAACATGGAAAAAGATGAGTTACAAGTGGTCCTTGCACTTATTACTGTCATAGCAGCTCCATGGTCACATGATAAAAATTCAGGTTGGCAACTGGCACATATTTATGATGGTTCCAGTGTCCTAGGGCCATATGATCATGATTTGTGACCTTCCCAGCCAGATTCTGACAAAGTTAACAGGGGAAACTGGATTCACATAACAACTGCATGATTCACTTAAAACTGCAAAGATTTGCTTAACAACCATAGCAAAAAAGAGGTAAAATCAGATTTAACTATTTAACAACTGCCTTGCTTAACAATGGAAGTTTTGGTCATAGGTTGAAGACTATATACATACAAAAAGGGGGGGGGGGAAATTAATCATAATGCTCCCTATCTTGAATGTTTTGATCTCCTGCCCCACAGATACACAAGTTCTCAGCCCCAACATAGCTCACAGTTGTTACAAGTAAAAGTATAGGAGAGCTCCCAATAAGCTGCCTTGAATTTGAGAGGAAAAGAGGGATATAAATACAATGAACACACAATAATATTTTAAAAATCACAATCAGTTGCATATCTATTTCTTTCGCTTGAAATACATCCATTGTCTTTCAGCATGCCACTGATTCCTCAGTGTTTGATTTCTTATCCCACAACAAGTCCTTCCTTCCCATTTCTATTATGCTTGCTTCATCTTCTTCTTTAGCAAATGCCAGCTTCAGTGATTTTGTTGTTGTTGTTCTTATTATAGGACTATTAAAACAAGTGAATCATATTAATTTATTTATTTCAAGATTAAGAAGGCGGCCCAACTCAAGACAGTGTGGCAGCATCCAACAAAAATACACAATAAGCAAAAAGAGTAACACACACACACACACCTCTCCCCCCCCTCTCTGTGTCAGTCCATTTTCTATTTTGTAACCTCTGCTCCTGTTAAATTAGAGCCTACATTTGAGGATGGTTGTCTGAGTTTCTTAGAAGTAGTTATTCCTCGCTTCACTGAAGAACAATGCATAAATCAGCTGCTATGTATTTCACACCCTTCATTTCTGCATTCATCATACATGAGTTCACATAGTCACATAAACAAACAGTAACAAATACATACTTGGCTGGGCTACACCTGCCAAAAAAGACATATTTAGCTATGAGGCTCTATATATTTCTCATCATGAATCTGCTCAGCCCTAGAAGTGACTTTAATCAGACACACCCATTTCTGATTTGGATCCAGATAAAAAAATAGCGGTTTTTATGGAATGCATCCTACACCCTGAACATAAACATGAAATAAAAAGAACTCTGTGCAAATCAGTCTGAACAGCTGAAATAGCAATTCCCAGTTGCACTGATTATCATAAAATGTAATACTATTTAGTACGTATGGAGATTTTTTAAAAAACCCCAGTTAAAATGTGTTTAATTAAAGGGAGATCCTCACAGCTTGAAATGGGTTCTTCACATGTTTCCTGAAAAACAATTTTAATTTTATAGGATGCTTTAACTAATTACAACTTCAAGCTTGGGAGTTGGAGTTATAAAAAGGAATACAGAAGAAAAATTGTGCACAGAAGAGAAATTATGTCTGTACATCGTACAGGAAGAAAAAAATTTGAGCGAGCATAAAAGTGATAAGTACACCCTTCCACTCTGATGTGGTTGGATAGATGTCTGGGTGGAAGCTCATTGGATGACACCTAGCCCCCTGCTTCATGGCTGAAACATGAAAAAATGATGGCCATCTGTTATATTTGCAGATATCCCAATCTTTATCTGTAGGAAAATACAACAATGCTCCTATAAAAGCCGCAAGAAACATGCACAAGAAATTGATTGTTACATCAAGCATTTTTTTCAAGGAAGCTCAACCAAAATAATGGATGGGCACTATGTGTACTCTCTGCACTTCCTTCTGATTTTAATTCAAAAGTACTGTAGGATGAGAAGAATGGTGACTAATTTGAGGAAGGGGGGAGAAAAAAAAGAGAGAGAGAAAGAGAGAGAGAGAGAGAGAGAGAGAGAGAGAGAGAGAGAGAGAGAGAGAGAGAGAGAGAGAGAGAGAGAGAGAGAGAGAGAGAGAAAACCAGCATGACAAATGAAGTACCCACAATGTGCAGGAAGGAGTTTAAAATAACTCAGTGTAGGGTTTAAATTGTCCCTAAGTTGGATTTAGCTTCCTTCCATTTACCTTTTTTTACTGCATTAACATTTCTTTTGTGACAGCTGCTGCTGGGAACCTATTGTAAATTTAGGCAATTAGGACTTTTGTTCCGTCTGTCCCTCCCCTCGGTCAGTACTATAGCATCAAAGGAAGCTAATTCACCATAGGTTGGCTCCAACTTTAAAATCCAAAGGAAAAAGGGTGTTGGAACTCACTGCTGAGCCTGAGTCAAATGTATTTTAACTGGCTTTAAAATTGCTGTTTTAAGCTTGTACAGTTCTTAAAATATTAAGTTTTAACAGTCCTGCACAATGTTCAAAATTGCGACCTCAGAAATAGACACCAATGTTAAGCTGGCACACTCTTCTTGTTTCTGAATCCAAAGTAAAGGTTAAAAATCATTACCAGTTGTGTCAAAGGCCAAGTAGGGCTATAATCAGAAATACACTGATCTAGGTTTTATGGGATTCCAAAACCAATCTTGTTTAACACTGCTACACAAGTCATGGTGTGATCATTCATAATACAGGTAGTCCTCAAGTTATGACCACAATTGATCCCAAAATTTATGTTGCTAAGTGAAACATTTGTTAAGTGAGTTTTGCCCCATTTTACGACTTTTCTTCCCACAGTTGTTAAATGAATCATTGCAGTTGTTAACTTAGTAACATAGTTGTTAAGTGAACCTGGCTTCCCCATTGAATTTGCTTGTTACAAGGTTGCAAAAGGTGATCGCATGACCCCGGGACACTGCAACCGTCATAAATATGAACCAGTTACCAAGCATCTGACTTTTGATCATATGACCATGGGGATGCTGCAATGGTTGTGTGAAAAACAATCATAAGTCTTTTTTTCCCCACTGCTGTTGTAACTTTGAATGAATTGCTGTAAGCTGAGGACTATCTGCATGTCAGAAAAATGTAATACTGTTCCAGGCTGCAAAGAGTTGAATTACTTTCTTGTGGGGAGGGGAGACCCAGATGTTAAGCCAAAAAAATGAGGCTGAGTTGTCACCTCTTCCATGCCATTGGTAAGAGACTGTGTGGCACTTTTGGCTTTATTTAGCATTTATCTAGTTAATATTGATATTAGAATTAAGGAGAAAAACAACCTGGAGTTAAGCAGAAGCTTTCTAAAAGTGAGAATAATTAACCAGTGGAACAGCTTGCCTTCAGAAGTTGTGGATGTTTCATCACTGGAGATTTTTAAAAAGAGACTGGATAGCGACTTGCCTGAAGTGGTATAGGGACTCCTGCTTGAGCAGGGGGCTGGATTAGAAGACCTCCAAGGTTCTGTTCTGTTCTATTCTATTCTATTCTATTCTATTCTAGTCTAGTCTACTCTACTCTACTCTACTCTACTCTACTCTATTCTCTCTGAGAGGCAGTGCCAGCTGGGCAAGAGTGCTTGGTTCTAATGCCAGTTATGAGAGAGACTGGACTGAGGGCAGATCTTGACCCTACTTTTATACAGTATATACATTTTGAGAATTTAAAAAAATCTGTTCATTTTACCCAATGGGAAAGTCTTCTTCGCTTCATCTCTTTGTATAGGAGCGTCGCCATTACTGCTTCCACAACTAGATCATGAGCTTTAGAATATCAGAAAGATGTGATATCTGAAATTCAGTTTGGAGAAGTGCTTGAAGTATTGGGCTAGTATCCACAAGATCGGAAATTCTAGTCATGTTAGACATGAAAGGCAGCTGGTGATTTGGGGCCAGTTATTCTCTCAATTTAACCTATCCCTCAAGGATGCTGTTGTGGAGAAAAGAGGAGGTGAGAGCATCAGCTATGCCACCTGAGGCATATGTTACACCTTTGCTCCGCGAGCTGCATTGGCTACCAGTTGTCTTCCGGGTGAGGTTCAAGGTCTTGGTTATGATCTTTAAGTCCTTACATGGCATGGGTCCGGGTTACCTCGGGGACCACCTGCTGCCGGCGTCAACTCCCCTCCGCCCTGTGCGTTCCCACAGAGAGGGCCTCCTCAGGGTGCCTCCGGTCAGGGAATGCCGACTGGTGACCCCCAGGGGGAGGGCCTTCTCTGTGGGCGCTCCGGCATTATGGAATCAACTGCCGGTGGAGCTCCGGATGTCATCAGACCTCCGAACCTTCCGTCGCGGCCTGAAGACCCATTTATTTGAATTAGCTGGTCTGGCCTGATGGGGGAATATGGGTTTTAAAATTGTTGTTCTTAGCATTGTACTATTGTTTTTAACTGGGCATTGGTTTAATCTTTTTTTAACTTTTGTATTGTTATTTATATATGCCCTGTGAACCGCCCTGAGTCCCTAGGGAGAAGGGCGGTATACAAATTAAATAAAACCTAAACCTAAACCTACTTGAGATAAAGGTAGGATATAAATTAAATAAGTAAATAAATATGTCAATGCTGAATTTGTGTATTAAAGTAATCACATACAGCCTTAATCCATTGCAAACAGGCTATGCCGATGGGGGCAAAGTAGAGATTCAGAAGCAATAAACAATTTCCAAGGGTTTGGCTTTATTCTCCTCATTCTATCCCCACACGGAAGGAAACTGTCAGAAACATGAATTTGTTTTATCAATCCAATTTAAACAAAAGAACAACTGTGTTCAAGAAATTGAGCTTGGAATTTTACAAGCAAAGCTTGTATTAATTCTTTGGAAGTCCTTTGGGATTTCTAGTTTCACAGTCCAAAATACATCCAAGTACACCGAATAATATCAGCACAGAATTACGTGTTGCTGTTAACATAATTTAAACTTTCCCAAACCTTTACTGCAAGTCAGTAGCCATAACTTTTTCAGTCCACAAGAAAGTCACTGCCCAAACCTGATTTGGCCTATGAATTCTGCAAAACTGACTCTTATTTCCTTTCTTTCAAATTATCAGCTAGCACCAATACCTTTAAATATGCCATTTTAATATCATACATCTGACACCTGGAGTACTCATGTAGAAGAAATAGACTTTAAAAACCCACATAGAACAAGAAATGAATTCAAATAGTAAACAATAGAACAAATAAAAAAGATAGAATTGAAACATTAAAGCTTTTTCCTACAACCTGTTTACTTTTTTATAGTCCAATTCCTTGGGTTTTATTCTTTTTTCATTAAAAAGTTTTACAGATACATTTTAAACATAAGACCCACCTCTCCCCCACCCCCACCCAATTTCCCCTCCCTCCCCCTCCCCCCCCGACTTCCCAGAGCGTAATACAGGGTATTGACCCTAACAATCTTAAACTATAATATGCTAACTAACCATAATAACACTTTAAATCCTATCGCACTTTAACTCTCCTTAAAAGTAACTAAATAATAATAAATCTTATAAATCTAATACTTATTCAAATGCTAAATGAAACTTTTTGGTCCCATATTTATTCTGAATGTAATCCATCCATCTTCTCCATTCCAAGATATATCTTTGTTGCGAATGGTCTTTCAAATATGCTGAAATTTTTGCCATTTCTGCCAGGTTCGAAACTTTTAAATCCATTCTTCTATAGTAGGCAAATCCTCCTTCCAATATTGCGCTACCAAAAGTCTTGCTGCCGTTATTAAATTCAACATCAATTTAGTTTCTATAGCAGTACAGTCTATAGTAATACCCAGCAAAAATAATTGTGGAGAAAACTTTATCTTTTTCTTAAATATCTTCTGCATATTCCACCAAATTTTAATCCAAAAAGCTTTAACTTTTTTTACAAGTCCACCATATATGATAATACGTTGCATCATCACAACCACACCTCCAGCATTTAGGCTAATAATTTGGATAAATACATGCCAATTTCTTAGGATCTAAATGCCATCTATAAAACATCTTATAAAAATTATCTCTTAAATTTTGAGCCTGTGTAAATTTTACATTTCTGACCCAGATTGTTTCCCAAGTATCCATCGTTATTGGTTCTTGAATATTCTGGGCCCATTTTATCATACAATCTTTAACAAGTTCCGTTTCTGAGTCTATTTCTATCAATGCGTTATATATCCTTCTTATATGTGCAGGACTTGATCTCTAATTTGTTTAAACAAATTTTTATCTACTATGGAAATACCAATTTTCTGATCCTGTTTCCATCTAGCTTGTAACTGCCCATACTGAAACCAAGTTTGTACTATCTTTTCTTCTTTTAAAATATTAAATGGCTTTAATTAATGGCTTTAATAGGGCTCGCAACTTGGGTGTCCTCCTGGATTCACGGCTCAGTTTTGATGATCATATAGGAGCCGTGACCAGGGGGGCTTTTGCCCAGGTTCGCCTGGTGCGCCAGTTGCGACCCTATCTGGACCGAGATGCCCTATGCACAGTCACTCATGCGCTCGTGACCTCCCGTTTAGACTACTGCAACGCTCTCTACATGGGGCTGCCCTTGAGGACCACTCGGAGGCTTCAACTGGTGCAAAATGCAGCCGCGCGAGTTGTGATGGGAGTTTCCCGTTACTCCCATATAACACCTCTGCTCCGCGAGCTGCATTGGCTTCCAGTTGCCCTCCGGGTGAGATTCAAGGTGCTGGTGATGACCTATAAAGCCCTATATGGCTTGGGTCCAGGATATTTGAGGGAACACCTGCTGCCGGCATCAAGCTCCCTTCATCCTGTGCGCTCCCACAGGGAGGGTCTTCTCAGGGTGCCGCCGGTCAAAGAATGCCGGAGGATGACACCCAGGGGGAGGGCCTTCTCTGTGGGGGCGCCTGCCCTCTGGAACCAGCTGCCTGCGGAGCTTAGGACTGCCCCCGACCTTCGATCATTCCGCCGAGACCTGAAGACCTGGCTCTTCGAGCTTTCCGGCTCAGGCTGAGTTTTAATTGGGGTTTTAACTGGGGTTTTACATGTTGCAGGGACTTAGTTTAATCTTTTTTAAATTGGTCTTAATTTTTGTATTGTTTTAAAAATTATACCCTGTAAACCGCCCTGAGTCCTTCTGGAAAGGGCGGTATATAAATTCAATAAAATTAAAATTAAATTAAATTAAATTGCCATACATTTCTTTCCAATCTAAGAATTTCTTTATATGTAATCACATCATGCTTAAATCCCACATTTATATTTTCTATTGCATGTTTAGGTATTGCCCAAATTGGAATTTTAAAATTCAACTTATAACGATATTTTTTCCAAACTTGCAACAGAGCATATCTTAATATATGTGTCTTAAAAACATTATCCACTTTTGTGTCATACAATAAATAAGCATGCCAACCATATAACAAATCATATCCTTCAATATTCAATAATCTCCCTTGTGTTAAATTAAACCAATTACTAATTGATGATAATGCCGCAGCCTCATAATATAATTTAAAATTGGGCATTTTAAGACCACCTCTTTCACGTACATCTTGCATTATCTTAAGTTTAACTCTCGGTCTGTTCCCTGCCCAAATAAATTTATTAATACCTCTCTGCCATTCCTCCAAATTTGAGTCTTTTTTAAGTATAGGTATCATTTGAAACAAGAGTAAAAATTTAGGTAAAACATTCATTTTCACAGCTGCAATTTTTCCCAATAAGGACAATTGTATTTTTTTCCAACTATCTAATTCTTTTTGTATTTTTGACCATAACAATTCATAATTATTTTTGTATAATTTTGTGTTTGAAGCTGAAAGATATACCCCCAAGTATTTGATCTTCTTAACTATTTCAAATCCCGTTAGTTTTCCTAAAACTTCCTTTTGTTCTTTTGTCATATTTTTAACCAATATTTTAGTTTTTTGCCTATTTACCTTAAATCCAGAAAGTTGTCCATATTGTAAAATTATTTCCATTAAATCTGTAACCAATTGAGTTGGTTGACTTAATGTAATTACCAAGTCATCTGCAAACGCTTTCAATCTATAATCTTGATCTTTAATTTTAATGCCCTTTATTTTCTCTGAATCACATATCTTGATCAACAATATTTCCAATGTTAAAACAAACAATAATGGCGACAGCGGACAACCCTGTCTTGTATCTTTTTCAATTTTACAAGCTTCTGTTAAACTACCATTAATTATTATTTGAGCTGTTTGTTTTTGATATATTGCCCTAATATGTTGTAAAAACTTATCACCAAACTCCATCTTCTCCAAAACTTTGAATAAAAATTGCCAATTCAATTGATCAAAGGCCTTTTCCCTTGGGTTTTATTCTTTTTTATTTTAAGATCTTACAGTTTATGTAATAAATTAGCACTATGCATCATGATTTTAAATATGAGAAATCTGTTATAAATCATTAGTTTTACTTTCAAGCTAAATACATTAATCTCATTTAGACTTTTTATTGAACCCTAATTCTAACTTTTTTTTCCAATTTCCAGTTCCAGGATAGATTATGGAAAGAAGAGAGCTATAATGTAACTTTAGAGAGAAAGGTCGAAATATAATTGTATTTATAACTACTCTGAGGAATATTGGAATTTACTTCTTTATACCTTTCTTTACATATTTTTTTTCCTATTTTAATAGAAAATAGCATTAATAGAATTAATGATTCACCAGCATCAAATTCCTGGGTGTGCAGTTAACAAGTAGGCTGGCTTGGTCGCTCAACAGCAATACACTGGTGAAGTGGGCCCAGCAGCGCCTGCATTTTCTGCATTGCATGAGAAAAGCTCATCTTCCTTCTCCTGTCCTTACCACTTTCTAGAGGGGAATGATCGAGAACATCCTGTCATACAGCATCGCAGTCTGGTTTAGAAGCATCACTACAGCAAACTACAGTACAAGATCAGCAAAATAAAGAATGAGAGTACTTGAAACCTCCTTACTGAACCCTCTCCACACTCTGTGAACTGGGTAAGAAAATGTTCATATGTTGGAGGGAGGCTTTCAGAAATCATTAGACATGGAGGACAGTTGAGTATTAATCTAATTAAAAGAACTATTGCTTGATTATGGAGACTGCGAAGATTAAAGGAAGGAAAGGTAAAGACTCTTTATGTTTGGTTTCTGTTGATTATGTTGATGTGCCCTTGAGGTTTTATTCACAGCACTTTAGGTTTACTAATTCCATTTTTTTTTCAATTTCACTGATTAATGTCAGTAATGACCTTTCTCTAATCAAAGAAGTTTGGTCATCTCAGAGATTTCTGCCAATTTTATTCCTCCATGTGGGTAATGCCGATTTTTTTTCATTTTTTGTGCATATAATACTCTCACTGCAGTAATCACTGTCCTAAAAGGAAAGATGCAGTTACATTTCCATCTACTGCTTGGCTTCCATGACATCACCTACCAACTTTACTCATCTAGCCAAGCACAGCTTATCTAAGAGACGTGGTGGCTCAGTGGGTTAGGACGCTGAGCTTGTTGATCAGATGGTCGGCAGTTTGGCAGGTCAAATCCCGAGTGCCGTGTAACAGAGTGAGCGCCTGTTATTCGTACCAGCTTCTGCCAACCTAGCAGTTCGAAAGCATGTAAAAATGCAAGTAGAAAAATAGGGACCGCTACAGTGGGAAGGTAACAGCATTCCGTGCGCCTTTGGCGTCTAGTCATGCCGGCCACATGACCACAGAGACGTCCTCGGACAAGTGCTGGCTCTTCGGCTTTGAAACAGAGATGAGCACCGGCCCCTAGAGTTGGAAATGACTAGCACGCACGTGCGAGGGAACCTTTACCTTACCTTTACCTTTAATATTTTTACTAACACTTTGGTAAAGGCAGAATTTCCCTCCTCAATAAACTGCAACATTTTTTTTAATCAGAGGAAGGCATAAGAATCTTGATTTAGGAGTTTACCAGCCTTTTCTCTTTTTTGGGGACAAATCCGTGTAAAAGTGCAAGTCAAAGAGAAAGGTCATCCAAGTAACTAAAGCTAATGGCCTTTTTTCTTCTTGGTATTTCTTGGCTTTGGTGAGATACTAAAGATGCTAAACATACCCATTTGGAACCTTAAATGCAAGATAAAAAAAATAGAAGAAAATTGATTTGATTTGGAGGCAATTATGTTTTGTAGAGAGTGTAATGAGATGTTGGAGATAGTAATGATGAATCCTGAAGACACAAATGTAATAGCTGTAGAATCTCCAACACAATATCATCCTATCTCCATAAAATGATAGAGAAATTAAATATGGAGGTTTTGCATAAACAAACAATTACCTAGGAGAATGTCATGCCTAGTCGACAGGGGGGTGGGAGTGCTAGTTGGAGTTCTGCACAATAAAATGCCACAAGCAATTTGGCTATGCAACATCTATAGGCACGTACTTGGTGGGGGATACCACAACTAGGTTCCTCTAATAGGCATATATAATGTATGCTTATAGAGTATGCAGAGTCCGTGGGTCAGGTTGAAATTATAAGAAGATGGCAATAATACAATACATGGCTTTCTGCTTACCAGAATCCACAATGGGGCAGACTGGTTCCTTAAAGTCTGGAGACTGCCATAGATCTTCCTTCTCTGCTCTCCAGTTCTGTTCTAACCAGGTGGCCCATGGTAAATATATCAAGGACTGTTTGAGAAAATCCATTTCCACACCAGAATTCTCTGCTTTCTAATTTGGCGAGAAAAAGAGTTTATAGAATAGATTTATTGTTCTTCTAACTGAATCGCAGATCAGAGATTTATTTTTTAAGGAGGGAACACAGCAGCTATGTAAAATTGGAGGACTCAGTAAAATGCTGAAGAAATGCTGCCAAATTTTCACAATTCCATAGTTTTTAGCCACTTAATAAGTAATTGTTTGGATTTTAAAAATAAGATGGGGCATATACTTTTTCTATTTGCATATTACAAAAAATTTCACACTTGATATTTAGTGCAAAAACAAGTTTAACAACTCCTGAAATGTAGCGTGAGTGATAGTTATGAAACTCAACTGATTTTCATTCAAATATTCTGGGCTTAATAATATTTTGACACTGAGTGCAAATAGTAAATATGGCCCAGCTGATAAACCCAATTCTATATTATTCTAGCACCACATGTTCAGGAGGAAAAGACACCAAGGACAAAATTAAAACAAATATAAATCCAAACAGAAAAAATCAGCGGGTTTTAGTTTTAATATTAAAAATATATGACTCTTGCATTCAAAACCAATTAAGGCTCACACAATTAAGAAAATATGAATGCTTTAGACAGATTGACTGCCTTTAACAAATTTCTCTTCTAACGTTCAAATATGCTGTATTTCCTAATTATCACCTTTAAAGGGCCATCTGGGCTCCATTCCTCACCATTAGGGGGCAATTCCAACTGCATTGTTCATAGGCTCAGAAGCCTTGCAGAAAAGTTCATTAGAATTTTGAGGTGATACATTAAACCCAACATATCTAATACCAAAATGCCCAATTGAGTAATAAGCATTGAATGCATATTTTAAAAAAAGCTCTATATCTCCATGAACTGTGATTCAAGAAGCACTTATTCAAGGCTCAGGCAAGTGAAATGGGGAAATCTGACTTTACACTATATAGCTCTTTCTCACTTGTCAGTCACAAGGAACATATTCATCCTCTTTTCTCTCTCTAAGTCTCCCTGGAACTAATTTAATCCTTCTCTTTTGCCGTACAGATGTGAATTTTTGTAATGGTCTCTCTAAGTCACTTTAAAGATGACAGAGTCACAAAATAGTCATTTTCCAATTATTATGATGTAGCATTTAAGATTACAATGCATGCTCTGGCTGGGTCAATCCAAATAAGTCTATTGAATGTGAGAATTTCTGGAGTTTCAGGAGAAGCTTGATACTACACATCGTGTAAGATTTATATTTCATAATTCACTTTCATTTGCATGACAATCAATGACAGTTGTGCATGGAAACTGAATAGCAGCTTATAATATTCAACATTTGTCAGGTTAGTCCAACTTTACTCAGCAGAGGAGGAAATACTGTAATCCTAATATACATTACATAGCTGGGGATTGATAGTGGATATTTTAAAAAGATAAGGGGAAAAGAGAGAATTTATGAAGCTTTGTAAACCATGTAGTTACTGTAGGTGGTTTTTATTAAACCCGATGATTTCTAATTGCAACTGCATTGGAATAACATTTTGTGGGGAAAAATTTTCTTATTCATTTTTCCTCCATTTCCATTTCCATGATTTTGTACATTTATCCTCAGAACAACGACAAATATGGTAATATCAATATCATGTTCAGAGTTTTATAGAGATTTCTACTCTTAACATGACATAATGCACTTAGTTCTATACATTTAATGAAAGAATGAATGGTGAAATAATGAATTTATATTTTGCAAGTAAACTATTTATTTCCTGATATTTTATTGTTTACCCACTATATTCTTCTATTTCTTCCCTTTCCCTTTTATGTAGCTATTTATTCTGTTCCATTAAATATTTTAACAACAATTGGAAATTTTCTTGGACTCACACTTTCAATAGGAAAAGCACTACATCTGACTAGGAAATTAGTTTTGCGTGTCAAGCACCATGTGAGTGACAGTGGCAGAGGGACAGCTTGTAAAGTTAAGAGGTGCAAGCATTAGCAATATAACAGTAATGCGATGTTTTATCTCTATCATTCTGTAGGTAGTCTGTTCCCTCTGTTTCATCTCAAATGTACTCCTTTCTACGTTCAGTATAATGAAAGTATAATTGAGAATCCACTGTTAAATTACAGGCAGTCCTCGACTTACGACCACAACTGAGCCCAAAATTTCTGTTGTTGAATGAGACATTTGTTAAGTGAGTTTTGCCTCATTTTATGACCTTTCTTGCCACAGTTGGTAAGTGAATCACTGCATTTGATTACTTAGTAATACGGTTGTTAAGTGAACCTGGCTTCCCCATTGATTTTGCTTGTCAAAAAGTTGCAAAAGGTGATCACATGACCTTGGGATACAGCAGAGGTTATAAGTTGAACCAGTTGCCAAGCATCTGAATTTTTATCACATGATCATTGGGATGCTATAAAGGCTGTAAGTGTGAAAAACGGGTTGTAAGTCACTTTTTCCAGTGCCATTGTAACTTTGAATGGTCACTAATGAATTGTTGAGGACTACCTCTAGTTTCATAGAATAATAGTTGGAAGGGACCTTGAAGGTCTTCTAGTTCAACCCTGCTCAAGCAGGAGACCCTATACCATTTCAGACAAATGGCTGTACAATCTTTCCTAAAAGCTTCCAGCGTTGGAGCACCCACAACTTCTGAAGGTAAGCTGTTCCACTGATTGAGTTTGATCCTTTGAATTCATATCTTCTAAGAGGACTTCATTTATTAGCCAGAACAAGCTGGGCCAAGGACTTATGCTTCAATACTTCTTCCAATCAATATTTCAACCAGCAGAATTTTAATCGGGCCTCTGCCAAGGCACTGCCAAGTACTAGCTGAAAGACTATCTTTGCTACTAAGGAGGAGATATACAATTTAGTCTGAGCTGATTCTAAGACAGGTATATCCCTTTAAGTGGAAAAAATCTGTGCACTATATAGGAGAAGGCTGATGACTGTCTAACTGCTGTCATGTTATTTTTATTTAGATTGCAAATTTTATTACTACATTGATTGCCTTTTGAACTTCCACAGATCAGATCTAGTATCTCCAACTGGCAATCTATTGCAAATAAATGCTTAGCTAGTTGGATAGCAAGATGGGTGGCATACAAATTTAATAAACAAATCTGATATCTCCAACTGGCAATCTATTGCAAATAAATGCTTAGCTAGTTAAAGGCCATGAACTGCTCAGTAACATATATATATGTTATGCTTCTCCCAGAAGAAGGAAGCTGAAGCCACCAACCTGATGACGGATGGGATTCCGTCGAAACGTTGCTCCTACAACTTCAATTCTACGCGGGGAAAAACCCGAATGACCAAAGATCCATGTGTGTGTGTGTGTGTGTGTGTGTGTGTGTGTATGTATGTATGTATGTATGTATGTGTGTATATATATATATATATATATATATATATATATATATATATATATATATATATATATATATATATATATATATATATATATATATATATCATATATTTAATGTGAAGCGATTTAATTAAGAAGAATAAAATCTTAAGAACATGTTATTTAACTAGAGCAGGGGTGTCAAACTCAATTTCATTGAGGGCCGCATCAGCATTGCGGTTGCCCTCAGGGGGCCGGGTGGGTGTGGCCAGGATGGGTGTGGCCTACTGGGTGGGTGTGGCTAGAGTGCCTATGGCCTACTGGGTGGGCGTGGCCAGCTCTACATCGTTCGCATCAAGGGTGCCTATGGGGGCCTGGGCAGGAGTGGGACATATCTGGGGGTCTCTGGCAGGAGGAGGGTCTCTGGGCTAGGCCAAGGCAGTGGGGGCTGTTCCCTCACTGTTTCCAGGATGGCTTCGTGGGCCGCATGAAACCACTTCGCGGGCCGCATCCGGCCCCCGGGCCTTGTGTTTGACATGTCTGATCTAGAGCATGTTACGCCCTCCAAAATCACTTTGGATAGCAAGATGGGTGGCATACAAATTTAATAAACAAATAAGCCCTTCCAAATGTGATTATTTTAAGACAGTGTTCACTCTCCACTTTATTTTTCCTCTCAAGCACTTTTTGAAGTAAGTTGGCTATGATGGGCCCAAAGCCATGAGAGACCCAATGTTAATGATTGACAAAACTGCAGAGATTCTATACCAAATAAGAAGGACAGTTAGACACATATTAAAAATAAAATTTAATTGCTTCCTCTCAAAGTGTACATATACATAACACACATTTAAAACATACTATATACAACTTAAAGCATACTATATACAACAACAATTTCACTGCATTGCTGATATGCAAAGGCGTGAGAGTTAACAGGAAGTTCTTTTCTATTTTATGAGAAAGCTTTATTTAAATAAAATTTTGGAAATCCTTTTCATGTACATACAGAGAATGATGGACATTAGAAGGAAGTGGGGAAAAGCATGTTCTAAATGTTTGAAAAATGTTAAATATTTACTGGGAATAGATTTATTATACAAAGGCAATTTGGAAATAAATCTTTGTTTGGCTATCAATGCAGAACTTTTATTATACACATTAGAAAACTACATTATTACTTTTTGACATACCACCATTCAAACTGAGGCATTTGTCATAACGTCTTACAAGGTTTGAAATTCCTTCTGCAAAACAATCTCCTGACTGGGAAACAAGGAAAATATCTTGCTAAGAGTGGAACGGGCAAAGGAAAAATAATCTATCAAATAGATGCATCCTCTTTCTTGCCTCAGAAAAGTACCAGTCATTCTCATTGCTTGTCGCCTTCTTCTGATCTTCATTGGAGGATAACTTGTAGTCCAGTTGTGAGCATGATCAGTTGTCGACTCTTCCTATATGGGTCCCATTGTTCAGTTTCCGTATTTGGTTCTAATTGAGCCAAATTCATGCAGACAGCCAGACACAAGCACACCCCCATAACACAAACACAAACACACACACACACAAACACACACTTACTTTTAATCCCTCAGAACCAATCAGGACCAAGACATTTGTTGTCATTCATAGGACAGCCCTTCAAAACATCCACAGCTATGGTTTGAGGTTGTTTCTTTTTATTTCTATTACTTCTGGATTTTGGAGGCACTAGAAGGAAAATAAAAGGAGCAGCCACCTCCTAAAAGTAGATTACTTCCTTAACAAATGTATTCCTCAGTTTGTCTTGTTTCTGAAATGGATTAGGGGGATTTAGAGCAGAAAAATGAGGGCAGAAATGATCCATTATCCCTTCCTACTTTATATGCATTATCTCAGTCTGTTTATTGGTCTCACTTTGCCTTTTTATGCAGTGGGAAAAAGCTGAAACTGTAAAATATATCCTCACATGACAGCCTTTGTTATTTGATGTTGGAGATACCCCATCAACAAAGGGATGGATTTTATATCCTTGAATGGAGTAAATTCTTCCCGTTTTCTAATTGGCGTACAATATTTTGAATGTCACCTCTTGAAATTTGTTTGTGAATCTTGGTTCCACATAAAGTTAGGGAGGGATGCCTGCGATGGGCAGGGCTGCATATATATAAAAAAGTAGGCACGATCATATCTACCATCTTGACTTTTTTCATAGACACATATCCTGTGTGGTTTTCTCTGCAGTTGGTATCTTCATCTTTGCTTCACCAGCTACCAATGATAAAGAGTCTATGAATAGGATACTACAACAGAGAAATCACCTTTCTTAGGTTGAAATATTATGCATCAATATTACCTAGAGAAACATAGGCACTGATGATAACAGAATAACAGAAGGGCCCTTGGGGGTCTTCTAGTCCAACCCCCTGCTCAAGGAGAAGACCCTATACCATCCCAGACATGTGGTTGTCCAGTTTCATCTTAAAAGCCTCCATTGATGGACCACCCGCTACTTCTGGAGAGAAGCCGTTCTACTGGCTACCGTAATTGTTCTCATTGTTAGGAAAATTCTCCTTAATTCTAAATTGCTTCTTTCCTTAGTTAGTTTCCATCCATTGTTTCTTGTGTTGCCTTCAGGTGCTTTGGAAAATAAGTTGAAAACTCCCCTCAAATATTGGAACACTGCTATCATGTCACCCCTAGTCCTTCTTTTCACTAGACTAGACAATCTGACCATTCCCTAGGCGCTTCTCTTCGTCCATCTCCCAAGATCTCTCTCATGCCATTGCACCAATCAGCACACAGATGCTTCCCTCTTACTGCAGCATCCAGAACCCAGAGACATGGGCTGTCATGCCTAGTCAATATGGTCATCCTTTGCCAACAAATGTTTTTTCTTCTCCCCTTCTCTTTATTGTCCAATCATGATCTTAAGAATCAGACAGGTTGCAACTGGGAGAAGCCCACTGTCAGATATTCAGTTGCAAGCCAGGTAGGGCATTAAAGATAAATACTGCTCCATTTGTACATGTCTTACACTATCATAAAAGCTTCCTATCGGTCATATTACATGGGAAACACAATGAATGAAACTAAGTAGGAAAAAGATCAGCAACACAGGGTTATTGTGACACCCAATAATAGATTTATTCTATCCTGGCAGGGAATTTGAGAAAGGGGTGATAGGGTAAGAGGCATGGAGACACAGAGAACTTTGTCTTTTTACATGTATTAGTAATGCTATCTAGTATTATGAAGCTAATCTATTTCTGGCTTGAAAATAGCCTCAATTCTGTATTGTTTTATGTATGTTTTTTAAATAGATAGGCTTGATTAATCAATTTTAAGATCTATTCTCTTTTTCCACTAAAGTAGTAGCTCAAAATATGATACTAGGCTTCATAAAATCTGTAACAGGTATCTGGAACAGGTATCAGTGCTTTATATTATTAATCCATAGCCACGTCCAAAAATCATTCATATAGATAAACACAGCATTCTACTGTCAAGTCTGGAAAATTAAACCACTTCTTACTACTACACCAGGAATAAAGGTTTGCAGGTTGCATTCAGCTTTATATACATGGCCCCTATTGACTTTAATGGGCATCACACAGCTAAATCTCCATGCATCATTTTGACACTTCAGAATAAATCTTTGCTTCTGTAAGAGGGTCAAGAAAGGTTGAAGAACTAAAAGGAGTGTAGATTATATATACATGATTGCATCTGCTTTTCAAGAATGATTGATCAGATGTCCATAATGCATGCTAATGAACACATTACCAAGCTAGTTTTCCATGGTTAAAAATACCAGGTACTTTTTTTCAACATGTGATGGAGAAGGATATGTACAGTAAGATAGGTAAAACATATGATAATACAGCTGTCCTGGTAAACAATCTAGTTTCTAGAGTTCTTAATCAAGGTAAACAAAGAATACATCCCAAATTGATCCTTATGCCTTTTGACTAATTAAATGGTTTAAGACTCAGTCTTTGCAGTTGGTTTACAGCTGGGAAAATGCCCCCAACCAATGCCTTCAAACTGAGCCAGTACTTTTACCCTAAAGCAATAGTGAGCCTTTGATTATTTATTCCTTAAATGTATGTGCCACCCATCCACTATCAAGCGATAGTGGTAAAGGCACACTGATGAGTACTCACTGCAGATTTCTATTTCACAAGCAATAGTAAACTTTTTTTTCCACAGCAATGCCCTTTCAAATGAAGTGAAAGAATAGATGCTAAAGAAAATGTCAGAACTTCTAGCATAGCGGTATTTTCTTCTGTTGGTGATTTGTAATGTCATAGGCATTACTTTTCATTCAGCTTTTGAACCAACCTTAACATCTTCTTTGTATAGGGATTTCAAAGCAACAGAAGCTCCCTATTCTTCCTTTCTTGGTGGCAACACTGGCTTTCTCCTTTTTCTACCATTTTAATCAATGAGGAATTTGAAAGAACCTTAGGCAAAAAAATAGAGCAGGGCATAAGCCAAATTGCAAGATACATACTCACAAGTGACCCTAAGGGAATTCTAGCTACATAGTGCTCTGATTTCTAACTATCTACAGATTATATACACAGCAGCCCAAAGTTCTTCTCAGAACAATCTGTCTAGAAAAAAAATAAGCAACTGATTTAGCTGAGAAAGTTAACCATATGCCAGCACTGCTCTTCTACAGAAAACAATAAAACCAAAGTCTCTATGTTTCTTCTTTTTCTAGTTTGTATTTTTATCTGATGTGCAATATAATATAAATATGGAAGTCTTAAAAATGTATAGATCTTTTTTCCCTACCTTCTTAAAATTAGCATAAACTCTTTGTTTATTTTACACCTTTTGGTACCATTGTCACTATTTGTCATTAACATCCTCAATTTTTACAAATCAGAAAAAACATCCCAGTTGTCTTAATTCACAGTCTCTGTAATTAATTTTCATTTCAGTCATTGTTCATACAATCCAGTCACTCCTGTCCATAAATCTATTCTGTAGTCTTCTGAAAGTGTTATTTTTAAATGAAAGTGTTATCCAATGTCCACAGTCAGCAATTACTAATTTTTTTAAGTATATCAACTATACATTATTGATTCTTGTTTATTATGTTTTGCATCTTGTAGCATATTAGGTACTTTATAAATTGAATTTTTTGGTTCCAAGTTATACTACTGACATATATCTCAAGATTCAAGAATGATCCTTTCTGAAGTCATAAAGCTGGGGTTTCTTGCTGGAAAAAAAGATTGAAGAGAGTAACAAGAACTCAAGGAAGAAATATACTCTATAGCAAATACTTCTTGAACCCAGTTCCTCCATCTGGGATATTTATAGTAATGTGGGGGAGGTGTTGCCCCAATAATTATTAGTATATAATTACTTGTTTACATCCTAAACAAAATGGAACAAAAGTTGCTTATTTTTTTCTCACAGGGAAAGTAAAGTGATGCATAATTAACAACTGATTGGTACAACATTCTTTTACATCTTTTAATTGGTGTGAATTAGTTTAAAATTAAAATGTCTCTTATCTCACCTTTGGGGATGCAATCTAATCTTCTCAGCAATATGTTGAAGTTTCCCCCATAATTAAACTTTAAAAAATAAGAATTTCTAACTTTAAGAATAAAAAATGTACTATTTCTATGGTGGTTATATGGGGAGGAAACTGTTTTGTACATGGCATCATCCCTTGTTAAAATGCAGTCAGCAGCATCTTTGCAAACTCTTGTGACAGAGGAAAAAAGGCATTTGTGCATTAGAAATCTGTCAAAGATTTCCTAAAACTAAATTTTTCAGAGCAGTTTCTACAGGTCCACATCTCTTGATCAAGTGAAAAAGAAACAGGCTTGGTAATCATTAATGGCTGTTACCATCCTAATTTCTGCGCATACTGTAGTTAAAGGATAGAATAATAAAAGATGTGACAAATCAGCTTGTTTCTATGTCAGAATATAAAGACTATGAGCTAAATATATGTGCGGTTTAAGACAGTTTATGTTAAGGCTATATTGTGTTGTCTTAAATAGCCACAAGGGCAAGAAATGGGAAGATAAGATTTAGGATTAGGATGCATTATCAGGGATGCCACACAAAGATTCAGCTTTCTTACTGCAAATAAGAAAAGCAAGAACAGGAGTTTTGTTGTTTTCATTTTCAGGAACTAATCAAAGAATTATTCTTATTTGGTTTCTGGACTGTTAGCTTAAGTTTTTGGGGCATAAGGGGAGGCTGGGAAAAATAGGAATCCTAAACTGTGCAGACGTTTCAGCCCTTAATTCAGACATAATTTGGGGCTTAGTTTTAAGGAATGCTATAAATGCCCACTATTTTAAAGATTCCCTTCCTTATTTTATTAGAAATACTATTTCAAAAATTTTGATAGTCTACAATAGAATGACAACAGTATTTCAATGTAGTAATAATAAACACAATAATCTTTATATAACATTATTACATAGATAGATAGATCATAGATAGATGATAGATAGATAGATAGATAGATAGATAGATAGATAGATAGATAGATAGATAGATAATAATATATAATCCCGCTCAGATACATCTCCATTCAGTTCTCACTCTCCATATACCCTCTCAAAATGCCCCCTTTTTTAACAGCTTCCCGAACATCAACTTGAATGGGTGTGGATCTTTCTTCTGGTGCCAAGGCAGTCCAAAGGAGAACTCCTGCAGATAAAGGCATCTCCCAATACAGACTTCTGCTGGAGTGCCTTGGATGGACAGATTTGTACAGCAAGTGGTTTTGGAGATAACTAAGTCCTAAGCCATATAGGGTCATCTAAGTTTCCCTCAACATCTTGCACTGTCTCTGAAAGAGCATCTAATTCAACCATTGGACTACCAGTGTTATATGGCAGTAATGAATTATTCCCATTAAAACATGGGTCACTGCATTTTGTACTAGCTGGAACTAGCTGCAAGCAAAAACAGATGGGATGGAGTAGGCATGTCCGGGGGTCTGCATCACATGCCTCCCCCCTCCCCTACTCTGCCTGCTGCTGGAGGGCTGGCCTGTTATTAGTAGCGGGCTGCGCAGCCCCAGAGTGTGCCGGTCGATGGGCCAGCAGACTGTGGCTGCTGACAAACACTGTTGTCCCCCATGCGTTCGCTGGCCTGTGTGTGCAGGGGGCGATGGTGTCAGTCAGCAGCCGCCCCAGCCCCTGCCTCACCTTGCCTTACCCCGCAGGATGAACCTCCTGCCCTCCAGAGACCCACTGGATCTCCCCCAACCCTGCCCAGCCCCCACAGGTGTCCCCCCATGAGCAACATCCAGGTGGCCACACCCACCCCAGCCACACCCACCCAATCCGCCGTGACCACTGTAGCCATGCCCACCTGGCCGCCCCTGATGTGGCCCTCGAGGAAATTGAGTTTGACAACCCTGCCATAGAAATAAAACTAGAAGTTGCAGTTCTCTGGCATCCCCACTCTGCTCCAAGGTTGACACAACATATAAACTCTGTCTTTGCAGAGTTATTTTACATGGCTATTTCAGGGCATACAACATTACATAAAATGCAGCAGAATTCTAAGCAATAATGCAACAGTGGAATTACAGACATGAGTTAAGAATAAGAAACATAGCTAAAAATTAATATAGACCGTTTCCTTCTTATTTTAAGCATTTCTGAATTCTCCATCATAAAACCACACCACACCCTATCCCAGCATCTACTCTAGCAACTTCCCAAACATCTTAGAACCTGTTCTTCCAATTTCAATAACCATCTGCTGTTTACCCCATTTTCACAAGAGAAAGCAAAAGTCATACTTCTAGAATCTCCCACAGGCCTACCACAAGACAAAATTTATCTGAAAACAATGGAATACTGGCTTCAGAATTAAACTGACACATCTTACATTTGCCAGTAGATTCTGCTGTGGATTGTAACTGGATAGGAAAACTGATGGGAAATTCATCAAACCAATAAAGGATTTCCTTCCTTGATGGTGTCTGAATAAAAAGACACTAGTCCAAGTGTTGGGCTCAATCAAGGACATAAGGACTCACATTTATCCAATAAGAAGGGTTTTGTTTTTGCTTGTGCCTCTGGCAATTATTACTGGATTTGTGGGAGAAATACTCTGAATAAAACAGATCTGCTCAAGGCCAAAAGAACCCCTCTTGCATTGAAAGCAAGCAAATAGGATGCCTCAGTTTGGTTGCTCAATTCAAAACTTTATAGTAATCTTCCCTAACTTACTTACTCATGAAATTCCAGGAAATCAAGTTGGTGCACCCAATACTTTATCCTCCAGTTCCTCCCCAATAAGAACCTCCCATAAGGTAGGATCTTTGTTGGTCCTGACCCAACACCTTAGTTAACTCACCATATGACTCTAACATCCATCAGATATGACAATTAATAATTACAATGTTATAGAGGGCACAGAGAATGCCTTGAAGGACAGGAGGAAGAACTGCTAGCAAGGCAGTGGTCACATAATGGCCTTGCTTGAGCCCATTCCAAGAAAGTAATTTGAGAAAACCTCTTGGCCTCTCTCTACTTCAGATGAAGATAAAGTGAGGGAGGAGGGAAACATATTCAAAGTTGCAAGATTCTGCTATTATAGCCATTACCATAAAAGTAGTTCTAGTCTATATGGCACTGGATTGATCTCCAGTGGTGTCAGTCATCACAGCCTTTAGACCAGGGGTCTGCAACCTTGACAACTTTAAGTCTTGTGGACTTTAGCTCTCAGAATTCCTCAGCCAGCATAACTGGCTGAGGAATTCTGGGAGCTGAAGTCCACAAGTCTTAAAGTTGTCAAGGTTGCAGACCCCTGCTTTGGGTAATCCTGAGAGCTTCAGACCATGACTGGAGGACATCCAGGTTGAATGACTAAAGGTTTTAAAATGTCATTCAGAACAGCAAGATATTTGGGTGTATTCTAAGGATTGTGGGTACGTGACCTATTTTATGGGTCTTTCTTATTTTTCAAAGAATCAATACCATAGTTCATTCATCAAAGCTCATCATCAAAGGGATATTCTTGTCTAATAGTGTCTAATGCCAGGCCCATCAGTTTCAAAGTTTAGCAGCTTGGAGTACATAGCTATAGGTGTCTGTCTACAGAATGAAAAATCAATTCTGAAATCTTGGGGTAGCTAAGAGGCTGGATGGGCACCAGGGAGACTCAGGTTCAAGCCCGCCCTCAGGCACAGGAGTTCAATGGTTGACTGTACCAGTTACACTGTCTTTTCAGCCCACTCTGTCTTGCGTGCCTGAAGGAAAGTGAGAATATCAATCTAATTAGTAAATAAATAAATAAAACCCAATGGTCAAAATCATGCTTTTTATGATATAGGTACAGATTAATTGTCTTTCAACTATGTTGTAAGAAACAAAACATCCAGCAAGTAATCTTATTCAATAGTTATAATCCATTCCCCTGGGGATATTTTGGTTTTATTTTAAAAGGTAGAACATAATTCCTGAAATAAAACATGATTACGAAGTTGCCAGCATAGCTTGCCAGGTGCTACCAAACTATTTAAATTGATATATTTTTTTATTGGTCAGTGACTGAAATCAAGTTGTGTATGTCTGTTTAAATTTATAATTGTAAAACATCTTATATGGATTACACCATCTGTTTCATACTACTTCTTGAAAAGATTGTAAATCTTTTAAAGTTGCTAATATGTAGAATAAAAGCCAAGATACCCTTTAATGGCGGTGATGCAGTGGCTCAGAGGTTGAGATGCTGAGCTTGAAAAGTCTATTTCCAGATTTTGTAAGGAATTGTAAATTGAAACTGGAAGTCTGAAATTGAAACCCACACATTACTGTTGAGTTTCCCCATGCAATACAAAGAGTTCTATAGCAGGGGTCCCCAATCTGTGGGCTGCAGCCCACTACCGGTCTGTGACCTATTTGCAACCAGACTATGTGAGTGGCTGGCTGGTGCATGTGCGGGCACAGCCCCACTCACGTGAGCGTCGCAGGTACTCAGGGCCTCACTTGCACAAGTGTTGCAGGTACTTGAGGCCTCACTCACGCGAGCATCATGGGTGCTCTTGGCACCACTTCTGCAAGAGTCATGGGTGCTCTTGGCCTTGCTCGTGTGTGCATGTCCGTACGCATGAGCCTGCCCCTCCCACAAAACCCTCCCCTCTTTTCCCCCTCCCCCAGGGCCACCAACCCAGAAACTGTTCAATGGAATATCATGGGAAGTACAGGCATGAGGGCCTACTTCAATACTGGAAATCTGGGGTGTGCAAAGAATGGTCCTTCCGAACATAGTCCTTCCGAACACAGTAAGGAAATAGGTTCCTTACTGTGAAGCAAAATTCTCATAAAGCAATAGAATCAATAAGAAAAGTGTTAATGTATGTGCATCCATTACAATGTAAGACCTCAGGCCATAGTTTTACTGAAAATAGTTTTGATGCAGCTTCTGTTTTTTCCTTCCTCCATGGTATACTGTAGCCTTCTCTGTGGAACCAAGCACAAAAGGTTTCAGCACCGTCTACCTCAGGGGTGTCAAACTCGCAATGTCACATGACATGTCGCAACGTATCACGACTTTTTTTGCCATTGCCAGCAATGGGGTGGGCGCGGTTTCGCTATGATGCATCTGGCCCGTGAGCTGGCAGCTTGACACCCCCAGCCTACCTGCATCTTGTTAAGTTCTGTTTAATCATCTTTTAAATTAAGCAAAAAGCCACAAGAGTAGCTAACATTGTCATCTGGTGTTTTGGTGACTGGCTGGTATAGGAGAAACTTTTTAGTGCATCTTCATATTAAGAGAAGCATCAATGTAAATAATAATGCACAGACCCTATTACTTATTTATATCATCATACAGCATTCAAAGCCTGGTATCAGAGTTATATTTATTATAACTTTTGGTTCCTTCAATGCCAACAGTAGTGCTTTAAAATTAATATAATAATAGGAAATAGGATTTTCCCTCCAGAAGCCGGTAATTTAAATTTGAATATTTAGAAAAAACAAAATCATGGATAACTGATAGAAACACAAATAGTTTCAAGTCAGAGCATAGTTGATTTTGATTTGACAAGTCATAACCTGCAATTTGCTGTGGTCTCTCATAAAAATTATGCACCACTTTTATTCTTTGCTCGGTCGGGTTGATCTTCCAAGACAGAAATCAAATTAGCACACAAGCCACAATGACACTGATTAGAACACAGTCTGGCGCAGAAAACAGCAGATTAAAACCCTTGAAATATTTTAGCTGCAACTTAAGTCTACTCCATGTCCTCCATTACCTCCATTACCTCTATTTCTTGTTCCTACAGAACACATTCTATACAGTTCTTGTGACCTGTGCTGTATTTTCTGGTTCCGAGGAGACCATTATTGTTCTAGTTTAGTTTGCAAAGTTGAAACAGCTCTTAGAAAGTGTTATTAGGTGTGAAGCATTTTTCCCCACTGGCTTTGATTCATTTTCCCAGGCTTGTCACATTGCTTCATTTCTTTGGGGTGCATTTTGGTAAGCCGTAGTACCAACCGACAGAACTGGATCAGTAATTAATGACTAAGAATTGCTCAATGTGTTTGGTTATAACAATAAAAAAAGTAGGGTTGTTAAAAAACAACAGATTTAAGCACCATCTGGACTTTCTGGTCACAGTGGCACCAATTCCAAAGAAAGGCTTAACAGTGCATGATCTGAGAGTTCCATCTGTTTTATCTAAAAATGAATCAATCAGACACTTTAGCCATTTTATATAACAGGAGGGGAAAAGTCCATCTCCTCATTGACAAGTTTCCATAAATCCAGTATGCGTTTTCACAAACGGTTTTTTTAATTTTTCTTTCTTTCATTTCACTTTCTTTAGATTTGTTTTATCACAATTATTTTAACACTTGGATAGAAACTAGATGTTATTAGATATCTTAAATGGCTGCTTTTTCATTTATACCAGTCTCCTTCATTCTAGAAAATGTGTATTACTAATTCATAAAGCATTGTACTTGTTGCCTGTGAACTCCCAAGGTGAACTCAGTGTACTAACCCTGGTCTATAAAGACCTAAGCAACTTAGGATAAGAACATTAAGCAGTGCCCTGCTGGATTGGACCTTTGCCCCATCTAGTCTAGCATCCTCTTTTCAAAGTGTCGAAACAACTGTACAAAGAAGCCCGCTAGTCTCCCAACAAATGGTCTTCAGATGCAATCCCATGCCAACAATGCTAATAGTTATTAATACTTTAAAGCCACCTCCCCAATAACACACCCAACTACATATTAACACGGATACATCTGGCCCAAAGAACTAGCTAGCATAGTTCTGATAAAACTGAATTTCCTTTATGAAGATTCCTAATTATAGAATACATAGTACTAGGCCTAGGACTCATGCTGTAGACTTAGATGCAAATAATAACTTAAAACATGCTTGTTGATCCAGGCATAACAACAACTTGGGGGTGGTCCTTGCTTCAAATGTAACTACATTGCTGACATACTTTGTTTTAATTAGATATCTATTTCCTATGCCCATCCTTTTGGTAACAATACTGATTAAAACTTTGCTGATCTTTAAAAAAAAGTCAGACCTGGTTAATACTTAGAGCAGAGATCACTAAGATCACCCAAGGCTAGGCAGTGTGAGATAGATGGGGCATAAGGAGTGCTCTGTGTGAAAAATTTACTTCAAGGTCTAGAAAAGCAGATCTAACGTATATTGGCAAACTTCCTCAACATGTCTCAGCTTACATGTTATTTTTACCTCTCTTGAATGCAGGGAGATATAAATAGGTCACAGAGACAGACTATACATATGTCAGCTCAAATTTTAAGGACAGCTATGTGCTGCATTTCTAAATTATGTTCACCAATTCTACAGTGGCAACTCGTAGGTATGCAGATTATCATCCAATAACAGCAAGACTAAAGGAACTTCTAGATTAGGGGTGTCAAATATTGGCAACTTTAATACTTGTGGACATCAAATCCCAGAATTCTCTAGTCAGCATGGCTGGCTGGGGAATTATGGGAGTTGGTCCACAAATCTTAAAATTGCCAAGGTTGGGCACCCCTGTTCTAGATCAAAAAGGTGGAGACAAAGCTAACTTTCGGTATTACAAGAGAACATTAAACTCAAGAATTAGAAACTAAACTTTATTTCAAATCTATTTAGCTTCTAATGTTTCTTTATAAGTGTAGGCTGCTAGCAAAATACTTACGAGAGGTATATTCATCTCTTTGTCATCAGATAGTAATAAATCAGTGCAGAAACAGAAAGATATTTTGCTACCTGATCTGAAACAATTGGAATCGAGCCATAAACTTAATCCAGTTACAGTTACAGAACAAAAGATTAGAGCAACATGGAATCAACTAGTTTTATTAGTAGTTAATAATAGATATTAGAAACTGAAATTTATTTAACAGATTGTTGACTTATCAATTCCATAAGGGACAGCATAAAAGAATTATTACGTCTATTTGGGATACAACAAAACATGTTTTTACAATGAAAGAAATAATGGAACAATTTGTTAACTATTGTTTTAAATTAGAATAATAATTTAGAATAATTCTAAACAGCCATCTGTTCCAGAAAAGATTTTTAAACATTTGAATTCCATACTACTTAAGTACTAAATTCACAGATCAATAAAAAGTTGTTATCAACCCATAACCAAAGATGAAACTAACAAGACAATAAAAAAAACTGAAATTAAATAAAGCTCTAAAATTTGACACCATTTCTGCAACATAACATAACACTTTCCAAGAAATGTGTTTAAACCTTTAATTTAAGTAGTGAATAAAAGTCAGGAACAGCCTTTTCTCTTTAATTAATAAAGAAGGAAAAAAATCCAACTCATCATAGAAACCATATAACCTTTTAACAGAAATACCAAGAAATATTTTTTTTTAAATTGAAATGATACATTCTGGTCAGATTGGATTTGCTCTCAGGAGATATTTGAGAGACATTAGACATATACTAAATATTGTCCTGGGAGCGGTATGGTGAATTGAAGATGCTCTGAGAAAGCAGAGCTAATGATTGGTTTCTTGGAATCTCTGCAGAAAAGGAGAGGTTTGCAGTTTTGAATGCCAGGATCTAAGGAAAGCCATCTTGCTTGCAAAAGATACTAAGTTTGCAAATCTCACTTTCTAAGGATTTTCTGAGATTGCCTATTAACCATCTTAAATCTATTAGAGATCTTTGTAAAGTCTTCATCGGGTGAGTTTATCTTCAACTCTGAACAAAATTAACTATAAGCTTAAGAATTTTAAAGAATTAAAATAAACAACAAAAAGCTTAATAAGATTTGATGTAAGAAAGTTATGAATGGATTAAAGATCAAGATAAATTTGGAGTATTGACCTTTACTGTAAGATTTTGGAATTAACTATAAAAAATTAAGAACTTCAAGGTGCTGGTAATGACCTATAAAGCTCTCAATGGCTTGGGTCCGGATTATCTAAGGGAACACCTGCTGCCGGCATCAACTTCCCATCGTCCCGTGCGCTCCCACAGGGAGGGCCTTCTTAGGGTACCGCCGATCAAGGAATGCCGGCGGGTTATCCCCAGGGGAAGGGCGTTCTCTGTGGGCGCGCCGGCCCTTTGGACCCATCTTCCCATGGAGCTTAGGACTGCCCCCGACCTTCGCTCATTTCGCAGGGATTTGAAAACTTGGCTTTTTGAGCTGTCTGGCCCAGACTGAGGGGTTTTAATTATTTATTAATGGGGTTTTAGTTTAAATTCAGGGACTTAATTTAATTTTAGTTATCGATTTTAACTTTGTATGTATGTATTTTTAATTTTTCCCTGTAAACCGCCCTGAGTCCTATGGGAATAGGGCGGTATACAAGTTTAAATAAATAAATAAATAAATAAACTTCTCATGAGAAACAAACTTATGTTAGCTCTCCTGGCTATTGCAAGCAATAAAAAGGTAAGTGATAATTTAAGAAACTGGACACTAGAAGGGATGAAAGATTTTAGGCAGAAGAAAAAAATACAAGCCTGTTTTTGATGTCAATTAATATTAGGACTTACAAAATGACACTATATCTTATGACATAGGAAATATTAAAGGAGATCTTTGTAGAATGGAGACAAATGAGTAACCACAGAATCAACCCTGTTAGTAATAAAGTCCACTTCTATGGACAGACCATGTCAAAATATGTTCATGAAGGAATGTCAGATGGAAAAAAATATGACAATGCACAGAAAGTACAAAATGTGGAACCAGAAATGACAGACCAAGAGAATTATTTGAAAAGGACACTTTATTAGATATACAAAAGAAACTGGCTGAAGTTTTAAAAATTAAAAGTAAAATATAAATGGTAAATTGAGAGAATGACGTGGAAAATGTTTTTTATTAGATCTACAAAAGAGATTTGTTAAAGTCTTGAAGAAACCTGTGACAGGATACAGAATCAATAGGAAATTAAATCTATGACAATATTTGATTGAATAAAAGATTAAGACCATTAGAAATAAAAAGAAGGAATATAACATTGGTATATTTGATCAAAATGAAAATAAGGGGTTTTTTGGCAACTCTTTATGGAATTTTTGTTGACACCAGGATTGAAAATCTTATGGAACTGGTATAGTTTGGGCTTGTCTAGGCATGTTTAGACTAGCTGGATGCTGCTTGGAAAGGCCCTAATTTCAGCTTCCAGTCTCCTAAGCCTCCAGTCCTCATGGCTGTTTTGTTACACAAAGGTAATGTATATCCTTTAGTATGCTGCACACTATGAAAGAAATATACAAAAACATGGAACTGAAGTACAATTGGAATAACTGTGGAGATCTAAAAGTAGTGGCTCTGCTGCTTGGAATGCAGCTCAGATATACCAAGTAGCGTTGTTATATATTAAAACATTATATTAAAAAGAATTGGCCACTCAAAAAGAATTTGGTCCCAAGACAGAAAAATGTGGCACATGAATCATTTGTTAACCAAAAAAGTTTTTTTTTGTCTGCTTCACATAAAACTCAGACTGATGAAAAGTTTTGTGAAAACAATGAACAAAGAAAGTTAAGGTTTTCGTTATCTGAAATAGATGTTTTGAAGAATAACTGATGCTGAAATTAAGGAAGACATTTTTGTTAGTTCACAGATCCGATATGTCATTAATGACAATCAGTTCAAAGATCTGTTAGTAGGGCCAGAGAAAATTGCCTGGAAAGCATTCAAGGATGTTGTTGAGAATTTTCTTGACAAGTACAGAGCACCAAACTACATGTAGCTGGTTTCCAAACTTCTTACAGCGCATAAGACCATGAACTGCAATGTGTCACTGAAGACTCATTTTGTACATTCACACTTGGACTTCTTTCTCAAAATTCTAGGTGCAATCAGTGACAAACTTGATGAAAGATTTCACCAAGACATTGTCACAATGGAAAAACCATATCAGGGCAACCGGAATCCATCAGTGCTGACTATTTTGGACACTGCACCAAGATGTATTGTACAGTGACTGCAAATGAAAATCAGCAGCAAAACATTTTTAGCCTTGTTAACGCAGTGTGTCAGAAACATCAAGCTATTAAATACATTACAGCTATTAAAAATCAATGCCATATTTCTCAAGTTTCCTACATGATACAGTCATTCTGAAATTATATTTATGTTCAGTTTGAAGGGTCTATTATAATCACCAAAAGTTTTTGAGGAAGAAAACTTTTGAAAAAAAATATTATCATGAGGCAAATCAAAACAAAAAAGCAGCTCTGATCTTTCTTGATAGAGGAAAAGCATTTTATAATCTAGAATGTCCCTTTATTCTTTTGTTTAGAAAAAGTTTAGGAAAAGATGAGTTGTGTATTTATATAGAATATTTATATAGAATAAAAAGCCAAGATAATAGTAAATGCTTTTTGTCACAACAATGCACTATACTGAAGGACACAACAAAACTGTCCTCTTTCCCTTTAATTATTTTATTTTATTTTATTATTTTAGGCATTAGAACCACTGTTAATGAAGTTACATCAAGAAAATAAAATATTAGGAATTAAATTAGTAACTCAAAGACATAAACTGACATTATGTGCCTACAATTTTGTTACTTACAGTCATCCAAGCTAAAGACTCTTTGGTATTATTATTGGAATATATACAATAATATGTTTTTCCCAGGTTATACAAGTAGATGTGTTAACAGTTGGATAACCTGGGCAGAGGTCTTGTAGGACTTTAAAAGTGGGGTACCATCCCATTTGTTTTTACTGAGATCAGAAAGGAAGGAAAATAAAAGGACTGCCTTTTTCAGATGAATAGTGGTTAAATAAAAACTTCTAAATGAACTTTAGCTTGAAGAGCTGGATTTCAGTCCCTGCCATGCTCCCTCATTCCAAGTCCTACTTGGGCTTTTGGCTTCTTCTCTGACATTGCTCCTCCTGGCTGGCTGTAGATTCCTACTGGGCATTATTCATGGTTCCATGGTCCATGCTTCTCATTTTCTCCAGAATATTACCCAAAATCTACCAATTATTTGGGTAATTTTGACTTCATCTAAAATGGTGAAGGCCTAATTCTTTCAGTGCATCCAGTGTTCTGTTGGCTGTCAATAGCAACTGTAGGTACATGCACAGATGAGAACAAAGAATGAGTCCCTAGGAGGCTGATTTCTAATTTACATGGTACCATGCTGAGCTGTTTTATTTATTTGGTTATGTGCTAATATTGGTATCCACGCCACAACCAATTTATCAAGTTTTTAATGCTGCAACACTACCTATCCAGAAGATTCTTCCCATGTTATTATTTCACTGCTATATGAATTATGTGTGGCATATTGACTGAAATTATAGTGGTAGTGAAATAACAATGTTAGTGCTCCATTAAGAAAGATCTAGTATTATGCTTTACTGTATATTGCCTTTGTGGAGTAAGTATAAGTCAGGGTTTCTCAATTTCAGCAATTTTAAGATGTGCTGACTTCAACTCCCAGAATTCCACATTTCTTAAAATTGTTGGAAGTTGAAAAGTACAAGTAGAGAGAATGAGTGATTAATACATGCCCCAGTTCTATATTCTCCTTTCTCTCTTCAGCCGCACCCACAAATAATTCCTTATCAATGCAAAGACATCAAGCTTTTTCTTTGGATGTTCTTTCTGTTAGCTGCTTCTCCTTGCTGCACAGCAGTAAGATAAGTGCAACAGGACAACAGATAACTTCATTGCTATTCTGTTATGGTTTACTGGGTACAAATTTCAACATTTTGCAGAAAGAAGTTTGCAATTCCCACCAGGCTACATGCAATTAATGTCAAAGCCTACTGAAAGCCAGTGATCCCCAAAAGCAGGTTTCATGTTGAAACTGGTGACCAAAAATTCAAATTATGAAAATCTTCAGGGAAAAATCTTCAGAGTTAGCCCCAGGATTAATGAACATTTAAAAAAACAGTAGTAATACAACATGCAAAAAGGGTGTGGAGTTTTAATGTTGTAAGCTGCCCAGAGTCATTTGTGTGTAAGTTGGGCAGCCATATAAATTTGATTACGGTAATAAATACATAAAAATAAAAAGTGCCCGACTATCATTCCATCCTGGAATGGACTATCATACAAATGAAAATGTGACCTGCTATGAATAAAAACAGTTTCATTAATCAAACATGAAAAGAAAAATAGATTTACTTTGTATGTACAAAGAAAAAAAAGGGGGAAAAGTTAAGCCATGCTCTCTCCTCGAAGATTAAGCTAGCTAACAAACCGCAACTTGGGAATAAGGCAGAATATAAATAAATAACAACCATAAATAATGTGTGACTTGCTGCCACTCAGAAATAAACAGTTTTATAGCCGCAGAGTTATTTTGCGATAGAATATTTATTTATTTATTTATCTGACTTTCATGCAGCAGGGTAAAAAAAAAACAACTCTTGGAAACATACCCATAAAACACCCATACAATCATGTAAATGTCTGAATTTCACAAATACATGTACTATTATTCTATATAATGAATCATGAAGAAAGGCAGGTAAAAATATTTCATTTAAAATAGTTGTGTATGTATCCATGGAGCAATGATTTCATCAAAATAAATATCTCATTTTGTGTAGAGATGTCTTATGTCTTTTAATTCATAGGCTATGCATTTTCAGACCTCATCCAAGCACTACGTTTAAGCCACTTAGGTTAGTAAATCTCTCTGCACTGGCTTTTAAAGGCTGTTGCCTCTTTTTTTTTTTTGCAATATGTTTAATTGCATACAAATGTCTCCATTCTATACCAGTCTGAATTTATATGTGACAAATTATTTCAAAATTATACTAGGTTAGATCCAGGAGAAGTTATTTATGGTTTAGTCTCTTTAAAATATTGACAAGTTAATTCATAGTGATTTACTTCTTGCTGTTTTTAATATGTCTGACTTCCTCTCAGTGGAACCCCTTATATTTTACAAGACATGAATATTTTATTTGTTTGTTTGTTTGTTTATCAAATTTATATGGCTCTCCATGTCACAAGAAGTGATTCTGGGCACGTACAACAAAAGCAAGAACAAAAGTATAAAACGATAAACATGCCAAACACAGTCATATTGAATAAAACACTCACAAGATATACACTTCAATATCAGTATATACTTATCTTGAATATTCAGGATATCAATATAAACTTGATGCATATATTATTAACAAAAAACCTTTATTTTGTGGACTTTTTTGAGGGAGGATTCTTAATTTATCTTTCTGTTCAAAGTTACTTAGGCATCCAATAAGAAACCACAAAATTGAGTTAGTCCTCCAGATGCTTAATCAGGAAAAAAAAGTCTTGTTGGTCTCTGAGAGCACAATTTTGAAATTAGGCTTTTCTAGAGCAATGCTTTAAAAGTAGCCAAATGAAAATTGTGTAGTAAAAATCATAAAAGTTTATAGAAAATAAAAAAATGATAATGAAATCCCCTTCTTTGGAAGAGAATTTCCTGGCTGCAGGGCGCTCTCCAAAAGAAAAATCTCTGTGGAAAGCTTCCGCTGTTGCAAAAACTTAACCTTTACGCAGACAGAACAAAGACAATGTCTTCCAACAGAAATTTTAAAAACCAGGGGGTGAAAAATGTGCTCATGTGAGAGAAAAGATCCTTAAGAATTTGTGCTCTCAGCCCATTCACAGTAAATGCATGCAAGTTTACTTTAGCACATTTTGTTAACTGCAGTGGCTTTAGAATAAGACAGATTCCCAGGAGCTGATAAAGGTGTAATATTCATATAAAAAAGTTCTGCAAGGTTTTGGAATTACTTCAGTTAAAAGGCAGGGGGGAAAGAAGGCAGACTCCTTAAAAGGTAGGAAATTCTCCCTTTCCTTCTTGCATATCTCTTGTCGAAAATGTCTAATTAATGTTCCTTTGTATTTTAAAGCTTGATAAATTTTATTATAGTAACATTATTTTCCTCAGTGCTATAGAACTTTATTGACCAGGGAAACATTGTACAGAATCTTGCACCCAAATTGCTCCAAATTCATTAAAATACGTAATCTTTATAAAGAAATCTTTATTTTTAAGATCAATGTAAGGCTCTTTAACTGTATGTACAATGTTTCACAAAATTTAGTGACTTCCTCAAATGACTAATATCAGCTTTTGCTAACAAAAAACATACCGGTAATAAGATTTCAAACTCTTTCATGGGGATGTGTGGTGCTTCTCAACAACAAAAGCGAGAAAAAAATAAAACATACACAGAGATGCACACTTATACACACTCTCTTTCACACACAATTTTTTCCTTATCTTGGATCCCAATACAGCTTGAAAATGCTGTAACACAAAACAAACTGGGCATAAGTACTGCAAGCGGGAATTTCTTCCCTCCGAAATGAGCAGGGGAGTGCAAAATCAATTCAAGATTGGTGTGTGTTTTAACAACTTATTAAAGTTAAAGAAAAGGGGGGGGGACCTTTCTTTCAAAACAATTCTTTCTTTTACCAGTGCTCTTTTTTCTAGCTGAGTTATCAAGCTCATATCAGGAGAGTAGGCTTTCTGAAATCATGAAGATTAATAGAAATTTAAATTAAAACGCATCTTGGAATAAAGAAAACCTTTTTGTTCCTTCACTGAAAGAACCACAAAAGTAAACTACAACAGAGGAAAAAGCCTTTTAAAACTGACCAAGTGGCAAGGCAGAGGTCAGACAGCCAGCAGAACAAGAGAGCTGCTCTTCAGAAGGTGGAGGTCATCTCTTAACCTGTGTGTTGGGATGGGCTCCGTGATCAATTCTACATTAGCTCCACCCCTTGCATGGAGCAAAACACACTTGAATTGCTGGAGGCTTCAATAGGAGTTGAGTTTGCTGATTGGACAAGAAACAAAAGAAAAAACAGCAGGACACAATTTATAAGGGGGCAGCGAAGGCTGACATGCTATTGTACTCTAGGGGTATCCACAAGCTGTTAATTCCATTTTAACATTGTTAATAAGACTGTTAACACATATGACTTTGTTTAGGGACCTTGAAAACATTAACAATCTACTGGAAGACCCTGCAAAAATAAAAATTGTACGTGCACAAGCACAAAAGAACCACCCTCGTAAACTTACGAACTTTGTTTTATCTACAAGGTGGGCTGAAGCCATCTCTACTCTGCTTTTGACCCTCTCGGCCATTTATTTTTGGACTCCTGTATCACTTTACAATGTCCAAATAAATGTAAATATGATTGAGGATGTCTATGCTCCTATACTTACTTCTCTCCTTCCCTTTCACAGTTTCTTTTAGACCCGCACAAATGTGCAGACTTAATCAAAGGGAAATGCTCCATGAATAAATTGGGTCTGACAGATTTATTGCAGTTAATTTTGCAACAGAAAGGAAAATATTTGGATCTCAGCCTTTTAAGTATTAGGAAAACAATTAATCCATCAAAAAGCGGAAATTCCTGCAATACACCCTCATGTCCAATTAAATAATATCAAGTAATTTTGTGCAATAAAGAAGGAAAACTTTCAACTATGTGTCAAGAAAATAAGTTCACCGTGTGGAAAAAAAACCTTACTGTTCCTAATCACAAAGTTTTGGTACTAAATGTTTTTCAAGTTATGATAGGAGAAAACAATATTTCTGGAAGTCTCTCTCTCTCTCTCTCTCTCTCTCTCTCTCTCTCTCTCTCTCTCTCTCTCTCTCTCTCTCTCTCTCTCACACACACACACACACACACACACACACACACACACAGACAGAGAGATAGAGAGAGATTGCATGAATATAGATACCTCATTTACATAAATACCAATATAAGTTGAATGACATCTGGGAACTCAAACATTTCTTATGCATTGGGCACTGAATTATTTTTGTTAGAGAATTCTGCTGTTTTCTAAATGCTGAACTAGTATATTTTTTATAAATAATCATGTGATTGTAAAGGTGCCTTTTAATCCCATGGATTTCAGTCCCATGGGTGATACTGGCTTTTACAAAGGTGAATGTTTAAATAGTAAAATGCAAGCAGGAGTCCTTATAAATTACATGGAAGAACCACTAAGTAAAAGAACGTATTCTCAAATCAAGGTACAAAATCCTGGATAGTGAAAGTTCTATAGCTTTAATTCATAAAATTATATCCCGACTTTGTTAAGCAAAATTGAGAGGTATAATTCAAATTTTGTTGGAGCTTTTGACAGTGTAATCTGCCTTCAGATTTCCCTAACAAACAAAATGCTTGAATAATAATCCAAATTAAAAAACCTCTGAGATTAAGCTATCATGCAAACAGTAGCAGAAAAATGCACAAGATACTGCTTCCATGAAGTCGGATTTAAGAAAGATGTTACGAAAAATATATATATTTTTAATTATGTGTGATCAAGTAGTTGTTGACTCTTAGAAACTTCATAGATTTTCTCCATGAAAACACAAATTAATGATGCAGTAACCATAAATGAAAAGACCAAAAGGGGCAGGCTTCCCCCATTCTAATTTATTTTCCCCAAACTAGAAAATACAGTGACTTTGTACTGATTTGTTATATTCAAGATGTACACATCCCAGGCTAAGTAGTTCAGTTGCCATAACAACCTCATAAGTTCTGTTCTCCATTCTTCTTTCATAAAATAATTTTGTACCGCTAGTACACTTTTATAAATAATTTAGTTTTCAGAAGTCTCGTATTGTCACACTAGAGGAATCACCTCCCACTTCTCATTCAAAGCACACTGATTACACTCAACCGTCACTGTGTTAATTTCTGAGTAGGTTTAAAAGGAATATGTGATTTATGGGAACTTGCTATTCCTCTGTCCTTTTCCCCCCCTCTCTACAAAAGACAAAAGGTAGTGGAATAAAATGCTTCATATGCAAACTCCCAATTATACTCTCTAGATTTCCACTACCATACATTTAAAGGAGTTGATCATTCAGTTGTCATGTGATAATAACTCTTTGCTAAGCATTTGTATTTATGCAGGTTGTTGCAATAAAGATGCATAGGTGGACCAGGTATGTTTAAAAAGGGGCCATGTTTCATTCTTAAAAAAAGGGAAACATCAGCACTCTTCACTTCAAATAAATTAACATTCCTCACCACCAAACAACAAAACAGTGGAGCACAGGATACGATTAACAAACGGCGGGAGAAAGTCAAGCTGTGCTTTTAACATATCCAAGTGAAACTGAAGAGTCTTCTTACTTCTTAACATAGCTGTGCATCTAAATGAGTTTTTTTTTTGGGGGGGGGGAGAAAGGGGCAGTGGGTTTATTTGAAACCTTGCAAAATTCCCACTTCATGGAAAAAGCGAACAGAGATAAACATTTAGTGTGGGATGAGAAAGAAAAGTGATACATATTTTGTGAACATTTACTTGGTACTCAGTGCCATAAAACGCAGTGGGACTTCTTTCTGAGAAAAAAGGTACAGGGTTGGGCTGTAATTCTTGGCAGCTAATTATCCCAGAATGATAACGAGCACAATCCAGTCAAAGCAGAACTCTTTGGAAGCTCCCAAATGATGGTGCGATCATGCAAACTCTGGGTCGAATGTTACACAAAAATAGATCAAAAGAGCATTGTGAGGAGACTCTGTGTGTGTCTGTGTCTGTGTGTGTCTGTGTGTGTAGCTAAAGCCACGTACAGTTAAGCACAAGGCCAGAAAGGAAGCACACAAATATTTTCTTTAAAGAAGATGAGAGTAAAAATAGATATACTTTTTTAAAAAATTCACTAAAATAAGACTATGTTACATATGGAAATACGCTCTCTTTCCAGATGAACTGTCTTTTGAATTTAAAAAAACCTCCAAACATTTAACTCCCTCAAAAATCATGAAGCAAAAAATGTGATTCTTTGTTTTTCTTCCTTAAGTATGAATGGGTTTTCCATAGGGCATAATCAAGAAGGTCAAGATGGAGGCTACAAGGGCAAAGGAGAGGCTCTACCTTTTTTATGTGCAAGGTACCTGAAAATGAGTAAAACAGTGATCACACTGCAGTGGCCACCATTTTGACTTTTTTGACCACACTTTGCATACACCCCTCGCTTCCCCCCCATTTCTAAATAGCAGCTTTATTTAAAGGTTCATCTAATTAACAAACAGATCCTCCCCCCCCCCCGCTCTGAAAACTTTGCATGGTCCAGCAGAGGCTGAGAGTGACTGTCCCTAGAACAAAAAGCAAAGGGACCAACTCTGGAGCTTGGGTGCATTTTTTCCTCTCTCTGGCTCTGGCATTCATAACCCTCTCCCCTGGCTAGTTTCTGTGTCAATACTGCCACCTACTGGCCATCATCAGAGACTGCAGCCCAAGGGAACTCTTGCTCCCCAAAGCCCTTTAAGCCTTCTCATTTCAATGCTTGGGAGTGGGGGTGGGGGTGGGGGAGGAGAGGCGGCATCACTTCAGCATTCCTCGGGTTGCTTTAGATCTTTACGGTTGTTGTTTTTCCCCCCTTCCCTCCCAGAGGGTGAGGAGAGAAATAAGCCACTTCAAAGGAGAAACTTTCTGCTTGATGCAAAGACCAAACTTGTTGTCCTGCTGCCTTAGTTTCTTTATTTACTTATTTGGATTATTATGAATAAAATCCCCTCTCCTTCTTTTTTGCCAGCTTGCTAATGAAGCTGCCATTATTACTGGAGAGAAGTAGGAGGCAGTAGGTGGTGGGAGGAGGAATTCACATGCTAGCAGCCCCCACCCCAATTTGTTTTCTTCTGAGAAAATTAAAAATATCTATAGCGCACAAGATTACAATGAACAGCCTTCTGCTGTCTCCCTTTTCATTTCCTACCCTGCGGTTTGTGCACATTATAAAATTCTGGCTGCATCTATTCAATATCAAAATGTTTTCTGTCAAGCCAACTCCCATCTGTAGGGCTCTGCACAAGGCACAAATACACAAACCTTACACACAGACATACACATACACCTTGTGTGAGGAAATATAAGAAATCTGCAACTCAGTGAGGCCAGTAAAAACAGCATTCTCTATTTTAAAGATTAATGATTCAGAAAGAATAATACAGCAAGATTTCCCAAGGATGATACAAAATATAGAAAGAAAATTCAAAATTAAATATTTTCAACAGAAGCAGTCTGAAGTAGCCACAATGAAAAACCAATTTTAGAAATTTATGCTTGTCTTTGTAAATAGCGTGTTAGATACAAGAATATGATTATATGTTTTGCACTCACTTGTTATATGGTAGTGGCAGATAAAACCAAAAGCATAAAACTGCAAATTAAAACAGAAAATTAGTTAATCAAATAATTGGTTTTTTGATTATAAGGGAATTTGTTTGCACAAAATGGATCAAGTAATGGGCATGACAAGTTAGGATGAACCAAAAACACTGAATAAAATATTGATTCTTACAAGCTAAGAATAATTTCAGTATCTAAGAAATACAAAAGGATAATAGTGTTGGCTCTTTACGGGCATGGACTGAGATGGAACAATATGTATTGGGAAACTGTCTCACCAGAATGCAGGAGGAAACAGATAGAAGCTGAAATTATAATCAAGGACAAAATGCGAGTTAATCGTGAAATGCCAACCTTTTTTTAAAAAGGAAAAGTAAATACTGGTGGTTCCTTGCGAAAACAAAATAACGGCATACTGATCTTACCCTGAAAAATAGATACAGCAGGTATGTGATCATATGAAGCTGCTATGAATTGAGCCAGTGTCATTGATCCATCAAGACCCGACCTGAATACAGAAGGATCTGCTCCCAAGCTGTGCTGGGAGCAAAGAATCTGCTCTGCCATGAGCTATATACCCTTACCAGATTCCATCTAAAGCCATACCGAAAAGTACAACTGCCCCCCAAAGAGAAATAAGCCAAAAACAATCAAGGAAGATGGAGATGTCTCAAAAGCAAAAAAGGAGAACTGCATGCATAAGAAAGCCTTGTGCCCAGTATATAGGCCTAATGAGATTACAAGGATCTTCTGGAAAGATCCTAAAAATGAGGATAAACACACACACACACACACACACACACACACACTGACTCCTTTGTCAGAGTTTTTTGATCATGCTTGTGTGGCTTCACTCCACTCATTTAGGAAGTTCTACCTATCCACCTAGTTACAAAGAACCACCACAACAGCTGAACCCCATGTTAACCAATGCTATGAATTTTAAAACCTGCTTTAGGGAGTGGTAGCAAGTCCTGGTGTAAATCCAAAGGAGCAACACACCGCTATTTATAAAAAGTTCTAATATGAATCTTTCTTGAATTGGCAGAGCAAAGCCTTTGTCTTTTCTTTTAAAAGCTAGGTTTGTTGTTTTGCTACACACAGCTGTGTTTTTACAGATGTATGGCCATGTGTCTCCTGTGAAAAGAAGGACTCTTCCCCTTAAATGTGAAAAAGATCAAAGCTTTAAACACTGAAATACAAGATCCTTTTTCCCTTTGGAATGAGCGGGTGTGTATGTGTGAGTATGGCAGAGAGAGAGAGAGACAGAGACAGAGACAGAGACACACAGAGAAAGAGAGCATACACACAATGGCAGAACACCAATATTTCCATCTGTTATCCTTATGCAGTGCACAGGTTAACCTTTGCAATCAGGCATGGAAGGTTGCTATCACAGCTAAGAAACACAATGCCGAATTGGGTTGTGTATATGCTGTATTTCACATGAAGAGGAGGATGAGGAGAAGAGTATCTTTTATTAATCAAGTTTATTCGCCAGTAACTAGAAGCCAAAATCTCATTCTCAAGCTTTCTTATTAAAATATGAAATTACAATATTCAAATTAGATTTGTTTTCCTTATCGGGTTTTTCCTACAGCAAGATCTCTAAGAGAAAATCAGTTCTCTTACAGGGTTATGAATATGTTGGTGGGCAATAGAGAAGTTCAACACAAGTAGAAATGAACTACAACAACTGCAACAGTGGAGAAATTTGCTCTCAGCCTGTACAGGGACAGTCTTATTTTAGCATTTGTAAAAGCCAATATGCTATGAAGAATATGGATATCACAAACAGCATTTCCTTTTGTGATAAATTAAGGCTTGCTTTATTTTGGCACCACTTTCTCAAATAAACATGATGAAATAACATGCTGTGAAATCCTATCTAATGTCTGGGTGGTGCTGGTCTAGGAAGAAGCAAATATCTCTAAAATCCTTTGCAAAAACACAATATTCAACAGTCACAGAGGGGTTTCAAATTCTTTACGTATCTGCACTATCCTTAACCATACAAATACCAGAGAATCTACATAAGACTTCTCAATTCAGTATTAATATGCATAAATAGTAATGCCACTTCAGCAATTAATCAAATAGGTACCTGATTGTTAAGATCCCCATTTTACATTTCATTGCAAAATATGTATGTCAAATAATGGAAAATAAATTTATTATTCACTGATACTTCTCTGTTTACTTCCAATTTACTGATATCAAAAAGAAGCAAATGATCCTTTACCTATATCAACTATAATTGCATCAACTCCTCTCAAAATATTCACTTTTACTCAAAATAAGATTTTTCACATTAACAAAGTGAGGGAGAATGACGCAAAGATGTTTTGTTATTTTTGGACTCCATTTATTCAAAGGGACAAAATAGATTTTTTTAAAAAGTCAATGTGTACTAAAAGTCAATGGATAGTTGTTAGTAAAGATTAAAAGCATCAAAGCTTTCCCAGAATTTTTCAGTCTCCAATCCAGCTTTTATGAAAAGGTGTGACTGCCATCTAGTGGATACTTATAAAATCATGATTATTGCCAATTTTGTAAATCTACCACTTACTGTACATTTCTTTCAAAAGGCTTCATCTGAGGTTAAGAAAGCAGAATTTTGTTTATAATGCACATTAAAAAGGGGGCAGAATTTCATCATATGGTTTGGCCACCATCTTTATTTTTTTCTCCCCTTTTTTAGCAGACATCCTTATCTGTTTGCATTCTCTTTTGGTTCCACCTATGTCCCAAATCTGATTCAGATGATCAACCAACTCTTTGGATTTTCTTTGTGAGAAAGATGTTGCTTTACCCTCAAAAATGATGCCATTCTAAAATATCTCTAAATTGCTGCCAACGTTACTTCTCAAATGCGTTTCTTTGACGGACTTTCTTAAGAACTCATTGCAGGGATGAAGCTCCATGAAGAGTTTAGAAGAGTTTCTTTTTTGCAGGTTTTTTAAAAAGACCTAAATACCTTTATTCATATTTAAAAACAAAACAAAACACTATTGTTGAGTTGCTGCATATTTTTGTAATTGCTGTTCCAGTTGATTTCTGTTGTTTTGTTCATTTTATATGAATTGTTTGGAAGGCTTCCGCTCTTAACGGCAACCTAAATGTAACTGCCAAATGAAAAAGAAGTGGAATTCCTTTCAGGTTAAACAGTATTAGCTACTTATTTGCTATACAACTCATTTTTACATTAGGTAGATATTTTTCATATTTACACATTATAACAGACATGTCAAACACAAGGCCCGGGGGCCGGATCCGGCCCACAAAGTGGTTTCACGCAGCCCGCGAAGCCATCCTGGAAACAGTGAGGGAACGTCCCCCACTGCCTTGGCCCTGGCCCAGAGACCCTCCTCCTGCCAGAGACCCTCAGATCTGTCCCACTCCTGCCCAGGCCCCCATAGGCACCCTTGATGCGAACGATGTCGAGCTGGCCACGCCCACCCAGTAGGCCATACGCACTCTAGCAACGCCCACCCAGTAGGCCACGCCCACCCTGGCCATGCCCACCCGGCCCTTTGAGGGCAACCGCAATGCTGATGTGGCCCTCAATGGAATTGAGTTTGACACCCCTGCATTATAATATACAGTAGTGCTCTTTCATCAAGTTGATAATATTGCAACTTAGTTTCACATAGTACAGCCCTAGTTATTTTGAAAGAGCTACAAAAGTATATCTTATTCCAAAGACACATTTGTACAAATATTAAAGTGTATCTTCTAAGAGGGAAGAAGGACTATCACCATCAGAACAGAAGGGTGATATATTATGACTTTAATTTGGGGAAAGAGGCTAACTCTGTCCCCCTATGGATGCAGAACCAATGCTGGCTGGTGGTCACAAAGAGTTATTGTCAGCATATTTCTTCTACCAAGTCTCCTTAAAAGGCCTTAAAAACTCTTTCTCATTTGCTTTCCTTGAATCACAGAAAAGACTGAACGCTATCTGGTGTCCTGAATGTTGTTTTCTTGAACTAAGGTTGACAAAATCAAATTCTCGACTTAAGGTGAGGTTGTGTGGACATGGAATTAATTGTGCATTAGGCCTAGGCAGTGTACCTGATGAGCTAAAAACATTTCACCATCTGTTGGGAAATCTTCAGATGGATTGGCACTGATCAACTTCTTTCTCTCTTATGAACTCATCAACATCCATGTGTAATATAGGTCATCATCATATCTAAAGAGAGCCTGGTAACAGAAGTAACTCACCTATATCTGATTCATTAGTAGCACAGTTCCATAACTGAAATGAATTCTGCCTAATTAGGGTTTCATCTAAACCAGACATGTCAAACACAAGGCCCGGGGGCCAGATTCGACCCACGAAGTGGTTTCATGCGGCCCACGAAGCCATCCTGGAAACAGTGAGGGAACGGCCCCCACTGCCTTGGCCCTGGCCCAGAGACCCTCCTCCTGCCAGAGACCCTCAGATCTGTCCCACTCCTGCCCAGGCCCCCATAGGTACCCTTGATGCGAATGATGTAGAGCTGGCCATGCCCACCCAGTAGGCCATATGCACTCTAGCCACGCCCACCCAGTAGGCCACGCCCACCCTGGCCATACCCACCCAGCCCCCTGAGGGCAACCGCAATGCTGATGCGGCCCTCAGTGAAATTGAGTTTGACACCCCTGATCTAAACCTTTCCCCTGCTTATTCCCAACATTTCAGCAGAGCAGTAAGGGATAATCATAGAATCTTTGCCTTCCTGTATAAGATAAATCAATGAGAGACTAAATCAAATTAATGTTTTTGAGTACTCCCAACAATAGAAATTTGAACTGCTGCTGTCACTTTATATTTCTTTTACATTGAAGAGCAAATTACACCTTATTTGTGATTAAGTCATCCAGCGAATGTTCTTGTACTTAACAACAGCCACAGGACTGGACCAGCTTAATGTTTGAGATACTCTCACCGAATGCAATAAAATGTTATCTTTGAATAGGCATGTACAGTTTAGGTAACACGTAAGCATTACCAATGACTGTATATTCCAAAGTTTCTTGTCAGCATCCCTTTCTTCAGAAATCCAATAGACTACACAGTGCACATGGGCAAGTGTTGAAAAATACATGGGTTTTTTTCTTGCACACACAAGTATACTGAGGAAAATGCATATATTGCAGAAAGCGAAACAGCACTAACCATCTAAAACTATGAATATTTTGCTATTTCTGAACAAGTGTGTATATGACTGGCTTCCAACTCATTAAAAGCAGTAGAATTGGATTTAAGCCCAGCAAATCCCATTAATACCAATAAACAGGGTCAATTTACACATGCATTTAATTACTTTGGTTTCTGTTGCTTTATGATCCCACTCAGTTGTAGAAACCAATGCTTTCAAAAGATGTTAGGTTATATGAAAATTCAGTTTGCAATGTTGAATCATGTAAGTAAATTATACATGTGGCAATGTTACAAATACCAAATTAAAGAATATTCTCTTTATTTAGAACAAACTTTCCTCGTTTTAAAGAATACAAAAGTCAAAGGATTACATGCTACATTCATGTTCAAATGGAAATCAGAGTTTAGCTATAACTACATGTCCATCATTAAACAATGCAAACTGTGGAGTGGATTTGCTTGGAAGGGATTTACATTGGTCATGATTAAACTATTTCATTAAGGGAAGACATGATAGTACCCTTACAATATTTGCAGGGTTGTCACAGAGAAGAGAATGTTATTATTATTCTCCATAGTGCCCAAATGTAGGACTAAAACCAGTGGGTTGAAGCATTAAAGAGGTCCATCCTCATAACTGTGGAGGATATCCTGAACATAAATGTTAAGCAGTAGAACAGCCTAGAGTCTGGCTGTTATATCATTCCAGATTTTCAAGCAAATTTGTCTAGATTGATCTGCTTTGATGATAGGGTTGGATTAGAACACCTCCAAGGTCTATTTTAAAACACAGAACAAAAGGGTCAGTAATTTTTTCATAGTCTATTAAAACATTATGTGGCTTGCTTACATTTCTCTTATTATACTTGGAACAAGTCAAAAATCCAATTGTGATTTAGGATCCTCCCTGTCCTAAATCTGATCACATAGTTTTTCAGTGGAGATGTAACAGAGGACCATTAATTGAAGACTTCCTGACTTACTGAAAACAGTATACAGAGAAAGGAATTAAAAAGACAACACAAAGATGGTGTGCACAAGAAATAGGTTCCACTACCAGAATGACGGTCTGAACCAATTAGTTCAGTATTTCTTGCTATTCCATTTTTGTGCATTTTATGTCATATGTCTTTACATTTTACTGGTTTTCCTTCTCCCAAGCTTCTAAGAGGGCACAGAGACCCACAGATTTCCAATTAAATCTGATTTCTATTTTCATTTAACTACATTCATACCTACTTTTTTGTGGGGGGGGGAATAATGTAACAGTAAATCCAGAGTAGCTTATTTTTTTAAAAAACAGCACTTTATATATATATATATATATATATATATATATATATATATATATATATATATATATATATATATATATATATATTGTTCAGTGTCTTGTAAAAGTTGTTAAATAACATTTTCACAGTCTTGGTTACTTCCAAGCACACCATTGTCTTTTGCTGGTAGTGAACCATCATGAGTGTCTAAATTATGCTTTTAATAGTACAACACACACATCAAAAAATTGAGTTTTATTTTGAAAAAATCCGTATGCTGTGCCCAGAAGGAAGGAGGACAGACTGTGAAGCATCTGTGATATTGGGAGGGGGAATGGAAGGGGAGAAAACAGGGAAAGAGTGAGAGAATATGGAACCATTAAATAATTGCGTTTTTAATAAATGTAGCTGAGATGGAAGGAATCAGAAATATTGCTCCTTGACCTGGATACTACATTATATTCTTTCTTGATTTAAAGCTTCAGTTCAAAGAGAAATATTTTTATTTTTTAATACATAGTGCTTTGGCAAAAAATTAAAAATGAAGTTTTTGTATATATTAATACAAAAAACCTTTAGTAACTACAAATACATAAATAAGGATCAAAAGTTAAATATGAGTCAGCTACCAATTTGCAAATCTCTTCCCTTCTCCATTGCATGATTTCCTTAAAAATATTAGGGTAGATCTTGAAAGATATTAGCTATATCTAGCAAAAATATTATGACTTGCAATTGGTGCAAATAATTTAACCCTAAACCTAAGAACACTTATGAATGCTTTGTTAATTAACATTTTTCTTCCACATAACAGAAATAATTTCCCTAGTATTTTTGTGACTGGTTATTTTTATTTGGTAATAAAACCAATTACATTTTTAGAATGACACAGAATAGCAAATTAAACATTTTATTTAATTTTATTGCCAAAGTATTTCAGCACAGCCTAATTTTGATAAAAAATTCCAATTTCAATGACTATATTAAATACAATGGCCATAAGCAAATATATTGACACCTACCTTATAAACTAATCCTTGGTCTGTTTCATGATAGAAAAAGTTAAACTAGCTTTCTCCAACTAAGGCAATAAAGACATCTTCAGATTATGGGCTAAAGATTGCAAACTCCAGGAGTCCATCCAATACCTCTAGATTTGGAGACTCCAAGTTTATCTGGGTGCAAGGGGTGGCTTTCACTCAAAGATGTCAACAGTGTAGGGATATGCACATATTTATGTCTTAGCAGATGGCAGCACCAACGTGACCTAAGCCAGGCATGTCAAACAGCTGGCCTGCGGGCCAGATGCATCACAACAAAACCGCGCCCTCCCCATTGCCAGCAATGGAGAAAAAGTTACAATATGTCGTGCGACATCACGTGACGTCGCAAGTTTGACATGCCTGACCTAAGCTCATTGTATCTCAGAAATTAAGCTGGGTTAACCCATCTTAGTTCTTAGATGGAAATCATCTAAAATTTCCAGAGTCATGAGTCTGGGAAGCAAAAAAAAAAAAAAAACTTAGGAAAAGGCAATGCCAAAAACCCATGGTTTCAGCATCAGTTGTGCTCAGCCACAGATATCTTAGTAATCTTTAGTAATACTAAAGGAACATCACAAACATTTAAGTCAGTATAGAGCTGGGAAGGACCTTGGAGGTCTTCTAGTCCAACCCCCTGGTCAAGGTTTTATAAAGTGGTATTAATATTTCACACGATTTTGATTCTGTGTTTCTCTTTATTCAACCAAGGATTGTATTAGCTTTTTTGGTGATGGCTGCACTCTGCTGGTTCATATTTAAGTGATCATCCACTAGGACTCCAAGGTCCCTCTCACAGTTACTGTTTTTGAGCCAGGTTTCACCTAACCTGTACTACCTTTATTTTTTCCTATGTATAAAATCTTGCTTTTTTCTACATTAAATTTCATGTTGTTGGATAGGGCCCATTGTTCAAGTCTCTCAAGATCTTTTTGGATCTTGAGGTCTTCTGGGGTGTTGGCTATTCCTGCCAGCTTAGCATCATCTGCACATCATCTGATGAGTTCCCCTTCTATTCCCTCATCTAAGTCAATTATGAAGATATTGAAGAGTTCTGGGCCTAAGACAGGGCCTTGTGGTACCCCACTGCTTACTTCTCTCCATGTAGATGTAGTACCATTAAGGAGTACTCACTGAGTATGGTTTGTCAGCCAGTTACAAATCCATCTTGTGATGATGCTGCCTATCCCACATTTTTCTAGCTTACCAAGAAGTAGGTTGTGGTCTACTTTGTTGAATGCCTTACTGAAATCTAAATATACTATGTCCGCAGCATTTTGCTAGTCTACTAATGTAGTCACTTTGTCAAAGGATGAAATAAGATTGGTTTGGCCTGCCTGATCTGTTTTTAACAAACCCGTGCAGCCTATAATTGTTTCTAGATGTTTAAGAAAATGCTATGTCTCAAAGAAGCTTTTTTCATGAGGCAAGTGGACTTTCTTGTTTTTTCTTTGAAGATGTTTCACTTCTCATCCAAGAAGCTTCTTCAGCTCTGACTGGATAGTGGGGAATGGAAACATTTATACTCCTTGCAGACAGCTGGTCATTTGCATTCTTTTAGAGAGTCGTTGAATAGCCAATATTACAAATGTACAAAACTCATATATATCGAAGCTTTTCATTAAACAAGCACAGCTTTAAAACCCACTGTAATCCCTACCTTTATTCTAAATTTTGACTAACACAGGTCTATTTACAAAATTTTATAATTATTTTTATATATTGAATATATCTATTTAAATATTGTTTTATTCTTCATAAGAATGAAAGACAAGTGATGCCTTCTGAAATACCTGGTAACATTTGTGTTTGAGAAAAGTCCTTTAGTTTATAAAGTTTGCAAAGTGCAGCCTAGAATGGAGACTTGTAAAACTGCTTCAAAGAGGCCCAAATATGCATGTGTGGGCAGCCATTATAAAGCTTTGGATCTCAAAGACTTGAGCCAAACTGCTTCCTAATCAATCCCAAGAAATAAAAGCCAGGCGTGAATGAAAGAACTGGAAGTCAGGGAATTCATATGAGAAATGACAGGAACTCTACCAGCCTTGAAGTACAAAAAGACTGAAATGTATCCAGAAAAGGGGTGTTTTCAATAGTCAATTACTTTTCCATTTTGTCCCAGGACTTTAAAAGTTAAAGGCATACTTCTGCCAATTGTGAGATGCCCCATCCAGCACAGACCACCCACAAGTACTGATTTTCCATCTGGTGAACAAAACAGACATCTCCCTAATTATTTTTTAAAAGGGGATTTTCCCCCCTCCCTTAACATGCTTCCTTTATTTGTCTGTGACCTGGAACTTAATGGAAAACCTGGTAGATGCCAACCATATTTCTTACGATGTAGCATCCTATTTTTCTCCTCTTAAAATCCTTATTTGAAGCTATTACATATGCTGCTTTCTAACAATCTGAATCATTACACAACCGAAGCCTGAGATTAGCACAGTTTTGCACTTAACACTGAATATTTTAATCGGTACATTAAAGCAGAACAGTACCCGGCTTACAGTCTCTTACGCTGAGCTCCCATATTGCCAGTGTCAAAATTTATGCCTTTTTTCAGTAAGACGGGTTCCATTGCCAGCAATACACACAGAAATGCCAACAGTAATTAAAATCTGGCACACGATGCAATTACTAGCAGACTTTCTAAAGGCTTCTTTGAAAAAGTACTTTATTATAGTATTTTATTAGTCAAAATGATGATCAATTATATATAGATCCAAGAACAGACATAATGTGCAACCTAATCACAATTGCCTAGGAAGTCAGCATGGAAAAGTGTCATAAACTATGTTAATTGTGGTGTGTGTGTGTGTGTAAAGAAATCAGATCACACATAGTATCAGTAGACTATTGAGTCTGGATAAAATTTATATGTGCCAATATATGAACTAGAACAATATATGCATCTTAGGCAAATGCTAATGAAGAAGTCTTTTGCTTATGCTTTCTAAGAATTATGGGAATTTAAGTCCACACATCTAAAATGCGTCAGACTGGAAAGCTTATTCAAGGTTGCCTAAGGATAGGTATGAAAAAGCAACTCGATGTTTCATGTTCAATCTTGCAAAATTCAGTCATATAGTCATTTACTATAATTTGGTAACTTTCTCTATTTCACCCTTATTTTTTAAAACTATATGAAGAATTTCAAAATGTATTCTTAGTTTTTATTTTTTTTCTTCTTCTATTCAATTGACTTTAATTCTCAAAGACTCCCTGGAAAGTCCTGCAGTTTTCTTGGCAAGGTTTTTCAGAAGTGATTTGCCATTGCCTCCTTCCTAGGGCTGAGAGAAATTGATTGGCCCAAAGTCACCCAGCTGGCTTTGTGCCCAAGGCCCTCATGGTTGCCAGGTTTCTAACCTGATATCTTTTTTTAACATTTATTGTTTTATCAATGTATAAAATACAAATAAAAATAAAAATAGGAAATTAAGGAAAAAGAGAGGGCGAAAGAAAATATGAGGTACAAGGGAAGAAAGAAAAAAGTGTTGACTTTCAACTCTTTTTAGCACAGTGCAAGATAACATTACAGCTTCAACTTTTTACTTTTAAACATTAGTATATAACTAGTCATTTCTATAACAACAAATCTATCTTATCGGTAAAACCAAAGTCAAAGTTTCATTTTTTTTCATCACAAGCACAAAATCCAGAAGTGATACGCAAATAAAAACATAATTAAATATATTCTCCTCTTTGAATAAAACAATTAATTTAACCATGTCTGCTTTATCTTCCTTGCTGTGGAAATAATATATATTTCTATTTGTACTTAATAATCTTTATAAGCAATCACCATTTATATTAACAAAATTCACTGTATTCTTCCAGATTCTTTAACCTTAAAGGGAAAAATACTTTCCCCCCCCATCCATTTTAAAACACTAAACTTTTCTTTAAAAACATTTGTAAAATCAAAACATTCTAAATACATCTTTTTAAAAACTTCCTCTTAACATACATAATTTAAAGTTCACTTTCAGACCAATAAAATTCCAACTTACTCTCATTAATTCATTAAATTTAGATCATTCCCTCAAAATTACCCTCACCTTCTTGTATACATCCCTTTTGAAACTCTAAAGTTTTCTTTAAGCCAATAGATCTTTTTCTTTAACTTTCTCCTAATGTAGATACTTTCAAATACACTTTCAATAATATTTTACAAACTTTAGGGATTATTTAAACATTATTTATAAAGGAAAAATATCAGTGGTGAGATTCAAATATGTGAGCAACTGGCTCTGTGTGTGGATGCCGCTTCCAGAAGTCCATTCTGGGCCTGGGCAACAACTGCTAAAGAAGAAAGTGAGGCTTGGAAAATCAACAACAAATTAGGTTGTCTGCCGAAGTGGTGTGAACCTGCTGAATCCCACCACCGAAAAAATATATATTTTCAAACTTTAGATTAAGGCTTTCTTTCAATTACAAATATCAGACCTATAAAAATCCATCCTAAGTCACTTCTTCCAGATTGTCTTCACGGAATAAAATATTTTTCTTCTCTGGAATATTTGTCAAGTAGTTATAAGCTTCTCTTTTTCTCAAAGATTTTTTAACCTTGTTAATGTCCATGAGGAAAAAGTCCCAAGCTTGTCCTTTTAAAAGTTACAGATTTTCTTGGAGCTCTTCTTTCAATTGTGTTGAGAAGCTAAAACTTCCTGATTTTTATGATTCCTGATTGCCCAGCAATTCTTATGTGACTTACAAAAAAACTACTCTTTGACCAAAGAGGGAGTTAAGAAGATAGAGGAATAAATTATTAGAGATATATTTGGAAAATCTTTAAATAAAATCGATTGGTTCATATATCACCCATGCTCCAAGGATGTTAAAAAAAACTACTTCACAGATGCAAATATGTGTAGAAAACTACTTCACAGATGCAAATATGTGTAGAAAGTTACCAAACTACCAAGGCAGTTTCACAAGTAGCTGACAATGCAGAGGAGTCAATTGCAATTTTGGAATATAAACCATTTTTTATTATGATGGTTTAAATATAAACCTTTAACCTGATGTCTTAACCACTACACCAAACACAACACCAAATGCTATACCAAACACAAATTCTTGATTTACGAAATCCCAAACTGTCTCTTTTCAAGACTGCTAAAGAAGAAAGTGAGGCTTGGAAAATGAAAGTGGCTTTTTGAATGCAAGGACTATATAGGCACCATGTTTATTGATAGGACCACACTACTGAATTTCCATTTTTACCTAACTTGAAAGGAATATAATTCTGAAAACCATTTTTTTCATAAATGGATCATATAACCAACATTACCTTCCTCTTCTTTAGCTTAATACCAAATTAAGTCCCACAGAATTATTGCTTTGTGGTAATTAGTGGTAATCAGTCTCTTGCATTGCTGTTTTTTCCCCAGCAGAATATTTTTTGGATATATCTGAACTTCAAAAGACAAAATATTCTCAAAGAACTCAACCACCAGTGAATGTATGGATGGGGAAGAGGTTTAATGTTCTGTAAGAAAATCACAGTGGTTTACACCTCTCCTTATTAGGCCTATGTTTTTCCAAAAGCAAATAAGAGAAACAAAGGCCACTTAAACATATTGAACTTCTTGCCAATTAGGGGTTGGCATCACATTTTAGACTTTCATGTTTGTTGTGAATGGGGTGCAAGTTGGCATTTCCATTGACTATTAAAAATGTACTCTGTATAGCCAAGCTTTGCAGTATTGGTGCACTGTCTAGCAGCAAGACTCCCAATGAATTTAAATGGCACTGGGTTTCAGATGACACAAAGGGTGATGATCAGCATCCAACCGTTTCAAGCTTTCAACTTTCAATGATAGACAGAAAAGGTTGCACTATGGATACAACTGCTCCCAACATTACGATGCAGGCTTGTTTTATTCATACCTCTGGAAAATGACTCTGGCTGGCCAGACTTTTGTGTCCATTCTAATGCTACCTACTCGGTATCAAAGTCTATTAATGACACTTAGTAATTGGACAGGCCTTTCCTACTGCAAAGGCCGATGATCATCTCAATCCTGTATGGAAAGTTCAGGCCTGTTAACTTATCATGAAAGAATAGCATCCATAGACCTCACCAAAGGCAGCAAGTCTATGAAACCTTTTCTGGGAAGTAATGGATAATTAGGCGACAGCACAGCACACAAACAACAGAATGAACAGCTCTTTCTTGCTACCTTTAAAAAGTAAGAAAAAAATATATAAAAATGCTCCTGGGCACTTTAATTTTAAATGCCATTATTCAGAAATCCTTTGATTTTTCTTCTGAATAAGTAAAGCCACCAGAAACTACATGCATAATGCTATGCCAGTCTTCAGATTTGCAGTCTGGGGTATAGAAAAGAGCTCAGATTTTGCTATTAAGGGTGAACCAAACAGGTACTTTTCTAAAAAATACACTCATGTGAGCATACATGTGTATTCACACAGAGCACATCAAAAGACCTCTAATAACTTTCAACTTAAAAAAGAGGCTTCTGTTTTTGCACAAAAGTCTTACAGAGAAAGGAATATTTTTATATTCCAGATGGAAGTAAAGCAGAAACAGTACGTTTCAAATCCCTCTCAAGATTACATTTCTTTTTTGCTTTCTTTGTCTGGATGCCTAGAGCATAATATTATTAGACCTCTAGCTTAATATATGAGGTTCTGGTATATAAAATACAGCAATTATGTACTGCACTATTGAGAAATGTTAAAACATTTGAAATACAAGCCAAATTATACTTGCATGTTTTCTATATACTGTACATCATAAAAGATTCGTGTACTCTACATAAATGATGCCTACAGAAGGAGAATAATAAAAACAGCAAAAAACCACTGAAGTTGACATTATGCAACATTATGCCAAAGGATAAACCATGACTGGCACAACATTCTAGGCCAGAATTAAACAAACCACCTTTGGGCTTACTGCAAAGTAACTACCACTTCGTTAAACATTTAAGGATGTAGACGGTCAAGTAATTGGGTAGAGGTTTGGTTATTATTTAAAGCATTCTGAAAAATGGTAAAGCAAGGGTAACCCACACACACACCCACACACTTTGCTACCTATAAATTGTCCACCATACAGTATTCCCAGAAGTCAAATTCAATTGGAAAAGTTCATATTTATTTGAGAGGCCAAAGGCCAGCTATGGGAAGATGTTCAGGCTGAAAAGTCTCTATGCATATCCTACTGGAAGAAAAACATTTTGGTATTGCAATTCCAAGCATCACTTTGACTCTAAAAGCAAACACAGCCAAACATTTGGAATGATGATCTAAAGTCTTTGCATACAGAGCTGGTTGTAGGAAGGAAGCAGTAGTTGATAAATGAATTATAGATACAGGGAATATGCTTCCCAGTTTGCATTATATTCACCTATAGTAAATGATTTCTCATTACAAGTGCTGAGCATAAAAGAGAAACCAAGCTTTGTGGATACTTAACAATTCCAACTATGCATAGGAATATATCTATCAAACTATTCATATATAATTGCACGCATGAACATTAAGCTGTAAACAGAGACATTTATATTTATTAAGAGATAAGTGTTGGGTGCAGAAACCAAAGGAAAGGAAAAGATAATGAAGCCAATACAATTTGGAAGATACATTTTGGAAAACAGAACAAAAGAGCTGATTTGGTATATGGTAAACCAGTTTTACCTTAGGCATGAAAACCAGTTGGATGACCTAACCCTAATCCTAACCCTGAAAGTATCTATCAAAAGATTGAACTACATTTTTTTTAAAAAAAAATTACATTCACTAATAATCAATATAACTTCATAAGGGCAAAGAACCGGATAAGCCATGATTTAGTCAATAAGCAATTATTTAGTTTACTCATTCAACATTATTTAGATCCATAATAACGAATAAGACTGCACAAGACTCTGATTGTTCAAAAGAGTAAAAGCATTCTCAGAAAGTAATTATACAATTACACAATCATCATCATTCCATTCGGTATTCAGATGACATGGCTGACCTTTGTGGGATACTTTTAACTCTACAGTTTTTCCGGTTAAAATTAAAATGCCCGGTCCTTTGTTTTTCACACAACACACCAGCTTCAGGCTTGATTCCACTATGAAAATTCAGTTACCCGTATATACTTGAGTATAAGCCGACTCGAGTATAAGCCGAGACCCCCAATTTCACCCCCAAAAACTGGAAAAAGTTATTGACTCGAGTATAAGCCGATCCGCCGTTCTGCAAGCCTCTGCCGCCAGCAGAGGCTCGATCCGCCATTTTGCAAGCCTGAATACACAGGAATACCCTGTGTAGCCGCGGCTCGTCGGCAGGTCTCCGTTCCTCCTGCCGACCTTTGGGGAGGTTTGGGCGCCTCCCCAAACCTCCCCAAACCTCGGCAGGTCTCCGTTCCTCCTGCCGACCTTTGGGGAGGTTTGGGCGCCTCCCCAAACCTCCCCAAACCTCGGCAGGTCTCCGTTCCTCCGCGCAGACCTGCCGACCTTTGGGGAGGTTTGGGCGCCTCCCCAAACGTCCCCAAACCTCGGCAGGTCTCCGTTCCTGTTTGGGGAGGTTTGGGCGCCTCCCCAAACGTCCCCAAACCTCGGCAGGTCTCCGTTCCTCCGCGCAGACCTGCCGACCTTTGGGGAGGTTTGGGCGCCTCCCCAAACGTCCCCAAACCTCGGCAGGTCTCCGTTCCTGTTTGGGGAGGTTTGGGCGCCTCCGCAAACCTCCCCAAGCCTCGGCAGGTCTCCGTTCCTCCGCGCAGACCTGCCGACCTTTGGGGAGGTTTGGGCGCCTCCCCAAACGTCCCCAAACCTCGGCAGGTCTCCGTTCCTGTTTGGGGAGGTTTGGGCGCCTCCCCAAACGTCCCCAAACCTCGGCAGGTCTCCGTTCCTCCGCGCAGACCTGCCGACCTTTGGGGAGGTTTGGGCGCCTCCCCAAACGTCCCCAAACCTCGGCAGGTCTCCGTTCCTGTTTGGGGAGGTTTGGGCGCCTCCCCAAACGTCCCCAAACCTCGGCAGGTCTCCGTTCCTCCGCACAGACCTGCCGACCTTTGGGGAGGTTTGGGCGCCTCCCCAAACGTCCCCAAACCTCGGCAGGTCTCCGTTCCTGTTTGGGGAGGTTTGGGCGCCTCCCCAAACGTCCCCAAACCTCGGCAGGTCTCCGTTCCTCCGCGCAGACCTGCCGACCTTTGGGGAGGTTTGGGCGCCTCCCCAAACGTCCCCAAACCTCGGCAGGTCTCCGTTCCTGTTTGGGGAGGTTTGGGCGCCTCCCCAAACCTCCCCAAACCTCGGCAGGTCTCCGTTCCTCCGTGCAGACCTGCCGACCTTTGGGGAGGTTTGGGCGCCTCCCCAAACGTCCCCAAACCTCGGCAGGTCTCCGTTCCTGTTTGGGGAGGTTTGGGCGCCTCCCCAAACCTCCCCAAACCTCGGCAGGTCTCCGTTCCTGTTTGGGGAGGTTTGGGCGCCTCCCCAAACCTCCCCAAACCTCGGCAGGTCTCCGTTCCTGTTTGGGGAGGTTTGGGCGCCTCCCCAAACCTCCCCAAGCCTCGGCAGGTCTCCGTTCCTCCGCGCAGACCTGCCGACCTTTGGGGAGGTTTGGGCGCCTCCCCAAACGTCCCCAAACCTCGGCAGGTCTCCGTTCCTGTTTGGGGAGGTTTGGGCGCCTCCCCAAACCTCCCCAAACCTCGGCAGGTCTCCGTTCCTGTTTGGAGAGGTTTGGGCGCCTCCCCAAACCTCCCCAAACCTCGGCAGGTCTCCGTTCCTCCGTGCAGACCTGCCGACCTTTGGGGAGGTTTGGGCGCCTCCCCAAACGTCCCCAAACCTCGGCAGGTCTCCGTTCCTGTTTGGGGAGGTTTGGGCGCCTCCCCAAACGTCCCCAAACCTCGGCAGGTCTCCGTTCCTCCGCGCAGACCTGCCGACCTTTGGGGAGGTTTGGGCGCCTCCCCAAACGTCCCCAAACTTCGGCAGGTCTCCGTTCCTGTTTGGGGAGGTTTGGGCGCCTCCCCAAACGTCCCCAAACCTCGGCAGGTCTCCATTCCTGTTTGGGGAGGTTTGGGCGCCTCCCCAAACCTCCCCAAGCCTCGGCAGGTCTCCGTTCCTCCGCGCAGACCTGCCGACCTTTGGGGAGGTTTGGGCGCCTCCCCAAACGTCCCCAAACCTCGGCAGGTCTCCGTTCCTGTTTGGGGAGGTTTGGGCGCCTCCCCAAACGTCCCCAAACCTCGGCAGGTCTCCATTCCTGTTTGGGGAGGTTTGGGCGCCTCCCCAAACCTCCCCAAACCTCGGCAGGTCTCCGTTCCTCCGCGCAGACCTGCCGACCTTTGGGGAGGTTTGGGCGCCTCCCCAAACGTCCCCAAACCTCGGCAGGTCTCCGTTCCTGTTTGGGGAGGTTTGGGCGCCTCCCCAAACGTCCCCAAACCTCGGCAGGTCTCCGTTCCTCCGCGCAGACCTGCCGACCTTTGGGGAGGTTTGGGCGCCTCCCCAAACGTCCCCAAACCTCGGCAGGTCTCCGTTCCTGTTTGGGGAGGTTTGGGCGCCTCCCCAAACGTCCCCAAACCTCGGCAGGTCTCCGTTCCTGTTTGGGGAGGTTTGGGCGCCTCCCCAAACCTCCCCAAGCCTCGGCAGGTCTCCGTTCCTCCGCGCAGACCTGCCGACCTTTGGGGAGGTTTGGGCGCCTCCCCAAACGTCCCCAAACCTCGGCAGGTCTCCGTTCCTGTTTGGGGAGGTTTGGGCGCCTCCCCAAACGTCCCCAAACCTCGGCAGGTCTCCGTTCCTCCGCGCAGACCTGCCGACCTTTGGGGAGGTTTGGGCGCCTCCCCAAACGTCCCCAAACCTCGGAAGGTCTCCGTTCCTGTTTGGGGAGGTTTGGGCGCCTCCCCAAACGTCCCCAAACCTCGGCAGGTCTCCGTTCCTCCGCGCAGACCTGCCGACCTTTGGGGAGGTTTGGGCGCCTCCCCAAACGTCCCCAAACCTCGGCAGGTCTCCGTTCCTGTTTGGGGAGGTTTGGGCGCCTCCCCAAACCTCCCCAAACCTCGGCAGGTCTCCGTTCCTCCGTGCAGACCTGCCGACCTTTGGGGAGGTTTGGGCGCCTCCCCAAACGTCCCCAAACCTCGGCAGGTCTCCGTTCCTGTTTGGGGAGGTTTGGGCGCCTCCCCAAACCTCCCCAAACCTCGGCAGGTCTCCGTTCCTCCGCGCAGACCTGCCGAGGTTTGGGGACGTTTGGGGAGGCGCCCAAACCTCCCCAAACAGGAACGGAGACCTGCCGAGGTTTGGGGACGTTTGGGGAGGCGCCCAAACCTCCCCAAAGGTCGGCAGGTCTGCGCGGAGGAACGGAGACCTGCCGAGGTTTGGGGACGTTTGGGGAGGCGCCCAAACTTCCCCAAACGTCGGCAGGTCTGCGCGGAGGAACGGAGACCTGCCGAGGTTTGGGGAGGTTTGGGGAGGCGCCCAAACCTCCCCAAACAGGAACGGAGACCTGCCGAGGTTTGGGGACGTTTGGGGAGGCGCCCAAACCTCCCCAAAGGTCGGCAGGTCTGCGCGGAGGAACGGAGACCTGCCGAGGTTTGGGGAGGTTTGGGGAGGCGCCCAAACCTCCCCAAACAGGAACGGAGACCTGCCGAGGTTTGGGGAGGTTTGGGGAGGCGCCCAAACCTCCCCAAACAGGAACGGAGACCTGGGGAGGTTTGGGGAGGCGCCCAAACCTTCCCAAACGTCGGCAGGTCTGCGCGGAGGAACGGAGACCTGCCGAGGTTTGGGGAGGCGCCCAAACCTCCCCAAAGGTCGGCAGGAGGAACGGAGACCTGCCGAGGTTTGGGGAGGTTTGGGGAGGCGCCCAAACCTCCCCAAAGGTCGGCAGGAGGAACGGAGACCTGCCGAGGTTTGGGGAGGTTTGGGGAGGCGCCCAAACCTCCCCAAAGGTCGGCAGGAGGAACGGAGACCTGCCGAGGTTTGGGGAGGCGCCCAAACCTCCCCAAACGTCGGCAGGTCTGCGCGGAGGAACGGAGACCTGCCGAGGTTTGGGGAGGCGCCCAAACCTCCCCAAAGGTCGGCAGGAGGAACGGAGACCTGCCGAGGTTTGGGGAGGTTTGGGGAGGCGCCCAAACCTCCCCAAAGGTCGGCAGGAGGAACGGAGACCTGCCGAGGTTTGGGGAGGTTTGGGGAGGCGCCCAAACCTCCCCAAACGTCGGCAGGTCTGCGCGGAGGAACGGAGACCTGCCGAGGTTTGGGGAGACGCCCAAACCTCCCCAAACGTCGGCAAGTCTCCGTTCCTCCGCGCCCTGCCTGCCTGCTTCTTTCCGCTGCGGAAAGAAGCAGGCAGGCAAGGCGCGGAGTTTGGGGAGGTGCGCGCGCACCTCCCCAAACCTCCCCAAACTTCGGCAGGTCTCGGACGGCGGTGGCTTGGGAGAGGTGCGGGCGATCCCGGAAGCACCAAAGCCTCGGCCGCGCACAAGTCTTCGGTAAGTTTTTTTTGTTGACTGGAGTATAAGCCGAAGTGGAATTTTTCAGCCCAAAAAGTGGGCTGAAAAATTCGGCTTATACCCAAGTATATACGGTACTCTTTAAATATTCATGTCCCAACATGGCACACTGAGTGTGTTGTGAATATGTACAGCCAGAAACTACGTGCATAAAGCCCTGCCATTCTTCAGATTTGCTGTTTTGGGTATAGAACATCCTTGACTTAAAACCAATCACTTAGCAATCGTTTGAACCTAGAACCCCAAAAGGTACTTACGACCTGGTTCCAAAATTCTGATGGCTGCTCTTCCCCTCCAAGTCATTTGACTGCATTTTGGACGCTTAGGAACTGACCTGCATTTATGGCTCGCTGGAACATCCTGCAGTCACGGGGGATTTGTGACTTTTTTTGCTGAAAACTGCCCCATAGTGAACAATGGTTTTTCTTCAGAACTGTGGTGTAGTATTCACTAAACCAGGGCTTTTCAACCTTTTCACCCATTGTTACCACTTTTAAGATATGGCAACATCCGAGTACCACCAGCTGCCTAGCAAGGTGTCAAAAACTTGATGACCAAAAAAAAAAAAGGAAAAAAGTGATGAAGTACAGGTAATCCTTGACTTACAACAGTTTGCTTGGTGACTGTTCGAAGTTACAATGGCACTGAAAAAAGTGCCCCCCAAGCCACAGCCGAGCAAGACACCTGTCTGCCCACCCAGCGGCGTTCTTCTTCCTCTCCGAGGTTTTCATTGTTGTGAGCATTTCTGTTGAGGATTGGAAGTGGGGATGGGGTGGGGTGGGTGTTTGGTTTTTATTCTCCCCCCCCCCCGCTTGGTGGTTGCAGCAGGTTTTGGTCACTTCACATGACCGTGGGACACTGTGACCGTCATAAATATGAATCAGTTGCCAAGCATCTGAATGTAAATCACAAGACCCTGGAAATGCTGCAACATTCCAGTTGATCGGCGCTTCTTCTGGGCTCAGCAGAAGCGCCAGGATCAGCGTTGAGCTCCAGCTGGAGCCTGGCACTGATCCTGGCGCTTCTGCTGAGCCCTGACAGCCCTGCAGTTCCAGCCATCTCTCACTCAGGCTTGTGCGGTTCAGCTCATTCCCCTTCCCCATTACCATTCTTCTAGGATGGTCGCGTACCACCTGCCAGGTGCCAATGTCCCACAGGTGGTACCCGTACCACTGGTTGAAAAGCCCTGCACTAAACAATCATGGCAGTTATTTAATGACCACTACAAAAAGGTTGTAAAATTGGGTTGGTCACATGACCATCACAACTCAGGACAAGTCCATTTCAGTCACAAGTCGAGGACTACCTTTAAAGGTGGCACTAGACAAAGATTTACGCAACGACTGTTTCATATAGCAACAATTCTCTTTGCCGGTATTCATGCTGTTGCCTAGAACAGAAGAAGGCTTAGCCTGTACATTTTCTTAAACCTTGCTGTCTCAGGACCCCTTTCCACTTTTAAAAATTATGGAGGACCCCCAAAAAGTTTTTTTAAATACTGGTTATATGTATCTATATTTATCTTATTAAAAAAATAAAATGAAGACATTTGCTGCAACAACTGCTTCTCATAACTGTTTGATAGGATGTAATATTAATTTTCAACACAGGTGGGCAAATAACTTGAGTTTTATGAATCCCAGAAAGTGTCTTGAAGGATCCCCCCAGGGATCCTCTGACCACACAATCTTAGAGAAAGAAATCCAACCTCTCTAAAATATTTGAGTGTGGTTTGGGATGGAAACAAGCAAAACATTTTGCACAGGCAACAAACAAATTGTTAAAGTTATCTCAATAGTTTTATTTTCTAATGTATTGTTACATTGATATCCTACCTTTATTTGTACTTCTCAAGGCAACATAGAGAATGCTCCAGCCTCTTTTTTTCCAACAATAAGAATAACTGGCCCAAAGTCATCAGCCAATTTTCAGGTCCAAGGGAGGACTAGAATTCAAGGCCACCAGCCTCTGCACCATATAGTTATTCCTAACTATAAGGTTACTAGGGACGCAGTGGCTAAGTGGGTTAGGATGCTGAGCTTGTCGATCAGAAGGTCGGCAGTTTGGTGGGTCGAATCCCGAGTGCCGCATAGCAGAGTGAGCGCCTGTTACTCGTCCCAGCTTCTGCCAACCTAGCAGTTCGAAAGCACGTAAAAAATGCAAGTAGAAAAATAGGGACCACTACGGTGGGAAGGTAACAGCGTTCCGTGCGCCTTTGGCGTCTAGTCATGCCGGCCACATGACCACGGAGACATCCTCGGACAAGCGCTGGCTCTTCGGCTTTGAAACGGAGATGAGCACCGGCCCCTAGAGTCGGAAACGACTAGCACACATGTGCGGGGGAACCTTTACCTTTATAAGGTTACTGATGCAGAAATATTCCCATTCCTTTTTTTAAAAAAATAAAAAAATACTGAGGGAAATTTTGAATTCTCATATTTGCTCTTACTTTAGAAACAGGAAAGTTTCTGGAAAATTACAAATCTGAAAGCTGTGTCTAATATATATTTTTCGGTTTCCTAATACTGTGTACATCCAAAACCTGGGTGCACTTTGCATGAACATTACACAATACAAAGTCACATTTGAATGTACCGTATTTTGTTAACTATTTAATTTTGGGCTGTTAACTCTAGGCATGCAGACTTCACAGATGAAGTCACAAAAAATCAATATGGGTATGTTATGAATAACAGGATTAAACAGCAAATATGGGAATTTTTTTATAACTGATTATTCTGCTCTGTTGCACACTGCCACTGGATTATTAAGTTTAGACTGACAACTCATGAAGACTAAAATTATATGTCTGTCGAACACAGAAGCTGAGAGTTTCAAGGTTAGACATGCATTTCATGCAAAACAAAGCCTGATGAGGGGTCCTTGGTACTCTCTGAGCTTGCTTGTTTTCTTGCAGACGTTTCATTACCCAACTAGGTAACATCATCAGTACTAGCACAAAGGGGTCATAAATGTGCATAAAATGTACTTAAAAGAGGATATATCTGCCACTTGAGCATTTTCTTCCCGGAACTCTGGGTAACAACTGAGTAACCTGAAGAATGCCAGTTTGAACTGACAACTGGTGAGGAACAGTGGTGGGATTCAGCCAGTTCGCACCACTTCAGCAGAACCGGTAGCTAATTCTTTGTCGCCCAGGCCCAGAACGGACTTCCGGAAGCAGCATCCACATAGAGAATCGGTTGTTCACATATTTGAATCCCACCACTGGTGAGGACCACTGCACTGCACCCAGTAACTTTATTTGACATTCCAACAATCCATAAAATCATGTTTTTACATTCACTGTGAATAATGGGAATTAATAACAATACTAAACCTTTTATAAACCTTTCCGAGAAGATGCGGATGTATTGTTGTTTTAAAACTATATCCACATTAAGTGAAATTAATAACTGTACTCTTGCACAGGAAATAAAGAGTAAGAACCGCCAGCCTAGAAGATTGCTAGCATCAACCGTAAAGCCCTCATTTTCAAGTCTTAGAATGACATCTGTCCTTAATTATATCCAGCTGAGATCACGTTTCAGTGACCAACATGGAGAAATTACTGGACCTCTAAAACCTTGCCATCATTGTAATTGATGTTTAAGCTATTTGAAGTTTCTCATTAAGTCTGTTTTACAAATTAGGCGCAGGTGTAAAAAACTAAATGTACAGTACCAGGGGAAATTAGGTCACCTGAAAGCTCAGGATAAAATGTCTCCCTTAAATGTTTAACTACAGTTGGTATCCTATATTTTATAAAGCAGGATTAGCCCGTCCCAAGTTTCTTCACTTGTTTTTTATTGTGTAAGAGACTTCAGAGTGACCAGTCATTTTACCAAGAAGCAAGACACTTATTTGTATAATAACCAGTTCATATAAAAAAGAAAGCAGAAATAAAAATCTCAAAAAGTCCTCCCAGGATCATGAAAATAAATCTCATAGATACAGCTGTGTGGTATCCTATTTTTGTTCAGCAAAAGCTTCCCTTAACTCCATTCTCCTGCTTCTTAGGAGGAGAGAGACAGCGATTCAACAGTAGAATTTGCCAAATAACCATGTTTCTAGTCCTGAAAATGATGAGAACAATAATGTACTCTCAACTGAAGAGCACCAGGTTGGAGAAAGTTAATGGGGGGAGGGGCCAGGGGAGAGAGAGGAATGGTCAGATTTACCTCCCACCCACCCCAGTCAAACCATCTGCTGCAAACTTTGATTATATCAAAACAGTGGCCTGGGGATACAGATGTCGTGCCTGCCTATGTACTTTCATCCCAGCATCTGACACAAAGCACAGGTTTCGCTCCATGATGCCATAACCATGCTTCATCCCTTGTTTCTAACTAACCTCCCCCATCAACCATTATAGGAATGATTCAGAGAATAAATTCCAGAATCACTTAATGAGAATCATTGAAAAAGCAGATTATCTGCTTATCAGAATATAGGTAGTCTTCACTTAATGACCACAATCGAGATTGGCAAATCTGTCACTAAACAACAGAGTCATTACGCAAAACATTTAACTGTGCTGGACTCACATCAGTTCTGCTATGGTCATTAAGCAAGACATCATGTTTTCCATTGACTTTTCCTTTTCAGAAGCCAGCTTGCAAATGAAACTTACAAATGACAATCAAGTGACCACAGGATATTGTGAAGGTTTTAAATGTGAGGACCTATTTTTACACCATGGTCGTAATGTTCAATGGTTGCTAAAGGGAGCAGTCCTTAACCAAAGACTACCTGTAATGGGTACAGTGGTTAAGGCACCAGGGAGGTGATGAGGTTATTTATTTATTAAATTTATATGCTCTAGTCCAGGGCTTTTCAACCAGTGGTACAGGTACGACCTGTGGTACATTGGCACCTGGCAGGTGATACGCGACCATCCTAGAAAAGTGGTAGCGGGGGAGGGGAATGAGCTGAACTGGTGGCAGCACCGCACAAGCCTGAGCGAGAGATGGTTGGAGCTGCAGGGCTGTCAGGGCTCAGCGGAAGCACCAGGATCAGCGCCAGGCTCCAACTGGAGCTCGGCACTGATCCCAGTGCTTCTGCTGAGCCCAAAAGAAGCGCCGATCAGCTGGAATGTTGCAGCATCTCCAGGGTCTTGTGATTTACATTCAGATGCTTGGCAACTGATTCATATTTATGATGGTCACAGTGTCCCAGGGTCATGTGAAGTGACCAAAACCTGCTGCAACCACCAAGAGGGGGGGAATAAAAACCAAACACCCACCCCACCCCACTCCCACTCCCAATCCTCAACAGAAATGCTCACAACAATGAAAACCTCAGAGAGGAGGAAGAGTGCCGCCAGGTGGGCAGGCATCTTGCTCGGCTGTGGCTTGGGGAACACTTTTTCAGTTCCATTGTAACTTCGAACAGTCACTAAGCGAACTGTTGTAAGTTGAGGACTACCTGTACTTCATCACTTTTCTCCTTTTTTTTTTGGTCATCAAGTTTTTGACACCTTGCTAGGCGACTAGTGGTACTCGGATGTTGCCATATCCTAAAAGTGGTACAATGGGTGAACAGGTTAAAAAGCCCTGCTCTAGTCCTACCTTAGGCATGAAAGCCAACTCAGCCCAGGTCACCTCACAGGGTTGTTGTGGGGAAAACAAAAGGAGGAAGGAATATTAAATATGTTCACCATCTTGAGTTGTGTATAAAAAGAACAATAAATAAATTCTCAATTTGCAGCAAAAGAACTGTCACTATCTTCAATCTCAAGGAAAGCTTTTCACAACAGAAAAGATTTTTCTAGTGTTAAAACACAACTGGTTTTCCATCAACCCTCAACCATCGAATTATCCACTGTAAAAATCCTCAGAACTTTATGAGGGAGCTAACAGTGCTCTGTTTGTAACACTTAAATTAGCATACCCAACACTGCAAGCCACAGGAGAACACGCTCATCCTCGTCCAGGTAAGCCAGGAGTTGGAGTACCACCCCATAAATTTTACAGTATAATTTTATAATTGTACTGTATTCCCCCTCCAACCATTTTCCAATATTATGTCACAGCCAACAATCAGCAACATATCTTCTAGCACTCAGTGCAAATTGCAGAAACTGTTTCTGATTTTATGTTCAAGTCAGTCCCAATTCATTAACAAGCAAGTTACTTAAGAAACTGACAATCAAGTTGATTCTGTAAAACCATTTTTTTAAAGACTGAATTTGGTTTGTGTTAATGTTTGGGTGATACCAAAATCCAATTAGCAACTGTGGACTAAGTATCATTATCATTTCCAGCAAATACAAGCATTTTAATTAAAAGTCTAAGCAAAGCAATATGAATAATACAAAAGCAAAACATTAAAAAACATTTCACACAAGTATGGATAAGAGCATCTGAGATGAAAACTTCAAAAGTTTCAAATCTTATAGAAACAACATTTTACTCTTAAATGACTTTTGGTGAATGTATTAAGATTCCATTTTTCCAATTAGAATAAAATGTTTCAATTAATTTTCCAATTAAAACAAAAAAAGCAAGAAATTATCAATTTACATATTAAAAAGGTAATTGGCAACATTTTTAAAAATACAATAGTATTGGTCATTTATATTTTAGATTTGTTAAAAATTGTGTTTGCTAAAATGTTGCAAGACAAGAATTTTCCCCCCCACTCTGATTAACTTGTCATAATATATTTCAGCCTTTGTTACCTTAGCTCCATCTAGTGTTCAGAAAAAGGAACCAATAGACGTGATCAATATAAAAAGTTTTTTCAGTGTCAGTCCATTAATTAAGGTAAAGAGAGACTTGGCTAAAGTTGAAATGTTTTTGTCCCCACCAATTATTTTTGCCTATAACACAAATTATAAAATGAAGTCTGTCAAAAGTGCTTATTTCCAACTGCAAGCACTAGCCTGACAGACACTAGGCAGAATGTCTCCATTGCAAAAAGGCTGAAGTCAGGTGTCACATCAGCAAATTTGTGTAAAAAAGCTCAACAACAGCAGATTCCAAGGCAGCTGGATTCCTCACTGCAAAGTTTCTCAACTTTGGCAACTTTAAGCTGTATGGAGTTCAACTTCCAGAATTCCCCAACCAGCATGCTCATGCTAAGAACTCATGAATATGATATTGAGTGCCTTAATTTAAATGAAGGACATTTGTAGAGGAAAAAATCTCTTTCTTACATTAACACACCAGGAAAGACAGAGGGGTGCAGATGCCACTCCTTAGTTTGTTGAAACTCTTATCTCACTAAGGAAGCCACTTTGAATTTATTAAGATCTGCCTATCTCTGCTTCTCTATTCCCTAGAACAAATTCCCTGTCACTTATGCCCAGCTGCTGTTTTAAAATGTTTTTAGCAATTGTAAAGTGCCCAGTTATTGGGAATCAGGTGGCATGTACTTATACTACTATTATTAGTATTACTCTGATGTGTATCAGTGTGGAATTCTGAATTCATGGCCTCACTTCTAAGCAAGCATTGACAGCTCATCATTCTTCATCTCGCCTTCCTCAAGCTAAGATCAAACTCTGCAAAGACTATGGGATCTACAATCCCAAGAATTGCAGAGGCAGACTGGTAGAGTGGTTAAGGTACCAGGCTAGGACTTGGGAAATCAGGTCCCACTTTGGGCACATAGTGAAATGGGTGATCTTGAACCAGTCAATTTCTCCCAATCCTAGGAAGGAGGCAATGACAAACCACTTCCAGAAAACCTTGCCAAAAAAACTGCAAGGACTTGTCTAGGAAGTTGCCAGGAGTCAACACTGACTCCAAGGCACAATAAAAACAATATTTAAAAAAATCCCAAGAAAATTAAAGGGACCAGTTCACAGTCTTAAATAATCTCCACTACAATGATGTTAAGTCTCACTACTTGAACTCAGTTCCTTGGTGATTCGAGGATATGCAACATGAAAGGACTGTTGTCCATCCTGTTTTCTTGGCAGCAGTATGGAAGTCATCCGCCACTATCTTCTTCCAGGATGATCCTGTTTAACTTCCCAATCTAACCTGTAAGGCCACAGGCTTCCAGATGGGTTTCCCCTCCAAAGACAAACCAGACTGGATGCTGCTTAGGTATGGCAAAATCAGTCAAGATCGAATTACTACATTTCAGTTTTACTCAGCCTCAGCACCTTCAGGTTGGATGGATTTCGATTCCCATGCTGCAGGGGTAGGCAACCTCGGCTCTTTTATGACTCATGGACTTCAACTCCCAGAATTCCTGAGCCGAGGTTGCCTACCCCTGCCATGCTGGCTGGGGAATTCTGGGAGTCGAAGTCCACCCGGCTTAAAGGTGTCGGCACCGCCACAATTTAAAGGGGTAGCAAAACTATCCCGAGCAGCTCCACGCTCCGCAATATCAGGAATCAGCAGCCTTGGAGACGGCTTTAAGAAGTGGCAACAGAAAGAGGATCAACGGGGAGAAAGCCCTCTTCGGAAAGCGCACGCGCAATCCCCCTCCATCGCGACACTCACTTCCTGCTCACTTTCGAACCGGCCACCAGGAGCCGCCGTAGTCCCATTCCCGCAGACGCCATCATTCCCATCCTTCGCCTCGCCCTGGCCCCGCCCTCGCCCTCTCCCTCTCCTATTGGTGGAGAAGTTCTGCCGCCTCCTGTGAGACACGCACGCGCGGAAGATCTCGCCCCTTTTCTCTGCCCCTCCCCTTCGAGGAACTAAGGAAGGAAGCGTGACCCGGAAGCTGGTCTGCGCGTGAATCTTCCAAGCCGGAAAGCTGAGGAACAGCTGCGGGCCAGATGCTGCCCTGCTTGCCAGTGACGCGGCCTTGCTAAACGAAAGGGAAATTGTTTGCTCTAAGTCAGGGATAGGCAACCTCGGCTCTTTTATGACTCATGGACTTCAACTCTCAGAATTCCTGAGCCAGCTGGCTCAGGAATTCTGGGAGTTGAAGTCCATGAGTCATAAAAGAGCCGAGGTTGCCTACCCCTGCTCTAAGTGAACTTGCAACAGCGTGCATTGTAGGAGAGTACACGGGAGAATAAGAATCGAGGGCAAGTTTTAATAGAAATCAGGGCCTTATTCCGTGACGAAGATGCACGGTAACGCCCGAGGTTATATCCTAAGTTACTTAACGCAGGCGATAGTAACTTGCGAAAAATGCATTAGCGAAAGGCGTAAAAAAAAGGATTATTTGCCGAGACGTTTTTATTCGAAGGCTTGCTGTGCATAAAAAAAAAATGAGCGAAAACATCAAAAGGAGCTCCGTTTCTGATAATAACTAATCAATTAACAATGTCGGGTTTTTGTGGTGTTTTTTTTTTTTTTTTGCAAACTTACAGAGGGCCTGCCTGGGGCGATGACGTTAAGGGTGAAACATTTTGTTTTAAATCTTTTGTTGTCGGATAGGGAAGGATTGTCCTTTCTTTCCTTTCCGCCAGTTTAATTGTGTCCCATTCTCGAGGCTGTGGGGACAAATCCCTGTAGTTTTCTTGGCAAGGTTTTTTTTTCCAGAAGTGCTTTGCCACTGTCTCTTTCCTAGGGCTGAGAGTGTGAGTGGCTCAAGGTCACCCGGCTGGCTTTATACTAACGTGGGATTAGAACTCACGATCTCCAGTTTGGTGCCTTAATCCGCAGGTAATATTTGTAGAAACGCGTCTCATGTTTAGTGCAATATGGCTGACTGAATTAATTCCAGTGCCTAGAGCTGTTCACAGACCACACATTGGTATTCATCCGATGCATTTAGCCCCAATTTAGCAGTGTGCAAACTAGCCGTAAAGGTTAGCAGGCTTATTCCATAGTCATTATTGCAACATCGCAGTGTAATTATGAAATTTGTTAAATTTTAGCTAGGATATTGAGTGAAGGACATTCTTGTAGGCTAAAAGATACTTAAGGACTTAATTCCTAAACCTGATGATTCAGAAGCAGATGCCACTAAATTGTGTGGAAAATTTATCTTGGCCTTGCAGAGCAACCCAGTTAAGAAACACAACCAGATCAGCTAATTATCCTTCATTATAAAGCTACATTGACAGAATCTTGCAAGTCCGGAAATTCAGTTCTGTCCCTTTTACAGCCCGAGAGCCTCCTGCCTCACTCACTATCTGCTTTTAAGATATTCTGCCACTTAACTATTCCCTTGGCAAAGACTCCCAAGGTTACTTCCACATGCTATTACAATTTATAGCTAAACAAATCCACATCCTTTACAACAGGGGTGTCAAACTCAATTTCATTGAGGGCCGCATCAGCATTGTGGTTGCCCTTAGGGGGCTGGGTGGGTGTGGCCTGGGTGGGTGTGTCCTACTGGGTGGGTGTGGCTAGAGTGCATATGGCCTACTGGGTGGGCGTGGCCAGCTCTACATTGTTCGCATCAAGGGTGCCTATGGGGGCGTGGGCAGGAGTGGGACAGATCTGAGGGTCTCTGGCAGAAGGAGGGTCTCTGGGCCAGGGCCAAGGCAGTGGGAGCCGTTCCCTCCCTGTTTCCAGGATGGCTTCACGGGCCGCATGAAACCACTTCGCGGGCCGGATCTGGCCCCCGGGCCTTGTGTTTGACATGTCTGCTTTACAATGTCTGCTGAGGAATTCTGGGAGTTGAAGTCCACAAGTCATAAAGGCCAAGTTTGAAGACCCCTGGTCTGCAGTGTGTTGATTTATCACTAGTTCAGGTTGATGTTGATCAGGAGAGATCCTGCCCTCAGTCCCTACTATGTAGGGTGCCACAAAATTCAATACACTCTGCTCCTAACAACCACATGAAGCCTTTTTTGCTGCAGTGCCTGCCTTTTGTAAGCATGTTGGCTTTGTAGAAGCTCTTGAAGATGTGGTCTTGTTATCTTACCTGGAGATCTAATGACATTGATGGAGAGCCTGCAAATTAACTGTATGTTAGGAAAGAAATGGTACTGTCTACAGATTGTGGATTTTATGTTTTTTTAATAGTTCTTATTGTTTTGATGGTGCTTATTTTTTGTTTTGTTTTATGGTTTGGGTGTTAATTTTGTAAGCTGCCACAAATGGCAGGTATTGAGATGGGCACTTATATAAATTTAATAAATTTCTAACATGCCTATCAAAGGTGACAAATAGAATACATGTACATTTTTCCATGAAATAATTTTGGCTTTTTATCTGAAAGAGAACAAATTCTTTAAAATGAAACAAGTTCCCTTAGGTTTTCCAGGTATTTTCCTTCATTTTCATCTCCCTTGTCAAATGACATAGTACAGTGTTTTTGAGGTTTTCTGCTCATGCCGCTCTTCCAAACCTATTTTTCTTATGCGGCCCGTCTGTCCAGGTTCTATTACCAAATACAGATATAGAATAGTAACTGGTCCATTATCTGGCATCAACAACATTTGCGATGCAATATACTGTTCTGTGGCTTCTTGGTAGATGCCCATTACATGTTTCATATACTACCCTCTTGAAATATCATAGAGCACATGAGCCATATCCCCTGGTTGAAAACTGCTGCTTTTTAAGATACAAAATCAGCCCTTTTTTCAAAATTTGCATGCTTTCAGCAGGGCTGCAACAGCCTACTTCAACGTCAAACTGAGGCACTTCATACTTGATAGAGATGCTTTGCATGTTTCTTTTATTTTTCCCTACACGACATTTTTATTGGAAGCCGCCTTGAGAAATGAAATAAATATCTTAAGTCCTACATAAATATAAAAGGATCTCCCTTGTTCAAGGCCCTCCAACTACAGAGCTTCCTGCATTTCCCTTTGCTATACCAATTGATCCATAGAGTTTGAGGGAGGTTAACAAAAAAAAATCAAAATCAAAACAAGAGCAAAAAACAAGTAGTCAAATTTTGTTCTGCCAAAGGAGTCTTCCATTTATTATTCCCTGACTCCAAGGAAACCTGACATACAAATTTGAATATATTAAAAGATATGATTCTTTAAGTCAGATACTTTATGCTAGCATTCTCAATCAAGGATGCTGCCTCATTTTTATAGCAGCAAAAACCAACATCCAGCCCTGGTATAACTACACAAATAATTTCACTAAAAGAGAATCCAAAGCTGCAATAATAACCATTTAGCAAATAATTAGATTGGCTGTTAAAAAGTCTGAAGAATATTGGTATGGCTTTTTTAAATTATTCTGTAAAGTGTTCTAGATTGAACATTAGTGTAAATGGAAATTTACAGGACCAAATTAAAAATTCAGGTTATTAACAAAAGATATTTTATTGGATTTTAATATTCACACATCAGTTTATACTCTTTAGAAATATTAGGAAAAAAATTTTAGGGTGATCTGTTGAAACATGCAAATTACATGGCAACAGGTGTGCTCTTCCAGAAAACATGCAGAGGTTATTAATAGGTAAATTGCTCACCTCAGACAACAAAACAGTAAACATGTTTCCACTGCAAATTTCAGAGATGCAGGTGGACTAATTTTAATTCATCTAACAAATTTACTCTTAATTAAAGCAAATAGTTCTAGCTATTAAAAAAATCCATTGTCCATTCTGCATAATATGTATCATTAAAATCTGCAGGGAACACAATTGGTAATACATCTTGTTTCTGTTTATGCAGACTTTTTCATCATATTATCCAGTCTCTTAATTTAGTTATATAGTGAATTAAGAGAGACACTATAGTTATGAAATGTCATTTTAAGTAGTTCATGAATATTACATTTATGTAACATGATTTACTCAAAAAACATAACCCAATCTGCATATTTAGAACTTATGAATATATTTATATTTACAGAATTTTATGCATTTATTTATAATGGGTAATAACTGAACATAGCTTATTTGTTATGAATTGTTTAGGTTGCAGAACTTAGGAGGCCACAGAATCTCAACAGCCAACACAACTAGAACCAAACAGAATCACAGGGGGAAAATGATGGATTTATGGCCATGGCTTCATATGAAACAAAAACATTCAAACTACAAGCAATACACTCAGTCAACCTTCAGAAGCATGATAGAAATAAGTTTTTTACTTTGAAAAAATAATCAATCCCATTCAGCAAACCTAGAAAACTTTTATTTACAACTATTCTTTCAGAAGAATTATTAAATCCTGCAAGGCAGCACTTATAACCAGTCATTAGAATTTAAAAGTCCCAATATAACAATATTTACAAATGCATACATTTATATTCAGTTTTAAGAATACGAAGTGAAAACAGATTGCAAAATTACAATACAAATATTTGAGGGGAAAAAATCTGTATCATTTCAATAAAGCTTACATTCTTTTCCAAAAATCATATTTAAATTAGGTTGATAGTTTCTGCATTAAGTATCTTCAATCAACTTTTACCACACTGTATATCTTGGTCACAAACCAAAAGCAAGCGAAAAATCCAATTGTTCCTACAAATAAACACAAAACTGCATCAATATTCATACACAGTCTTCTTATACTAACAGAGCAGGCCTAAAAAAATCTATAGTTTTACACATTAGATATCTATTTGAATGATTTCTTATAGTACATCATGATTACTTTTTCAGGAATTATTTATATTTAGGGCCACAGCATTAAATCAACAGTGCCAAAGACAGCCTGCTTGCCATATAGGAGCTGAGCTCTGCATCTCCTGAAGGAGGAAGTTCTGTGGAGCAAGACAGGTGTGGTGCAGACCATCTCTTATTAAAATTAAACCTCTCCCTAGATCTGGAGGAAGATCAGCTAAAGATAGCACAAGATTTTTGCTTTAGAAAAATTAACCATTTAGCTAGGAATCTGTATTAACGACTCTTTTTCTGTGTGGTGCTGATCAAACAATGCTTTCATTTCTCTGTAGAGATTAGAAAACTGAATATGTAACCTTAGCCTTCCATACATTCTTCTGCCTCAGCATGAAAATAATCCTTTTTCCACTTGTTTTTAGCTTGGTTCATTTAACAGAACAAAGAGGATAAAAGAGAAAATAGTAAAAAAGAAAAAAAGCTATCTATAGGCAGATTTCCATATTATTTATAGCCTGAAATATTAAATTGTATCTTGTTTTCTGACAGGAGCACCATACTCTCTTTAGTAAATATTCTTGTAACTTGGCAGCTTTATCACCAGGATCTGATTTATCTTAACTAAAGCAGCCTCTCTGCATTTTAGTTGTTAAAAGTTGGAAAGTGCAATGTACAGTTGTTATAACCACACCCCAAAGTGTCAACCTATCATGTTTCTTCAGAATTAAGATCTAAATTTACATGCTTGCATCCAATGTGTCCTTGATTACTGTATTAAAGTATCTGCATCCACTGAACTTGGGAAGAAACTGTTTTGATCATATATTCAAAAAAATGAAAGGAAATTCATGTTGCTGTTGCAAAATTTAGGAAAATTGTTAAAAACTTGACAAATAGAAGGGTGGAACAGCTGGCTTAGAGTCAGCTTAAATGCAAAAATCGTAAGATACAAAAATAGCATCATTTCATCCCTGGAAGCAAAACCCCTAATGAAATAAGATAACCTCTGCAGAGAAAATGAGATGTAGAAAAGATAAGTGGCAAAGAGATGATCCTGGCCTTTAAAATAATGGCGTATAAATATACGCCTAGCTTAGATCCTGATTTTTGGCTGATTTTAAGTCTACTATAATGCATATCACTGACCAGTTCTTGAAACAGAAAGCTATTATACAGTGAAACAACATTTGATAGCTTTTCATGGTTGAAAAAAATAACCAGTTGCTCTTGTAAACTACTGTATAAAGGATACACATAATCCTTTGAAATACAAGCTGCCAATATGCATTTATATGTATTTCAGGGTTCCTTTGCAGAATATGTAGAAATTCTCAAGTTCCTGCTTGATATAGCAAAAAATAATGAGTGGATTACTAATTTCAGAATAGTAGATTAAGGATAAGCACCATTCCCTTTTGTTCCTGAAAGGTTTGATATGTCATGTACGTTTAATGGTAGTTCGGGAGGTTTGGAAATTCACAATAGTTTACGCATTATAAATATTTCAGCAAAAACTAAATGATATTGCATGGATTTTTTTTTCATATTAGCTCAGCCAGTGATGTTGAACAGATTCATTTACTATGTCAAAGACACAGTTGTGGACCTAGCTGTGAATCGGATTTGTCACGTAGCTTCCAGCAACTTGCTTGCTGTGTCAGATCAATGACCCAGAATGCCATATGAGAAGCAAATGCCCCAAGCATGTGCTGTACTGCCGTGACAGCAGGGCACCATCAAAACCTTTCTTGAGGCTGACCATTTTAAACAGATGAGTAAGCAGCAATATAATCATTTGGATACAGCAATTAGGAGGTCCTTGGTTTGGCTTTTATATCAGCTTGACAGGAACTTAAATGCCTGTAGGACTGAATATCCTAGGATGTTTCATTTTAGCCTCATGAAATTTATGATGTGCTTTTTGACATACAACCTTTTTTCCTTGTAAACAATGCAGGTGGGTTGTGGGAGCAAAAATTCCAATATGTGAATTGGCATTTAATTCAATATAGTGAATTAGCAGAAGATTCACTCTGGCCAGGTGTCTTGTGGTACAAAAGTAAAGGGGCGTCCACAGGTGTACTCAAAAAAGGCAAGATGGCTACCCCATAATGTAATCATAACTCACCATATTTTTTATGTGCATCACCCATAGAAAACAGACAAAGTTTCAATCACACCACCTATTTTTTTTTAACTATGCCATACGGATACCCTTAACAAAGACTCAACATAAAATCTGAAAATTTCTAGATCACACATAGGGCTTTAAATTGCAATAAAAATGTATGATACTCTCTGTCTGACTTCATCACATCCTCAGTTTCAAATTAGTTATCAGTTTAGTGTTTCTGCAGGCATTTTGTATATCAAGCAATATTACCTGTAAAAAGGAAGAAGATCAGGACCATTATCATGGTGTAGCCAAAGTACAAAATGGTGCTTGCTGTACCCGTAATTTGAAGCTTAGAAAAGAAGTAATGCACTGCATATATTAGAAAATAAACAGCAGTAAAGCCACTTGTAAGAAAGGAGCGCCACTGCCAGTGGTAGTCCTACAAAGAAGAGGGAAAGAGGTGTAAAAGTTAGAAATGCTTCTAAAAATACGGAGCTTTCAGGTGCAGTTGTTAAATCTATTTCATACATCACATCCCATTTCACGTTTTGCTGGACACTCCTCTTTTTAGAACTTTTAAATTAAAAGGACACTAGCTGTAATTATCACGTTAAAAGACACACTCAGTTATAGCTAAATGTAGTGTTAAGGGGTGAACATTTTTAAATACTTATATAACAGTGAAGGAACGTTGATCAGTTAGAGCTTTTCCTGCCTATGAAAATGTAATCCATGACTGAGAATATATCCACTTCTATATAATACTTTGCAAATCTGTATTTGGGACTCTTGGTTTAATTGTCAAAAGAACAAAAACAAAATATATATTGGATGTTATTTATTAAACAGTTTCTGATTCTCTTTTTTTCTGTTCTTGTAAGACCATAAGAGTTATGGTTCGCACACAAATCTAAATCATAATATGGTTTGTTTCTGGTTTAATATGTAAATCCAGTAGTGTTTTAGTGTTATATGCAAACCAGGCCATGCTAAAATCTGATTTTGGATGTTTGAACAAAGCCAAAGCAGAACTTAAAACTATTCTTTTATAACTCAGGAATATAGTATTCAAGTTCAGTGATTAAGCATGTGTACTGCAGATACTTTCCCTAGCTGTTAAGAACAAACTTCTTGGTACTTGGGAAATACTTTTTTCTTCCCCCAATCTCATAAATACAACCTTTTCCCTACGGTAAGTCTTTAAATTCTCCCTCTAGGAGACAGTCAGTAGAAAATACATCCTCTTTTCTTATCTTGTTACTTTAATTAAACACAGCAAAACATACCTTGTGACAATCTATTTGGGAAGCTTACCTCTGCACATAAATGGAAATAGCAAAGTAGAATGGTAGCCTCAGAACATGTAATAACCAAAATAATGAACACCAGAAACAAGAAGCCAAACATGTAATACATCTGATGAGACCTAGAAAACAGAAGTTTAAATTAGGATTCATACTGTGGCAAGCTCTTGGCCTTTGAGATCTGAACTTCCTAATGAGTGTGACTCTGCTTTTGGCCTCTCCTGATGAGATAACTGGTGTTTCATCTAGGTCCGTGGTAACGAACCTATAGCACACGTGCCACAGGTGGCACACGGAGCCATCCCTGTGGGCATGCGTGCCATCGCCCCAGAGGGAGGTAGGGCCAGGCTGCTCCGCGCCCCCTCTCCATGTGTTCCTGAGCTCTTTCTCTCTTTCTCTCTGCACTGTCGGAGCAGCTGCAGGTGCTGGGCAGATCCAGGCTGGGTGGTGGAGGCAGCTGCAGCACGAGTCCAGGTAAGCCTCTGGAGCAATTCTGCAAACACACCCCACGGCCAATCCGGGCAGCAGAGGCCTTTTCGAAGCCTCTGGACCTCACATCCATGGCCACGGGGCGATTGTGCGGTGCGCCAGCGGCCCAATCCGGGCTCCAGAGGTGTGCAAAAGGCCTCTGCCTCACGGATCTAGGGCTGCACAGCGATTTCGCGCCCTCCCCACTGCCAATCCAGGCCACTGAGGAGCTGCAAAATCACCCCATGGCCATGGATGCGAGCTCCAGAGGCTTCAAAAAGGCCTCTGCCGCCTGGATCGGCTATGGGGAGAGGTGCGAAATCGCTGTGCAGCCCTAGATCCGTGGGGCAGAGACCTTTTCCAAGCAGCAGTGGTGGCAGGGTGATCCATGCGGGGGTGGGGGTGGGAAACAGCGGCAGGACGATCGGTGTGGGGGGGGAAAACTGGTGGCGGCAGGACGATCCATACGGGGGAAACGGCAGCGGCAGGACAATCTGTATAGGGGGAAACAGTGGCAGCAGCAGGACAATCTGCATGGGGGGGAGGAAACAGCAGTGGTGGCATGGCAATCCGTGTAGTGGCTCGGCCAGGGCTCGGGGGACTGATTGGGGCACCAATCTTCCCCTCCCATGGCAGGCTGCTACTCACTGCGCTGTGGGAGTCAAAGGCCGCCTGTAACCACCTCATCCCCAGTCAGAAGAAGCTGGCCACCTGTGCTATGGGGGTGGATGGGGGTTCTGCTCTCCCAAAAGGCCACCAACTCCTGGCTGGCAACCTGCCCGGTGGCCCCATCAGCACTGAAGCACCGCCTGCCTTGCCCAAAGCCAGCCCCAGCCGCCGCCTCAGCCCCTCTGCTGCGGAAGGTGAGCGCACCGCCAGGGCTGGGGCCGAGAAGAGGCAAAGATCCACGCCAGTTGCCAGTTTTTTGCCTCCACCCGGAGGCAAAGATCCGTCCCAATTGCTGGTTGTTTGTCTCCGGCCGGAGGCAAAAACCGCACCACGCCAAAACCGGACATTTGCTGCAACGCACATCCAGTTGGAGGCAAACAGCCACCTCGTGCGTTGCGGCAAATGTCCGATTCACCACGCCCACCCAGTGGGCCATGCCCATCCGGCACCCAACGATAAATGAAGTGTGGTTTGGGTTGCAGTTTGGGCACTCGGTCTCTAAAAGTTTTGCCATCACTGATCTAGGTGATCTGGTTATTGTTTAGTCTGTTATACTTTATAGCATGGGTGTCAAACTCACCGTGTCATGTGACATGTCACGATGTATCGTGACTTTTTTTGCATTGCCGGAGCTAGGGTGGGCACGTCCTCCGTATGGTGCTACCGGCCCATGGGCCATCAGTTTTGAGACCCTTGGTTTATAGCCTATAGTTTATAGCTATATTCGGCTCCTTAGCTGACTTGCCTTTGTTGTTTTTTGTACTACGGTATATTATCACCAAATTTGATTCTATGGAATGCTGTAATTCTTGTTTCTGGTGTCTTGTGTTTGCTTTCTCTCTCCTTTTTGGGCTATGCTGATTAAGTGATCTGTCAAAGTATAGTTTTCCTTTATCCTTTGTGGCTAGCAACCCACAAGCCTAACCATTATGGTATACAGGCCTTATAAAGAGTAACCACATCTTCTTGTGGTGAAGGTGCATACCTTCTTTCTGCTTGGAAGCTTTGTCGTTTTTCCAGTTTCCATTTGTATTTGGTATAAATTTGTATAAATTTTGTTTTATTCCATATTTCTTTTCATTTTCCTTAATCTTTCTTATACTCTTTGGGGTATACCTATGTGCCTATGTTTTCTTTTTCTTATGGGCGTGAAACAGTCCAGTATCTACTTTGGATCAACAAGTTCTGTTTGTCAAACTGGTTCACTATTTCCCTGTATGTTCAAAGTTAATGACATCCATTATTATTTTTAAACTGATTAGAACATCATTACATCATGATATTATGCAACGGAGGGGTGGGGACTGATATTAGTTATAGCAGGACTTTGTGGGCCATATCACGATGTATCATGATTTGTTTTGCCCTTGCAGGGCTGGGGTGAGTATGGCCTATATCCAGCCAGTGGGCCACATGTTTGACAAGCCTGAGTTATAGCCTTGTAAATGTATATTTTATGGACACCTGCTGTTGTGTGAAAACATTTTAACAGGTTGTTCCTGATTATATAAGCAGTCTGTGAAACTCACTTGCAATTTAATCTCCTTGGTCTAGGGATTTTGACTGGAAGAATCTTCCCCATGATCATTGTCTCTAACTATTTCATGGTTAAACTGGATTAGAAGCTGGGGATCATGAGTTCTAATCTTACTCTAGGCACAAAGCCAGCTGGGCGACTTTAGGCCAAACACTCTCTTTTAGCCCTAGGAATCAGGCAGTGACAAACCATTTCAAAAAAAAAAAACCCTTGTCCAGGCAGCTACTGAACAAAGACTCAAACACATAAATTTATTTCTTTTTCTGAAAAGGGAGAACATCATCCTGCAGAGACCATAAAACCTTAGTATAATTTTTTCTATACTGTTTTAATAAAGTAATCTATATTGTTTTGGGGAGTGTGTCTAGTTAAATATATCAATATTCAGCAAATGTTGATAGCACTTGGTCCTGTGATGGTGGTTCTGACTAAGACTATAGCTGATGGGCAATAAGTAAAAACAGTTTATATTAATTCTTACAATGTCACCATATTTAAAGTGCTACAAATACAAGGAACAAACATCATTTATCTGGCTTTAGGAAGATCATCTGCAGCTGCTCTAATTAGCTGCATCCATTAAAATGACATTGATTGTAAATTAAGTCAAAGTTGTCCTTGAATTTTAACATCCACTAATATAAAGACACTCAGATTTATATCACATCAGAACATTCAAACCACTGAGAACCAGGGGTATTGTAACACTCAGGGTCTGCAACCAATTCTTTTATATGACTCAGTCCTTCAAGCCTATCACTATATAGCAAACATATCTGTATGAGTAACATGTTGACAACAGTTTTCTTTGCCCATCAGAAAACTGTTCTGAGGGCATGACAATAGGACAGAAAAATGCAAGAGATAATTGCAAACATAAACAAACAAAAACATAGCTGTACATTACAATGTATTCAAAACTCACCATATGCTATTAAGAATGAAAAAAAGCTGTATGAAGATGCAGCCAAAGGGCAGAATGCCTCCCATAACAATTCCAGGGAGTGGTTTTGTATAAAATGATTGTTCTGGAATCTGGCGAGGAATCTGATTCGTACGGACTGGATGTTCTATGGCCTTTAGAGGTATTTAAAAAAAAAAGGGGGGAAGGAATTGGTTCACAGTAATTTTTGCTGTATTTCACACAATCTAAAGCAATGTTTCTCAGCCTCAACAGCTTGAAGATGTGTGAGGACTTCAAGTCCCAGAAATCCCCAGCCAGTATGCTGGCTGGGGAATTCTGGAAGTTGAAGTCCATACGTTTTCAAGTCTCCAAGTTGAGAAAATTGATCTAAAGCAACCATCTGTTTAAAGCTATTTACAACTGTATGCAAAGTACAATAGAAAGTATATTGAAACCAGAATTCCAATACAATTCATGTAATAAAATCTCATGTTCAAAATAGTCTTGTCAACTGAAATCAAAGTGTGTGTCACAGAAAGCGGAAATCTGATCATGCTTTATATTTATTATTTATTTTATTATTATTTTTTTACGCCACCAATCTCACTGATGCCGTGGCACTGGATGACAACAGATAAATACAAAAACCGGGACGATGGGTGGTCTGGGTGTGGGGATCTTCTCTACCCTGTCAGCCACCCCCAACATAGCACAATCCTGTCAGGGTCCAGGCCATGCAGCAGAACCAAGTTTTCAGGCTCCTCTAGAAGGACAGGAGTATGGGGATGGACCTCACCTCCAGTGGGAGAATATTCCAGAGGGCGAAGCACATAGCTCTTTTCCTGGGTCCTGCCAGCCCAAATTCTTTGCCAGACAGGATCCAGAGTAGGCCTCTTCAGCTAGACCCATATATTCAGTTAAGGCATTTTGTTTAGAGACAGCATGTTCTTGAGAGATGAGGCTCACCACTTATTTTGCAAACAAAGATACAAAATGTATTCAGGTAAAACCACTTACATTCTTTGTAAACCCAAAGTAGGCCCCAACGAAAGTCAGTGGTACTGATATGCAAAACCAAAGTGCCAGAACAGCAACCAAAGTGCCAAATGGAATGGCGGCTGAGGACCCTTCTCCCCAAAGAATGAGATTCATGAAGAAGAAATCTGCAAACACAATGCTAAAAGAGAGAAGATTTTAAAATGGATGAAGTTCTGTGCTACTGAAATCATACTACAGTTTGCCTAATCATGTAATGTTAAGCAACATTAACAGGCAGATCAGATCAGGCAAATAGGTCAAGAAAGTCTACTTCTCTTAATGGAATAGAACTAAACTCCAGTAGGAGTTGACATTTCAGCTAAATAGCTTCAAACGTCTGTCTGTCATTTCTGCACTTCAGGGGACAACTGCTTGATGTGATTAAGCCAAAAGATGGAATACAGGAGCTGTATAGAGTATGACAACACATAAGACCAACTATCCTGAGATCTGAAAAGCAGCCTAAGGAGTAAAACCAAGGGCCAGTGAGGAGCAGGACTGTCTTATAAAGTATTTCTCCAGGTTGATATTGTCAATCAACTTTTCCCTGGTATAAACAACTCTGATGTATTATGATATGGAGATAGCTTGATTATGCTACTGAGGACTTACACGTTTAAGGTGGGCTTATTTTGTGTATAATTTAACATTAATCATAGGAATTTGCTTACCCAGGGCAAAGGAAAGCTGTTAGGAGAACGTTTGTCTTCCATTTCTCTCCCCCAAAAGCTATACAAAAATTAAGCCAACAAGGAATACACCAGTTAAATATGGAATGATGAGGTATACTCAAGTACATCTGAATATGTTAGACAAAATGTGAATTATTAATTATACTTTAAGGAAAGAACCTTTCTTATCTATTCTCCAACCTTAGCAATTCAAAAGGCTAATTTAATTGCCATAGAAAATTACTGACAATATATTTTAAAGTCCAGCTTATAAAATAGCAAGAGAGAAAAAGAAAACACTATCAACATTACAGTATTAAATTTTTCTACTTAAACTTTATTTCACTATTAAACTATTAGCTGATTAACCATCACAACTGCTGTTTGTACTTATTTATTTTCAGATTTTTTGTTGTTTTATAATTTTAGAATTGTAAGCCACTCAAAGTCACTTGGTTGAGTTGGGCAGCTATAGAAATTGAATGAATGAATGAATGGTTTAAATGGCTCTTAATTTTTTTATTTCTGGATGGTGAAGTTCAGTCTCAATGGCTTACAAACACATATGGACACAATGTATTCTCTCCACAGCCTATTTAATAAAATAAAAATAATCCCTAATCAAGAACCTCAGCAAAGTGTCATAAAGTATAAAGTGAATAAGGTATTACTCTTCCTTTCAAATGACACCATACTAAAGAAAACAACAAAACAATGTAAGCATCACATGTCAAACATAGTGCAACTTCAAAAGCCATCAACAACTTCATTTTTGTACCTAATAGTTGTCATTTTCCACAGCTTTCCCTTCCTTTCAAATACATCAAAATGAGAACCATGGACGGAGAATTTCTACAAAAACCCCAGCCAACTTGAAAGTTTGCTAGCACAAGAACGATGTAAGCTGGCATGCAGCCTTCAGTCTTAAACATTTCTCCATCTTGCCAGAAGGCAAACAATATTAGAGAAGAAAATGCTGCTGTGATGATAATTTACACTAATGAATTTAAGTGCTGTCAGATTAAATAAAGTTTAAAACTTACATTTGTAGAACCTGGCAGCAACATAACCTGCTGGAGTTCCAAGAAGCACCCACAACACCACGGCACAAGTCATTAATGCTCCTCGATTTGCAGGGGATAAAAATCCCAGGCAAGCAAAGACTGTTAAAAGTAGACATACATTTGAAAGGTAATTAAAATGGGAATACCCAGTTTCCTGAACCACACCTACTGGGCAGAATGGCTACACGTAATGGAACCATTTGTGAAGCAGTATTTTTCCAGATCTACAGCTAAAACCCTCCCAGAAAGATAATCAGTCCATAAAACAGTGTTTTTTAACCCTGGCAATTACCTGGCACAGCAATTGCTGAGAATTCTGAGAATTGGAGTCCATAAATTTTAAAGATGTCCATGTTAAGAAACATTCCCTCATGTGACTACAACTTAAGAATACATATAAAAAAGTGGGGGAGGCAGGAGATGGAAAGGACAAAAAGGCGAGATGGGCAGCAAACAAGTCAAATAATTAAAAAGTTATAGGGTTTTGTTATATTCTCGTAATTACCTGAATTGTATAAAATTCAGGAATAAGAGACAAAAGGAGCCGGTTTCTAGATATTAGCAAACATCTGGAAGCTTCTACAATTCCCACCACCACCACCCGCCTCGGCCTTCTGCACAAGACCAGATCTTTTGGGGCACAAGGACTGTTACTATTAATCCTTAACACCAAAAGTGTTTGCTAGCTTTGCAAATTGGTTGTTAACAAGTATTTGGGGAAAAAGATGGTGATTTTTTAATAGTTCTAAATGTAGTTGTTTCTAAACTTGGTGGAGGAGCAATAGCAGAAAAAGGGGAAAGAAGAGCTTAAGAACAGAGAGCATTCTTGAAATCCTGCTTAAAGAATTCAGACTTTGAAAATGAACCTGTATTTTAACAGTATTTGTATTGCACTTACATAATGTAACAAATGTCATAATTAAAATCTGAGTTCCAGAACCCAGAAACACAGAAAGCAGCATTCCTTTTCTTGGGGGTCTAAATATGTCACCATGAACCAATTTCCAGCCAAATTCCTCCTGTGCATCTTCCTGAAAAGGAAATAATCAGTATAGCATATTATATTGATATAGCTTATTCACATAATTATAGGTTTCCCAACTTTATCACTTATTATACTCTATCTTTTTTAGATTGCAATATTTTATTTATTCAGTTTCAATAATATTTCAATGTATTCAATGAGTGCTATAAATAAAATCATCTTAATAATTTCACTACATCTTCCGGAATGATGGGAAATACAAGCTTCTCCAAGCATTCAAAAGAATGCATCAGAAACCTGTCATATATGAATCTCAGAATTCTTTTCCATTAACGCAAAATAAAAGTTTTCAACTTGTCCTATAGGCAAGAATGTGAGATTCTACAGTAAATACTTCAATGCAATTGTTGATGTAAATTTGGACTATAAAAGTAATAAAATAAATCAAAAAGTTAGGAGAGCCTTACCAAAGACTTTTTTTTAAAACGGTGGAAGAAATAGGAATGCAAGATGTATGGAGAGAATTAAAATCTGAGAAAAAACAGTATACCTTCTATTCTAATAGGCACAAATCATGGTTGAGAATCGACATGATATGGATGTCATCAGAGCTACAAGAAAATATACAGGAAAAAGAACTGGAGCCAAATACCTGGGCAGACCATACCCCAATAAAAGTTGAGTGGAAAGGACAGATAAGAAAACCAAGATGGATATTAAAGCAGTCAATATTAAAGACAAGGAGTTTATACAAAGAATGGAGAAAGAAATGGACCTCTTTTTTAAAGGGAATAAAAATGGAGAAACGTCCTTACAGAATGTATGGGACACTGCCAAAGCCTACTTTAGAGGATTAGCCATCTCTTATATAGGAAGGATAAACAAGGAGAAAAAGCAAAAACAAAAAACAAAAGGGGTTGGAAGAAGAATATAAAAGATTAGAACTAGAATTACAGAGAGTACCACAAAAATCAAATCTTAAAATTCAAATGGAATTAGTAAAACATAAATTAGAGAAAGAGGATTTGGAACAAAAAATCAAAGCAGCAAAACAGATTTTTTTTGAAAATGCAAATAAATCAGGAAGATGGCTTGCATACGGACTTAAAAAAGAGAAAGAAAGAAAAGAAGCTGATACAAAGATTGAGATGAGACTGGTACTATTCAATACCAAAATGAAGCTAAGAATACCAAAATGAAGCTAATAAAAAAATAAAAAAAATAAAAAAGGAATTCTATGAAAAATTATATAGCTGAGAGAAAATATCAGAAGAAACAATAAAACAATACCTGGAAAAAATTAAATTGCCAAAAGTTGTCTGAAGAAGTGAAGACCATGGTGAATGAAAGAATAATAATGATGGAGCTAACAGAAGCAATTATGAGACAAAAAATAACAAAACACCTGGGCCAGATGGCCTACCGGCAGAATTTTATAAACACTTACAAGACACATTAGGTCCATCTATGCTCGAAGTCTATAGTGAAGCACTGTCAGAAGAAAGATACCTAAAACATGGACGGAAGCGAATATAACATTGATACCCAAAGAAGATTCTGATTTATTAGAAATAAAAAACTATAGGCCAATATCACTGTTAAATGTAGATTATAAAATCTACGCTTCAATAACAGCAGAGAGACTGAAAAGGTTCTTAAATGATTGTATACACGTAGATCAGAATGGATTTTTACCTAAGGCAAATTAAAAATAATATGCGGATGATCTTGAATACATTGGAATATTATGAGATGCATCCTTGAAAGCAAATGGCACTGATCTTCCTTGATGCACAGAAATGCATTTGACAATGTGAATTGGCAGTTTATGTTCTTACAGTTAAAGCATATGGACTTTGGAGAGAAATTTATAAATACGATTAAGGCAACATACCATAAACAAACAGCAAAGGTGATTATAAATGGGGACTTAACAGAAAACTTTAATATATCTAAGGGTACAAGGCAAGGTTGTCCTCTAATGCCATTGTTATTTATATTAACTCTAGAAGTGTTAAATAGAAATATTAGACAAGACAATGGAATAAAAGGTATGAAAATAAAGAGAGGAGTATGAATTACAGGTATTTGCTGATGACTTAAGTGTTCATTCTAGAAGAACCACAAGAAACAGGACCTAAACTAATTGAGAAAATAGAAGAATATGGTGCAGTTGCAAGACTGAAAATAAACAAAGAGAAAACTAAAATATTAGTTAAAAAGTTTACAAACAGAAAAGAGAATTTGATAAGATGATTTTTTAATTTTAATTTAATTTTTTTTAATTTTAATTCCATTTATATCCCGCCCTTCTCCGAAGACTCAGGGCGGCTTACAAGCTTAGCAGTAGCCTTCATTCTATGTATATGCCTGCTTATTAGGGCTTTCATACACCCCCCAAGTGGCATTATTACAAAGTCAGCTTAATTGCCCCCAACAATCTGGGTCCTCATTTTACCTACCTCTGAAGGATGGAAGGCTGAATCAACCTTGAGCCTGGTGGGATGCGAACCTGCACTAATTGCAGGCAGCTGGTGTTACTTAAGGAGGCATTAGCCCACTGCTCCACCAAGGCTCTATGATGAATATGCAGATTGTAAAGAAAGTTAAATATCTAGATTCTAGGAGTTCAATTAACAGCAAGATGTGTAACTATCAAAGAAGATGGCTATGATAAAAATAGTTGAAATATCTTTGTCAGTTATGATTTTCTCAATATTATTTACATTTATATACCTAAGTTTTATTCATACCAGCCATCCTCTTATTTTCATATTTCCCTTATAAAAAAGAACACTATTTTAATTTTAAATCATATCTTTCATTATAAAAGTCTAATTATATCTAAGGGTCATCTGTTCTTTTAATCATATTCAAACAAATATTTAAACATGTAATGTTCCCTCTATAGGTCAAATCTTCTGTTTTATTTTCTTTCTTTGCTAAGTAGCTTTCCAAGCAAGGCAATTAAATCGCCCAGGAATTTTCTTTCCATTTTTGTAAAAGTTACTTGGCATGAAGAAAACAATTTACGGTAGGTATAGTATTTGGGGGGGGGGATTCCACCCATTTATATTTTTAAGCAACTCCCACTTTCCTTCTCCCTCAATTTTTCTTTTCATTTTTTGTCTCCCAAATTGTGACATTTCTCTTAACAGCTCTATATTCCATTTTTAAAAATCTTCTTCCTTATCATCAGGTATGTTTTGCAGACCTAAGGGGTAAAGCATCTTTTCCATTTTCATTGTTATGGCTAAGTCTTGCAGTATGTTATATATATATATATATATATATATATATATATATATATATATATATATATATATATATATATATATATATATATATATATATATATATATATATATATGGTAGTTTATATTTCCCTTCTTTTATCTCTTCTGTCTCTAGGTCCATTTCCTCTGGTTCATCTTCTGATTTCCGATTTGTTCATACTTTGTAGTCATTGTCTGAGAATTTTCTAGTTGTAGATTTAGTTTGGAGATTTGCTCATTTATATTATCTAAATTATTTTTAGTCTCATTATGGTTTCTTTTTGTGTCCTCTTTGTGTGCGACAATTGTTTGGTGAATTAATTGTAGCATTGAGTATATTTCCTTCTGAAAAATGTTTGTTTTTTCTTGAGGCATCACCAATCTTAATAAGAGTAGAACAAAGTTTCATCTAGTTTTCTGGTCTTTATGTGTAGCATTTATAATCCAATAGGTTCCAGAATATGGGTCCAGTCCTAAAAGCAATATTTTGTAGTGATCCTTTGTCTCAGGAGTCCAAGAATTGCCGGTCATGCAAAATTGTAATCCACAATGTTCAAAGTGTTCAAAACGTTCAACCACCCTGAAAACAGCTCAAAAGTCTCTCCCAGCCAGACGTAGTCAAAAGCCAATTTTTTTTTCTCTCCCAGTAGATCTTGAGATTAAAAGTCCAAGCTCGGTAGGTGTTTATAATCCAAGAAGGTCAGAGTGATAAGCAGTGGTAGGATTGAAATAACTGAACAATCGGTTCTCATATCTGATGCAGGCCTGGGCCTCCGATGCCTAGAATGGACTTCCGGAAGTGGCATCATGCACTTCTGGTGGGCTGCTCTAGGCCTGGGAGGCCTCCTCCAGCCCTCTGATGCCTAGAACGGACTTCCGGAAGTGGCATCATGCACTTCCGGTGGGCTGTTCTAGACCTGGGAGGCCTCCTCCAGGCCTCCAATGCCTAGAACGGACTTCCAGAAGTGGCATCATGCACTTCCGGTGGGCTGTTCTAGGCCTGGGAGGATTCCTCCAGGCCTCCAAGGGCTAGACTGGACTTCTGGAAGCCAGCCAATTCTCCGAATTCAGGTAAATTTAGATACCGGTTCTCCCGAACCAATGCGAATCGGCTGAATCTCACCACTGGTGATAAGTATGCCAAAATATTTTCCTTTATTGCCAGCTGTTCTCCATTAAGCTAGGAGTCACCAAGCTCAAATCCACCACTAGATGTCATTCAAAATCCATTTTCCACTCTTAAGGCAAAGGAGTGATTTCTTATATTTCACCTCAATGGGTTTTTTTTCCAAAGAGAAAATCTTAACAATTATCTCAGTTCTCAAATTTATCAAAGCTGTAGCTTTATGTTACTTCCACTTCAGTATTATGTATTTCTGTCCCCCATAAAAGAAATTAAAAAAACGCTTCCATTCACTTTCAAAGGTTTTAGCTTCTTGGGAGCCTTTCCCAGGAAATTCAGTTGTAAAATGGTAAAGAAAGGATCAAAGTTCTCACCCAGTTCCAAATATTCTGTTTACGATGCTAATTAGTGCTTTTCTTCTTCGGTTGTCAGCAGCTAATGGCTGGCCACAGGAATGTAGCCAGTCTTTCCCCTGCTAGTTTTCAGGGCTTTCCTCAGATCGAACAGAAAGACCGCTGTCTCTCCGTGATCGAGGCACCCCTCCTTCATCGCCTCTTCGGGCAACTTTAGGCCTTTTTAGGGCCCCCAGCAGGGTGAAATCGGGAGCGGAAGGCAGAGCCCTGCCTTCCTGCATCTGTCTCGCTGCAACAAAAAACCGGAAGTCCCTCAGATATTATTTAATAAGCATGGCAACAAAGGAGAATGTTCTTCAAATGACCAATTTCACTTTTAAAAAATATATCTATGACAAAAAGTAACCAAAATATATAGAGAAGAAAGTATTGCCAACTGACACACCCTGCAGTGCTTTTTCACAGCTGAAGGGTATGTGTGCAACAAATAAAACTATATTCTCTATTAACTTCAGCTATTAATAAGTATATGTATGTCCATGGAAACTGAATCACACCCATGGAAGAATCTGTATTACTATTTTTCTTTAGTAATTAAATATTACACAAAATTCTGTTACTAAAATTTATTGTGAAACAAGTGCATTTATGCAATTTGAGAAGAGCTAATATACAATCAATGTATTTGCCTCTATACAACTGAGCTGAACTGAAATAAAGTTAATTGGACATAGTCCAAATAACAATGTGATTGCAAATATATTTATATAAAACAGTCTCACCGAGGAAAAAGCATTCATATTATGTTAGAACTATCAATTAAAAAGTTTTAAACACATAACATGAAATTGTATATCATCTAGTCTATCAGGGTGGTTAACCCTAAAACCTCTTTTTTGCAGCTTTCAGAAAGTACATCACTAAATTTCAACAATTTCAACAGAAACAGTAAAGCAATTGCCTAGTGGTTGGGATAGAAAAACAAAAATCTTTTGTTTAAGCCTTATACACCAAAGCAGATACCCATATCTGAATAAACCTAATTTGATTTAATACTACATTTTGTAATCCCTGTAAGAAAATGTGGCTACATCCACTTGGATTACTTTGTCCTTCAGCTATCAAAATAAATTAAATATAAAATGTGAGACCTTGGTACTTGGGAGGGAGGGAGGGAGGGAGGGAGGGAGGAAGGAAGGAAGGAAGGAAGGAAGGAAGGAAGGAAGGAAGGAAGGAAGGAAGGAAGGAAGGAAATTTTCCAGAACAATCGTATACTCACTGTAGAATCCATTTGGTTATATCTTGCAATGTCCTTATGCAGAGTTCTTAGCATAATCATAGCTACCATTCCAGAGAGGAAAAGGACAATCACCAGTGAATTCATTATACTACAAAACAAGGCAACCTGTTATTAGAATTGTTCATTTTTATATCTATCTGTAAAATTGTTTGAATTATAAAATTAAAGAAAGCCTTACCTGAACCACTGTATGTGCGTGTGGGACATGGATTCTAAAATGTAATCCCATCTGGATGCCCACCTGATTTCTTTATTTTCCTGAAAAAATAAGTTACCCATCTTAAAATTTTAAAAATAGTTTCCTGGGTTTTGTGGGAACAGAAAATATTGGACATAGCAAAAGAATAAATGAAAATCATTTTTTCAGGATTTCAAAAACTTTACCTCCTAGTACAGAGCTTTTGGGCACTAGGGACCAGTTACGTGGAGAGGAGGGACTGTGGTTTTGTGTGTTGCCTGCATCCTATGGATGGGGCTTTCCTTGTTTGTTTGGACTGGTTGCTGGCATGCAGTGGCCCGGTACTGGTCCACGGACCTGGGGTTGGGGACCTCTGTCTTTGTTGCTCTCAAAATTCTGTCTGAATTCATACTGGCCCAAACCAGTAAAGACACATTTGTATGGTACTTTCTAAACAGACCAGCCGGCAGGTTTTATAGATAACAACCAGTCCCAGAAGTACATTGGAAGCAGCACAATTTGCAAAGCAAAGGTGTGATGTGGATATACAAAGGTGTACTGACTGAGAACCCAAAGACAGAAAAATGTTGAAGTTTTATTGCCCTTATCACAAAGTAGGATTATGCTTCTAATTTCTGAGATGGGCAGCCACAGAAATTGAATGAATGAATGAATGAATGAATGAATGAATGAATGAATGAATGAATGACATTTAATCAGATTCACCACTGACTTCCCTTCAGATGTGTCTTCTCCCATTTGATCTCCCTTATTTACACAAATCCATCTTGTGCACTAATCCTACTTGGGTCATTCATACCTTGGTCACCCCGTGGTTTGACTACTATAAAGTGCACTACACAGGGCTGCTCCTGAAGATTACTGGAAGTAGTTGAGAATGTGCAGTGCAGCTACTTAATAGGCACACCACTACTTTGTGAGCTGCCTGCCCACTAGAAAGCTTCTAGTGGCAATTCAAGGTGCTGGTTACACATATAAAGCACTTCATGGTACAGGGCTAGGTTATTTGTGGAACTAGGTATCGCCTATTTTTGCCCATCCCATGAGAAATGACCGGATGGGCGTACTCTGGGCCCCTTGTATAAAACCATTTGCTTGGAGAATCCCAGGAAGTGTCACAGTGCAGAATATCCCAGAGATTTGGATTGTCCTAATCCTATTGGCCTTTTATACAGCCTTGAAGATCCGGCTTTTCCTCCAGCTATTGAGCCAATACACTGGGTGAGCCTGCTTGCAACAGCTAAAATGTTTATGCCTCATATTTTTCTCTACTGACTTTACATTGCTGGTTGGTTTTGATTTTAGTCTAATCTTAGCATCCAAAGTGACAATTTGTGAGTTTGGTGGCCAGATAAATCAACTACAGGTAGTCCTCAACTTTTATTCATTTGTTTAGTGACTCTTCGAAGTTACAACAGCAGTGAAAAAAAGGGATTTATGACCGTTTTTCACACATAACCACTGCAGGATTCCTATGGTCATGTGATCAAAATTCAGATGCTTGGCAACTGATTCATATTTATGATGGTTGCAGTGTCCCATAGTCATGTGATCACCTTTTCCAACTTTCTCCGACAAGCAAAGTCAATGGTGAAACCAGATTCATTTAACAACTGTTACCAACTTAACATCTTAAGTGAGTCACTTAACAACCATGGCAAGAAAGCTCGTAAAATGGGGCAAAACCCATTTAACAACTGTCTCACTTAGCAATGAAATTTTGGGCTCAATTTTGGGTCATAAATGAAGAACTACCTGTATATATATTAGACAGACAGAAACAGAGTGTGTACAAAATGCAAGGATAACATATAATACAGGGGTGTCAAACTCAATTTCATGGAGGGCCGCATCAGCATTGCGGTTGCCCTCAGGGGGCCGGGTGGGTGTGGCCTGGGTGGGCGTGGCCTACTGAGTGGGCGTGGCTAGAGTGCGTATGGCCTACTGGGTGGGCGTGGCCAGCTCTACATCGTTCGCATCAAGGGTGCCTATGGGGTCCTGGGCAGGAGTGGGATAGATCTGAGGGTCTCTGGCAGAAGGAGGGTCTCTGGGCCAAGGCAGCGGGGGTCGTTCCCTCACTGTTTCCAGGATGGCTTCGCGGGCCACATGAAAGCACTTCGCGGGCCGGATCCGGCCCCCGGGCCTTGTGTTTGACATGTCTGATATAATATATTGTGTCATAAGTCATAATGTGGCTAGGCTGGTGTACTATTTGAGCCAAAACCATAATTAAAATGAGCACTGTAACCACAATTTCTTTTTGTGAGTTCTTCTAGTGTAACCTATGTGGGCCATGACCTATGAGGTCCAAGAATGAATGAGAGCAATCTTGTACTTCTCCCCATTTCAGCATCTGAGGGTGTTCCAGCCACAGCAACTCCACTGCCCCCACTTAAGGAAAGTGAAAAGGGGACCCAAATATGACAGGGGAAGGTTCAACTCTATTCTATTATTATTATTATTAGCTTTTTTTAAAAAATCCCATTTATATCCCGCCCTTCTCCGAAGACTCAGAGCGGCTTACAATCTAAGAAGCACAAATCAATGTGCTTAGCAATAGCCTTCATTCTATGTATATGCCTGCTTATTAGGGCTTTTGTCCCCCCCCCCCGTGGCATTTTTACAAAGTCAGCTTATTGCCCCCAACAATCTGGGTCCTCATTTTACCTACCTCGGAAGGATGGAAGGCTGAGTCAACCTTGAGCCTGGTGGGACTCGAACCTGCACTAGCTTGCTGACTAAATAGATGTAGACGTAGAATCATAGGGTTCGAAGGGACTTTGGAGGTACCCCTGCCTAAGTCAAAAGACCTTATGCCATCCTAGACAAATGATTGCCCAATCTCTTGTTGAAAATTTCCAACAATAGAGCACCCATAAACAGAATATAACCATCAAATCACAGCTGATCAGTTTGGCATGCTGTTTGGTGCCTTGGATAAATAAACAGCTTAACCAGAGTTAATTTACTTAAATATGCTGTGACCATACACTCATAATTTTATTTTCATGCCACAAGAGGAAAGATGCATCTATACCAACCTCAAAACTAACTGAATATGTATAAGCAATTTTGACAGTTCCATCATTAATAGTGTTCCTTAAATCCATAGGTAGTCCTGAGCAGTCTGGTTTGTCAATATTTGTGTGCCTGAAACTAAGAAAAAAAGAAACAAATTAGAGGTATAATCACAATATGCATATTCAATCTTAACTATATTTTAATATAAAAGCCCAAAGTAGAATATTTTGTAGTCATAACATTACAGTAGAAACCTAATTTATGAAGAGGCAAATTTAATTATATCAACAAAAGAAAGGTAGAAAAGAGTAAGCATGACTACATAGAAAGTAAGAGACCCAGATGGGAAGTGTTGGCCATGGATTTATATACATTTGCACAGGGAAAAATAAAACTTCAAACAGCCTGAAGTGTTGTAGTTAAATAAGAAAGAATGGACATACTACAAAGTCAAAACTATCATTCAAGCTGAATCCCATTACAATGCAAAATTCTACTCAATCCATTATGGCTACTTATCCCTAAGAACATTTCTTTAAAAGACATCATACAATATTTAAGGCTTTGGCTGAATAAAGATACAGTCACAGAATTCACCAATATATACTGTATTTCATTTCTACTGTAACACAGTAATCAAGGTGTTGATTTGAATAGTGGAGACCAGGTTCAAGTACTCATGTGGCTAAAGAGGTTTTTTACTGTATTATTTTTGATTCTGTTAATTTTACTGTGGCCGGCCCAGAGCCACTCTTGAGTCAGGCAGTGCTAAAACAAAAATGAATGAATGAATGACTCCCCAAAAGATTTCGGGCCAGTCACTCTCTCACAATCATATTTGGACCTCATACAACTGTTGTGATGGGGATCTAATTAATGGAGGGAGACCCATTACGTCACCTCAAATTCTCTGACAAAACTTGGGTATAAATGCAAGCAATAAATATTAGTCCCAGATTTTTTGTTTATGTACACATTTTCTTTGGCTTCAGATATCTGGCCAAATTATAAGAAGCTCCCTGTAGATGGCACATTAAGTTTCCTTAGTTTGTTTTAACTGTCAAGAAATCTCATTTGCTTCATGCATCCCACATAATCTCGTGTTCTCAAACATAAAACTTGATATTCACCTTTTTGGTTCAAGTTTAGCAGCTACAAGTCTCGCCCTTGGTGCTTCATTTTCCACAACATGATAGACTATTTTAATATCCACATGGTTGAATATATAGAAAGTATCTGAATCATGGAATTCTGACTACAGAAAAAAAATAAAAAAGTAAATTAGAACATGGGTATTATTTTTAAATTGAATAAACTGGGCCTGTTCCAGATTGTGTGCTATCCTATATGTAAACACCGCCATAATGAGCTTCCATTTAACTGTTTCCAGTTAAACCATTACCAAAAGCAAGACTTGAAGATTTATTAAGATGATAAACCGAAGAACTACTACCAATGAGTCTGGGCCTGATTCAGATGTTTGGATTTCTTGCTGAGAATCATTCTTAAGTACTTTTAGCATCTTTCCAATAATTTAATAATGAATCATTCCTGAGGATTGCTCTATGGAAAGGAAAGCTGAGAAACTCTCTATTTTCAGAGGAATCCAAAACACAAGCCCAATGCTTACCACAACTCATAACACTAAGCTGTGAGTGCTATGAACAGGCCCACTCACAATTTCTCTCTCGTTAATAGAGAGGCAGGATTCTGGCTTTCTTCACTTCAGTCCCACATTCAGATGTCATGTTAAGTTTGCTATCCAAGCTGCAGATGATTTGTTTGCTATCAGTTGTACACCTACTCACAGATGGAACGACAAGGGCCTAAAGTTACTATCACCAGTGCCCGATATGTGAACTAACTGTATGGTTTACTATTACAAGTCAAGTAAGAAGGTGATTTCTAATTCACAGTTTCACTCCCAGCTCATAAACTGTTCAGGTACTGTGTGTCAGTGCTACTTTTTATGCATAAAATAAATTAGAGCATAAAATATGTGGTATATTAACAATAAGAATGTCTAGAGCTACATTTTGCTGTTACTAAAGAATAAAAAAATCAAGCTAAATTACATTTTAAACAAAGTATCCATATCAAATAAAATCAATTTTAAATGTTCAAATTACAGATAATCCTCACTTACCAAGAATAAGTGGAACTGGGAACTCCATCACCAAGTAATGAAGGTGTAAGGACTAACCATGCTGACTTACAGCAGCTCTGGCAATTCCAGTGGCTATTATTAGGCAAAGCCCAGAGAATCATGTGATTGCCCTTTGGGACTTCATGCCAGCTTCTCCATTGACTCTGCTTGTCGGAAGCCAGCAATGAAAATTGCAAATGGCAACCACATGACTATGGGACGCTGTGACACTGTAATTATTAGCTGGTTACTGAGCACCCAAAATATGATCATATGACTGTAGAGATGCCAAAACATCCACAATTATGAGGATCCATCGCAAGTCGCCCTTGTTCAGCACCTACAAACAGTTGCTAAATGAGTGGACATTAAGCGAGGACTATCTGTACAGTTAACTGCCAGTATCTAATTGCATTTATTTTGATACAAAGTATTACAATTGCTAGAAACATTTAAAAGTCTAATTTCTGTAGATCAAGTAAATTGTGGTGCTAAACATAATTGTTTGAAAGTGAGTTCAAATAAATTGTAAAAATGAATATCTCATGTTTTAAAAACACGTTTTCTTCCTCTGAAAACCCAAATACTCCAAATCATTTTGATGTGGAAAGGTGTAAAGTATGAAGATTAATTCAGCAATGTTTAGCTATATTGTGCAATCTTAGCAGGCTACAGATAATTATCAGACTGATGGAGATAATTCTGATTATTTTATCTTTAAATACCCTCATCCTGTTCTACTCATCTGTAAGGACTCAGAATTAAATCAAAGCATACAAGATGCCTTCTTACACAACAAAAACCGTGAAATAAAAACCGTATGGCTTATTTGCATAAAAGATATGTAGGACAATCCTTACCTTGATAAGTCCAATGTCAACCATTTAAACCAAACAGTAACATATTAATAAAGGCCTTGATAAAGCTTTCACTCAATTAGAGACAAAAATAAGCAACTTAGTCACAGTTCAAATGTTTGCAAATTCTGATGTCAAAAGGTAGACAGATTGGCTTGTCTCAAGGTGAACTTTCAAGGAACTTACACTTATAACACAGGCACCTCTGGGATGTCCTTCTTTTGTAACATAGCAACCAATGGGAAATCCAGGATTGCAAAATTTCTGGTTGTCCTCAACCTCATAACACCACGTTACCGGCATATTATCCACAATCCTATAAAAAAATAAAATTGCTGTTATGATAAATGCTTCAGGAAACAACATTAAAGCTAAATATCAATATTTAAATATTTAAAGATCCAAGACAAAAAAACTCATACTGAAAATATTACAAACTGGACTCCAGAGCAATTTCTACAGAGAACATTCCTAACTAGGAAAGAATGGGGGAGTTTGCAGTTTGAGTGAACAAATAATATAAATATTTATTTTTTTACTTGTATTTTGATTGTCAATATATTAAATTGCATATTTTAAATAATCCAGGGGATTAATCAGATCAGAATTTTGTAGCCAAAAAACAATTAAGAATCTTCCAGCTATTTAACAAAGAAAGAAATTATGCATTTTACATAATAAAAAATATTCTTTAAAGTACCATAAGAGCTGTTTATATGGTAGTCTTTTACTTTAGCTAAGTAAGGTTTTAACTGTGGATTGACAATTGTGGGTCAATCCACAGCACTTACTTCAAACAACCATTGCTTCTATTTTAACTTCTATTTCCCATAAAACAGTTATTTCTGCTTAAAGGTAAACCACATATATTAAAATTGTAAACTCACCAATGATGCTGATAGTTTAACAGCATACTCTTTTTCAGAAATTGTAATTTTTGCCTATATTCAGGTTTATTAAGCTCATATTCTTTTGTACAAACGTGTCTGCAAGTCTCTTTTTGGTTAAAGGTAAACTATAAAAAATGAAAAATATTCAGGTTATGTGGAATTCTATCTTAAAATCTATAGCACAGTTAAGACAGAAATTTTATGCAAATATACTAATTAGCTGCAGATTCATACTACTGTTGAATTAATTTATGCAATCAATATATCACTCGTTAAAAGGAGCATTATCTCTTCTGTATAAATTCATATTTTAATGTAATTGTTAGTTGAAACCAAATAAGGCTGTAGTGCAATTATTCTATGTCAATTTGTTTCTCTTAAACAAGAATATGAACCAAATCTTTCTTGAATCTATATGGAAAAAGAAATCAGGTTTCCAATTCAGAAGGACTCAGCTTACAGTTTAACAACTAAGTTACACTTTTCTATAGGGTAGATTCTTCCAAACACAGGGGAATAGAATTGCAAACACATGACAATAATGAAACCTGAGGAGTATTTTCACACATAGGCTCCTCTATTTTTGAAGGGCCCCAATAAGTACCAAGTATCAGTTGACATTTATGAAATCTGTTGTCCCATCAAGACTAAAGCAGAAGTCAAATAATAAAACCAATGTTAAAAACAGAAGGTAAATATCAGGATAGCTGTACAGAGAAATTCTAGCACATCCTTTCCCAACCTTCCAGATGCATTGCACTGATTCCCATCAGAAAGACTACTTGAAGTAATAGGAATTGTAATTCACCATATCTAGAAAGCATCAAGTTAGGAAAAAATGTACTCAGTGATATAGAATCTGCACAATAAAGGCCTAGTTGATCACATGAATGTCATATGATCAGCCTTAACACAATAATGCATCTGCCATATCTGTCAGTGGCATTTTAATGAGAAAGAAACACTATAGCACAATGAAAAGAAACAGTCATTATATTTTAAATTATGTTGAAAACTTAATTCCACACTAAGTGACTTTCTGCAAATGTAAGAATAGATCCTGGGGCTTCTTTCAGAGCATTCTTAAACCCTGGTGATAATTAATGCAGCAGTTGTGGCCTAAAGTTGCACAGTTAAAAAAGGAATCTAACTTAATCACAATTAATAGGATGAATTGGAGACAGCTGAGGTAGTTTTCAAAAACTCAGTTCTTTTAAAACTTGGGCCTTTCCCACTTTATTGCCTGAAAGCACCTTAAGCTCTCCTCGACTCTGCTTGTGCTGCATGTCGCCTTCTGTCTAATCACAGAAAGCAGAGTCTGCCCAGATAAATTATATGCCTAAAAAAACAAAAACAGACTATGTCAGACAATAAACCGTAGCAGGGCTGACCAACGGCATACAACAGTCCAGTATGCTGATAAGTGATGGCTCATGGAAATCGATTCAGCAGTATAGCTACAGTCATGTGAAAAAAATATATCACTGGGGGAGAAGAACTGTCAGTCCTGCAACACACATTTTAAAGCAGCTAAGCTCACTTTTATTTTAGAATTAATTTTTCACAGTTGTTTTGTGCAACTATGTCACCTGTAGCTATATATATAGCATAAAAAAATCTTTACAACGTGCGGTACTTACTTTTTCACATAACTGTACTTTTTTCACTTCTACACAATGCAATAACTGATAATCATACAATTCAGTACCAGCACTGCAGTGTGTGAAAATCAAATGGCATCAGCAAGCCTAATGTTCAGTGAAAGCTGCTTTCAGATTGTCTGCCTATCATTTGCCAGAAAACCAAACAAGTAGGATATGAGCAGCTGTATGCACCAATGCCATTTTAGTTTTCACGCAACATCTCCATCAAGGAATTGCACCGTGAGAAATGCAAAATGAAGCCATTATCAGCAAACCAAATTAGAATGCTGTTGTTAATCCTAGCAGCAGCAAACAAACAAACAAGCAAACAAAAATCAGAGTAGGTCTAGCATCTGCAGGTTCCTCCCAAGTTTCTAAAACTGGTCCATGAATGCTACATACTGGTTCTTCCCATGTGACAACTCTGCCCAAGCTTTCATTTTGGTGAGATTCATGCTTTCTCTTTTGCAATTTTACATTTGTTCATTGTTCAAATGAGGATTATACCTTGTAGGGAGATGGTTCAATCCTCTCACCAAACAATACTTGGCCAAGGTTTTCAGAAGGTCGTTTTTCTCCCTCTGCTTGACAAAAATCAAATCTATGGAAGAATACAGATTTATAAAATTCCAACATCTCAGTATGGGTTAAAATATTTTATTTGAAGAGCCTCTGGTCATCACTTTTTACCAAAGGTCCAGGCTATTTTTAAAAATTAATTTTAAATAATCTACAGGTTTTCAGAAATTAACACTTTCAATCTTATTTTGGAACCGTTTTATTTTAATATATCTCACCAACAAGAACTAGTCAGAAAGTCAAACCTTTATTTTGGTCAATGACCCAAATAAAACACAGGCAGTCAAGCAAACAAGAAACAAAAGAAAATAATACATCAGAGAATATCATCTTAGGTGACATCCTAGACATGAATTTATGATTAATGTATATAAATATTTTAACATAATGTTAATACCAAAGGTGATATCTTAAAACTAAAATCATATCATTTAAAACTATACAGTAACAAAAGCGAAAAAAATGGCATCTGGGAAAATATACTGATGTAACCAAACTTCTGAATTTAAAACTATCACCTATAGTCATGGAGGAAGTGTAAATCCTTCAGTTACTACCGGTATGCATATAGCAATAGAATCTCTTATTATCCATTTGTTTATATCTTTCAGTCTGTGAATGACAGTAGTCAAGGAGTGTCAGTTCCCAATTTATTTTGGTAGTAGTATAACAAAACCTCCTAGAGGAGATCAACCCTGACTGCTCTTTAGAAGGCCAGATCCTGAAGCTGAAACTCAAATACTTTGGCCACCTAATGAGAAGGAAGGACTCACTGGAGAAGAGCCTAATGCTGGGAAAGATTGAGGGCAAGAGAAGAAGGGGACGACAGAGAATGAGGTGGCTGGATGGAGTTACTGAAGCAGTAGGCGTGAGCTTAAATGGACTCCAGAAGATGGTAGAGGACAGGAAGGCCTGGAGGAACATTGTCCATGGGGTCGCGATGGACGACTTTGCAACTAACAACAACAACATAACAAAACCTGGCGACTTTCAAAGAAACAGAGTCCAACTAGTCAGATGGAAAAAACTGCATGCAGAAAGAATCAGAATCCTCTTTGTAAATCCTATATGATTATGTTATCAGGCCTGGGGTCCCAGGGAACTGGAGACATACTTAGATGGCTCCATTGCTGAGGTAGCTATTCTTATCCTCTTTTTCCATAGGGTTTACATATTTATTTTTATAATATTTATCTTTTAATATGTATTTTTATATTTTATATTGATTTTATATTTATATATGTATTGATTTATTGGTTTGTTGACACTGCCCAGAGTTGCTTTTTGTGAAATGGACATCCATACAAATTTAATAAATACGTAAGACATTGGCTAGTGGATTTTATAGTGCCTGTGTTGCATGGGGACAGTTAGGAGGTATAGGTTATTTTCTTATATCTACCTTCCAAATACAGTCGATTGTAGGACAGTACACCAAGCTAACGTTAGAAACTTCTTAGCTTGAAAATTGGGGCAAAATTTAATTATCTTCCGGTTTGAATGAGGGTGAATCAACTACTTAAAATATATTTTGCACATCAACCAAAAATGGCCTTAGAAAATAAAAATGCAATTTCACTATTAGGTATTTAGATTATTCCATCTGGCACTGCAATTTTCTATTAATGTCAGAGCAGTCAAGCCTTCAAAACTAATATTCTCCATGCCCTATGTTGAGGGCCACTAGCAAAGCACCAATGGCATTCCCTCTTATACTCTACAGCAGGGGTGTCAAACTCAATTTCATTGAGAGCCACATCAGCATTGCGGTTGCCCTCAAGGGGCCGGGTGGGTATGGCCAGGGTGGGTATGGCCTACTGGGTGGGCGTGGCCAGCTCTACATCATTCACATCAAGGGTGCCTATGGGGGTCTGGGCAGGAGTGGGACAGATCTGAGGGTCTCTGGCAGAAGGAGAGTCTCTGGGCTAGGGCCAAGGCAGTGGGGGCCGTTCCCTCATTGTTTCCAGGATGGTTTCACAGGCTACATGAAACCACTTTGCGGGCTGGATCCGGCCCCCAGGCCTTGTGTTTGACATGTCTGCTCTACAGGTAATCCCCGAGTTAGGAGTGTTCACTTAACACTTGTTTGAAGTTACGCGATAAGCACTCCCTAGTGTTTACGAGAAACTCCCAAAATTACAAATGTTGCAACACCACGGCAGTTCACCCTTACAAACGACTGCAGAGACTCTGCAACATTCACCCTATCCCCCCCCGCTCCCCACAACACTTCCCCCTCCCTTCCTGCCATGCCGTGCCAGATTCACCTTGAGAAGATCTGTCTCCTCTCTGCCACAATCTTTGCCTTTGAGGGAGAGGAGAGTCAATGGAAACACCTGGATGCCATAATATTGTGCAAGTTCATGCATCTTTTGCAGAGAATGGGTACCTGAACTCTCGTGACATCACAGTCCCCAGAAACTATCATTTTTGGAGCAAACTCTGTGCCTGTCCCGTGCTCCACCACCAGAATACTTTTTATCCGAATGGAGACCTTGGGGAGACTAGGAGCTCCGTACGTGTGCAAGTGCATCATGTGAAAACGGAGTGATTCGCTGCGTTTTCAACCATCCCATTGGCTCACAGACGGAGCTCCCCATCTCCCCAAGTCTCTGTTCAGATAAAAGGTATTTGAGTGCCTAGGGACACTTGGAAACACAGTGAGGTGCTCAAACACTTTTTATCTGAACAGAGACCTTGGGGAGATGGGGAACTCCATCTGTGAGCAAATACAATGCTTGGAAACATAGTGAATTGCTGCGTTTTGAATATCCCCATAGGCGCTGAAACACTTTTTATCTGAACAGAGACCTGACAGAGATTGGAAGCTCCATGTGACTGCCAATGAGGTGTTTCACAAATGAAGCATTCCTCTCTGTTTCTGAAGTACCACACTGGCAGTCACACTTCCAATCTCTGTCAGGTCTCCATTTGGATAAAAAGTGTTGCAGCGGCTTGGGTTTCTCTGCTCTGAGTAGAAGAAAGCGGAGGTGCAGAGCAGGATTGTTCTCAATAAGAGACAATCCTGCTCTGCGCCTCTGCTTTCTTCCTTTTGGACAAGGAGGACAAGAAGGAGAAGAGCGGTCAGGATTTGTGTTATCGGCCAGTCAGGCAAGGAGTAGGTTGGGTGGGCTGGGTGGCTCGGTAGCTGGGTGGGGAGATCATGGCTGCTCAGGTGGCTGACGCCACCAGCAGCTTGGACATAGGTACAAGGGGACTCACCCCGTGATGCCTCTCCACTCAGTTGAAGGCTTCATTCCTGCCCTCAAACTAAGACCAGCGCATGCGAGCGAGCAGCGCACATGGGCCATGGACAGCATTGGTTCCTGTGTCCGGCCAATTCCGATTCCATGCTTTGTCCCATAGGCAAGCAAATGAAGCAAACACTCCCCCCCCAAGAACGAAAGGTTCTGGGGGCCATGATCTCTTTTGAACCCAAGCAATATTACAGCACCCAGGAGCTTCCATTGTTGGCGCAAAAAGCATTTCCAAGCTGAGTCTCCTCTCCCTTAAAAGGAAAGAAACCACGGTAGAGAAGATTTTTGCAAGGTGAGTCTAGCACAGCAGGAAGGGAGGGGGAAACATGAGATATCTTAGTGGATCAGGGAGGCCTTGTTCCATCACTAGGTTGTCCATGGCCTTCCCCACCCTGAGATACCTCATGTGCACTTAAGAAACCATGCATTCGCCCATGCATTCAATTAGCAAATGCGTGGGTGAAAGCAGAGAGTGATCTCGTTCGAGGTACGAGATTCACTCCCATGAATTTTCAAGTTACGAATGGAATGGGCAGGCTCCATTCCATTCGTAACTCGAGGACAGCCTGTATTGAAGTAAAAGTTGGATTTAAAAGAAACAGGATAGAAAAAGTTTTGATACTTTTGACCTTTGGTGTTGGTGAGAACACCATGTACAGGCAAAAAACAAACAAATGGACCACTGAATAAATCAACCCAAAATTTTCACTTAAGAAACATCATGCTTAACTTATTATATTTCAGACACATTATGCAAAGGCCTGGCTCTCTGGAAAAGGATCTAATTTTGGAAAAAGATGGAAGAGAAAAAGATGGTTGGTAGCTTGATAGATGGACTGGCAAGGGGCGCACCACTGGAAGACTTGAAGGACCAGATTAGAAATGTTTGTCATGGAGAAGATCTATTTATGTGGTTGCTAAAAGTCAACCACATAACAACAATTTGATATCAAACAATCAACTAACCAACCAATGTAACATCATCAAGCACCCTGGCAGTCACATTATCCTAAATGACAACCTTTGCTCAGAAAATACTAAGACAAAAAGAAAAACGTTTTAAGCTTTTTAAAGTAAAAATAACCCAAAATATTATGAGTGTCATATCTTATCAGATCTGCATTCTTGTGTAAGATCTCATATTTTTTCCATTTTTAATGTTTATACTTGGGAAAAAAGTTGATTATATTTTCAAAAAGAATTGTATTTGTGTATTAAGATGTGCAGGAAATCTAATAAATACTGTTATTTAGAATTAATTAGTTTAGCAATTTGAACATTTTTAGTTATCAGATTCTAAAATACAATAGATCACAACTAAAATAACCTTTATTAGATATACATTATGACATCTATATTATGGAACAAAATGTTGTCCCATGTTTAGAATAGTAGAGCTAAATTATAAAATTAACTTGTACAACTGAGCAAATGAATACAATACTGTCCTCAGGATAAATGCTTCGAATAGGACTTAACAAATCAAATATTGTACCAAGTAACTAATTTTAAGGGCAAAAGTAATTTTCCACCATAGCTGAACTGAGATAGCCATTCCTTTTTTAGCTTAGCAAAGCATTCATAAAGTAGTTCAGTGTTACAAACCAAATTAGGAATAAGATTTAATATACTTACGCAGTATATTCATAAGGAAGGACTGATTCCACAGAATCCAGTCTATTTACAAATAGTTCTATCACAGACTGAAAAAAGCAAGAAGAGATTATTAGAGATAATTAGTTTAACCCATGTTGATTTTCTTAGCTACAATGTAATTAAAAGTATTTTGAACATTAGTACTTTATTTAGAACAGACATGTCAAACACAAGGCCCGGGGGCCAGATCCGGCCCGCAAAGTGGTTTCATGTGGCCCCTGAAGCCATCCTGGAAACAGTGAGGGAACGGCCCCCACTGCCTTGGCCCTGGCCCAGAGACCCTCCTTCTGCCAGAGACCCTCAGATCTGTCCCACTCCTGCCCAGGCCCTCATAGGCACCCTTGATGCCAATGTAGAGCTGGCCACGCCCACCCAGTAGGCCATACACTGACTAGCCACGCCCACCCAGTAGGCCATGCCCACCCTTGCCATACCCACCAGCCCCCCCCCAGGGCAACCACAATGCTGATGTGGCCCTCAATGAAATTGAGTTTGACACCCCTGATTTAGAACAACTGACATCTCAAGTAAATTTGCTTTTACTGAATTCTATTTTCCAGTAGCAAATTGATCTAGTTGGTAATAGGAATTTTTTGCTCTTTTTAGGATAACCATATTTCCTACATCTGATGCATGTGGATGCTAACAGCTCCTAGAACAGATCAGGAAGTTGGGACAGAAGGTTACAACTTTTAATGCATGTAACCCATAGGAAGAAATATTGTAGGATTAATCATTTAAGTAACAGACCAGAGAAACAGAAATTTTATTGTATAGCAGTACTGAAACAATATTTTATCAACAGATGTTCAAATTAGCCAGTCACTATCTTTCAGCCCAACCCACTTCACAAACAGGCTTGCTGTTGTGGGCAAAATAGGAGGAGGAAAATTCAGAAAAACCTTACTATGGATCAATTCTCAAGATAATGACAAGTGCCAATTACAGGCGAGATCAGAGAACAGGTGAGCTATATTTGTGTTTGAGACTTCACCCTAAAATCAAAAGCAGATTTCTTTTTTTTTTCTTTTTAAAGCCCATCTGCCCATTAAAATGGGACTGTGGGATGGCTACTCCCTTGCGTCCGGCTTCACGTTGGCAAAATAGGAATTAGACTGGATAATAAACTTTTTAAAAATTTTTTTATAACTTCCAACTATTTGAATTCTAAAGAACACTAGACACTCAAGTGCCAGGTGGATGGCCAAGGTCAGGAAGATCAAAAGCCCAACCAAACCAGAAAAAGCAATACCAACTCACTTTGGCATTGCAATCCAAGAAAATTAGATGATCCATTCAAGAAGGCAACGAAGGGGGGGGGCGTTTTAACTTTGGGATTTTGCAAACAGGCAACAAATAGCCATCCTTAGTCAACTTTGGCAGAAGGAGAAAGAAAAGAAGTTAAATCGGATGAGATTTGATTTGGATGCCAGACCAACAGATCTTAGCAGACAAGGTGTGATTGGGAAAAAAGCAACCCAGGACTAAAAAGCACTTCGGGATCATGGCCAAGGAAGGTAGCCAATGGCAAAGCCGACTCGACCGGAGACCTTTTATTATCACCAGCAACTGCCACTGAGGCAGAGAACTTGGGGAGGAAAGCTCGCCGCTCCCCTGACCCTCCCAGCCCCGTCCCGTCCGGACCCGCTCCCGGGACCCTCCTCCTCAGCCACAGACCTTGCAGTCCGAGACCTTATCCGACTTCTCGCAGAAGTTAACGGGGGCCAGGCCAGGCAGGTAGAAAGAGAAGATGAAGGGCGGAAGAACCGCCTGGACTGTGGAAAACAGCAGCAGCCGCGCGACCGCCATGGCAATTCCCCCCCCCAGACGAGGACGGAGACGAAGCCCAAACAAAACAAAACAAAACCCCGCAGCTCCGCGACCGAGCCCCCTCGGCTGCTACTTCCGGTTTCGGCAGACACGTCAACCGGCCGGGATCGCGGGAAGTGCCTGAAGAGTCATTTCCGCTTAAAAAGGGTGTGAGGGCGGGATGTTTCTTGACTGCCATGGTTACAGCGGGGCTAGGTGGGGCTAAGGAAGGCGTGGCCCAGTTAAGGAGCAGTCGTGAAGTTCAAAGTCTAGACCAGGGGTCGGCAACCTCGGCTCTTTTATGACTCGTGGACTTCAACTCCCAGAATTCCTGAGCCAGCATAGCTGGCTCAGGAATTCTGGGAGTTGAAGTCCACGAGTCATAAAAGAGCCGAGGTTGCCGACCCCTGGTCTAGACCGGTTTTAAGAAGCGAGGACTTCAATTCCCAGAATACCCCCGCCAACTAGCGAGGCTGATAGAAGTGGCACTCAAAAGGGTATCGTTTCCCCAGTTCAAAAGGCTTCTCCTTTCCTTTGAAATGCCTGTTGTTGTTGTTAGCTGCGAAGTCGTGTCCGACTCATCGCGACCCTATGGACAACATTCCTCCAGGCCTTCCTGTCTTCTACCATCTTCTGGAGTCCATTTAAGCTCACGCCTACTGCTTCTGTGACTCCATCCAGCCACCTCATTCTCTATCCTATGGAGAAAAAATCTTTACAGCATCGGACTTTCCTTTCACCACCAGACATATCCACAGCTGAGCGTCCTTTCGGCTTTGGCCCAGTCGCTTCATTCTTTCTGGCGCTACTAGTACTAGCCCTCTGCTCTTCCCCAGTAGCATATTGGACGCCTTCCGACCTGAGGGGCTCATCTTCCAGCGTCATATCGTTTTGCCTTTTGGTACTGTCCATAGGGTTTTCATGGCAAAGATACTGGAGTGGGTTGCCATTTCCTTCTCCAGTGGATCACGTTTTGTCAGAACTCTCTGCTATGACCTGTCCGTCTTGGGTGGCCCTGCACGGCATAGCTCATAGCTTCATTGAATTACGCAAGCCCCTTCGCCACGACAAGGCAGTAATCCATGAAGGGGTTGAAATGCCTAATACCGGTTCAATACACATCCAGTCTCTTCTCTTCGGGAGATGGCAGAATCCATGGAATAATGTTTTAAACATACATTTATGAATACGATATAAATGGATTCTGACAGTTATTTAGTTTTAGAGGGCTAGCCTCAATAAACTAAAAAAATGGGAGTGATCAAATTAAGCGAGTTTTTGTCAGAGATAGGATGACACCATCATGCTTTAAGACTCTCTTTGTTTTATGTGTATGCCTTTAGAAGTGACTTTTCACCAGGATAAACATTTTTAATTCTGCTTACGCACCCCAAAGGATTTACGTTATACTCCGTTGGACCTCAGCTGTGTGGCTCTACAAGCTTAACCAGGAAACATGGTTAATGAGACTGGTTTAAATGCCTAAATGGATAATGGTTGCAAAACTATGAGGATTTAATTGAAGAAATGCTAACTGTAATATGCTAGGTTGACCTCTTGGGTTAATTGTGGTTCATGTACACGATTTATTACTGATTCTCACATTGTGCCCTGCCAGAAGGGTACAGCTACTCTGAGGCCAATCATTTAAAGCATACTATTGACCTTTGAATCAATAACTCATGGTTAACAAACTACAGTAGCTATTTAATAATTGAAAAAAAGTCTGTGCAAACATTTAAAATATCAGGTTGCTTGTACCAAATATAAATTGTCTCAATGGTATAAGAAGATAGGATTGATCATGTAGGTGACGTATTTCTTCTCCATATTGACATTTTAAAAGTGTATCTGTATGTAACTCATTTACTCTCTCTCTCTCTCTCTCTCTCTCTCTCTCTCTCTCTCTCTCTCTCTCTCTCTCCCTCCCTCCCTCCCTCCCTCTCTCTCTCTCTCTCTCTCTATCCTTTTCTCCCCTAACTAAAACAGCAGAGGCTTGCTGTTGTCCATCTTACTGAAAGCTTGGAAAAAGTTCAGTTTTGAAAAACAGAGGTGGGCATGAAAGAAACTTGGGAAACAAAGTGCTATCAAAGACAAAAATCCAGGGAGAAAAACGACTGCTTGGAGGCTGCCTCCCAACATCCTCAGAACCTCCTTCAGGTTATGGAGAAACCCTCCAGACACTGATACCCTAAACTTCATCTCTCAAATGGTCTACTACAATGTGCTTTGTATGGGGCTGCTTTGGAAACTACTCAGATAATACAGCTGGTCCAAAATGTGGTGTGGGCAATGATAAGCATGCCACAGCATTCCATGTGTCACCAATTGCAGCCCAGAGAATGAGGTGGCTGGATGGAGTCACTGAAGCATTAGGCGTGAGCCTAAATGGATTCCAGAAGATGGTAGAGGACAGGAAGGCCTGGAGGAACGTTGTCCATGAGGTCGCAATGGGTCGGGCAAGACTTCGCAACTAACAACAACAGCTTTATCACTACTGTTTTTGTCTTAGTCATATTCACAGCTAAAAATATTTTGGGACAAAAGCTCAACATTAAAACCTGAACGTGAAATATCACCTAAAGCTGACTTTATGGCAAACTGAGGATGAGATGAAGGAAACATCATCAGGATATATTTTAAAAATATACATCACATCTCTGCACTGCAGTTACAAGAATTAACAATAAGCTCTACTTAGTTTATCTTCTGTCTTCAACAGGACAATGAAACAATGTTTACATACTTCCAGATTCCAAGAACTACTCCCAGAAATTTAAAACTACAAGTAGACCTTACAACCACAATTGAGGCCAGAATTTATGTTGCTAAGTGAGAAATTTGTTAAATTAATTTTGCCTCATTTTACAACTTTTTTGCCACATTTGTTAAGTGAGTTACTGCAGTAGTCTTTCTTTTGATCTCTATGCAAAACTGTATTGCTGCTTGCTTTATAAATTCTCCCCTTTTAATCTTCACTTCTTTCCTCTCCTCACTTCAATCAGAATAGAGCTGCAAGGGACTTGGGAGGTCTTCTAGCCCTACTCCCTGCTCAGGCAGGAGACCCTATATCATTTTCAGACATTTTTTTTTCTTAAAAACCTCCAGTGATGAATCACCTACAACTTCTGAAGGCAAACTGTTCCACTGGTTAGTTGTCCTCACTATTAGGAAGTTTCACCTTAATTCCAGGTTGCTTATCTTCTTGATTAGTTTCCATCCATTGTGTCTTGTTTTGCCTTCTGGTGCTTTGGACAATAAATGGACCCCCTCTTCTTTGTGGTAACCCCTGAAATACTGGAATACTTCTGTCATGTCACCCCTTGTCTTCCTTTTTTCTTGACTAGCCATACCCAATTCCTGCATCCTTTTTTCATATGTTTTTGTCTCCAGGCCTTTAATTATCTTAGTTGCTCTTCTTTGCACTTTTTCCAAAGTCACAATGTCTTTTTTGTAGTGACCAAAACTGGATGCAGTAAGGATTTGTAAAGTGTTATTAATATTTCACATGATTCTGATTCTTTGCCTCTTTTATGCATCAAAAGATTGTATTAGCTTTTTTGGCTGCTGCTGCACACTGCTGGCTCATACTTAAGTGATTGTCTCTTTCATCTCTCACTTATACTAAATGGCTTTCTCAGAGTGGAAGATGATCTGATTGAGTACTGTCTGTAGATTAAATACAATTCACTATTCCTCACCTCCTAAATTTATATTGTTTCATGAGCATATTTAATCCAAGAAGAAGAAGCATCTTCAGCTTTCTGAAACCAACAAAACCTGTGACATTTAGCCTGGGATTACACATCACACAAAGCAAAAATATAGTTTAATGTAGGAGTTGTGTATAATCTAACCATGGTTTATGATCGGTGTAATGTATTGGCTTTTGTATATGTTGTGTTTGCTCTTGTTGCACTGCTTGCTAATTGCTTGCATTCAATTGCTAAATGCTAGTTCACATGCATGTTGTAACAGTTGCTAGCCAGCCCAGGCTGGTAGTCTCCAGCTGGCTAAGTAGGTCTTTGGGTGGGAAACTTATCCTTCAAACCTATTGGTCGCTGCCTATTGGCCAACCATATAAATAACTGCACAGCAGCTCCCTTATTGCTTCTGTTCTGTTTGACCTTCAATAAAGTATGTTGCTGTTTTGAACCTTCTTTCTCGCTCAATGCCTGCAAAGAACTAGTTACACTACACTGGCGATGAATATGGGATGTGCTGCTTCATCGTAAGAGCCTGAAGTCACTACAGGGTTAGACCAGCACAGAGCCTGGTAGGGAACAGTGTTCCCCCCCCCTCGGTCTGCCTAGATAGCCACGCTAGAGACCGCCCCGCCCTGAGGATCAGTCCCAGGGCCTACAAAGAAGCCAGTAGCACGAGGCAATGCGAGACACGAGCCGTGAAGAGTTCTCACCATGGTGAAGGTTGGAAAGCTCGAAGAATTCAACATGACGCACCCAGAGAGATGGTCATCCTACATTTCCCGTGTAGAGAACTTCCTGCGTGCAAATCAAGTCAGCAAAGATGGGCTGAAGGCTGTGACCCTCCTCTGCGTGTGCAGCCCAGCCACCTTCAATATTGCAGAGAACCTGGTCACCCCGGCACCGTTAGAAACCGTCACGTATGTAGACCTAAAGAAGCTATGTGACCATTTCGAACCAAAGCTTTCAGTGATAGCGTGGAGGCACGCCTTTGAACAACACGAACAGCAACCTGGAGAGTCGGTGACAGAATGCATCGCAGCGCTTCGTCAAGCTTCGCAACTCTGCAATTTCTCCAACCTAGAGGAGTGACTAAGAGACTGCTTAGTCTGTGGATTCAGAAACAGAGATCTCCAACAAAAATCTTTTGTGAAGGAGACTCTCTCACTTCAAGAAGCCTTAGAGCAGGGGTGTCAAACTCAATTTCATTGAGGGCCGCATCAGCATTACGGTTGCCCTCAGGGGGCCGGGTGGGTGTGGCCTAGGTGGGCATGGACTACTGGGTGGGCGTGGTTAGAGTGTGTATGGCCTACTGGGTGGGTGTGGCCAGCTCTACATCGTTCGCATCAAGGGTGCCTATGGGGGCCTGGGCAGGAGTGGGACAGATCTGAGGGTCTCTGGCAGGAGGAGGGTCTCTGGGCCAGGGCCAAGGCAGTGGGGGCCGTTCCCTCACTGTTTCCAGGATGGCTTCGCGGGCCGCATGAAACCACTTCATGGGCCGGATCTGGCCCCCGGGCCTTGTGTTTGACATGTCTGCCTTAAAGGAAGTTATGGCGGATGAAGCCACCAGAGCGGCCATGAAGGCATTGCAGCCCTCCAAAAGCACGCCATCTACAAAAAACATCCACCATGAGGACATCGAACGAGTGGAAGACACCGACTCCTAACACAAAGTTGACAAAATTCAGCAGCACCATGAAAGAGGAAAGAGGCCGACTGTCAAGGCCATTCTGTTCCCGAGGTGTTTGGGCTGCAGAGGCTGCCATCAACATGTGGATTGCTGTTTCAGGACAGCCACGTGCCGGGCGTGTGGAAAACCAGGTCACATGTCGAGGTCGCCAGAGGGACCGCCAGCTGGATGAGACTTTCAGGAGAGGTAACGGGGCCCTGGGGCAACACCGAGTAGGATTCTGCTCCAGCCGTCGGAACATTTTTTGCACAGGTGCCCATCGACCTCTTAAAAAAGAAGTTGCGACTGCGGGTCGAAATTCAAGGAGTTCAATGTAAAATGGAACTAGACACAGGCTCCGCTGTGTCCATCATCTACATTGGAACTTTTTGGCATGTTTGCAGCCATAGTAACAGATAGGTCAAGCTATGACTATCTAATATCCTACTTACCGACTTCCAGAATTCCAGAGTGGGGGTCAAGGGCGAGGCCACACTTGCGGTGAAGTTCAATGGGTTTTCAGGCCCGCTAGATGTTGTTGTGGAAGATGGCCAACGAACGAGCCTCATAGGGCTCGATTGGTTCGATGCATTGGGCATTCAGGTCATGGCATTCACCGGACTCAAACAACAGATTTGACTTCTGTCTGCAAGGAATTCGCAGATGTTTTTGGCCCAAGCTTGGGAGAGTACAAAGGCACTCCAACAGCTTTTAAACTTAATCCCCAGGTCGTGCCAATTCAGGTTAAGCCCCGCCGTGTGCCATTTGCACTAAAGCATAAAATCGATGCAGAGCTGGACAAGCTTGTTAATCAGGGGTTTTTAGAGCCTGTAGATAGTGGGGAGTGGGAGATCCCTATTGTAACACCACTCAAGGCCAATGGAGAGGTACGAATATGTGCTGACTACAAGTGTACCATTAACCGGGCACTACAGCAGCATGCGTACCCCGTCCCAGTCGTCAGCCATATTCTGGCGTCGTTGCAAGGTATTCCAGGGGTCTGCCCCTACTTCGATGATGTACTCATCGCCGGGGAACCCACAGAAGTTCTGGCTGAGCAGCTTAGAACCGTCCTTCAGCGGTTCCGCACTGCAGGAATTATGTCACTGCACGTTTTTTTTTTTTGTTCGTCAGAAAAGTTCATTTCTAACTGTACATTTCCCCTGTTCTCTGCACCTGTTGTGATAACTTATCTGGTAACCATAGTGAATCCCATATGACTAGCTATGTTATGGTTTCAGTCTGTTTAGTGCGCATGTCTAGAAGAAGTTCCCAGAGTTATTATCTGTATTGTTTTTCTTCACTTTGCTGTTACTGTCTGTTACGTTAGGATGAAGCTAGCTAGCTCTGTATAATATATATTTAGTTTTTATATTTTTGTAAGTAAAAGGTATTTAGTATGATTATGCGTCGTGTTTTTCTTGCCTTCCTGCAAGTGTATCATGCATTCTCTGAAGCACGGTCCGTCGCCCTCTACAAAGGTGATTTTTACCTTGACATTTTGGTATCGAGGATGGTTTGATTTATGTTTTTGGAGAAGCATGTTTCTGCGGCTGTTATCAGTTAGTTAGTGCTAGTGGGGCAGCGGTGATTAACTGCTGAAACATGTCAGGAAGGAAGCCACGGCTGGAAAGGAGTCTTTCTGTGGGGCAGCTCCCTTTGACTTTAAGAACTCCTATAGCTTCGGCCACACGTCTTGGAGAAGACGCGCCTGCTCCTGTCCACGATGCAAGGTCAGTCACTCCTTTTTCTACTTTTCCAAGCTCCCTGGCAGCTGTTTTTGAAAATGTTCGCACTCCAGGGGCTCAAGATGAATTTCAAAGGCTTGGAGTGAAACTTAAAGTTCAGCCGAAGAAAATTCCTTTTGCTCCTTCAAGCCCCAAGCAAACTATGCGAGATAGGGCTATGCAAGGCTACTGTGAACAAATTGGGTTTTTTGAAAGGCGTTTGCAGCAGGCAAAGAAATATGTGTCAATGGTTCAGCAATATGAAAGGAATTATGAGCATGAACCGGCCATATTGCCACACCCACAAGGAGAAGCCATATTGCCTCCTTCTTCCCCAAAGCTAAAGTCACGCCCATCATTGAGTGTCATGCAAGACGAATGGGAACCGGAGGCTCCTATGTCACATGATTATGGGCTGTCCCAAAGGACATACAGAGCCACAGTGATGCCTGAAGCAAATGTTATAGCACCATCTACTGGTGAAGCTGCATTAAGACATGAATTGGAGCTCTCACTCTCGCAATTGTCTATGGAGGAGTCTTTGCTCAGAGATACAAGATTTCTGCCATCATCTGAGGCTCCAGTCCCTGATGGTGCTAGGATTCCTGTTACTATTGCTTCTCCTGTTAATATTGCTTCTATGCAAGCCCCTCTACCTGGCAGAGCACAGCCATATGTAACCCACATGCAATTGCCACCGGGTTCTTATATGCGAAGGCCAGTGTCATCTGCAGATTATGCTAATGCACCAGCCCCAGCGCCAGTGCCTCCTGCTGGCCAGGGTGGAATAGCAGCTCAAAGACAGTCACAGCCAGCACCAAGACTACCGGCAGCTTCAATGCAACTGCCGCATGTCCAGAGACAGACGCCACTGGTGCCCCCTGCAGGTTATGGTCGGATTGCACAACCTGCACAGCCAGTACCTCAATTGTATTTTCCTCATCAAACACCTTCCATTGTACCACTGGCTGGTGACTCAAAATTAAAGAAGTCAGGACAGAATTACAGGGCATGGGTCAGTGAGGTTGGACTTTTGTTACGCAGAGAAGGTACTCACATGATGGTGTTTAATCCTCCTGCCCAGCCATGGACTCCTGACATATGGGACTTGGATAATAGAGCATGCACAACATTATTGATGTCAATGGACATTGAATTGCAGCTCACGTTTTCACAAGATGCAACTGCCCAACAAATTTGGACTCAGTTAGAGGCATGTTATCGGCCTACATCAATTGAGTCTACATGTTTGCTTTTGTCTGAGTTCCATGGTTCCAGATTAAAACCTGGTGAACATATTGGAGAACACTTAACTAAAATGAAAGGAATAAGAAAAGAACTGGGTGAAAAAGGCTATCCTATTGATGATTTTCAAATGATCAGCATTATCATCAATTCTTTGAATCATGAGTGGAAAGATGCTATTTCCAAGATTAATCAAGTGCCTATTGCTCAACGCACAGTGGATCATGTATGCAGGATCTTAGCCGAAGAAGAGGCAGTTATGCAAGCTGCGCCACATTTAAGGGAACCACCTGCATCAAGAGCTTCAGCGAGGCGTGCCTTCCGTGGAAGGACCTACGTTCCAAGGATGCCAAGATGCTACATCTGCAATCGTGTGGGACATGCCACCCGGGATTGTCCCCAACGAGTTCCAGCGCCCGTCACATACCAGCCCAGAGGAACAGATTCCAGAGGAGGCAGAGGTAGAGGCGGACGACAAGGTCGTGGTCGTGGTTCCAGGCGTGATCCACAAGCTCCACTTGCCACATTGGTTGTGACCAACGATCCACAGCCTCAACCAGAGTACGACAGACGACTTCTTTGGACTTTGGACAGTGGAGCAGCATTACATGTAACCTACAGAAAAGAGCTTTACACTGAGATGCACGAGCCTGAACCTGAACTTCGTGAGCTTTACTCTTTTTCCAATCATCCTGTTCAGGTCATGGGAAAAGGAACTGTCTACATTGAAGAGCTTGATGCTCTCATTCCAAATGTTTACTATGTTCCATCTGCCAGTAGTAATTTGCTTAGTCAGAGTCATTTGTCTAGGTTTTCTCATTTTCAGGTCCACCATCTTGAAAAAGCAAGTTATATAGTCAAAGACGGAGATATTGTTGCTGAAACCATGTTGATTGGTGGTGTTTATTACTTAAAACCAAAGCCTAAGCAGCAAGAGCAGGCAAGTATACAAGCTCCAAAAAGGAAAAGCACAGGCCCAGAGAGAGACGTCCCAGAGAGAGATCCTGTTGCTACTCCAAAGGTTCCTAATAATGATAAAAATACAAAAAAGACACAGGTTGCTCACAGCAAGCCTGGAGTTCCTAATAAAAATGCTAAAGTTGAGAATTCACTAACAGGTAAACCTTTGCATTCCAGGTGTATCCATAAGTGGCACAGAAGATTGGGTCATGCCAGTTTCCGTGTTCTGAAGAAGATGCCAGAGTTCGCAAGAGGTTTGGATCTAAAGGGGTGTAAGGTGTTCTTGGACTGTGCTGTCTGCAAGAAAGCCAAATCCAAGGCAGCAGCAATTCCAAAACGCGCTACACGCCTGTCAACACGCATTTTTGATTTGGTACACACTGACATAGTTGGTCCTTTTGCACCAACACTTGGTGGTAAAAGATATTTCTTGACAATCGTTGACAATTATTCTAGATATGGATATGTATATCCTATGAAAGAAAAATCTGAGACCTTTCAGATCTTTAAAGACTTTGCTAGTCTTGTCTATACCCAATTCGAGGTCAACATTGCCAGAATCCAGAGTGATCGCGGTGCTGAATTCATGTCTCAGCGTTTCCAGGACTGGATGCGTAAGAATGGGATAGTACATCAGACATCTGCTCCTTATACTCCAGCTGAAAATGGGGTGGCAGAACGCAGAAATGGAGTTCTGCAAACCATGATGCGTTGCCTCCTTGAAGATGCTAACCTCAGTCTTCCATACTGGGGTGAAGCTATCAAATATGCTAACCATATCGTCAACCGTACTTGGAGTAGTGTGATAAATCAGACCCCTTATTTCAAGTTGTATGGACACAAGCCTGATCTCTCACATCTCCATATTTTTGGTTCCTATGCTATGGTGAATATTCCTTTAGCCCAAAGAAAGAAAGGGGGTCCTGCAGCAAAAAGGATGAGATTTATGGGCATTGATGATAATTCAAAATGGAGCAAATACATTGACTCTCATCATGTTATTGTGGTTTCACAATCTGCTACTTTTGAGGAAGATGCGGACTGGTCCAGGATTCATTCTAACGATCCTGGAGTTTATTTTCCTAGAGATGATGTTGCTGATGCCACACAACCTGATCAAGAATCACAGGAGAATGTTCCTTCCACGAGTTCTTCTCAACCTACTGTTCCGTCTTCGCAAGCCGCCGATGTTGCTGCTGGCGACGATGAAGACGAGGACGACACAGAAGAAGAATGGACGGTTGGCCCGAGACGTTCCAAGAGGTCCACAAAGGGAATCCCTCCAAAACGGTATTCGTGGCAAGTAACAAAAACACCTGTACCTTTGATTTGTAATGTTACACTTCCACCTGAGAAGTTCACACAGATCAAACATCTCCCTGAATCAGAACAAGATAAATGGTTTGGGGCAATGCAGGCTGAAATGGACGGTTTAAGAAAACTCCAAGTGTTTACACCTGCAAGCCCTCCAGCAAACAAGAAAGTTATTGGTACTCGATGGGTCTACAGGATCAAAAAGAAGCCGAATGGTGAGTCGTTGTACAAGGCCAGACTCGTAGCCCAGGGTTTTGCTCAACGTTATCCTGAGGACTATACAAATACATACTCACCCACAGTGCGGACTGAAAGTGTGAAAATTGCTTTAGCCACTGCAACTATCCTTGGCCTAGAGGTTTTCCAGTTCGATGTTGAAACGGCTTATCTTCACGCTGATCTTGATGAAGACATCTACGTCAAAGGTCCTCCAGGTTTCAGACAGCAAGAAGGGGATACCTGGTTTCTACACAAAAGTCTTTATAGTCTGAAACAGTCTGGTTTAATGTGGTACTTATGTCTTTCTGACAAACTAAATTCAATGGGCTTTATTAAGTCCGAAACAGATGAATGCGTGTTTACCAAAAGATCCGGTAATAGGTATGAGATAATTCTTGTTTATGTCGATGATATTGTTTATATTGGTCCAAATAAGCAGATGAGTGAGGTTTTTGCTAAAGCTTTACAAAAGTTTTTCACATTGAAGTCTTTAGGGTGTATTAACACTTATTTAGGTGTTCAAATTGCCAAAACTCAGAAGGGGTTTAGTCTCACACAAGGAGAGAAGATTGAACAACTGTTACATCACTGTAACATGGAGGACGCTAAGCCTGTGAGTATACCCATGCAAACTGATTTTCACATTTTGGCACATGAACCAAGTCCTGAGTTCGAAGATCAAACACTATATCGCTCAGTCATTGGGTCGCTTCTATATATTAGTAGTTGGACTAGACCCGACATTGCACTTAGTGTTAATCTTTTATCACGACACGTAGGCAAGGCAAAACAGTTTCATTGGACATGTGTTAAAAAGTTATTGAGGTATCTAAAACACACAAAAGACATGAAGTTGTTGTTGGAACCCACACATACTGACTATGCAGAGTTATGTTGTTATGCAGATTCAGATTGGGCGAGTGATAAGAAGTCACGAAAAAGTACATCAGGTTACATGATGTTCTTAAATGGATGTCCTGTTTACTGGCATGTGCGTAAACAGAATTTTGTTTCTTGTTCCTCTACAGAAGCTGAGTATGCTTGTGTGTCTGATGCATGCAATTCTTTAACCTGGTTTGATACTCTAGTCACAGATATCTGGACACATCCGATTCGACCAATCACAGTAATGGAAGATAATGAATCTGTGGTTTATATTTCTGAAACACGTTTTACAGGTTCAAGGTCCAGACACATTGACATCCGATATCAAAACATAAGGCAACTGGTTAAACAAGGTTTTGTGACGTTACAGTATGTGCCTACACGTGATCAAATTGCTGACATGCTGAACAAACCACTTCCTACAGCCCAGCATGAGTATCTGCGTGAGAAGATGTGCCTTACCTGAGTCTTCACTTTGCTGACGAAAGAAGGGGAATGTCACTGCACGTTTTTTTTTTTTGTTCGTCAGAAAAGTTCATTTCTAACTGTACATTTCCCCTGTTCTCTGCACCTGTTGTGATAACTTATCTGGTAACCATAGTGAATCCCATATGACTAGCTATGTTATGGTTTCAGTCTGTTTAGTGCGCATGTCTAGAAGAAGTTCCCAGAGTTATTATCTGTATTGTTTTTCTTCACTTTGCTGTTACTGTCTGTTACGTTAGGATGAAGCTAGCTAGCTCTGTATAATATATATTTAGTTTTTATATTTTTGTAAGTAAAAGGTATTTAGTATGATTATGCGTCGTGTTTTTCTTGCCTTCCTGCAAGTGTATCATGCATTCTCTGAAGCACGGTCCGTCGCCCTCTACAAAGGTGATTTTTACCTTGACAAATTACATTAAGGAGAGACAAATGTAAGATTGGGGTTCCGTCCACAGAATTCCTTGGGTTTAGAATCGATGCCAAGGGCATCCATCCTGCAGAGTCAAAGCTGAAAGTGATTCAGCTAGCACCAAGCCCTAGGTCCAAAGGAGAGCTTGAAGCCTTCTTGGGCCTCCTGAATTTTTATTATTCATTCCTCCCCAAAAAGGCCGCAGTGGCAGAGCTGCTACACTGGCTCTTAGACAAAAACTCCCCATGGCAGTGGACCAAGCTCCATGAAAGGAGTTTTCAGGCAGTCAAGGCGTAGTCCTTGAACTCAGTACTCACGCACTTTTAATGAAAAGCTGCCAGTTTGCATCGTGTGTGATGCGTCCCCATACGGGGTTAGAGCTGTGCTGAGTCACTTGGCAGATTGGAGACAGTCACCCATCACCTATTACTTGAGGACTTTGTCCTCAGTGGAGCGCAACTATGTGCAAATCGACAAAGAGGCCTTGGCCATATAAATAGCTGCGTAACAGCTTCCTTGTTGCTTCTGTTCTGTTTGACCTTCAATAAAGTGTTGCTCTTTTGAACCTTCCGTCTTGCTCAATGCCTGCAAAGAACCAGCTACACAACAATTGGTATACTTATTATTTGCCTTATCAAATAAATGTTGCACTTTTCTGTTTATTTCAAATCCATAGCCATTTGCAGTAAAACATTAATACAATTAAAAGAGAAATAAAAATCAATGTTAAACAATTAACCATTAAAAAAACTTGATGAAGGGGGTGTTTTTTAAACATCTCTGCAAATATTTGGCATGCTTTTAATTTTTTTAGGAAATGAATTCCAAAGCCAGGGATCAGCTCAGAAAAAAGCAATGGGGCATCTTTCCTGTGAATCAGGGAGATTCACAGAGGGAGAAGGGTTCCACAGATAATCCATTTTTAAGCACTTAATGTTTTGAAGGCTATCACATAAAGAGGTCTTGTTTGCTGGATTATGTCTGAGAAAGCTGTTTAGCCAGTAATTTAGCAGATTTCTGTTATATCAGCTAACTCTTGCTTGAGGAAATAGATTTTATTGAGATACTGGCTTTATTCACTACATACTTGTGGCATACTATTTAAGGGCTGAACTAAGAACAGGTTCAGAAATGGAATTTCACTAAGTAACTTTGAGATAGGGTGTCCACAAGTTGTAGTCAAAAAAAGTCAGGATGGTGACTGCAATTGTGCAATTGAAACTTTGGTTTTTAATGTGTGGTTCCCTCTGCATTGGGATGTTCTCTCTCGGCCCAGCCTCACTCACAATTGTTCTGCAGATCAAAATAAGGGAGAACTTCACATAAACTGGCTCAAGCTTTTGAACATTAACAGATAAATAGCACAAATAAACAAATAACAAATAACTAGAATTGTGCTAAGACATAAGTTGCTGGATTTTGGCTTAGCTTATTGGGTTAATATCACTACAATTTTGTAAATCAGTACAAGCAGTCCTTAACTTACAACTGTCACTGGGCCTGGAATTATGATCATAAGTTGTTGTGATTGTAAAGCAGGTCACAATGTGTCTACATCTGATTTTATGACCTTTTTTGCACCATTTGTTAAGTGAACACAGCAGTCCTTAAGCAAATCCATTTTATCCAATAGGCATTTTTATCTATTTTTATTTGAAAAAAAGATTAAAAAGCAAACTCAAAAAAACCTTCAAAATGAAAGCAAAAAAACAAGATATTAAAAAGTGCATTAAAAAGAAACCCAGTACATACTTTATTATCCCCCCAGCTGAATACTGATTAATAGGTAAAGGTAAAGGTTTCCCTGCACATGCGTGCTAGTCGTTTCCGACTCTAGGGGCCGGTGCTCATCTCCGTTTCAAAGCCGAAGAGCCAGCGCTTGTCCGAGGACGTCTCCGTGGTCATGTGGCCGACATGACTAGACGCCAGAGACGCATGGAACGCTGTTACCTTCCCACCGTAGTGGTCCCTATTTTTCTACTTACATTTTTACATGCTTTTGAACTGCTAGGTTGGCAGAAGCTGGGACGAGTAACATGCGCTCACTCTGTTACGCGGCACTTGGGATTCGACCCGCCAAACTGCTGACCTTCTGATCGACAAGCTCACTGTCCTAACCCACTGAACCACTGCGTCCCTTTTATGTTTATAATATTTATACCAATAATGACAGATGTTTATGTTACCTATTTTCTAGTACTAACTCTCATAAAATATTTTGACTGTAATAATTTTGGAAAAATACTGGGGGTAGTTTATATAATGTAACCTTGTGTTGCTTTCAGTTAATAGAAACGGTGGGGATTCACTCAGTCTTCTAAAACAGGGATCCCTAATCCCTGGGCTGTGAGCCACTATTGGGCTATGGCCTATTGGAAGTGGGCCCTGTGAGCGGTGGGTTGGCGGGCCGGTGCATGCGCAGCTCGGCTTGTGTGGGTGGCAGGCTAGCGCGCAGCTCAACTTATGCAATTCGAGCTGTGCGTGCATGCACGGATGCACCTGCCCGCCACTCAGGCAAGTTGAGCTCACACAGCCTGGTTCTGTCCTCCCCTCCCACCTGGCTGCTAAGCCACAAAGATGGGTGGTATATCAACCTAACTAAATAACAGTAAATCAGAACAATTATAGCTGAGATAAACGTGAGCATCTAGATGGAGTTTATGCCCTTTCCTTTTTCATAGCACAGTAGCGAAACCTAGAGAACTCTCATAACTTCATAGTCAAATTCAAGCTACAAGCTTTGACTCAGATTAGGACTGGCTCTCCAGGAGATGCCTGTATAGCCTGTTATTTCTTTCTGGCTCATGATTCATTCACGTTATTGGGAAATTTGTCACATTGCATGAATCCCACCTTTCACTGACAATTTCATTGACCCTGGCAATCAAAGGAAACCTTGCAATCTCCAAATATAGAATTCATTCTGTTCAGATACATACAAGGATATTCTGAGGAGGCCTGAATTCACCAACTTTGAAAATGCTTGCCCTGGGGGCATACACAAAGTTGAATGTATACCAGTTGTTCCTGCTTTGATCGGCAAAGGAGCAGCACCCCTAAATGGGGCTCTGCAGAAGAAAGCATTGGAGCAGGCAAAGAGGAGCGAGTTGGAAGGCTTTTGGAGTTCAGCTTCCTCTCAATTAGGTTCCAAGGTATTTAGTCCTCTTGTATGAGGGCAAAGCAAAATGCAATATAAATAACTACCAACGTAATGCAATCTGGACGAGGATGGCCTGCAGGGGGTGCAGGTTAGGTTTTTTTGCACACACAGAGACACTTTCTATTACAGAGGAGCAATTTATCAGTAGGATTTTGCTGGTTCCAATATCTTAATCTATTTTTTAGTTTAACATAGGAGAAACATTCCCAACAGATCTAAGAAACAGAAAAAGATACAATTAGTCCTTCTTCTCCCCCCCCCCCGGCTTTTTTTTTTTTTGAAAATAATCTTCTGTGTTTATGAAGCATGCAATATCAGCTGTGGTACCTGAATACAAACATCTTTAACTTTGAAAAAGAAAAACCTCCAGCACAGTCCAAGATTTTTAGTTTGGTTCAAGATTAAAATAACTTCATCAAACTCTGTTTCTCTATATTTAGAACATTTGTCATACAGGCCAATACAGGTAGTCCTTGATTTGAAAGCATTTGTTTAGTGACTGCTTGAAATTACAATGGCACTGAAAAAAGTGACTTATGACCATTTTTTCACACAACTGACTCACATTTATGATGGTTGCAATGTCCTGTGGTCATGTCATCCCCTTTTGTGATCTTCTGATCAGCAAAGTCAGTGGGGAAACCAGATTCACTTAACAACCATTTTATTTATTTATTTATTTATTTATTTATTTATTTATTTATTTATTTATTTTAATTCCATTTATATCCCGCCCTTCTCCGAATTATTAATTTAACAACTGCAGTGATTCACTTAACGTATGTGGCAAGAAGTCATAAAATGGGGCAAAATTCAGTTTACAAATTTCTCACTTAGCAACATAAATTTTGGGCTCAATTGTCGTACGTTGAGGACTACCATATTATTTTTCTTTCCATTTCAATCTGTGACTGGAATTCTGATGCTTTATGTAACCAAAATGTTACATCAAACACTGCAGTCGACGTGGAGGAATCTTGAAGTAAAAGTACTTTGGGAGGGAGAAATTAGGAGAATGGGGCCTGTCCATCTTAATGCAAATAACCCTCATATATGAGAGCCAATTGGGCATAGTGCTTCAATCTGGAGACCAGGACCTCCTTCAGGCATAAAATCATTTGGGACTTTGAGCCAGCTACTTTGTTTCAGCCCAGCCCACCTCATACGGTGGTTGTGGTGGGGAAAAACATTACGTACCTTGAAATGAACAAAATAAAAGTGTGTGTGTAGGGGGGAAAACTCAAAAGAGATTTTGTTTTCATTTTACCCAACTTATTTTTTTTTACTGTACTTCATCCATAAATGACTTCCTTATCTTGTCCCTGAAAACTCTACAAATTGCTTTTATAACTATACAAATTTTTATATAAACTGAATACAAGCTCTGCTGAAGTGAGATCTTCTTTAGTGTTTCACTAAATCAAAAGCATGATTAAAACGGCAGAGGCATGACAACAAATACACATGGATATAATTTACAGTGTGTGCAGCAAATGCATAATACAAGTATTCACAATGCCAATAGCTGTGGCTTCCACTGAATGTGGAGAACCATAATTGGCAGGAGGGCAGTGATCTAATTTACTAACAGTGTCAGGATTCAACCCTGCGAAATTTGTCTAAGACAATCAAGCAAGCTTAATTTCATCTCTGTTCAGTTATGTAGGATATATTATACTATAAAGTACATATGAAAGAAGCTTAAGGATATTATTTTGCAAATTGCAGAGATGATGATTAAGTCACTTATTTATTACTATTATTGAAATTGTATTTCAGTGAGTAACCATTTTATAAATGATTAGCTTTCCATGTTTCTTTTTGTTCTTTAGAGTTTAGACCAGGGGTCAGCAACCTGAAACAGTGAAAGAGCCACTCAGAACCGGTTCCCTCACAAAAGGAAAAACTGGGAGACGCAAAAAAATGTGTGCGCATGTGCGTACATGCGCGCATGCGCAGAACAGGGTTTGACTGAAGAGTGGAGCCAAGGCGAGATATGCACCTACCCTGCATATTTGAATTGATTGGTTGAACTTTTTTAGTCCCACTTTTTTTTTTGGACTGCACATGGCAGAGGACTGGGAGCCGCAGGAGACGGCTGAAAGAGCCACATGCGGCTCCGGAGCCACGGGTTGCAGACCTGTGGTTTAGACCTATACCTCTTGCAATGAAGAAAAACAATAATGAAAAATAGTGTTCTGACTACAATTAACATTTTTTTAGTTTGGTCTGATCTAGATGTTTCTAGATACTTCTCATACTTTTTAATGCCAATCAGCACATCTAACAGAATCAAAGAGATCAGAAGCTTCTATGATCAACAGAAATCCCACCAAAGTAATTCCAAGATCTAAAATTGTAACTACTGTAGAACAAATATTCTATGCATCCAACAGCAGTCTGCAAATGGCTTGCGGTGAGACTTTAATTGGACGTAAGACAGTCAAGGAAAGGGAAAAAAATGCAGAAATCAGGAAAAAAATCTAAATGCAGTGATATCAGTAATAATTAAGAATCTCGGATGAAACAATGCCAAATAATCGTGTCTCAAACAGTGAAAATGCAAACTATGACTATTCTCAAGCAGAGAACTGTTACAAGTGCCCTAACTAGGAAATGGGGGAAGATGGGAGGATTGTCCCAAAGGATAAATAGCAGAGGCACTAATAAAAAATCCAAACAAAATCTGGCGGTGCATAAAGTTCATAAAAACAGAAAGAATGAACAAAGATAAGAAAGGACAAAAAACGCCAACAGTTTTATGAGCCTTTTTCCTAACCTAGAGTGAAAGTTCCCTGAAACTTCTCTATGGAAATCAACAGAACAATCAACAGAAGGCCAAGAATATTTAAAGCCATGCCCTCAAAGAATGTAACTGGTGGGTTCGGAAGTGTCTCAAAGATTATTCACAGTTATTCATAGCTGATCCTTAATTTTTTAAAAGACATGTTTTCCTGTAACCTTCATGATGGGGACTTTGTAAAATTCACTCTTTTGTTCTCATTTTCTCAGCTATGTTACTTTTGCTATAAATCTTACTTTGCAAAAGCATGATTCTAAAATTACATGTCTTATCTTTAGAAAAGACTACGCAATAGGCTTTGAATCTGAAAGGTTATCGCGACAAAATCTGAACAACGTAAAGGTTGTATCAACCAAAGCATCTAAAAAAACACAAAAGAAAAATTATTATCTGAAAAATGGTATGAAGGGATTCTTTAGGTTAGTTGTTTTTCAGCTCTCATTCTGTAGAAAGACTTTTTATATATATATTCTGGTTTTAACTGTGGCACGTACATCTGAGTTTATTAACAAGAAATAAGATATTTCTGTTCAGGGAAACTGATTAAGAACCTACCCTGAAAAGAAAATAAATGGAATAAAGAATTTCCAATAGTTTTACAATATAAACTGCTCCTTCTTCACTGGGTGGTTTTTGTCTATGCTGGGGGAAAGGGTTTTTTTGCAGGGGTTGGTTCTCTTTCATACTCTCTAAAGTTTTATGAAACTTTCATACTCTCTAAAGTTTTATGAAACTACTGGGAGAAGTCATCCAAAGGCTTCAGGTGCAGCAGTATCATCACTGTTGGGGAGATGCTATCCACACCTTCCGTGACTGATCTGTGGACATCAGTGTTACCTCTGGATGAGCAACCACTACCCATGGAAGACAAGTTCATAATTTATGAGTTCTTCTGGACTCGTGGCTCCTGACTGAATAGGTGGAAGTCCTGGTGAGAGGGCTCTCTGCTAGCTGATGTGCCAATTGCTACCCTGCAGCGCAGGAGGACCAAGTTACAACAACTCATGCCCTCGTTACCATCCAGTTAATCTACTGAAACAATTCCCCCAAAAGATTGATTACTTAGAAGCTGCACATGGTCTGGAATGCAGTGGCACCATTTCATAGTGCTGTCACATCTCCTCCCTCAGCAAAACATTCCTGAAGTCTTTAGTCTTTCATTATATGAATGGGGTTTAGATCTTTCTATCCTATCGCAATTCTTGTCCTTTCTTTTATAAGTGTATTTTTCCTGCCTTTCCCTTTTTATTTATCTATTTTCATCCTCCATTCATTTTTTTTATTCTGTCCTTTTTTTGGAAATAAACTATACAAAGTTGCTCAGGAGTCTGCCTATTGTCAGTGAGAAAGTTCTCCAAAACTGAGTGGAACAAGACCAATTTTGCCAAGGGAATCATAGTGCTGGAAGGGACCTTAGAGGACTTCTTGTCCAAGGCAGGGAGACTGATCAAAGTTAGACCGAGTTCAAACATTGGTTGGAGATGGCTAGGGAGGTTGTCCAAATGCATACTTGTAAGAGAGGAAGTTGGACAACAGCCTAGAAAGTTGCTATTTGCTCCTTGCTAAACTTTTTCATTCCCTTTTCCCTCCAGGTCAAATGAGCTAATGTAGAGCAGATGCAGCCTGCCTCATGCTCCACAGGCCATACATAAACACTGCTTGTAAAGGGGCTGAAAAAAATTCCAGAAGCCATGCTTTGTGTGCTCTCCCCAACCCTTAAAAATATGAATAGAATCTTCTGAAGCTCCCTTTATTGAAATTACACAGCCAAGGAATTTTGCTCATTTCTTGAAGCTTTAATAAAGCAGATGAATAAAATGTAGTATTTTTTTTAAAAAAATAAGAAAATGAAATGCTGCTTTGTTGGCTATATAAAAACAAAAGATTTTTTTTTTGGCAAACGGAGTTATTTTAAGAAGAAAAATTCTTATTTCTTTGTTATCAGAAATGACCAAACATTTCATGCTGATTTTGGGGGTGGGGACGACACATAAACCCAATTTTGCAAAATAAATATTGATATATAACATAAGTTTATGATTGCAAACACTTTTCCAGTGCAACCTGGCTAGTATACTCCAGTCAAGGGAAAAAAAGATATTTCCAGTGCCAGCCATCTTTTCTGCAGTAATATATTGCATGTGAAGAGGCAGCTTCTTTTTCTTGATTTAAACAATGTCCACCCTGAAGTTGTTTACAGCCCTCTGTAAAGCACATGACACATGTCAATTTAAGTTCTTCCCTGCAGGTATTCAATTCATCAGTGCTGCAGCAAGAAGTTGGTGGCTACATTAAGATCATTATTAGAAGCTCTCAAAGCTTCCAAAGCATCTACTCGAGAAAATCCCATTTCCATGAGCCGGGCAACCTATGGAGAAATAAGAGAGGGGGGGGGAATATGAAAATTCATGCTAAACAGCCAACACAGCAACATGCTTTGAAGAACTGATTGTGAACAGGTCGATATAGCTATAACCTAGCCAGTAACATTAGTTTTTTTTTCTTGTAATGAAATATATTAAAGTTAATGCAACTGTTTATCAAGCAGCACAGAGACTCATGAGACTCCACCTCCATTTTAGGTGGATAAACTGCTCTGCTGACAATACCATCTCCTGTATCAGCACTGCTTCTCATGTTAAGAAACTAGACTTAATAGTTGTGTTATCTACGTATCATAGGACTAGTAATACACTTTCTTGATTAGTGCAATAGAAAAGATTTATGTCTTATGGGAAGGACCCACGTGCAACTCTCATAATGACCCTATTTCTAGACGTTGGTGTTGTAAGGGGAGACACAGTAGTCTGAGACGTCACCAGTACAGGAAAGAGGAACACTGCAGTGCTGCTTAGATTGTCTGTCAGGGTAATGCAAAAATTCAAGCCACGGTTTTCAAGAACGTACCAAGTTATGGCAAGGAGCAACAATCAGGTTTTCATATGGATATATTGATAAATATTTCTCTGGCTATAATATTTATGGCAGCAAACAATATCTGAATTTGCTTTGAGAACACAACTGTTAAAAAATCCTGAGACCTGGGGAAATCCCTTTAAAATTTCCAAGCTTGGCACATGACAACTATCATACGATAGCAGAGTCATAAACAGAGCAAGTGTTTGTTTTAGGCATCAGCATAATTTTTTTTTCAGTTTGCTTAAGAAACCTGGGTACTTTATTTTGGATATGTATAAAAGGAATCAGAAAAAAAGGGCTACTGAATGTTTCTCTATAATTGCCAGTATATTCAGAAGGAGAGGAAATGAAAAATGGAAGGGGGGAAAAAAAAGACAGACGGACTCACAAAATTAATTGCATGGGGCAGCCATCCATGCTATTCAACACAGTAACATCTGGGTTGGCTGGGCAGGGGCACTATGAGCAGCCCACCAATCAGCCTATTCTGCATTGTAGAAACAAAAGAACCCAAAAGAGTCAATATGGTGTAGCATTAAGGTGTTTCCTTAGGAGTGAGAAGATCCAAATCCAAGTCCACCTTAACCATGGACACACTGAGGCCGGGCTACTGTACTGATTCCCTTTCAGCTCAGTCTATCTTACTCCATTCTGACCTCTTGAAAGAAAGAGAGGAAATCAAACCAAATCAATAAGAAGGGAAAGAGCAAAAGCTGGAGCCATCCTTGCTGTGTTCTGCTTTTCCTACTATTCCTTCCCCCAAATTTATGAGATGATGTAATGAAGCAAAACAGATCTCTTTTTAATTTTTTTTTCAGATAGTTCAGTGTTATTGGACATACTGCCCCAAATCTTAACAACCTACCTATCACAACATGAATATTGAAATCTATTGCTGAATTCCTGACTTGGCTCAGATTTACTAGGCAAATCCATGGTGGGGATTTGGGGAAAACCTATTTTAATACTAAGTTTGTGAGCTGCTACAGTTATAAAAACAAATCACGAGCTTTGTTTCCAAGAATGCCAATATGAAAAACTTGCAACTCATTTCCTGATGTTCCTCAATTTGTTTTAAAAATAAGATAGTGCCATCTTCTTGGAAGGTTGTTTGGAAATTCTGTAAGTTGATAATTCCAGAACAGCCACCTCTGTGATTATTAAAATCTAAAACCTTCAGTTTTTATATTTAATAAGAATTTATTTCAGTTTTAAGAGATTTTTATTAAACCTTCTAAAACCTCTTTTTAACATATATAGTTCCAATTCCATTTTCTCATTTTGTGATGAAGAATGGATAATTCTCAAATGGAAAATGTATTTTTAAATGATTCAAAATTTCCCGAAAGACAATATGAGTCTTTTCTTTAAAAAGTTTTAAAGAACAGAAAATGATCGGTATTTGTCACTGTCTTCAAGTTTCATTTTCTCCAATTACAATAATGAATCAGAGGGACAAGTGAGACAGGGAAGCCCCCGAGTCAGATAATCTAGAACTAATTGCCAGATTGCCATTTTGTTTTTAGGAAGTTCATGTCCTAGGGCTCTGTGTTCAGCTTTACAAGAGGCTTCCAGCTGAATAAACCCTGAGAATCTAAATAAGGCTTCCTTCACTGTCCCAGCTAACACCAAGGAACAGTCGACCCTCTCCCAAGTTTCAAATGCAAAACTTCATTGTATATTTTTATGAAAGAATGGAAATATAGCTTGCTTATTTTTCTCTTTCCTTCCCCCTCATACCTCTGTGTACTGGGTCTGCTAGAATATAATATATTTAAAGAGAAACTTACCCATATGTGTATAATCATAATAAAAAAATAAGTGAACAACTTTAAATAAAGTTCTTAGATACCTCACATATTTTGATGTTGCCATTTGGAATAATTGCTATCTTTCTTTTTTTTTATAAGTGACTAGGAGGGTAAATATTTCTACGTGATACCTTCCACAATTCTCAGTCCATTAAATGCACAATTAATTTTCCTTTCAACACAAGGTCTTGAAAGCAGGTAAACTTTAAAAAATACCCTCTAACTCAGGGGTGTCAAACTGCCAGCCCGTAGGCCAGATGCATCATAGCGAAACTGCGCCCACCCCTTTGCCGGCAATGGCAAAAAAGTCACGATACGTTGAGACACGTCACGCGACGTTACGAGTTTGACACCCCTGCTCTAACTGAAACTCCTATTTCTGAATGTACAAAGTAGATGGAACATTTAAAGAAGATACTGTTCCAGCACCTGAAAATATAATGCACAATTCAATGATACATTATCTGGCAGTTTAGATGTATTCTTATTGTGAGTACTAGGCATACAGTACAGTGGAATAATTCATGCTGTATAATGTGTATGATTCATTCCCTATATTTAGTGAAGAGATGTCATGTGAATAAGGTATATGCAGTTACTCATATATTATAGTACTGAGCAGTGAGCATGGAAAGCTGTTAATGTGCTTAAGCTTAGCAGAATCATGAGTCTAAAATACTGTGGTTTTTTTCTCATAAAAAGCAGATGTTACCTGTTCTTCAGAAACTTGAGCTGGAGGCTGTCCCTCATGCACAGTTGGGTGATTATCCAAATAATTTGCATTAGGTCGGTGACGTAAAGGAGGAAAGAAACGATTCCAATTAACCATTCCACCCTACAATGAAATATTTTCACATTGGTCTTAAATACAAAAAACACAGTTGAGTATGAATTAACTTTCAAATTAACAACTAACAGCAAATTATAGGAATTATGTAAAAATGAATAATTAAAGAAATTCTGCAAAAATTCAACCATAGAACCAACCTTTCTAGGAGCCAGTGGAAGTTCCCTACACTAAGTTCATGGTTGATTCCTTCTTTCACTGTAGATTTGGTTTGGTTCCTTCAGCTCTGAAGGACTGGCCTATAGAATGCATAAATCTTAGGTTCCTTACATCTGACCATTAAACTCTCCTGTTTTCAGAAAGTTTTCAATCTTGGTATCTCGGTATGCTTCATCTTTGGTTTTCAAGCTTCTATGACAGTACTTTCAGCATTTGGGAGTAAGTAATCCTCAACGTATGACCATAATCGAGCCCAAAATTTCTGATGCTGTGAGACATTTATTGAGTTTTGCCCCATTTTACAACCTTACACTCATGATTGAAGCTTAAAACACCAAATTTGGGATATATATTTAACACAATAACACAAGCTTATCAGCTTAGCAGTTCAGTATTGTATTGCCACCCAACTTCCATTAAAATCAATTAGGGGATATGTTATTTTGAAGGTGCTAGAAAAATATAAGTTCCTGTTTTTCAGCAGAGTAACTCATTCAAAGAATCTCATTTTAATGTTGTTTTTATGTTTGTTCCCCTTGGGTGATAAATTTAAATAATCTGGTAAACTAGTCTATATCTTTGCTAAATTACTAAAAAGCATTATGCGTAAGCATAATGAGCAGCTATGTAATCTTTAATGATTTCTAAGAAACATACACTAGCCTGTAATTTTTATTTTTATAATCACAGCCCAGCATTTTGTACAATTATTATATTAGGTTAAAAGATTCAAATTAAAAAACATAAGCATTTTTAAAATCAATTAAAGGAATAGTTCACTAAATGTTTTAAATGCAAATAACTGAATACTAATGAAATAACATAATAAAGACTAGCATTTCTTTTTTCATTTTTAAAACAGTGGCAATTATAGAGGTCATCAACTTTAAAACAGTTGGTTTGATTTTACTTGAGATTGGAAATTATCTAAGGCACAGTTCGCATGATAAAGTACTATCAAGATACAATGTCAACACTGCAATTGGTATGATAAAGAAAATTAATCATTTGTTAAATTTCTTGATGACTCGGCAAGAAACTTTAAGATTAAATTAAAGACACCAAAACTTGAATCAATTAGGTTTCTTCTAATTAGAAAATAATTAGAATAATTAGAATTAGTTTGGCGGGTCGAATCCCAAGTGCCACGTAACAGAGTGAGCGCCTGTTACTCGTCCCAGCTTCTGCCAACCTAGCAGTTCAAAAGCACATAAAAATGCAACTAGAAAAATAGGGACCACTACGGTGGGAAGGTAACAGCGTTCCGTGTGCCTTTGGCGTCTAGTCATGCCGGCCACATGACCATGGAGACGTCCTCGGACAAGCGCTGGCTCTTCAGCTTTGAAACGGAAATGAGCACCGGCCCCTAGAGTCGGAAACGACTAGCACGCATGTGCGGGGGAACCTTTACCTTTAATTATAAAAATAATTATGAAGGAATTCCAGCAACTGCTATTATGTATCAAATGTGAACTTTATTTATACTGAAATCAAGATTCAAATTCTTGGCTCTTTTTCTTCTGTGAAAGTGATAGAATGAAATAGAAGCTACTCTCTTTCAAGTGAAGGGTTAGGGTTAGGAAAGGCTTCTGCATTTCTCTTGTTTTGGTAGTGAACTGAACTGATGTCAGCTGTTTGCTTATTAGCGCATGAGAACTTGCTCTCACAGCTGTAGACAAAAAATATAAGATGTATTGTTTTACTCCTGCGCTAAGTGGCCAATGAAATAATTTAGAGTACTTAAATTGTATTCTCTTATGATAACTGGAGAATGGTCTTATCTTGAAATGTAAAAATCCTGACTGTCTTCAGATGTTGCTGAATTACTATGCCCAATAGTTCATTGCCAATGATGATAAGTGCTCGAAAATATAGTTCAGATTCTACAACCCTTACAGATTCTACAACAACACAGGAATCCCTGTTCTTTAATTCTGTGTTGTTTTTGTTTTTCACTGTCTGTCTTGTGATCTGTAGCTAATTGGAATGTAAATATGCTGCCTCATTTCAAAATTCCAACACCTTTAGAGAGATGTTAAATAACATGTCATTAATAGATCCCCCAAATACATTCTCATTGTATCTCCAGATATGTGACAAATAAGGAAGGATATTTCTCTTATTAGCACTGAGAGACTGCAGTTATATGCATCTGAACCTGTATGTGTGAAGTTGTGCTGTAAAGGTACTAACTCTATTTTTATCTCACATGTTTTTGTAAATTTCACTGTCACTATAACTCAAAATAATTTTCAGAAGCTTCCAAATTTATTAACTATATACAAGTAGTCCTCAACTTACGACTGCAATTGAGCTCCAAATTTACGTTATCAAGTGAGAAATTTGTTAAGTGAGTTTTGCCCCATTTTATGACTTTTCACATTTGTTAAGTGAATCATTGCAGTGCTTAAATTAGTAACAGTTATTAAGTGAATCTGGTTTCTCCATTGACTTTGCTTGTCAAAAGATCGCAAAGGGGATCACATGGCTCCAGAATACTGCAACCATCATAAATGTGAGTCAATTGTCACACATCCAAATGTAAATCATGTAACCATGGGGATGCTGCAACGGTCGTAAGTGTGAAAAATGGTCATAAGTCACTTTTTTCAGTGCCTTTGTAACTTCAAAAGGTCACTAAATGAAATGTTGTAAGTCAAGGACTACCTGTAATCTTGTTAGTTCAGTTCAGGCTTCATCAATCTGACTCTTTGGAGATGTTTACCATTACAAATCTCACTCTGAGAATGGTTATGTTGGCTGGATATTCAAATCATAAGTACCCAAAACATCAGTATGAGTCCAAATTGAGAAAGGTTTGTTTAGTGAGTCTGTCATGGCTAGAAAATATAATAGCCATACTGTTTTTCAAAAGGTTTAAATCAGATGTGTCCCACCCACCATATGCAGCCATATGCAACCCTGGACAGCTAGGAATGCAGACCACAAGATCATAAAAAATAAAGGAAGTGTGTTATTTATATATATTAACTTTAGTATGTGGTCCATGATAATTCCTCTTAACTCAATGCAGCCCAGACAAGCCAAAAAATGGGACAACCATGGTTTAAATGAAAAATGCTGTCCTTGGAACAAACTAAACAAGCACAAAGCACATTTTTTAAAAAAAAATGGATATAAGATAATGTTAAGAACAGAATGTTGTCACTGCTTGGATAGCATTTTGTAACATCCCCCCCCAAAAAGTCAGAAATAGTGAATGCTAAAAGCACTTTTGTGGCTGTGAATCCTGCTAGATTCATGCTTATTAATGCGACTAATATGTGGCACAACTGCAGCAAGCAAAATTACTATCACTTAAGAAGGTAGTTCACCACAAATTTAACAATAAAGTCACTTTAACACAATAAAATCACTATAAATCAAAATCAAAATCCAATCCAATCAAGCATAGAAGGATTAAGTAATAGGAAAAGGGAGTTGTTATTATTATTATGGCTCATTGCACAATCAACCAGATGTTCAGTCGGGATTTGGCATTTTTGTCTATTTATCAATTCCAACAACCAGGGATAGGCAGATCTGGAAATTTGATGGTGTTGCAGATATTGTCACAGGATGGAAGCTGTTCCAAGTAAAGCCGCCTTTTCCAATTGACTGATGATGAATTTGTCAATGACAATGGTGTTCAAGTGGTGCTCCAGTTGTTTTAGGATTGCACTGAAGGCACCTATTACTATTGGTACTACCTTTGCTTGCTTTTGCACAGTCATTCTATTTCTATTTGTAGATATTTGTATTTTGTTATCTTCTCCAGTTCTTTCTCTTCTATTTTGCTGTCTCCAGCATACTGCCATGTCCACTATCCGGATTTTTTTTGTATTTTTATTGACAATTGTTTACTCTGGTGTGTGTGTGTGGTGCCTGTCTGTTTGAATTCTAAAGTGCCAGAATTTTAGCTTCTTCCTTTTCTATGTCTTTCTCTATTTTATGGTCCACTTCTTGCTTGCAGGCAAATGATATTTCTTGCAGATCTTCCAATGCACCATTGTTGCCACTTTGTCATGCTATTGCTTATAGACAGTCTGGAAGATCTTACTGAAGGAGCTAACCAGGTGATCCAATGTTTCTTCAGCTTCTTTACATAGGAGGCACTTGCTATCTGTTGCTGTCTTCTCCATCCTGGTTTTGTATGTATTAGTTTTTAAGGTTTGGTCTTGTGCAGCCAGAATTAATCCTTCAGTCTTTTTCTTAAATTTTCCTGCTCTTAGCGATTGCCAGGTTATTATCTACTTTCCCTGCTACTTTTTGTACTGGCCATGTAATGTTTAATCTTTCATGCCCCCATTATGTTCTTCATTTTATCTTTCTTGTAGGCCAGTTTGGTCTCTCCAGTAGTCAGTGAGCCTTCCCGGTATACTAGCTTCAGTGCATCTTCTTCACTGTCCTTCAGATATTCTTCCAATGTTCTTTTTTCTTCTTCAACCATCTGATGTACTTGCAACATTCCATTCCCACATATTTTCCTTGGTAGGTAGAGTTTGTCAATGTCACTGTGAAGATGAAGGGCATGATTCATTGTCATTATTTCTCTGGTCTTCCTATCCTTTTAGTTCTGCTTCAGTCCAGTCCACTATTCCAGCTATGTATCTAATGATTGGAATTGCCCAGATGTTGATTGCCTCGATGGTATTTTCTCCACTTTAAGATCTTCTTCATTCTCTTGATGTATTCACTTCTAACCTTTCTCTTGACTTCAATGTGTCTGATATTGTCTGCTTGAAGTATGCCCAGGTACTTGTAATGAGCATCTTCATCCAGACTCTTGATGTTATTTCCATAGGGCATCTTGATTCCTTTAGTTTTCACTATTTTTCTCTATTTGATGGTGAGCGTGATGTATTTTTCCAGTCCAAACTTCACTGAAATATCTTGGCTGTATGTATGGACAGTATTGAGCAGTGATTCTATTTCAGATGATGTTCTTCCAGTTTCAAATCGTCCATGTAAAGGAGGTGGAATAGTCGGGAAGATATTTTTGATGTTTGATAACCATGACTTGAATTATTCAAGTATTGTTGACAGAGGTATCAGTGCAATGACAAACAACAGTGGTGGTAATGAGTCTCCTTGGAAGTGTCCTCTCTTGATGTTAACTTCTCCCATTCTATCACCATTGACTAGCAATTGTGACTTCTGTTGTACCATTGATCTCTCTCTCTCTACACACACATGTATACACACACACACACAGTGCATTCAGAAAATATTCAAACCCCCTTCACTTTGTCGATTTTATTATGCTACATCCTGATTCTACAGTTGGTGAAATTCATTTTTTTTCATTAATCTACACCCAATACCCCATAATGACGAAGTGAAAGCAGAAATTTAGGACGCGGTGGCTCAGTGGGTTAGGACACTGAGCTTGTCGATCAGATGGTGGGCAGTTTGGCGGGTCGAATCCCGAGTGCCGTGTAACAGAGTGAGCGCCTGTTACTCGTCCCAGCTTCTGCCAACCTAGCAGTTCGAAAGCACGTAAAAATGCAAGTAGAAAAATAGGTACCACTATGGTGGGAAGGTAACAGTATTCCATGTGCCTTTGGTGTCTAGTCATGCCGGCCACATTTATTTATTTATTTATTTAGTTACATTTATATACCGCCCTTTCCCTGAGGACTCAGGGCGGTTTACAGGGAATTAAAAAATCCAACATACAAAAGTTAAAAACCAATTTAAAAATATTAAATTGACCCTGTACACCTAAAAACCCCAATTAAAAATTTCTCCTCAGCCTGGGCCCGAGAGCTCAAAGAGCCAGGTCTTCAGGCCCCGGCGGAATGATCGGAGGTCGGGGGCAGTTCTCAGCTCCACCGGCAGCTGGTTCCAGAGGGCAGGCGCTCCCACTGAGAAGGCCCTATCCCTGGGTGTCACCCGCCGGCAATCTCTCACCGGCGGAACCCTGAGCAGACCCTCCCTGTGGGAGCGCACTGGGCGAAGGGCGTTTGATGCCGGCAGCAGGTGTTCCCTCAAATAACCCGGACCCAGGCCATGTAGGGCTTTATAGGTAATAACCAGCACCTTGAATTTCACCCGGAGGGCAACCGGAAGCCAATGCAGCTCGCGGAGTAGAGGTGTTACATGGGAGTATCGGGAAACCCCCATTACAACTCGCGCGGCCGCATTCTGCACCAGTTGAAGCCTCCGAGTGGTCTTCAAGGGCAGCCCCATGTAGAGAGCGTTACAGTAGTCCAAACGGGAGGTCACAAGCGCATGAGTAACTGTGCGTAGGGCGTCTCGGTCCAGATAGGGACGCAACTGGCGCACCAGGCGAACCTGTGCAAAAGCCCCCCTGGTCACGGCTCCTATATGGTCTTCAAAATTGAGCCATGAATCCAGGAGGACGCCCAGGTTGCGAGCCCTATCAACGGGGGGTAACACCTCACCCCCCATCATTAAGGATGGAATAACTTGGTTAACCCGAGATGCCGATATGCACAGCCACTGTGCATGACCACGGAGTCGTCCTCGGACAAGTGCTGGCTCTTCGGCTTTGAAACGGAGATGAGCACCGGCCCCTAGAGTCGGAAACGAATAGCACGCATGTGTGGGGGAACCTTTACCTTTACCTTTATAAATTTATTAAAAAGAAAGAACTGAAATATCATGTTGGCATAAGTATTCAGACCCTTTGCAACAACATTTGAAATTTAGCTCAGGTGCCCTCCCTCCCTCCATTTCTCTTGATCGTTGCTGACTTGTTTCTACACCTTGTAATTGACTTGTGATAAATTAAATTGATTGGACATGATTTGGAAAGGCACACACCTCTTTATATTATTATTATTATTATTATTATTATTATTATTATTATTATTATTATTATTATTTATTTGATTTGTATACCGCCCTTCTCCCTAAGGACTTTATAGAAGTCCTCACAGCTGATGATGCATACTAAGCAGAGCAAAAGCCATGAGGTCAAAGGAACTGCCTGCAGAGCTCAGAGACAGCATTATTGCAAGGCACAGATCGGGGAAGGCTACAATAAAATTTCTGCTGCACTGAAGGTTCCTAAGAGCACAGTGGCTTTCATAATTCTCAAATGGAAGACGTTTGGCATTACCAGGACTCTTCCAAGAGCTAGTTGCCCAATCAAACTGAGCAATTGGGGGAGAAGGGCCTGAGTAAGAGAGGTGATCATAAGAAATATTGTCATATTAATTAGTTTGAAATGGACTTGGAAGTGCTTATAGGTTGCAGTTTTAGAGTTTAATGTTTAGTATTAAGGACAATATGAAAGAATGATTGTTAAATGATAAGAAATTAAATATAGATATTAAATATGATTTAGAATTATGAAATAGAAATTGCTAATGATGATCTATGATGAAACGCAGATAGGGGAGACTTGAGGAAGTCACCTGAAAATGATTAGAAAGATTAAGAATAATGGAAGTTAAGTATTCTTTTTGTATTTTTCTTGATTGTATTGTTTATGTTGTTTTGTTTTTTATATGTATTTTTCGTTTTATAATATATGTTTTTATAAAAGCGATAAAAAATTAATTAAAAAAAAGAGAGAGGTGATCATGGTCACTCTGACTGAGCTCCAGAGATCCTGTGTGGAGATGAGACAGAGTTCTAGAAGAACAACCATCACTGCAGCCTTCCACCGATCTGGGCTTTATGGTAGTAGATGGAAGCTTCTTCTCAGTGCAAAACATGAAAATCCATTTGAAGTTTGCAAGAAAGCATCTGAAGGACTTTCAGACTGTGAGGAAAAAGATTTGCAGGTCTGATGAAATCAAGATTGAACTATTTGGCCTCAATTCTAAATCTTATGTCTGGAGGAAACTAGGCACTGCTCATTACCTGCCCAATATCATCCCAACAGTGAAGCATGGTGGTAGCAGCATCATGTTGTGAGGGTGCTTTTCAGTAGCAGGGACTGGAAGACTGGTCAGGGTTGGGGGAAAGCTGAATAGAGCAAAGTACAGGGATATCCTCAATGAAAACCTGTTCCACAGTGCTCAGGACCTCAGACTGGGCCAAAGGTTCACTTTCCAACATGACAATGATCCTAAGTACATAGCCAAGATAACATAGTAGTGGCTTAGGGACAACTCTGTGAATGTCGTAGAGTGGTCCAGCCAGAGCTCTGACTTGAACCCTATTGAACGTTACTGGAGGGACCTGAAAATGGCTAGTCCACCAATGGTCGCCATCCAATCTGACTAAGCTTGAGAGGATTGGCAAGGAAGAATGGCAGAAAATCCCCCATCCCAGGTGTGCAAAGCTTGTCGCATCATACCCCAAAAGACTTTAGGCTGTAATTGCTGCCAAGGGTGAGTGAAGGGTCTGAATACTTATGCCAGTGTGATATTTCATTTTTTTTCTTTATTTACAGACATTTCTAAAATTCTGTTTCCACTTTGTCATTATGGGGTACTGAATGTAGATTAATGAGAAAAAATGAATTTCAATAACTGTAGAATAAGGCTAGGTAAAGGTAAAGGTAAAGGTTCCCCCGCACATGTGTGCTAGTCGTTTCCAACTCTAGGGGCCGGTGCTCATCTCCGTTTCAAAGCCAAAGAGCCAGCGCTTGTCCGAGGACGTCTCCGTGGTCATGTGGCCGGCATGACTAGACGCCAAAGGCGCACGGAACACTGTTACCTTCCCACCATAGTGGTCCCTATTTTTCTACTTGCATTTTTACGTGCTTTCGAACTGCTAGGTGGGCAGAAGCTGGGACGAGTAACAGGCGCTCACTCTGTTACGCGGCACTCGGGATTTGACCCGCCAAACTGCCGACCTTCAGATCGACAAGCTCAGCGTCCTAACCCACTGAGCCACCGCGTCCCTCAGAATAAGGCTACATCATAACAAAATTGACAAAAGTGAAGGGGGTCTGATACTATCTGAAGTATGTATGTATGTATAAAGTTTATCCATAAATTTTAAATACATACAGTGCTGAGTATTTTTAATTCATCTGGCATTGATTACAGCATCTTGCTCAATTATGTACTATCATCAAGGGAAAGACAGCCATTGCAGTTTTCAAATATGCTCTAAAGCAGGGGTGTCCATGCCCAGAATTCCCTAACCATACTGGTTGGAGAATTCTGGGTGTTGAAGTCCACAAGTCTTTTCATGTTGCCAAGGTTGGACGTCTGTGTTCTAAAGCAGGGCTTTTCAACCTTTTCACCCATTGTATCACTTTTAGGATATGGCAACATCCGAGTACCACCAGTCGCCTAGCAAGGTGTCAAAAACTTGATGCCCCCCCCCAAAAAGGAAAAAAGTGAGGAAGTACAGATAGTCCTCGACTTACAACAGTTTGCTTAGTGACTGTTCTAAGTTAAAATGGCACTGAAAAAAAGTGCCCCCCAAGCCACAGCCGAGCAAGACACCTGCCTGCCCACCTGGCGGCGTTCTTCCTCCTGTCCGAGATTTTCATTGTTGTGAGCATTTCTGTTGAGGATTGGCAGCGAGGTGGGGTGGGGGGTGTTTGGTTTTTATTCCCTGGGACACTGCAACCGTCATAAATATGAATCAGTTGCCAAGCATCTGAATGTAAATCACAAGACCCTGGAGATGCTGCAGCATTCCAGCTGATCAGCACTTCTTCTGGACTCAGAAGCGCCAGTATCAGCGCCGAGCTCCAGCTGGAGCCTGGCACTGATCCTGGTGCTTCCACTGAGCCCTAACAGCCCCAAAGAAGCGCTGATCCTGGTGCTTCTGCTGAGCCCTGACAGTTCTGCAGTTCCAACCATCTCTCGCTCAGGCTTGTGCAGTGCTGCCACCGGTTCAGCTCATTCCACTCCCCTGCTTCCACTTCTCTAGGATGGTCGCATAATACCTGCTAGGTGCCAATGTATCACAGGTGGTACCTGTACCACTGGTTGAAAAGCCCTCTTCTAAAGTAAACCTATACAGAGCAGAAGTTCAAATTACTCGTATCTTAGAAATCAGAGAAAATCAGCCAAATGAAAATTCTGTTGGTAAAATATACCATAATTGAAGTGCCATAATATGAGAAACAGATCTTGTAGTCATTTCTATATCTCAGAATAGATACATTTCTTGCAAAATGTCTTTCTCAATCAATTGGTCGAAGATAATTCAGCTTTTTATGTAATGACTGTTACCAAGCAGCAAAAACATAAAAAAACAAACTTTTTTTACTGAACAGGAAATTCAAATCTTTGCTAAACTGACAGAATGATTTGCTTCTACTGCTGCTTAGCCTGACCTCCTTCTCTATTTTATTGGAATAATACTTCTATCTTACCTTATCTAATCTCCATATTAATGTCGCTATATGCTTAACAAGAAAAAAGTGCTATATGCCATTTTATTCTTAATTCATCAAATATCCTGGGAAATGGCATCGAAAGCATTAATTCTTTTTAGAACAATATATTCACTTAATATCCTCCCAATCATTTAAGGTATTCTAAAAAGATTATCAATATTGGGTTTACTCTCAGATCTTACTCTAAACTATTTTTAAAAACTAAATTTCCACTCTAGTTTTTAAAAATTATTTTGTATGAATACAAGATTCAAACAAATTTATAGTTAATCATTTAAGTCTAATTTTTAGATTCATTTTTACATTTAAAGTCTCTTATTTATATTTTTGTTTGTTTTTGCAATTCACTTGTCTACTGTCTTATTTTACTTCATTTTTCAGTTTGAATTCTGTCCTTCTGTCATGATTAGATAATTATATTTCAGTCCATGACCAGCTTATCAGTCGGTTATGGAATTGCCTCCTACTTTGGCAAATGACCATCATAATAAACAGACATAGTATTGACAAAGCTAAGAGCTAAGTAAGCCTGTGAAGAAGAACAGATATGTTCTAAAAGTACATTCCTGTTTTATGACCATTATTGAAGGTCTTTGTCACTTCAAGATAGCATTTCTTTCTGAAGCAAGATCTGATTTCTTATTTTTATACTCCAGGTTAAGAAGAAGAGCTAGAGAGCTCCTCAACCCCTACATGGTAATATTTTTCCTGAATGGATAGTTTTATAAGACTAGATCTAACTACAGGAAGTTTAGAAGTCACAAATAAAATAACCAAACCTTCATTTTATAAAACAACAGGATAACATTTATGGAAAAATAAGCTCCTATTTTTGGGAGACCTAGCTACCTGCCTTCCATCTAAAGGTCAGATAACAGGAATTCGTGGTAAGTTAATTTCCGCTTTCTTCTAGCTTTGCACAGGGTATCCGTCTTTTCAGGATGTAACAGAACAGAAGTACCAGGGGGTAGCTTCCTAGAATTCTTTAAATTATTGTTGCCTATTTTGTTACCATTTGTAAAGGGTATATTTGTCTTGCTTGTAAAGTATCATTACCTTGTATAGGTTATCCTAGAAATTAAACTTTAAAAGTTGCTGTGTTGCTGGCCTACTAGGATAATAAACTCTGACAACCCTCAATCAATCTCAGAATAATAAATACTTCATGATACCAGTGCACAGCCCTGTAATAAGTCATAAAGGAGGCCACAGATATTTTAATTTTCACTCTTCTCTCCAAGCAAAACTCAGTATTCTGAACTTGTCTAGTCAATGGAGGATATGAAATAACAGCGGGTACCAGGGACCGGTTCTGTGGAGACAGGTTTTTCTGTGGACCAGAGGGGGCATGGTTTCATGTGCTGCCTGCATCCCATGGACGGGGCTTCGCTTGTTTGTGCAGCCCGGTTTCTGACATGTTGCAGACTGGTGCTGGTCGGGGGTTGGAGACTCCTGAAATAACTGGCCAAATTAAAGGAAGAGAAAATGCTATTGAATGTATAGCATGGCTAAGACTGGAGGTGTCACCCCCCTCCTCAGGCCTATGGGTCTACACACTTCCCTTGATGTAGAAGCTTTGCAGTTATGCTGCTACCACCTATCTTCAGGGTGGTCACCTCACCTTGCTCAAATCATAGCAAAATATAAGGCAATGGCTTTGTAAAGATTCCTAATGATAAACAATTAGTACAGAGACAACATATTAAACTTAAACATGCAATCAAAGTTATAACCTTACCCAATATTTCTAGCTACTGCTTTAATTTATCCTTTTAAAGAAGGATAAAATAGATCCTCTTCTGTCTGAATTCTTCTTGGATTTCTCTTCCATTATCTCTGAAGATTGGAGGGAGTTAATTTGGAGCCTGCTGGAAGATGGAATAATCCCCATTTCTCTTCTCACACTTGGTTCCTGTGTTTCTTCTTAAAAGTTTTCTATCAAAAAGGGATGGGCTAGGGGTAATCTCATTGCACATGTGATCTTCAACCATGTCCTCTGTTTTGGAACAGAGGAGTATGTGACTATCCTCCCTGGAAAGTAATCTATTTTTCTTGTGAATGCTAGGGTAACATCACAAAAAAAGTGGAAAAAATGAAATAATTTTGGGATCAAATAGTTCATTCAAACTATTTTGAATGAAAAATGTAACGCCAAGGAAAAATGTAAAACTGCAGTTCATGTTCGTAAGAAAACATGTCAGCATATGCATCAGGCCTTGTGCTCAAAAGAAACAGGTTAGAGCTGCCAAAATCCAATTCAGATTTCATGTAGAAATGACAATCTACATAACAAATCACATGTAGATTTTAAACAGTTACTTCTCTCAAGGAATGCTTAAACTATGGATATATGGAAAGAGGTCATGTCCTTTACAGATCAGAAGGCCACTGAATGCTGCTATTTGGTAAACTTTTTCCAACCTCCCCCATCCCATCCAGCTCAGGACTGCAGTCTCTTGTCTTGGGCAACTCTGGAATGTGCTGCCTCCTTTCTGGGATGTTGAATGCTACTACCATCATCCCCCCCACCCCTTCAGCTGTCCATTTCATCACACAACCTTAAACCATTGATATTCTTTAATAGATGAAAGAGTTTTGATGAGGGTAAGGGTTAATACTTATTATTGAAAATCCTGTCATAATGGAAGCTTCCAGTGAAATTTCACATGGTTTAAGAACCAAGTTGTCTGAAATAATAAGGACCTATTAGCTTGGACTTTCCTTTGATCCTTCTGGTAGTTTGAGGAAGCTGGAGAATAAAAGGAAGTAAGTACCATAACCTTCTGGGACCCTAAACTTCTACTATGTTTGTTTCAAGAGCTGTACACAAGAAACCTAGACAGGAAAAGAAGCAACATCCTGTTTTCTTTTGCTGCAGAGTCCCCAATGCTGGATTCTGCTTCAATTATGTTAACCACACTCTATGCCTTTAATCTCCTATCCTGGTAAAGACATTTTCTGAACTGCAAGTCATTAAGGAACATCTCTAAGGTCCCAACTGTTGGCTGGGAAAACATTTTTCTTTCTTTCTGTAACAACACTGTATTAATCCCCAGTCTCTTCTATGTCTTCCATTCGCTAAAGAGACTGTCAAAATGAGATTGCCTATTGTGTTTAAGAGGTGTCAAAGCCCCAAAGTGATAAAAGTGTTTTGCAAATTCAAATAATTTCCATACATTCTCCACATATGGCAACAACCATTTTGAAATGATTACCGTATTTTTCGGACCATAAGATGCAACGGACCCTAAGACGCACCCAGTTTTTAGAGCAGGAAAACAAGAAAAAAATTTTCTCCTCTCTCTCTCCCTCTCTTTCTCTCCCTCCCTCTCCCATTGTCCCTTCCTTCCTTCCTTCCTTCCTTACCTCCCTCTTTGTCCTTCCCTCTCTGCATTAGAGCAGTACCCACGGAGACGGCCCTGCAGCCCAGCTTTCTCTTGCAGAAAGCAAGCTGAAACGGAGCGAGGGAGATTGACAGAAATGCGAATCGGCTGATCTCGCGCTCCTGCAAACTCCCTCGTTCGGTTTCAGCTTCCCTTGCTACAAGAGAAAGCAAGCTGAAATGGAGTGAGGGAGATTACCAGAAATGCGAATCGGCCGATCTCGTGCTCCTGCAAACTCCCTCACTCGGTTTCAGCTTCCCTTGGTAAAAGAGAAAGCAGGCTGAAACGAGGCAGATTGCAGCAGCGCGAGATCAGCCGATTTTCATTCCTGGCAATCTGCCTCACTCCGTTTCGGCCTGCTTTCTCTTGTAGCAAGGGAAGCTGAAACCGAACGAGGGGGAGTGCAGGAGCGTGAGATCGGCGTTTCTCAGCACGTGCCGATTCGTGCTCCTGGCAATCTCCCTTGCTTTCCACTTGCGGAGGTTGGGGCTGGCCATACAGATCACCTTCGGACCGTAAGACGCACCCTCATTTCCCCCCCCCCCACTTTTGGGGAAAAAAGTGCGTCTTATGGTCCGAAAAATACGATAAATAAACTGGTCTTTATAAAGAAACGTACATAACTGAGAAGGAAAATGACAATAAAACAGTAAATCTTTATGACACTTTAGATCTATAGACAAACTCGGTTCTTTTGATCCCAGCATAGAACCAGAAAGGAGTTTGAGATATCAGCACACATGACATATTTAAGGGAAGAAATAGGATTGGTGACAGGGAGGCGATAACTGCAAAGGGTTGGCAATGTAAGGATTTAAAACCCTTCTGAATTAGATCCAAAAAGAAGCAGAATCCTACCAGAGTTTCATAAATATGCCTTTAACTTAAATACACCTCCTATATTTCTACGTCAGTGAAGACATTCAATGGTGAAGAGCATCTTATGCAACTGGAATGAATGAAAGAAGAAGGGTATCTGGGAAATGAATTTGTAAGGGGAAGTATGAAACTATTTCATCACTTTAAAGCTGGATTGCATAAGCCACTGCCACTCCAAAGTTTTTCTGAGGTTAATGTAGACCAGACCACTAAAATTAAGTTCCTCTGAATCAGGAAGATATGAATCCTGTGAACAATTCTATATTTATCAGGTTTTTTTTAAAAAAAGTTTCCTTTTGTTTCAGCTAATGATCACATTGAAGTCATTCTTATCCTTACTCAACTGCCCCATGGCACATGGAATTAACATGATTAAGGATAAATTCACCCAAATATATTTTTTTAAGGCTGGGAGCAATGGCACTTAAGAGTTAGCCACAGGCAGCCACAGGTAAGAAGTCTGCCACCAAACTGTAATTTTCCACCAAGCATCTGAAAACTTTTGTCTTCTGAGTTCAAATCACGTTTAACATCCTCTGATTTAAGTCAACTTTAACGTCCTATCTGTATCCTATGCCCCCTGCACCCCAAAATAAGACCAGTTCAGCCATGTTTGTCCTTTTGGGACAAGTTACAAGTTAATTTCTGGGGAGTTTTACAAAAGAGGAAAGGGAAAATCTGGACAGATACCATTATATGAGTTCATGTAATACATTCAACTATAAATTGATCAAATGGTGTGAATTTGAAAAACATCCTAAAGCAAGAAACACACACAGGCACATGAAATCTAACCAACATTAATCAAAAATAAATTTGATATGTTGTGCAAATGAATCCATTAAGGATTTCTCTAATTAATTTAAGAATAGATTAAGAATGTTTTGTGGATAAACAGAACATATCCATAATATGTAAAAAGACTGTTAAATTTTATGAAGGATTAACTTTATACATGGATAAATCCATTTCACAAATAAACTATTATCATGCAGAAAAAGGACTTTACTTGTCTTTGTCGCCTCATCTGAGCAACCTGAGAGATCAAGATCTGTCGATCAAGTAGCTCCATCCGCTGTTGCCTCTGTATATCAATAGTTGCTCCCATTCCAACTCCAAATTCATTAGAGGGCTCCGCCGATGAGAACATTGGTTCAAGAGTTTGAGCAAATATCCTTGCTATGCCAGAGGGCACACAAAGTATGCGGTACACTTTTAAAATACTACTACTGTAGCACATTCCAGAAATCTAAAAGCAAAGAGAAATTGATAGATTGAGAAATTGATGTATTGATAGGGGAAATTCAGAGTGTAGGATTAGTTCCCTCAGTAAAATCTATTGGATGTCAAAAAATATATTTCTAATTTCAAAGCAAAACTTCAAAGTTACTAATATTCTCTGTCCCCTACATTAAGGAATCAAGAACATGTTATGATAAATGTACAATCTAGTTCTAATCTGGTATTAGAAGTAGAGTATGAGATATGTACTATTGATTATAAGAAGTTTGTTCAAGAACTGAGATGCTTTTGTAAATACCCATCTGAGATTCATTTTGCAGTTTGGCTTTGAATAGTTCACTTGCTGCAGAGACAAAATGGTTTCCTTGCCAACTAGCAAATGTGTTGATTGCTAGAAATCCTTTTTGTGCTTTCATAGTTGATGACCACAGCATGTTGAAGATTGGAAATGAATACTCAGGCATTTAGATAACTTCACTTGCTCAATGAGTCTGCCATTAACTTTCCAACTTGATAATTATCAGAGCAACTTGTGGGGAAAAAACAGAGCTTTTTATTTTTGAGGAACTTTGGCAATTCTATTCCAATTCATAAAAGAATTAACCAAAGCCCACCCACCCCCACCCCATTATTTAATCTGTACATTAACAATATTGTAGTTGTTGTCAGTTCAGATTTTCATCCTCCATTCCTCACTTGTTGTCCAATCCCCATTCTTTTGCATGTGAATGATGCATCATTTCAAAAATTAGGCTATGTAGAGATTTCAAGGAGCTTTCGAGGACTGTGATAATGACACAACTCCATCTGGAAGTTTATTAATATTTTTCTGCCAGATGATATAATGATATAATGCTAGGCACCAATTTATTATACAATATTCGTTCTCAAATCCTGCCTGTTCTGGCATTATAATACATATACATCCAGAGAGAAGTCTAACACAACAGTTTACAAATTCCAGAGAGAAAACTAATTGGGTGGTAGCTTGACTCCTTTGTTTGATATTGTGGGATGAAACTGAGTAGTTTTTAGGAATTGTGTATGTGTATGCATGTGCACCTTTGAGTCAGTTTTTTAAATATGGTGACTGCCTGGACATGTCCTTACAGTATTCTTGGCAAGATTTCTGAAATGTTTTGCCATTGTGTGCATCTTAGGACTGAGAAAGAGTGACTGGTTCAACTCATGCAGTTGGCTTTGTGACTCAGGTGAGACTAGAACTCACAATCTCCCAGTTTCCTGCTAGTGCCTTAACCACAACATCAAATTGGCTTCCAGGATTTACCATAGAGGAATTTATAATAAGAAAAAAAGTGTTTGATGTCCACTACTTAGGATATAAGAATTCCAGGAGACAGAATTTTTTATTTTTTGTTGTGTAATTACTTTTTGTATTTCCACATCAGTAACTGGGGGCCATTTTAAATAGAGGCTTCTAATACAGGAATGCTTGGGATACAATCCCGAATAGGTGAAAATACTCTTTGAAAATGTGTGTATCAAGCGTCAAGGGATTTAATTGTTTTATGGTTCTGTGTTAACTGAAGATTTTGATATTAGAAATAAAAATAACCTATGATTTTTGTTTGCTATAGCCTGCTGGATCTCTGCCCAGAATTTCTGGGCATATTTGTTATTTTTTTTGCCTTTAATAGCTTCTTATATCTCCTTTTATGCTCAGAAAAAAATCTCATAGGACTAGAGATGATTGGCTCTACATACTCCCTTGTATGTCTACATTACCTGCATTTTAACCAAAGCACCTTCTTTATTGAACTATGGTTTAGATCTCTTAAGTGGTCGATTCATACATACATGGTAGAACAGCAGGCTGGATTATTTTGGACAATACTAATAGGACTTTGAAAGACATTGTTTTATTAAAACTACTCTGAAACAACAGAGACTACCATAAGAGGACAGTTTGGAGAACACTGAAGAACTGCGAATTAGCAGGGGCTTGCTTGTTTGTCCATTTGGCCTGAAAAATGCCCCTTTTGAGGTCCTGGCAAGATTATGTTGTAATAACATTCTGAGCAAAACAAATCATTTGGGTAACTTCATTAGCATATTTTATTCTATATGATATATAACAATCTACTCTGAAAAAACAAATCAACCAAATTTTGAGATTTTGTGGATTATCAATATCAGCTTTATTTGCTTTAAGCATAGAAAAAAACCTGGTAGAACTAGCAGATCACATGGGACATAGACATTCAGGTTGGACAGAACCAAAATTTCTCACTGGTTACACAAACAAACAATCAGAAAATTTTACCCTGAGCACTCTCTGATTATTTCTATAAGAATCTGTATGGCCCACATAGAAAGCTCTTCTCTCTAGCCGTATAAAAACTCCACTTGTGATTGAGGTGTTCTTACTCTTATTACATTACTAAAGAGGTCTTCCAGTTTTGCGTCGTGGTGAAATGGATGTAGGAAGGCAGGGCTCTGCCTTCCACACCCGATTTTGCCCTGCTGGGGGCCCTAAAAAGGGCCTAAAGTGCCCCGAAGAGGCAATGAAGAAGGAGGGGTGTCTCAACAGTCACAGAGAGATGGCAGTCTTTCCGTTTGATTCGAGAAAAGTGATCCAAACCAGCAGTGGAAAGACTGGCTACATTTCTATGGCCAGCCATTAGCTGCTGACAACCAAAGAAGAAAAGCACCAATTAGCACATCGTAAACAGCATGTTCGGAACTGGGTGAGAATATTGATCTCTTCTTTACTATTTTACAACTGAATTTCCTGGGAAAGGCTCACAAGAAGCTAAAAACCTCCGAATGTGAACGGAAGCAGCGTTTTAATTTTAATGGGGGATAGAAACACACAATATTGAAGTGGAAGTAACATAAAGCTACAGTTTTGATAAATTTGAGAACTGAGATAATTAAGATCTTCTCTTTGGAAAAAAACGAGGTGAAATATAAGAAATCAATCCTTTGTCTTAAGAGTGGAAAATGGATTTTGAATGACATCTAGTGGTGGATTTGAGTACAGCACTATAACTAGCTTCCTGACTGCTTGGTGACTCCTAGCTTAAGGGAGAACAGCTGGCAATAAAGGAAAATATTTTGGCATACTTATCACCCTGACCTTTTTGGGCTATAAACACCTACTGGGCTTGGACTTTTAAACTCAAGAGCTAGTGGGAGAGAAAGAAAAATGTGACCTTTGATTACGTCTGGCTGGGAGAGACTTTTGAGCTGTTTTCTGGCAGGTTAAACATTTTGAACACTTTGAACATTGTGGATTACAACCTTGCCTGACTGACAATTTTTGGATGCCTACGACAAAGGATCACTATAAAATATTGCTTTTGGGACTGGAGCTGTATTTTGGAACCTATTGGATTATAAAGACTACATATAAAGACCAGAAAACTAGGGGAAAGTTTGTTCTACTCTTACTGAGACTGGTGTTACTAGAGGATCTCCAAGAATGATGCCTCAAGAAAAAAACAAACACCTTTCAGAAGGAAATATACTCTATGCTACAACTAATTCAAACAATTGTTGCATAAAAGAGGGCATAAAAAGAAACCATAATGAGATTAAAAATAATTTAGATAATATAAATGTGCAAATCTCCAAATTAAATCTACAGCTAAAAAGTTCCCAGACAATGACTACAAAGTATGAACAAATAAACCAGGAATCAGAAGATGAACCAGAGGAAATGGACCTAGAGATGGAAGAGATAAAAGAAGGGAAATATAAACTACCATATACAAGTAAAATACTGCAAGACTTATCCATAACAATGAAAATGTAAAAAACCCTTTACCCCTTAAGTCTGCAAAATACACCTGATGACAAGGAAGATGATTTGTTAAAAATGGAACATATAGCTGTCAGGGGAAATATTACAACTTGGAAGACAAATTGATGGAGAAGAAAAGTGGGAGTTGCTTAAGGAACATAAATGGGCGGAATTACCCCCCCCCCAAATTGTCTTCCTCATACCAAGCAACTTTCACAAAAATAGAAAGAAAATTCCTGGGTGATTTAATTGCCTTGACTTGAAAAGCTACTTGGCAAAGAAACAAAGCAAGAGTTAGATTTAAAAAATTGCAGATTTGACCTATTATTGGGGCATTACTTGTTTGAATATGATTAAAAGAACAGATGACACTTAGATATAATTAGACTTTTATAATGAAATATATAATTTAGAATTAAAGTAGTATTTGTTTTCTTTTTTTGATATGGGAAATATGAAAATAAGAGAATTGATATGAATAAATTTTTTAGCTATATGAATGTAATTAATATTGAGAAAAGCATAACTGGCAAAGATACTTCAAATATTGATGGGAAATCAAACTTTAATAAGAGCACAAAAAACAGGACATTGATTTATGAATTGATATTATTTGTGTAACATTAGTAAAACATGATGAAGATGTTTATATCTAACTTTGTATACATCAATAGTACCAAGAATTGAAACTATGTAATGAGGGGGAAATGAAAAAAAATATGGGGAAGAAAGGAGGATCAGGGAAAAAATACTGGATTATGCACTAATGAATAGATTAATATTGAAGAAGTTAATGTTAAATATGTGAACCCAGACATGTTGTTTTGTTGTTGTTGTTGTTAGCTGCGGTCGTGTCCGACCCATCGCGACCCTATGGACAACATTCCTCCAGGCCTTCCTGTCCTCTACCATCTTCTGGAGTCCATTTAAGCTCACGCCTACTGCTTCAGTGACTCCATCCAGCCACCTCATTCTCTGTCGTCCCCTTCTTCTATTGCCCTCGATCTTTCCCAGCATTAGGCTCTTCTCCAGTGAGTCCTTCCTTCTCATTAGGTGGCCAAAGTATTTGAGTTTTAGCTTCTGGATCTGGCCTTCTAAAGAGCAGTCAGGATTAATCTCCTCTAGGACTGACCGGTTTGATCGCCTTGCAGTCCAAGGGACTCGCAGGAGTCTTCCCCAGCACCATAGTTCAAAGGTCTCAATTCTTTGGCGCTCAGCCTTTCTTATGGTCCAACTTTCACTGCCATACATTGCAACTGGGAAGACCATAGCCTTGACTATACACACTTTTGTTGACAGGGTGATGTCTCTGCTTTTTAGTGTGCTGTCTAGATTTGCCATGGCTTTCCTCCCCAGGAGCAAGCGTCTTTTAATTTCTTGGCTACAGTCCCCATCTGCAGTGATCTTGGAGCCCATGAAAATAAAATCTGTCACTACCTCCATTTCTTCCCCATCTATTTGCCAGGAATTGAGAGGGCCGGATGCCATGATCTTGGTTTTCTTAATGTTAAGTTTCAACCCAACTTTTGCACTCTCCTTCTTCACCTGCAACAAGAGGCTCTTTAGTTCTTTCTGCCATTAGAGTGGTATCATCTGCGTATCTTAGGTTGTTGATATTTCTTCCGGCAATCTTAATTCCAACTTTTGATTCATCTAGCCCTGCCTTTCTCATGATGTGCTCTGCATATAAGTTAAATAGGCAGGGCGACAGTATACAGCCTTGCCGGACTCCTTTCCCAATTTTGAACCAATCAGTGGTTCCGTGTCCAGTTCTCACTGTTGCTTCTTGACCCGCATATAGGTTTCTCAAGAGACAAATAAGATGGTCTGGTACTCCCATCTCTTTAAGAACTTGCCACAGTTTGTTATGATCCACACAATCAAAGGCTTTAGCATAGTCAATGAAGCAGAAGTAGATGTTTTTCTGGAACTCCCTAGCTTTCTCCATGATACAGCGTATGTTGGCAATTTGATCTCTAGTTCCTCTGCCTCTTCGAAATCCTGCCTGTACTTCTGGTAGTTCTTGATCTACATACTGCTGAAGTCTAGCTTGTAGGATTTTAAGCATGACTTTACTAGCATGAGAAATGAGTGCAATGGTGCAATAGTTTGAACATTCTTTGGCACTGCCTTTCTTTGGAATTGGAATGTAAACTGATCTTTTCCAATCCTGTGGCCACTCTTGAGTTTTCCAAATTTGCTGGCAAATTGAGTGTAGCACTTTTACTGCATCGTCTTTTAAGATTTTGAATAGCTCATCTGGAATACTGTCACCTCCACTAGCTTTGTTGTTGCTCAGCTTTTCTAAGGCCCACTTCACTTCACATTCTAGGATGTCTGGCTCGAGGTCAGTGACCACCTCGTTGTGATTATCTGGGACGTTAAGCTCATTCTTGTATAGTTCTTCTGTGTAATTTTGCCACCTCTTCTTAATCTCTTCTGCCTCTGTTAGGTCCCTGCCATTTTGGTCGTTTATCATGCCTTTTTGCATTAAACGTTCCTTTCATCTCTCCAATTTTCTTGAGAAGATCTCTGGTCCTCCCTATTCTATTGTTTTCTTCTATTTCTTTGCACTGTTCATTTAAGAAGGCATTCTTATCTCTTCTAGCTATTCTCTGGAATTCTGCATTCAATTGGGCATATCTATGTTTTTCTCCCTTGCCTTTCGCTTCCCTCCTTTCCTCAGCTATTTGCAAAGTTTCCTCAGACAGCCATTTTGCTTTCTTGCATTTCTTTTTCTTTGGGATGGTTTTGGTTGCTACCTGTTGTACAATGTCGCGAACCTCTGTCCATAGTTCTTCAGGCACTCTCCTTAAATCTATTTGTCACTGTATATTGAACAGGGATATGATTTAATTCATACCTGAGTGGCCTAGTGCTTTTCCCTACTTTCTTCAGTTTAAGCCTAAACTTTGCAAGGAGAAGCTCATGGTCTGAGCCACAGTCAGCTCCTGGTCTTGTTTTTACTGACTGTATAGAGCTTCTCCATCTTTGGCTGCAGAGCATATAGTCAATCTGATTTCTGTGTTGACCGTCTGGTGATGTCCATGTGTAGAGCCGTCTCTTGGGTTGTTGGAAAAGAGTGTTTGCTATGACCATCGTATTCTCTTGACAAAATTCTATCAGCCTGTGCCCTGCTTCATTTTGTACTCCAAGGCCAAACTTTCCTGTTATTCCAGTTTATCTTTTGGCTTCCTACTTTAGCATTCCAATCCCCCATGATGATAAGGACATCATTTTTTGGTGTTAGTTCTATAAGGTGCTGTAGGGCTTCATAGAACCGGTCAATTTCATCCTCTTCAGCACTGGTGGTTGGGGCATAGACTTGGACTACTGTGATATTGAATGGTTTGCCTTGGATTCGAACTGAGATCATTCTGACATTTTGAGGATTGTATCCCAGTATTGCTTTTCCTACTCTTTTATTGACTATGAAGGCTACTCCATTTCTTCTGAGGGATTCTTGCCCGCAGTAGTATACCTGATGGTCATCTGAATTAAATTCACCCATTCCTGTCCATTTTAGTTCGCTGATACCTAAGATGTCGATGTTCAGTCTTGTCATCTCTTGTTTGACCACGTCCAGCTTTCCTTGATTCATGGATCTTACATTCCAGGTTCCTATGGAGAAAAAATCTTTACAGCATCGGACTTTCCTTTCACCACCAGACACATCCACAGCTGAGCGTCCTTTCGGCTTTGGCCCAGTCGCTTCATTCTTTCTGGCGCTCCTAGTACTAGCCCTCTGCTCTTCCCCAGTAGCATATTGGACACCTTCCGACCTGAGGGGCTCATCTTCCAGCGTCATATCGTTTTGCCTTTTGGTACTGTCCATAGGGTTTTCATGGCAAAGATACTGGAGTGGGTTGCCATTTCCTTCTCCAGTGGATCACGTTTTGTCAGAACTCTCTGCTATGACTTGTCTGTCTTGGGTGGCCCTGCACGGCATAGCTCATAGCTTCATTGAATTACGCAAGCCCCTTCGCCACGACAAGGCAGTAATCCATGAAGGGGACATGTTGTTTACTAAGCACTAAAGATTCTAATTCTTAAAAATTAATAAAACATTTTTTTAAAAAAAATAAATTACTAAGACTGAGGTATTTTGAAAGGACTACCAAATTTTTCATTTATAGCCTTAATTTATAGAAACCTTTTGGTCCCCTCAGTGCAATGTTAATTTTATCGGGTTTCCTTTTATATCTGTATGGACTATATATAATTTGCTCTCCAGATATACATTTTTTTCTTTATATTTAGTGAATTTATTAAACATAACTTGGCTCTTTTTCAGATTTATTTTAAGCCAAATTTTTCTCCTGCTTTGTGCAACTATTGTATGTGTCTCTGTAGCTCTTTTGGGTCTTGAGAAGAGAACAACATAATCTGCAATTCTTAAATAAGCGCCACTGATTTTTCTTCCATCTTTTGCCCAGTCTAGTTTGCGAAACACTTCTTCAAGGCAGGCTGAGAAAAGGTTAGGTGATATTGTATCATCTTGTCACACACCTCGTTCTATGTTGATTTTCACTTCAAGATCAAATGAAAGTATACCATATCATCAAGAGAGTAAAAGAATTGAAATGGAAATGGGCTGGTCACATAGCAAGAAGAAATGATGGCAGTCATGGCCCAAGGCAGTCATAGAATGAATTCCACTTGATAAAAAGCGTCCATTAAACAAGATGGATTGACGACATTAGCAAGTATTGCAGGTTGGAAACATGCAGAAGAGGCCTTCATCCTGCAATGTATAGACAATGGCTAAAATGATGATGATGATATATAGTTACTTAGATATGCATTAATGGTGCCCTGTATTTCTTAAATTCTATGACATGGTCTGGTATTGTAAATAAATGAAAATAAATGAAGAGTGTGGTTACTGAAACAGGAGGAACAGCCATGTCATTTTGAATAAAAAATAAGAAATTCCTCTATTTACTAATGTTTGATGATTCAGCCGTTGATTAAAATTTCCAACAGAGAGAACTATAGAATACAGACTGGAATCAGAAGGTCACTGCTATACAAAAAAGGGATGTGGGTATATCATGTATGATCACAGAAAGATTAATGCCTGAAAATGTGTGGAAAATTAGTTGATGTGACAAGTTAGCTTTTTTAATGTTGTGAAACTACTGATTAAATGTTGTTATATTAATTTATACTTTTAACAGAATAGTAGATAGAGGAGAGTGGTTTTCTACCATTTTACACATGTTTAATTAATCTGAATTTTATCAACTCTTTCCATAGATGAAGAAGAGAATAAAATTAACAACATTGTGTTCTTTCATTCACTTTCTTGTCCAATTCATCAGAACTAAGTATATTTTATTTTAATAAACGTTTTCCACTCTAATGTTCTAATCTATACCATCCCATCCCAAACTTAACCCTACGAAAAAAGGAAGTGGTTGCAGCTTTGTTTTCACTTCCGATAAATCAAACAGACATTCTCTACTGCATGATACAGGATAGAGATGCCACTTGAATTCTTTTGAATAAATCTCTTGTCATTTAGTCAGGTAGAATTACCCATCTTCTTCTAAATAATTGTGAAGAAGCAATTAAATCTTGGCAAAGCCATTGCTGTGTGCATGAAAAAAACCCTGCCCCCCCCTCAAAAAGTTATTTTAAATTTTTAGCATATTCCTCATGACTCATAAGATTCTATTCTAGTAACACATTTATTCCTCCTTGTATTCTTAAAACTCAACCACTGTTCAATACAGGTAGTCCTTGACTTACCACCATAATTGAGCCCAAACTTTATGTTGCTAAGTGAGAAATTTGTTAAGTGAGTTTTGCCCATTTTATGACTTTTCTTGCCACATTTGTTAAGTGAGTCACTTCAGTTGTTAAATTAGTAACACAATTGCTAACTGAATCTGGCTTCCCAATGGACTTTCTTGTCAGAAGGTCACAAAAGGTGATCAAATGACCCTGGGACACTGCAACCGTCATAAATATGAACTACTTGTCAAGCATCCAAATATAAATCACGAGACCATGAGGATGCTGCAATGGTCATAAGTGTGAAAAATGGTCATAAGTCCATTTTTTGAGTGTTATTGTAACATCAAATGGTCATTAAATGAACTGTCGTAAGTCAAAGACTACCTGCAGTACTAGGTCATTCTGATTTGATTTAGACATTATCAATACTGTACTATGGTAAATAGCCCCATTTTTTAAAAGTAACTTCTACTTTACTTCAAGTTTCACTAAGTCATGTTGATTTCCTCCAAAGAGTTGTGTCCCACAATATTATCTACTATTTAAGTATTAATAGATTCCTCCATCATTTTACATATATTAATCTGGTAGTTATGGCAAATTAAAGCAACATCTTTTAATTTTCTCCATATGACCCATTCATATTGTTGGCAAAAGAATTTAAGGATCAACTCAGGACTTCTCAGTAATTTTCCATATTTGTTTCCCAGCTTCTTCCAACTTGTCATGCTAGTGGCAAATTATAGTCTCAACACATTCAGAGGACATCAAGTTGAGAAAGATACTCTACCTGATAAAGAAATGAATGATAAAGTAATGAACAATATCTACTAGGAATCTGTTGGATCTAATGCTTTTAATGAGATATAATATGCTCTAATATGCTAATGAAACATGGACCTCACAATCAATACAAAAGCTATGAGATACAAGTGCCATGGAAAGATACTTGTTTGGCATTACAAGACAAGATTGAAAGACCCGCACATGGATTAGAGAACAAAAAAAGTATATGCTATCATCAAGAGAGTAAAAGAACTGAGATGGAAATGGGCTGGTCACAATGCAAGAAGAACTGATGGCAGGTGGACCAAGGCAGTCATAGAATGGGTCCCACTTAATAAAAAACGTCCACGAAAGAGACCTAAAACAAGGTGGATCAATGACATCAGCAAATATTGCGGGCCCAACTGGCAAAAGAAATCTCAGGACTGTATTGGTTGGAAACATGTGGAAGAGGTCTTCATCCTGCAATGGATAGACAATGGCTAGAATGATGATGAAATGATGATGTAGTTGAAGAGTGACAAACACATTTTACAGATGACACTACAATATTAGGTATGAGCAAGCTACTTCATGTGTGAACATGGTACATCAACACATATATTTTTGATTTTTAAAAAATGTCTGACTTTCAGATTTACTCCCTCCCCCCGCCTGCCTTTATGTGTCCCTCTCCAATAAGATCCCCCTGAACAAGCCATAAATGGGAAAATTGGACCAGGATGGCTGGTAATGGCATGGTGAGGGCAACCTGTAAAGAGCTTGATTTTAGTATCATGTAATTCCTGTGACAGTAATGGTGTCTATTACTGGTATTATGATGGGTGGGACTGAAGAACACCACAATGTTGAGGGAGGAGTTATTCCCCCACAGCTAAAAGGCAAAGTGGTTGTAAGTTTTAAGCTTCAGTCAAATAAAACGATCATAAAATTACATTCAGTTCCTCATACTCTACACAGGGCAGAGGATTCATAAAGCCATCCAGAAAAGGAAACACCTCTCTTTTTGGTCAAATATTGCTTTATGTCTTCTAAATATATCTTGAAATCATGATATAAAAAGAACACATTTACTGTCAAGTATAGACAAGTATAGACAAGTAGGGACACGGTGGCTCAGTGGGTTAGGACGCTGAGCTTGTCGATCAGAAGGTCGGCAGTTTGGTGGGTCAAATCCCGAGTGCCGCGTAACAGAGTGAGCGCCTGTTACTCGTCCCAGCTTCTGCCAACCTAGTAGTTTGAAAGCATGTAAAAATGCAAGTAGAAAAATAGGGACCACTACGGTGGGAAGGTAACAGCGTTCCGTGTGCCTTTGGCGTCTAGTCATGCCAGCCACATGACCACGGAGACGTCCTCGGACAAGCACTGGCTCTTCGGCTTTGAAACGGAGATGAGCACCGGCCCCTAGAGTTGGAAACGACTAGCACGCATGTGCGGGGGAACCTTTACCTTTTTAGAGACAAGTATAGAAGATAAAGACTTTAAAATCATGTGATTATTTGCTCATGTGATTATTAGCTCATAGTCCAAGACATGCCACTTTGGCAAACTATATTTTCAGATCATACACAGGTTTCTCTTCAGACTTTATAAAACTTTCATCTTCATTTGTGTATTTCCTTTTTATGACTATCTTGTTTTATTTCTGTTCATTGCCCAAGTTGCTTATGTGAGATGGCTGGCTGGATAAATGAATGAATAGGTAAATAAGCAATCAACAAGCATGTAACCTTACTTATTGGACTGCTAATTGCTTCACTGGAGGACCTAAAATTTGCTTTTTCTGCAGTTACAATTTAGTGAATGGCTAACTTGACTAAGTACAGTTACGAAGTACAGCCCAAAGCTGTTAAGATTGTTGACTGAGCAGGGACAAAAATAGCCAGAGAAATGATTGAAGCCTGGGAAATGGGCCCCTTGACAGTTGACAGGAATGCTGATTTGCATCAGCTTACCAGGTACTTAGGAGCTGAGGGTGTGGCAGCACAAGAAAACAACAATCAACGACTTAATAGCTGGCCATCAACAACCAAAGAACACACAAAAGCCACACACAATGAGGCACCACATAAATACAGAAGCACCACATAAATACTATGCATAGAATTGCCCAGTGCATACATACTACAGACTGAGTAGTTCCAGTACAAATCTGAAAGTTTGGAAGAACAAATCACTGGTCTTGCTGACCAACTCAGATTGGATCCTGCAACATTATCCTGGGACGTGTATATTTGCCTTCATTTGTGTGATTAAGTACAAGTTACTTTCCATATATTCACGGTATTTTTGTTTTTTAAATATTTAAAATATTTTGTGAAAGTAAACATATTTACACTTAGAATTTGCCATCTCAAGAGGAATACAATAAATCCTTAAATAACAGTAAACGATTTAGCCTGTACAAAATTCCTAGTAAAGCACATTAAGACACGAGTTTGCACAACATGCTTAACTGGATCTACAACAGGATAGTAAAAGGCTAGTTTTAACCTCAAGTAGTCTTGGCTCTGGATAGCAGCCAAAACCATCAACTCTAACAATAAAAACTCACAGACTCACCTGACTACCATACTGGAGAAAAGACAGGTTTAGGGCCAACCTAATCCTGGATAGGAATTATGTTCCAGCAGCAACAGAAAAGGCATGCTTCCTGGACTTATCAGATAACACTCCTTAAAAGATGAAGCCCAGAATGTGTCCCTTCTGCCAGACCTGATGGAGCAGAGATAATTGGAGAAAGACAGTTCCTCAAATATGCTGGCCTGTGTCATGAACAGCTTTATAGCTGACAAGCAGCACAATGAATTGCATTCAGAAACCGACTGGGAGCCAGTGCACTTCCCAAAGCAAAGGCATAACGTGTGTGTACCAAAGGATACCCATAATTATTTGCATCAACTGTAGCTTCAGATATTCTTCAATAGCATCTCCACATAGAATGCAGTTATAACGATTCATTTAATGGCTGTTCAAAGTTACAACAGTAACTGTAAAAAAATGATCATTTTTCACATTTATGACCATTAAAGAATCCCCATGGTCATTTGATCAAAATTCAGACACTTGGCAACTTACTCATAGTTATGATGGTTGCAGTGTGCCAGGGTCATGGGATCACCTTTTGCAACCTTTGTCAAGCAAAGCCAATGGGGAAGCCAGATTGACTTTACAATTACAACCATGTTACTAATTTAACAACTGCAGTGATTCACTTAACAAATGTGGCAAGAGAGATAATAAAATGGGACAAAATTCACTTAACAACTGTCTCACTTAGCAACAGAAACTGTGTCTCATATCCGTTTCTGGATTGTGTCCCAATTTTTGTCTCATATCCAGACATGAAACCTGACTGAAGGATGCAGAAAATCTGTTTTATCCAGGAACTTCTGAAGCTGCAGAACAGGCTGAAGATAAGACAAAAGTCATCTAACCTACTGGGGTCTAGCAATGGTTTCTTGAGAAGGGACCACCTCCTCCTTAAGCATTGAAAGGACCAGCCACTCTGATGGATGCATTCCCAATTGCCAAAAAAAAAAACCCACATTATCCTCCAGGAAATCTTAGTTAATCAGGAGGAGCATGGGTCTAGTTTCTTACCCATGATTAATGTTGACTATAGTTTTTAAAAAATCTGTTAAGGGACAGTTGTTTGGTATCTACATTATTAGATTTTAAGTATCAAAATTTGGATTTTCCATTTTGAATCTAAATGGCAAAATTGCAGACAAAACAATGGAGATAATGGTAGTTCTGATCATCATTCCAGAAACTTACTTCATAGTTATTCATGATAAATAAAACTAGTCCTTTGGCTATCACATTAACAAATTTGGGAGCGCAAAGGCACATCTCCATTATCACAGGGAACTTTCAGAAATATAGTCATTTATTATTGTTTTTCAATTAAAGTATGTTCTTCATTTAAAAATCAACAGGAAATCTTCCATTTTGAAGAACATATGGAACTCTAAGCGGCCTATGTAGAAATACACAGAAAATTTTTAAAAAGACCACTTTTGATGGGGTAATGTATGATAATGAGATAGGAACAAGTTTCATTTTCTTTTAAAATATTAGAAAATAGTTCCATATAAACAAGGAAAACTTTGAAGAATACCATTCAGGGTATAGTTTGAAATTATGCCAAAAGCACTATGCAATTGTGTCTAGGCTCCTGTCTCTCACACAAAGGAAGCAACATCTGTTAAAATATATCAAAAGACAACTGTTTCCTTTCATCTGCCCAAATAATCAGCTTAAGCATTTTTTATTCTGAAAACAAAAATGAAAAACCTTAATTTTCTTGTTCATTCTTGCAAACATTTCAGTTTTCAAGCAGCTAATAAAACAGAACAAATAATGCAGTGTTATTGTGAACTAAATTATTAAACGATAAAAGTCTAACATACATAAATGAAAGATGTATAAATCCAAGCAGAAAAGATTGAAGAAAGAAAAATGTTAAGAAGGGATGGGGAACTGCGAATAGACACAGGTCTCTGCCCATGAGAAGGTAAAGTGCAGACAATTCTGGTAAAAGTAAATTCAGGCAGCTCTATTGCATGTTTGATCACACATGGTCCTTCTCCCCTGAGAAAAAAGTGCACTTAGCAGGAACCATCTTACACAAGACAAACAATTTGAAACAAGACAAATTGGATGGTGATGTTTCCTCACGTCCTGTGAACATAAATGCTCCCCCATAAATGTTGGGGAGCGGGATGAAAAGGAGCGATATCAGGGCATTTAGCCACCTCTCCTGATGTTAGGCAGCAGGGCAAGAGAAGTAGTGCCTGGCTTCTGAACTAGAAACTGATAACATAAAATCAAATCTTAATTTATAGACTGTTAGCCATAGTTCTAAGATTTACCAACTATTAAGAAACCATAGATGTAAATTTATAAATAACGCCTCAGAAGTGAGACAGTTAGATGTAAAGGTGGATATGATAGAACATATGAGCTCATTGCCAATAACAGGAAATATCTGGTTGTTTTTTTTCTGAATTTATACCGATATTTCCTGTCCATAGCCACAACTGTGTCAAATTTTGTGATCCAAGGTGAAAGGAAATTAATAAGACCAGTGAAACAGAAACTGCATTCTCATAACATAGTTAAGTATGTAACTGGGGGTTCACATGCATAGGAACATCTGAACTGAGCCCCAGTAGATTCAATCATTCCATCCAATCCATTAATCTTATTCTGATTACTTAAACTAAGAAAAATTGCTGAAGAAAAAGTGACGGCCTCCACACTGCAGAAGAGGGCAATTATTAATGGAACCTTGTTAGTATTTTCCTTCCACAGGAGAGAACATGGATAAATTCCCCAAGGAGTTATTTTTGATCAAGTTTGTGTATCTGTATGTTGACAGAACTACTAAAACATTATAACTATAATGTTATAACACAGTAACCAGTCAACTCAACTGAGCAGGTTAAGCATATGGTCAGAAGAGGACCAGAATATACTAATTACTGTTAACAGATATCTCATTGGTGATGAAGCCATCTGGCTTTTTTAAAAAATGAAACATTTTGTATTTCTATTAATTTTTTTAATAAATAGGCTTGGTTCATGCTAATTACCTAGCCAGCACCATTAAAAGATGGAATATCTGTAGTTAAACAACATGTTTATTTAAAATGTTAACCTTGTGTAGATTTCTGTGACATTAATACGATGTGTCAACCCAACCCATTTGGTTGGGTTCTGATTCACTGAATTATGCAAATCTAGAAAACCAAATTAAGCATGTTTAAACATATACAAATTTGGAGTGATAAAAAGATGGAAATGTTAGCTTATTTTACTCATTTTCTTAGTGAGTTTCTGATAAAAAAAAGTTACTAGACACCTGGAACAGTATGTGAGACAGCTAATTTTTTTCTTCATCTCTAGCCATATTTAGTTCTTTGTAACTAAAAGGATCTTTCTGATATCAAATATTATACTTCCAAGACAAGGCACAATGCTATTATCTATTCACCTCTATGACAAGGAATGCACTGCAATCACCACTTCCTCTCTGCTTTGGAAATAGTTCCTGTATTTGCTAAAACTAGGTATGTAATTACGTGCAAGAACTTCTCTATAAAGATCTGTAGAATTCTTACTGACATTTAAAACTAGTTCACACACTACTGTTGTGACTTGTTTTTCACTTGCTAGGATGTGAAAATTCATTAGAATTCAGCATTATGTGGAACTCAAACTATTTTTATTCATTAAAAAAATCAAACTGAAAAATCCTGGCCAGTGAGTGTAGGAGGGATAGTATAAAGAGAGGTTCTGTCAATGTCCTTGTGACCTTCTTCCTGACATGCCTCACATTGTTCTCTGCCCCACTAACTTACCAGCTAGGTCAGGGATAGGCAACCTCGGCTCTTTTATGACTCATGGACTTCAACTCCCAGAATTCCTGAGTCAGCATAGCTGACTCAGGAATTCTGGGAGTTGAAGTCCATGAGTCATAAAAGAGCCGAGGTTGCCTACCCGAGCTAGGTCAACTATCTTTTATCACAACATTCTCCCATCATTAAACGGATCTGACTATACAAGTTGTCCTCACGTTATGCAAATTTGCTATTATGTGATTGATCATTTCCCTTTGAAAATTCCCTTTATATTTTTTTTAAAAAGTTATGTGATTTGTGCCAACATATTCAATTTGTGCCAAAGGTCTAGAAACAACCTGAGCCTTCTTCCTGCCAAATCACTTTCTGCCCTCACTCATACTTTTACCATCATGTTATATAGTTCTTCTGGTTTTGCTTGCTGTCTTGCACTTAATTCTATACCTGAATGACTATTACTATGGGGTTAAAATGGCCCTCAACATCTTGTCCAATCACTTACCCAAAATGTAATACCAGAAAAAAATAATGGACACCAAAACTTGGGAAAGATTGCTTGTCATAGAACAAGCTTTTAACTTGGAAAAATCTACATGTGTGCAACATAGCAATCTATGCTAATAAAATTCATAATGCCATGATCATTCTACCTCTTAGTCTGTCCTGATAATCAAGTGCATTAGAAATCCTGCTGTATGAAAGATGTAGAAAGGCTACATAGAACATGAGATAAAATGTATTTGAATAACCCGGTGCTTAAGAATAAAGGTTCTAAAAATGTATGACATTTGTCAATGTATCTGGGTTACAAAATTTACACCATATCCATCACCTGCTTTTTTCCACTGATTCAGTGTCTTGCTTTATGCAAATTTGCTTTGTTTTCAGGAAATGTGACCTAGCGTAAAGCAAGTAGAACCTGTATTTTGTTTAAATTCCCCGTTTGGTAATGGAACCTATTATTTTAGCTCACAAGCCAGTGTTTGAACCACGTCATTGGGCTGATCAAGACTTCTCTGGAACATGACCTGCCTCAGCAACACAAGAGAGCTCCCACTGTTCTGTACTATGCTGTCCAAACAGGGTCAATCAGTCTATATTTAGTAACTTGAAGAGAATAGTCTTCCAGGTTGTTGCTATTTGAATCACAATAATCAAAAGGAGAGGAACATATTCAGGTATGGACAGCATAAGTCATACAAACCATTCACAGCAGCACTTGAGACAAACCTGAACCTGGACACATTTCCATGTATGACTATGAGAGTGTCAAATTCACTGAGAATATGAGGAACTATTGTACGTTGAGGGTGGTGATAGGTCTACACATCTCTAAGAGCTTGTGTATATACACAAAGCTCCGAATTAAGGAACTTTTGTATACACTCTTATTTGTACATGCTTGAGAACAATGTATGTCAACATGTACACAATTAACTAGAACTCACCATAACTATTACAGTACACTAGTGTGAGAATTTATATATCTCCCTTCCCACCCCCTTATCTGCTTTCATTTTCCTCCTCTTTTATCTGGACAGATTTTGGACAGCTTTGCTGGCATGGGGTTCTCAAATTTTGTTGGGGAAATGGATGTAGTCTCTATCTTGGGAATTTTAAAATTGTGGAGAGCTATGAGCATCTCAAAACAACTTAAAAAATAATCTGATCAGATTTATAGTATAGGTGGTACCTTGCTCAATAGTAGCAACTGTGAGAGGGATCTCGGAGTCCTAGTGGACAATCACTTAAATATGAGCCAGCAGTGTGCTGCAGTTGGCAAAAAAACTAACACAGTGTTAGGCTGCAATAACAGAGGGACAGAATCAAGAACACGTGAAGTATTAATACCACTTTACAATGCCTTGTGCCTATTACAATGCCTATTTAACTTATATGCAGAGCACATCATGAGAAAGGCAGGGCTAGATGAATCAAAAGTTGGAATTAAGATTGCCAGGAGAAATATCAACAAGCTAAGATATGCAGATGATACCACTCTAATGGCAGAAAGAACTAAAGAGCCTCTTGTTGCAGGTGAAGAAGGAGAGTGCAAAAGTTGGGTTGAATCTAAACATTAAGAAAACCAAGATCATGGCATCCGGCCCTCTCAATTCCTGGCAAATAGATGGGGAAGAAATGGAGGTAGTGACAGATTTTATTTTCCTGGGCTCCAAGATCACTGCAGATGGGGACTGTAGCCAAGATAGAATAATAAAAAGCAGGGACATCACCCTGCCAACAAAAGTGCGTATAGTCAAGGCTATGGTCTTCCCAGTTGCAAAGTATAGCAGTGAAAGTTGGACCATAAGAAAGGCTGAGCGCCAAAGAATTGAGGCCTTTGAACTATGGTGCTGGAGAAGACTCCTGCGAGTCCCTTGGACTGCAAGGCGATCAAACCGGTCAGTCCTAGAGGAGATCAACCGTGACTGCTCTTTAGAAGGCCAGATCCTGAAGTTGAAACTCAAATACTTTGTCCACCTAATGAGAAGGAACGACTCACTGGAGAAGAGCCTAATGCTGGGAAAGATTGAGGGCAATAGAAGAAGGGGACAACAGAGAATGAGGTGGCTAGATGGAGTCACTGAAGCAGTAGGTGTGAGCTTGAATGGATTCCAGAAGATGGTAGAGGACAGGAAGGCCTGGAGGAATGTTGTCCATGGGGTCGCGATGGGTCGGACATGACTTCGTAGCTAACAACAACAACGCCTTGGTAAGACCACACTTGGAATACTGCATCCAGTTTTGGTCATGATGTAAAAAAGATGTTGAGACTCTAGAAAGAGTACAGAGAAGAGCAACAAAGATGATCAGAGGTTTGGAGAGCCTTGGTGGAGCAGTGGGCTAATGCCTCCTTAAGTAACACCAGCTGCCTGCAATTAGTGCAGGTTCGCATCCCACCAGGCTCAAGGTTGACTCAGCCTTCCATCCTTCCGAGGTAGGTAAAATGAGGACCCAGATTGTTGGGGGCAATTAAGCTGACTTTGTAATAATGCCGCTGGGGTGTGTGTGAAAGCCCTAATAAGCAGGCATATACATAGAATGAAGGCTACTGCTAAGCTTGTAAGCCGCCCTGAGTCTTTGGAGAAGGGCGGGATATAAATGGAATTAAAATAAAATAAAATAAATAAAATAAATAAAACATATAAAGAACAGTTGCTGGAATTGAGTATATCTAGTTTAATGAAGAGAAGGATGAGGGGGGACATGATAGTAGTGTTCCAATATCTCAGGGGCTGCCACAAAGAAGAGGGAGTCAAGCTATTTTCCAAAGTGCCTGAAGGCAGGACAAGAAGCAACAGATAGAAACTAATCAAGGAGAGAAGCAACCTAGAACTAAGGAGAAACTTCCTGACAGCTAGAAAAATTAACCAGTGGAACAACCTGCCTCCAGAAACGGTGAATGCTCCAACACTGGAAGTTTTTAAGAAGAGACTAGACAGCCATTTGTCTGAAATGTTATAAGGTTTCCTGCCTGAGCAGGGGGTTGGACTAGTTGACCTCCAAGGTCCCTTCCAACTTCATTATTATTATTATTATTATTATTATTGTTGTTGTTGTTGTTGTTGTTGCTGCTGCTGCTGCTGCTGCTGCTCAGATACAACATTTAGCATTGTCAGATTTCTGAATTTTGCCCCACTTTACCTATACAAGGCCAAAGTCTGAAAACCTCTATGGTATATAGATTAAAATATTATTATTAAAAATTAACATCAGGGCCATGCTTGGTCTTCACTGAATGGCAATACTCTTTTGTCATGAAATCTTATTACCATTTCCAAATCCTGACATTTTATACCGTTTGTTCCTTTTCTTTCCTTCCTCTCAACAGTTGCAGGGCAACAATAACATGTTAACTGAAAAGATTTTTTGCATTTGCTGACATGTGCAAACTGCATATCTATTTTAAAGAAAGCTTTATATAACATATAAGGGGAAGTAAAGAGAAAAAGCAATTCAGTACGGTGATGGAAAATGATTGTCATAAAAGAAAATATAACCCCACGTTATTTGTCAAAATGTTGCATTTTAGTGGGAGTGCTTTCAATTATAATTATAATCTTTTAATTATAGTTATAATCAGGAGGAGGCAGTTGCAGAACTAAAAACAGTAAACTACAAGTCTATTTTACTCAAATTGAAGGATTACGACTATGGCAGTTGAGGGGGTTTCCCACATTCTGGGAAAGACCCCACTCTGGATTTTTTACAAAAATTCACTTTAAGTGATAGGAATTTACTAAAAGGAAGGTGACTTAGAGAAGATACATACATACATACATACATACATACATACATACATACATACATACATATATATATATATAAAGTAGAGATATGCAACCACATTTACTGTCACGTTGCATTTTCTGTGCATTAACAATCTGCATAGAACATTTTTTCCATATGTTATATATGTTTGGAACAAAGCTGCCAAAAGAAAAATTGCAGCCAGTGTGTATGTATATGAATTTTCAGAAATTTTCAGTTATGAAAATTGGTATGTGAACTTACAAAATATGTGCCTTTTAATGTTTGTTTCCTTAGGCAAGTAGCTAAATAAGATCATCCAAGCCCTTGATTATATGTAATGTCTACGCAACATCAGCTTTTCTAACTTCATGTTTGGTAGATGAGTTGGGTTTCAAGTTCCATAATCTCATTGACTAAATTGGCTGCAGATTAAGGAAGTTAATATGGAAGGCACAAAATTGAGAAGATCTGATTTATTCATTTTACTAAATTTCCATGCCTCTCATCTCGCCAAGGCAATTCCAGGTGGCTTATAGTCATTTATATCATCACAGATCTGCTGGAATGTAGCCTCAGCAGCTATTATGAATTTTCATTATAGAAGTTATATATTATACATGTGATCAATCAAAAATTTCATTTAAGCAGTATTGGACTCTCCAGAGACTATATCTGAAAGAAAAGGTTTTGTGATCTTGAACTAAATGACAACACTTTGGAATGTAACTCATTGGAAACCTAATTATGGTTTTATCAAGCATGAGTGTGGCTAAAAGTCAGTTTAAGAAATTAGAAAAGTGATATTATTCCATATCAGAAATGTATAATCTTGTCAGATGCAATCAACCAGAATCACCTGTAGACAGGCCCAAACAGGTACTTTATTACAAGAATTTTGCCAGACTAATTTTGCCAAATTTCATAATACTCTGTTTCGTTCTTATTTTTGATCTCTAGGGTTAACCTGTCCATTTCAGAGCAGGATAAAATTTTATCTATTATTTCTTCTTCAGTGGGTGTTTCCTTTCTTTTCCATTTTTGGGCATATGCCAGTCTTGCTGCGGTTAAGATATGTACTAATAAGTAGAGAGATGCTTTACTGAGATTATCGTTAATAATCCCTAATAAAAAGATTTCTGGTTTTAAATCAATTTTTTGTCGTAATATTTCTTCCAACCAACTTTTTATCCGCTGCCAAAACAATTTCGCTTCTAAACATTCCCACCACATATGATAGTAAGTCCCTGGAAGCCTTCTGCATTTCCAGCACATTGGTGAGATTTTTTTATCTATTTTTATCTATTTTTGCTAACCTTGTAGGGGGAAGATGCCATCTATAAAACATCTTGTACAAATTCTCTTTATAGGAGGTGGCTAGCGTTAACCTATTTGTACAATTGGTTAGAGTTAAGGAGGATCGCTGAGACAAACATTGTTTGATTGGTTGATAATGTAAGGATTTCTTATTAGCATCTATATAACGGACATAACTGAAAGATATGTAAATATAATGCTGAGGACTGTATGACAGTTTACTAAAAAAAACTGACAGATGTTATATGTACAGTTTGTTATACTCTGTCCTGTTATAGACTGTATTTTAGGTTTTTGTTATTTCTTTCTGTAACATAAGACAATACTAATAGTAGTGTTGTAGCTAGGGAAGTTGAATCATGTCCACTTTTGTTTTTAAATGTATATTTAATAAAATTTTCTAAAAAAAAGAATTTTGCCAGGCTGCCTGCACATATAGACCTAAGGATTTGATCTCAGATGTTTGAACTGACTCTAAACTGGAATGTCTCTTTAGTTCCCCTGACAGAGCCCCTTCTACCACAGATCCACAATTCCACATTTTTGGAAAAGGCAGTATTTTCTACTAATCAAAAGATACAGCAATATATGTTAGTTATAGCAAAGATACTGTGATATTTTACAGCTAATGTTTTGTATTGATTATATTAGTGTATTTATTAATAAACCAGTGATAAATAGTCCTCAACTTACAACCACAATTAGGCCCAAAATTTTGGTTGTAAGTCATTGTAATTGTTATGCAAGTTACCCACATAACAACTTCATTCAATGACTGCAATCTCAGTCCCAGCTGTGGTTGTTAAATGACTGCATGGGTCATTAAATGGACAGAGTGAAAGAGCTGCCTGTTAAGAGAGGGCAGGATGAAGAAAAGAAGCTCGAATCCCAAAGGCCCATGTTTTGTTTCTCCAGCCCATTGCAGGCCTTCTTCTCTCCTCCATGTGTGAAGGGAACTGCTGCACTGGGGTGGAAAAAGGAAGCTTGGATTTTAGGATCTGAACTTCCTTTCTTCCCCATCTGCCACAGAGGTTTCCCTCGCCTCCATGCCCTAGCCTTTCTACCATTCAGAAACATTGCATTTGCTTGTTTTTCTGGCTAGAAAGCTAGCCAACACAGTGTTTCTGAAGGCAAGAAAGGCTGATCTTCAGGATGTAAGCGTCTTTTCTCCAGCCCAGTGCTGAAATTCCCTTCTGCACATGGAATCTGAGCTTAATTTCTCCAGCCTGCTGCAGAAGTTCTCCCCCCCCCCCAACCCCATGCACAAAAGGGAGGCAAAAGTGTTTGGCAGGTGGCAATAGTTTGCAAACTTTCCTGTCAGGTTCCCCCCTTTTCTGACAACTTTTCCATGGATTTTCTGAGGAAACCAGCAGAGAAGATTTCAGATGATCGCAGAATGCTTGGTAATCAGTTTTAAGCACAAACAGGTTGCCAAATTCCTGAAATGCAATCAAATGACCCTGTTGGGTGTAGCACTTATAACTTCAAGGGTGAACCATAGTTAACCTTTTCTAAGTACGTTGTAACTTCAAAAGGTCATTAAAGCGACCGGTTGTAAGTTGAGGATTACCTGTATTGATAAATACAATATGTAAGACTTTTTTTCTTTTTCTTTAGTGTTTTGGGAGTTGTTTTATATATATATATATATATATATATATATATATATATATATATATATATATATATATATGCTGAGAACATTGACCAAGTAATGCCTATTATAGATATTATACAAACAAGTTCACAAATCAAAACTTTCCTCTTCCTTAACATTGTTTTATATTGCCCAAAATAAAACTATGTACAGTATGTGTTTAAATAGGCACTTTCCTTTGTAGACAGATATTTTAAATAAAGAGGAACACATGGTTCTGTTAGCTATTCCTTATAAACTAAATTTCATTAAACTTCAATTCTTCAATAAAATTCTTTAATTTCATTACCTCTGTTATAAAACTTTAAATTGTTATATAGTTTTTAGCTTTAAGTATTCTGCCCCTTAGTTTGTATACTTGGATAGGAAAGTTGCCTTAGAACTTTATTGAAGAATAAGATAGGCAGACGCACTAGAAAAAGAATAAAAGATTTTGTGATCTTGTGATAAAATTTCCAGTGACCAGAAAAATGATCCACTCATATGATCTGTAAAAATAATAATGGGGCTAGGAAAAACATTTCCTACAATTGCAGCAATGAAACATGGCAAAATTTAGAATCATTCAAGGGGACTTTCCAACCATGGTTCAGCAGAATATTTAGAACATTTATTTTATTATTTATGAACTTTATTAAATGTAGATGCTGCCCAACTCTCAACAACTCTGGACAGTTTCAGATTAAAAAATGTTAAAAGCAAGGAAAAAAAACAAAAGACAAAAAAGAGTAAAATGGGAAGAGCAACCAAGAAATGAAGGAAACAAAAAAAATACCCAATGTAGTCCAAAGGAGGCTTCACTCACCCTTACTTAGGACTTGGGCAAAGAGCAAAGTCTTCAATTCCCCTCAAAACATTAGTAGGTTGGGAGATGTCCAGATTTTGGGGGAACCTCATTCCTGAGTGCAGGTGCTGCTACAGAAAAGGTGCATTTTGGGGGTCCAAAAACTGTTTAATAAAAAAATGGAGCATACCAACCCTTCCAGAACTAATTGGTTGGACAGATAGTATGGGAGACAGGCAGCCATGTAGGGCTTTGTAGATTATGAACAGCACCTTGAATTTCACTCCAAAACAACAAGGCAACCAATGCAGCTCACAAACCAAATGGTTTATTGAGGTATGCCCATCATGCCCATAGCACTTTGTCCTGGACCATTTGAAGTTTTCAAGTGTGGTTCAAGAGCAGCCCATGTAGATTGCATTGCAGAAGTCAAGCCTTGAGGTGATCAGGGCATGAGTGACTTTAGGAAGGATTGTTAGTAGACTGTTCCAGATTTTTAAAAAACCTGCCTAATTGTGTATATTCCTAAAGCAAACTGAATTTGGCAAATATGAAAGAAGAAAAAATACAGAGAAGTAAGAATTAAAGAAAAAACACATCCCATAGATGCTTTATTATACCTTAATGAAAAGCATCAAAGCAGTAATTAAAATAATTATACTTACCAGCCCACTTAAGGCTACAATCCAGATGTAAGACCCAGAGGTTAAAAGCTATAAAACAAAAATGTGTAATTTAAAATGGAATTTATATTGTACAGTCCTTACGCTAATATTATTTCAACACTAACTCAAATACAGTAAAGGAGAGAATATCATAAATTACATTTTTGTTTTTGTGCAATAAAAGGGACTCAAGTAATTGTTTAAATGTCATCGGTTTAGAGCAAGATTTGGTTCTGGAAGCAGAGAAACTGAAAAATCTGAATGAAGGCTGAATAAAATCTGAATAAAGCTGAATGAAAAAGTGGAACAAAAGGAGCTGAACATTTGCTGGGATTGCTAAGTTTTTTTATTGTAAAATTTCAGTTTGATTTAATAAAACCCTTTTCTCCAGAATGTATTATGAAAACCAACTTCTTACAGTAAACATGTAAAAAAGTGCCTTTTTTCATTAACCATCTATATATTCAAGAAAAAAACACAGCTTTTAAAAACAAATCAGGCAAGAAAAATACCAAGAATATACTCTTGCTCAGAAACTTATTTTAACTTACTTTATACTATGATGCTTACATCAAATAGAGCAATACTAATTAGAGATGTCTGTCTGTCTGTTTATCTATCCATCCATCGCATATACAATGAAACAATTATTTATTCCTCCCTGACACTGCTGCAAAAAGAACTGAAAATGAATATGTAACAAACTAAAAATGGCCAACTGCATTTTTCATACTAACAAAGAGAATTAGGAAGGGTTGTTTAAAACTTTGCATGCTACCTTCAAAATCCAAACTATATTATGTCTATCGTCCTTTTTTTCTAAAATAAAACTTGCAATGTACAAAACGCAAAATTTATCATATGTCAGATATTTAATTATTCTGCAAGAGAGATAACAGCATGATCTCAATTGCTGGCAGAATGAAAGAGTGATTATTTAACGGCACCTATCAGTTTGTTATGATAAGATTGGAAAGCACAGCAAAGAAAGTGAAGCTATGATAATATCTAGAAAAATGTCAAGAATTGCTCTGCTTTTGCTGTAAGATGGAAATGCTTAATTAAGTAAGGAGTTGCAAAACATATTGGTCTGAATATTTAGGGAAGTGTAAAAATGTCATCCAGACTAAATCCATATTAATAGCCTGATCTGAAAGGCTGTTTGCCAATGAAAAGCCATAGTTTATTATTGAAGTAGCTATCTGTCAAACAGATTACTTAAGTGTTATAGAATTGTTTAAAAATGGAAGAAACAGAAGATAGGCATCTCCCCAACATAAATTATTCTCTCAGGCATGTTTTAAAAAAATAAAATTGTAGGATAAAATTGTAGGGAATAAATAATAAACAAATGAATTCATTAATCTAGGACAGGGATGCCAAACGTTTTCCTCATTGCTGGCAATGAGGTGGGTGTGGTTTCGGCATGACGCATCTGGCCCATGGGCCGGGAGTTTGATATGCCTGGTCTAGGATGGAAATTTGAGTTCTATAGGAAATTTTAAACCAAAGTCCAATCAAAATCTATTACAAAATAAAATACTAAAAGCACTCTGAAAACTGGTTTCCCCATTGCTAGCAATTAAAAGTGGGGTAAAGCTATGGAATACATTAAGGTTTACCTTTCACTCACATGCAAGATACATATGTATTGAATATCATCACTAAGCTCCTATTGCTACCTGTATCAATTTACTGGGTATCTGCAGGTTTACGCTACAGTGTTTATTGCATTTTTAAAAATCAGCTTTGGAACTCTTAGGACTAAATATTTGGAAATAAAGGGCTATCGTTCCAGGAGTTTCTAGAAAATAGTGGGTGCAAATGGAAAATGCAGAACTGCTAAATTGAGGCAAAACAAATTAACACATACAAACCTGCAAACCCAATATATAAACCAGCGTCTTGTTTGTGATGGAAAATTGTCCTAGAATTTGTGTCACTTGTACTCTTGGAATGGAGGAATAAAATGGAACAAAAAGAGCAAATACAGGCCCCAAGCTGTTGAGACAAAATATATGCAAAAATGGAATATCAACAGAATTCTTACAGAAGTTATTAACTCTCTTCCTTAACTATTTTGAATAATCAAATGCATCTTAGTACTTTTTAAAGTATTAAATACTGTAGCCAGTTTACTAACAGATACATTTCAAATACCATAAGTTTTTTTTGTTTAAATTAGCCTTTAAATATTGCACTCAGAGGTATAGAGCCTACAGAATAAGAAGGCCCTTTGCCTGCTTCTTACTAACACCATCCAATTAGCCATAATTAAATCTGCTTCCTCAATGAGCAAAGTCTAGAAAATGAGTTCCTTCTTCCTTCACTTGATACTCAATCACTTGTTTAGGAACAACATCTCTGTCCTGTGTATAATCTATTCTTCTTGATCACACTTGGCAAATATTAGAAGTGATTTATACATACAAATAGTCTAGAAAAATATTCAGTTTTATAAAAGCAGGAGAGGAAATATACATATATACATATATACATACATATATATATATACATATATACATAGGTTTCCAAGCTGAGCAATGCTGGCTCAGGAACTCTGGGAGTTCAAGTCCTTGAGTCATAAAAGAGCCAAGGTTGCTTACCCTGCACTAGAGGAGGACATTAAAATTATTTACAAGGTTACTTCTTTAGGAACTAAACTTTTAGAATCTAAAACAGCTAATTCAAAAAAGCCAACAGGAAAGAACCTCACATTTTTCATCTGCTTCTGTCTTTTGGAAGGTAAAATTAGATAACAAAATAATCTATTTCCTATGTTAACATCTCTGCAATGAAATCAATAAAGGTAACAGGAAAGAAATGAGAAACATTTTTCAATGTAATACGTCTAATTTAGCTGATGCTAGAAAAAAATAGTATCATTTGTATATATTCTTGAAAACTATTTTGAATCTAACCATCTATTACAACTAAACCACTTTAAATTAAACAATTCTTAAGAATGAAATATTCTTAATTTGGACTTTACTTTTACTGTTTGGACTGTTGTGTGTTTTGAAAAATAGATTATTTAGAATCTAGTTATGTTGCACTTCAGTCTTTAAATAATTAACCTAGTATATCCATAACAATATATGATGTTTTCCATGGTGAGCTTAACATCAATAACAACATTTATTAAAAAAGCTAAAATAATTTCTGGTGGTATTATCTGCACATTAAAATTTTGTTTAGTCACAATCTTTCACTTTTCACATTCTGTACAAGCAGTTGTCATGTATCCTAGGAAAAGATATTACATATGTGCATAAGTGTAGACAGTAGCATATGCCTTTTTAGAAATATCAAACATGCAAAGAAACAAAAATAAGTCCAAAATATCTGTATTACATCCAGAAATGCCAATTTTGCAACCAATATTTCTCATCCATAACTATGGCACCCTAAGGATACCTGCATACATGCAAATGCTTCTCTGGGATCAGTAACGCAGCAGGGATTGCTTTTTCCTTCCAGTAACAGATTGCTGGGAAATACCAAACATGGCCTTGAGAATTCCAATGTTTGTTACAAATTTTTCTGGATGTGGCTGGAAAGAGGCTGTTCAGCGCCGGAGACTGCTGCCACAAGGAACACAGCTCTGGGTCGGGGTTTGGAGCAGCTCCGTGTGGGGGCTCAGCACGGGTTGCGGTGTGGCAAATGCGGGGAGGGGAATCCCCACGGCAGCTGTGGGGAGGGGAATCCCTGAGGCATGTGGCTCCGAGCTGCAGGGTGGGGGTGCAAAGGACAGGCGGTGACGCCGTAGCAAGACACCGGCATCGCTCCCAGTGATAGCACCTCTGAGTTTCGGCAACTTTTTTTTTTTTTAGAAAAAAAGCACTGTAAATATTTGAATACTGCATACGAGTGATAGTTTTAAGAGAAGAGAATATGTAAAAGGTAGAACTGTGGAGTCCTTGTGGTGCACTGATGTTACCTAGTTGGGTAACAAAATCTCTGCAAGCAAGCAACCAAATTCAGAGGCCATCAATGACTCTACAAACAATAATTTATAGTGAGCTGCTACTTTGACATACAAGTAAATACTGCAAGAAATCAAACGAAAATCAATGCAAATGATATTTTCTTTTAATTATTCAAGTTCTGTATATTTATTTAAAATGCTTATATGGCCACCCATCTTATGGGTGACTCACAGCAAAAATAACAAATCATAAAGAAGAAATCAGTAATGCTAACACCAAATCTCATGGTACCCCAGCCCCACCACATTTTTGTACATTTGTTGGCTCCAATCTCCCTCTAGCCTGATGCTTTCCTATTCAGCCAATGTGGGTCAGGTTTTGGTTCAGTAGGTTCCATAAACCCAAGCAATTTGGTTAGCATATTATGGAAGTACTAAGCTATATATTATGACTCAGTTTGATATGTGAACTAGAATGACTGCTACTATTAGAAAACCGTTAAACCCTTCTTTTCCTCTTCTCTGTACAGTGTTGAATTTAGACAATAATTTTAATTTCTTTTTGTGTCTCTATAATATATAGTTTCAGATATTTCATAACTTTTAAATGTCAAGTATAGTCAACAGGATTAAAAAAGGCAGTTTTCCCCAACTTAACTTCTTAATGAGGGGAAAATTCCACTGATAGATTGTTGATTCTGATAGCTTTTTTAACACCAGAGCATTCTTATTCTACTTTAACATCAAAACAACTTTTTTCTCCCTTTCTCTCTTGCTTCACCACACAATGTGCAGCAAATTTTAAAACAGATTTCTTAGATCTTTCTCATTAACACATTCCCCAGCATCATAAAAGGCTGCTGTTTCTTGTTCATCTATGATTCCCAGCATCTTCATTAGAAGAAGCTGGAGAGGATTCTGAGATGCATGCTGCTGCCAAAAATGAGGAAAAGAAAGAATGGGAAACGAGTTCTTCTTATTTGTCACACTTCTTGTCACATATCCACAGACATACACTTCCTGATCTTTTAGAGCTGACCATTCTTTTCCTGAGAAATCACTCTACCACAGGCCAACAAAATGGGAAAAGGGAAAAGGCCAGATGGATAACTTAAAAATAGTTGTGGGTCACAGAGGAATAGCTGGTGTGCTAACCAGTTGTTTGGAGACTACCAATGCAGCAGTATCAGCTAGCAGTATCCATGAGACCTGAAGGTATTTGGCAGCATATCTTTTGTGGTGGAAGAAACTGCAAAAAACTAGGCGGCAGCAGATCCTTCTTACCAGTGCGATGTTTGGTGGCAGTGGATTGTTGTTGTTGTTGTTGTTTTTACAATGGTGTAATAGTAGGTGAGATGACCTTGGAAGAAAAGAGAGGACCCGTAAACTAGACAATGGTTAGATAAGTGGTATCTTATCTGCAGAAAGAACAGGGTCTGCAGAAAGAACAGAGTCTGCAGAAAGAACAGGGGCATGACAAATGTTTTAAAGGAGGCCTCCCTAATTTCTTGGGGGAAAGATCTACTTTCAGACTTGCAAGTTTCTGTCAATGTCATCTGCAATAAAGTTAGGGTTAGGACTTTGCTGTGGACTACCTCACAAGGTTGACAACCACTGGGCTGCCACATGCATCCTGTGGGCCATCTGTTGTGTAGTCTGCTCTATAGGAATACTTCTATTGTCAAACTGGTCCTGTGAGAAATCTTTGATCCGAGCTATATCAGCATACTTGTTCATCTAACTTGAATATTACACCCATACAATGGTGTAATGGCTGGAAAAATGTGAACTAAGAAATTTCTCTTCTACTTTGTTCATGAGCTTCTAAGAGCTTAGAAAAGTTACTAGAAGTGTCTGCATGATATGCTTAACCCAGGGAGCTGGAACCGTATAGTACAATAAAAGTTGCCTTAGACCAGACATGTCAAACTCGGACGGTTTTGCCATTGCTGGCAATGGGGTGGGCACAGCTTCCACGTGATGCATCTGGCCCATGGGCCGGCAGTTTGACACCCCTGCTTTAGACAAAGTTTCCACCATTGCTGGTTTTCATGGACCATTTAGAAAAAACAACACAGTGACCTGGTGACACAACTGCCAAAAGAGATTGGGTGGCTTATCATTTCCATAACCTTCTGCCCTTATTCTCCAATCCATTGGGCAGTGGGAGAATGAAAAGTAATATGGAAAAGAAACAGTGTTGGCATAGCAATCCTCTTTTTGTGAGTCAATCTAGGATATCTGTCAACGTTGTTGTTGTTAGTTGCGGTCATGTTCGACCCATCGCAACCCCATGGACAACATTCCTCCAGGCCTTCCTGTCCTCTACCATCTTCACACCTACTGCTTCAGTAAGTCCATCCAGCCACCTCATTCTCTGTCGTCCCCTTCTTCTATTGCTCTCAATCTTTCCCAGCATTAGGCTCTTCTCCAGTGAGTCCTTCCTTCTCATAAGGTGGCCAAAGTATTTGAGTTTCAACTTCAGGATCTGGCCTTCTAAAGAGCAGTCAGAGTTGATCTCCTCTAGGACTGACCGGTTTGAATGCCTTGCAGTCCAAGGGACTCACAGTAGTCTTCTCCAGCACCATAGTTCAAAGGCCTCAATTCTTTGGTGCTCAGTTTTTCTTATGGTCCAACTTTCACAGCCATACATTGCAACTGGGAAAACTATGGCCTCTGTCAACATTAGAGTGATTTAACTCTCTTATCCATAATTGTATTACACAATTGACTGACAAAGGTTTAGTCCCACCAACCCTAAACCTGTTATGGGTTAAAACTAACTCCTCAAACTTGTTAATAAATATCGCAGTTCATATATCACACTACCTCTTTCTTTGACTCAGTTAAACATGCCCTGCAAACAAGACTACTCATACATTTTTCCAGATTAATCAGATTTCTTTTCTTTTAATGTCTGGTGGCTAGCAACAAAACTCTGGCTTACAACTAACCTGTCCATTTCATCTGAAAAACGTGGGATTTGTCACAGTCAGGGACATTCAGGAGATTGGAACATTAAAAAGTTCAATTTCCTAAGTTAAAAAAATATTAATTAATATCAGAGTGTCAAGGGCTCTGGTAGATATTGTGGTGCTAATAGTAACAAACTACTGATACAGTATGTAGACAAAATATGTATACCCGTGTTTTGTACTAGCAAACTCTCATTTCTCACAAATCTAATAATATGCCTAATTATATACGTACTGTCGTACTTCCAAAAACACATAAATCCATCAAATTGGAAACTGTTATCCAAGAGTTATTTTTTATGTTTCTCAATATGTATAATGTTTTTCTACCCTCATTATCTAACTGAAGTGCACTGTTGGGGCTCCCACTGAAATTTAATATTCTTTAATAAGCCTTGACTTAGACATATCCTGGCCTGTGACCATAATAAATATTTGATTTGATCTGAATAAGCCTTGACAAAAACACAAATATTATTTATTTATTTTGTGTCCAAAATGGTAAGTGAAACCTAATGTATTGGTTTAATAGAAAAGAATTATTGTTTTTATCTCACAAAATCTCAAGTTCCATCTAACAAAATACTTACTGAATGATAGATATAAAGCTATTATGTATCTTCCCATTTGTGTATTATAAATATGCTCAAAATGCAGCAAAGAAATTGTATTTCCTGAAAACTAGACTGTTACATTGGCTGTGTTTTAGGTATTTTCATTCTCACTCCAGCATACTTCTTTGGGTCTCTCCTGCACTGAATTTGTGTCTTATCTTTGCCCAACTACACAATTAACTATTCTGCATTACCGGTAACATAACATTTTTCCCCATTAGTAACCTTTGGCAATATTATTGTAGGCTAGTCTAGAAATATATATCATTCATATATAATCCAATACAAATATAACATGGGAAATGCACATGGTCCATAGGAAAGGACAGTCATCCCTCCCCCCCGACAATGAACAGGAAATGAGGAAAATCTAAAGAAAAACTGTCAGCTGAAATGTGAAATTTGAAATGTGAATGGATAGGGTGCATTAAAATGAAACACACAAATGTCCCAATTACATCTAAGTTTGATCTTTAGTTTTCAAAAGATGCTATCATTGTAAGATTGGGACTGGAAACATCTGCCCCTTTCACAGCAAGAAAAGTTCACAATACTTGCAACAGCAGCAACAGCAAACACTGAACATTATATACTTTCCCCTTATTTTGCAAAACAGTTCTTTATTTTGCTCCTTCTTCTACAAAGGCTACTATTTTATCTGGGATGTGTTAACCAGAACACTAGATTCTTCAGGTTTAGAGAGAGGAAATGCCTCATCTCTATAAAAGGAGAGCGTGACCTAATCAGTCTTAAGAACAATATACAAAAGGGGAAACAGTTGCATATGAAATGTACTGCAACAAGGAACACAGCAGAGGACTTAATGAATTAGCAAAACGTAAGTACAGATAACATTATTTTTTCTATAGATTAATTATTGTAAAATATGAATATTTATCTAACATCAGTAGTTCATCAAAGCAAACAAATGAACTACCAACTGGGCAGCAGGCTTTTATTCTGGGATTACATTTAACTTTTATTTGAATAACAAAAATATAAGGATTAATTACATCTAACTATAAAAACCATCGTAGGCAAAGCAAAAGGTCTCAGAGACAATTTGCTTTAAGTTGTTTTGGTTTTGCTCTAAGATAAACATTTTTAAAAATAAAAGGCAAATGTCATACAGTTCAGCCCTCCATTAAAATGTTTTATTTTATTTCATCTTTATGTGGCATTAGGCATTTTGAAAAATCATCTTGGTTTCTTTAGAATATTGTATATAGTCAACATTCCGCCCATTGAACAGGGTGCTGTCTATTCCCATTTAATTGGTCTTGGAATCATTATATGCTGGACTAACAGAATCCCTATAGTATCTTTCTGGACAGTTAATTGAACCAAAAATACTTGAAAGATCTTAAAAAGGCAGGTTTATGGGGGGCTGATTCCATTTTTGGGGGAACATGCTGGGATGAAGCATATTGGTGATACTTGTTTATCTAACAAATTTCTCTTTCAGGATAATTTCAATTTGAAAATTGTAGATATTTTTTTTTGGGGGGGGGGGAGTCATGGAAAAGCAGCCAATCTTTGGACCAGGTTATTGCTAATCAAGCCTTTAATTCACCAGAGTCTTCTGTCAGAGGAGATTAGATTGCTGAAAATTGCCCCTGGAGTATACTTAGTTAAAATTTATCTTGATATCACAATTTGGTCCAGATGCATCAGTAGTATATAAACTCCAAAATTATTGTCAATATTGGTATATAAAACTTTTGCATGATATTAACAGTGCATGATATTAAAAGTGAAAAATTAATGAATAAAGTTAAGGTAGATACCAGCAATAACTTTGGGATAACAAGTTGAAAGAAATTCAATAGGCAGGGGTTTAAAAGAATACAAAATATGCTTCTTGCAATGTTATAACAATTAGAAAAACTTTCAGATTAACTGGACACCTCAGAGAATGTTTTTAAAAAGTTGGCAGTCAACCTCAATATGCTGAAAGTGCAGAGTGGTTGACAGGACACATTCACTTATGATACAAGCTTCTCCTAATGTTGCCAATTTTGGTTTAATATCCATAAGACTTAAAATATATTGTTTACAATATGGTTTATAGATTTGAATGTATTCTTGATCTGTATACCAAGCATTTTCAATTTATATGAAGAGCTATGGCTTTACTAGACTGATCTTTTCAGCAAAAGATGCTGCAAATAGAATGCTGAAAATGCATTCAACCCCAGGTTTACCATTCCTGGATCAATCATATATAAACACTTCTGCCTAATTTGTTTTCTGACAGTATAATGGAAAGATTAACCATTATTATTCTGCATGATGAAGGACTAATGATGGGCTTACTGACTTCCTCTGTATAAAATATATTTTTCTTTTCTCTTTTTATTTTTTCTGATGGTTTTCCCTCTTTTTTCTTTTAATTAAAGCAGTTAAAATGTACTATATCACATACATTTTACCTTTACGTTAACATTTATCATTTCCAAATAACAGTGTTCATTTATAGAATTTAACTTCAGTGCATATGGTGTAGTTTAATGGAATTTTATTCTGACAAAACTGCAAATAAGAAGTTTCAAGAAACTTTTACCATTATAAAAAAAACCATAAACTCAAGTTTTGACAGATAAGTATCAGTTTAAGGGACTAATTAACATCTATGTTATAGAAGTGTATCCCATAGCTATTATTATTAAAGACACAAGTTTTATACATGTTAAAGATTTAAAACAGGAGACCTGTACTTCTCATCAACCATTTTCATATAAAAACAAACAGAATGATCTGCTTTAAATAAAATTGATTTATTAATATTTTGAGCTTGGGTAAAATACAACAAAGCAAGAATAATTAAAAGCCATAAACATAAAATAATAATGTCTGAATGCCAACAAAAAGTAACTGGCTTATGTATGAAAAATTGATATGACAATTTTATATTGAAAAATTGAAAAGAAGAGCAGCAAGCAAAAGAAAGCTATAGCTCCCTGCCACTCTGGCTCCTGTTTATGGTTTGGGTGAGCAGTTCCATGTTAGCTAACAGACTGAGCAGACAGGATTATTGTTATGCAACAACATTTCTAACATTACTTCTAATATTATAATATTACAACTACTAAAATCCCATACATTAGAGTTAACAATATACTAAAATTTGAAGAAAGCAGGGGAAACCAGGAGATTCAGACAATTCAAATGAGTACAAAGATTTATTGAAAGCAGAAGCTCTCTACAAAAATCTGACCTACTAACGGTCAAGGGGAATGATTGGGAATAAGAAGGCATACAAGATGGGCTGGACCTAGATATCTTGCAGGTGTGCAGGGACTCATGATGCTTTTGACCACTCCCTCAGACTCAGTCTGGTCATCTCCTACATCATACTGGAAATTTGTTTTACATTAAGAGCATCCAATGCCCCTTATATACCTATGGCAATATATCTTCTTTCTTCCTTTTCTTTATTTGTTGTCTTTATTTCTCATCTTTTTCTAAAATAATATTAAATTAAATTTAAAAATTAAAATAACGTAAAATACAAGTCCTGCAACCCATTCATTTCAACAGGTCTTGTTCCTTATTCCAGAATATGCATCTACAATGGTTAAGTTCAAAAGTAAGCTCAGTATAAAGTGGACTAATATCCTGCTTACATTAATGGTGCTGTAAGAATGGTGTAATACTGTTAAGCAATTTGGTTTGCTAACTGTACACTAGGTAGAACAAAATAAAAGAAATCATGAAAGCCTGGAAATGAAAAGACCTGAAACTCATTTGGTCTTTATAACTATCTGCCCTTGCTGCTTCTCAGTCTACTAATCCAATACATTTTATTTTTAAGGTTATTTTTAGTTTTAGATGATTTATTTATTGTTGTGGTTTAAAACTGTAGGCTACCTCAGTTAGCTTTTACAACAGAAAAAGGGTCTTTGTGATAAATAATGAGCAGAGACCTTTAATTTGGACACAACTTCTTAAGCATGTAAAATATTTCAAATATTGAAATCCAGTCAATGGAGAAAAGTTAACATTAACTAAAACAAAACATCCAAATGCCACATAATTTATGTGACAGCACAAAATAGAACTTCAATATTTAATAGTATTTTTATTACTTCCCTAATGTTTTAATCACCAATCATTATCTCCCTATTATTACCTATCGCGTAGGTACCACATATTTCCAATTGATTCTAGATGACTTTTTTGGGCGGAGGGAGAGGGGAAAGAATTCTGTGATATTTCATTTCCAGAAAGCATATATTTCCATTCATAACTTTATATCTCTATTTATTAAGCTGAACCTAAGAGAGCACATGTATTAATACTTAAGAAACTACAGGGCAGCTGTTGTCAGCTTTTAAACTATTGTTATCATCTTATTTTAAAATTGCCCTATGATTACCTAATATTGTTAAATCAAAAAATCATTTGCATATTAACAAGATGGAATTTTGTTTTGTTTTTGAAATGAAGAAAATTTCATACTATCTAATTTTTGAGCTTCTAAAATGCTTAGCTAGCTATTAAAAAAACAGAACATTTGAATTCATCCTAACATCTTCCTGTTCCTTCTTTTGTCACTTTTTCTAGGCCTTCTGAATTTTGAGTCATATTAACCATGGAAACAATATTCGTCTCTCCATCTTCTATAACAAATCAAACTCAAACTGAAACTTGTGATTTATATGAACATGAAAATTCAGCAAGTATTTTATTGCCTACCTTCTACAGTGTTATTTTCATAATTGGAGTACTTGGAAATGGACTCGCTCTCGCTGTGATTGTAAAAAATAGGAAAAAAATGAATTCGACCACTATTTACTCAACAAATCTTGTTGTGTCAGACATTCTTTTTACAACAGCTTTACCTACAAGAATAGCATACTATGCACTGGGTTTTCACTGGCCGTTTGGAGAGGTACTCTGTAAAATTACAGCCCTTTTCTTTTATATCAACATTTATGCAGCTGTGAATTTTATGACATGCTTGAGTATCGACAGATTTGTAGCTGTGGTTCATCCTTTAAAAACCAAGTTCAGAACAGTTAAAAGTGCCACATACATTTTTTGCTTTGTGTGGTTTCTTGTACTCGCTCAAACTCTCCCATTACTTACACTACCCTTGTCACGTGAAGAAGAAAATAGGATCACGTGCATGGAATATCCAAACTTTGAAGAAATTCAGCAACTCCCTCTGATGCTTCTAGGTGCCTGTTTACTTGGATATGTGGTTCCCCTTGGAATTACAATAATCTGTTATTCAAAAATCAGTTACAAACTCTGTCAAACTGCAAAGCAAAACCCACTAGCAGAAAAATCAGGAACAAACAAAAAGGCAATTAATATAATTATCTTCATCATTGTTGTATTTGTAATCTGTCTTACTCCCTATCATCTTGCCATTATTATATACATGATTAAGAAGCTTGTACAAGGAAATATTTTATGCAGCCATCAAAAGATCTTTCAAAAGACTCTCCACTATACTGTGCTCCTGATGAACTTAAATTGCTGCATGGATCCTTTCATCTATTTCTTTGCTTGCAGAGGATACAAAAGGACAATAATGAAAATACTGAGGCGTCAAGGAAGCATTTCAGAATCAAGTGCTGCCAGAACTGTTCCTGATGAAAGCTCCCGGGATGTTGGCGACACACAACTAGCTCCCCTTTCAGCATCTTTAAATGGAAAAAGGTTAACACAAGCCCTTAAATTTTGAACATGCCTCCAAAATCTTGATTTCAAAAATGCTAGAAATAGCAATAATCATCATAGCAAGAAAGGCAAAGAAAGAAGAAGGAGAAATCCAACTGTACATTTAAAAAAAAATCTACAAATTTGATTTTTCAGGAGTGAAGCTGAGGATGGATTATGCAACATACCATTACCACAGATATTTGATTTAATAATATTTAGGGTTTTCCAATTTTTTTTTAATCTTGCTCTTATGTCATTTCTCCCTGCAAAGGTCAAATGTATAGTGTATTTCTATTTTGGGATCCTAGTACCCTAGTTCTCAGGAGAAAAGCAACTAGTTTAAATAATTGGACTCTAAACCTCAAATAGGCAAAATAACAAGTGACAGATATGTAAAAGGGAATATTTAACATTTTCTTGTTCATATCTATATATGAAATACATTTATTTATATAATAACCTATATAAAATCATTTAATTATAAACAGTTGAGTTTCTCAGGAGGAAGTGCACAGCTAGCTTTAGGTAATTTACTATATTGTTAGAAAATAATCCCCAAGCTTTTAAATAACTTATTGAACACTGGATCCTATGTTTGGTTTGATTATTGCATGATAATTTTAAGATACATCACCTATGTAGTTTAAAGGTCATGTAACAAAAGCAGCTGAAAAGCAGCTCTAGGATGGAAGGCTGAAAGTCTCAAACCTCTCACAGAAGCCCACAGATAGGCACTTTCTCTTGCCTTGGGGCAGCGTCTTGCAATTTCTGCAATCTTCTGTGAGCGCTTCACTTTGTATCCTTTCCCCAATAATAAATATAAGGATTTTACAACCTCTGCCACCTTTCTGCCTATTAAAAGATAAAAATGGTTAAAAAAGGTTAGAAGGTAAATGGATGAAATAAACTGAATTGTACCACTTTCTAATTTAACAATGAAGAGGTCCATGGCTAGAAGGTTTAGCATTTAGATGTGGTAGCATTTAGATGCGGGGGAGGGGGAGAATCAGGCCAATCTCATAAGAGATAAAGAAAACCAAACATTACTTTAAAAAGTATACAATATTTCAGCTTCAAGTATCAACATTTTCTTTTGGAAAGAGCAGATACACCCACTCCTTCTTTAGTGACCTTAGTTAGCAACTATTCACAAACACAAAGGTAATAAAATTCATTTTCTGACAGTGCATGCATTTACACACAAATTTTGTGCTCCTGACAACACATGCCAGAGTGAGTAATACTGACTTAGCTGTGCAACAGAACTTTATCTGAATGAAACAGCAGCAATCAGTGATCTCTCTATCATGTGTTCACTTAGTGACCATTTCGTTTAATGACCTGATCACCAGAATGGAACATGCTCGCTAAACAATAAGTGGGTGTACAGATAAAATGCTTTCAGAGGATCACAAGGTGCTATTATACTGCTGCAAATAAGCTTTGAAAAATCTATTCAAAGTACTGGAGAAAGTTTCAAAGACACATTACAGATAAGGAAAAGATTTTAAAGAGAAGTTATTTTTCCATACGCAACCTGAGGATATGCATAAAAAGACTACAAAGATATAAAAGGAGACTTATATAGCATGTGAACGTGCCTTGAATCAGTGTTGACTTACAGAAATAAAAAAATTAACCTTCATAAAGATTTCTGCTTGGACTTTCAACCTATTTTCTCAGGACAAAAGGTTTCTTAATATTCCTAGCATGTTGAAACAGAATCAGTCTATTTGCATGAAACTTAATGGTCATCATTCCCCTCCCTTCCACCTAATAACCATCCTGCCAAAACCATGCCTGGGAAGAATTTGTTTTAAGTATATTTCTGTTACCTTCCCCAAAGAAAGAATACACATGAATAATTCTTTGTGGGCTCAATCACAGTCGGCCAATAAAAAATTCTAATTCTTACTGCGTTAATAGTCGGGCAAATGGCAATATAATGCCTATCTAGGAATAAAAGAACAACGTCTAACTACCTAACATAGGGCTATTATTCTTGGGCCACAAAATCCGTGTAACTACAGGTAGTCTTTGACTTACAACAGTTCATTTAGTCACTGTTCAAAGTTACAACAGCACTGAAAAAAGTGACATAATTCTTTTTCACACTTACAATCATTGTAGTATCCCCATGGTCATGTGATTAAAATTCAGATGTTTGGCAACTGACTCATATTTATGACGGTTGTAGTATCTTGGGGTCATGTGATCACCTCTTGCGACTTTCTCTCAAGGTCAATGGGAAAGCCAAATTCACTTAACAACCATGTTACTAGCTTAACAGCAGTGATTCACTTAACAACTGTGGCAAGAAAGGTTGTAACATAAAATTAACTAAGCACTATCTTGCTTAGCAAGGGAACTTCTGGGCTCAGTTGTGGTTGTCAATTGTACTAGACAGCAGCAATCTATTGATTTCCTCAGCTCCAATATGGTGGTCCTATTCATCAACAATGCAGCTGATCAAAAATATATTTTACACATATATTCAAATACGTCTATTCGAATCTATAAATATGCTTCATGCTGACATAGAGCTAAGAATAGTTGGACAGATCAATCAAAAGGCAATCAAAAGAAACCATACTAAGGTAATATTGTAGAAAATATTTTTCCCTATTTAGTTGGAACAAACAAAATGGAGAAGTAGGGAGGACAACTTCATCTTCTGCAATATCTGCTGTCAAGAATTCTTTGTTGCAATCTTGTTTTAAGACTGGTTTGTTTTGCATCAGTTTGTTCCTCTTTATCTTAATCACAGAACTGTTTGTATCGTTTTGCTCTTCTCTTTCATAATAAGGTTATTCTTTCTTGGGTAGCCTTGTTCTTGTAAACCCAATAATATATATAGATAGCTTTGTTTTTACTGGGACTAAGAGAGGTAAGATGTGAAAAGTAAGCATTTTTTTAAAAAGTTCCAACTATTTCATAAAAGAATACTTTGGTTCCTGAGTGGTTAGGTGCAAAATTCAAATTCACACATGAATTGAAAAATTCAATAAAGGGGGAAAAACCTAAAAAGACAACTGCTGACACAACAGTGATTTTATCTGTATATTGCTAAAACACTTGTGTCTGTTTGATACTTTGTAATCTTCAACTGGGTGAAATGCTGCAATATACAGCAAACCTTTGCCAGCAAAAGGCAAAGTTAGCTCAAATAGACTAACTTACAGAAAGCCAAGACCCATTACTCCTGAGGAAGTGAAATTTGTGGGATTTTTTGCCACCTCAGCATAGCTGCCATAGTACTATGAAAAGCTGCATTCATGTGATCCTCCCCACCAGCCATGGAAAACCCAGAAGGAACTGATATGGCTGCCGATTTTCCTACACTTCTAGTCACCTTCATACAAGCAAAGTTGTTGCTTGTGGGAAGCTTGCAGGGAGAAAGTAAATGAGGAAATGGTCCAGTCCTTCTGCACTCATACTGAGCCATCTATTTGTGCACTCCCCCACCTGGCAGCAGCCATTTACCTGCTGGTAGGGCAGGGCAAGGAAAGGAAGATTTCCAATAGTCACTACCAATTTCTCACAAGGAAACTTAATTGGAAAGATGACAGGAAATTGGAAGTCGCTCCTAATTCCACTGATTTTTTTATTCACTCCATTGTCATTCTGTTTTTTTGCTTAGGTAAAGAAATATCTCTGAAACGATGACCAAATGTATAACGGGTTGTATAGTTGTAATTAATATTATGTTTAACATCTGTCCATAAATACAAGCTACTATGATATGAAGAAGTAGTTGGTTTAATAACCCATTAACTTTCCTGCTCAGAGGAAAAATGTTTGATGGTACAGTATGGTATGTTTCATGAAGAGAGTGTTCACTCTCATGTAATAAACATTTGTCGCTTGTACCTAAAATTAGTTGCTCAACAACGAAAATAGGACAGTTGTCTTTGCAGGTGTAGCCCTGCAGCAGGAAATAAAGGAACAGAAATCAATGGAATTATTACTTCTCCTTGCATTTTTCTTCTATTTACTATGGGGGGGGTGAGCAGTCAAGTGTCTAAACATTTCTTCTCAATTAGAAAAAGACCAATACAGTACTATATTGAAAAAATATATCACTTAAAGTTAATGCAATGTATAATGTTTTATGGATGTTTAAATTACACTTACAATTGAATTTTTCAGATCAAAAACTGTCTGGAAAAAGCTGTAATTATATCTGTTATCAGGCCCATAGATTTAAAAAGTATTCAGCAAAATAAAGTATCTTCAAAAATTATCTTCATTCCCATTATTTTTCTGAATGTCAACGAGAGTGTTATGGAAAAAAAACTGAGTGATTATCAAATACCTCACTGGATTTTCTGTTTTCTTGGTTAACTATTTACGGTTATTGGGTCAATGCTGCAATTGAACCAGTCTCAGTTATCCCCACCAAGTCTGTAGTTTCTTTCACAAATTTACTCCAAAGAAATGTGAGTTTTTCTAATCAACTTGATAAATTTCTCTTTTTTTTCTTCAGCAGTTTTAATTGGCTTAATGTCTATGGAGATTCTCACTCATCTAGGTCAAAAGGAGCTTTGTCAAGAGGCAATTGGACTTGTTTTTCTTTGAAGACGTTTTGCTTCTCTTCCAAGAAGCTTCTTCAGCTCTGACTGGATGGCGGGGAAAGGATTTATATTCCTTACAGACAGCTGGTCACTTACATTCTTTTAGAGAGTTGCTGAGGCCACTTGGAGGTTTATCTGTGTCCTCAGGGTCACAGGTGTAGAGCCTTCTTCAAACTGCTGAAAGGACTGTGTTGTAGACTGGAGTTAGATGCTGTCATATCCCTTTCCTTCTATTGAAAGAGGGCTGTTCAGTTTTGACAGAGATGGCCCCTTTGACCCCTCTTTCAAACAAGCAGTCCTCTCTGTCCAGAATGTGGGCTTTGCTGTCTTCAAAAGAGTGGCCTTTGTCTTTTAAATGCAGGTGGACTGCTGAATCTTGTCCTGATGAGTTTTTTTTCTATGTGTGTCATGCATTTATAAAGTGGTTGTACAGATCTGCATATGTCTCTGCATATACCAAGCAGTTCCAAGAAGGTTCCACACCCTTTTGCACCACCTTGAGGACACAGATAAATTTCCAAGTGGCCTCAACGACTCTCTAAAAGAATGCAAATGACCAGCTGTCTGCCAGGAATATAAATCCTTTCATTCCCTACCATCTAGTCAGAGCTGAAAAAACTTCTTGGATGAGAAACGAAATGTCTTCAAAGACAAAAACAAGTCCAGTTCCCTCTTGAAAAAGCACCCTTTGGATTTTAATCAGCTTGTTCCTGTGCATTTTGGGGGATAAATATATTTTCTTATTTGAAATGAGACATTTCACCAACTCAAAATGCTATATATATAGATATATAAACCTATAATAAGCATGACATATTCTTTTTTTAAAAAAAAGAATCCTAAAAACTAAGTTATTAGTTTTATTATTATTTTATTATTATTATTATTATTATTATTATTATTATTATTATTATTATTATTATTATTATTATTATTATTATTATTATTATTATTATTATTAAGTCTTTTAGACTTAGTAAGACTGAGATGTAACTTTGTAAAGCCAATGCTGATCTTGCCTCATCTACAGTATATGGACAAGAAATCAGGATCTTACTCCTGATCCTTTTAAAAAACTACCTCAAAATAAATTTTATTTGGTAATTTCTTATCAGAACTCTAGAAATGTCCATTGGCATAGAGTTCATACAAGCAGCATAAAAACTAGCCAAAGGATATGCATCTAAGATATAATTACAATATTTATTTTTAGGTATTTCTATTATTTGGCAATGCCCTTTGTATTATCATTAAGATAGGTAACAGTGTTTATCTATTAAGTGTAAATAAAATGTAGTGGCTTAGGTTTCAGCCATTTGCCTACTATTCACTTTCTTGCTAATGCTAGCAAAGCATTAGAATTTAATTAGTTAATATTTATTAATTATTAATTTATTTAGATGGTATACAATGCATCAGAGGAGTGCAAAATGCTGATATCTGAAAGCAGTATTTTATAACTGTCCCTTATGGTTTCATCACGCACGAAAAAGGAAGGAAGTCTAGTGACAAAGACTGTCAGAAAGGAGATGGCCTGAAAAACAGAAAAACCAAATGTAGACATACAATTGGCAAAAACATTGGCAAGATGCCCAGCTGTGATCAGTGAACCAGTTTTATAGATAAGTTAATAATCAGCAAAGCGGCACTAATTACTAAGTGTAAAATAGTCATTAATCCTATCTGATAAATTTGTTTTGTCTGCAATCCATGAACTGCTTCCAGTGTCTTTGTGGCTCCATCACTACTTGTATATCTAAATTTGGTTGCAAATGTCAATATTTTCCCTATTTGGGGATAATGGAACATAAAATTAACAGGAACATTAAGCCTCTGTGAAGTTTAACACAGGTACTTCTCAACTTAAGACCACTATTGAGCCCAAAATTTCTTTGCTAAGCAAGATAGTTGTTAAGTGAGTTTTGCCCCATTTTACGACCTTTCTTGCCACAGTTGTTAAGTGAATCACTGCAGTTGTTAAGTTAGTAACATGGTTAGTAAGTGAATCTGGCTCCCCATTGACTGAGCTTGTCAGAATGTCGCAAAAAGTAATCAATCACATGATCCAGGGACATTATAACCATTTTAAATATGTGTCAGTTGCCAAGTGTCCAAATTTTGATCACATGACCATGGGGATGCTGCAATGTTTGTAAGTGTGAAAAACGGTCAGAAGTCACTTTTTTCAGTGCTGTTGTAACTCTGAACAGTCACTAAACGAATGGTTATAAGTCAAGGACTGCCTGTACACATTTTTCATATAAAAAACAAAGCACACAATTCCCTTCCACTCTTCCCACCCAGGTGAAAATTTTATTCTCTACAGCAGTAATATCAAGTTATCAGTCATATATCCCCGCACCAGAGAAATTGCTCATCTCAAGAATATAATTTTCTTTATGAAAAAGTTTAATTTTGCTTTAGATGTAGTAGGAGTAATTGTCCAAGAACCATCTTCTCTTCTCTTTTTTATAGAAGTCTCTTCTAATGAGTTCTTTATTCCTTAAAAACATTGTATTATTGTACTTTTTACAAATATGTACCTGATTTAACTGTACCATATACAATATGGCACAAATAAGTGATGCACAGTAATCAACAGAATTGTGCAAGACTACTTTCTACTGACACAACTAGTAAAAACCAGTATCTCACATCAAAATGTTCTGAAACAAAGATATCTTTTTTAAAATAGTTTTGAGACATTCCATGGGGTAGTAGCCATCTGTTTAAAGAAACAAATATGCTCAAGTCCTAAATCATCTTTCTGGAGTCATTCCAGAAAGAACATGATCTTTGAAAAAAATGAAGAATCCTAGGCTATTTCTAAATGATACCTGAAGATGGTTCATCAGAATTGTTTGGATAACCCTTAACATCTGCAGAAATAATTGTATAAAGAACTTCAGAAAAACAATAAAAAGAACACATCACCACCAGCCAAAATGCTGAAAAAGAAGTCAATGACCACATTTACCAAACAGAATCATTCTGAGTCTTCTTCTCTCACTGAATTAATTCACTTCATGTGTTGGCAGCACACAAGTTAGCAGTACATTAAAGCTATACTGACAGCCATTTTCTCGTCTCCTAGCCTCTGCAAGGGAAATTGGTATTTCCTTTTAAGAGGAGTTTTGTTTTTTCTGAAGTGAAAACAAGAACGTTGTGTGGCTGGTGCTCTGTAGACAAAGATAGAGGGACTACATTCAACCTAATTGTTTTTCATCTTGTGAGACCTGGGCAAAAATAATTCAAATTGTGACAGAAATGGAAGACCTAAACAGGCCAAATTTTTGCAGTTTCTTTAGGAATTTGCCACAATCACAGGAAGGACAGTTAACCATCAAGTCAGTTCTTTGAATTCCATATTTAATTTGCTCCAGATAAACCCAGGTCTTTGGGATTGAAACCAAAACGTTATCTAGATTCTCGAGTTAATCTGCCTTTTCTTCCTATTCATATGACCCTTTAGCCCTATCATCTCATGCCCTAGTTCAGCACGTCATGTGAACATCACTAAGGATCCAGGATGATCCAAGTTGATTGCTGAGATTCGAGAAAGCCAAATGCTTCAATGTTTTCTTTTGTTTGTGTATATGGGTACAGGTGTACATAAGAAAAGAATTCCACATATTTTCTCCTCATACAATTACAAATTAGTGTTTTAACTGAATAGATTCTCTGCTAAATCATCCTTTCCAAATAGGGCCCCCTCAAAACCGACGGAAAACTAGATGGCACAGATTGGAGATCCTTTTAAATATTCTACTGTAATATGTAATGTGGTAGCTATAGCAATAGGATGTGGTTTGAGCTTCAAATCTTTTTCTGAGAACTGCAAACAGGTCTTGTGCCAAGTATCATTTATAAGGAGATATTAATCTGTAGCAAACAAGAAAAGGAAGTGAATTTGTTCTGAATAGAGCTGTCAATGCTGCTAACATCGGGTGTTTTTGCATTGACAAACAGATGGTGATGCAACCATTTTCCTCTTTTTGTTTTTAGAGTTAGATGATGCTAGGGAGGGGGGAGGAATGTGCATGAGAGTCTAGCTAGACACAATAACACTGAACCTAGTGGGAGAACCAAGGTTATTGAAATAAGAGGTGATAAAGAATTGGTGAGCTGGAGAGCTGCAGGGGAAGCCTGCATTTCAAACTAATTGGAGCCTGTGATTTATCACTGTTAACTGGAGGAGGGTGTTGTGCTTTGATACTATGTGCTCAGGGGAAGGGAACTCAGTTTTTGGCTTCGATTGTGTTAGTGCCGATGTTATGCTACTCAAATAAAGATTCTTTAAGGTAAACAATGCCTCAAAGTTCTTTGAAGAGTTTCATCTGTCGGAACCATGAGAAGAGCAGTGACAGTAAACCATTTGGGCTCAGCATGTCAAAAAATCAGAAAATGCCTAACTTGACTCTGCTGATGTGTCTGTCTCTCTTTCTCTCTCTCTTACACCCCTCCCCACAAATCAAAGAATCAATTCTTTACATATTCATGTGTTTAAACAAAATAGAGTCCAATCAGGTGTGTGATTCGCCAGGATCTGCTGAGACCGTGCACTTTCAGGTGTGTTCCCTTTCTCTTAACAGGCTGAAGGACTACCCGAGGCAGCTTCTGATTGCATGAAGCTTTTGTCCTCGAAGCAGCCTCTGCAACTTCTGAAAACTGTATGAAAAACAGGCTGTTCTTGTGCAATTTTTGAGGACATTAGAGGCTGGATGAAAGCATGCGTTCTCTTGTGTTATTTCAGGAGGCTGTGCAAGAGCACATCTCATTTCTGAGAGACCTCTGCAGCCTCTGCAAATTGTCAAAGGACACATGCACTCTTTCAAGAATAGACATTGTTGGGGGTTCGTGTCACCTAAAACCTTGTGGTGTCTCAACTTTGACACGCATGTCATAGGTTTGCCATTACTGTTATAAAGCAATTGGTATACCACATTTTTAGTCAATGCCAGACCACAGGACAACACATTCTTCTATGGGACACCCATTCAAGTATTTGAAGAATGCTATGATATCCATCCCCTCTCAAGATTTCCTCAGGTTTAAACATTCACAATTTCTTCAATCATCCTTCATACCATTTGGAATTGGGTTTCAAGACCAATGATGATACTTATTGCCTCCTTTTTTTATATAACTCTTCCAGTTTGTCACAATTTTTTCAGAAGTGTGGTTCTCAGAGCACAACACAGCATTCAAATGGAGTTTAACCAACACAAAATAAGTGGAACAGTTATTTCTTGAGACTTAGAAACAGTATCACTGATGCAGTTTGATAGTCCATTTGCTTCCAGGATAGCCATGTCACACTATATTACTGTAAATTTCATTGAGACAGACAGAAATGGCCGAAGTGCATTAGCTGAACCGACCAGGGAACAGAACTGGTTTTGTGTGACTACAAAAAAAAAAAAAGAGCAGTACAGCAACCATATCTAAGAAACAAGTCAATTAATCCCCTGTTGCCATTTATTTATTTATTTAGTCACCTATCTGATTTCTATGACTCTGGGTGGTTACAAAGAAATACAAAAAACACAAAAATAATTTTTTAAAAATTCCAAAAACATATAAAAATCATTAAAACATTAAATATAATAAAGCTATTTTAAAAGCTATAAAAAGATGAAGTCCTGGAAAGCATCATCAGTTTCTCTAAAAGAACAATTGCTTTGAAGGTTCTAACCAACATTATGAAATCCCCAGGCCAGATGACAAGGCCAAATATTCAGGGCCTTTTGGAAGGCCAAAAAGTTTGGGGCCAATCTAACCTCAGAAAGGATGCTGTCCCAGAGACTGGGTGTTATGGCAGAAAAGGCTCTCCAACTGGTTTGCATTAGATGACATTACTCTGTGATTGAGACTCATAATATGTCCTTTCTGCCAGATGTGATGGGTAAATATGATGAGGTAGAGGTGGTCTCTCAAATATCCTGGCCTCATGATATATAGGACTTTATAGGTCATTATCAGCACCTTGAATTGAATCTGGAAGCCAACTGGTAACTAATGCAGCACACAGAGCAGAGATGTAATGTGTGCTGATCTAGGTCCTCACATGTCTGCACCACATTTTATATCATCTGAAGCTTCCAGATGCTCTTCAAGGGCAACCCCATGTACATAAATCCTAGATATTTGACACTTACCTATTATCACTAAGCTTTAAGAGTCTTGGGTAGACATAAAAGAACAAATAAGTAATATTTGATACTTATTATATACAAAAAATATATATACAAGAAAAATACGGTATCACTGCTAAGCTACTGATAATAGCAAAGTCAATGGTTGGTACTGAACAGCAGAGGGCAATAGTGCTACATATATATTTATACCAGTTATATTACAACATTAATTTAAACATTACTACAAGTTGTTTATGAAGAAATCTGCTCCCAATTGTATTCCTAGTGGCACAGACATGAACAAAAAGATGTTGAAAGAGTACAGAGAAGAGCAACAAAGACGATTGGGGACTTGAGGCTAAAACATATAAAGAACAGTTGCTGGAATTGGTTATATCTAGTTTAATGAAGAGAAGGACTAGCTGGTGACATGATAGCAATGTTGCATTATCTCAGGGGTTGCCATAAAGAAGAGGGAGTGAAGCTATTCTCCAAAGCACCTGAAGGCAGGACAAGAAGCAATGGATGGAAACTAATCAAGGAGAGAAACCACCTAGAAATAAGGAGAAATTTCCTACCAGTTAGAACAATTAATCAATGGAACAATCTGCCTCCAAAGTTGTGAATGCTCCAACACTGGAAGTTTTTAAGAAGAGACTGGACAGTCATTTGTTTGAAATGGTGTAGGGCAGGGATCTCCAACCCCCGGTCCATGGACCGGTACTGGTCTGCGGCATGCTAGCAACTGGTCCGCAAAAAACAAGCAAAGCCCCATCCGTGGCATGCAGGCAGCACACAAAACCACACACTCTCTGGTCTGTGGAAAAACCTTTCTCCACGGAACCGGTCCCTGGTGCCCAGAAGTTTGGTGACCTCTGATGTAGGGTTTCCTACATGAGCAGAGAGTTAGACTAGAAGACCTCTAATGTCCCTTCCAACTCTATTATTATTATTGTTGTTGTTGTTATATTAAGCAAAGACTGGACATGAATTTTAAGCAAAGACTCTAGTATTGGAGTTTTTCTTTAATCAAATATTAGTAATAGGAAAATCTGGATGTACATTTCTACAGAAGTTATAATAAAAATGCATTGACTAAATTACTATTTTTTAAAATATACCCTAGAGAACATCAATATATGAAAGACAGATATCAATGAAACTTGAATTTTAAAAAAGTTTATTTATTTATTAAATTTGTTTGCTGCCTATCTTGCTGCATGGAGATCCTTAAAAAAGTTTAGCAATTAATATTAATAAATATATAAGTTGTGGGAAAATACATAAAAAACTCTTTCTGATAAATATCAACAATTATAAATTTTCTTACTCCCCAAAAACAATTGTAAAAAAATAAGCAGACTGTAATACTGACTTATTAAAACCAAGAGTAAATTATGATACATTTTGCTCATTCATACATTCACACCAAGAATATTTTTAAAATTATTATATAAAGATAATGAATTCTCAAGAAAAAATGCCATTCCCTATATTTTGAATGCTTGTTCTTTTTGGTTGGTTGTAACTGCCAAAAACCTATTAGCTAAAATGACAATTGTAACAATATTCACAAATCACACTAAGGCATGGCTTGCTTTCTGCTTTTTGTATACAACTCACTACATCAAGATCAAGCAAATCAAATGATAGCTTAAATTAATACATGATATATAAATTAATTTAGGCTATCATTTGGTTGAATGATCCAATATCTGCATAAAAAAGCCAACTGAGATCTCAATATTCTGAATTTTCCAGGGTCCAATCTTTGTTTTCCCACAAAGTGCAACTCCACATTTAACTGAAATTGATCATGCAGATCAGATTCAGATCTAGATTTGTTTAATGACCTCATGATTCACTTAACAACTGCAATGATTTGCTTAGCAATTGTGGCAAAAAAGATCATAAATAGAGCAAAATTATTTTAACATTTAAGAAAGGCTATTAAGAAAGAACTACCTGTACAACTTATTCTGGATGAGATTACGGTACTTTTCCTTTGAAGAAAGAAAAAGGCAGAGTCTGGTAAAGATTTTGGATTTCTGTTGCACCTGGATGGTAAAGTAAATAAAACATGTGGCTGGGAATAGGAGGGGCTTGTGTGTGTTTTTTAACTTTACATGCTGGGGCACCCTGTATTTATTTTTTAAAAAAATTGTCTTGTAAAGTCTGGTTAGATGTGGAGGTTTTATTCTTAATTTCTGTGTGCTCGACCTGGTGATATCCATGTATACAGATGTTGTTTGATGAACCCATTGGCAATGAAGAAATCACAGAATTGGCAAACAACAACAATTATTCTCCTGCTTCGTATTGGTTTTGTAGGTCATACAGTCCAGCCATGTTTTCATCCTTACTATTTCCAACTATGTTATTTAATTTAATTTTAATTTTATTTTATTTTATTTTATTGTATTAAATTTATATACCACCCTTTCCCGAAGGACTCAGGGCAGTTTACAGGGTATTTAAAATCAAACAGTACGAAATACAAAAGTTAAAAAACAATTTAAAAAGATTAAATTATCCCTTAACTAAAAACCTCAGTTAAAAATTCTCAGCCTGGGCCGGAGAGCTCAAAGAGCCAAGTCTTCAGGTCCCGGCAGAATGAACGAAGGTCAGGGGCGGTCCTAAGCTCCACAGGCAGCTGGTTCCAGAGGGCAGGCACACCCACAGAGAAGGCCCTCCCCCTGGGTGTTATCCGGCGGCAATCTTTTACCGGCGGCACCCTGAGAAGACCCTCCCTGTGCGAGCGCACTGGACGAAGGGAGTTTGATGCTGGCAGGAGGTGTTCCCTCAAATATCCCGGACCCAGGCCATTTAGGACTTTATAGGTCATCACCAGCACCTTGAATCTCACCCGAAGGGCAACCGGAAGCCAATGCAGCTCGCGGAGCAGAGGTGTTACATGGGAGTATCGGGAGGCCCCCATCACAACTCGCGCGTTGTGTTTTTGTTAGTTAGTTAGTTTTTGTTGTTGTTGTTTTAGCATTTTGTTTTATAGCCATGGCTCTGTTCAGGCTATTTCTCATGCAGCCTGTAGGTGCAGCCATTTTGTGTCCCCACTTCTTGCCCAATGCTGCTCTCTGACTGGTAGCTGGGTTGTTGAGATCAGGGCTTTTCAACCAGTGGTACGGGTACCACCTGTGGTACATTGGCACCTGGCAGGTGGTACGTGGCCATCCTAGAAAAGTGGTAGCGGGGGAGGGGAATGAGTTGAACCGGTGGCAGCACCGCACAAGCCTGGGCGAGAGATGGCTGGAGCTGCAGGGCTGTCAGGGCTCAGTGGAAGCACCAGGATCAATGCCAGGCTTCAGTTGGAGCTTGGTGCTGAGCCTGGCCCTTCTGCTGAGCCCAGTATAAGCGCCGATCAGCTGGAATGTTGCAGCATCTCCAGGGTCTTGTGAGTTAGATTCAGATGCATGGCAACCGATTCATATTTAAGATGGTCACAATGTCCCAGGGACATGTGAAGTGACCAAAACCTGCTGCAACCACCCAGCAGATGGGGGTGGGGGTATCAAAACCAAACTCCCCACCCCCACCCTACCCCCGCTGCCAATCCTCAACAGACACCTTGCTAGGCGACTGGTGGTACTTGGACGTTGCCATATACTAAAAGTGGTACAATGGGTGAAAAGGTTGAAAAGCCCTGGTTGAGATGATAGGGGGAGAGCAAAGATAGGAGGGGGAGAAAGGAGCACAAGTGCTTACTATCTGTCAGGCTTTTCACAGCTTCTCAGGTTGGATGGCATTCAAGATGCTACTGAGGAAGAACTGAGGATCTTTCAAAGTACTAAATGGCATTTTTGATGTGGCTAAATGAAGCATGCTGGGCATCCAGTTACTAATGTTGCCATGCAGGAAAAGAAAAGGCAAATCTGCAAAGACAGAATCAATGGGAACAGGAAATGTAAGAAGCGTGAACATGGAAAGTGCAACACAGTGAAAGATGTAATGAATCAATTATATACTGATATCTTAGACATCAGTGAATTGAAATGGACTGAAATTTGATATTTTTAGTACAAGATCAACCGATTACTGCTCAGGATATAAAAAACAGTAGAGGTACAATGTTGTTTTCAAAGTCAGAAAGAATAAAATGAAGAAAGTATTTGGGCAATGCGTGACTGAAAAATAATTGTGCCAGCAGCCTCTTAATATGACGGTTAACTGGTGCAAAGAAAATGGCCTAGTTTTAAATACCGGAAAAACCAAAGAGATCATTGTCGATTTCAGAAAAGGCAGGCACAGCCACACTTCTCTTTGCATTAATGATTCACCTGTGGAGATGGTTACCAGCATCAAATTCCTGGGTGTGCAGCTAACGAGTAGGCTGGCTTGGTTGCTCAACAGCGAGACACTGGTGAAGCAAGCACAGCAAGGCCTGCATTTTGTGTGTCGCATGAGAAAAGCACATCTTCCTTCTCCTATCCTTACCACTTTCTACAGGGGGACGATCGAGAACATCCTGTCATACAGCATCACAGTCTGGTTTAGAAGCATCACTGCTTCAGACAGGAAGGCGGTGCAGAGAGTGGTGAGGATGGCCGAAAAGATCATTGGCAGTTCCCTCCCTCCCATCCAGGACATAGCACAGAAGCGTTGCTTGAGCAGGGTCCATAAGATTATGTGGGACACTACACATCCTCTTCATGACCTGCTTTCCCTGTTATCTTCTGGGAGGAGGCTTCATGGTATCTGAAGCAGAACATCCAGATTCAGCCATAGTTTCATTCCATACAGCAGGGCTTTTCAACTTTTTCACCCATTGTACCACTTTTAGGATAAGGCAATGTCCGAGTACCACCAGTCGCCCAGCAAGGTGTCAAAAACTTGACCAAAAAAAGAAAAAAGAAAAAACAATTCACTTAGTGACTGTTCAAAGTTACAACGGCACTGAAAAAAGTGACTTATGACCATTTTTCACACCTATGACTGTTGCAGCATCCCCAGGGTCATGTGATTTACATTCAGATGCTTGGCAACCAATTCATATTTATGATGGTCACATTGTTCCAGGGTCATGTGATCGCCTTTTGCAACCTTGTGACAAGCACTTAACCACCATGTTACTAATTTAATCTCTCTCTCTCCCCTTCTCTCCCTCCCTCCCTTTCTCTCTCCTTCTCTCCTTCTCTCTTCCTCCTTCTTTCTCTTTGTCTCCGTCTATTTCTCTTTCTCCCTTTCTCTCTCCCTCCCTTTCTCTCTCCTTCTCTTTACCTCCCTCTATCTCTCTCTCCCTTTCTCTTTCTCTCCCTCTCTTTCCCTCTCTTTCTCTCCCTCTCTCCCATTGTCCCTTCCTCCTTCTTTCCTTTCCTTTCTTCCTTCCCTCCCTCTTTGTCCTTTCCTCCTTCCCTCCCTCCGTCATTTCCTTCCTTCCTTCCTTTTCCTTCCTTCCTTCCTAATCCATTTTTACCAAGAAACCTAATGCCCACTTAAGTCTTTATGAAGCGCCCAAGAAAAGTTAGGGAAGATCTATCAATGATACTTGGAGGTTGCTAGCTCATTTAATAAGCTTTATTCCAGCAACAGAAACACCTCGCATTCGCTCACAGTCGATCCATGCACACCAACAATGCTGCTGTGGACCACGGGGCAGGAGGGCACCCTTCACACGGGATGGATGGAAGACACGCTAAAGTGCCTTTCGCCCTGCTGCCTTCTGCAGACGCAGCCGGAGTCCCAGGTGGGGGGAGATCCGGGGCTGAGGCACACTCGGGGAAGCACACGGCAGCATATCACAATCAGCTGTTCTTGGGGGATGGAGGGACAAAGCCGGCCAAACAGGGCTCGGAGCGGTTGACTGTCCCGGACCACAGCTGCGCTTCCACCTTTCCCAAGGCAGGCCCCACAGACAGAGTGCAGCACAGGGAAGACGTGCCAAAGCTTGTCCCGGAGCCTCCCACTGCCGGAAGCCTGCAGTGGCGGCATAATGGGGCTTCCAAAAAGCGGGGCGGGCGGCGGCGGCTGCTCACGGCACCGCCCAAAAGCAAACAGGGCAAAAGCAAGCAGGCGGAGCCTCCCACTGCTGGAAGCCTGCTTGCAAAAAGTGGGGCAGGCGGCAGCAGCTGCTCACAGTGCCGCCCAAAAGCAAGCAGGGCAAGGCCGCTATCAAGCCCCGGACATGACAATCAACTGGTTATGGGGGGGGAATCCGTGCAGCAGCCCAGCTACCTGGCCTGCCAGCCGCTCATTGCTCCGCCGATCAGCTGGGAGGCTGAGACTCCGGATTTGAGCCGCCGAAGAGCGCAGCACAGGGAAGACGCGCCAAAGCTCATCCTGGAGCCTTCCGCTGCTGGAAGCCTGCTTGCAAAAAGTGGGGCAGGAAGCAGCAGCTGCTCATGGTGCCACCCAAAAGCAAGCAAGGCAAGGCCACTATAAAGCCCCGGGCATGACAATCAACCGGCTGTGGGGGGGGAATCCATGCAGCAACCCGGCTACCTGGCCTGCCAGCAGCTCGCTGCTCCGCCAATCAGCTGGGAGGCTGAGACTCCGGATTTGAGCCGCCAACAGAGCGCAGCACAGGGAAGACATGCCAAAGCTCATCCCGGAGCCTCCGCTGCCAGAAGCCTGCAAAGGTGGCATAACGGGGCTTGCAAAAAGTGGGGCGGGCGGCAGCAGCTGCTCATGGCACTGGCCAAAAGCAAGCAGGGCAAGGCCACTATCAAGCCCCAGGCTCGACAATCAACTCGGTGGGTGTGGGGGGAGGAATCCACACAGCAAACCAGCTGATCAGCACAGCAATGAGCGGCTGGCTTTGGTGCGTCTTCCCTGTGCTGCGTTTTGTCGGTGGCTCAAATCCGGAGTCTCAGCCTCCCAGCTGATCGGCAGAGCAACAAGCAGCTGGCAGGCCAGGTAGCCGGGTTGCTGCAAGGATTCCCTCTCCCCACAACCGGTTGTCGAGCCCAGGGCTTCATAGCAGCCTTGCCCTGCTTGCTTTTGGCTAGCGCCATGAGCAGTTGCTGCCGCCTGCCCCGCTTTTTGCAAGCAGGCTTCTGGCAGCGGAGGCTCCGGGGCGAGCTTTTGGCGTGTCTTCCCTGTGTTGCGCTCTGTCAGTGGCTCAAATCCAGAGTCTCAGCCTCCCAGCTGATTGGCGGAGCAGTGAGCTGCTGGCAGGCCAGGTAGCCAGGTTGCTGCATGGATTCCCCCCCACACCCGGTTGATTGTTGAACCCGGGGCTCGACAGCCACTCCTGCTCAAAAGGCAGGGTTTGGTGGCCAGCGAGGCACTCGCGCGGGGCTCTCCTAGGGGTGGCGGGCCGAACGGGGACTGGCCTTGCCCTCTTCACGCTAGAGCAGCACCTGCAGAGGCGGCCAAGGGCAAGCAGGGCAAGGGCGCTCCTGCTCAAAAGGAAGGGTTCGGCGGCCAGCGAGGTGCTCGCGTGGAGCTCTTCTGGGGCTGGTGGGTGATGGGGGAGGAGTGGGCCGATCGCCTTACTGGTACCTGGGACTCTGACGCGCCTTCCTGGCCATGTGTACCCCAAAGAAGCGCCAATCAGAAGTCAATCTGGTTGCTGCACAAGTCCCTGGGGAGGGTGGGGTCTCACTCTGCACCTGCGCGCACCCTCTGTAGGGTTCCTGCAGACCGCTGCCAATCAGCATGCTTTCCAGCAGCAAGTGAGCTGGGAAGCAGCGGAGCGCGGGGGTGGGGAGGATGCGGCGGGGGAGGCGGGGGGGAGGCAGGCGACGCCGCATACCAACAGCCAGGTGCTCACGTACCACTAGTGGTACGCGTACCACTGGTTGAAAAGCCATACCATACAGCATTAACCTTGTGAACTCTTAAGCTTCCTCCCTCTGTTATATATTCAAGATGGACAGTATTTAATATGTATTTGTTATGTATATATAGGGGTGTGGGTCTGTACATATGTTGTATATAATATGTGTAGGTGTTTCATATGTTTCACTTTGAGAGTGGGCAACTAAATTTCGTTTTTGATGTGTGTCGTACCCACAGTAAAAAAAATGTCAATAAAGGTTATCTTATCTATCTTATCTTATGCTGCAACCTTTAATGCAGAAATTTAATGGGGTTTGGCCTCAGGTTCAGACTGAAAATAACAGCTCATAGGAACAAGATGTGGAAAATAGAAATGACAAATGTATTAAATATAGAATAGAAAGATTTAAAAATATAGTGGAATTGTCAAGTCCCGCCGGCCTGCCACCCGCCCGGGCCTCGACACCGCCTCCGCCGACACGGGGGAGCGGTCCCTCCCTCCCGCAGCGGACCGCCGTCTCCTCGCCTGCCGTCCCCGACCGCAGCAGCTTGCTCCTGGCCAGCAGACCAGCTGGCCAGCAGACGTCCATGCTGGCCGCGCCGGGGCCCGGCGGCCACGCAACACCGAAGCAACCGGCGTTGGAGCCGCCAGCCGCTCCCACCCCCAGCCTGAGGACGCGGCGTCAGGCTCCCGCCGACCAGCTGATGGCCGTGGCCTCGCCCGGCCGACGCGAGCAACGCCGGGTCTCCGCCACACAGCTGACTGGCGCGTCCACAACCGGGCGGCCGACGGACGCGCTCCGGGCGCCCGTCGGGCAGCTGGTGGGCGCGTCTGCTCTGGCTCTTCCGACGCCTCGGCGGCTGGACTCAGAGCTGCGGGCTGCGCCTGCGCCCCAGGAACACCGCCGTCCGTCCGCCTACTGGCCAGCGGGCACAACACTAACAGAGCGCCCTGCGGGAATGCAACCGCAGCCTGAGCTGGGATGAGTAGGAGACGACGGAGGACTGGCCAGACGGCCTGACCTGCCGCAGGAAGCCACGGACGGGGGGGTGGCCATACCCACGCTGCCTCCCTCTCTCGCTGGGCATTCGGATGGACCCAGGGGGGAGCATGCAGTTGCAAAGCCAGGATGGACAGGGGGGCGTATGGGGGCGGAAGGACAGGCCTTACCTGAGGGAGGGCCAGGCGGGCCGCAGCAACGCACGCGGTGGGTGGTGGCTGTGCAGGGTGATGGGTGGGGCTTTTATGGGGAGGCGGGCGGATGCCGGTTTGCTCTGAAGGGGTGGGGTTAGGGTGTAGCTGCATGATAAAAGAGCGTTGAGGCTGGATGCATTACATAGATAAAAACCTCACAAGGGGATTCATCCAACCTGCCCGGTCCAGAATAGCGGTGCCGATACTGTTCCGAGAAAAGAAGGATGGCTCGCTTCGCCTGTGTGTCAACTTCCGTGGAGTCAACGCGGTCTGCAATACAACACCAAACGGGAACGTGGTGCAGGAGCCCATCCCGCCCGGTGAATCCACGGTCGTGAACCAGGCGGTCTGCAGCGTGGGGGATGATCTGTCCCGTGCCATGAGTGAGGCTCTAGCTACGGACGCCTGGCTGAAGGAGCACCCCAGCCTTCTCACCATGCGCAATGGCTTGGCCTGGCACGGGGACAAGCTATACGTGCCCCAAGCACTTCGTCCCACCATCCTACACCGGTGTCACGACGCCAAACAAGCCGGACACTTCGGCTTCCTTAAAACCCTACACTTGGCACGGCCCCAATTTTGGTGGCCGTGCATGAAGGCGGACGTAGAACAACACGTCCGGAGCTGTCATGTGTGTGCCACAGTAAAACCCCATGTTGGGAAGCCATTGGGACTATTACAGACTGTGTCGGACCCCGAACGGCCATGGCAAGACATTGCCATGGACTTTATTGTCGGGTTGCCGGAAAGTAGGGGCTACACAGTGATCTGGACGGTCATCGACCTCTTCTCCAGACAGGCGCACTTCATCCCCTGTAAAAGTCTACCATCTGCCAAACGATTGGCATGGATGTTTCTGACACACGTCTATCGGCTACACGGGGTTCCCAGACGGATAATATTGGATCGTGGGGTCCAATTTACGGCACGGTTCTGGCGGGAGTTCCTGCAACACATCGGGTCCACCCAGGGTCTGAGCTCTGGCTACCACCCGAACACCAACGGAGCCGCTGAGAGGGCTAACGCCACAGTGGAAAGGCTCCTAAGGAGTTACGTGTCTTACCAACAAACAGACTGGGTAGACCTCCTTGTGTTTGCTGAGGTCGCCCACAACAACGCCGTGCACAGCAGCACGGGCTTGACACCATATCAGGTGGTGGCAGGGTATGACCTCGTCCCTGTCCCTGAGTGTGGACAGGGGCCAGTGACACCCACCGGGCCCGGGGAGTGGATGCACCAACTTGGGGGTGCTTGGAAGGTCGCTAAGGAGGCGATGGCAAAGGCCCAAGCACGGGTCAAGGAGCAGGCAGACAAGAAGCGGGAACCCTTCGAAACCCCCAAGGCCAGGGAGTGGGTTTACCTGTCGACCAAATACTTGCAGTTGCGGGTACCGAGCAGGAAGTTAGGCCCCAAGATTCTTGGCCCTTTCCAAGTGGTCCGAGTGATCAACCCCATGACCGTACGATTACGGTTGCCAAAGTTCCTAGGGAAGGTCCACCTAGTCTTCCACAGTAGCCTGCTGAGACCCCCCAGGGGGATGACAGGGAAGGCAGGTGGACACGCACCGGGGCCTGTTCACGGGGACCAGTACGAAATATAGACAATCCTTGATTCACGGGTATGGAGGAGGCAAGTGCAGTACCTCGTATTGTGGAAAGGACACCCACTGGCAGAGGCCTCTTGGGTGGGAAAAGGGGACGTCCGGGCAGCTCGTCTGGTCATGGCTTTTCACCGTACAAATCCGTCCAAGCCGGGGGGTGGCGCCGGGGACTCAGTGGCCTGGGTCCGTGAATGTCCATCTTGTTGTTCTTCCTTTGCAGGTGGGCATGTGGTAGGGGGAGCCAACTGTCAAGTCCCGCCGGCCTGCCACCCGCCCGGGCCTTGACACCACCTCCGCCGACACGGGGGAGCGGTCCCTCCCTCCCCCAGCGGACCGCCGTCTCCTGCACTCGCCTGCCGTCCCCGACCGCAGCAGCTTGCTCCTGGCCAGCAGACGTCCGTGCTGGCCGCGCCGGGGCCCGGCGGCCACGCGACACCGAAGCAACCGGCGTTGGAGCCACCAGCCGCTCCCACCCCCAGCCGAAGGACGCGGCGTCGGGCTCCCGCCGACCAGCTGATGGCCGTGGCCTCGCCCGGCCGACGCGAGCAACGCCGGGTCTCCGCCGCACAGTTGACTGGTGCGCCCACAACTGGGCGGCCGATGGACGCGCGCTCACCTCGCCGGCGAGGTGAACTCCGGGCGCCCGTCGGGCAGCTGGTGGGCGCGTCTGCTCTGGCTCTTCCGACGCCTCGGCGGCTGGACTCAGAGCTGCGGGCTGCGCCTGCGCCCGGGCCCCGGGAACACCGCCGTCCGTCCGCCTACCGGCCGGCGGGCACAACACTAACAGAGCGCCCTGCGGGAATGCAACCGCAGCCTGAGCCGGGACGAGTAGGAGACGATGGAGGACTGGCCGGACGGCCTGACCTGCCGCAGGCAGCCACGGACGAGGGGGTGGCCATACCCACACTGCCTCCCTCTCTCGCTGGGCATTCGGGTGGACCCAGGGGGGAGCATGCAGTTGCAAAGCCAGGACGGACAGGGGGTGTATGGGGGCGGAAGGACAGGCCTTACCTGAGGGAGGGCCTGGCGGGCCGCAGCAATGCACACGGTGGGTGGTGACTGTGCAGGGTGATTGGTGGGGCTTTTATGGGGAGGCGGGCGGATGCCGGTTTGCTCTGATGGGGTGGGGTTAGGGTGTAGCTGCATGATAAAAGAGCGTTGAGGCTGGATGCCTCAACGCTGACTTTACCACGGTTTGTGTTGTGAGAGGTGAAGAATAAACCTTGTCACCCGTACCTTTGGTGTGTTCGTGTTTCTTCGCAGAGGACGTCGTGACAGGAATTGGACTTTAAAGAAAATAGTATAGATATCGAGCCTCTAGAAAACAGATTAATAATATATATTTTTATTAAGATTAATTTCTAGTTTAGAACCAGAAAGGAACTAGAACTAGTTTAAGGTATTTATAATTTACCATTCTTTTTTATTCTTTCCTTTTTTATGAGCTTTCCTTTTGTAAAATAAAAGTAGCCCCCAGCCACTGAAGGGAGATATCCACCCTATTTCCAAGTTTCCAGTGTTTTTTGTCTATTGAGCCTAGGTTAATCTGGTTATTGGCAGATCAAAAAAAGATTCTGCAAGAGAGGCCCATCATCTCTATAGGCACCATAGGATAAATTACTTTATGTTGCCTGTGCATGCGGTTTTCTCAGTAAAATACAGGAATGGTTTAGAACTGTATTGCCTTCTCCCATAGAATATGAAATTATACCATTGCTATTGTCATTAAATGACAATCTGTTTCCAGCATCTTCCTATACTGTTACTCTCAATACAGGAGCCTAGTTGCTTTAGAGGGGTAACTTGAATGATTTTCATGGCTTGAGTAACCTTGTGGGAGTAGACTTTCTTGATATACACTCCTGCCTTTTTTTGCTAATTTCCACCAGGAACACATACCCACACACACATGCTATGATAATGCAACGCAGATGGCGGGGAAGGAACTACTCTATAGGGATATCCCAAAGAAGGTTTTCCAAAGGGAACTGGACTTTGTTTTTCCTTGAAGATATTTTGCTTCTCGCTCAAGAAGCTTCTTTAGTTCTGTTCTTGAATGAGAAGCAAAGGAAAAACAAGTCCAGTTGCTTTTCAAAAAAGCACCTTTGGGACAACCATGACGTGAATGACTGAGAATCTCCACAGACATTATTCTATAATGATCCATTATTACAATTACACTCATACATGGACCTTTTTGGGGGGCAAATTATGGGGATCAGTTCACATACGTCCTATTGTCAGACAGCAATCCTCATATGTATAGAAGAGTTGCAAAGTTTCTTTCAATCAACACTGATTTATGCAAGAATTAACTCCCTTAAATTTTAGAATTCTATTAATATAAAATTCATTTTGTTCCTTTTGAAATTCTCTATCTTTTATTGTTTTGTTTTGCCAGTCACTAACCCTAATAAGATTAGGGTTAGTGACTGGCAAAACATTAGACATTAATTTATAATTTATAAATTAAACTGAACTTATTTATATACTGTATATTAAGACAGGGAGAAAATGGATGGCAATTCCTCTGTATTCAGTTTAATTTCATTTAAGATTACACCTAAACTAAGTTTGAACAGAAGCAAAGAATTAAGGATAATTTTATATCAGATAGTCTATGGTCATCATATAAATTGTTTATATAAAATATAGCAAATACAACATTTATTTCTTTACAATATTTCAGCATATATACACATTATGTTAGACAGTTGAAGAGGATGTTACACTTACAGACAGAAACATAGTCAACTAACATATGAGATATATACTCTGTGTGTGTGTGTGTGTGTGTGTGTGTGTGTGAGATATATACTGTAATTTGTCCATGCAACAAATTTTACACACAGCCAAAAAAAAAACCTGTAGAACCAATTGAGAATCTAGTTGCACTATGACACTTCCTGATTATAAAAAGGGTATGTATCTATTTTAGATCACAGGTCTTAAGACAAAAACAAATCTTTTGCTTGCCTGGGTAGATGAAAGACATCATTGAAAAGCTAAAGGTAAGAAAACTATTTTATGCATTAGCATATGTGCACATGCACACATGTATTTTCAAATTTTCAACTTGAATTATGTTTTCAAATTAATGGACCATTACTAAAGACTTTATTACAGAATTATATATAAAATAAATGTTATGTTTTAAAACTATATGCAAGCCGAAAAATCCCTATGGTTTTTATGAACCCATCAAGATGAAGTAAACAACAGCTGAAGGAATGAATATGTGAGGTACAAATAAACTAAAATAAATCCACTTACCTATTAAATAAATAGACACTGGTACCAGTACACAAGCTGAAAATTACTAACGGGTTGAAAAGGGAAAATACAGCTACCGGTATTTTTTACATGAGTACATGTAATACACATGTAAGGGTGCATACACGAGTACCATTTTAGATATTCCTAAAAATGTGAGGATAGCAGATGAAGTTTTGACATTTCCATACAATGCAGAATATTTGATTCAGAATGGAAGGCTGTCTCAGGCCAATACACCATCGAGGATTTGTTGTGGGAAAAATAAGAGGAGGAAAGAGTACTAAATATGTTTATCTCTTCGAGTTATTTATAAAAAAAATAAAGACAGGATAAAACTCTAATAAATATTTGAAGATCCATTACACTAGTTTTCTTTATATCCATTTGTCTTACTTCAAAAGTCTTCAAATAATGGTTTATTTGTTCAATTCTTAATATTTCCTTGATAGTTAAATTTGTATTTATTCAGCAAATCAAGGAACAATTAATCTTGACTTAGCATTCCTGCAAATACAGCCAGTGCATTGTAAGAACCCAACAGTGGATGAATAGCTTCACTATCACTTTCTTTCACCATCCCAGCCAGTGAAAATTACTGACAACCTCCAAGTCTGTTCAACCAACCACAAATTATATTCACATCACACACTGCAGGATTTGTACAACAGGCCTTTATAGTATTTTTGATCTGATTTCAAAAAGCTATTTCTTTTCAAAGGGATATGCCCTGTAGACTCTTTCTGGAATTGAATCCAAAGCAGTGGAGATCCCTACTGCACTGGCTGTTCACAGAACACATGAACCACATACCAGAAAATCTCAATTTGGGCTGTTGTGAAAATCATTTAGATACTGAGTTATGAGAATCCAGAAAACTGCGCATAAGTCCGTAGTTCTATAAACAAGTGTATGCAAGCATGTCATATGAACAGGGTCTTCTTGTGTAACCTAAAATCCATTAAAGTAAGCCAACAAATACCAATCTACATAGCCACTAACAGTGAGTAAGGATCTCCTCTAGAAAATGCAGAGTAAAGCTTTATAGGACCATTTTTACAGGAGAGGACACAATACTTTTGGAAGCTATTAGAGGAGAAGTTGGCTACTATACCACACACAGTGGAATTTCAAGAGTTTCTAAATTGGAATAAAGACTGCAGTACAGTAGCTATTTCTGTGATCACTGCAAATCTTTTAAAATTGAGGATAGTGAGAGAAGATAACTATATTTCTATTTCTCTTTGTCCTTTTAATAGTCTTGCTGTGCTTCATCTTTCAAAACTTTTTGAAACGGTCATTGCCCCACTTGCAAGTCTAATCATGATAAAGTGGAATGGCAGCACCTAACAGATCTGGCTGTAACCGTTGCAAGAGTAGAAAGTGGCCTTGTTCAAAAACAACACATATTTTACTCTCTGAGCAGTGGAAACACAGTAATGATGAAGAAAGAGTAAACTCTTTCTCTTTCACCCACAAAAGCCAAGGGGGAGATGAGTCAGTGCAGATGTAAAGCAGCAAATATCTGTGACCCACCTGCAAGAGCAAGGGAAGCACAGCTTCTCTTTCGATCTGATTGACCCGCTTCCTCTTTCAAACCATATTACCCCATGAATTTGCATCATTTTAAACCCAAATACTCTCCACCTTCACAACATCATTTGTCTTAATTATTTTAGAGGAGATAAGATTAATCTTTACCAAGAGTCATTTACATGAAAGAAAATGAGTTGATAAAAGTAATCCCTAGATCTTCAGAAAGGGAGCTATTTATGGGTAATTGACCAATATTTAATATATCAAATTGCTTGTATTCAGTGTTTTTCTTAAAAAAAAAAAGGTGCCGGAACAATCATTGTGGCGGGTGCAGGAGGCAGGGGGGTGGGGGAGCGGTGCTGCTGCAGTCATGGGTGCGAGGGGTGTTGGCGGTGGGCTCCCCACCCCGAGACCGGAGCCAGCACGGCTGGTGCTGTGGGAGTAGCAGGGCCCACTCTATATGGCGGGGCTGTGTGGGGCAGGCAGCGGAGGCGGTGCGGGCCAGGCGATGCAGGGCGGCCACTTAGGCACACAGGGCAAGGCGACAGTGGCGCAGGTCCAGCACCAGGTAGGCCACCAGCCTGGCTGACATGGGTGAACACAAGGAAGGAGTGCACATGGACTCCACAGAACCCACCTCCCACTCCTTGTCCTCTCTTACTTACCTAGTTGAGATAGTGTAGTTGGGCAGCAGGGAGGGATGCAAAGTTCCTGCCAACTCGTTTTCGCTGCAAACAACTTGCCGGTGCAACATTTGCCAGCCAGGTCTTTTGGCGCGCTCAGCAGCAATTCCTATTGGCTTTCGAAAGCCAATAAAGGAAGTAGCATAGCTTGTGCAAAAGCCTTTTTTGTGTGTGCAAAAAAAGGTGCGTGAACACCATTCTGAGCGTTCTATGAGAAAAAAGCCCTGCTTTTATGTTTTAATCTTATGATTTTAAAAATATATTTTTTTCTATTGTAAGTTGCCCCAAACCTCGCCATGTGGATTGCATACAAATATTATAATTGGTAAATAAAAGTAGAACATATGTTAAATATACATCAAATGATAATATGCTTCCCTACAAAGTCAATTCTTGCTCAATGACAGACCAAGGAGTTAACTTGGAAAGGCAAGAGGAAAATCTAGATGAGATCTGTGCAACGTGTAGAAGGGAAAGGCCCACACTGATAAATTAAAAATCTTTGGTCTGCAAAGGAATGCTGGTGGGCTAATCAATGTTTTGGTGACTAGAGGAGCATCTACAGTGTTGGAGCTCATGGTCATGGTAAGCCATGGAGGCACTAGGCAACATGACTTTCAGGACAGTGGTGGTGATTTTATTACTTTTTTTTAAAAAAAAAGTCTGTACTCTGTCCAAGGGTGCTTGGTAGGCTGCATGTACAGGTCTGGTCTAGAATTTATTTTGGAGCATTCAACTATCTAGAGCAGGCATGTCAAACTCATTTTGTTTGAGGCAACTTCTTATAAAAGAATTGCCATTAATTTGTTTTAATAAAATAATTTAAATCAATTTTTCACTTGATTTCAAATTAAATGAATTATATTGGTTGACAATGAGTTGGGTTTTTTTTAGTACAATTATCAAATGCAATAAACTGGTTTTAGGTATATGTTACTGGAAGGAAAAAGCAATCCCTGCTGCGTTACTGATCCCAGAGAAGCATTTACATGTATGCAGGTATCCTTAGGGTGCCATAGTTATGGATGAGAAATATTGGTTGCAAAGTTGGCATTTCTGGATGTAATACAGATATTTTGGACTTATTTTTGTTTCTTTGCATGTTTGATATTTCTAAAAAGGCATATGCTACTCACTACGCTTATGCACATATGTAACATCTTTTGCTAGGATACATGATCAATGCTTGTCCAAAATTTTAATATACAGATACTACCACCAGAAATTATTTTAGCCTTTTTAATAAATGTTGTTATTGATGTTAAGCTCACCAGGGAAAACATCATATATTGTTATGTATATACTAGGTTAATTATTTAAAGACTGAAGTGCAACATAACTAGATTTTTCAAAACACACAACAGTCCAAACAGTAAAAGTATAGTCCAAATTAAGAATATTTCATTCTTAAGAATTGTTTAATTTAAAGTGGTTTAGTTGTAATAGATGGTTATAGATTCAAAATAGTTTTCAAGAGTGTACAAAAGATACTATTATTTTTCTAGAATCAGCTAAATTAGACGTATTACATTGAGAAAAATGTTTCTCATTTCTTTCCTGTTACCTTTGATTTCATTGCAGAGATGTTAACATAAGAAATAGATTATTTTGTTATCTAATTTTACCTTCCAAAAGACAGAAGCAGATGAAAAATGTGAGGTTCTTTCCTGTTGGCTTTTTTGAATTAGCTGTTTTAGATTCTAAAAGTTTAGTTCCTAAAGAAGTAACCTTATAAATAATTTTAATGTCCTCCTCTAGTGCAGGCTCTTTTATGACTCAAGGACTTCAACTCCCAGAATTCCTGAGCCAGCATGGCTCAGCTTGGAAACCTTTCCCTTTCCCCTCAGCATGGCTGGCTCAGGATTTCTGGGAGTTGAAGTCCATGAGTCATAAAAAAGAGCCAAGATTGCCTAGCCCTGCAATAGGCTTAGGAAAGCCAGTAAGGGAGCTGTTTTGTTTGTGTTTTTTTTTTGCAAAAAAAAAGGTGCCAGAACACCGTTCTGAGCGTTCTATGAGAAAAAAAGCCGTGCTTGTATTTCACAAACTGCAGAGATTTTTTGGCGATATTATTAATTAGAAAAGCTGAGCACTTTTTCTAGAGCACTAACAGAATAACAGAGTTGGAAGGGATCTTGGAGGTCTTCTAGTCCAACCCTCTGCTCAGGAAGGAAACCGTATACCATTTCAGACAAATGGATGTTCAATCACTTCTTAAAAGCCTCTAATGTTGGAGCACCCACAACTTCTGAAGGCAAGCCATTTCACTGGATTTTGTTCTCACTGTTAGGAAATCTCTCCTTAGTTGTAGATTGCTTCTCTCCTTGATTAGTTTCCATCTATTGCTTCTTGTCCTGCCTTCAGGTGCTTTGGAGAATAGATTGACTCCCTCTTCTTTGTGGCAGCCCCTTAGATATTGGAACACTGCTATCATGTCACTCCTGGTCCTTCTTTTTATTAAACTTTACTGTAGACATAACTAAGTCTTTCATAGGCTTTAGCCTCCAGTCCCCTAATCATCTTTGTTGCTCTTCTCTGTACGCTTTCTAGAGTTTCAACAACTTTTTTATATCATGGCAACCAAAACTGGATGCAATATTTCAAGTGTGGCCGTATAACATCATGGTAAGACCACACTTGGAATATTACATCAAACTTTGGTTGCAATGATATAAAAACTGAAGATAGATTAAGACAAGTTAATTGCCCTGTTTCTAGTGAACCAGCAAATGCGCTTGGTTCTGGGATTCTTGTCAAGAACATCAGATTAGGCCAAAATTGATTCAACCCAAAGAAAGTAATTTCTTAGTTATACTTGCTCATGGTAAATGCAACAGGACTAATTTTGCCAGAACGCTTAAAGAAATAGTAATTGATATAATGCATTCTTCTTTTGAATTGTCTACATATTATTGTACAACTGCAGTTGCCTATTCAGATGCTTCTAAAAACAAAAAGTAGATGCTGTAAATGTGTCAGTCCAGCATATGTTACAATTGATTGTTCTTATCTCAATAAAATGGACTCCAGAAGATGGTAGAGGACAGGAAAGCCTGGAGGAACATTGTCCATAGGGTCGCGATGGGTTGGACACGACTTCGCAACTAACAACAACAACAATCTCAATAATTATTTTTAAAAAATATTTTGTAAAAGAATAAGACAGAACTCTCCATCTACTAAGTCATATTGGAGACTGGACCCTATGACATTTCAAAAGGCTAAAATTGGTAATCCTTAATACTTTTTTTTTAAAAAGGAGCAGATTAAATATATAGTGCTAGGCTAGCATTCAGTGACTATAAAAAATAGATATATAGCTCCTATTTAAGGCCTAGATAGAAGGCAAAGATGGATAATAGATAGATCTGTAAAGTTAATTATCTCAGTTCTATGTCTTGTAGACAATTGCCAATATGGCAATTTCAATTACTAAAGAGATTGATATCATGGTTCCAATAGATGAAACCCATCAAAAGAACTTCAAGGCAAAATTCTTCCTCAAAGAACATTGAACCCAAAAACTAAATTCCCCTCTCCTGGATACAAAGTAACAAAGTACAATTCCCACCCTCAATAAGCTGTCATAAATCACATTCTCCAATTAGCCTAAAAATCGGGCTTTCTCCCAAGCTCCCCAAAACGTTATCAGCTCGTCCTTGGGTTCCCACAAAGCAGCATTATTGCTATGGCTAGCTGAGCTCGAGCTTTCATCCCAACACCCTCCTTCTGCCCCTGATTTCTAACTACCAGAAAAAGCATGTTAAAAGAAAAGGGAAGATAGCTGCAATTTCAATTGTCAGAGCTGGAACATCCAATGTTTACAGCGTTGACAATTGAAATAAACCAGCCTGCTTAGAAAAAGGCCACCAGTCTGTTATACCACATAGCATAAAATTTTAAAAATGCAAAAAAATTGGAATACACATACACACACACACACACACACACACACACACAGAGAGAGAGAGAGAGAGAGAGAGAAAGAGAGAGAGAGGGAGGGAGGGAGAGAGAGAGAGAGAGAGACAGAGAGACAGACAGTGTGTTCTTGAACCAAAGGTGTTGAAATTCTTCAAGTATGGCTTCCTACTTTCTACTAGCTTTTTAGAAGTTATCAGATTTTCTATTAGATTGCCTAAATAGTTCGTTTCTGCTTGCAAGATGTAGTATGGCAGTGGATGTATGTTATAAACAGTAAAATCACTTAGTTTCGTTCCCAGTTGGATTCCAAGTGTAGTGCAGGTCCTTGTGAGATACCTGGGGAAAGGTCTTGCTCCGTGATCTGGGAATGGTTTGATCCTGGTGGTCCTAAATGGACAAGGTCATCAATATTGTCAATGCAACCACTTGTCAATTAGACCCTTGTCCTGCCTGTTTGGTAAAAGCCTCCAGGACAATGACTAGCAGTGATAAATTCTCACTGCAAGAGAGAACATTCCTGAAGCCATTCAAGGAGGCCCTGGTTTGCCCTTTCCTAAAAAAAAATCTCAATCCCACCTGCCAGGACAATTTTCATCCAGACTCCCTGCCCTCAGTCACTCAAGCCCTAGTCATCTCGTCCAGGTTATTGCAATGCACTTTATGTGGGGCTACATGGAAGCTTCCACTGGTACAAAATGTGGCAGCACAAGTCTTTGGAGGTCCATAGAATGACCCATATTACACCACTGCTTCACAAACTGCATTGGCTGCTGGTCTGCTTCCAGGTGCAGTTCAACGTGTTGATCATTTCCTTTAAAGCCCTCCCATGGCATAGGCCCAGACTACTTGGTGAACGATCTCGTCCTGGTAAGACAACCCTGCCCTACTCGTGCCAGCAGAGGAGGCCTGCTGAGGACCCCATCAGTCAAGGAACTACAGAGAAGGTCCAGAAGAAGAGTCTTCTTTGCTGTAGCCCTAGCATTTTGGAACATCCTGCCCCCTGGGGTGAGGTTTCTCCCCACTCTCCTATCCTGTGCTTCCTGCTCCTCCTCCACCTTTTTAATTTCATATTACTGTACTTTCATTGTTTATTTGTATTGTTTATTCCTTTGCTATTGTTACGTTTATATTTTTAATCTTTTTTTCCTTTTTATTGTTTTTTTTAATTGAAAAGTTTTATAAAATACAATTTTCCTTTAAAAAAACCCCCCTTCCCCCTCCCTCCTCCCCTCCCTACCTCCCCCCTATCTCCCCCCCTCCCCCTCCCCCTCCTCCCTCCCCTACCTCCCCCCCTCCACTTCCCCTCCTCCCCCCTCCCCCCCGACTTCCCAGAGCAAAATACAAGGTATATATCTAAAAGGCAATCATAAACAATCATATACTAACAATTATAAACTCTAAAATCCATCACTCTCTAGCTTGTATATAGTAAACCAATCCTTAATAATACTAAATATATATAAAAAACTAAAATAAAAGAAAACTAGCATCATTCCCATCTATGTTCTTCCACAATTCACTATTACCTTAACATATTCTCATTTGCACATTAATAAATAGTTCTTACACAAATTAACCCACATTAACCCACAAAACTTTCTTCCTCTTCCTCTGTAGTAAGTTATCCATTAATTCCAAATTTAAAAAAAAAAAAATCTATTACCATACATAGCATCCCAAAACTTTTTTTTTTTTTTTCTAAAAAACACAACTACCACTTAACTATAAATATTTTGTGGAAGTTCCATAGATTTCTACTGGTCTTATTTTTTTTTCTTTTTTGAGCATTTTAAGGCAGCACGCGTCACCCTCTGTTCTCTAAGATCATCCAAAAGAGTTGCAGCTTGAACTCCTCCTGTACCCTTCTCGTCTATCTGTGCATCTTCATCCTCTTGATGTTCTCCTTCTCCAGATCCCTCTGCAGCTTCCAGAAGTGTTGATGGGGTTACTTTCAAAACATTATTATAAAAATCATGCGCTTGCTTCACATTACTCAAACAGTACCTTTTGCCATCATACATGAAGCTCAACCCAGCTGGGATCTCCCATCTGAACCTTATATCTCTTTGCTTGAGCTCTTGCACAAGAAATATAAAATCCTTCCTTCTCTTTAAAATCTTTGGAGGAATTTCTTTTAGAACCAAAACTTGTTGACCAGCAATCACAACTTTGGTATCGTAGGCAGCTTGTATAACTTCATCTCTAATTTCCCTTTTTACAAAATAAACCACCACATCTCTAGGCAACTTTCTCTGTTTAGCAATCCACGAATTCACACGAAACACTTTGTCCATACCTTGTTTTAATTCAGATGCTGGATGGTTCAATACTCCCTCAAAAGCCTCAGAAACCAGCTGCTTTAAATCTTCCTTAATATTCTCTTTTAGGCCTCTAATTCTCACAGCAAACTGCATCTGGTAAAATTGGGCCAAGCTCTGTTCACTGTCGATTTTGTCTTTTAAATCTTCAATTTCCAATACTTTTGCTTCTAATAAAGCATTCTTTTGAATCAAGTCTTGCACTTGATCATCCAGCACCTCCACACATTTAGCAACTTTTTGCACTGAGGACAAAATGTCTACCTTCATTTCTCTAAGTTTCTGTTCCATCCTTTCTTCCATTCTCTGCTCCAATTTCTCCAATTTCTCCTCCATCTGTAGAAATTTAACACCCATTGACTCCAAAATTAACTGGGTATGTTTTTCAAGATCCTTCGATGTCAATACATCAGGAGAATGCAACGCCTGCAGCAATGATTGTTGTTGCACCGGAGAATTTCCAGCACTCCGAAAAGTTCTAGGGGGAGGTTTAGCCGCCATCTTTTACTTACAATTGTGACGCACTTTCACTTTAAGTTTTAAGCAAAGTCCATCAAGCTTGAGAGTAAAATAAAATCTTCTTCATCTCTTCATCTTTCCCTCTTGTACTGCTCTGCCTGCTCTTTCCCTTTCATAGTCTCTCCTTCAAGCAGGGATGGTCGCAGACGACTGGCTCTGCCCCATAAAGTCCGGAGCAGAGACGCTGGTCAGCTGGGAGCAGCCCAGGCTACGGGGGAGTTCAATCCTTCGGCCGCCCAAGCTCCAAGCTCAGGCGGCCCCGGAGAACTCAACCCCCACCTGGGGGCTCACCCCCTCCTCTTCTCCCGAGGAGGGGGCTTCAGATTCGCCCGAACAGCTGATCGGCGCTGTTTCGGGCGAAAAACACCAGCTGAGCCGCGGGCAGCCCGGGAAGGCTCCCTCCGTCGCCGCGGAGCCACCGGAAGTCCCCTTTTTATTGTTGTAAGCCCAGTGTAGCTCCATGACAAGATGGGCAGCAATTTAACAAACAAACAAACAAACAAACAAATAACTAAAATAAAACTTGCTGGCATTCTTTTATAGCAAACCTAAACCTCAGGCCCATATAAACTACACTAACTGCTTGGTTAGGTAAGTTCTCAATTTAACATAATACCAAGAATCATGTTTTTGAAGATTAATGCACTCAATTTTTCTAATGTACCTTCTGTACAGTACGTACTGGAATTGTCTGATTCTCGGTGAGCCTTACAATACAAAACCATTCTAACCAGTAACTAAACTAGATCTTTCTCTATTTTATTTTTAGCTAACATATTAAAAAGCTATGAATAACTACAATCAAAGTCTAATTACAATGGTTGAAAATAGCCATCCTGAGGAATACCGAATTTCATCACTCGTCTTCTACAGCTTCATTTTTACAATTGGCTTAGTTGTAAACATTACAGCTCTCTGGGTCTTCAGCTGTACCACCAAGAAGAAAACAACTATAACTATCTACATGATGAATGTTGCATTGCTTGACTTGTTGCTTATATTCTCCTTGCCTTTTCGAATGCATTATTATGGGAAACGTTCTTGGATCTTTGGAGATCTCTGCTGCCGGATTCTTAGTGCTTTAACTATTTTTTACCCCAGCATTGCAATATGGCTGTTAGCTTTTATAAGCATTGATAGATGTCTAGCTGTCGTTCAACCCAAATATGCCAAGGAACTCAAGAACACAAGCAAAGCTCTGATAGCTTGCACAGGACTTTGGATCTTAACTCTTGTGACAACTTCTCCACTGCTTTTCTTATATTCTGATCCAGACAAAAGTTCAAATTTCACTACCTGCATAAAGATGATGGATATTATCTACCTAAAGGAAGTCAATGTATTAAATTTTTCTCGGTTAATTTTTTTCTTCTTGATTCCCATATTTAATATGCTTGGTTGTTATATAGTCATCATTTATAGTATAATTCGTGGAAGAACTTCCAAGCTGAAACCAAAGGCTAAAGAAAGATCGATCAGAATCATTGTAACACTAATTATCCAAGTGCTTTTATGTTTTGTGCCTTTTCACATTTGTTTTACATTTCTGATGCTCCAAAATGGAGAAGCAAGTTACAACCCTTGGGGAGCATTTACCACCTTCCTGATGAATCTCAGCACATGTCTAGATATAATCCTTTACTACCTAGTTTCTAAACAATTTCAGGCCCGAGTTATCAGTGTTATGCTTTATCGTAATTATCTTCGAAGTGTTCGAAGAAAAAGTATAAGATCTGGTAGTGTGCATTCATTAAGTAATATTAACAGTGAGATCATATAAAATAAGTAAAGTAATACAATATACATACATAAAGTAAGCTTAGAATAAACTCAAATTTCTAATAAATGTATTATGTTTAAAAAAGGAGAGATTTTATTATTCTTTTAAATTGTTGTTTTTTCTTTTCTGGGATTCGCCAACTTTTACTGCCATTTCATCCCCTCCTTTGCTGAAATTGCTTTACCCCTCACGGACTTACTGAAAATAGGCAAAGAGGGGAAAAAAGCCGTGACCGGGCCAGCCACTAACATGGACTATGAAATGTCAAACTGCTTTTGAGAATTTAAAAAGGCTATTTGCAGTCGAACAGATCTTAAAGCATCCTTGTCCACGGAAGCCCTTTGTGATTCAAGCCGATGCCAGCGATGTGGCCGTCGGAGCTGTGCTATTGCAAAAGAACCAGAATAGGATCCTACAACCCTGTGCCTACACCTCAAAAAAATTCACTGAGTTTGAGAGGAGGTGGGCTGTGTGGGAGAAGGAAGCCTTTGCGATTTGTTGGGCTCTATTAAACTGTCGATACTATCTAGAGCAGCGCTTTTCAACCTTTTCACCCATTGTACCACTTTTAGGATATGATAACATCTGAGTACCACCAGTCGCCTAGCAAGGTGTCAAAAACTTGATAACCAAAAAAAAAAGGAAAAAAGTGATGAACTACATGTAGTCCTCGACTTACAACAGTTCTCTTAGTGACTGTTTGAAGTCACAATGGCACTGAAAAAATGCCCCCCCAAGCCACAGCCAAGCAAGACATCTGCCTGCCCACCCGGCGGTGCTCTTCCTCCTGTCCAAGGTTTTCATTGTTGTGAGCATTTCTGTTGAGGATTGGCAGCGGGGGTGGGGTGGGTGGGTGTGTTTGGTTTTTATTCCCCCCATCTGCTGGGTGGTTGCAGCAGGTTTTGGTCACTTCACATGACCCTGGGACACTGTGACCATCATAAATATGAATCAGTTGCCAAGCATCTGACGGTAAATCACAAGACCCTGGAGATACTGCAACATTCCAGCTGATCGGCGCTTCTTCTGGGCTCAGCAGAAGCACTGGGATCAGTGCCGAGCTCTAGCTGGAGCCTGGCGCTGATCCTGGAGCTTCCACTGAGCTCTGACAGCCCCGAAGAAGTGCTGATCTTGGTGCTTCCGCTGAGTCCTGACAGCCCAGCAGCTCCAGCCATCTCTCGTTCAGGCTTGTGCAGTGCTGTCACTGGTTCAGCTCATTCCCCTCCCCCGCTACCACTTTTCTAGGATGTCCGCGTACCACCTGCCAGGTGCCAATGTACCACAGGTGGTACCCGTACCACTGGTTGAAAAGCCCTGATCTAGAGGGTAGCAAGGTGCCTTTCGAGGTATGGATGGATCACAAAAACCTAGAAGCACTGAAAACTCCCTACAAATTGTCCCTGAAACAAGTACAATGGGCGCAATACTTGAACCGTTTTAACTTCACCCTAAAGTACATACCGGGAGGAAAACACTTTTTAGCTGATGCTTTATCCAGACTGCCCTAATACAATAGCCAGCGTGAAGAGGTTAATGAAGCAATTATTTCCACTCCACAAACTGCTTCTCAACTCACGCAGAACATCTATCACTGAATATGCCATACAAATTCAAATCATTAGCAATATAGATATATCAAACTCACATTTGGAATGCAGCATTCTGGATAATTTCATTTCTTTTCTGGATGAGGCCAAAGCTTCTCCAGACCTTACCATTCATTCTGGGGGCAATTGGCAGGTTCTAGAAATAAAACCTCCAAGCCAAAAATGGTTTTAGATAATCTAATGGTGATCTGAGCTCCTAACAGGTTTGTTGTGTCCAGGAGGTTGAATTATTTCTGATTCAGAAGATTTATGAGAACTGCTAAACTACCTCCAGAGCAGCACATTCTGAAATTCTAAAGAGAAAACACAGAGTTCTAAAGAACATTCAGTTGCTGAATGGCTGAATTTCGCACAACCCAAATTAATAAAAATAAACATTTCATTTTTATAAATTCCAATAGCCCTACAAATAATATTTAAGAAGCAAAGAGATATGAATGTTCCTTAATAGCCACTTACAATCCTGAAGGCAAGCTGCTGATGTTGAAGCCAAAAGAATATTCAATAGCTTCTACTAGGACAAAATCAAACATCACTGATAGCATCCAGGAGCCCAGCAAAAATGACTGAAAAAATAAAAATAAAAATTCACAATCACAAACTATCCACCTTTTATAACTAAAAAAATCATTCATTAAAAATAATACAATGTTGAATAGGATGATTACCCATTTAGCATGCTCACAGAAAATGGACTCTACCCAAAGAACTAAATCTAAAGATACATTTATGTAGAGAAATTAGGATTACAAAGTTAGACTACACTATGCCAAACAAAGGTTTTGCAGCAGCATCCCAGAACTCACTACTGAACCTGCAGAGTTGAACGTTCAGGCTACTGATAAAATAAGAGCATTTCTATTACAGGAATCGTATCTGATTTTGCCTAATAATCAGTCATGTTAGGCAATGAGTCTTAATACTGCATTATCTGTGAACCACCAAGAGACCTTCAGGATTGGGGTGGGAAATAATGATGAGTTAATAAATATAAAGAGAATATAATAGCAACATTAATGGCATCAACATTTAAATCATCGGCTTGCCTCAGCCGCACTGAGTGACGAGGAATTGCCTTAGATCACATATAAAATATATGATATAATTAACGTATATAAATCACATGTTAAAAGTTGAATGTTAAAAGTTTATGATCTTTTGGGGTGCATTACTAGCACATGGCCCATGGACTGGATGTGCCTGATTTAAATTCTGGTGGATGGAATAAATTATAATGGCCCCTTAGCCGTTGATACAGCTCTTAGTGAAAAGAAGTCTCTCTGCTGTTTAAAGACCTTCAAATTAGGAACATGGAATGTCAATAGTTTAAATCTAAAGAAGCTGAACATCATTAAGGAATGAAAAAGGCTCAACAGTTGAAGTTCATTGGACTGGTTGTGACTTCTTCAACTTCGATGATCATATCGTATACTACTCCGGCAATGATACCATTGAAAGAAGAGGAGTGAGTTTCATACTGCATAAAAAAGTGGAAAGTTTTCAAGCAGCCAGCGATAGGATAATGGCAATACGTATCAATGGAAAACCTCGCAACATAACAATTCTGCAAGTTTACGCTCCCAGTGCGGACTCAACAGTAGAAAACATCAAAGAATTATATGCTGAAATTCAGGAAACCCTGAAACAAACGTCAAACAAAGACATTATTTATATCAGGGATCCCAACCTATGGTCTGAGGCCCGGTACCGGGTTGTGCTTGTTGGCCACTAGGCCCCGGGAATAGCTGGTGAGCCCCCCCAACTCACGGTAGCACTGCCGCGTGGGTACTAGCGGCCCCATTTGCGCATGTGTGGAGATGCAAGCACTGCCACCGGTCGCGTGGGTGCCAGTGACCCACTTGCGCATGTGTGCCAGCGTGCGCCATGGGTGCACTTGCGCATGAGCGCATGCTAGTACCGCCATTGTGTGCATGCCATTTGCGCATGCACATGTGGGACCACGTGCACGCATCTGGAAGAGGAAAGGTATCAGCTTCACAACCAAATACAGATTAGTTAATGCAATAATTTTCCCAATTGCTATTTATGGCTGAGAAATCTGGACTTTGAAAAAGGCACATAGGAGAAGGGTTGGTGCTTCTGAATTGTGGTGTTGGAGGTGATTATTATGTATCCCATGGACTGCAAAAATGACAAAAAAGTCCTAGACTGAAGCTCACCAAAAATATCACTTGAAGCCAAGATCACTAAACAGAGGCTGTCATACTTGGTCATGTCATGAGAGGTGACTCATGGAAAAGTCAGTCATGCTGGGAGTGATCAGAAAAAAGAGAAGGGCTGCCCTAGCACTCACTGGCTAGACACTATAAAAGATGACACTGGAATGACCATGAAGGATCTGAAGGAAGAGGTGCAAGACAGAGGGGCATGAACAGTGCTGATCCATAGAGTGACCGAGGGTCAGATACTACTGAATGGCTGATGACGACAATTTTCATTTTTTGGGAACTATAATTCTACAACCAGATATATGTTATGCATTAATTTCACATACAACACATAAGCTATCTGTGACTCTTCCACAGCATTCACAATGGAATGGAATGAACTGTCCAGGTAGTTTGCAAGCTTTAACAGTGTATCTACACCACACATGGCCCACATGCCGCATGTGGCCCTGGACAGCTAGTAATGTAGCCCCGCAAGATAACAAAGAAAAAAAAAGTTTATTTCCTTTATTTCCTAATGTATTTATATACATTAACTATATATTTTATATGTGACAACTCCTCTTGGCGCCTTGGCAAGCCAAACGTTGTACAACCATGATCTATACTGTTCACAAAATATTTAAGCAGCATATTATTTTGTTACATGCCATTTTCATCTAGTAATTAAAACCTTTAAAGCTAATTGAAGTATTTTAATGCTAATTAAAGAAAAAGGTAACAGTACTGCTTACAAATTGTAACAAATATATGGAATTAGCCTACAAAGTAGTTACAGCCCTGGCTTCAACTGATAAGCATAGCACAGCTTTGTAAAGAAGGCATCTGGGAAGCCTTGGGGGGGGGGGTCACAGGGAGGCTACAAAGTATAGTATCTGCATAAACTTTGACATCAGGCCAGGACCTAATAATAATAGTTAATAATCTAAGAAAATAATAATAATCTAGAGCCCCTGAAATTGGAGCACTCTACTCTGGCATGGAATCCACAAGAAGCAATTGAAACACATCAGAAATAGAGTGTGAAGCTCAACAAATGAGAGAGCTAGTCTTTTGAATATTTACGTCTACTCTCAAGGAAACAGCACTCTAAATAAGCGATACATGTTGGATGAGGATATATGTAACTCTGAAAACCTCAGAGCAAATTGCTCTGTTAGCTGAATTCTGTCCAGGTTCCTGAAGCCCAGGAGCTTTATCACTGATCTCTAAAGGTATCTTCTTGTGGATTTCTGCAAGATAGAATAGGAGCAGACCCAATTTATACAGTTCAGTGCATACTCATGCACTCACACAGGGAGTGCATCTTCAGCTGCTGCCTTAGAATAGAAATGGCCATTTATTCATTCAGGCTGCTACATACTACTCTATATATGTCAGTAGAGCCAAAACGGTTATAATACAGACAAACAGAAACAGTGAAAATATATGTATAACAGGGGTCCCCAATCCCCAGGCCTATTCAGAACTAGGCCACGCAAGAAGCGGGCCGGAGTGCAAGTGTGCGCAGCTCAACTCACTTGCAGTTGAGCTGTGTGGCATGCATGTACTGCTGGCCCACCGCCTGTGCAAATTGAGATGCATACCTGGGTGTGCACGGCCTGCCACTCACACCGTCTGGTTCCCCCCTGCCCCACAGCTGGGCTGCCAAGCTGCAGATATTACGGACCACTGATGTATAACATTATGTAAGTAATTCTCAACTTATGATGGTTCACTTAATGACAATCCAAATTAATGACAGCCTTGAAAAGGGTGCTTTACAATGTATAAAGCACTCCTGACTGTTGCACCACCTCTCTATGGTCACGTGATTGTGATCTGGGTGCTTAGCAATTTGTTTGCACTTATGACAGGTTGCTAAGCACCCCATGATCATGTGATCGCCATCAATGAGGAAGTCAAAGTCAAAGAAGATTGCAAGCTACTGCTGCCTGAAGAGCTTTGTGCCAAAATCCAAGCAGGTACAAGGCTGAAATCCTTTGGCAGGTAGCTCTTGCAGCCAGTCCCCAGGGCGAGAAGGAGCCAAAATCCAAGCAGGATTTTCATCCCATGACCAGAGAGGCAATGCAGTAAGCTAAGGAGTGCAGGGTGCCTCAGAGAGCCCAAGAGGTCCAGTATAGGCCATGTGCGAGTTTCTCTCTGCTCAGGGGCTGAAAATTCTGCTTGGATTTTAATAGGGAGGACTTTCAGCCTCTGAGCGGAGAGTTACTTGCTGGGCTCCCATAGTCTCCCTTACACCCAAGGGATCCCTATGTTCCTTATTTGTGACTCTTGTCTGCTTCATGACTTGCGAGATGATTTAATGATTGCAACTGTTGCATGAAGCAGTTATGTGTGACATCTCGCTTAACTGCTATGCTCTACAACCATGTTTTTGATCCCAGTTGTGTTGAGGACTATCTGTATTACAAAAAAAAATTATAAATACAGCATGGGTTCACTATCGTTTTGCTTACTCTACTACTTAAAAATGAATTTTCTAAATGGAAATATAAAAATGGCTCCCTAGAATTTTTGAATACCTTTTGTGATAAATACAGGAATAGGAAAAAGATAGACAAATAATGAATGTAAATATATAACTTATGAAATATGAGAACAAAACCAGAATATGAACTTACTGAAAATTTTCTACTGCCATATCGCCTTTCAAATATTCTGAAGTTGTAGATAAGTAAACTACTGCAGAAAGTGTCTTTAAGATCAAGACACACTGTTCGTCCACAGAGCAACCTCCAAATCTGAAAGATAATAAACAGTAGTCATAGTTTCCACTTGCATTTTATGGAAATTATTTAATATATAGCAGAAAAACTTTAGCAGCTGGGAGATGAACTTTAAAAAGGGGAGAGATGCAGCAGGCAGGATAATATTGCAATGACAGATGGGGGCAAGGTTTTCTACAAATTTCCTTCTGTATTTCTGAAGACAATGAAGTGTTACAATTAAATATAAGTTTAAACATTTTTTTATCCTGAAATGAGAGGAAGCTGCATCAGCATTTCTGGTGGTTTGGCACTGAAATTCAACCCCCCCCCCCATTTCTGTTAAGGGACAATAGGTAGATTCTACCTCCTGCCAACTCCAAAACATGTTTGTGTCATAATGAAACATGACAAAATGTAGCTTCCAAATGTCAACTACTCTTTTCCCTAAGCTATTTTACCAGAAGAAAGGGCATAATAGATTCTTTTCCTAATAACCTTCACTTTATAAATTATATAGTAACTGAAGTCACATTTTCCAGTTACAGTTCTACTCCATTTACCTAGTTCTTCCTACACTCCAAAAACCACCAGCCCATAGCACAGTAAAACATACAAGGTCACAACATGCTGTTAATAGATGTCAAAAAGAATCCTTCTAGCAAGGACACTGCTATTGTTGGAACAAGTATTACCTTTTATCTCCATTTAAAGATACAAGTAAATGAAGAATGTTAGCATGCTTCAGCTACCCAGGCTTTAAAGTGTGCTAAAGGTAGCTATAAATATTTTGTCCATGTTAATTTTTTTCCCCTCGTGAACCTAATATCAGATATCAGCTATTCATTTCGGACTAAGCTCCAGACCTATAATTTTTTCTCTCTCAATTAAAAACACAGCAGGGAAAGGGAACAGATCTCTGTCTGATATGAAACAAGGAGGACTTTCCCCCATTTGCTGTATACATCATTTTTCTTTCATCCAGGAAGTTAGGTCCAGCTGGGAAGAGAGCATGAAAGTAAAAAGAACCGCTATTGAGAGAAAAGCAGAAACTGGCACTAGGAAGACTCAAATTCCTCACCACTTCTTCACTCCATCATTTTCTAAACGCTTGGGACTTCTCCTTAAAGGCCCAAGTTATCACTGTCACAAATATCAATATAACTGCATTATCTCTATATTAATTTGAGGGTGGGAGAAAAAGAAAAATAAGAAGAACCCATAGCTCCATCCTTTCAGTTTTAATACACAACAAGGAATAAACTTCTTCCTTTCTCCCAAAAATGTGCCTGCAAATATACACTTATTGTTTAGGCCAAGAATTTTGCTGAAAAGACTGTCTGGAGCGGATCATAACCCCATGGATTTAGATGTATAGGGGGTGGTGTCCTGGGTTAAGAGATGCCACCTAGTATTATGTATAAAGCAAAACATCTAGCAGTATAACAACTGTCAACTCAAGTTCCACACATCTGAAATACACTTGGAGCAATTTGTTTTTCTCCACAGTTACCAGCATAACCTCTTTGGATGTAACCTATCACCTTTGAAAAAAAAGTTATCTGATTGTAATTGTAAAAGTTTTAACATAATACAAGTTAACTAATTGGTTAACAAAACTACGGTAATAAGAAAATAGAGACTTCCTCTTTCCCACATTGCAGCCACAACTAATTTCTCACATATCTACATTTTACATGAATGCTGCTCTGCTATTGGTTGTTGTATGGAGTGCTATATCATTCCAAATTTAAAGTTCAAAATATTCACACCACAGCTCACAATAAAATTTTTAAAGAACACTAGCCCCTATACAGCTTTTTTATGTTTATCCCACATCACAATATTATAAAGCAATTCCTGCTTACCTGAAATTCCTCTTTTACTGCTTGCAGATTGTAGATAAAGAACTTTTGATAATGCTGAAAGAGTAGAGCCAGCAGTAATGAGAAGATGCTTGGTATTATTAATAGACCCTTTGACAGGGGTGCTTTATCTTCAAAAGAAAACAAAATGCACACATATGCAATAAAGTTATAGTGAGGATTCTTAAAACAGTTTAAAAAGCAATCATGCTATGTACTTTTAAAAAATAGTTTTAAGATTATAATTAAATCTGTTAAGACTGCTAAAAGAACTTTCCAACTCATTTTACTCAAATTTTGGTTCAGGTTGTATAAACAAAACCAACTAGGTGCATGCAGAAACCACTTAATTCATTTTGAATGCTCAAACTAAGCAAAAAATGAGGTGGCATTTTAGGTTCTCTGGGAAAGTTTAGTTCAACCTGGTGTCTAAATCAAGAGAGTGACTGCAAGAAACAAAATTCCAGTCTCAACATTCTCTTTCTTTTCAATCAGATTGAAACACACAAGCAAGTTAGAGCTCTATAAAGTGTGCTAACAAAAAGCCTGATGTACTTTTAAAATATGATTTAAAGGAAAAGAAATTGCTTTCAATATTGTCATTTTAAGATAGATGACCCAATGTTCTTAGCATAACCATTTTTAAAAGCATTTTTTTAAATGCTCAGTCCAACAGCACACAGATGCACAGAATAGAAAGAGAAGAAACTTATTATCAAAGAGTGTTCTAATATAAGAATGAATTTCTATTCTTTCTATAAGATAAATGAATTGTTAGGTGAAATCAACCTGAGCTCTGAAAACAAAACAAAACAAAAGGATATTTACAATGGAGTAAATGTTATGTTTTTCCTTTTCTCCCAAATGTCCTCAATATCCATCTGAGATGCTGTAATTTAAATGAGGCAGATTGCTCTAACTAAGGCAAGGGATGTGACAGCACTATCTCGATAGTCTGTTTCCAAATATAAAAGGTAAAGGTTTCCCTGCACATGCGTGCTAGTCGTTTCTGACTCTAGGGGCCGGTGCTCATCTCCGTTTCAAAGCCGAAGAGCCAGCGCTTGTCCAAGGGCGTCTCCGTGGTCATGTGGCCGGCATGACTAGACGCCAAAGGCGCACGGAACGCTGTTACCTTCCCACCGTAGTGGTCCCTATTTTTCTACTGGCATTTTTACATGCTTTCGAACTGCTAGGTTAGTTACTTGTGGAAGTCAATGAGTGTCTTTGGGATTTTGAGAACATATTTTGGGAGCTCTTGCAAAATAACTGCCAGGGAAGGCTCACCTAATAACAAAAACACTGGGATTTTCCTTGCTATGCTATCAAGCAACACTGGATGTTCCCTATTACTTTAAGTTGTTTTGTTTTCATTTTTCTTAATTAGTGGCATTCCTTTGGGCAAAGCATTGGGTTATAGCCAGCTATTATTTCCATTTGTTAAGAATGCCTGGAAAGCTCCTTTGTGGGTTGGGGCATTTTTGTATATAATGAATATCTCAGCTTCCTTTTTTAATTAATTGGAAAGAAAAAGTAGCTTGTGGGATTTATATCTAATCATAGGCTTAATATGGAAGGTGAGATGAAATGATACGACATTCATATTAATTTCTACCATGAGTGCAATATTTTACTGATTTTACTGCTTTATTTATGCAGTAAATTACAGGTTAATTTTACTGCTTTATTTATGCATAACTTATGCTCTACCTATTACAAAGTGATTCTTATTTGGTGTTTTATTTCCTGTTACTTTATTAAAATAATTTTTGTTACCACACTGTACATAGAAGTATAAATGAGTTTAATAATTTATCCAAAATGCTGCAGTTTAACATTCTGATTGTTATATTCTAACCTCTTGTGCACACATTCCACATTCTACCCACTGAATAACTCAAATTCCACTCTCATATAAATGAAAGGGGCATAAATTCAACTTTAAAGTAACATTGATCCATTGTATAAATTAAACAACTGAATTAAAGAGCAGTGTCCTTTTGTTATAAAATCTCAAGATTAGGAAAACATTTTAAAATATGAGTACATGCCATTTTGAAAGATTTAAGAAATATTGCAATATACATTATAATTTTCTAGAATGGTATAATAAAGTGACAGTCTGGTAGAAAAATACTATTTAAACAACGCCTCTTAAAACTGCATCAATGTTAACAGTTCCAAGAGGAAAAAAACATTAACATTATTTAAGAAAGGATGTTTTGATATAGTATTAAGAGATCTAAATACAGATATTAATGAATAAACTCTACTTGACAATGTGTAAATTAAGTTATTCTTATTTTGCCCTTGTTTAGCCTTAGTGTAACACATGAACTAAGGTCTTGTACACTTTTCAACAAATCAGGATTAAACCAAGCTCTGCTCGTGGATATGAACATAGCACATGGTAAGCTGATATCCTCAGATAATATGTTATCTGCATCAACAAGCACTTTTTATAAAAGCACTTTAGCATCATGTATCAAGATTTTTTCAAATCTTCATGAATGCTTTTTTAATCTGGTCCAATTTAGATCACTATAAATACACTATAAGCACTGGGCTCATATATAATTCACTAACCATGCATCAACTTGAAGACATTCTATTTAGTAAACCACATTCTTATCTGAACATTGTGGTTTATTTTAGCTCAAGATAATTATCAAAAAAGGAAATATCAAACTGACCATTACTAAGTTCAACTAATTACCACACTGTAGAAATACAGCTGTTCTTTTTGTACAGAGCACTTAGCTTCTAATTTTTAACTTGCATTGTTAGCCACTTTCCACTTTTGCTTAGTTTACCTGGAGAATTGAACAGTGTACAACCAGCTCAAAGTTATTAGGTTCCTGAATTGTACAGTATCGTTTAACTGGGGAAAGGTGTTAGAACAGTTTCTTACCTGAACTGGCAGGTTTCTATATTTGTTCAACACACTGGCCTAGAAATAGTCCAGTTAAAGGTGTTGTGCAATTGTCCAGTGAGTCATGAAATGTAGTCACAGACTTTATTCACATACCACATTAAACTTTAAGGTAATCTGGTTTTGGCTTAATGTTTTGTGAACCCTGACACTGTGGTTTCTAAACCATAGTACATGGTTTAGTGTATTTATGCAAACATAGGAACTTATAGTGGCTTAAAACCATTGACTAGGTCAGACATGTCAAACTCGCGATGTCATGTGACGTTGCGCAACATTGGAGCTTTTTTGCCATTGCCGGCAATGGCTTCTGGATGACGCATCAGGCCTGCGGGCTGGGAGTCTGACACCCCTGGACTAGGCAATTTAATTAGGTCACAGTTAAAATTTATTTTAATCCCTGCTGGCCCAATCCTATGCATGATTGTTCAGAATACGTTTATTCAATAGAATTTATATCTGAAAAAACCCCCAGTAGTGTTGTTAACAAAAAGCTGAATTTGGTATCAATGGGATGATTATTCTGTATGGGTTTGTGCTCTCCAAGCAGAAGCAAGTTTGCAGTTTGAATGTACTCCCTAATCCCAGCTGTAAGTGGACTTTCAAGTAGCAGCTGTGATGAAGAGCATGTTTACACAATTATGATCAGAATGCCAAATGCAATCTTTCCCGAACCAGCCAGATTTAGCAGCAGTTATCCAGCCCTTGTTACCAACCAACTTGACTATAGCAATGCATGTGGAGCTTCCCTTGAAGCAGAACCAGAAAATTCAACTTGTGTAACTTCTAGGTTGCTGACAGATACAATATACGGGAAGCATATGATTCCCGTACTGAAAGATCTTCCTAGCAGTATCCATTCTGGTCTATAAGGCCTGACTATACAGCTTACGGACTGCCTATCTCTCCTACTAAAAACCTACTAGTAGAAGTAAAGATAGCCTTGTTGTTGCGAACTCCATTATTGGTATGCAAGAACAGGTTGCATAAGCAAGTCTGATTAGGAATTCTGGGGGTTGAAGTTCACATCTCTTAAAAGTTGCTAAGGTTGAGAAACCCTTAGGGTCACCCACTTGACTCTCAAAATTAGAAAGCTGGGTTAACCATATCTCTTCCACCAAGTGTTTGTTACTTAAATGATAGATTTTGATTGTAACTGTTCTGTTTACATTTTGCATTTTCCTGTTCCAAGCCACCTGGATGGTCACCGAGAGAAAAGATGGGGTACAGGTAGTCTTGAATTACAAGTTTGTTCAGTGTCTGCTCAAAATTACAACAGCACTGAAAAAGTGACTTATGACCCTTTTTCACACTTATGTTTATGTTTATGTTTATTGGACTTATATACCGCTCTTCTCCTGTAGGACTCAGGGCGGTTCACAAGGAATTTAAAATAACAATACAAATTACAAAAGTTAAGAACAATTAAAATAATTGAATTTAGTCCTTGAATAAAATAAAACCCCTGTTAAACTCCAATTAAAACCCAATTAAAATAAAATTACAATTAAAATTTTCAGTCCTGTCTGGAAAGCTCAAAGAGCCAGGTCTTCAGGTCCCGGCGGAATGAACGAAGGTCAGGGGCAGTCCTGAGCTCTACGGGCAGCTGGTTCCAAAGGGCAGGCGCACCCACAGAGAAGGCCCTCCCCCTGGGTGTTACCCGCCGGCAATCTTTTGCCGGCGGTACCCTGAGAAGGCCCTCCCTGTGGGAGCACACAGGACGAAGGGAGCTTGATGCCGGCAGCAGGTGTTCCCTCAAATATCCCGGACCCAAGCCATTTAGGGCTTTATAGGTCATCACCAGCACCTTGAATCTCACCCGGAGGGCAACTGGAAGCCAATGCAGCTCGCGGAGCAGAGGTGTTACATGGGAGTATCGGGAAACCCCCATCACAACTTGCACGGCTGCATTCTGCACCAGCTGAAGCCTCCGAGTGGTCCTCAAGGGCAGCCCCATGTAGAGAGCGTTGCAGTAGTCCAACCGGGAGGTCACGAGCGCATGAGTGACTGTGCGTAGGGCATCCCGGTCCAGATAGGGCCGCAACTGGCGCACCAGGCGAACCTGGTCAAAGGCCCCCCTGGTCACAGCTCCTATATGATCTTCAAAACTGAGCTGCGAATCCAGGAGGACGCCCAAGTTGCGAGCCCTATCAACGGGGGGGTAACACCTCACCCCCCATCATTAAAGGTGGAATAGACTGGTTAATCCGAGATGCCGGTACGCACAGCCACTCAGTCTTGGCAGGATTGAGACAAAGCCTGTTTCTCCCCATGCAGACCCGGACCGCATCCAGGCAACGGGAAATCACGGCGAGGGCATCGCTGGGTTGGTTCGGGGTGGAGAAAAAAAGTTGGGTATCATCAGTATACTGATGATACCCCACCCCGAAACCACGAATGATCTCGCCCAGCGGCTTCATATAGATGTTGAACAGGAGGGGAGAGAGAACCGACCCCTGAGGAACTCCACAAACAAGAGGCCTCGGGGCAGATCTCTGCCCTCCCGTCAACACCGACTGCGAGCGGCCCAGGAGATAGGAGGAGAACCACTGCAAAACAGCGCCTCCCACTCCCAACCCCGAGATGCCACAGTAGGATACCATGGTCGATGGTATCAAAAGCCGCTGAGAGATCTAATAGGACTAGGACAGAGGAACAACCCCTGTCCCGAGCCCGCCAGAGATCATTCACCAGTGCGACCAATGCCGTCTCCGTGCTGTACCCGGGCCTGAAGCCCGATTGGTACAGGTCAAGGTAATCAGTTTCCTCCAGGAACAGAGGAAGCTGATGCGCCACCACACTCTCAACAACCTTCACCAAAAAGCGAAGGTTGGAGACCGGACGATAGTTATTTAAAATCACTGGGTCCAGGGCAGGTTTCTTGAGAAGGGGCCTCACCACTGCCTCCTTCAAAGCGGCGGGGAAGACACCCTCACTCAGAGGCAGATATTACTGCCTGGAACCAGCTTCGTGTCTCCTCCCGAGCTGCATAAATCAGCCAGGAGGGACACGGGTCCAATAAACAGGTAGTGGAGCTCAGCCACCCCATAATCCTGACTGTTGCAGCATCCCCATGAGAATGTTATCACAATTCAGACGCTTGGCAACTGATTCATAATTATGACCGTTGTCCCAGGGTCATACAATCAAGTTTGCAACCTTCCAACAAGCAAAGTCAACGGGGAAGCCAGATTCACTTAACAACCAGGCTACTAATTTAACAACTGCAATGATTCACTTAGCAACTGTGGCAAGAGAAGTTGTAAAATGGGGCAAAACTCACTTAACAAATATGTCATTTAGCAACTTAAATTTTGGGCTCAGTTGTGGTCATAAGTCGAGAACTACCTGTAGTATAAATCCAATTAGAAAGAAGAAAAAGATAAGGAGCTATGTTTCTCTTTACTTGCAAGATTCACCCTGAGGGAAGACACAAAGCAAAATCCTAGCTGAAAGCATACAGCAAAGCTGAACGTACTGGCAAAAAAAAGAGAGACCTGCTTTATCTCTACTCAGATTAATTAAACCCAGGGGAGGATCCCCAAACTTCGCAACTTTTAAGACTTGTACACTTCAACTCCCAGAATTCCCCAGCCACTTTGGAAACCACCACCCCCACCCCCACCCCCTTAACCGCAAGAGCCGCTGGAGATAATATTCCTTAAGCCAGAGATCTCCAATCTTCGCAACGTTAAGACATAGACTTCAACTCCCAGAATTCCTCAGCCAGCCAGCATGGTATTCAACCTGCAACATAGCAGGCTGAGGAATTCTGGGAGTTGAAGTCCACAAGTCTTAAAGTTGCCAAGGTTTTTTTTGGGGGGGAGGAACCACTGCCCTAAACCGATTTGACTTTAAAGCCACATTCCTCCCCTGGCAGACGCTCCAGGACGCAGATTCAGCCTCGAAAGGGAGAGGTCGTTCCCAGAGCTAAGGAGAGAAAAGAGGAGCCGCCGCAACATGCCGCTCGGCTGCCGACCTTTTGGCCCGTGGCGCGGCCCCTCCTACCGGGCGGGCGAGGCGGGTGGGTACTTACACAGCCCGCTGGAGCCTGTGCTGGTGAACATGGTCCCTGGCAGGGAGGGGGGCAAGCGGTTGCCTGGGCGACGCGCCCGGCCTCAGGAGAGCAGCCGCTCCGCTGAATCCCCTCCGGAGGCCGAGCAGCCTCGGCGACGGCTGGGCCTGGAGCTCCTGCTAAGGCGGCCGGGATGGGTCAAAGCCGACAGGGCAGGGGGAGCCCCGCACAGCGCCCCCTGCCGGAGCCGCCGCTTCGTCCTCTTCCCGGACGCGTAAGGCCGGGATTTGTCTCGATTCTGCAGGACTCCGTCTAAATTGGGAGAAGAGGGTTTTTTTGTTTCTTTGTTTGTTTTGGGGGGAGCGGATTGAAGTAAGCCTAGCAGAGCTCAATAGGAATACCGGCCTGTTTCGAAAGGCCCAGGGGACCATCCCGTCGAGTCTTACTGGAGACTCTGCAGAGTCGCCCATGGTCGTTTCCTTGGCAATGGCAGTGCTGCGGAGGGGCCGGCTGTTGTTTCCGTTCTGTCTTCCCCGGCTAGTCCACATGCCTGGGCTTCCCTGGTGATCCTAGATTCGAGGAGTCGTCCCTTGTGACCCTGCACAGTATTCAAGGTCAGCTGGATGCTGCCATCTGCTGCAGAACTGCAGTCTTGGAAGTTAAGGTGCAACCCTCTGTGCCTATTTGCGGCCCTAATTAATATCTCTTTTGACACTTGCAGACAAAACCTGAACTGTGGATGTGGTTGCAAGGTCATTTGGGTGCAGCCAGGGAACTCTGGGAATTGAGATCCACCTGTCTTAAAAGTTTCCAAGATTGAGAAACACTGCTGTAAAGTACAGGAAGTCCTCGACTTAAGACCGCAACTGAACCTAAAATTTCTGTTAAGTGAGACGTTAAGTGAGTTTTATTATTATTATTTATTTATTATTATTTATTATATTTTTATACCGCCCTTCTCCCGAAGGACTCAGGGCGGTGTACAGGGCAATAAATATAAAAGCAGAATACAAAAGTTAAAAAACGATTAAATATAGTGCCCAAATTTAAAACAATAATTAAAAACATATTAAAACCCCTGCCCTAACCCATCAAACCAGGTCGGATTGCTCAAATAAATAGGTTTTTAGATCGCGCCGGAAGGAGCGAAGGTCAGGGGCCATCCGGAACTCAACCGGCAAGCGGTTCCACAGGTCTGGCGCACCCACAGAGAACGCCCTCCCCCTGGGGGACACCAATCAGCATTCTTTGATCGGAGGCACCCTGAGGAGGCCCTCTCTGTGGGAGCGCACTGGACGGAGGGAAGTTGACACTGGCCGCAGGTGTTGCCGTAGGTAATCCGGACCCATGCCATGTAGGGCTTTGTAAGTCATTACCAACACCTTGAATCTCACCCGGAGGACAACCGGCAGCCAATGCAGTTCACGGAGCAAAGGTGTAACATACCCCATTTTACAACCTTTCTGGCCACAGTTGTTAAGTAAATCACTGCAGTTGTTAAGTTAGTAAACCAGCTGTTAAGTGAAACTGGCTTCCCCATTGACTTTGATTGTCAGAAGATTGCAAAAGATAATAATATGACTCTGGGGCACAGCAACTGTCATAAACTTGAACCAGCTGCCAAGTATCTGAATTTTGATTACATGTCCATGGGGATGCTGCAAAGGTTGTAACTGTGAAAAATGGTCATAAATCACTTTATTCAGTGCCCTTGTAACTTTCAATGGTCACTGAATGAACTGTTGTAGGGCTTAATCACTTAATGTGTTATGGGCAGCCTATAGCTCTTGAGCTTCTGAAGTGTGCTAATGGCCAAAATGGAGATTCCTGTCTGTGTTAATTATGAGTAAGGGAAACACAGATTAGTCAAACTGGGCTGCAAAATGACATTTGTTTGCTATGTCTCAGTAAAGAATTGAAATCATCACGTGCACAAATTTTCATGCCACAATTCATAAATATCTCCCATTTTTAATATAGGTATATACAGTTTACCTTCTCTTAAGCTGTCATAGCAGGGCAATATTATGACAGGTATCGAGGCATGATATAACTGCTCCCTCTTTCTTAGGACTCCATGTGTTCTTTGTTAAAAACCAACAAAAGACATCTAAACTGGTAAAATTAATGCATGCCTCAAAGAAAAATAAATATTAATTATTGGAATGAAAGAGGATAATTGCAATAATGGTTTGTAACAATTCACTGTAACATGAATTACAGACAAAATCTTGCCTACCTGTCAAAGCAATTTTATGGAGCCGGCTTCTGGATAATTTAGGCCACTGGGAGCTTTTCTGGACACAGAACTAAATCTGGCTAAATGAGTTAGGATTTAAAAATAACAGCTGAAAACAAATCCTTCTTTGCCATTAATTTATGACAGGCTACGCACATTACTCAGATATCCTTGGAGGAGAAATTGTGTAATGTATTATCCATTAGTAATGGATACTAATGCTGGCTACATTGTAGAGAGTTTGAGATAAATACTGATACTATGTTTTTTACAAATGAGCTATATAAATGCAATATTTTTATAATAGTAACCTTATAATATTAGACTTTGACCTAAATAAAATTGTAGACCACATCATTGGTAATAATTCTCTGCACACTTGAGCTGAGTATGGCTATATATATTCCATAAGAAGCATGGATAATTCAGCCTGTGAATCAGTACAATTAACTGCTATATTTTCAGGGATATCCTGTGACAAGGACTTGCAGGTGAAAACTAGCCCTTTCAGTCATGAAAGCAATAAAAGGCCATATAATGCTAATAATTGTGCAAAGGAGATGGGTAGCCTGATGGTTTTCTAGGATGAATCCAGTGTTTTCTGAGTTTATACTATTTCCTTTTTATTGAGAATGTTAAGGACTACCTACAAGCAAATATTATTGAACAAGACACTTGTTTCTATTCCAGCTATCTCCATGATATCCTGGAGATGACAATGGCCAAGTGACTCTAAAGAATAGCATGTCAAGAGACAAGGCCTCATTCTGTAACAGATATCAGCACATGCCCTTTCAAATTCATCACTCGCGTAGACTCAAGTTTCAGAAATCTTTCTGGTTCTAGGTTCATCCTCTTCACAAGTGCATCTCATATAAATGGACATGTTGTATACCTTGCTGCCATTAGAAGACAAGAAGATGAAAAAAAATAACATTAACCTTAAAAATTACTTGCTCTTCCTTTTTATTAACTCCTGATTTTTGAGGCTGAACACAGCATCCAAACAATAGCCCTTTCCAGTGATGCAATCAGCTGGCTAGAGATGCTTATGAATAGCTGTTTAGAAGCTTTCAGAAAACAAAAAGGCGATACTTTTCAGTACAGCGGCCCAAGCAAAAGGGCCATTTATAGTAAGCCTCTTGATTTGTTTCTAAATCACATATAATTGCAATGATGGAGGATGCCATTGTGTTGTGCATAGTAATTGTACTACAGAGAGACTCAGTATTTAGATCTTGCTTCTTCAGGTTCTTAAAGAGATGGCTATAGCTAGTCATAAGATACTATAATTAGCACTTTTTAAAAAGAGGTTGGAGAACACGATCATCATGTCTCATTCACTACTGAAATTCTTCTGTAGTTGCACTGGTTACATTAATAAAATCAAGAATTGCAGTGTTTTTTCTGAGACATAGAGCTCAATACTGTAGTTTACAGACTGCAAATGTGGGATGCTTAACTCTGGCTGAGTTTCTGGCATAGTTTAAAAATATTCATATGACATGGTAAGTTGTTTAGTTTGGATAATGGGAATGTCTTCATTTTATCCCCTTGTACTATGCAGCTGTTTAATCACGACTCAAGACTTTGCTAAAAGTAAATATGTTATCTAAACATTTGTGTCATATTTTTTTCTATTTAAAATATAGGATACCTTATGATGGCATTCCACTTGTATTCCCTTTTTTTTACTCAGCCATTGGAAAGGGCATTTTTGTAGCCTATGCTGTATATATAAGACAAAAATGATTTGCCAAACCACCCAACATGAAGGAAAATTTTAAAAGAAAAATTTTAAACCAAGCATGGATTGTTCTTCTCCTTTGAATAGTAGTTTGGGGTTGCTTTTTCATTGTTCACTGGATTTTAGATCACAAGAGGAAAGTCTATGTTACTTAAGTTATTTATTAGTTGTTTTTAATCCCACCTTTATTATTGGTGGAAAACCTATTTCATTAATAATATTGAAATTCAAAGGTTTGTCTCTTAGGTAAAAAAGAAAAACAATCATTGTCCCAGGATGTTTGTTTACTTTGGAAATTGCATTTACCATTCTTTAATAAACATTTGTATCAGCAGACCTGGCACAACATATAGCTGGACTTATGCCAAGTGCTAACACAGCTAACATAGTTCCAGTCTGTGCAAGTTGCTTGCATGCTTAAAACATCATAATCTCTTACTGAAGAACCTGGAAACAGTATTATGCGCTAATTTGCACTGGGACAAAGATGTTAAAAAAATCAGAGAGACATAGCTAATTCCATGCTTGATTGAAAGGAAAAGTTACCCAGACAAATCAGTGAACAAATCCAAGATGTTAAGGTAGTTGTGATGGAGAAGTCAGAATATTCCCTCTCAGGAGACCTTTACTTTGTCCACAATTTTAAGTTTTATATTTTTAAACTTTTAAGACATCTATTTGCAACAATCATGTGCAGTTGGTTATTAGGTTTCATCTAGTCTGACGATGAGAACATGGACAGTCTTGTTGATGTTATCTGGGAAGAGTTCGATCCTGTGACTCTGGACGAGGTAGAAAGGATCATGAGGAAGCTAAGCTCCACTACATCCTTATTGGACCCGTACCCGTCCTGGCTGGTTTATTCGGCTCGGGATGGGACACGAGGCTGGATCCATGCAGTGGTAACTGCTTCATTGAAAGAGGGCAGTTTCCCCGCAGCCTTGAAAGAAGCGGTGGTGAGACCCCTCCTCAAAAAGCCTTCCCTGGACCCAGCTGTTTTAAACAACTTTCGCCCGGTCTCCAACCTTCGCTTTCTTGCGAAGGTTGTTGAGAGCGTAGTGGCGCATCAGCTTCCTCTGTTCCTAGAAGATACTGATTATCTAGACCCGTACCAATCGGGTTTCAGGCCCGGACACAGCACGGAGACGGTATTGGTCGCTCTGATGAATGATCTCTGGTGGGCTCGGGACAGGGGTCATTCCTCTGTCCTGGTCCTATTAGACCTCTCTGCGGCTTTTGATACCATCGACCATGATATCTTACTTCGGCGTCTCAAGAGATTGGGAGTGGGAGGCACTGTTCTTCAGTGGTTCTCCTCCTACCTTCTGGAACGTTCACAGTGGGTGTTGGCGGGTGACCAGAGATCGACCCCGAGGCCTCTCATTTATGGAGTTCCTTAGGGGTTGGTCCTCTCACCTCTCCTGTTTAACATCTATATGAAGCCACTAGGTGAGATCATCCGTGGTTTTGGAGTGGGTTATCATCAGTATGCTGATGACACCCAGCTTTTCATCTCGACCCCAAACCACATCAGTGATGCCCTTGACGTGATGTCCCGTTGCCTGGAAGCGGTCCGGGAATGGATGGGGAGGAACAGGCTTCAACTCAACCCGGACAAGACTGAATGGCTGTACATACCGGCATGTCAGGATATTCAGAGTATTCCATCCCTTAATATTGGGGGCGAGTTACTGCCCCCCGTAGATAGGGCTCGCAACCTGGGTGTCCTCCTAGATTCACAGCTCTCCTTAGAAGATCACATAGGAGCTGTGACTAGGGGGGCTTTCACTCAGGTTCGTCTGGTGCGCCAGCTACGACCCTATCTGGACCTGGATGCCTTACGTACAGTCACCCATGCACTTGTGACCTCTCGTCTTGACTACTGCAACAATCTTTACATGGGGCTGCCCTTGAGAATCACTCGGAAGCTTCAGCTGGTACAGAGTGCAGCTGCACGGACGCTTTTGGGGGCTCCCCGATACTCCCATATTACACCTCTGCTTCGTGAGCTGCACTGGCTTCCAGTTGCCTTCCGGGTGAAATTCAAGGTGCTAGTGATGACATACAAAGCCCTACATGGCATGGGTCCGGAATACCTACGGGAGCACACCTACTGCCAGTGTCAACACCCCTCTGTCCTGTGCGCTCCCACAGAGAGGGCCTCCTCAGGGTGCCACCGGTCAGAGAATGCCAGCTGGTGACCCCCAGGGGGAGAGCATCCTCGGTGGGTGCGCCAATCCTCTGGAACCGCTTACCAGCCGAAATCCGGATGGCCCCCGACCTTCGCACCTTTCGGCGAGATTTAAAAACCTATCTATTCCAGCAAGCCGGCCTGGCCTGATAGATTTGGGGTTTTATTTGTAGATCTGGGGTTTTATTTGTTTTATTGTTGGTTTATTGTATACTTACTTTGCTCTGTACACCGCCCTGAGTCCTCCGGGAGAAGGGCGGTATATAAAATGAATAAATAAATAAATAAATCTAACAAGTTGGTAATTGATGCAAACCATGTAACTTGGTTAAACTAACTATGGCTTGTGGAATTAACAGAGTTGGCTGACTTTCCACAAATTAATCAGAAATACTTGATTTATGACTAAAAACGTGATGGCAAATTTATTCACAGGTGTCAAAGATGACATGCAACATTCACCAGCGTTTGACAACAACTATTCTTGAAAGCATACCCTGTTCTTGCATATTTTGGGGGGCTATGGAGGCTGCGTGGAAATGGGGTATGCTCTCGTGCAGCCTCCAGACTGTGCTCTCATGTGACCTCCAGACCTCCAAAAATAGTGTGAGAGCAGAGCATGGTTTTGGAGGCTGCAGTTGCCACAGGAGAGTGTTCTCCAAAGCTGTTTCAAGAACAAAGGCCTTATGCCACCCAAAGTTGCCTTAGGTAGGCCCTGGGGAGGGGGTTATCAACAGAAAGAGAATTCTGCCTGAAGGCAATATGATTGGACTGTATATTTTTTAAAATAAATTAATATGTAAAGAATTGTTTCTCTTTTGTTCATGGGGCGGGGGATGGTAATATGCCAGCAGAGTTAAGTTAGGCATTTCCCCAATTTTTGATGCGCTGGACCTAAAGGTTTTTCCCTCACTGGCTAAAATGTGGATGATTAGTTTACGGATCACCATATTGGGTGAACCTAAGTCCTAAGATATTGGCCAGTGAAGATTAAGTGACTTATGAAAAAGTGGAGTAGGCTGAGAACAATTTCACAGTGAATTACTGCCAACATTGCAGTAAGGGCAACACCCTGTGTATTTTACCACACTCAAGTATTGCAAGAATGTCTTATTCACATGCAAATAAAGTATTTCATATACACCTAGTAAGAAAACAAGTATGCAAACCAACATTTCTTCTATTTCTATTAAGTTTTGGTGGGGACAGGATGTTCCAGAACAAGATTATCAAGATAATTAATCCAGATTGGGACATAATACAAAATGCAATAATACATTTATGATGTAATATCTCAAAATAGAGATTCAAATAGGCACATGGGGAAAAGAATAAAAAAAGGGAAACAAGTAAGGGACAAAGAGATGAATGAATATATTCCTTTCTAGGAATGTGACAAATACAGGAGCTAGTACAGCATAAGCAGGCATATACATAGAATGAAGGCTACTGCTAAGCTTGTAAGCCGCCCTGAGTCTTCAGAGAAGGGCGGGATATAAATGGAATTAAATAAATAAATAAATAAATAAATAAATAAATAAATAAAGGTTAACTAATTTGGATTGGAGACATCTGGGATCAAGTCTATAACAGAATATGGATCTTATTGAATGACTTCAAACCCTTTCAGCCTTGCCTAATTCATAACACTTGCTGAGATGAATTTAGTAGACTACTACCAGCCTACGTATGCTTCCTGACATACAAATGCAATAAATAAATTATACATAAATATGAATAAAAGGGAGAGGCAGTGGGAAGAGACTCTTGAAACTTGTCATCTTTCCTCCAGAATTCCAAAGCCTTTTTGAGGTGGCTTTTTTCAGCAAGTATTAGATGGAATTCACAGGCAAATTCTCCTAAAACCTTTCTAAGCTCATCTTAGGCAATTTTCCTCAAGTGGATACTCTCAAATATTTGGATCAATAATGAAAGTAATGGTAAACTAGTGAGCCACATTCTAATATAAACTGCAGTCATTTCATGGTTCTCTGTGTTGTTCTAACCCAGAAAATGACCACAAATGAGCTTGGAAATGCATGTGCTTACAATATCTGTTGAACCTGGTGCATTCTGTATGGCATTGGCATCTTGGCTAATAATTATGAAGGATAGATGTAACTACTATGAATTTCCTCAGGGAAGCCTCTGTCAGAGTGGTTCAGTTATTAACTTTTTCATCCAGATAAACACTTTAAAAACGATTGTTGGAAACACTTAAGTTTTGGATGTGCAAAATAAAGGATTATGAAGAGAATAAAGACACATAAACAATCACTGTCCAAGACCTGTTTTCATCTAACATTGTCATAGTTCACTGTGTTGTATCATCTGACTCACTAGGTTCTTTGAGGCTTCAGATGAAACTTCTATCTGAGTACAGATCATTAAAGAGCCAGTTTGGTCTAGTCACAGTGGCTTAGGCATAAGGCTAAAACCAGGAGACTGAGAGTTCTACTCCTACTTTAGACACAAAGCCAGTTGTGTGATCTTCAGCCAGTCACTCACTCTCAGGCCTAGAAAAAATGTAAGGGGCCAACTACTTCTAAATATCTTGCTAAGAAAACTGCAGGGACTAATCACCAGGAGTTAATGCTGACTCAAAAGCACAGGTAAAAAAAAATAACAATGAGTATGAAAATCTGAGTCAGATTACATGATGGGAAAGGTGCCAGGTGAATGACAAGCCTCAAGCAAAATGATCCAAGGTGTTCACATCCATAAATTCCCTAGGTTCAATCCTGACATCTTCAAACTGGAGCAAGAAAGAAAACTTCAGAATGCTTCCAATACAGCACCACATCAGGCTGCCTAGTCTGTTAGTAAAAGGCACTATCTTTCATTGGAGTTTTTTTTGCACTGAGTGAATGAATATATTGTCAGTCAAAATAATTGTGAGATGGCTTGTAGTATGCATGATTCATGAACTAGATACTTAGCTTTTCTTCAGCAAAAAGGGGAGAGGCTATTTAGTCATTGCTAAAACTGTTGTTGTGAATATAAATTAAATCATGAAGCCCAAATGGTGAGAAACAATAGGAATAATCATGAGAGACTAGGAGAAGGAATGTAGGGAGTTGGCAAGGTGTGGGGAATGTGGAGGAGGTGAGGAGGCAAAAAATAATGCCAAGTCTGAAGTTGTACATATTGTCTTGCCTTTAATAAGATTGGGGGGAAAAAGTAAGAAAAATTAGAATTATGTGGGAGAAGATTGCCTTAGAGAAACCAATGTCAATTCTTCTGTGCACAAGAAATGAGGACTTACATTTTAACAGACAATTATTTCTTCGTATTTTAGTTAAAAACCTACATCTCTATGCAGTTGTTCACACTGCGGACAACCAAAGTTATCTAATGCAGACTCCTCAACCATGTTATCCCAAAGTCTGGGAGAACAGGTCTTTCATTATTTCCTGAATTCCTGTGTGAACCTCCTGGTGGATATCCTTCCAAAGGGCAGGTGCTGAATTCCTGGGTCCCATTAGATACCATTATTTGATACATGGGATTCAAAAAATATCCACCTTGCATGATTTTACTGGTTGAGCAGAAAGCAGACTGAGATAAAAGGGTCCCTCAGACAGCCAGGACTGATGCCATGAAGGGCTTTATGAGGGAGAACTAGCACCTTGAATCGCACCTGGAAACTTAACTGATGACCAGGGTACACTACAGTTTCCTTCAAGGCCAAGATGAATGTCTACTCTTTGAAGGAAGCTGATGCCACCTGCAGCCTTAACTATTCAGGAGAAACCCAGATCTAACAAGTAGGTGGCCAAACTCACAGACTGGAGGACCTGGCCAAAGAGTATTTGTCGCAGTGGCCTTGCAGAAACTGTAGCCCATCCCTTCCCACAGAGATCACACCACTTTAAATGGGGCCACTGGGCAGCTCTCAGCATATGCAATGAAAGCTGAGAAATAGGACTTCCGGTCTTGCGTCGTGGCAGTACGGACACAGGAAAGCAGGGCTCTGTTTTCAACACTTGATTTCGCCCTGCTGGGGGCCCTGAAAAGGGCCTAAAGTCGCCTCAAAGAGGCAAAGAAAAAGGAGGGGTGCCTTGATGGTCACAGAAAGATGGCGGTCTTTCAGTTTGATGCAAGGAAAGCCCTCTAAACCGGCAGGAGAAAGACCGGCCACACCTCTGCGGCTGGCCATTAGCTGCTGACAACTGAGGAACACATCAATTAACACATCGTAAACAGCATGTTTGGAACTGGGTGAGAATATTGATCCTTTCTTTACTATTTTACAACTGAATTTCTTACAAAGGGCTCACAAGAAGCTAAAAACCTCCAGATGTGAACGGAAGCAATGTTTTAAATTTTTTATGGGGGACACAAATACACAATACTGAAATGAAAGTAATACAAAGCTACAGTTTTGATAAATTTGAAAACTGAGATAATTGTTAACATTTTCTCTTTGGGGAAAAAATCATTGAGGTGAAATATAAGAAATCAACCCTTTGTTTTAAGAGAGAACAGCTGGCAATAAAGGAAAATATTTTGCCATATTTATCACCCTGACTTTGGACTATAAATACGTACTGATCTTGGATTTTTAATCTCAAGAGCTAGTGGGAAAGAAAGAAAAGTTTGACTTTTGAATATGTCTGGCTGCAGGGAGGTTGAACAGTTTGAACACTTGGAACGTTGTGGATTGCAACCTTGCCTGATTGATAATTTTCAGGATATTTGAGACAAAGGATTACTATAAAATACAGCCATTAGGACTGGATTATAAAGGCTACATATAAAGACCAGAAAACTAGAGGAAACTTATTCCACTCCTACTGAGACTGGTGATACTAGAGGATTTCTAGGAATGATGCCTCAAGAAAAAACAAATACCTTTCAGAAGGAATTAGCTACATCTAATTCAGCAAACAATTGTTGAACACAAAGAGCACATAAAAAGAAACCACAATGAGACTAAAAATAACCTAGATGATATAAATGACCAAATATTCAAATTGAAGCTGCAACTGGAAAGTTCCCAGACCACAACTACAAAGTATGAACAAATAAACCTGAAATCAGAGGATGAAGCAGAAGAAATGGACCTAGAGATAGAGGAGATAGGAGAAGAGAAATATGGACTGCCATACACAAAGAAAACACTGCAAGTCCTACCTATAACAATGAAAATACAAAAGACCCTTTACTCCTTTCTCCAAAATACACCTGGTGACAAGGAAGAACTCCATGGATGGATAGAGTTCCTCCCTAAACATACTCTACCTAAATTGTCCTCCTCATGCCAAGCAGTTTTTACAAAAATAGAAAGAAAATTCTTGGGTGATTTAATTGCCTTGGCCTGGAAAGCTACTTGGCAAAGAAAGAAAGAAAGGGAGAGTTAGATTTTAAAAATGAGGATTTAATCTATCAGAGGGGGCACTATCTGCTTAAAATATACCTGTTTGAAAATGACTAAAAGGACGGGTGACCCTTAGATATAATTAGATTTTTATAATGGAAGATATGATTTAGAATTAAAATAGCATTTTTTTCTTTTGATATGGGAAATTTGAAAATAAGACGATTGGTATGAAATTTTTTTAGCTATATGTAATTAATATTGAGAAAATCATAACTGACAGATACTTTAAATAGATGGGAAATCAAACTTTAATAAGAGCACAAAAACAGGATATTGACATGAATTAATATTATTGTTATTTGTATAATATTAGTAAAATATGATGAGATGTCTATGTCTAATTTTGTATACATCTATAGTACCAAGAATTGTAATTGTCTAATGAGGGGGAAATGGGAAAAATATGGGAAAGAAAGGAAGATGAAGAAAAAAATACTGGATTGTGTAGTACTGAATAGATTTATATTGAAGAAGTTAATGCTAAATATGTGAACCCAGACAACATGTTGTTTACTAAGCTATAAGGATTGAAATTTTAAAAAAATTAATAAAACTTATTTTAAAAAGCTGAGAAATAAACCATTTTGCCACTTTTATTGCCACATTGTGATTTTTATATGAGTTCTTGTGCTTAGTCTGCTTGCCACAAAGTTCTTCAAAACTAGGTCCAGAGGCTGCCTAAATCATCTTAGCAAATGATGCTCTAATTATTTGCCTCTGCAGCTGGGTAACTGTAATCTCATATATGCAGTGCCTTTTAACTGTCTCCTTGTAATGGTGCTACCTGCCAGGCTTCTCTTCGATGAACCTTCCTACAATTCAAATTGGCACATCGATAAAGAATTTGACATTAGGCCTGAAGCTACTTCAGTTGCCTTCTGATAGTTGTGACTGCAAAGCAGGAGAAAACAGATGAGATTTGCTGTCCTAAATTGCCTATATATAGATGTGTCATCTGAAAGTAGAGTGCTAATTGGAATTCTTGTGATATTATAAAATTTCCTTTCCTTTCCTTTCCTTCTAAAAATAGTATTAACTGAAGGTCTGGTATTTTTGGTCCTTGAATTAACAGTTTTTAATCCAAATGACGAGTCATAATTCTTTTGGACTGTAATAAGTGGTAGAATAGGGTTGTTTCTGCAAAAACAGGACTGATGAAGAGCTAAGTCTGGACCTCTATTTTTGTCAGGCTTCAAAATCCAAGAAAGACAACTAAAATTCTCTAAGCGCTTTCCTTTATTGTTCCTCACCTATAGACAGAATCTTTGCCAAACTAAAGCAGACTATTTGCACCCTACTCTGGGAATTATTATGGAGGAGCTGTCTTTCCCCTCTTCCTCCCACACAAAAGATCTAAAGTTGTGATTTTTCTTGCTCCTTTGGAATGCACTTGTCCCTCCTAGGAAGCCAGACAACATTCCATCACAATTTCCCCAAATACATTATCATATTTATATATTTGGAGGAGAAGACTGAAGAGCCACTCAGTGTCAAGAAATAACTGAGGAAGTTCTGACCCTTGCAAGTTATGCATTTAATTCAAGGTCAAAATCAAAGGTAATGTCAACATGATCTCAGTAAATATACTGTACAAGAACTGTGAGCCCACAGCCAATACTTTCCAAGGACCACAGTATTAGAAAATACAAGGGGAAGGTTAAATTGAGATGGGGTTATTGCTCATGGTGAATTACAGTGGTTCTGTGTGGTCAGTTATTGGATATAAACTTAGAATCCAGTGATCGATTGATTCCATCAAGGTGACAGAGAGGCTGAGTGGATATAACATACATACATGAAGTTTTGGTGGATTTGCTAGCAGTGCCAGCATCTAGTTGCCAAGTTTCACACCTGGACACAGCTATAAATCATAGATCTCCAGGTACTTGGCCCTTAATTCAATTCTTACCAAGTCTCAGCAGAAGATTCATGAAGAAAAAGAAGAGCCTGAGGAATCTCAATAAACAACTGAAGGCCTAGACCAGGGCTTTTCAACCTTTTCACCCATTGTACCACTTTTAGGATATGGCAACATCCGAGTACCACCAGTCACCTAGCAAGGTGTCAAAAACTTGATGACCAATAAAAAAGAAAAAAGTGATGAAGTACAGGTAGTCCTCGACTTACGACAGTTCGCTTAGTGACTGTTTGAAGTTACAATGGCACTGAAAAATGAATCAGTTGCCAAGCATCTGAAGGTAAATCATAAGACCCTGGAGATGCTGCAACATTCCAGCTAATTGGCGCTTCTTCTGGGCTCAGCAGAAGCGCTAGGATCAGCACCAAGCTCCAGATGGAGCCTGGCGCTGATCCTGGCGCTTCTGCTGAGCCCTGACAGCCCCGAAGAAGCGCTGATCCTGGCGCTTCCGCTGAGCCCTGACAGCCCTGACAGCCCTGCAGCTCCAGCCGTCTCTCGCTCAGGCTTGTGTGGTGTTGCCACCAGTTCAGCTCATTCCCCTCCCCCACTACCACTTTTCTAGGATGGCCACGTACCACCTGCCAGGTGCCAATGTACCACAGGTGGTACCTGTACCACTGGTTGAAAAGCCCTGGCCTAGAAAGCCTTCATTTAGCATGCAGAGGGAGTTGTCTTTGACGGAGTCTAAGAATTTCAGCTATAGATTCTGATTAAGAAGTCTCTAAATTGAAGGCACTGGTGCAGAAGGATTAAAAGGTTAAATGGAACTAAAACAAGTGCCAACAGGGAAAGACATTTTTGGAGTAAAAGACTACTGCCATTGCTGCTCTCACGATGCATAAAATAGATGCAAGTGTGTTGTGTAGAGGACGAAGACTCTGGAATAAATTTACCTTTTGGAAGTAAGCCAGTGCTGGAAACAATCTTTTATGGCTTACTAGGATGACTATCTGAACCCTTGCCTTTTAGTGGAGGAAAATATGTTTTTCCAAAATAATAAAAAGAGCATTGCACAGCAATCTCCTCCCTTTTTATATTTGTATGCAGTGTCACAATCAAAGAAAAGCATAGCAAGCGCCCTGTTTATCACCCACACTCACTCTTCCGCAATAAAACCTGGATAATGGACTTTGGTGTTCTAATAAAAAAAAAAAAGTTGGATCTAGCGTGCTTAAAATCTGCACAATTAAAAGTACCATTATTCATTGTCCCTGGTCTTCAGACTGTTTAAATGCTTGAAAATTATTATTCCCTGCTACAAATGTGTCTCAGATTGGGCGAAAGCCCAAAAAACCAAGATGGAATAAGATAATGTATAACAAATGTGCATTTTTATGAGGTAGAGTAAACAGCTTGGAAATGTTATTAGGGTTCCAGTCTATTGCAGGCATCGCAACAGCACTGTAAAAAAGAGGGGGAAATAAAAATACTTCTCACTGAGGAAGAGAAAGAATACAGGTAGTCCTTGAATTAACAACAGGTCATTTAGTGATCATTCAAAGTTACAACAGCACTGAAAGAAGTGACTTATGACCATTTTTCACACGACCGTTGCAGCATTCCCATGGTCACATGGTCAAAATTCAGATGCCTAACAACTAACTCATATTTATGACAGTTGCACTGTCCCGGGGTCATGTGATCACCTTTTATGACCTTATTACTGTCGGGCCTCGGCAGCCCGACACACGAGGGGGGGCCCCTCCACCCCCCCGGCACACCCGGCTACCCTCCCTCCGAACCCACCTGGAGACGGCATGGCCCGGAGAGCTCGGAGGCCCGCGACGCTCCCCTCGCCGCTCCCGGACGCGCCGCGGCTCCTCCCGGCCCCGCCAAACTGCAGCACGGCCCGGGGAGTCCAACGGCCCGCGGCGTTCGTCTCGGCGCTTCCGGACGCGCCGCGGCTGCTTCCTGCGCCCGGCGGCGCGTCATCCAGGGGCTCCCCGGCGTGGGAGGCTCCGAATCCCGGGCCGTCTCTTCTGGCGCTTCTGGACGCGCCGCAGCTGCAGGCCTCGCCCGCCGACGCGACGACGCGCGGTTCCCCGGCTCGGGAGCAACGGGCCCCGGACTGCAGCCAGCCTGGCGGAGGCCTGAGCCGACTTCCTAACTGTGCGGCCTGGGGGGACTTCCTGGCTGCGCGGCGCAGTGTGGCGACGCTGTCAGGGGACGGGTCCTTCCCCCCTGCGGTGTCCGGGTGGCTGGGTGACAGGGGGCTTCGGGGGTGGGTGCAGCAGGGAGTGGGTGAGGGTGAAGGGAAAGGGCGCGTTGGTGGTGACACGTTGGGGGAGCCTTACCTGCCTGAGCGTCGGGCGGAAGGCTTTGTAAGGGAGGGGTGGGGAAGTTATAGGGACTGGGAGGGCGGAGGCTTGTTTGGGTGGAGTTTGGGTGGGGTTTTTGGATGTGTATATAGCAGCGTTGGATGCAGATAGCAGCCAACGCTGGCTTTGTTTCTCGTTGCGGCTAAAGCTCTGTGGAATAAAGTGCTTCTAGACTGCGGCAGGAGTCTCTCGTTCCTGTTTTCGATATCTACCCTGTTCGTTGCAGGACGAGTTTTGACAGAAAGCCAGCGTACCCTAGCGTTGCGGCCCTACTGCCTTTCAGCTGTGTTCCCTTTGTGTGCCATGGCGGAGGGTGTGCAAGGGGCCGCGTTGGAGACCGCTTCGGAGGAGGCACCCGGGCCGGAGGTGACAACCCCTGTGGAGAGGGACGTGGAGGACGTCCAACCTGTTGTGAGGCCCAAAGTGCGGGACGTGCAACCAACAGACCCTGCGGTGGAGTCTCAGGGCGTTAGTAGCCAAACCCAGGGGGGAGAGTGGTGGCTGAGCTCCATCCTGGGGCGCACGGGGCTCGAGCAAGGGCGAACGGCCCGACCCGGTGGGGCTCCACTGGGCTGGAGGGAGCGTCGGCTTACCGATGATGATGGCGAGGAATACAGCTATTCAACTGCTCCCGGGAGCCAAACTATGGATGTGCTGCGCGAAAAGTTCGGAGAGGTCGGGGCACGTGACGGCGGTTCCTGGGGAGCCATGGCCCCTGACGAAGACACGGGACAGTGGTCCCTCGGGGGGGCACCCAGTCAGTCAGCAACATCCCGATTCCGACTAGCTAGCCCAAAGTTCAAGGTGCCTGGGGAGGGGGGCGTTCGGGCCCCAACCACACGAGCACAAGGGGGGCGTGAGGCTTGGCCGACGCCTGACCGGGGTCCTGGACGTCCCGCACCCAGGTCGGTGGGGGTGTCCCAGGCTCAGACCCGTCCACCTGTTGGGCATTGGGGACCGGGCGTGGTGTGGGGACCCCCACCGCTCACTACAACCTATGATGGGCATCCCGACCGCCTGGCCATGTTCCTGGGGCAGGTGATTAACCATCTGGACGGGTACGCCCATACCTATCCATCACAGTGGGCGATGGTGGTGGCGGTCACCGCGTGCCTTCAGGGCGAGGCTGCAACCTGGGCAGCGGACCTCTACAGTGACCACGCCCGTGAGCTCGGGGACGTGGGGCTGTTCTTGGAAGCCCTCCGCGTCCGCTTTGAAGACGTATCCCGCTTACATCGCGCGGAGGCCGAAGTGTTAGCCATCAGGCAGCGAGGACGACCGGCAGAGCAGTACGTGCTTGAGTTCCGCAGGGTTGCGGGCAGGCTACGTTCGTGGCCTGAGCGCCTGCTGGTGCACCACTTCCGGGCCGGTCTTGATGGAGCTCTCCGGCGGGCGTGTGTGGTGCGGGGGGTTCCAGCACGGCTTCAGGACTGGTTCCGGGTGGCGGTGGAGCTGGACATTGGGTTGCAGGATACCCGGGGCAGACCAGCAGTGGCCCCTGGAGCCTGGAGGACCCCGGAGGGGCCGAAGACAGAGAATCGGAAGCCCGTGGTGGTGGCGACACAACCCGGGGCCCCACCGGCGCCCCGTCCAACAATCCGCTGTTTCCGCTGCGACCAACCGGGGCATCGGGCGGTGGACTGTCCGTTACCTCCGCCGCGACCAGGGCCCAATCCTCCGGAGGCGCGGGGCTCGACCCCCAGAAGAGCTGCAGACCGCTCCAGAACAGCATACCAGGTGGCCGACAAGACACCTCGGACATCGACACCGAAACGCCCAGCAGGCCCGGCGGATGGACGAACGGACACGTCCGATGGCTCCGAGGATCACGAGTACGAGGAGGACCCGATGGTAAGCGCTCCGGTGTGTCCTTTTGTGCTGCCTGTAGTGTTGATCAGCCCACGGACGGGTGAGAGGAGGGAGTGTAAGGCCCTGATTGATACAGGCAGCACACGCTGCCTTATTAGCTTGGTGATGGCAAGGGAGGCCGGTATTCCTCTTCAGCGGCTCCCCAAACCTATCCGGTTTCAGCAGGTAGACGGGTCCCTTTTGGGTGGAGCACCTATTACACATGTAACGGCACCGGTGAGGATGGAGTTGGGTACACACTGGGAGACTCTCCGGTTTGTTGTGGTGCCGTCTATGACGGAGGCAGTCATCCTGGGGCTTACGTGGTTGGACAAGTGGGGCCCCACAGTCTGGTGGGAGGGGGGATGCCGACACCTCCGCCTCGGGACAGGGCCCCAGCCTCCTGAAAAGCATTCCTTCCTGGGTCCGGAGGGGGTTAATGGGCCTGAGGGGGCCGCAGGGGTGGGCACCGGGCTCGAGACACAGGTACCACGGGAGTATAGCGATCTCGCAGATGTCTTTGATGAGAAGGAGTGTGACGCCTTGCCACCCCACCGCCCCACGGACTGCGCTATTGAACTGGAGCCAGGAGCAAAATTGCCGAAACCCCGCATGTACGCAATGGCACCCCGGGAGATGCAGGAGCTCCGTCAATATATAGACAAGAACTTGCGGAGGGGGTTCATTCAGCCTGCTCGGTCCAGGATGGCGGCTCCTGTCCTGTTCAGAGAGAAGAAAGACGGGACCCTGAGACTGTGCGTTGATTATCGGGGGGTCAACGCGGTGTGTGTGGAGCACTTGTACCCCCTCCCTTTGGTGAAGGACCTTTTAGCTCATTTGGCTACGGGCCGGGTGTTCACCAAGTTGGACTTAAGGGAGGCGTATTACCGTGTCCGGATAAAAGCCGGTGATGAATGGAAGACGGCTTTCAACTGCCCGTTGGGGAGCTTCCAGTTTAGGGTAATGCCGTTTGGCCTGCAAGGAGCCCCCGCGGTATTTATGCAGTTGATTAACCAAGTCCTGCACGACCATCTGTACCGGGGGGTCCTTGTCTATCTTGATGACATCCTTATATATACATCTACGCTAGAGGAGCATGTTGCCTTAGTGCGGAGTGTGCTGACCAAGTTGAGGGACGCTCGGCTATATGTGAAGCTGTCGAAATGCGAGTTTCACAAGCCCCGGCTGGACTACTTGGGATATCGTGTGTCCTCCAACGGGGTGGAGATGGACCCGGGGAAAGTGGAGGCTATCCAACAGTGGCAAGCCCCACGGACCCGGAAACAGTTGCAGAGTTTCCTTGGCTTCGCCAACTTTTATCGGCAATTCATCCCACATTTCGCTTCCATCGCCTTGCCGCTCACGGACCTACTGCGGACTAAACAAATGGCAACGTTGCCGCGGCCAGGGCAGAAGCTTGTGTGGACCACTACATGCCAGCGGGCTTTTGAGGCGCTCAAGGCGCAGTTTGCCAGGGAGCCCGTTCTGCAACACCCGAACCCTGGCCTGCCCTACGTGGTTCAGGCTGATGCAAGCGACGTGGCTGTTGGAGCTGTTCTTCTGCAACGGCATGCAAAGGGAAGTTTGCGGCCCTGCGCGTACGCCTCCAAGAAGTTAACGACCGCGGAGAGGGCTTGGGCCATCTGGGAGAAGGAGGCCTTTGCGGTCCGCTGGGCCCTGGGGACTTGGAGACACCTTCTGGAGGGGGCTAGCCAGGAGTTCGAGGTTTGGACGGACCATAAAAACCTGGAAGCCCTGCAAACACCCCGCCGACTGTCCCCGAAACACGTACGGTGGGCCCAATACTTCCAACGCTTCCGGTTTCGCCTCAAGTATGTGCCTGGGGGTAAGAATTTCCTGGCGGATGCCTTGTCTCGGCTACCGCAGTACGATTGCCGGAAGGAGGAGGTAGTGCAGGCACTGGTACCGCCGCCCCGCCCGGTGGAGGAGACGGAGCACAGGGCCAACACCGTGACAGACGATTTCCTGCGGGCCTGTAGGGGAGCGTTGGCGACTGACGACTGGATGCGGGCGCACCCCGACACCCTCACGTTGCGGGATGGTTTAGCTTGGCACGGGGCCAGGTTGTATGTGCCTGCAGCGGCACGAGATCAGGCACTTTACCAATGCCATGACGCTAGGCAGGCAGGTCATTACGGGTTCGTGAAAACCCTGCATCTGGCCCGCCGCCAGTTCTGGTGGCCAACCATGAGACGGGACATTGAAAGCTACGTGCAAAGGTGCCGCATCTGCGCAACCACTAAGCCCTCCACCAAGAAACCGGCAGGCCTCCTGCAACAGGTGGCCGACCCCGTACGACCTTGGCAGGACATCGCGATGGACTTTGTGGTTGAGCTACCGGAAAGCAGGGGATATAACGCATTGTGGACAGTTATAGACCTGTTCTCAAAACAGGCCCACTTCATCCCCTGTAAGGGATTGCCCTCGGCCCGTCGACTAGCCTGGCTGTTTGTTCAACATATCTATCGTCTCCACGGGGTGCCACGACGTATCATCTCCGACCGTGGGGTACAGTTTACGGCCCGGTTCTGGAGGGAGTTCGTGCGTTATATTGGAGCGACACAAGGTCTGAGCTCGGCGTACCACCCAAGCACGAACGGAGCCGCAGAACGCGCGAACGCGGCGGTGGAGCGATACCTGCGCTGTTATGTGTCGTACCAACAGTCCGAATGGGTGGACTTGATATCCTTCGCGGAAGTTGCCTATAACAATGCAGTGCATAGCAGCACTGGGTTCTCCCCCTTTAAAGTGGTATCCGGTTACGAGTTCGTTCCTATCGCGGGGTGCGATCAGGGGGCCCCGGCATCCTGCACACCTGGGGCGTGGATGCACCGATTGGAGGAGGTGTGGGGGGTGGCTAAGAAGGCGTTAGAACAAGCAGCAGAGTCATACAAAGAGCAGGCGGACAGGAAAAGACGGTCGTTTGCACCCCCCAAAGTGGGTGATCTCGTCTACCTCTCTACAAAATACCTGCGGCTGCAGGTGCCATGTAGAAAGCTAGGACCCAAGTACCTCGGACCCTTCCGAGTTATACAGGTAGTCAACCCCGTCACCGTCAGACTCCGGCTACCTCCTCTACTGGGAAAGATACACCCCGTTTTCCACAGCAGCCTGCTGAAGCCTGCTACGACCGCCTCTGCAGCGGCAGGGGAGGGTGGCCCGGGACCAGTACAGGGCAGTCACTACGAGGTACAGGAGATCCTGGACTCCCGGAAACGAAGAGGGCGGGTGCAATACTTGGTGCTCTGGAAGGGGTACCCCATGGAGGAGGCTACCTGGGTACGGGATGAGGATGTGTGTGCACCACGCCTTCTCCGTGCCTTCCACCGGAAACACCCGGGGAAGCCGGGGAAGACCCCGGGGGGGACAGTTAACCACGTTACGGATCGCTCACCTCTCTCTCCTTGCATTCCAGGTGAGCCCCTGGTAGAGGGGGCGGCATGTCGGGCCTCGGCAGCCCGACACACGAGGGGGGGCCCCTCCACCCCCCCGGCACACCCGGCTACCCTCCCTCCGAACCCACCTGGAGACGGCATGGCCCGGAGAGCTCGGAGGCCCGCGACGCTCCCCTCGCCGCTCCCGGACGCGCCGCGGCTCCTCCCGGCCCCGCCAAACTGCAGCACGGCCCGGGGAGTCCAACGGCCCGCGGCGTTCGTCTCGGCGCTTCCGGACGCGCCGCGGCTGCTTCCTGCGCCCGGCGGCGCGTCATCCAGGGGCTCCCCGGCGTGGGAGGCTCCGAATCCCGGGCCGTCTCTTCTGGCGCTTCTGGACGCGCCGCAGCTGCAGGCCTCGCCCGCCGACGCGACGACGCGCGGTTCCCCGGCTCGGGAGCAACGGGCCCCGGACTGCAGCCAGCCTGGCGGAGGCCTGAGCCGACTTCCTAACTGTGCGGCCTGGGGGGACTTCCTGGCTGCGCGGCGCAGTGTGGCGACGCTGTCAGGGGACGGGTCCTTCCCCCCTGCGGTGTCCGGGTGGCTGGGTGACAGGGGGCTTCGGGGGTGGGTGCAGCAGGGAGTGGGTGAGGGTGAAGGGAAAGGGCGCGTTGGTGGTGACACGTTGGGGGAGCCTTACCTGCCTGAGCGTCGGGCGGAAGGCTTTGTAAGGGAGGGGTGGGGAAGTTATAGGGACTGGGAGGGCGGAGGCTTGTTTGGGTGGAGTTTGGGTGGGGTTTTTGGATGTGTATATAGCAGCGTTGGATGCAGATAGCAGCCAACGCTGGCTTTGTTTCTCGTTGCGGCTAAAGCTCTGTGGAATAAAGTGCTTCTAGACTGCGGCAGGAGTCTCTCGTTCCTGTTTTCGATATCTACCCTGTTCGTTGCAGGACGAGTTTTGACAATTACAAGCAAAGTCAATGGGAAAGCCAGATTCATTTAATATTTATTTATTTTATTTATTTTAATTCCATTTATATCCCGCCCTTCTCCGAAGACTCAGGGTGGCTTACAAGCTTAGCAGTAGCCTTCATTCTATGTATATGCCTGCTTATTAGGGCTTTCATACACCCCCAAGCGGCATTATTACAAAGTCAGCTTAATTGCCCCCAACAATCTGGGTCCTCATTATATAGCCGTGTTACTAACTTAACAATTGCAGTGATTGACTTAACAATTGTGGCACGAAAAGTCATAAAATGGGGCAAAATTCACTTGACAAATGTTTCACTTATTAACAAAGATTTTGGGCTCAATTGTGGTTGTAAGTCGAGGACTTCCTTTATTGGTTTTAGTGGCCCGTCCTCTCCTATGATCAGAGTAGCATTTATAATCAGAATACCATTAATTATCCCATTATAATATAGGTGGTCCTCGACTTACAATCATAACTGATCCCAACATTTCAGTTGCTAAGCAAGAAGTTTGTTAAGTGAACTTTGCCTCATTTTATAACCTTTCTTGTACAGTTGTTAGCAACAAGGTTGTTAAGTGATTCTGGCTTCCTCATTGACTTTGCTTGTCAAAAGTTTGCAAAAGGTGATCAAATGACCGCAGGCCACTGTAACCGTTGTAAATATGTGTCAGGTGCCAAGTATTTGAATTTTGATCAGGTGCCCATGGAGATGCTGCAACGGTTATAAGTGTGAAAATGGTCATAAGTCACTTTTTTCAGTGCCATTATAACTTTGAATGATCACCACACATGAACTGTTGTAAGTTGAGGACTACCTGTATGAGGAAAAATCATGGAGGCTCAGAGGCTTTGCATGGTATATCCTTTTCCACCATCTCTATCATTCTGACAGACTATGTGCCAATATTTGGTAAATTAAATGAATCAATTGGCCTGTTGTAGCAACTAGCTTATTTTTTTTAGAACAGCTACTGAATTAATGTTTTCTATTTCAAAATCTAAAAATTCTAACCAATTTATTCCATAGAAATGCTTCTGATCATCCCTTCTGCTTGAAATCTAATAAGACTTTTCCCACAAAAGGATCTATTGCCACGGCAATTTCCATCACACTCTGTCTTCTCTAAGGAAAGGAATATCCATAGTCCATGCAAGTCTGGTGAAACACAAACATTACATTTTGGGAAATGGAGTTCTAATTCTCTGAATTGCAATTTAGATCTGAACATGGAATCGGATTGGATTGTTTCGGGTTGGCCATTTTTGAAAAATTTCCAGATCAGGCCTTGATATAGATTCCCTGTTCTCACTTGTTCACAATAAATTGTTCTTTTTTTAATTCTAAGATTAGTAATGGAAAACTACTGGCCATTTTGAATATATGCTAGCCTAATTACCATCTTTGGGATATTTCAATATTTGATGAACAGTGCTGAGTAACTGACAAGTGTGCTGGATCAAATAATGAGTCACCTTATACCTGTTCTAAAAGCCTTGGGCTTGCTGCCAAGTTGTTTCTGTAGCTGTCCAATACTCTGGAAAGCACCTTCAGAAGATTTTGGCTGGCTTTTATAAATCATTCCTTCCGCCACGATTTCAAATGAAACACTGCCCTATGGAGTACATTCCACAAAAAATGTTGATTATTATTAATATTGCTAGTTTAATTTTTACTTTATCTTTCATTGTGATCTGCTGAGACATCAGCAGTATAATATCTTTAGTAAACTATTATATCTATTACATTAATTTGTCTGCCTACTGGAAATTATGGTGGTTTGGGCACTCTCATACCAAAAACCGGAGGAGTGCTGATCTGGTTTATTGCTCTCTAGTTCTCCCCAGCATAGGGGTAGTTGCTGGGGCTGAAAATTATGCAGCTGTCGATTGTCTGGTTCTCCTTCAGGATTTGCTGAAGATTGGAGAATTTACAGTAGTAAGTTCTCAGCCAAACTTACTACTAAGTAAAGATACATTGAAAAGGCACAATTTTACTGGACTTACATACTGTATAATTTCTTTTTATTCAAGTCAAAGATGAAAAATTGTAAGAGACAACTGGTGATGTTTATTAAGACCTAACATTTCAAAACCAGTCTGCGTTTTTTATGCTCTTATTTCCCATGATGAAATGTCTGGTATTACTATTAAAATTATAATTAATTCCAATTTTGTATCTATATGTATATTTGGCATGTGCTGCTTTATATTAAGTTTTTTAGATAGTGATTCTATTAAAGATTACAATTTACAACAATAAAACTAATACAAATTTTAAAAAGGAATAAAAAGAAAAAATGGTGCAGAAAGAAGAAAAATCAGAAAAGAAAATCAGAAAAGAAAAAAATAAAAATATAGTAAAGAAAAAGAAACATATAAAGAAGTGACTTCCTCTTCATCACAAGTATAAACAATTTTGGTAACTTATCACTCTCTCTTCACTACCTCTCGTCTTTCTTCCCATATCCCATTCCTTAGGTAAGGGTAAAGGTTCCCCCGCACATGGGTGCTAGTCGTTTCCGACTCTAGGGGCCGGTGCTCATCTCCGTTTCAAAGCCGAAGAGCCAGCGCTTGTCTGAGGATGTCTTCGTGGTCATGTGGCCAGCATGACTAGACGCCAAAGGCACACGGAACGCTGTTACCTTCCCACCGGAGTGGTCCCTATTTTTCTACTTGCATTTTTACGTGCTTTAGAACTGCTAGGTTGGCAGAAGCTGGGACGAGTAACAGGCGCTCACTCTGTTACGCGGCACTCGGGATTCGACCCGCCAAACTGCCGACCTTCTGATCGACAAGCTCAGCGTCCTAACCCACTGAGCCACCGCATCCCATTCCTTATCTATAAACAAATCCACAAAACCTCAACATTTTAGTCCTGATGTCAGCAAGAGTCCATTAAGAGCTACCAGGGATATATCTGTTTTAACCTTGATCAAATAAACCAACTGTATATTCCTTCCTTTTATTTCTAACAATCTTGATCTTTAATTTCTTCAAATAATGTTCTAGAACTTGATTTCTTTTCATTTGCTCTATCTTCCTTCTCACAAAATTCTTCAAAGTAGTAATAAGCCTGTTGTGCAAATCCAATTAAGAAAAAAATATCCAGGTTATTCTCTTATGTATTCTCTTTTTTAATTATTGCGATATCACCCAGTTTCTTATGTATGTCCAGTATAACATTTATTCTCAGGTCTTTCCTGTAGCTTGTCCTTTCTAAATCCACTTTCAAATCAATCTCTATCAGGTCAGGTAACATTTCTTTTCCATAGCATCTTTTAAACAAATCTGTCTATAGAGGTAGACACTCTTAAAATTAATTTCTGGAGCCATTGTTTAAAAATATCCTTCAATATGTGCAATGTTAAAATATTTTATGTCAGACACAAGAAATCAGGAAATAAGGCAGTTCAAATGAATATAGGTTTATTGTTTGCTAACACTCTTTACAGGAAACTGAACTACTAACAGTCAAAGCAAATTGGTGATAGATAACAGTCAACAGAATTCAAGGTGGGCTGGACTGAGATATTTCATGAGCATGAAGGGTCTTGAGACTGATGACTAAGGCTCAGCCTAATGATCTCCTACATCTTGCTTCATTGTATATTAGTAAATTGAGTTTGAGTGTTACTCTCCTTAGACAGTAATCTAGTTTCTTCTAGTTCTTTCTAGAGTCCAATTTTTAAAGATCTTATTGTTTATTTAAGAATTCAAAATAAAAGCATTTTTCCATGAGGAGGATTCTTTATAATAATTCCAAAATCTTATTTAAAATTTATGTGCACCCTTAGTCCGTGTAACTTTCTAAAATTGAAGCTTTAATTACTCTTTGGTGTTTATTCCAGAAAAAAATATTAAATCCTTAAACTTGTATTTAAAACATCTTTTGCTAAGGACTGAAGGAAACTCACCTGTTACGAAATTTGTTGATCTAAAGCAGGGGTGTCAAACTGCAGCCTGTGGGCCAGAGGCTGTGCCCACCCAAGCTCTGGCAATGGGGAAAAAGTTTGATACCCAGGATCTAAAGGATCCTAATAGGTGAAAAGCAGTTGACAAGCAATTTCCCAAAGTGATTAGAAAATGAAATTTGCCAGCCCAGTGTCCTTTTAAAGGCTAAACTCATCTCCCTGAGCTCTAAACCTCCCAGAGACCACTGTCTTGCAGTCTCTGCATGAAGAGCAACTGTCTGGAATACTTGTGGCCAATCTCAAATCCTCTCCTTGTCCAGAGAGGAATTACAAAGAGTACTTGCAGGCTTTTCATTTTGTTGCAGTTGTCTTCAATTTGCCATTCCTTCCTCAGATGTCTCATTGCATATAAAGTTTCCAAAAGAGCCATGATGTTTTAAGAGGCAAAACCATTTTTTGGCACTTTTGGGGCCAGATTTACAAGTGTCAGGATAGGAGCAAAATCTAGACAGGCAAATGGCTGAAGATTTCAGTTGCACAATATCAGACATTTTGGGAGGAAATTAAGAAAAAATGTAGTTTATCTCTACAGCTCTGCTAGTTATATTTCTACCCAGTTTGCTAAGGATGGTGATGCAATTAGAAGATGTCATGGGACTTAAATGAAATATTGGGAGCTGCCAGCTCACAAGTTAACAGTTTTACAGGAGACAAAATTTCAGCAGTGAGGCTTTCTGTACACCTAAACAGCATCTTCACCTTGATAGTGCCAGCAATGTGGGAAAGCAACTGTAGTGCTTATGGGAAGTTATGTCCCAGACTACATAACATCAGGAAATAGTGTACCATATAATATAAGATTCATTATACCTTTACATAAGGAAAACTATTTATGGGATTTTAAATTAGAATACTACCTGCTCACTCAGCATTAAGTATATTATTAAACAACATCAGCAGCACATAAATGTAATAAATAATAACTTAATATTTATTGCTTGAAATTTAATCTGGAAATGATAATAATAATAATAATAATAATAATAATAATAATAATAACAACAACAACAATAGTAATAGTAATAGTAATAGTAGTAGTAATAATAATAGAGTTGGAAGGGACTTTGGAGATCTTCTAGTCCAGGGGTGTCAAACTCGCAACATCACGTGACATTCTGGGTTGCTTCTCTCTTTGGTTAGTTTCCATGCATTGCTTCTTGTCCTGCCTTCAGGTGCTTTGGAGAATAGCCTGACTCCCTCTTCTTTGTGGCAACCCCTGAGATATTGGAACACTGCTATCATGTCCCCCCTCATCCTTCTCTTCATTAGACTAGACATACCCAATTCCAGCAACCGTTCTTTACATGTTTTAGCCTCCAGTCCTCTGATCATCTTTGTTGCTCTTCTCTGTAGGCTTTCTAGAGTCTCAACATCTTTTTTACTCTTGGTGACCAAAACTGTATGCAGTATTCCGTGTGGCCTTACCAAGGCGTTATAAAGTGGTATTAACACTTCACGTGATCTTGATTCTATCCCTCTATTAATGCAGCCTAGCACTGTGTTGGTTTTTTTGGCAGCTGCAGCACACTGCTGGTTCACGAGATCCCTCTAACAGTTACTACTATTGAACAAGGTACCACCTATACCAGTGATGGCAAACCTTTTAGAGACTGAGTGCCCAAACTGCAATCCAAAACAAACTTATTTATTGCTGGGGGCCGGGTGGGCGTGGCTGACTGAGTGAGCATGGCTGCAGTGGGCGTGGCCAACTCAATGCTCGTGGGGAGGGACACGCCGGGCAGGGTTGGGGGAGATCCAGGGGGTCTCTGGTGACTGGGGTGGTGGGCAGGAGGCTTGTCCTGCGGGATGAGGTGAGGCAGGGCAGGGGTGCCAATTGCCGCAAGGCAAGGCAAGGGCCAGGACAGCTGCTGCCTGACACCGTCAGCCAGGACTTGATGACCCCCACCCTCCTGCACCCACCCCAGTCCGAGACTCCTGCAGCTCCCCACCGTATCCTTTTGCCCCCCTAGCTGGGACCTCCAGCAATTCTGCAACTGGGAATTCCTGCCCCCACCCCATCCGACCCCCCCAAGCAGCCCAGCCTGACCAAGACAGATAGAAGGCGAAGCAGAGAACCAGTTGTTAAATGATTTGAAACCCACCACTAGTCACTTCCAAAGGCCGCTCACTCACTCTCCCACCAAAACCTGCTCCTTCTATAGGTTTCCCTCACCCTGCCCAGGTCTTGCAGCTGTTCCTGGACTCCGCATGCATGGAGAGTGGGAGGGGAGCAACTCGGCCCTGCGTCCCTCTGTGTGGCAATGGCGCGCGTGCCAACAGAGATGGCTCTGCATGCCGCCTATGGCACACATGCCATAGTTTTGCTACCACGGACCTATACTGCAGGGCTTTTCAACCTTTTCACCCATTGTACCACTTTTAGGATATGGCAACATCCGAGTACCACCAGTCACCTAGCAAGTTGTCAAAAACTTAATGACCAAAAAAAAGGAAAATTGATGAAGTACAGGTAGTCCTTGACTTACAACAATTCGCTTAATGACTGTTTGAAGTTACAATGGCACTGAAAAAAGTGCCCCCCAAGCCACAGCCAAACAAGACACCTGCCTGCCTGCCTGGCGGCGCTCTTCCTCCTGTCCGAGGTTTTCAATGTTGTGAGCATTTCTGTTGAGGATTGGCAGCGGGGGTGGGGTGGAGGGTGTTTGGTTTTTATTCCCCCCCATCTGCTGGGTGGTTGCAGCAGATTTTGGTCACTTCACATGACCCTGGGACACTGTGACCGTCATAAATATGAATCAGTTGCCAAGCATCTGAATATAAATCACAAGACCCTGGAAATGCTGCAACATTCCAGGTGATCGGCGCTTCTTCTGGGCTCAGCAGAAGCGCCAGGATCAGCGCCAAGCTCCAGCTGGAGCCTGGTGCTGATCCTGGCGCTTCCGCTGAGCCCTGACAGCCCTGCAGCTCCAGCCATCTCTTGCTCAGGCTTGTGTGGTGCTACCACTGGTTCAGCTCATTCCCCTCCCCCACTACCAGTTTTCTAGGATGGTCGCGTACCACCTGCCAGGTGCCAATGTACCACAGGTGGTACCGGTACCACTGGTTGAAAAGCCCTGCTATACTGTACCTGTGCATTTCGTTTTTCTTGCCTAAATGTAACATGGAAAACACCCAATGTAAAATGGACACCCAGCAAATTCTACTGTGACACAGTGGAAGTGGCTCAGCAATTATGGTTCTGAATTAGTGATAAAAAGAAAAGAAGGGATGGTAAATAGATCTATTTTCTTTCTTCATGGACAATATAAAAAAGCCCATTTTCAGATTAATACCAGAACCCTTAAGTGCCAATTGACCAATCAAGATCAGTGTGGGTGATTGTTCATTCCAGTTGTTCTGTGCTGCCAATTATACCACAGACAGCTTCTGCTATAAATTCAAGGTATTTATTGCCGTCTTAAATCTTTAACTGAAGTTACAAAAAAGCACACTGAAGATTTAAATCTTCCTGTTTCAGTGTAGACAGGACAGCTTACTCTTCCAAGAGTCCGGAAGAATAAATCATAGGTTCAGGGAAGGCCCAAGAGCAGTCAATGTCCAGTTTACAGGTGAGCCAGTAAATCAACACAGCATGCAAAGAGAGCTTCAGGAAAGAGGACATAATTTGCCACAAGGAGCCAGTAAATCATTTGTCCCTTTTGACTGCCAGATATCTAATTTGTTGGGTCTATTTCTTTCGAGTTGTCATGTTGACTTTCTTTTCTTTATCCTTTGTGGTTTGTGATGTGTCAGCAGGGGGACCTTGCCCAATTCAGGCTCTGAGTTGGTTGGTTAAGATGCTCCCTAACCCCAATCGGCTTTCATTGCCATTTTATTTATTTAATCATCCAATTTATTTGCTGCCCATCTCGTGGTTCAAGGTGACTCTGAGTGATTGTCATTACTGTTCATCTCCCTAAACATCATCACCACCTCCAGCACTGTTCTTTTGAATACATTCTTTGTCTTCCATGCCACTGCTACTTCCCCAGGTATATTATGGCACAACGAAAATGACACTTTAGTGTTTCCTAATACATGCCTAGGGACAGACCTCACTCTTCAAAAAGTTGATCCTTGTTTGGGTCTCCCCCGAAGGTGAAACACCTGCTGTAGTCCTTTATGAATTCAATGTACTAATCTGATTTCAGATATTTCTGTCCATCCCTCCTTGCCATGCATTTCTTTTCATTCTTTCCAACACCAGGTGTTTCTAGGAAATAAAGAAATGCAGTCTTATGAAATCCATTGGGTTAACTTAATTTGTTGAAAGGTTGTATGTGTTTCCAATTAATAACAAATAAGATTCTGACATAACATATTTTATGGTCAATACAAAGGGCAAAGAAGAAAGGCTGACTTTTTCATTGCTAGCTTCATAGTTCACTTATTCACAAACTACCAAAGTTTGATTAAAAATACTGGCCGCACTGTTTTCACAAAAGAACACTATTTTATTGTTTCTTCATATCCATTATTAAATATAATTTATATATGTGATACTGACTGGTTTCTCTTTCCCCCATCAAATAATGAAGCACAAGTATATTACGTGCAATGTTGAACGTTCATTATTTGCCTACTTTGAGCATAGAAGCTTTGAATGCAGCTATGAAGTCTAAACAGTTTCAGGAATATAGTTACTGAAAAAAATGGGTTCTGATCAGAATTGATTGATTGATCTATCAAATTTATATAGCTGCCCATTTCACCAAAGGCAACTCTGGGTGATGCAGAACAAATGGATAAAACCATACATATAAGCCACAATGATAAAAATACAAAAAGTAGTATTAAAAAGTAAATATTATAAAAACAGATACAAATACTAGGTGAAGAGAGAACCTGGTCCCATGGCATGAAGGACTTGAGTTGGACTCAGAAGAAAACTGGTAATCAATTCAGCTTGTGGAGCAGTTATGTTACATGCGCTGTTTTAGGAGCACACATAACTGCCTGCACCACTGCATTCTGTACCAGCTGAAGCTTCCAGATACTCTTCAAGGGCATGTGCTTGCAGAGTGCATTGCAATATAATCTGGAAGTGTCTATGACATGAGTAAGTCTCCCTGGGCAAATTGGCCATGATCATATGGTGGGGAACACGGTAAGGATTGGGGACCAGTGGTGGGGGTGGAGTGCTGGCAGAGGGCCAGTTGAGAATGAATGACTGTTGTAAGTCAGCTGTGACGGGGGACCCGGGGTGAAGTGGGTGCAAAAATGTCACCATGATCAATTGTTCTAGACCAGGGGTCGGCAACCTGAAAAAGCAAAAGAGCCACTGGGAACCGGTTCCATCACACGTAAAAAAGTGGGAGCCACGCGCGTGCATGCGCATAAAACAAAATGTGCATGGATGCACGTGCGCGGTTCCACTTTTTTTATGTGGACGCACCTGCACGCCAGCGGCGACGGGTCTCCGTGGTGACGGGCGCTGGGTTGCGGCGCCGTCTTCAGCCTGGGCGCCGCCGGAGCCACACCCGGGACCTCCAAACTGCCGCCCGAACACCCGTTTGGAGACCTGCTGGTGCAGCACCAGCAGGTCTCCAAACGGGTGTTCGGGCGGAGGTGCGCACGCACCTTTTCAAAGGTTTGGAGAGCTGCGCGCAGGTCTCCTGCGCGCGCAGCTCTCCAATCCTTTGGAGAGATGCGCGCGCACCTCCGCCCAAACACCCGTTTGGAGACCCGCTGGTGCTGCTTTAGAAAGCTGCCGGAGCCACCCCCGGGACCTCCAAACTGCCGCCTGAAGAGACCTGCTGGTGCCGGTTTAGAAAGTTGTTGCGGGCCGCGGCAGCTTTCCAAACTGGCACCAGCAGGTCTCCAAATGGGTACCGCTGCTGCCCGTTCCGAGAGGTGCGCACGCAGCTCTCCAAACCTTTGGAGTGGTGCGCGCGCACCTCCTCCCGTTCGGAGTGGTGCGCGCGCACCTCCTCCCGTTCAGAGTGGTGCTCGCGCACCTCCGCCCGTTCGGAGAGGTGCGCGCGCACCGGGCGATTGGGTGCCGCAGGAGATGGCTCAAAGAGCCGCATGTGGCTCCGGAGCTGCGGGTTGCCAACCCGTGTTCTAGACCCATATACAGAGGCTAATATGGCATAACTGTAAAACATATAAAACTGGAGCAAGAAGATTTTCTTCTAACCCCACAGCACCCAATTAGGGGAAAAATGAAACCATTATTTAAACATTTGGGGTCATCAGTTTCAGCTGATAGATATGAAACCTCTGTTATCTCAGCTGTGGAGGTATTTAGGGGAATTTCAGCTGCTCAGAAGTTCAAAGATCACCTCATGAAGTCATTAGGAAGACATGATAAACATCTCCCATGCTCATTTTAACAGGTATTTTCACTTGAACTCTTCTAAAATATACCTACTGAATTATTCTGTAAAATATACAATCACATATTAGTTACAAACTCACTAATTTCACACACATATTCTTATATACATTACAGAATAACAATTCTTGCAAGTTTAGATTTCCTATTAACTTGCTAAGTCTGCTTTTGTTTTATCCTCTTGAGCATTCACAGCTCTAATAATGATTGAACATTGAGTAACTAATGAGCAAATAAATCTCTAAGAATAAGTTTGTAACCAGAGATTAAAGGTTTGTTTGTTTGTAGGAGTCACAAATGCTAAACATCACCATGGTATTAACAGTTTCTATTTGGAAATTAGTTCCACTGATATCAGTGGAATTTGCCTCATAGTAAGGAGCTCAGTGGGTGGCTCAGTGGGTTAGGACGCTGAGCTTGTCGATCAGAAGGTTGGCAGTTTGGCGGGTCGAATCCCGAGTGCCGCGTAGCAGAGTGAGCACCTGTTACTCGTCCCAGCTTCTGCCAACCTAGCAGTTCGAAAGCACGTAAAAATGCAAGTAGAAAAATAGGGACCACTACGGTGGGAAGGTAACAGCGTTCCGTGCGCCTTTGGCGTCTAGTCATGCTGGCCACATGACCATGGAGACGTTCTCGGACAAGCGCTGGCTCTTCGGCTTTGAAACGGAGATGAGCACCGGCTCCTAGAGTTGGAAATGACTAGCACGCATGTGCAGGGGAATCTTTACCTTTACCTTTAAGGAGGAAATAGACAGTAATGGACATACTGATATGTTTTATATGAAAAATGTCAAGGGTTACTTGGCTTTAATATTTCTTAAAAAGACTAAAGATTGATAGCTTGTTGGTAGCTTATTTAGTAACATTTAGGCTTATTCACAGATAAAGGCACTGATTTTTTTTACAGCTAATGCTTTTCCTGAATTGCACTGATCTTTTTTCACTGGCTCGTAGTCCCTCCTCTTACTGGTATATCTATATGGAAAATGTATTTGGGATCATAAGATATAATGTCATTTGTTTGATTGGAACCACAGTTTATGGTTTAGCAGTGTATGAATCCAGCCACTGAAACCACAGTTAAAGCAATGTTTGAACTCAATCACAGTAGAATTATCTCTCATTTTTTTCCTAGTCATTTGGGTTCTTTATTTGCAATTTTCTGAGGAATAGACATGGCTGACAACTTAGCAGCTGTTTCCAAAGTTCATATGAAGTTCATTAATTCTCTCTACATTACTCTACAGAGTTTAAAATAAGATTCCCTGAAGATGCTGAACAAGAGTTAATTGCTGTAATACTTTATTTAAAGAAGCAACAAGATGAAAAATTCCAGTTTCATAAAAACATTCAAATCAAATTTTCATCATTACTATTAGTTTAACTATTGTGTACTATGTGAAATTACTCTTCTTTTGTTGCCATTAGCTTACCCATTATCACATGGTTAAAGAAAATATGTTGAAAATTAAGTTGTGTTTGAAAAGAAAAAATAAAACAGCTAAGAAACTTCCCCAAGGGTCAAAAGAGAACCTTTGAAGTTGTGGCATTATGATCCGGATGCCAACGTGAGATTAGTTTGAATAAAACCTCCAGATCTTCAGTTACATTTCTTAGGCATGTAACTGTGAGTGTAATGGGTTTGTTGGCTTTTTTGTAAGCCTCAGAAATAGCTCTTCTGCATGTTTACTCTGATTCACTGTTACTCTGTTATTTCAAAACTAAGTACAACTGATCTGAATAAATGAATTACATTCAAATTTCAAGTTTGCTTGACAGCAGAAATCAAATGTTTCATTTAAAAATCCTGACTTTCAGGAAGAAGATTTGTTTCGGTATACTTAAGTTGTCAAGAAACAAAGAAGTTACCACAGCAAAAATGTGCAAAGATATTTGTGGACTAAAGAAAAGAATGACCCTTTGTAGTTTGAGCGACATAGAATTTCTGCCGTCTTCAAACCATTGAAACTACTGAAACTACAAACTGCAGAAACGTTCAGTACAGATTACAGATTATTTATTGTTGGAATTTTGATTCACAGCTTTTTCTGAACATTTTGCATAGAGTTCTATTCCGTTTTTTCATGCTGCGCTGATTCTCTAACCTCAGGTACTTAGTCTCATAAGCTTCTTTATGCCAAAAGTATTAAGACACAGTTATTGCAAAGGCAATTGACCCATATATTTGGATATTTTTTGCAGTAATTTTCCTGCTTCACTGGTGTATAGAAATTAAGAAGGAAACAATTTGTTGTAAAAAATATATCAGAAAATACTTTTTTTTTAAAATTCCATTTATATCCCGCCCTTCTCCGAAGACTCAGGGCGGCTTACAAGCTTAGCAGTAGCCTTCATTCTATGTATATGCCTGCTTATTAGGGCTTTCACACACACACCCCAAGCGGCATTATTACAAAGTCAGCTTATTGCCCCCAACAATCTGGGTCCTCATTTTACCTACCTCAGAAGGATGGAAGGCTGAATCAACCTTGAGCCTGGTGGGATGCGAACCTGCACTAATTGCAGGCAGCTGGTGTTACTTAAGGAGGCATTAACCCACTGCTCCCAAGTCTAAACAATTAAAAAATAAAAATATGTATAAAAAGTAAATTGGATGGATTCATTAGAACTAAAACAAATGAAGAAGCAAGGCTTTCACTCTGTTAAACTGTAGTCATTTGCAAGATTGCGTTCTACTCCTCCAAAAACAGCTCCAGACAGCATGAATTCATGAAGTTGTCTCTATCTGGCAAATGACCTGATTTATTTCTGACTCAGATGAAATGTTTTTGAAACTGTAGTCAGATTCACCCTTTCTTAGGCTCTGTGAAGCTTTTGTGCTCATGGAGGAAAGGTATGACTATAAATCTAGAAAATCCAATTCACTTCTGTATCTGAGGCAGATGAACCACTTGGGATTGGTCTTGTTTCTCTGTTCTCTAAGTAAAAGAAATGTATTATCTTGCTGTGGCTTCTATATAGGGAGCAAAAATAAAATCACACTGCGACTAAAGCTAAGCTGCGGAAAAAAGAATTGCATATGACAAACTGACACCATCTGGTGAAAAGGCTCGAGCAGTGGGGAGTAAGCTTTTTCTTCCACCACTTTGGTAAAAGGAGAAGGATTTTACAGCCACCTTTCTTTAGGATAGTAGTCAGACCAGATTGTTATATATAAGACCTAGATCACACCTCAGCCAAAACACTTACTCACAAGACACTGCTAAACTGCAAGTCGCTTTTAAGCGCTCCAGAGTTTCTCCTGAACTCTGTTGTGGGAAGAATTAATGAAAAATGTTGGTCCTTAGAGTAGTGACACAATTTCTATGCCTTTGTTCAATTATATGAAGAATACTATTGGTATTAGCTAAAATATGGGAGATTAAGAAAGTAAGTGTAGAAAGTGTGGTTCTGTTTATATGTTACTACAGTTGGAGGTTAAGAGGTGACTCAACACCACTGACTGAAAAAAATGACCATTTATTAATACATAACTGAAGAAAGTAGGGAAAAGCACTAGGCCACTCAGGTATGAATTAAATCATATCCCTGTTGAATATACAGTAGAGGTGACAAATAGATTTAAGGAATTAGATCTGATAGACAGACTGCCTGAAGAACTATGGACAGAGGTTCGCAACATTGTACAACAGGTAGCAACCAAAACCATCCCAAAGAAAAAGAAATGCAAGAAAGCAAAATGGCTGTCTGAGGAAGCTTTGCAAATACCGTAGCTGAGGACAGGAGGGAAGCGAAAGGCAAGGGAGAAAAAGAAAGATACGCCCAATTGAATGCAGAATTCCAGAGAATAGCTAGAAGAGATAAGAATGCCTTCTTAAATGAACAGTGCAAAGAAATAGAAGAAAACAATAGAATAGGGAGGACCAGAGATCTTTTCAAGAAAATTGGAGAGATGAAGGGAACGTTTAATGCAAAAATGGGCATGATAAAGGACCAAAATGGCAGGGACCTAACAGAGGCAGAAGAGATTAAGAAGAGGTGGCAAAATTACACAGAAGAACTATACAAGAATGAGCTTAACGTCCCTGATAATCACAATGAGGTGGTCACTGACCTCGAGCCAGACATCCTAGAATGTGAAGTGAAGTGGGCCTTAGAAAAGCTGAGCAACAACAAAGCTAGTGGAGGTGACAGTATTCCAGCTGAGCTATTCAAAATCTTAAAAGACTATGCAGTAAAAGTGCTACACTCAATTTGCCAGCAAATTTGGAAAACTCAGCAGTGGCCACAGGATTGGAAAAGATCAGTTTACATTCCAATTCTAAAGAAAGGTAGTGCCAAAGAGTGTTCAAACTATCGCACCATTGCACTCATTTCTCATGCTAGTAAAGTTATGCTTAAAATCCTACAAGCTAGACTCCAGCAGTATGTGGATCGAGAACTACCAGAAGTACAGGCAGGATTTCGAAGAAGCAGAGGAACCAGAGATCAAATTGCCAACATACGCTGGATCATGGAGAAAGCTAGAGAGTTCCAGAAAAACATCTACTTCTGCTTCATTGACTATGCTAAAGCCTTTGATTGTGTGGATCATAACAAACTGTGGCAAGTTCTTAAAGAGATGGGCGTACCAGACCATCTTATTTGTCTCTTGAGAAACCTATATGTGGGCCAAGAAGCAACAGTGAGAACTGGACACGGAACCACTGATTGGTTCAAAATTGGGAAAGGAGTCCTGCAAGGCTGTATACTGTTGCCCTGCCTATTTAACTTATATGCAGAGCACATCATGAGAAAGGCAGGGCTAGATGAATCAAAAGTTGGAATTAAGATTGCCGGAAGAAATATCAACAACCTAAGATACGCAGATGATACCACTCTAATGGCAGAAAGTGAAGAAGAACTAAAGAGCCTCTTGATGCGGGTGAAGAAGGAGAGTGCAAAAGTTGGGTTGAAACTTAACATTAAGAAAACCAAGATCATGGCATCCGGCCCTCTCAATTCCTGGCAAATAGATGGGGAAGAAATGGAGGTAGTGACAGATTTTATTTTCCTGGGCTCCAAGATCACTGCATATGGGGACTGTAGCCAAGAAATTAAAAGACGCTTGCTCCCCAGGAAGAAAGCCATGGCAAATCTAGACAGCACACTAAAAAGCAGAGACATCACCCTGTCAGCAAAAGTGTGCATAGTCAAGGCTATGGTCTTCCCAGTTGCAATGTATGGCAGTGAAATTTGGACCATAAAAAATGCTGAGCGCCAAAGAATTGAGGCCTTTGAACTATGGTGCTGGAGAAGACTCCTGCGAGTCCCTTGGACTATAAGGCGATCAAACAGGTCAGTCCTAGAGGAGATCAACCCTGACTGCTCTTTAGAAGGCCAGATCCTGAAGCTAAAACTCAAATACTTTGGCCACCTAATGAGAAGGAAGGACTCACTGGAGAAGAGCCTAATGCTGGGAAAGATTGAGGGCAAGAGAAGAAAGGGACGACAGAGAATGAGGTGGCTGGATGGAGTCACTGAAGCAGTAGGCATGAACTTAAATGGACTCCAGAAGATGGTAGAGGACAGGAAGGCCTGGAGGAACATTGTCCATGGGGTCGCGATGGGTCAGACACGACTTCGCAGCTAACAATATAACAATTAATACATACCTGATTTTAAAAATAGAAAATATAACATAATATCTCTATTCTGAGTCAATTATAACTTACTGTTTGGTGATGATACATAACAGCCAATGTGTACACTTCTACTTTAAAAAGAAACAGGATTTGACTTGAGAATGTAAAAGAAAAATTGCTTGCTGGCAGAGATTCAAGCTTAGTCAACTGTTCTGTGAAATACTTTTCTGCAGATATGTTTAAGCTGTACAAACCGCCAGATTTTGCAGCTGAACATTATCCTGACTTGCTCAATCTTGTCTTCTCCTTAAATCAAAGATAATTAAATGCAGATGAAACACAAGTGATTTTTCTGAATCTGCATACAGTAATCTGTTACATAATGGAGTTATCCAAAATTATATGTCCTGTCTGAAAGATTTGGTTTCAGAACTTGCAGTGGACACACAACTTCCTGGCAATTATTTACACAAACTCCCCAGTTAAACTCAGCATCATATACAGATCAAGTGGGGAAATTCTTGAGCTACAATTTCTAGAATAAGAAGAGTTAAATATACCTTATTTAATAGTAGTTAGTGTTATTGGTTTTCAATCTGGGTATATGCAATGATGGTGCTTAATTAAACCAGTATAAATAAATTAAATCTTTATGACTGTCATTTAGTCCAAAAATAAGAATATGATACCTTAAGAATAGTTTGTCTCATGTGGCTGCACCTGGCTATCCTCTGGGTTTGGGACTTAAGCAGAGCCAGAGGAGAAGACCAAAACTGTAGATCAGATTGAAAAGCATCTCAGAAAAGGCCATGGCATATGTACCTTTGCAAGAAGCATACAGAAGGGGTGTTCACAGGATCATCAGATACTGTGTTTGACTTGAGGATCTCTCTATCTGCTAAGAGAATGTTAACATTAAGAGAATATTTGAAAGAGCTTTCACATACAGTATAAAATACAATGTTTTAGATGTATATTTATATAATTTTTGAACAATAGTGAAACAATAGATGATCCTGAAAAGAAATCTCACTGGCCTTGTTTACACATCAGTAAAGACAGGATTCTTAAATAGTATTTCACTGAACAAGTTAGTTTACTGCACCCAGAATGCTAAGCCAGACTGGATAAATTCATGTATAATGCTGATCTGGAAGAAATTATTATTTTGGGTTTGCTTTGGATGGAACTTAAAAGAGCTGTTAAGGCAGATGTACTTTATGGTATAATCCAACAGATTTAAGTAAAAATTGTGCAAACATGAGAGCTAATAGGTAGAAACTGTGAGAATTAAATTCTCATTGCTACTGGTTACTTCAGCACACTGGTGCTCTTTGGACAAGATCCCAGTTAATTGTTTAGCTATGAGCAGTTCTTGCACTGCCAACACAATGATTTACAGTGCAATTTCCTGCATGCTGTATGGGTGTGTGTTTTCATTTACTCATATGTATATGAATATTTGTATGTATTTTGGGGATGCATTTGTGTGCAAGAGTGCAAGTTGTCAGTCTACAACAGTCAACTCCCAAAAGTGGAATCTGTCAACTTTTCTCTGTATACAGAACTATTGCTCTAAGGCAGAGCTTCTTGTTGAAAAGAAATCAGATCAAAAATATATTCTGAACTTTTATTAAAAATGTGTATTAGATATGTAATGCATAATTTTATTTATAATTACATGATTATTTATAATTATCTGCACTTCTCAAGATTTGTAAAACTTTTTAAAGTAACCTGCTTCTCTAGAATTAAGACTTTAAAGAATTTTGTAGTATTATCTGGTTTTAATTGTTAATTTGCTTTTTAAAATAATACTTAATGCATTTTTGTGGTCCCAAATTCTTATTTTATGGCCATCCAAAAGAGCTTTAATATTGTTTTCATTTATCTGGGAGTAAACCTCATTAAGTTTGGTAAATATTACTTCTGCAAAGACACTAATTAAATTTCCTATCCTTCTCCAGATGTTGCTAAGCTACAAACTACCAACTATTTTGGCCAGCACAATTTAGCAAAATGTGAATTGTCATATCTGGTCTACACAGGGGCTGTTTTTTGCTTTTTATTTTTTGGGGAGGGGAGGTATTACTGCTCTTGAGTCAGTGTTAGTTCTAGGGCCTAGGCGAGAGGTAGGCAACCTGGGCTCTTTTATGACTCATGGACTTCAACTCCCAGAATTCCTGAGTCAGCTAATTCAGGAATTCTGGGAGTTGAAGTCCATGAGTCATAAAGAGCCCAGGTTGCCTACCCCTGGCCTAGGCAATCACTTGGACAAGTCCCTGCAGTTTTCTTGGCAAGATTTTTCTGAAGTGCTTTGCCACTGCTGCCTCTGTGGCTAAGACAGTGGGGACTGGCCAAAGTTTCTCAGCTGACTTTAAAACTCAGTCTCCCAGTTTCTAGCCTGATGCCTTAACCACTACACTAAACTGACTTTCTTTCTACAATTGTCACAGATTATTATTGCTAGACCACAGCATGCTAGACTTCCCTGTCCTCCACTATCTTTTGCAGTTTGCCCAAATTCATGTTCATTGCGTTGATGACGCTATCTAGCCATCTCATCCTCTGCCATCCTTTTGCCTTCAATCCTTGCCAAAATCAGGGTCTTTTCCAATAAGTCCCCACTTTTCAATAGATGACCAAAGTATTTGAATGTCAGCTTCAATGTCTGTCCTTCCAAAGGACAGCCAGAGTTGATTTTTTTTAGAAACTGACAAACAAACAAACAAACATTACGTTAGAGTTGACCTATGTCTACCTGAGTCTACCATTCAGGATCTATGACTGCCAAATGAAATACTTGTATTTCCTCTGTCCAATATATGATATATATATATATATATTTGTGACCTTCTCTCTCTAGTATTTCTAGTGAACTAAATCCCAAATGATTTTATACAATTTTTTCCCTGGACAACTTTTTTTGCTCTTTATTGCATTCTGTTTCTCTCTATAGAGTTAATGAGGGCATCCATTTCATCTTGCATACCTTGTCAACATGTCCCCTAACTCCTTGCCTTTCACCAAATCAGAGGTAGTCCTCAACTTACGACCACAATTGAGCCCATTATTTCTACTGCTAAGTGAGACAAGTGAGTTTTGCCCAATTTTAGAAACTTTCTTGCCACAATTCTTAAGTGAATTGCTGCAGTTGTTATGTTAGTAATATGGTTCTTAAGTAAATCTGGCTTCCCTATTGACTTTGCTTGTCAGAAGGTTGCACTGCAAATGTCATAAATATGAGCCAGCTGCCAAGTGGCTGAATTTTGTTCATGTATTTGTGGGGATGCTGCAACAGTCATAAGTGTGAAAAATGGTCAAAGTCACTTATTTTAATGCTGTTGTAACTTCAAATGTCACTAAATGAGCTGTGTAAGTCAAGGACAACCTGTACTCACTGTTAGTTCTCAAGCACAGTCCAAGGACTTCAAGGTGGCCCATTTGAAACTAGGCAGATTTTGGCTTTACATTTTTCCTGTGGGAAGCAACAGCTATTCTGAATCTTTTTATGGCAGTTACTGCTCATTCACTACCTCTTTTATTGAATTCTAATCTAATAAAGCAGAAATGTATTCCATGCAGAAGAGATGAACTTTCCACAAGCAGCTCGACCAAGAATCCGTGCCATTTCATTTCTTTGAGACAGGTCTGTTCAAAATAAAGCAAGAGGAGACAGGCAGAAACTGAGAAAGGAATTGAACTTCATTTCTCCTATTTGGGAAAAGAGAAGTCCGAAGCATAACTATTTTTTTACCAGCGTATGGCCAGTTCTACTTCTAATAATTTATCTTCTAACAATATTATATTAATAATTTATAGGGTCTTGCTGCATCATGCAACCACTGATATCAGTAATGAAGATAAACTTTCTATCGTCACAGAGATGCTTGGGTGAGCCTATAAGAAGCTATAGATCACTCACAAGGGCAGTTTTATTTCATTCTGCCCTTCTTCAGTTAATGTCCAGCAGAGGTGATGGGCGCTCAGTGAACTAATAAACATGTTCTGAAATGGTAGATATCCTGTACGCTGGATGAATGAAAAGTGGGGCCAGGTTATGTTCCAGTTAGCTACACTTCCTTTAATAATTTGGTCATCTATGTATTTAGCCACAAATATTAACAAACTGATCATTGATCACATCAATACAGAATTTCATTTCAGGCATAAGTGACCAGGTTCAAATTATCTTACTTTGGACACATTATGCAAAGACCTAGGGTTTTTTTTTTTTTGGTTTGGTTTTTTTAAAAAAGTCTGTAATGCCAGGGAAGATGGAAGAAAAAAAGACCAGCAGCAAGGTGGGTGGACTCAGTCACAGTGGCAATGAGTTTCCTGTTGGAACACCATAAAATCAGATCAAGGACAGATCATTATAGAGAAAATTTATATGGTCGCTAAGATTTGGCATACAACTTGATGGTATATAATCAATTTATTAATTTATATGACACCAAAATTATATAACTCACAGAAGTTTATAAGTATACAAAACACAACATACTGTTCCCTGCAATGAACCAGATATTTTATCAAAATGACAAAATGTGCATTATGATGTTACAATATCTATCTATTATGTTCTTGTGTATGATATCTCATTGCAATACAAAAGGGTGAAGTTACTTATTCCAGTTCCATAATACAGTTGAGTAATAGGAAAATGTATTTTTATTACATGGAAAAGTGCAAATAATCCTCAACTTACGACCACAATGGAGCCCAATTTTTTTCTTGTTGAGACATTTGTTAAATGAGTTTTGCCCCATTTTACAACCTTTCTGGCCACAGTTAAGTGAATCACTGCAGTTGATAAAGTTAGTAACCCAGGTGTTAAGTGAATCTGGCTTCCCCATTGATTTTGCTTGCAAAAGTGGATCATATGGTCTTGGGACACAGCAATGGTCATGAACCAGTTGCCAAGGTCATGACAGTGAAAAAACGGTCATATGTCTCTTTGAAAGGTCACTAGATGACTGTTGTAAATCAAGGACGACCTGTACTTAAAAGAGTTTTGAGTAGATTAGGGTGTTTTTAAAAAATATTTATGGATCAAAGCCATGACTTGGTGTCACGAAGTTTCTAAAGTAGTAGTAATAGTATATGTATACCAGAGCTGTCAAAGAAAGGATCTATTCACTGCTTGTGAGAACTCGCTTCGTGATAGGTGATGAAACTATTACAAACGCCTACATTATTGTATTAAAACGCCTATTTTAAAAATGCCACTTTTGATAAAAATTAAACGGGGTACTTATGTGATTTGGAAGTCCACTACATTTGAATGCCTGTATCAACAGTTGCCCATATTGAAAGATAGAAACATCATTTACGTTACGCGCACATGGGAGCTCCATTTACGTGGAGTTCCGTACGCCGGATTTAGCCGTCATGCTTGTTTCTTTTGACGTCTGCTCTAAGAGGCAGGAAAGAAACCCCTGAAAGATGCGGTTGTGTGAAAAAAAAACCCTTCGGCATCGCTCCCCACCCCTAAGTGACCAGATCACGAAAAGCAATCGCCGCTTGGGAGGGGAAAAAAAGAGGTCAACGCTTGGGAGGGAATGGAATTTCCGCTCTTCGTTTGGCCACGCCCCAAACCCTCGCAGGGGGCGGGGACTACTAGGGTGGGCGCAATGGGGCAACCGCACAGGTAAACGTACGGCCCAATCCAAGGCCATGTAAGGAAACGGGTTAGGCGGACACCGCGCACTTTTATTTCAAGCGACCTCACATCTTACTAGAAAGAGCGGGGCCACGCCTCCTCCATTCCACTTGCGCCAATCAGCCTCCGCGGGATCGCTGTCTCCCGAGCGTGCTAGTGTTTGGAGCCAGGGGAGCGGCGGCGGCGGGCGCTGTCTCGCGAAAGGGAGGGGCTACCTGACGGGAGCGGCGGCGCGAGGCCAGCCGGCGCCGAGCCAATTGCGACACGAGAGGCACCGGCGGGCGGATCGGACGGCTGCGCTTGACGAGGGAGGGAGGGAGGGAGGGAGGGGAGGATGGGGCTCCCGAGCGCCGGCGAGGCAGCGCCCTGAGAGGTGGCCGGGCCGGCTTCGGCTCTCCCGCGGCGAGAGGGGCCCGCCGGGAAGAAGCGAGAAGAAGGAGCCGAGGGCCGAGGCGGGAAAGGATGGCAACCCTGTCTCTTCAGTCCGCCGCCGCCTCCTCCTCCTCGGAGACTCGGAAGTTCACGCGGGCGCTCAGCAAGCCGGGCACAGCCGCTGAGTTGCGGCAAAGCGTCTCCGAAGTGGTGCGGGGTTCCGTTCTTGTGGTGAGTGGCGGCGAATCCGGGAGGACCGGATTCGAGCGGAGCGGGTGGTTTTCTTACCTCCGGTGGGTTCCGACGCCCCTTTCTCCCTCCCTCGCTTGCTTGCTTGCTTGCTTGCTTGGGACGACGAGGAAGGGGCAGCAGCCGCCGCCGCCGCCGAGTCGCTCTCCCACCAGCCCTGTCCCGCTTGGTAGGTTGTTTGGCCAGACGGCCGCCTGGCGGGTCCGTCTGAAAAGAAGGCAGGCTTCACACGGATTATTACCCCGGCCGTGCCCCTGCTCCCTTCAGACGTGTCACCCCCGCGCCTCGTCCAGCGGGTCTATGCATCGCTTTTTTGGGAGGGGTGGGTGGGTGCGGAAGGAAGGAAGGACAGGTTTGATTTGGATTCCGCTTCTCCCCGTCCCAATGAATGGCAAGATCCCTTTTCTAACCCAGCGTTTCCCAACCTTAGGAACTTGAAGATGCGTGGACTTCAACTCCCAGAATTCCCCAGCCAGCTACGCTGGCTGGGGAATTCTGGGAGTTGAAGTCCACGCATCTTCAAGTTCCTAAGGTTGGGAAACGCTGTGATCTCGCAGTGTCGGAATTCCCGAGGCTAGTTTCGGGCTAGCGAAAAACTCCGCTCGGGGGAATGAACTAGCCTCGCCTGCTTCCGGCTCGGTTTTCCCCACCTTTGGTTTTTCCTCCCCTTCAGCTGGTACCTGTTTCCCGTTCTCTGAATCCTTCTGTTTCCCGTTCCCTACTCCGAAGTACTGAATACACAGGAACGGGAAGGAGTAGGGGGGGAGGGTTTGATCCCATCCCTTCTGCAGCAGCTGGCTCTCTAGACGTTCGGGTTTCCCCTTTTCTGCAAAAACTTCCGTCCATTCACAAGGAGTCCCCGCCTTCGTTTCCTTCCCGCGATATCTATGAATGAAGGAGTGATTGGAAAACTCGGGAGAGGATTCCAGGAGTTTATGGGCGAAAAAAAAAAGGGGGCTATCGCGAAACAGCTTCAGCAGTTGCTTTGGAAAAAATAAAGCACTAAATATAAATCAATCAAACAAACAAACAAACAAATAAATAAATACATCTTTTTAGTTTAAAGTTTTAAGCTTCCGGGCGAATAGAATAGAATTCAACTCAACTCAACTCTTTATTGGCCAAGAGGGATCAGACACACAAAGAATTTGTCTTCAGTGCATAAGCCTCACACTGTACGTACAAACAGCAAGTAATATGTCATGGGTAATAATCATAGTTAGAATCATTAATCATAAGTTACAAGTAACAATTGATAAAACATAAACCAATAGGAGAAGGTAGTAGGAAAGATGGGAAGATGAAAAATAGGAGCGAATACCCAGCCTAGTGCTGTATTTCTCTTATCCATATTTTTTATTGTCTTCTCTCTTTTATTTTTATTTTGTTACCAACTGAAATGTTTCTTTTTTTTATTGAAAAGTTTTACAATACATTTTTTTAATAAGACAAAACCCCTCCCAACCGCCTCCCCTCTCCCCAACCCTCCCCAACACCTCCCTCCCTTCCCCCTCCCCGACTTCCCAGAGCTCAATACAGGGTATAAAAATACAAGCAATCATAGTCTACCTTATGCAAACAACAATAAAATATTAAATCTATCGCACTTTAACTCTTATAAAATAACTACAAGCAATATAAATATCACATCAGTACTTATTCAAATGCTAGATGAAACTACCAACTGAAATATTTCATGGACTTTTTGTAACAAGGTTAGAGATTTTAGAGGGTTTGTCTTTAAAATGTTGGCAAGAGCAGAAGAAAGAAGCTGGTAGAATCATGACAAAACGTGAGAGTGAAATCTTGATGGAACATGTCAGTTCAAATCAAGTTATTTAAACAAGAGTTAGTGTTTTATTCTGTGTATTGCTTTTCTATTCTGTGTACTTACTGCGTTTCTTTTCTGTCGGAATGAGCATATATTGTAAGTATGTTGTCCTGAGACTGCAGGTTATAGATCTCTGATGTTCGTTGAATTAAATACTACTCTGTCAACTTTGTCTCCAGCTCTTTTTCCTACAGTGTGCTGGTGTTCAAAGAGCTGCTTGGTTATTTTCCCCCAGATAAGTTAAGGATAAATTTGTATCTACAAGTGATACCAGTACATGGAGACTGTGAGTTCTTGTCCTGCCTTAGGCACAAAGCCAGCTGGGTGACCTTGAGCCAGTCACTCTCCTTCAGCTCTGGGAAGCAGGCAGTGGCATACCATTTCCAAAATCTTGCCAAGAAAACTGCAGGTAGTTGCCAGAAGTCAAAGGCACACATAGAAAAATACAATACAGTAGAAGCTATTGTTAAAAATTGGGATGCCTGTATTCATGATTGGGTAAATCACAGAATTTGATGGTGATATTAAAGAATCTTCCGAATTAAGGCAAATATACGTGTCCCAGGATAAAGAATCTTACTCCCTTGTGGTGAGTGGTGACACTATGAGCACTTGACATAGTTCTAGCCCTTAAAAATAGAAAATTAATTTCTTTGAATTTGGGAGACTGTTAATTCTAATCGTTCTTTCGGCACAGAAGGTAGCTGGATGACTTTGGAGAAAATATGAGTGTCTCTATCTCTCATCCTAACCCACCTCACTTGATGTGGGGCAAATAGGAGGAAGCATTATGTACTCAATAAGAGTTGACTCTGACTTGATAGTTCATAATTTTAAGTCAAGATAAGATATAAATCAAATAGTGTTCAGCTCATTAGGTAATTTCTATATGTGTAATTCAGGTATGATAGGCATTGCTGCAAGTTTAATGAATACTTTTGTAACCAAGACTGCAGACTTGGAATAATTTTACCAAGAGACTTAAGGATAGATATATTACATGATTGTGTTTTTGATTATTGCAAGTTGCAGGTTATTTTATATTGTCTCTTCTTTTGGTAAAAAAGTACAAATTATGTAGCACTGAACAAGTGCTCCCTTCAAAATGTTTTAGGATTAGATCTCTTATGGATCTTAGTGCTGGTAGGGTTGGTCATACTGGTTTCCACCTTTGTATGTTGAGAGTAGTCTAGTCAGTAATGATTTGGTTGTATCTTTCTAGTACATTGACATAGCTTAGCATTATTTGCATCCCGGCTATGTGTCTACACGTTGCGTGCATTTCCACTTGCAGGGACTCACATAGTGGTATTGTCTCTTATAGTCTCCAGATTAGAAATCCTAACGTGCAGACAAGTATGTGAATATGCTTGGAACAAATTTACATGTTGGTTCACTTGTGGTACAATGAGTTGAATGTGCCCTAACTGTCCTTACCATTAGCAGGAAATGCTGCATGTAGTGTGATATGACTATTGTTGGAAAACTTAAGTCTATACGTCTTCTATTTCACAAAACAGAATTATGTGAAAGCCTTGATCAAAGTGGAGATCAGTATCTATAGACGTCTCTGATGATCATCATGGCATAAAGAAGATTACAATTTAGCATGTAAAAAGGTAAATGGTGAAAAAAATGAATGAATACATGAATGAATAGGAAGGAAAGAAAGAAAGAAAGGACTAGGAAGGAAAGAAAGGAGTATGAAAGGATTTGCTTTTAATGAAAGAAGGATTAGGAGTGACATGATAGCAGTGTTCCAATATCTTAGGGGTTGCCACAAAGAAAAGGGAGTTAAATTGTTCTCCAAAGCACCTGAAGTCAGGACAAGAAGCATGGGATGGGAACTAATCAAGGAGAGAAGCAATCTAGAACTAAGGAGAAATTTCCTGAAAGTTAGAACAATTAATCAGTGGAACAGCTTGCTTCCAGAACCTGTGAATGCTGCAACACTGGAGGGTTTTAGGAAGAGACTGAACATCCATTTGTCTGAAAATGGTATAGGGTTTCCTTCCTGAGCAGGGGGTTTGACTAAAAGACCTCCAAGGTCCCTTCCAACTCTATTATTCTGTTAAAGAAAAATGTATTTCTATGAAACTTGGAGAAACTAAAAAGATGTAACAGAGCTAAATGCAGATGGTCTGAGCTTGTGAGGTTGATGAATATATTCAGGAAAGTGAAGATGTAGGTTTAATTATGAATGAATTATGGACCTCTGTTCTTAGGGATATATATGAAAATAGGAATGATTAGTGACAGTAGCTTGCCATTTGTCATAATAGAAGAATGAATTTTGGTTAAAACTAACATTCTGCATGTAAGTGATCTGGGGAAACTTACTTTGCTAAGTAACATGAATAAATAGGAATGAGTAGAGAGAGTTACAAATAGCAATTAGGTTCAATGCAAGGATGAATGTGAATTTATAAGTGTTTGATGAGTTTTTAGAAAAACATTCTGAATACATGATTTAAGATAATCCCATTCATGTTTGCAGATAGAAAAGAAATGAATAGAAGACCATGACTAAGAGAAATAGTGGTAGAGCAAAGATTCATAATTCTGAAGGTAGATTATGGTATCAAGAGTAGATCTTAAGGAAAAAAATAGATGTGTAAGAAAAATAGCACTTTTTTAATGAAAAAGTATTACAAGATAGATAAAAATGCCTTCTGGTGAACAGAAAAAATCTGTTCTGGTGAACAGAATTATATTTCAGAGTACTTCATAAAAGCATATGGAGTTATGATAAAGGGGAATATGAAAAAGAATATTTGGTCAAATGACGAAGTGAAAGAGACTTAATTAAAAAGAATATAAAAGTATAATTGATGCAAAAATCTCGAATGTAGAGAGGGAAGATAGTTGTAGAGGATGTAGTCAAGAGAACAAAAAAGAAGTAGAGGGAATACACAAGACGTTCTATAAAAGTTTGTTTTGGAAATGAGAAAAAAATGAGCCTCCAGCAGCATTACTGGGTCAAATTATATGAGATGAAAATGGAGTCAGAAGTTGCTAGAGGTAATATATAAGTGATTTGCATAGAAATGTTAGTGCAATTGAAGAGCAGGTTTGAAGACAATGCTAGAAATGTTAGTATCCATGAGAAAAATAATGAAGTAATAACTCCTATGCGAATGTTGTAAAATGATAACAGTGCAGCTATAACAAAGATACTAAAATATGGATGTTATTTGTATATGGAATGACTGTGCTTATCATATGTTTAAATCTGAACATTAAGAGAGAAGACTTGTACTTGGGAATGTCTTGGCTGATGGTAAGCCAAGTAGAGGTTGCATTTTTTTACATTTTGTCCCAATAAATTCTAAAGAACTGTTGTTATTGTTGTTATTGTTCTATAATGTTAAGATCAGGTTATAGCTTTTTTGCTGTGCCAGGGAAAATTCTTATTAAAGAGGGTATAGGAGGTATCAGTAAGCAGAATTTGGAAATGTTTAGCTTTGAGTTGGGCAAGATGTGTGCAGATCAGATTTTTCTTCTTTGAAGATCATTGAGAAATGTATAAATTTGAGAAAGAAATCTATAATATATTTATTGATCGTGAAAAGCATATGATGAAGTAAATAGAATTGTGTTATGGATATGTTTAGTGAATATCTAAAGGTTAGTTCCTGAGTCCAACACAGGCAGTATGATTTTGAGGTGTAACTGGTGTGAGATTAAATTGAGTGCCTAGCAAACGTACTGAACAGGGAATAAGACAAAAATTTCCCTGGTTTAATATTTTTATGATTACATATATACACAAAGCTTATAATAACATTTTTATACGTTTTTTGGTTGAGGACATGGGAATATATAAAGGGGGGAAAGACAATATTTTTGGCTTAGAACCAAATTATTTACAGCATATATTAGACTGTGAAGAGCAAATGCTGGTAAATATGTAGTTTCTTGCAAGAAATGAATCTTGATAGATGGAAAAATGGCTTTGTATAGAGGGTGCTTCTGCCCACTTTGTTACATGGAAGTAAAAGTTTGGTTTGTGAAGAGAAATATAAAAGTTAAATGTCGTGAGTATGCACTATTTAAGAGGTATAAATGGAATTAAAATAAATAAATATGTCTGATAATAGCCGATCCTCATATCCTATCACAAGACGTTTTATAGTTATCTCATCTTCCTAATTGGTTTAAGGTCTGTTTTGTTTTAGAGGAAAAGTTAAATAAATTAATTTCTCTCCATGCTCAAATCATTAACAGTCAACCTATTTAATACTTGTTTAAAACTTTATAGATGACTTAGATGAATAGATGAATAACAATGAATGATACAGGCCTGCTGAGCAAGTAAAACAAATAATTATAGTCTGCTGTGTCAGAGGCATTCTGTACACCAAGTTTTTAACCACAGTTAATTAGCTGAATAGAATGTCATGGGTATTTTGTCAAATTCAAAATAAGATTAGCTAGTGGAGATTTGTGTTTGACAAATCCATGCTGATTTCTGGTAAATATTACATTGTTTTTAAGTTGCCTACAAATAATTCTGTTTATCATCTGTTCTAGAACTTTCCCAAATGGTGGTGCGAGGTTGATTTATCTTTAATTCTCCATATCTGCCCTGTTTTTTAAAGTTGGAAACAACATTTGCATCATCTCAGATATATCAAAATTACTATATAAAATGACAACCATCAATTAGTGCCATAGCGTGTAGTTCATTTTGTTTTGAGGACTTAAACTCATTCAGAGTGGAGATACTCTATAAACCTGTTTCAGTTAGTTCCAAGTTACATTTGTGTCTCTTTATCCTGTTTTTCAGATTTGCCATGTAGATATATATATATATATATATATATATATATATATAGCCCTCAGTTATTTGTTGTAATTGGGACCAGGAACCCCATTGTTAAGCAACATGATTGCAAAGTGAAAAATCACTTGACCACACCATGTTATGATGGCAGTTCTAGTAATTCTGGTTGCAGTCATTCAGTGAATTGCAATTTATGACTTCCTACCAATTTCCCCATTGACTTGACTTGTTGGAAGCTGGCAGTGAAGGTTGCAAATGGTGATCATGTGACCATGGGATGCTGCACTAAAAAACATGATCATGTGATTGCCGGAAAGCAGTAACTGCTGAAACTTGGGACAGTCATAAAATCTTGTTAGTACCGTACCGTCATAAATTTGAACATTCACTGAATGTGTGTTTTTGCTAAGCGAGGACTATCTATACATTTTTTGTTGAACACTGAAAATAGGAGTTGATGATATTTTAATGTCTTCATTGAGTATTGATTCTTTTCTTTTCTTTTTGGACTTATTTAAGAAGCTCCCAGTTTTTGTTCTTTGCATCCTTGACCAACCTCAGCTCATTTGGAGTCCTACAATTCCGGATACCTTCATTATAATTTTAGACTACTTGGTGTGTACAGTACTCCTTCTTGAGAATCTGGATCTCTTTCCACCGCTTTATATGCATCCTTTTACCCCCTCTACACTAGGGAAAGTACATTAGTTCTTTCTGCTATATTTTTCCCCTCATGGGAATTATTTGAAATTGTGCTTTTATTATTCCCTTTTTAAAAGAATGTTCATTTATCTTGAGCTCCTTTTTCTATTAGGTTCTCTTATTATGGAATTCCTATTTCTCAATTCATTAAAATATACTTGAATATTACATAATTGTTTTCTTCCATGTTCTTATTTCTGTTTCTAAGTATTGGGCCTTCTGTACTAGTTACTATCTATGAAGGAAATCAAATCCTTGTTTTTTCCCCCAGCCTACATGAATTTCTAAGTTCCAAGAAAACATACAAAAGTGAACTTTATACAATTGAAGAAATGCATAAAGCCTAACCACTAGATGGAGTAATATTTCATAGTTTCATGCAATTCAAAGATTTAAATTTGAAAGATTTAAGATTTAAATGGAAATATTTAAGATTTATACAACTTAATAATTAAAGTGAAATATTTGTTTATACTTTAATATATTTTTATAAACATGTTTATAAAAGTTTAAACATTTATAAAAACAGTTTCTTACTGAAACTCATGTACTATAATTTCTTACTGAATATATTGTTGAAAAGTAAAAACATATTAGGTCTCTTTAAAAAATGTATCTATTAGAATATCTTTTATATGCAACTTGGTCTTATGGATAAGCAATTTTAATGCTAGTTGTTCACTCTATAATATGCAGAGACATTTTTAATACATGTTATTTATTATCATCCTCCTATAGATTTGCTCCCTCAAGCTATTGAGTATCCTTCCTCCTATTGGTTAAAATGAGAATTTTTAATTTTAGTTTTCTTTTAAGACATTTTGAAGTTTTAAACTTTTGTACTATTACTATTAATATTGTTACATATTTGCTATCAGGATTTATCTGTCCCTTTCTCAAAATCTTAATATTGAGCAGAAGGATTTATATCTGAAAATATCTACTAACATCCTTTTTATAAAAGAGTTGGGGTGACACAGTGATTAAGAATGCAGTATTTCAGGCTGATTGTGTATACTGCCAAGAGATTGATGAACAAGTAGAAAGAAAGAGGAAATATCTGCTTTTTGTTAAGTAGTATTTTGTGGTTACCATGGGTGCCATTTTTTCACTATATTTACGTCATGATGTCAAAACTCCAAATTTGTTGCCTGCCTCTGCTGAAAGATTTAAGTATCATCTGGATATTTCAGAAACTGCTAGATGTAGACTTTTGGTGCAACTGCCTCTGTTCTGCAAGGCTAGGCACAGGTCTTTCTCAGATAAGGTGTGCTTTGCGTCATAATATGTCAGATTCCTACCTATTGGCACAAAGGGATACTGGAACATTACCATTTTGGTACACCTAATCTTTGCAATCTTTCTGGAGGCTGCTGAATAGAGCTTGCTGACTAGTTTGGAAATTTTGTTTTATTCATCTATCAGGACAGAGGACATGGTTTTGTTTCTAATAGTTTCAAATAAACAGTTCAAATATGAGGGCAATTCGGAAATAAACCTCCGCTTGGTTATCAGAGTCTAACGATCAGAACATGGGTGATCTTGTCGATGTTAAATGGGACAAGTTCGATCCTGTGACCCCAAAGGAAGTGGACAGAATTATGAGGAAGCTGAGCTCCACCACTTGTTTATTAGATCCGTGCCCTTCTTGGCTGGTTTATTCTGTTCGAGAGGGAACACGAATCTGGCTCCAGGCGGTGATATCCGCCTCCCTGAGTGAGGGTTGTTTCCCCTCCGTCTTGAAAGGGTGGTGAGACCCCTCCTCAAGAAACCTACCTTGGACCCAACTATATTAAACAACTTTCGTCCGGTCTCCAACCTTCGCTTTCTTGCTAAGGTTGAGAGTGTGGTGGCACATCAGCTCCCTTCGGTTCTGGAGGAAACTGACTATCTGGACCCGTACCAATCGGGTTTCAGGCCCGGACACAGCACAGAGACAGCATTGGTCTCACTAATAAATGATCTCTGGAGAGCTTGGGACAGAGGCTGTTCCTCTGTCCTAGTTCTCCTAGACCTCTCAGCGGCTTTTGATACCATCGACCATGGTATCTTACTACAGCGTCTCAGGGGATTGGGAGTGGGAGGCACGGTTCTCCAGTGGTTCTCCTCCTATCTCATGGGACGCTCGCAGTCGGTATTAACAGGAGGGCAGAGATCGAGCTCGAGGCCTCTCACTTGAGGAGTCCCTCAAGGATCGGTCCTCTCGCCTCTCCTATTCAACATCTACATGAAACCGCTAGGTGAGATCATTCGTGGTTTTGGAGTCGGGTATCACCAGTACGCTGATGACACCCAGCTTTTTATTTCGACCCCAAACCACCTCAGTGATGCCCTTGATGTGATGTCCTGTTGCCTAGAAGCAGTTCGGGTCTGGATGGGGAAGAACAGGCTTCAACTCAACCCTGACAAGACTGAGTGGCTGTACATACCGGCATCTCGAGATATTCAGAACATTCCATCTCTTTCTCTAGGAGGTAAGTTATTACCCCCCACAGATAGGGCTCGCAACTTGGGAGTCCTCTTAGATTCACAGCTTTCCTTTGAAGACCACATAACAGCTGTGACTAGGGGAGCCTTTGCCCAGGTTCGCATGGTTCGCCAATTACGGCCCTATCTAGATCGAGATGCCCTACGTACAGTCACTCATGCACTCGTGACCTCTCGTTTAGACTACTGCAATGCTCTTTACATGGGGCTGCCCTTGAGGACCACTCGGAGGCTCCAACTGGTACAGAATGCAGCCGCGAGAGTTGTGTTGGGAGTCTCCTGATACTCCCATGTTACACCTCTACTCCGTGAACTGCATTGGCTCCCAGTTGTCCTCCAGGTAAGATTCAAGGTGCTGGTAATGGTTTTCAAAGCCCTACATGACATGGGTCAGGAGTACCTTAGGAATCACCTGCTGCCAGCGTCAACGTCCCTCCGTCCAGTGCGCTCCCACAGAGAGGGCCTCCTAAGGGTTCCGCCGTTCGGAGAATGCCGTCTGGTGGCTCCCAGAGGGAGGGCGTTCTCTGTGAGCGCGCCTGACCTATGGAACCGTTTACCGGTTGAGCTCCGGATGGCTCCCGACCTTCGCTCCTTCCGACGCGATCTAAAAACATATCTGTTTAAGCAATCCGGTCTGGTCTGACGGGTTCTGTTTTAATTATTGTTTTAAGATAACTATCTTCTGCATTTGGGCAAAATTAGGGTTTAATTTGTTTTCAATATCTGTATTTGTGCATTCTGTTATTTATGTCACTGTTCACCGCCCTGAGTCCTTAGGGAGAAGGGCGGTATACAAATCAAATAAATAAATAAATAAAATAAATAAATCAATGACAGACACTCACAGATACAGAACTTTCATTATATACCGGATGGATGGATGGCTCGTCTGAGTTTTCGTAATGTTTCGCAGTAGACTTCTAAATTGATGGTTGAACCACACTCCATGAATTTCACTAGCAGTACTCCTTTGGCATCTTCACATTTGCAGGATTTTCTATGCCTTGGCACCACTTCCCGTGTGGTGTTGCTTCACAATAGTGCTTGCCCGCACGCCGCTAGATGCACCCAAGAACTTTTGAAGCAGTTCCGTTGGGATGTTTTTGATCACCCAGATTTTAATAACCCAGATTTGGCACCGAGTGACTACAACTAAGGAATTTCAAACCTTGTAAGACGTTATGACACGTGCCTCTATTTGAATGGCGATTATGTCAAAAAGTAATGTAATGTAGTTTTCTAATGTGTTATAATAAAAGTTCTGTATCTGTGAGTGTCTGTCATTGATACCCAAATGGAGGTTTATTTCTGAATTGTCCTCGTAATAGAATTCTGGCTGAGTACTGCTGAGATGGTAGTGATGGAGATAGAGAAACAACATAACTCTCTTATATGTTGATTCTTAAGTGGACTTTAGGAATGCAACCAAGTCTGAAGAAGTTGGTCAGACTAAATTGTAGTCTCCACTGTATCAGAATTAACACACTGGCTAAACATTTTTAATAAGCTAGTATTAGCAAATCAAATTAAATAAAATCTTTAATTTGGTCATAGACCAACATAAAGGTAAAGGTAAAGGTTCCCCCGCACATGCGTGCTAGTCGTTTCCGACTCTAGGGGCCGGTACTCCTCTCCGTTTCATAGCCGAAGAGCCAGCGTTTGTCCGAGGACGTCTCCGTGGTCATGTGGCCAGCATGACTAGACGCCAAAGGCGCACGGAACGCTGTTACCTTCCCACCGTAGTGGTCCCTATTTTTCTACTTGCATTTTTACGTGCTTTCGAACTGCTAGGTGGGCAGAAGCTGGGACGAGTAACAGGCGCTCACTCTGTTACGCGGCACAATCAGCCCAACAATTTGATTGGAACAAAGTAGTTAAAACTAGAAACATTGGACTGAATATGACTACAGTAAAATAACAGATAAGTCAAAATGTTTATTTTCACAAAGATTATAACTTTTAAGATATAAATGACTATTACTATTAGTTCTAATACAATAACTCCATAATTTCCATTAAATTTGTGTGTTTGGCAATAATCTGTGTTTTAAGGATATATTACATAGGCCAAGAAGTAAAACTTAAATTAAAATTTAATTTTATTACAATAATTACATTAGAGGCAGTGCTTAATGTAAACATTCATTTGAGTCATTAATGAAAAATTTGACAGAATTAGATCTGAAAAGTAAATAGTGAAAATAGTAAAAATATAAAAGGTGATTTGATACTTTGAAAATAACTCATTTTCTAAGAAAAATCACCAAGCTCCTATCGTGCCTTTAAATATGTATTTTTCTGCTTCACAATCTGTGGCCTGCTTAATCAGCTATATGAAACAATTCTTCTCTTTTATCCAAAGAGAAAATGTGGTTTGCTTGGTTTTGGCTTTGTGTATTGTGTCAGACCATTATTGGTATATCAGTAAGGTTAGGTGAAAACCCAGACATTGTGACCTATTCAGCAAACCAGGTCTTCACATATTGAAGTGTGATTTGAAAAAGAATGGAGTCGTCTACAGATCCACCTAGAAATGGGTTATTCCTGGGTTCACAAATATAGTATTGTCTCTGTAAACAGTAATTAAGCTTCCTTCAACTCTGTAGAAATTGCTTCTCAGGTAACATTTATAGAATCTTACAGTTTTCTTTATTTGGAAATGTATGAATGAAAAAAATAACCTACATTCTTTCATATTCCAGTAACTCCAATTCTACTAACATTGAATTCATTTAGAAAAGTTTTTTTAAATGCTTAATTGTCTGCTCTCTAGTGGTTTACTATTTGCAGTACAGGCATATCTGGATATTTAAAATAAGCTTCCACAGTTGCATCTATCAAATAGTTCCTATAGCAGCAACAGATGGGCATATCTCCTGCATCTCTCTTTGTGCAAGGGCAAATGTTCTTGCAGCAGGAATCTTAACACCCCCCCCCCCCATCTTTTCCAAATCCAGCACCTCAATATCCAGGTTGAGAAGAAAATTGCCTGCTGGTGCAAATTCTAAGCTGAGCATTCTGGGAGAAGCTTTTCTTGCAGCAGATGAGAGAATTCGTTGTGCCTGGCACTAGAAGCTGCAGCAGGCTGCTTTTTTCTTTTTCTGTTTTGGCTTCAGAAAGATTTGAGAACATTGAGAAATGGAAATCAAGGCAGCTTAGTTAGGAATGCTGGATTTTTTTTATCCGTTTGTTTTTCGAGCATTTTAGAAAGGATTCTGTTAGGCATGGCTGCATTATGAGGTGTGGCTCTTGCTGATATGTTCAAAGGATTTTTGGCATTCTTCTACATAAGCTTAGAATATAGTGGTATTAAATCTTAATAGATATATACTGCTGGAGTGGCTGAAGAAAACCATGCTTGTGCAATAAAGGAATATATTTTGGAAACAAATACATTAGCTGGAAAGGCTGGATGCAGAGAAATTGTAATGGGTTGCACGACTAGTGTTATTTTATTTAAAGGTTTTCGTACAGTTATTGAGAGAAACTGTTCATATATTTGCAAACATCAAAGAGAAAATAAAGCTCTGGAATATACAGCAAATAGCTTAACAAAAGAAGACTCTGGGATACTGATCCATTCATTTTTGGTAAATGTTGATGTGCTTCATTAAGATATTTTAAATTAATTTTATATATTTTGTATCTGGTTCTTTTGAAATTCTCCACGCGTTCTTAGTCTGTTGCTGTTGAACCTTCACTATTTTAATAATAGTACAACATGATAAAATACTGCTGATACTATTTGTAAGAAATATATTTAGTAAAACATTGATTTTTTTTCTCAGAATGTCTATGCAGTACTATTTTTAGCATTCTTGTTATTTTATGAATATCCAAAGCATGTATCTGGAAAAGAAGATATTTCTAATTAAAATTGTAATAGAAGCTAGAAGAATACAGTAAAACAAGGTATTCCTTTCTATATAGATGATGTGGTTCTTGTAAAGATAAGCAAAGCATTTAGAAGAAAGAGCTTTTCAAGTATATTTTATTTTTATAATGAAGTGCAGATGTAGCATACGAAACTTGTTAAATAGTGCATATTTAGCAATCTGTGATGTATTTTGGCATTGGGCGTATTGTATTAGCATTTGAGGGAGTGGTAATGTAGTATCTGGTAATTTATTAGTGCAGACAATCCATGTACATAACAAGTATGCATGTTAATGTCTTTTGACAATAATGAATATGTTGCAGTAATGATTATTCTATTTTATTAAGCCTGATTTGACAAAAATATGTTAACCTAAAGGAAAGTTAATTAGACAAAATCCTTATTATGAGTTATTTTTAAATTCAACATTTTCATTACTTTATGCTTTACTTTATGTGAACAATAGTTTTGAGAAAAGATGCACTGAGCATTAAGATATCCATGAACCTAAAATAGGTCTTAGCATAGTTGTTATAATATTTATTAAGATGGTTATCAACTGCCTTTCTGACCAAAGTCATTCCTATGAAGATACATAATTTTTAAAAACAAGATAATTATGTTAAGTACAAACTATTTTTAAATAATACAAAATATGAATTCTCAAACCAGTTCAAATGAAACAATGTTGATACTCTACTAACAGAAAAGCTACCTACTACTTGGGTAAGAAATGCTATAATCTTGGTGCTTCCATGCTACCATTTCACTAACTTTTCTTATGCTGCAGTTTACAAGTAGCCCTTGACTCATGACTGTAACTGAGGCCAGAATTACAGTCATAAGTCATTATAGTTGCAAGTCGGGAAACCTATCTGACTGGAAGTAATTTATAGCCTTTATTGTGGCAGTTGTTACGCAAATGCCACGGTTGTTAAACAAGCCCATTCATTTGAATAAGTGGTTTTTTTTGCCAAAAATGGCATAAAGACCCCATGAAGCATGGTCATGTGACCATGGAATGCTTCAATGGGTTGTAAAGCTGACTTGGCATGTTGTTATGTAACCACAAGCAATAGCACAACCAGGGGCTCTTTATGGGCCATTAAAATACTTGTTGCGTGGCTGTTGTAACTTCGAATGGTCATTCAAAATTCGGCAAATTTGAGTCTCAGCTGCTCAAGGTTGACTCAGCCTTCCATCCTTCCGAGGTCTGTAAAATGAGGAGCCATATTGTTGGGGGCAATTTGCTGACTCTGTAAACCGCTTAGAGAGGGCTGTAAAGCACCATGAAGCAGTATATAAGTCTAGTGCTGTTGTAATTGCTATTCAGCAAGGACCATCTGTACCACAAAGCATTTGAGGAAGCTTGTAAACTGATTTTGGGGTATCCTGGTTACAAACTTTATAGCCAATTACTTAAATTTTGAAAAAGTACCATTTGAATATATTATAAATATGATATAGTATAATGCCAGTTTGGTCTAGTAGTTAAGGCATCAGTCTAGAAACCATGAGACAAAGTGCTAGTCATGCCTTAGCCATAAGGGCCCTTTCTGTCTGTCTGTCTCTCTCAGCTCAACTCACCCCAAGTGTGGTTGTTGTGGAGAAAATAGGGGGAAGGGGTTCACCACCTGGAGTTGTTTATAAAAATAATAGAGGCGGGATTAAAAAAAACTAAAAAATTGTTTTATACAATTTACAAGCAATATATTATAGAGAGCAATCCAGTACACATAGTATTCAACCTATGACTGTAATGGAGCCTGCCCATTATGGTTATAAGTCGTGATGGTCATAAAACAGGTCAGTCAGCACACCTATCCAATTTTATGATGGTTTTTGCAGCAGTTGGTAAGTGAATGCTGGGGTAATTAAATGAATCAATGGTTCACTGTGGGTGCGGTTTTGCTGAAAACTTTAAATGCTGGTTTTCAGCAAAACTGTGATAAAAACATGATCATGTGACTGGGGAATGCTCCAGTTGGCAACACCTGAATTTCAATCACATGACTGTGGAGGGAGGATGTCGGAAGTTAAAATGGCACTGAAAAAGTGACTTATGACCCTTTTTCACTCTTAGACTGTTACAGCATCCCCATGGTCATATGATCAAAATTCAGACGCTTGGCAACTGACTCATATTTATGATGGTTGCCGTGGCTCAGGATCATGTGATCACATTTTGTGACCTTCTGACAAGCAAAGTCAATGGGGAAGCCAGATTCACTTAACAATCATGTTACTAATGTAACAATTGCAGTGATTCACTTAACAACTGTGGCAAGAAAGGTCATAAAATGGGCAAAACTCATTTAAGAATTTGTCTTGCTTAGCAACAAAAATTTGGGGCTCAATTGTGGTTGTAAGTCAAGGACTACCTGTATAGCAACTGGTTGTCTTCAGTTTGGGACAAAATGTCAGGAGAGACACATTTGAGGCAGAGAAATAAAAAATATGCAAACATAGGTTACATGAAAAATGAGATTTTTTTCCCCACTCTCACAATTAGATCATCTGCTGAAATTAAATTCTGGGCGTTTATGACTTTTCCATATCATATAGTTAAATTAGGATATTAGCAGTCGTGGTAACGGCAGTCAATTTGAATAATGTCCTGCTTTAAGGCCACTGTCTAGAGCAGGGGTCGGCAACCTGAGAAAACAAAAGAGCCACTGGGAACCAGTTCCATCACACATAAAAAAAGTGGGAGCCGCGCGTGTGCATCCACGCACGTGCATGCGCATAAAACAAAATGTTTTGCGCATGCGCAAAATGTTTTTTGCGCGTGCGTGGATACACATGTGCGGTTCCACTTTTTTTTATGTGGACACACCTGCACGCCAGCGGCGACGGGTCTCCGTGGTGACGGGCGCTGGGTTGCGGCACCGCCTTCAGCCTGGGCATCACCGGAGCCACCAGTCGCACAGCTCTCCAAACTTTTGGAGAGGTGCGCGCGCAGCTCCGCCCAAACAGCGGTTTGGAGACCTGCTGGTGCTGGTTTAGAAAGCTGCTGCAGGCCGCGGCAGCTTTCTAAACCGGCACCAGCAGGTCTCCAAACTGCACCTCCACCCGAACACCAGCAGGTCTCCAAACGGGTGTTTGGGCGGAGGTGCGAGAGAGGTGCGCGCGCAGCTCTCCAAACCTTTGGAGTGGTGCGCGCGCACCTCCGCCCGTTTGGAGATGTGCGCGCGCACCTCCGCCCGTTCGGAGAGGTGCGTGTGCACCGGGCGACTGGGAGCCGCAGGAGACGGCTCAAAGAGCCGCATGCGGCTCCGGAGCACCGGGTTGCCGACCCGTGGTCTAGAGGCACAAAAGCTCTCAGTGGGTTTTCTAATTTTATTAGAAATTCAGTGCAAAGCATCATTTCAGAAATGTTATTTCTTTTATTCAAACCACCAGTCCTGGGGGGGGTGAATTCAAATGTTAAGTGTTCACTTGAAGATTAAAAGGATGGAGGTTGGTTGGATCACAAAGGGGAAGATTAGGGTAGGGGCTGTAGTGGAGAAGACATTCTTCTGAGAACTTACAAGGTCACAATGTTTAAGGGAAGGAACATGTCCATCCTTTGTGCAGAAACATTCAAAGAGAATGGCTCCACAGTTAACCTGTTCCCATGCTATGTAGGCAGTGCTTTTTTTGTAAAAGAAAAAGGTGCCAGAACTCACACATGTCATACAACCCGCCTTGCCTACCCTACAAGGTTCCATCCCAAAAAAGGTGCCGGAACTCCGTTCTGAGCGTTCTATGAGAAAAAAAGCCCTGTATGTAGGAATTTAAAGGTGATAACCAACACCTTGAATTGCACCTTGAAGCTCACACAACAGGGGTATTAAATGGGCATAACAAGGGGATCCAACATTGTACCCTCCTCTTCATTTTGGACCAATTATAACTTCTAGATGGTCATCAAGGACAGCCCCAGACATAATATATTGCAGTAAATTTAAATGGGAAGTGACCAAGCTATGAATGACCATGAGCAAGATCTCCTGGTTAAGGAGAGGGTACAGTTGGTACACAAAATGAACAGTACAAAAGTTTCTAGTACAGCTCCGACCTTCTAATCAAGCAGGAGTCATGAGCCTAGGATGACTCTCAAATTGAACACCAGCTCTAAATGGGAAAGTGCCATACCCTGACTCCATACCCTGAATGACCTTGGTCAATCACTCCCTCTCAGCTCTAGGTAGAAGGTACTAGTAAACCATTTCCAAAAAGTTGGCTAGAAAATATTACGGACTTGCGAAGAAGTAAGGCAAGAAGAAAGGCAAGGCAAGAAGTAAATAATGATTCAAAGGCACCCCTTAAAACAGCAGTCCCCAACCTTTACGGCTTGGCCCAGTGGGGAGGGAAAGGAGAACCGACCCGCCACTTGGGCAAGTCAAGCTGTGCATGTGCACACTGGCCTGCTGTTTGCGCAAGTTGAGCTCCATGTGCCCGCAATGCACTGGCCAGCCGCTCGTGCAACCTGGGGACCCCGCCTTAAAAAACAAGACAACTCTTTAAAACAACTCTTTAAAATGTAGTTGAAAAGGGAAGTATTTTAAAGGAACAGGTTCATAGTTTTCAATAGCTATTTGTGTTGATGGCTGTTTTACTACCTCTTGAATCATAGGTAGTCTGCCTTAAATACTGATTGCTTGGAAGTGGAAAGAGGCTACTGTCTTGTAGTTGAGGCTTGTTATCTTTTTTGGTAATACATAACAATCATAGATTTTCACCATGACTGTTTATTTCTGAACCAGTCTTTCAGGTCTTCCAATGCTTGACTCATCACCATTGTAATTGCGTCTATTCACCTTGCTGCTTGATCATCCTTCTCTCTTTCTTTCCACCTTTGCAGGGTTAAAGATTGTTCTATTTTACATTTTGGGGGTTACAGGTAGTCCTCAACTTACAACCTAAATTGACCCCCAAATTTCTGTCGCTAAGCGACACATTTTTAAAGTGAATTTTGCTCCATTTTACAACCTTCCTTGCCACAGTTGTTAAGTGAATCATTGTAGTTATTAATTTAGTAACAGGATTGTTAAGCAAATCTGGCTTCCCAGTTGACTTTGCTTATCAGAAGATCGCAAAAGTTGATCTGAGACACTGCAGCTGTCATAAATATGAGTGAAAAAATGTTCATGTTGTGATTCAGGGTCAGCCTGTGGGTTCGGCAGTTGGGTCGGACGATGACTCAGAGGAGGAGGGGGGTGTTGAAGATCTTGCTGATGATAGCCCTCAGGCAGGCCCCTCCCACTTGGTCACCATGGAGACCCAGCTGTGTGAGCCTGACAGTGTGGATGAAGATGACCCACAGCTGGCCCTGTTCAAGGACGCCCGACGCAGGAGGCAGTCAAGTAGGAGCAAACAGAGGAAGGCTGTGGGGCTTCTCGGAAGGAGGCAAAGAGAGGCCACGCCCTGAACTCTTTATAAAGGGAATGTTTGGGGAGGGCTGGTTTGCTGAAAGCAACCGCTCAGATAGTGTTTCAAAGCTCCTGTATCTTGGTACGTGTCTTGTTTGTTTTTTGTAGTAATAAATTTGGCAGATGTCATTCCAGCCTCTTGCCGTTTATAAAGGGGTTGCCTTTCTGCAGGGCCGGTAGCAGGCTGGTACAGAACAGGTCATAAGTCAAGTCATTTTTTTCAGTGCCATTGAATTTCGAATGGTCAGTAAATGAACTGTTGTAAGTTGAAGACTATGTGTACTAGTAAATATTGAAAGTATTAGCAATAGCACTTAGACTTATATACTGCTCCATAGTGCTTTACGGCACTCTCTGAGTGGTTTACAGTGTCATTATATTGCCCCCAACAATCTAGGTCTTTATTTTATCAACCTCATTGAGCTCCATCATGATCAAACTCCAGACTGTGGGCAGAGTTAGCCTGCAATACTGCATTCCAACCACTATTACACAAGGGCTCCTAGGTATTGCAAGTAGAATGGTGTTTGTGTGTGTGTGTGTGTGTGTGTGTGTGTGTGTGTAGATAGAACCCACAAAATATATGTGGCAGATACCAGTCAGCACAAACTTAGATGGTTATGGTAAAGTGTCTCTTTCAAGTTCTGAAGGTTTTATATGATTGAAAACTTGAAATGTTTCGACTTCCGGTTTGCCATCACAGTGCCGCGGATGATGGAAGACGAGCTCTGTCTTTCGTGTCCAAATTCGTCCCGCTGGGGGAACCTGGAAAGGGTCAAAAATTGCCCTGTAGGGGTGACGAGCAAGGAGGGGACCCCACTTGATTGTGGGATGGCAGCGGTCCTTCTGTTTGATCCGGGGCAGCTGGAGAAGTTAGAAAGTCTGAGGGAACTTTTTTTTTACCGATAGTCTCACAAAGGCTGAGAAGCGAATGGAGAAACGGAATGCAGCTGAAAGGCAGGTTAATAAAAAACCGCTTGGGGGAGGCGAGGGTATCTGGGTTGGGGGCGGGCCCGGCAACTTTACCCTGCATGGTGGCAGGAGGGTGGGGCACGTGTTCTTCCCATGCCAGGCCAGGCCCTGCACCCCCAGGGTGGCCATGCTAGGCGGTGGTGGGCAGGGCATTGAGGTGGGGGCTGGTAGGCCAACCAAAGCAGCAGGTGGAGCTTGGGGAGGGAAGGTGCTGAAGCATGCAAGGAAATGAAGATTTTTTGGGGGGGAAAAAGGTCAATCAATCAATTCCAACTTCACAATCTTTCATGAGAATTTGGAATTGATTGATTGATCTTCCCCCCTCCCCCCCAAAAAAAACTTCCTTTGTCCTTGCAATCAGTGGTGGATTGCAAAGGAGAAATGGCAAGGGGCTGGGAGTCAGGTAAGGAAAGAAAAGCAATTTCTGGGGGGGGGAGCAAGGATTTATTTCCTTAACTGCCCCACTTTTTCTGAGGCCTCCTTCCGCTCAACTGTGTTGCTCTTGCCAATGGCCCGACCGCCCACTTCAGCACCCTCCCTCCTTGAGCCTCCAGCACTCCACCTGCTGCTTTGGTGGCTCTGACAGAGAAGAGAACTTCGCATCTCTGCCTACAGAGCCACCAAAGCTATAGCTGAATGGGCAGGTGAGAGGGGAACCTGCCCACTTGTTCCTCGGACACTTTTGGCTGAGCCAGATTGCAGCGGCATTGACACAATACATGAGGCAGCAAATAGTTGCGCCACACTGAAACCAACTGTTTGCCGCCTCCTGTGCAATGCCGCTGCCATGAGGCCACGGAACAAGTTGGGCAGTGGTAAGAAACCGGTATGCCTCCGCCTGGTTTGTTCCGCGGCCTCATGGCAGCGGCATTGGGTGTGACATGCGAGGCAGCAAATGGCCGCGGCTGGCAGCAAACAGCCACATCGCTCTGAAACCGGCCATTTGCTGCCTCGCGTATCACACTCAATGCTGCTGCCATAAGGCCGTGGAACAAGCCAGGTGGAGGTAACGAACCGGAATACCAGATCCCCCCTCCCCCTACTCCGCCTGCTGCTGAAGGGCTGGCCCGGTATTCGCAGTGGGTTGCGGAGCCTCACAGTATGCCGGTTGAGGGGCCAGCAAGCTGTGGCTGCTGACGGACACAGTTGTTCCCCATGCACTCGCTGTGTGCGGGTGCCGATGGTGTCAGGCAGCAGCCACCCCGGTCCCTGCCTTGCCTTGCCCTGTGGCAATGGCACCCCTGCCCTGCCCCCTGCCTGGTCTTGCCTCACTCCACAGGACAAGCTTCCTGCCCACCGTCCCACCCTCTAGAGATCCCCTGGATCTCCCCCAACCCTGCCCGGCCCCCACAGGTGTCCCTCCCCATGAGCAACATTGAGATGGCCATGCCCACCCTGGCCATGCCCACCCAGCCTTCCCTGACCACTAAAGCCACGCCCACACACTGGGCCACTCCCACCCAGCACCCGACGCTAAATAAGTGGGGTTTGCATTGCAGTTTGGGCACTCGGTGTGTAAAAGGTTCACCATCACTGCACTAGAACATCTTGACTATTGTTCTAGATGTTTTCAGGATGAATGTTAGACATTGCCTGAATGAGTTCTCATCCTATGATCTTGCTGCAATAGTGCTTGCTGCCCTATTGTGCATGCCTTTTCCCTTAAGGTCAGTTCCTTGGTTTACAATCCTGAATTCTTAAGAGAATTTGGATACTTTACCCACATGTTAGGTACCACCCTTGTGGTTTATTTGTTATTGCGTGCCTATTTTTCTGGGAATTCAGTGTTACATATAAGATTCTTCCCAATTTTTTTGATACAGGTAGTCTTCAACTTAAAACAGTTCATTTAGTGACCATTCAAAGTTACAATGGCACTGAAAAAAATGACTTATGACCATTTTTCACATGACCATTGCATCATCCCCACGGTCATGTGATCAAAATTCAGACACTTGGCAACTGACTCATATTTATGATAGTTGCTGTGTCCCGAGGTCATGTGATCATCTTTTGTGACCTTCTTACAAGCAAAGTCAATGGGGAAGCCAGATTCACTTAACAATTCCGTTACTAATGTAACAACTGCAGTGATTCACTTAACAACTGTGGCAGAAAAGGTTGTAAAATGGGGTAATGTTCACATAACAAATGTTTCACTTAGCAGCAAAGATTTTGGGCTCAATTGTGGTCATAAGTCGAGGACTACCTGTATAATATCAGTCTAAGAGATGGGTTTGCCTGAGAGAAGAAAGCTATTTGCCCAAAGTTACCCAGTGAAGTTATGTAAAAAGTGATAACTTGGTCTGGGTGTCCTCTGTCCCGTTGCAACTCACCAATCACAACACAACACTGATTTTGATATAATCCAGATTATTGATACCTAATAATTCACCTAATCAGAGCAGCAACATCAGTTGGAGAAATTGGCCATATTACATTTCCATAGCAGAATCCATAAAAAATATTCTGTATTGCATTTCAAAGCTGCTAACATTTAATATTTAAGCTGGCAGAATCCACATATTAAACGGCCATAGGATCTCTCTTCCTCTTTTTATTCCCATGACAAAAATTCTTTCATATTAAAAGTACTTTGACTGAAAGAGCCCTACAAATATAAATTCAGTTTATTGTTGAACTGAATTGTTTGGAAACAATTAAAGACTATTTTCAAATATGTGATTGTTAACTTCATTTTATGAGAATGGGGAAGAACTGTTTGGTGTGTTTTATGCTGAAATGGATCCACCTCTTTTTCTCCCACACACTCTTTGCCCCCCCTTCTCAAGGGCTGGCCTTGTATCTATCATGCATTCCCACCATAACTTGATTAAGTCTTCAGCAGAGTAGCACAACTACTGTCTTTGCAGTTTTAAGGTGGCAGAAACTTTACTCGTTGCTCTATTATTGGTATGCTTCTGTTAGAAGATAAAGTTGCTGAGATTTACAGTTGTGTGAAACATTCAGATAAGAATGCTGGCAAGAACAAATAGTAAAAATATTAAAAAGGAACTTACAGATTTTCCTAAAAAATGTCTGGATGCAGCAGCTTCTGAAACAGACATGAACACTTCAGTACAGGTCTTGGTAAGGTGTTTGTTTTCTTTCTTTTGCTGGTTGTCTTTGTGTTTTTGTGTGTGTGTGTGTGTGTGTGTGTGTGAGGGAGAGAGAGAGAAAAAAAGATTATAACATTTAAGATTGAACAGCTCTACCTTCTAATGCCCTCTGATGTGTTATTTCTGATGAATGTATATATAGTTTGCTCTTTTATACTTTAGAAAAGCACTTTTCTAAGGGGTCTGTCAGTACTGATTAAACTTGAATGCATTTAAACCAGAAAGTCTTTCTAGCTTGCTAGTTTAAATATGATGAAACTGATGTTCCATTGAGCCACGTTCAGTTTTCAGTGCTTATATTTAATGTTTGAAATATATTTTTATCTTGTAAATTAATGTGCACAGTTTTAAAATTTTAGATGTTGATTGGCTACATCTCTGCAATGAAAAACAAGCTATAAAATATGTATTCAGAAGGAGCAATGAAAATGTTTTGCTTTATGTGGTAAGGGGTCAAAAGGTAGTTTCTATAGCCGACTGCACATTCATCCTATAAAATGCATGTGAATCTTGACATATATATATATATATATTTGCAAATTTTGGGTTAGTGTTGAAATAGGGAAGAGAATGGAAAGAAGAAAATATTGTGTCTCAATAGTTTCTGACCTGATACCATAAGTAATATGGTGGATCTTACTATCAGGAAAATCACTGTGATAACCAAATTTAGTTCTTCAGTTGTTGGTCAGACACTTGAAACATCATAGCTGCAAATCAATAACGGTTACATTTGATAAGCAGTCAGTGTTAGATCTAGGTACATTCCTTAAGAATATAAACATTAAGATGTCTTTTGGATCAAACTATAAATGTTTTCTGTGGAAAAATAAATATGAAATATCATGTCAGAAAGATTCTCATAGATTTTGAAGGGATAATGTTGTATATAGAATTCATGAGTACATGTACTAGAGGAAGTCCAAAGGAAATGTTTATTGGAAACAAATTTGAACAGAGATGTGAGCCACACCCAACCAGAGCAGTACTTATTGGAAGTATGTTCTACATAACATCCAGGTCTTGAGTCTATGCTTCAGCTATTCTTTGGAATGGTCATTAATTTCTTTATGGTAGATATATCTCTGACGTTAGCATGGACAAACTAAATGTTTTAATAGAAGTTCTATAGGCCAATTATGTGATGTGGTTTTGAACATTTTAAACAAGCATTGTGAAATTTTACATTACTAATCCAGATAATTGTGGTATTGAAAAGCATTGATTTAATAATATTTCTTTTGCAAAAAATCTGCTAATAGTTCAACTCCTTTATGACACCCAAACAAATTTCATTGTTATTATTGACCTCATTTGGGATTGTTTTTCTGTAGTCTTAAATAATGGAACAAATGCATATCAAGCAACCAAAAATTTGAATATGAATCATACAAATGCCGGTTTTATATAGTCTCATGATATTGATCAAGGTGAGATTTTTATTACATTCTTTAATATGAGTTATTTAATTGAACTTATCTGGACTTCATTATGAAACTGAATTATTTCCCCACTTTATTATGGGAACAACAAAAACAACAAAAGAGAACCTCTAATCTGTAGTGTACTTTTGATTGATACTCATTAGAATCAGATATGATGTGATATGTAAGTTCATATGTATTTCAAGACCTACTCTGCTGTTAGCTATGGAGATCTAGGAGACAGTTATTATGTACAGATAGTCCTCGACCTACAACAGGTCATTTAGTGATGATTCAAAGTTGCAACTGAAAAAAGTGACTTATGACCATTTTTCACAATTACGACCTTTGCAGCGTCCCCCATGATCATGTGATCAAAATTCATATGCTTGGTAGCTGGTTCATACTTATGACCATTGCAGCATCCTGGGGTCATGTGATCACCTTTTTCGACTTTTTAACAAGCAAGGGCCAGAGGGGAAGCCAATTTCACTTAACAACCAGGTATACTAACTTGTCAACTGTTGTGATTCACTGAACAACTGTGGCAAGAAAGATAGTAAAATAGGGCAAAATTCACTTAACAAATGTCTCGCTTAGCAATATAAATTTTGGGCTCAATTGCGGTTGTAAGTCAAGTGCTACCTGTATTTGGTTTTTCCTATCTTTGAGGTATTGTTAATAATAAAAAAATAAACTTCTTTCTGTCATATTATTATTACAATTTAATTCAATGTCAATTAAAATATTTTAAATATACTGATCTTTTTAAAAAATATTTAGTCATAGATCTTCAATATCTTATCAAATCTAACTATGTTTTTTGGGTTACTCTAATGCAGTATACATTTTTATTATTTCTCTTTTACTAATTGTTTCTCATTCAAATTTCATATCCTATTAGTGCTCCCATGTAACACCTCTACTCCGCGAGCTGCATTGGCTCCCGGTTGCCCTCCGGGTGAGATTCAAGGTGCTGGTGATGACCTATAAAGCCCTAAATGGCTTGGGTCCGGGTTATCTGAGGGAACACCTGCTGCCGGCATCAAGCTCCCTTCGTCCAGTGCGGGAGGGTCTTCTCAGGGTACCGCCGGTAAGAGACTGCCGGCGGACAACACCCAGGGATAGGGCCTTCTCAGTGGGTGTGCCTGCCCTTTGGAACCAGCTGCCAGTGGAGCTTAGGACCGCCCCCGACCTCCGTTCGTTCCGCCGGGACCTGAAGACCTGGCTCTTCGAGCTCTATGGCCCAGGCTGAGAATTTTAATTTTAATTTTAACTGGGGTTTTATTTGTTCAGGGATGGATATAATTTTTTAATCTGTTTTTAACTTTTGTATTTTTTGTTTTAACCACCCTGTAAACCGCCCTGAGTCCTTCGGGAAAGGGCGGTATATAAATATAATAAAATAAATAAATAAATAAATAAATAAATAAAATAATATAGTGCTAGAATGACTTCAGTGGCTTAAAAATGTAGGAAAGATGAAATATTTTGATGGTGTTGATAACAGTGTTGAATATTCTTGAATATATTATTTGCATCTATTTCTCTCCAAATACTAGCTTTATGTTACTATTAACTGATCTGTCATTTTGGACATCCCAGACTTAAATGCAGGCTTTCTAAAGATAGTCACGTACCAGTATATTTCAGTTTCTGTTGATGTATATAGTTCCATTTTTCCACTTATTCAACTATTCATGAAAAAGATAGGAACAATTGATATAAGCTTTAAAGATTTGTATTGGAGACATGTTGATGAGAAGAAATACAGGTTTTTTTTTATAGTTATAACAAGTTCTGTACAGCGTTCTGATAAACCTTATAGTGTTAAATAGAAGGACATATCTGTTTCCTTTTTATTGTATTTTAAATAGCTTAAATAGGAAAATCAAAGAGTATAATGATAAGATGTTGAGTTTGCCCATTTAACCGTGGAGATTACTAAAAAAGAAATAGTTCAGTCTTTCTCTCTCAGGCCAACTTATCTTAGTGTTGTTATTGTGGGGATAATATTAGGAAAGATCTCCCAAAAAGATCACCTTTTTTATAGGAAAAAAGTATTCTTTTTTTCCTCCAGGTTTCCTTTTTTAATTTCAGCTTGTTGCTTTATTTTCTGCCACAATATTCAAATTGCTATATCATTTTATATTTGTATTTTAAATTTTTGTTTATTTTAGGAAAAGGAAGCGATTACAATGCAGGGCACTAACAGCAGAAAAAAATATTATAGATGTAGATTGTCTATAATTTTTCTAGAGTAGAATCTTTTTCTCATGTGGTAAAGCTATTTATAAATGGAAAATTTTTCTAAGAGAATATGAGAAAGATTCTGCTTTCCTGTAAAAGTGTTGGTATCAATGTAGCAAATGCCAAAGACAATATATTGTCCTTGTATTCTTTTGTTAGGGATGATGACATTTCCTTCCTCTTTTTGTAGATCTGGCCTCGCAGATGAGTTCAGAGCAAATGTCTTACAAGAGTTTCTTCAATCAGACATTAGTTTAATTTAAAATCCATTGTTAGATTTAAATGTAGATATATAACGCAATAGAAACATGCCATTTTCATAGGAAATTTTGAATAGGAGAGATGAGCAGTTTAGAAATATGAAATATAAATAAATAAATAAAACTCAAGAAAAGCTAAAGATTGAAAAAGAAAGCACATTATTGAAAATACAAGGTTATTTTTAGTAATATTTCTGAAATAATATATTTTGAACAGAACTGCATTAAAGAAAACCAACGGGAATAATTTATACAATTGCAAAATGAGAAGATGAACCATCTTGGTTCAATGTACATGAGCACAAAAAAGCAATTACTTAATGAATCTTAGATTTTAGTAGGCTAACATGTCCAATGTTTGAACCTTAAAATACATAATTTGAAGAAAATAGGTTTGCTATATTAAATATCTTAATATACGTTTGTAGTTAATAAAAGTAATAGCTTTTCTGTAATAGCTTTGTACCATATAGTACCAATCTTGTTAACTCTCAAGACTCTTTTTTCTGCTATGTATTTAAAATGCATTGTTCTTAATGTGTATGTGTGTGTGCGCATGTGTGTGTGTGTAAGTGTGTAGCCTATGTATGTGTGTGTGTGTGTGTGTGTATTTCTGTTTGAGAGTAGGCATCAGAATTTCATTTTTTAATGTGTGCCAGGGAGTTCACAGAAAAATGTGACAATAAAGGTTGTATTGTCTTTACTTGTCTTGTCTTAACCATAAGAATAATTAATATTTTGAATTAAGTGAGGTAGAAATATATTCTGCACTTAAGATTGTCCAATATATGTAAGGTCAAATGGATTTTACAACTAGCATTTAAAGTGTTAACAGAACTCCAAGGTTATCACTCAGTTTTTACACATAAAAGTTTTATGATCTAGGCATGAAAATCTACTATTTTACAAGGAAATAATGGTTTTCTGAAATGTGTATATCCATTCTAATACTGAGAGGAGTTTGAATCCCATTTGCTACTTTTTCCCGATTCCCAACCTTTTAAAACTTTTTCAGGGTTAATCTGAGAGGGAGAAATGGTCCAGACTTAGAACTATAAGAGAATATTGACAAGTATGAGGACAGTTTATTGGTCTTCCTGTCTTTGAAACATAATAAATGCTGTACTGCAGGGGTCCCTAACCCCCGGCGCACGGACTGGTATTGGTCCATGGCCCATTGGGAATCAGGCCACACAAGCAGCAGGAGAACATGCGAAGCTCCATTTGCGCATGTGTGGGATTAGGTTCTCCATGAGAAATCATCCTCTCCCCTCCTGCCACCTCCACTGCCGGTCCATGGAGCCTGGAAGGTTGGGGACTGCTGATCTATGGGAAACAAAACAAACAACTTACTATAAGACCTTGCTGTGGGGTTACATAGTTTTCCTTATATCCAGAATTTCAGGGGAGATATATTCAGAATAACAAGAAGAAAAAAATTCTGAAGGTATTATTTGTTTAAAGAAAGAAATGAATGATTATAAAAAAATGACTAATTTCCAATTGGGATAGGAATATATTGGACTAACAGTCATTACACTTAACTAGTTTATAGTACATGCAGATATTTCAATTTTGTGTTGTCATTTCAGATTGCCTTTTCCTTCTTATCCTTCCCTTAGTTTTACCAAGCATATTCTGAACAAGTTTTTACAGTCAAATTCCAAACAAATCTGAAGCATATTTGAAGCAATATTCTGTTTCTATACTATTCTGGATCAAGGGTCCATGCTATCAACGAAACAATTTGAAAGAGCTATCTTAAACAAATGCTTCATTATGGTGAACTTTTCCATGACATGGCCTGTTTTGATACAGTCAGGAAACAGTTTTCAGGAAGCATATGCAAAAACAATAATGTGTGTTGAAAATCTTTCCACTTGACAATATAGAACTACAGCTCTTTCAAATTGTTTTGCTGATAGCCTGGACCCCTGCTCCAGAATAGTACAAAAACAGACCATTGCTTCAAATATGCTTCATATTTGTTTGGGATTTGACTATAAAGACTTGTTCAGAATATGCTTGGTAAAACTGAGGGAAGGAGAAGAAAGAAAAGGCAACGAGAGATGAAGGGACAGGATCCTGAGTTTCCTGAGAAATAACTGTTAATTATTACTAAAATCAGATCAAGATGAAGAATATTTGTCCATGTAATCTCCATGAGTTAAACTTGAGTCTTTTGTAAGAGTGTTTTTAAATTGTAGTATCATAATATTCTTTTTATTATGCCAATAAATTATATTCAATTCAGTAGCATAGAAAAAAATAAAAATTATATTTCTTTGTGCTTTGAAAAAAAAGAACTTCAGAACTTATTCTTTCTGTGTAATGCCCTGCTTTTTTAATATTGTAAATACTGTACTGTACAATACTGTAAAGTACAAACAGATGTAACACAATACAGGAAATGACAGTGAACAAAATACTAATAGTTTTATTGCCTAAAGATAATTAAATAACCATAAGACAGTTCAAAATAATATTAACATTAGAACATTGATCTTTTAGGTTCCATTGTCTTTGTAAAACTAAACTATTTCTGAAAAAAGAATGTCAATCAAAATTTTGTTATATTTATCACATTAGGGAAAGAGCAGAGCATTGATGAAAATTCTTTAAATTTTCATACAATTGTGAAATATTTATAATAAAGAAAGCTATTTGTTGAAGAATGGATTTTGAAATTGACTGAACTAGCAGAGATGACTTAGGACCACAATTGAGCCTAAAATTTCTGTTGCTAAGTGAGATAGTTGTTAAGAGAGTTTTGCACCATTTTACAACCTTTCCTTCCATAGCTGTTAAGTTAATCACTTCTATTGTTAAGTCAGTAACATGGTTGTTAAGTGAATGACTTCCCCATTGACTTTGCTTGTCAGAAGGTTGAAAAAGGTGATCATATGCCCCCCAGGACACAACTGTTATAAATATGAACCAGTTGCCAAGCATCTGAATTTTGATCATGTGATCATGGGGATGCTGCAATGGTCATAATAGTGAAAAACAAACATGTTTTTTAATGCTGTTTTAACTTCAAATGGTCACTAAACAAAATGTATGTGAGGATTACCTCTAGAACTACTATACTGTAGGTGGGAATTGTGACAGTAATAAAATATTACTGAAGGTTCTAACCCAGACATGTCAAACTCATGACATCACGTGATGTCATATGACGTATCAGAGCTTTTTCGCCATTGCCGGCAATGGGGTGGGCGCGGTTTCTTCATGCTTAATTATCCATCTGCAGAATACTTAGATTTAACTATTCATTTCTGTGAAGGTATTTCTATAGTACTACTTGAACTGACATATATAACTGTCTTGGTACACTTTCTGGTCTAAATTAATTAAATGAATTAGTTGAATATAATGTTCAACGTGCTTTTCAATTAGCAGAAAAATATAGATGTGTATTCCCTGGTTTTTTATCATTGTTAACGTCCTCTATTTATATTTTGCTCTTTTACCAAGTATTTGCAATGGCTAAGTTAGTGTTTTCAAAATTAATTTTGTCTATATTTTTTTTTAAAATGTGGATGTTATTCTTTGAACTAAGTGTACTCTGCTATATCAACAAAGCATATTTTCCTGCTATAATGATACATAGTGTGCAGTCTTAAAAAAATAATCTGCTTCATAGTTTTAATTCTGTAGCCTCTCCTTCATAATGAATCTTTCAAAATGTAACCTTTTGTTCTTTTGAACTCCTTCCAATAACATTATTCAAAGACAATATCTCCATGTGGTAGGCATTATACTATGTGAAGTAATCTTCTTTGACCAACCTATCTTTAGATCACTGTGCTTCTATAACACTTTTTAAAGAAATCATTACCCTAGAAATACTTTAGAACTGTACTTCATCCTAAAATGGAAATGTAATATTTTTTTAAAAAATCTAATTTCACATTCTCTATGCAACTCAAATTATTGGAATATAAGCTTTTCTATAGTTTTTTCTAAAGAAACCTAAGTATTTGGGCAAATTTTCAAGCACAAAAGTAAACTGTTCTCTTTTTTTCTTACATCAAAACAACCTTTGTAGCTAACACCAAAAATACTGTAAAAACATATTAATGGTGTTTGATGCCATAATATTTTCAGAAATTGAATTGGAGATTTGTCTAGATTTGTGATCGAAGGATTAGAAAACAATCATTCTCTAAGATGAAGAGTAATAGAAATAGTAATAGAAGTAGTTTTTATATCTAAATAATTTAGGGTGTTTTATATCTAAATAATTTAGAGGTTTTTATGTTAAGAAACTAGAAGTGTGTGCCTATAGTTTTTAACGCCTAATGCTACAAATAATTATAATCCTAGTTCAAGCTCTATATTAAATATGGAAGTTAAAAGATTATATTTGGACCTATACATTAAGTACAGCCACAACATATCTCTCCCTGAATCCTTTGGTTCAGAATTGGGTTGTGAAGTAGATTTTACTCAGCTTCTCTTGAACATGAGAACATGAGTATAAGCACAGAGTTCGGCTTTCTGAGAGACTTATTGCCTCCAATAGTTTCTGCCCACTTGGTGCATTCAGTGATTGTGCTCCAAGTCTTCCTCATTAAACATGTCCATTTTGTGGGACCTAAAAACCTTCCTTGTTGTTGCCCCCCCCCAGAATAGCATTCCCCTCCCCCGAGATAAGGACAGTGTCCTCTCTCTTACAGTTCCAGAAAACTTTGAAAATCTTTGAAAACCTTTGGTCTCAGGCTTGGGTCGCTGTTTATTATTTGTTTAATGGACCCTGTTTTAGTTTGTTGGTTTTGTTGTTTATTAGATAATTTAACTCTGGGTTGTCTGTACGTTTTTAGCAATTTTTTTTTCTAGGTTTCATGCCATCCGAGGCAATGGGAAAATGATAAATTTTAAAATAATAATAAGATCCTTGGAAAGGACTCAGTAGATTGATAAAAAGGCAAAATCCAATCTAAATGTCACTCTCTATCCCACATATGTTCCAGCTTAAAACAGGAACATAGAATGTGGCTTAGATATAGTTCTGAAACTTATTGCAAAATAAATTAGCTAATTGATTAAAATGCAGTGACCAGGAAAACCTATATCAATTAATGGAAAAACTATGAGCTGATTAAAATCAATTACATTTGTTTCTTTAGACAGAATTGATTGTATTTCATTTATAAATCTAGAACTGAACTACATATCTTATTACAATAATGCTTATTTTTCCATATATGTTTATAAACACATAATTTTAAGTTCAAAACTGTCCTTTCTTGATAAAAGCAGTAAATCTGTATATTCTTATTGAGGGAATAAATCAAATGTAAATAATGGTATTTAATTTTGAATAGTCATATGTGGGATTGTACTGCATGGAGGTTCATGAATATGTATAGCATCTTAAAATATATTTTGGTACAAGAATAAAAATCTTTATTCACTAAAATTTCCCCCTCTTTTCAGGCAAAACCAAAGTTAATAGAGCCAATAGACTATGAAAATATAATTGTTCAGAAGAAAACTCAAATAATCAACGATGGCTTGCGTGAGCTGCTACTTTTTCCATATGATGATTTCCAGGTACTTTTTATTTTTTATGAATGTTGAATTAAATTTATTGTATAATATTATAATAAGGCTTGAAAGAAAATAGTTAAGACAGTTAATTAGACAGCTAATCTACCAGCTTCTAATATTCTACAACTGTGTGGTTTAGGTACATCATAAATAAATGAAAAAATGAATCAAGTCTAAATAAATTTCAAGTAATTTGTTAGGGTCACTGCTTCTACTCTGTAGCTATTAGTGAAGTATTGTTATCTTTCTGTTTTTGAGTTTGTGATTGTTGATTATTTCTTTTAAAATCTTAAACAGAATAGAACTAGATCTCCTGATATGACTCATTTTATATCTCTTCTCAGTTTTTAAAATCCAATCATCTCTTTGGGGGATTAACTCAAATCACTTGTGGCTTTTTAACTGAGGAGGGAACACAGCTATTAAAGGCAGCCTTTAGAAATAGCTTAACAATGGATGGATATGTGTGTGTTGCTCATTTTCCTAGAGCTATTTGTCCCCCCCCCCAAGACTTGATCATATTGGTCTATAGATCTGTGTTGGCTTTATTATATATTCTGATATACATCAGAATATATATATATTGTTAATCACAGTTTTTAAGGTCAACTCCAATTTGTTTATGATATTGTGGTCATTAGCCACAAAGAGTGTCCAGAGAGCCAAGGAATGTTTAAATGCTCAATATGGCCAGCAGATTAGTTAGCCTGAAAAATTAATAGGAAAAAAGACCCAATACTTATGAAAATAATTTTACTCATTAAAGTAGATTTTGAGCCAATAGAGAATGTCAACTCTTAAATCTACTTTGGCCAAGTGTTCAGTGCACGGACAAAATTGATGAAGAGATATCATTTGAAGCAGATTGGTATGAGTTAGCTTTCATCCAACAGAAAGCAATGATGAATTTTTTCAGTATCATAGAAATGTCAGTTATGACCTATGGCTGTGAAGTGTGTAACCTAAGAAAATCAGAGGTGGAGAAGCTTCAAATAACTCAGTATGCAATGGAAAGTTGAGTACTGAAGATCTTACTTGGAGACCAACTAAAAAAGCAGAAATTTACACAGAACCAACTTTAAATTTGGCATAAAAGATGGCATAAAAATACAGATGGAAAAACATGTTATCTACATGCAAGACAGCAAATGCTCAAAGGATGACATACTAGTGACCCTTTAGCTGCCTGCGAGGCTGACTACCTATGAGCTGGAGGAATGAATTATGGAAAATCTTGGACCCAACTGAATCTTTAAAACATGTGTTGATACATAACATGTCATGACCCAGACTCTGGTTTCAGATTCTGAATCTGAAGTTGAGGAAACTGCTCCAGTTGAGTCCATGGAATGTCAGCCTCAGGAGGGACAGAGCCAGACATCACATGAGGCTGATCAATCACAAGCATCACCTGAACAGCTGGACCTGTCAGGTGATGATGACATAAGGTCTCTCAGTTCTTGCAGTAGATAAGTGGAAAGGAGATAGAGCAGAGCAAGTCTGTAAGATTACTTGCCAAGCAATGGAGTAAACATTCTAATTAGTGACAGCTGGCTGCAGCCTATAAAAAGACATGATTTACCTTTTGTTTTCTTTGCTGGAAACAATATCTGGTTCGTGCATGATTCCTGTATGTGAATTCTACTTTTGGACCTTAGTCACAGGCCTAGCTAACAACTTGGACCAGACTCTTGGAAATTTAGACAACTTTTCTACATGCTCCTATTTGAAAACAGGCAAGCCTTTGTTGTGTTTGACATTGCTTGCTACAGTACTCTGTTGCTTGAAGTTAAAACTGATAATCTCTCCCTAAAATCTGTATGTTGGTTTGTGGCTGAAACTTTAAACAGGACATAATACAAATACCTGTTGGTGTCATTGCTTCAGACAGAGAACCTACCTGAATAAATATAATGACTAAAATATCAAAGAAGTTATACCAGTATAACAATGTCAAACTATATGTCACTGTTTGAATAGATAAGGTACAACAAATGGTCATTTTGTATAGCTTGAAGAATCTGCTCCTTGTTCACTCTGTAACAAACAATTGTAGGCCAAGATGATAACAGTGGTCTTCAAAATCAAATTGTTAGTAGAAAAAATAATTAACAGAATAATAACTCCTGTTCAGGCAGGAAGCCCTATGCCATTTTGGACAAATGGTTGTCCAATCTCTTCTTAAAAACTTCCAATGTTGGGAAATTCACTACTTCTGGTGGCATTGGTTGAATTGATATTTAGTCATTTTAAAAGTAATGTTACAAATGACCATCATTCTTGCTATGTTGAGGAAAAATTATTAAGAAGGTTGAACAATACAATTAAAATATTTTGGAAACTGTTTGAAGCAGCAATAGAATAAATAGCAATAAGTAATGAAACAATATAGAAAGCAGAAGATATGAATTTAAAGATCTGTCAACAGTAGTATGAGGAGAAGAAATGGCAGACTGAAGACAGCTCTGCAAAAAGCAGACGTGAAAACAGAATGAAGAGCTACTGAGTAGACCAGCTCTTTTATAATTTTTAATTCCTCTCTGGACAAGAAGAGTACTTGAGATTACCAGCAAGTGTTCCAGACAATTGTTTCTTATGAGGAGACCACAAGTTACAGTCTCTGGTGGGTTTAGAGCTCTGGGAATAAAGAACTTGCTCAAACTACAGTTATTGCTTTGAAAGAACACTGTGTTCACATATTTTGTTTTCTAATCACTTTCAGAAATTGCTTTTATTAGTAACCTTTGGATTAACAGATTTTATAGCACCAGATGACTTTCCTTGAATCCTTAGTGGAGGTATGTCAAACTCGTGATGTCACGTGACGTTGTGTGACGTATTGCAACGTTTTCCCCATTGCTGGCAATGGAGTGGGTGCGGTTTTGGCATGACACATCTGGCCCGTGGGCCGGCAGTTTGACATACCTGCCTTAGTGAAATAAGTTTTAAATCCAAGATTGAGGATTTATGTTTTTTGAAAAACATAAAAGAAGATTGTTAAAGCTTTGAAGAATTTTGTAAGAATAGACCCCCCCCAAAAAAAACATTCTAGGACAGGGGTGTCAAACTCAGTTTCATTGAGGGCCGCATCAGCATTGTGGCTGTCCTCAAGGGGCCGGGTGGGTATGGCCAGGGTGGGCGTGGCCTGCTGGGTGGGTGTGGCTAGAGTGCATATGGCCTATTGGGTGGGCGTGGCCAGCTCTACATCATTGGCATCAAGGGTGCCTATGGGGGCCTGGGCAGGAGTGGGACAGATCTGAGGGTCTCTGGCAGAAGGAGGGTCTCTGGGCCAGGGCCAAGGCAGTAGGGGCCGTTCCCTCACTGTTTCCAGGATGGCTTCGTGGGCCACATGAAACCACTTTGCGGGCCGGATCCGGCCCCTGGGCCTTGTGTTTGTCATGTCTGTTCTAGGACATTATTTGAAAGGCTAAAGATCCAGATTATTAGATGTAATAGGAAGGAATAGAAAATTGGTTTATTTAATCAAAGTTAAAGATGTTATTTCTAGTAACCTTTCATAGATTTTTGCTGATGCCAGGACTGAATATCTATGCAGATTCTCAGTCATCCATGTCATAGTTGCCCCAAAGCTGCTTTTCCAAAAGGCAACTTGGATGGGCTTTTCCCCCCCCCCCTCAAAAATGTTTTGCTTCTTATCTAAGCAGAAGTGAAGAAGTTTCTTGGATGAGAAGTGAAATGTTTTCAAGGAAAAAACCCTTAATAAGTCCATTTGCTTTTTGGAAAAGTACCTTTGGGACATTAGGACTGAAATGACAAAACATTAAGGATTTGTTTATAGTTAAGAGATCAGATATGGCAAGAGGATGTCATTTGCTGTATTTTAAGAGGATGTGATAAGTTACTAAAGTATACTTGTGTTGAAGGGAGAAGTTATTTCTTAATATATTTCTTTTTTAAAACTATATTATTTTTTCTATCTTTTCTATTTTCCTTCAATTTTTTCTTTTCTTTTCTGCAGTTTTTTCTTTTTTTCCAAGTTGGTATTTGTTTTGTTCTAACTGTAATTTTTAATGAGGCTACTTCATTAAAAAAAAGTAGTTTTTCTACAATGACATTCTCAAAATGTCTTGATACGGTATGACTTAAATCTGAAATGTTATTTGGAATATCATTTTTTTACCTGTCCTATTTGGAAAGATGATCATTTTCAGGATAAAGAATATAACATGAATAGGATTAATTGATACATTTATGTGGCTGCCCAACTCAAATTACAGTATGTGTTATGCATAGTTTGACATACATCCCTGATTATATTTGTTCTCAACCTTTGAAAAAAATGTAATTGGGAACACTTTTAAAAAACAACAACAAACAGGTTTATTGTAGAGTTAAACTTTTTATTTTTACATATGATTAATTTTGCCTAAATAATTCATATTTTAAAGAAAGGTGTCCCTCTTTTAAATGAATTGAACTATTTACCTGTGCGTTTGGAGAAAACTATATTTAGTAGACCCAATAAGAAATAGGTTGAACATTTATGAAAGGAACCACATCAAATGCAGGAAACAGGTGTGACTACAAACAATAGGAAGTACATATGTATTTTAAAAGTTAAACATCTTGGAATTTATTATCAGAATGTTGAACCTCTACACGGGTTTAATGTTGTCTTAAGATGCTTCTAGATTTGACTGTTACGAGATTTTTCTACCTCCTACATGCAGTATTTCAAGGACAGGAAATAGGGGAAATGAATGAATGTTGTAACATTCCATTTATACAAGTAGTCCTTGAGTTACGAGTGTAATGGAGCCTGCCCATTCCACTCGTAAATCAAAAACTTGTAGAGTGAATCTTGCAAATTGAACGAGATCACTCCCTTGCTCGTTAAAACGCACACGGCTCATTAAGTGCACATGAGGTATCTCAGGATGGGGAAGGCCAGGGGGGGCCTAGTGATGGAACAGGCCCCCAAACCTCCCTGACCCACTAAGACAGGGCTTTTCAAACAGTGGTATGGGTACCATCTGTGGTACATTGGCATCTGGCAGGTGGTACATGACCATCCTAGAAAAGTGGTAGCGGGGGAGGGGAATGAGCAGGCAGCACCACACAAGCCTGAGTGAGAGATGGCTGGAGCTGCAGGGCTGTCAGGGCTCAGCAGAAACGCCAGGATCAGCGCTTCTTCGGGGCTGTCAGAGCTCAGTGGAAGCACCAGGATCAGTGCCAGGCTCCAGCTGGAGCTCAGCGCTGATCCTGGCGCTTCTGAGCCCAGAAGAAGCGTTGATCACCTGGAATGTTGCAGCATTTCCAGGGTCTTGTGATTTACATTCAGATACTTGGCAACTGATTCATCTTTATGATGGTCACAGTGTCCCAGGGTCATGTGAAGTGACCAAAACCTGCTGCAACTACCCAGCAGAGGGGGGGGGGGATAAAAACCAAAAATCAAAATCATTCATGTAATTTATATGCTGCCGAACTCCCAAATTACTCTGGGCAGCTTATAGCTAAGAACATTTCTATATATTTACATTCTGCATACTTTTATTATAGTAATATTATTCGTACTGAAAATTACATTGGCCCTGGAAATTCCATCGCTAAGCAAAGTGGTCATTAAGTGAGATAACACTTGACTGTCCTGTTTAGCAGCAGCATTTTCAGCAATCCTGGCTACAGTTGTTAAAGCAAATTACCTACACACAGTCATTAAGTGAGACATCATGTAAGCATTAGTTGCAACATTCTGTCGATTTCCCCATTGGCTTTGGCTGTTGGCAGCCATCTGGGAAGGCCCAAATGATGACCACATGTATGTAAGTTCAAGCACCAGTCATAAATCACTTTTTTCAGCACCGTTGTAATTTCAAACAGTGGCTAAACTAATGATTATTAAGCATGGACTATATGTATATGTGTATATATAAAATACACTTCTCAGAACAAATAATATTACTATAAAAATGTTTGTTAGGCAAAATGATACATCATAAGGTAATAATTTTTTTGAATCAATGTACCACAAATAGGCTAAAATAAAGAATGCATTCAAAATCCAGGACTCGTTACTGCCATGGGATTGAAATTTGGTAAAGTTGTGAATGCTCCAGCACTGCTGTGCCATTAGGTCACCCGCAGTCACATAATTGTTATTTCTAACACTCCCTGCCAGCTTCCCGCAAAAAAAATCAATGGGGACGCCAGCAAGCACTCCCACTGCTTTTTTGCCCACCTGTGGTCATTCTGTTTGTTTAGTTAAGGAAATATAAATATCTCTGAAATGTTGACCAAAAGGTCCACAGATTGTCCAATAAAGCTTTAGAAATCAACACTGAGATATTCATAATGGCAGTATCTTTGCATTTATTAGTATAATCGGTTAGCTTTAACTTTAGAACTGAGGTATGACCAGTGACTCCTAATGTTATAGGAATCCAACTAGAAAATTAGGATTAAAGATAAAACTGTTAAAAATCTACTCAGAGATTCCTACTGATTTTGAGTTTAAATGTCCAAGGCAGATGAATTGCTTCCTAGGCCTTAGTTGATTTCTGGATAAATCTTGGTGCATTATGTTTGGGAAATCATGGAGAACTAAATACAAATATTCCTACCTTTAAAAACAATAAGGAAGGAATTTGAGGAATTAAGAGTCCCATCTGCCTGTTTCTAGAGCAGATCGTAAAGCAAGTGAGCCTATTTCAAAAACAGCATGGTAATTGCCAGCATGAGCAATTGTTTCCAAATTAACCTTATCTTGGACTTTGATCAGATTGCTTTGTTTCTAAGAATATGGAAAGGATGTAGACATAATAGACCTTGATCTCAGCAAAGCATTTGACAATAGTAGTTGTGACATGCTGATTATAAGCTAAATAAATATTGCTAAAGAACATTAATTAATTAAGAACATAGTTGAAGAATTCTAAGGATTCTAATAGATGCCATCACACTGGAGCAAAGTTTATGGTGTGCCACAAGGTTCAGTCCATGGACATCTTTTCAATATTTTTATTAAATACTTGAATGAAGGGTGAAGGAAATGCTGAGAATACTTTTAGGACAGTAGATATGGATGATGCATCTCTAGTGTAGTCAAAGGATTACTATACAGTATAGTGCTGTGGTGACTTCTGGCATTTTAGACAGCAGACTATATATGTACCCTGCATTTACTGGTTGCATTAAACACTGCCCCAAAATATTTGAAGATTTTAGCAGACCCTGGTGTATATTTTCCCAACTAGATACTGCAAATTAGAGCATGATCTAATACCACTATCCAGCTCTAGAACCTGCTTGCCCTTCAACTAATTTTTTTAAATGATTTAATTATTTTTATAAATGAGGCAGCAAACATATTAAACCTTCCTCCTCCTATTTTCCCCATAACAGCAATCCTTTGATTGAGTTGGACTGAAAGAGAGTGACTGGCCCAAAGTCACTGAGCTGGTTTTTATAATGGGCTGCTAATTAGTGGAAAGATGCTGGTTACCTTTTTTTTATACATTGGCACTATTAGGGCTAAACCCCACTCCTGCAAATAAAATTCTTACTGAGTGTATTTTTTTCATTAAAGACTGCAGTATTGAAACGACAACACCAGTATGTATGTTCTACAATTCCAGAGAATGCAGAGAAAGAAGCTCATAGCTTATTTGTAACTGAGGTAATATTTTTCTATTTTTTTGTATCTTTCTAACGTACACTGCTTCTGGGCTACAAAAATCTAAATAATCATTAGATGGCATCAGATTTCTTATATCTCTTAGACATCTGGAGCTCATCTAGATTTCTGCAGTCTAGAAGTGGTATGCCTAGTTATTTAAGTCTGTATTACGATGTGCTTTGTTATTGTAACCAGTGAGAACAACAATAAAGTGTTCCTATTCATCTCCACCCTTTACTCAGAGCTCCAGCTGGCTAGAACAGCAGTCTCAAAGTACTATTCAGTAAGACTTTAGAAGCTATTTAGAGTTTTGTAAAATTTCCTTCCAAACCAGCTGCTTAGAGTGTGCTGGATATTTAAGAAATAGGCTGTTTCAACGTTCTGAATACTATCCTTTACCCTGTTACTTAGTATTTCAGGTACAAACAAACAATGCTTTGTTTGTTTAATAAATATAAATATTTATAATAAATATAAATAATATATTTATAAATATAATATAATATAAATATGGAGGGTACATTTTGAAAGCTCACATGATGTATCTGTATCAGTCCAAATCCAATCCTCTCTCCATTCTAAATGTAGTCTGATTAAATTGCTAGATGATTAAGCAAATCAGTTTCTGCTCTCATTTATTGCTGTCAGTTGTTCACAATTATGTCTCTTAAAATCAGTCTGGCAGACTTCTTGTTCATTCAAACTACAGACCTATTGGGAGATTGCAGTACATCTGTCCCTATAGTACAACAGAGTATTCTAAGATACTGTATTTCTTAGAAAATATCTCTATTATGTCTTAGGAAGCTGAATGCCAGAATAAACTCTACAGGTGTGTTTAGTTAAAGAGTGTATTGATTCTGACTTCAGTGGGAATAAAGAATGTTTAGTCATTCATCATAATTTAGTAGTAGTAGTACTTTAAAGGGACGCGGTGGCTCAGTGGGTTAGGACGCTGAGCTTGTCGATCAGAAGGTCGGCAGTTTGGCGGGTCGAATCCTGAGGGCCGCGTAACAGAGTGAGTGCCTGTTACTCGTCCCAGCTTCTGCCAATCTAGCAGTTCGAAAGCACGTAAAAATGCAAGTAGAAAAATAGGGACCACTACGGTGGGAAGGTAACAGCGTTCCGTGCGCCTTTGGCATCTAGTCATGCTGGCCACATGACCACGGAGACGTCCTCGGACAAGCGCTGGCTCTTTGGCTTTGAAACGGAGATGAGCACCGGCCCCTAGAGTCGGAAACGACTAGCACGCATATGCGGGGGAACCTTTACCTTTATAGTAGTAGTACTTTATTGCAGTTGGTGAGAGCTACAAGGAACAAAGAAAAGGAAAACTAATGGTAAGATAGCAAATAAAAACCACAGTAAAACCTTTACAATATTGGAGAAGTTAAAGTATAAGATATTTTTCAAATAGTAAAACAAAACTTAGCTAAGTTAAGATAAATAAAATCACAGTAATTACAGATAATAACTGTAAATAAAATGGAACTGGATGGCCTAGCAATCTGGCTAAATAGGCTGCTGTTAGCTGCAAGTGGACATCTTGGTAAGAGGAGCAATATAAAAATAATATGGGTTAGTGTTTCAGAACTCTTTCAATACAAGGGCAAAGTATTTATTCAAATGGATGTGTTTCCCCTGAAGAATAGCTGCTGGGTGGGCATTAAAACGTGCCAGAATTAGGGCTGTTCTGAAATTTGGGAGCTGCTATTTGGCTTAGAAATCCACCTGGCTTGAAAAAAAGGTGAATAACTGCCCAGGAACACACCTCCAAGTACGGCAGCCAAGTCTGATTCCAAATCCCTGGCATGCTGTGTAAAGGATGCCTCTGCATCTTCATATGCCTCTATCAGGATTATATTAAGTGAGAAACCTAACAATTCCTACACTAAGATGAATCAAAGTTGTGGCTAAAAATCACAGGAATCAAACCACAGTGTGGGGGGAAGGGGAAATAACCTTAACTAATAAGAAAAAAGGCATGTTTAAATATAAACTTTTAATTTTGGTCACTCCAACTTCATAGTGAAGGAACACAATAGGAACCCATCATGGATAATATGAAGATGGCATTGAAAGCCACTGAGAGTTCAAGAAGAATAAGAATGGTCTATCCGCATCTGCCTCCCCCCCCCCCCCCGAGGCCATCCAAGAACACAGTCAATGCTGTCTCTGTCCCATACCTTGGCCTGAATCCTGACTGAAGGGGGCCCAGATAATCCAGTTAATCCAGTTCATTCAGTCCTTTGAAGCTGAAGTGCGACTACCTCCTCCAGAATCTTCCCTAAAAGGAAAGGTTGAAAACTGAATGTTGTCCAGATTGGTCAGGCCAAGCATTGGTCCCTTGAGAAGAAGATGCACCACCACTTTCTTCAGAGGCAGTAGGATTCCCCCTCCTTCAAGGAAGAGTTTGCCACCCACCCAATCACACATCCCATCCTGGGCGCCCTTGACTTGCCAGGAGGGGCATGGATCTAATAAGCAGCTGAATTAAGATCAACAAAAAGGAATGAAAGTTTCTTCTTTTTTCTTTAACTAGCATAAATATAGTGGTGTGATAAGAGCAAGTACTCAAATTACTAAGATAAATGTATTGTTGCATAAAGAATTGATCTAAAGTTTAATTTTTGTCCTAATTTAAAGTGTATTAAGACATACATCTCTGACTGGCATGTTGTCAATTTCAAACATGAAGATTACTCAGGAGACTTTCGGCAGCTTCCAAAGTAAGCAATTTTTGTCTTAAGCTTTGTATTATACTTACAGATAATTGTAGTTAACTTTTAATATTTAATGTGGTAGATACTTGGAAATTGCTTCCAATTCAGTTCTAACAGGCCAGATTTGGAAACATGTTTTTTCCTGGTTTCCAGGTTTAATATCTTAGGTTGATTCAGTTCTGCAATATGGGTTTCACAAAATCAGTTCTGCAATATGGGTTTCACAAAAACAACAACTTTTAAAGAACATTTGCAATTTGTTTCATGGTTTTAGGAGAAGCAAGAACCGTGTTACTTATTCATAATTGAGCCCTGGTGGCGCAGTGTTAGAATGCAGTATTGCAGGCTAATTGTGCTGACTGCCGGCTGCTAGCAGTTTGCAGTTCAGGTCTCGCCAGTTTAAGATTGAGTCAGCCTTCCATCCTTCTGAGGTCAATAAAATGAGGACCCAGATTTTTTTGTGGGGGGGGGGCAATACGCTAACTCTGTAAACTACTTAGAGAGAGTTGTAAAGCACTGTGAAGCGGTATATAAGTCTAAGTGCTATTGCTATCATTAATTTTTAAAATTCCACTTCGAAATGTAAACATTTAGTACTATATACAGATAACTGCAGAAATGTATGAGGCTCTGTTAACCATTTTCCTATAAAGGCAGAATATGTCAGTTTAATGAAGAAATAGTATGCTGTAAGTCCTCATTTTAAGGAGGTGAAAATTTAACATTGACAGATTATAGCAAGGATGTCAACAATTAGTTTAATGGGTTTTTAAATGATTTGCCCTATATTTGTAAAACAAATTTCAAATTGTTTGCAAATCTTAGCTACATTTGCATTCAAGATGCAAAAGTAAAAAAAGCAAAAGCAAAACTATTATAGGCATTTTCTTTTAGAGTCTTTCATGTACTGTATATTTTAATCATACTTTCACACACTGGCAAACTGTTGCAGTGTGTTTTCCTATAGTAATTATTATGTGTTATGTGTCTTTTTTTTCTTAGCAAAGGGAACAGATTAGAAAAGCTTCCAGTTCATGTTTTTGAAGTTGATGAAGAAGCAGATAAGGATGAGGCAAGTCTGTTATTTTGATTTTTTTTACTTCATTTTTAAGATGTTACGATATAGGCCTCCTTGGGAGTAACAAAATGTTATATTTAATAAGAAGTAATTTTATCTTGAAATCTTTTAAATATGTTAAATAATATATTACAGTGATCTGTATCAGGCATAAGAATTTTAAATAATTTGCAGATTGGACAGGAATATTAATCCCAGCTAATCCAATCCTTAATAAATAGATTGCCTGGCTGTTCTGACCAAGGTATTTAGACTTAGATAAAGCATTTTGAAATCATCTACAAAATTGATAAATACTGTGCTTAACTTATAATTCTTTGCTGTGTTTCAACCTGACAATCAGAATAGATTATTCACTTAATGAGATTTAGCTGTATTTTTAGAATTTACTTTAACTTTATGATCTAATATTGAACAAGAGGGAAACTATAATGAATGAGCGTTATAATACTATGTTTCTCTTCTTTTGGCAAAACTGAGTTATGCTCAATAGTCATATAGCATAGGAAATTTTTCTGAATATTTAAGTTACATCAAAGCACTTGTTTATTAGTTATTTTATTTATGGAGTTGAAAAAAATTACCGTAAATGTTTTACTCATGAGTTTATATGTAGTTTATTTTTTACTAGGATGCTGCATCTCTAGGATCTCAAAAGGGTGGACTTACAAAACAAGGATGGTTATATAAAGGGAACATGAACAGTGCAATCAGTGTTACTATGAGGGTATGTAGAATTTTTGTCTATTCATAAAATACTGTAATGCTGTATAATGTACAAGTGCACATTGACTGTGATCTCAGTAATACTTCTTAATGTATAAAAAGTTTGCAGTGTTGTGGGAACAAAGAGATGCTTTTGGTCCCTGTGTTACATTGCTTTTGTTTTTAATATGTAATTTTTCACAAATTAGTCATTCAAAAGAAGATTTTTTCATCTCCTTCAACTTGGTGATGGATCATATAATCTTAATTTCTACAAAGATGAAAAAATATCAAAAGAACCAAAAGGCTCAATTTTTTTGGATTCCTGCATGGGAGTTGTCCAAGTAAGTAGAGAATTATATTGTTTGATATGATGTGTAACTCTTGCAGAAACCTATAGTATTTCTTCTAGTGCTTTGGAATTATACCTTTATACTTATTTACTTGTATAAAGTGTAAATTCATTAAATGCAATGGATTATTTTTGAATTAATTTGTTAGAATTGCACTATTGGTCCTCTGGATGATAGAAATATTTTTTTATTACAAAGGCTTTATGTTTTTAGTGAGCAAGTATTATAAAATACTGTGTTTTCATAAGAATTTAATAAAAAACAGTTCCAGTTTAAGTGTTGAATTAATAAACTTAGAATCATGTTTTTTGAACTAAATTATTCAGGAATTGGTGCTACATTTGTTGCTACAAAATTTATCTTTTAAGCAGCTAGTGGATTGCCAAGTTTGAAAAATAATGATCTAGACCAGACATGTCAAACTCATGACATCACGTGACGTTGCGTGACGTATCGGGACTTGTTTTGCCATTGCCGGCAATGGAGGGGTACAGCTTCCACGTGATGCGTCCGGCCTATGGGCCGGCAGTTTGATCCCTGATCTAAACTGAAAAAGTATCTTTCACTTGAAGGCCAAAAAAAACCAACAGTTATTTTTCATTTGCATGCTAAGCATGGAACGTGTTCTGATGTAACAAACCTGGAATTATGCACTCTTATTAACTGCCTGCAGATTTTTTCTTCTGTTTAATAGTTTAATATTAAATTGTTTCAGTAATCATGTAACACTAAACTCTGGTTGAGCATTATATTTAGAAGCAAATAAGCTTGAACAAAGCTTCATGATCATGTATTCTCCATTTGCCTCTTGGACACATTTGGGAGAATAGTTCAGAAGAGTTTACTTTCACTTTTACAGAATCTTGAATTACAGTACTGTAGCCAGCAGACAACTTAAAAAATCAACAGCAGGTTTTAGTATTCATTGATGGCTATCTAAAACAGTGAACTCCAGTGCTGCTGAAGTCTACCCAAATAGCAAGAAGAAAATGAGAATGAGATCCTTCTTTATTCAGGATATTCTGGCTCCTACTTATAGTGCTAAATCATGATTTAATATTGCATGTGGACATAATCAGAATGTGTATTTTTTTCCTTGGAAATATCTCTTAGGTGAATTTTGCTAAATATAATTTTAAGTTGATAAACAAAATGCCAAAGTTCTTCAAAAACCAGGGGGAAAATATAAGTTTAAACCTTTACTATTTTGCCTTACATTTTATGGCAAACCAGTCTTCTCATCCTTCATTACAGGTCTTTCTTCCACATTATTATGTAAATTAATAATACTTCTTAAGCAGAATATTTTGGAAAAGTTGCCCATGGTTAATTAGAAAAACTAGAATTTAAGATGGAAAATATTTTAGTTCTTGTTTTTTTATCATAACTCATCAAATGAATGTTGTTTTCATAGTCTTAATTCACAGTAGCATAATTTCTTGTAATCAATATGTTCAGAATAAATCTGTGGAAGTCCCAAATTATTATGAATTGTTGGACCTGTTTTGATTTCTTTCTCTTTTTTGGCAATGTAAAAGGAGTTCTAACATTGCTAAATTGAGCAAAATAAACAAGCTGTCATTTGGGAGGTATTTGGTCCTTAATACCTGAAAGGGTTTTTGTATATAATTTTATTATATTTAATCTTAAAAAATATGCCTAAAAAACTAGAGAGATATTATAAAAAGCCAGTCTCGCTTTTTTCTTCTCATATCTCCCAAAAGGAGAAAAATCAATAAAAATAGTAAAATAAAAGAAAATCTCAACAAAAACATAAATACACACACACACACATACACCCCCTCACACTATATATTAAAATAGAAATATAAAAAACTATATTTTTACACAAAATTAAATTTTGCCCACAATGAATCATGTTGTTCAGTCTTTCCATTATTCATTCAAACATTGAGAGTGAACACATTTCCTCAGTTCAATATTTTAGGTCTAAAAGTGGTAGTTTCTTTTAGCAATGCAAAATTACGGGGTGGAGGGGAGGGAGAAAAGAAAATCTGTTGAAGCTGCTAGATTAATATTTTTTATTATATTGCAGAACAATAAAGTCCGGCGTTTTGCCTTTGAGCTCAAGATGCAGGACAAGAGTAGCTATCTCCTTGCGGCAGATAGTGAAGCAGAAATGGAAGAATGGATTACAACTCTAAACAAAATTCTCCAATTAACTTTTGAAGCAGCAATGCAAGAAAAGAGATATGAGGACTCACATGATGGTAAATGCAAGTTATTTTCAACTTACTTCCAAGCTATTCAGTAAAAGAGAGGTTTTTCTCTATAATTCATAATAGCTGATACAGGTAAGTAATTTCTAACAGTGGCGTGATGGCCTAGTGGTGGAGACACTCAGCTCCCACTTGGAAGGCTGAGAGTTCTATCCTAGGTAGCAGCAGATGTTTCCCTCCGAGGGCACAAAGAAAAAAATATCTGCTGTGAACTCCGTGTAGGCATCAGAAGGGCATCTGGCCAGTAAATGCTCAATTCCATCTAGTCGCTGATTCTACCCTGAATAGGGACGGCAGGGTCATAAAAAGGGAGTTTATACAGTACTTTCCTCTGTTTTTTGTATTGGTATTTTGATATGTATTATCAAAAACAAGATACATTTACTGTCAAAATAAGATATATAGATATAAATAATATATCCACAATGAATCTCATTTAGATTTTACAAATCAAGCTGTTGTGAGTCTTAAGAATCAATTGGTGGCACTGCTTACAAATGCCAGAATGCTGTGATAATGACAAATTAGATACAGTCCAACATCAAACAGTACCTAATAGGAAATAGAAAATTGCCCATTTGAATTTTGTTCCTGAATAGTGTGAAAGATTACCAATTTTCAGAATTTTGAAAACTTGCGAGATTCTTGATTATAACATTTTTCTATAGTGATCAATGGAACTCTATAACTTCTTTTTTTTAATTAACAGAAGATGAACCAAACAGGATGGACAGCGCATCTGGTTTAGATATTTACCTTCCTGAAATTGCAAAGGTAGTCTTGTGGTATTTTCTCTTTTACAATATGAAATGACAGTATGTAATAGAATCTGCAAAATAGAACATTCTGGAATGTCCAATTGCCCCTCTTATCTATATCAAACTCTCAACCAAGCAGCAGCTTTTCATTTCTAAAATTAAATAAATTTAAATTTAAAAAGGTTTAAGGTGTCCAGGGCATAGTAGTCTTGATAAAACAGGCTGTTTTAAAGGTTCAAATCACTTTCTGAACACTTCAAATTGTTTCTGGTTTCAAGGATGGAAGATGTCAATAAACAGCCACTTAAGACAACAAGATCCAAAAGTGTTTGTCACGATCAAGGGCAGGAATAGAACATTTCATAGTTCGTTGGAATGCTTTATTTCTAAATCAAGTGAATTTTGAAAATTGCTAAAATTTATAAACCTTATTAAGGAAAGAATGTTGATATTTATCAGGAAGATTTGTTTTTGAAGTACAGTTGTTAAATAAAACTTAGATTGCTAGAAAGAATGCTTTTTGAGTTTTTTCATAATTTCAGGCTAGATTTTCTTGGTAGGCAAATATAAAGAAAATGTTAATACTAATCATTGTAAAGTGATCAGAATCTTACTTAAGTACACCTAATCCTTGATAGAATAAGACATTAACGAAAGTAAATATTTCTATCAAAATAGTTGCATTGCCCTTTAGGTTTAATAGTGTTTTACATTTAGAAAAAATACACTCAAGAAAATAAGTAGTCTGATTTAGCCATAAGATTGATATATTAAAGCAATATGTTGAGGATCAGACTTGAACAACCGATATCTTCAAAAGACAGATCCATAGTTAAAATCTCTTAGCTTCTCTTCCTTAATTTAGTTCAATATTTCTCAACTTTGGCAACTTTACAATGTGTGGACTTCAGTCCCAGAATTACATTAGTGGCAGGATTCTTGGTAGCATTCTGCTTACCTTGAACTCTTTTTGCTCAAAGCAAGCTATTACTGAAAGGAGATACCAAAACATCCCTTTTGAACAGAGATTGTGTCCATGTGGTGGAGGAATAATTGAAACAATGGAACATGTTATTTTGTATTGTGCCCTGTATACAGTCTCTTGGCTGGAATTTTATTTCCATTCCTTACTAAACATTTTAGTTCTTCTTATATTTTTTTTATCTTAACTTGTTACTGTCAGATTAATTCTTCTGGCCAGAAAGTTGGCTTCTATTTGGAGCTCTCTGTTTAAGAAACTTCTGTTCTTTGCAATGTGCTATCTGCTTTTACCCCTTGAACATTCTGCTTAGATCAGGTAAACATCTGCATTGCATCTCACAATCTAATGTAAGAATTAGGACATAATTTTTGATAGAACATTATCATGTAATGGGACATTACCCATATATCCTTTCCTGGGAAAGGAACTAAGCAATTTTCTACAAAGTGAACTTTAAATTTATTGAAGTCACACCATACTTTTCATTCTAGAAATGTCTTTTATGGTCATTAAAAGAAAAATGTGATTTATGTATGATAGAGGGATGACTAGATGGTTGTGCATGGTATATAATTTTAGCCACTGATGCACATGAAACTAAATACGAAACTTATGAGATGTATTCAAAATTATTTCTTTCTAAATTCAGTTAAAATACAGTGTGAAACAGGAAATGTTGAACTCTATAGAAAGTGACTGGGATTTGGCTGTTTCCTGAGGTTCAGAGCACCTGCTTATTATATCTAATCTTGGTACCTCAAATGCGGCTTCATGTTTCCTTAAGATCCAGCAGCTATTTTGGCTTATGTTTTTCTTAGGTTCTACTTCCCCTGTATTTTGAACTGTGTACTTTTTGTTGCTATTTACAGTAAGATTAATTTTGTTTAATTTCTGGATGGTTTCAAAATATAAGTGCCCTTGTGATTTATGCTCCATTTCTTGTTATCAGCCTGTTATATATATTTTTCTGTAGAAACGAACATTACAGAATGGCTTGGCAATTGTATTTCTCTGTGTTGGAGATGCTGTCTTCATTCATTTTTTAAAGTTGGCTACTCATGACAGGGTGGCCTGTTCTATTTCATGATAAATCTTTGCAGGAGATACTTCCCAATCCCATTCTTGGTATACTGAAGGCTTCTCTATCAATGTTGTCTTCTTTTCATGAACCAGAATAATTCTAGACAGGAAATAAAGTTGGTCAGAAAGGTTATATTTTACTACAAAAGCAAGTAAAATGTAGAATTTACAAAAATAGATTCTATTTTTGGAGAAGAGTGCAGAATGAAATATACTAGCATATTAAAGAATTGCCATATTTTTATTCTTCCGTTCCTACCTTGTAGAACACCATCCCACCCACAATCTGGCAGCCCCTCCCCCCAGCCTTTGATCCTTCTGGAAGGCCATCCTGACCGGGCTGTTTACTCAGGGTTGACAGGTAGAGAAGGGAATCTCAGGATGGCTGAGGTGTGGAGTTTTTAGTTTTGTAGTTTTGTAGTTCTTTTGTTGTTGTGAACTGCCTAGAATTTTTCAAAAGACACTGGCCATATACATCAGATAGATAGATAGGCAGGCAGGCAGGCAGACAGTATTATGACAAACCTACCCTAAAAATCTGTATTCCAGTTTTTTTACCTTGCAATGTACTGCAATTTGTTGCATATAAAGAAGCCCTTCCTGATTGAATTCAATTAGGGTTCTATTATGAATCTGTATTATCAATTTTGTCATTGTTTTATATTCTCCAATTTTGGTCTCTCAAACTTGTGTTCTTGGTAAAGTTTTACTTTTTTTCTTGTGCCAAATTTGCACTTGCAGCTCATCAAGGTATATCTTAATAAATTGTAATACTTTTGATGTACGTTAGTACTTAACAGTTTGTGTATCCTTTTCAAGCTTTCTGCATAAATATGATCTAAAACATGAACTGTTTTCACAAGTCCTAAAGCTAGATAAAAAAGAGAACCCAATTTAAAAATGAGCCAAAAACTTACTTGTTTATTTATTGTGGAAAATGATCCAAAGTACTTAGAACTTTGCCTAGAGATGGTAAATTGGAAGTAAGATTTAAAACTAAAATCAGTTCACCATACCTGTGAGAAATATTCTAGAGTCCAAACAGGCCTGTGATACTGTTATCGTTAGTCCTACAGAGGGCTTAACATCTGTTCTTGAGAGATTCATTTAGTCTAGGAGAAATTACCAAAGGAAAGAAGGAAAAATATGTTTATTAATTTTAAAATGCCATTTTATTTTGTAGAGTTGCAGAGATTCTGAATTTAAATTCAAAAATGAAAGCAGGGTTAAGCTCTTTGCACTGGACCCAGATGCACAGGTAAGACTGATTGCAGGGAAAAACCCAAAGCTTTTATATAAAGCTTTGAGTATTTGAGCATTTAAAAGTTATTTTCAATGTTTGTTTCTTTTAAAGAAACTAGACTTCTCTGGTATTGAGCCTGAAGTAAAGCCATTTGAAGAGAGGTTCGGGAAGAAAATCCTGGTGAAGTGCAATGACTTATCTTTCAATCTACAAAGCTGTGTGGCTGAAAATGAAGAGGGACCAACAACAAATGTAAGTTGGAATGGTGAATCTATCGTGTAACATTTCAAGAATAATACCTAATACTTATTTTGATGTTTAGGAATCAAAACATTCTGAGACAATATAATTTCATCAACTTATTAGAGTTTTACAATCCAGTGCAAGAACAAATTGAGTGATAAGATTTTAACTACAGCAAGAAATTAGAAGTTACCGGTATATAGAGCTGATTATGTTAAATAGATGCACATGTGAATTTTTAATGAATATAATATTGTAGTATTAAACATTTGACTATATATATGGTGGTATGAGGGACGCGGTGGCTCAGTGGGTTAGGACGTTGAGCCTGTCGATCAGAAGGTCAGCAGTTTGGCAGGTCGAATCCCGAGTGCCGCATAGCAGAGTGAGCGCCTGTTACTCGTCCCAGCTTCTGCCAACCTAGCAGTTCAAAAGCACGTAAAAATGCAAGTAGAAAAATAGGGACCACTCCGGTGGGAAGGTAACAGCGTTCCGTGCGCCTTTGGCGTCTAGTCATGCCGGCCACATGACCACGGAGACGTCCTCGGACAAGCGCTGGCTCTTTGGCTTTGAAACAGAGATGAGCACCGGCCCCTAGAGTCGGAAACGACTAGCACGCATGTGTGGGGGAACCTTTACCTTACCTTTACCTATGGTGGTATGATCTAGACAATAAGTATATCATGTACCACATAAGGGAATATTCTGTTTAATGGCATTCATAATGTAAACATTAACGTGCAATATAAGGACTGCTTTTTCTACTGGAAGTTCTACATTGTCTATTGTTACAAGTAAATTAGCATTTGCCATTATTATGTTCATGTCTTCTGTTTTAATGTCTAGGTAGAGCCATTTTTCATCTCACTGTCACTATTTGATGTTAAGCATAATCGGAAGATTTCATCAGATTTCCATGTTGATTTGAATCATAGCACAGTGAGACATATGCTAACTAATACATCACAGGAGTTGTTGAATGGGAGTTGTGATTGCTTACATCCAATTCAGGATATTATTTCAGATGTAATACTACAGTATCCCAAACAAGTAAGGAAAAAAATAGTGTTTCATTACAAATCAATGTTCCGTATTTATATTTAATAATTAATGAAGCAATTAATTTATTTTAGGGAATATTCTCAGTAACGTGTCCACACCCAGATATATTTCTAGTGGCCAGAATAGAAAAAGTCCTACAAGGGAGCATTACTCACTGTGCTGAGCCATATATGAAAAGTTCTGATTCTTCTAAGGTATTTACTTTGATTGTTGGGTATTTCTAATTTCTGAATTTGTCTATAACTTGGTAACTCAACAATGTTATCAAATTGAAAAGGGCGCATATTCAAGATGTAGTTGCCAGATTTTGATATCAGTTTAATTCCTACACTTGGCAGACACGGGCAGATACAGATTGCAGGCAAAGTTGCATCTTCTGTGCTGAAGTTTGTTTACCAATTGACAAAGTAGACTAAAAAAAAAATGTAAAATCAATTATTGAAAAATCTGTTAAGGAGTCTCAAATATTGCTTTAGTTTTAAGATCCATTTGGAAAATAAGAACTTAATTGTAATAAAAACATAGGAAACAACTTTTTAGATAAATTTTAGGAATTAAGACTGATTTTAACTGTGAGCTTGATGCCAATAGCAGTTTGGTAAGTTAAGAAAAGAGACTGGAAGAAACTTCAGTTTCAGTAAGAATGGAGATTGCAGAGATGTAAGCAGGAGGACTTTTAGTTGTAATTCAGTTCTTTTTATGATTGTTTACAGGTTGCTCAAAAGGTTCTGAAAAATGCAAAACAGACTTGCCAACGATTAGGGCAGTACAGAATGCCATTTGCATGGGCAGCCAGGTAATGCATTATAGTGTTCTTGATTTAATCCAATAAATCTCTGACTTGTAGTGCTGTGACTTCCTAAATTAGTAAATTAATTTATGGGAGGGCTCCTCCCCCATGAATAAAAGTAATGGTTTAAATGTATTTCTAGTTTGGCATCAACCCATTATTTGTGACAAATGATTTAGCTAGATTTAAAATGTACTGCTTTTTGTTCAGCCATTTATACTAAGTTCAGTAAGTTAATGTGTTAAGGTTTTCTAAACTGCCTCTATTTTCTCACCATGATGTTTATATAGACTTTTTAATTTTAAAAACTTCTATTTTAGAACACTGTTTAAGGACATGGCTGGAACACTGGACAAAAGTGCAAGATTTTCTACACTTTACAAACAAGATAGTAACAAACTTTCAAATGAAGACATGCTTAAACTGTTAGCTGACTTCAGAAAGTGAGTATTTTGTTTTACATAGAAATGAAATTATTCATATGAATTCAAATAGTAATAAACTGGTTTGTGTCACATGTGTTGTCTGGAACTGTGTGGTACTTCTTTTTCCCGTCTCCAATAGAGTTATGACTGTAATGTTATAGAAGAGTTGTGAAATGATAAATCAAAGCTCTCCAGATCTTCCTCTTCTGTTTTTTATATTGATTTTTAATTAGTTTATTTATGAATGATCCTGCCTAAGTGATTTATTCAAAACTGGCTTTAAATATACATGTCATAAGTCTTTAGTACTGATATATATTCCATGATTTAAAAAATTTAAATCAATAAGAGTAAAGCATAACAATGGAGGATTCACCTATTCTGCTTCTCAGCTCTGTTTATACCACACAAGGCATAATACACTATGTTGGTCAGTCCCCCTGATTCTCTGGGGAATTTTGGGAGGGATGGGAAACTGGATTACTAGCAATCTATGAGTTAGGGAAAGGCTAGTTCCATAAACATGCCTTCTTTCAGGGTGAGCCCAATGATTGTTGTGTTAATCTCTCCTTGAAATGAGTTGAACTATTCTCTTTTGAAGCATGCTTTGCATGTTTCCATGATGGAGATTGAATATATTGTCTTAGCCATTTTTATGTTAGGTCATATTTGTTTGTTTTTTGTTTCTTAGGCCTGAAAAGATGTCTAAGTTGCCAGTTATTTTAGGAAATTTAGACATAACAATTGATAACGTTTCTCCAGACATACCAAGTAAGTATTGAAAAACTATTGTAAAAGTGGCTACAATGGCTTTATTCTTCCATTTTTTTATTCAATTCTAATATATTTTCAGATTTTGTTAATTCATCATACATTCCCATGAAACAGTTTGAAAACAGTTCCAAGGCAGTAGTAACGTTTGAAGTAGAGGAATTTGTTCCCTGCATACCAAAACATACTCAGCCTTTCACCATCTACAACAATCACCTTTATGTTTATCCAAAGCACTTGAAATATGACAGTCAGAAATCATTTGCAAAGGTGAGTTAATATGCCTGTTAATTATGTTCAGATTCAAAGCTAAATTGAATCTGGATAAAATCATGTCTCTTTGTTGGAAATTTGATTTATGTACTTGAAAACAAAAGCAATTAAACTTAATTTCTATGCTCTTTTTAGGCAAGAAATATTGCAGTGGGCATAGAATTCAGAGATTCTGATGATGAGGATTCTCGGCCCCTCAAGGTATGTTGATCTGGCTTATGGCTGTTCAGTCATTAATAACAATTTACAGTGCAGATGGTGAGAATACTCTGCATTCTTCATTGAAATAAATGGAGTTTGGATTTTCCCCCCCAGTGAAATAATATAGGAAGTTAAGGAGATATCAAGTTAACCATAGCTGCTAAGTAATTTGGTTTCTGTGTTACATTCAATTTATTTTCCATATATATGTAGAAATATAAACAAAAGAGGTAACATCCATCTTTAAGACGTTTGCTGCCTAAAATTAGAGTCATCCAATTGCTTGCAAAGTTATTTTTCATATTGAGGCAGAGCAGTGATTTTTCTAGTTTAAATCAGAATAGGTACAGCTAAGTAAGAAATATACTTTTCCTACCCACTAGGTGTTTTAACAAAAATTGGACTCTCAGACTTGAAAGATATAAAATTTCAGGAATAGCAGAAAACCGAACTCAACAAGTAATCCTCAACAGCACTACATCCACATGGGGAGAAGTAAGCAGTGGGGTACCACAAGTTTCCATCCTAGGCCCAGTACTCCAGTATCTTCATCAATGACTTAGATGACAGAATTGAAGGGGAACTCATCAAATTTGCAGATGACACCAAACTGGCAGGAGTAGCCAACACCCCAGAAGACCAACTAAGGATCCAAAATGATCTTGATAAACTTGAACAATGGGTCCTATCCAACAAAATGAGTTTTATGGGGAGAAAAGTAAAGTTTTACATTTAGGCAGGAAAAATCAAAGGTAGAAATACAGATTGGGCAAGACGTGGCTTCAAAACACTAACTGTGAGAGGGACCTTGGAGTCCTAGTGGATGATCACTTAACCATGAGCCAGCAGTGTGCAGCAGCAGCCAAAAAGCTAATACAATCCTGGGTTGTATAAACAGAGGCATAGAATCAAGATCACACAAGGTATTAGTACTGCTTTATAAAACCCTAGTAACACCACACCTGGAATACTGCAGCCAATTTTGGTCACCATATCACAAAAAAGATGTTGACAGTTTGGGAAAAATTCAGAGAAGAGCAACTAAGATGATCAAAGGCCTGGAGACTAAAACATATGAAGAACGGCTGCAAGACTTGGTTTGGCTAGTCTAAAGAAAAGAAGAAATAGGGTAGACATGATAGTAGTATTCCAGTATTTGAGGGGCTGCCACAAAAAAGAGGGGGTCACGTTATTCACCAAAGCACCAGAGGGAAGGACGAGAAACAATGGTTGGAAACTGATTAAAGAGAGAGGCAACCTGGAATTAAAGCGAAACTTCCTGACAGTGGGGACAATTAACCAGTGGAATAGCTTGCCCCCAGAAATCGTGGGCACTCCATCACTGGAGATTTTTAAAAAGTGGCTAGGGAGTTATTTGTCTGAGATGGTATAGGTTCTCCTGCTTGAGAAGGGGGCTGGACTAAAAGACCTCCAAGATCCCTTCCAGCTATTCTATTCTATTCTATTCTATTCTATTCTATTCTATTCTATTCTATTCTATTCTATTCTATTCTATTCTATTCTATTCTATTCTATTCTATTCTATTCTATTCTATTCTATTCTATTCTATTCTATTCTATTCTATCCCTATCCCTATCCCTATCCCTATTCCCAGGGCTTTTTTTCTCATAGAATGCTTAGAACGGAGTTCCGGCACCTTTTTTGGATGGAACCTTGTAGGGTAGGCAAGGTGGGTTGTATGACATGTGTGAGTTCCGGCACCTTTTTATTTTACAAAAAAAGCACTGCCTATTCCTATTCCTATTCCTATTCTAAGTTTTCCTAGTCTGTATTCAGGTTTATGTAAGAAATACCATGGTTTTAAAAAAACCCTTTAAGAGATATAGAAACACTAAATACTGCTTTTAAAGCAATTTAGCAAGTCTCGGTTTATATCACTGCATCATCCTGCCTTGTTTTTTAGGTTTACAATTTATTTCTCATCTCTGTGTTGCTTTCCATTGTGTTATGAATTATCAGGTTCAAGGAAAGTACAAGTTGTAAATCCATCATAGGAATAGCAAAATAACATCAGTAAAAACCAGGAATTCCCCCTTGAAGAAAGCAATTGTAGCAGAGTTTGAACTCTGCTCTGTTAATACAAAAGCCATCTCCTTTTCCTTTACATAGTAGTAGTATTAATAGTAATAACAACAACAACAACAACTTTCTTGTCACTTTGAATGTACACCAATCAGCATATATCAAAATGAAATTTCGTTGCATACAGCTCTCAAAGGGTCACCACCTCCGATATATACTCCTTGTTCGTGACCAGCTCAAGTTTCAGATCATCCATTTTAGTCTCTAGGGAGCGAACAATGGCATAGTCAAGCCAGAGTCTGGTATACACAGAATCAATCTCTAAAGAAATAATCCTTTTATCATATATTCCATATACCACAGAGTATTTATTATTACATGCCAGAAGTTGTACAGTGGGAATGTGAAGCACTTTAGATGAAAGCTGAGAAATGCTTCAGAGCACGCTTAGGCTCACATACCCCTACCAAAGTGCTTCACGTCCATACTATTAAGTATTGTTAAATATAGCAACAGTTGGCAGAATATTTTCTGATCATTTTTTCATCCATTGAGGCATAATTAAAGAAGAAGCTTTGCTAACTTACTTTATCTTATAGAAGAGTTAAAAAAGGGAAACATTAAAAAAAAATCTCACATGAAATATTTCAGAAATTGTATCTAAAAAAATAGGATCAGTATAAATCAGTATAAATCTTCTCTTTCATTCCTAGTGCATCTATGGCAGACCAGGGGGTCCAATATTTACAAGACGAGCCTTTGCTGCAGTTCTGCATCACCATCAAAACCCAGAATTTTATGATGAGGTAACTGTCTTCTTTCCTTTCTCCAAAAATCCTTGTCCATTTTAGTTGTTTTCCAGAAACACAGTGGGATAAGAGGAAATAAGTTTTTATTCAGAGGTAGGCAAATACATCCCGTCTACTTTTTCTGCCCATAAAATGACACAGTGATGTCAACTAATTTTCCAACACTGTAAGACTATTTGTGATAAACACGCAAGATCTTTTTGCAATTATTCTTTAAGGAAAATGTTATGCAAGAAAACATTTTTTTTCTTTTAAAAAAAGAAAATAGGGAACATATACAGAAAGAAAAGATAAAAAGAGTAGCAACATATCAGATGACAATTAATGGGGGAAATGCATGTGACTGCATACTACCCTATTTTTTAAAATGTAAAATGTATATTTTATCCCTTTTTGTAAACGCATCAGTATTTCAGTTCACTTGATCTAATTTCCATCTTAGCAGCACTCTGATTCTAGTAGGAAGACTTGCTATTTGAAGTTTGGTCTCTAGCCAATAGAATTCACAAACAGAAAAGAACAGCGATCACAAGTAGTATGGTAGTATGATGATGAAAAATCATGTGTCAACGTTATTAAAAAATATTTTGAACAGGAACATAAATTGAAATAAGATTGTGTTAGTTTTAATTCTAGGTGATTATTATGTTATCATTTTAAAATGCCATGACAGAAAAGGCCCTCTTCCTTCTTTACCCCAAATAAGAACTGATAATATGCGGTACAATCAGATGGTCTTGAATTGCTTACAATAGGAGCTAGGCCTGCATGACAATATACTGGTCCCTCATTGTTTAAGGTCTTATAGGTTAATACCAAATCATCTCAATCTGGTCCAGTAGTAAATGTATATGTGCTTACATATTGTACATTGTAAAACTTGCATAATCACTACTACTAGAAGACACTTTCCAAACCAAAACTTTTATTTTATTTCTTCTTAGGTAAAAATAGAATTGCCCACACAGCTGCATGAAAAACACCATTTATTGTTTACCTTCTATCATGTTAGTTGTGACAGTTCAAGTAAAGGCACCACAAAGAAGAAGGACATAGTTGAAACACAAGGTTTGTTTTTGTTTTTTTATAGGTGATATATTTAGCTAAAATTAAACATTTAATCATAACATTCACTATATGTTCTTTCCATTTACTTTAAGTTAGAGTATTTTTAAAAATACTGGTTGATATAAAAATGATATACTGCTAAATACCTTCACTTCAATAGTATTTGCAAACAAATGCATTATTCTTGCTCTTTTCAATTAGAACTTCAGATTACATATTAAAATAATTTATGTTAAAGTAGATAATTTCTTAAGTAATAATGATCTTATAGAACTTGCAAATAATTGATAGAATTGACTACTGAAATATATGTTTGTATGCTTATCAGAGAATACAGCAAAGATATAATTTCTCTTTACATTCCTTCTAGTTGGATATTCTTGGCTTCAGTTGTTAAAAGATGGCAGAGTGGTGACAAGTGAACAACATATACCAGTATCTGCTTATCTTCCAAGTGGATATCTTAACAGTCAAGAGTCAGGCATGAGCAAAGTAAAAAACCCAAGATAATACCTGCCTCTTTATTTTGCTTTTAGATAAAGCTGGTTTGTATTTAATATATTAAATAACCAACTTTTCTTTTTACATCAGCATTCTGGCCCTGAAATTAAATGGGTAGATGGAGGCAAACCACTGCTGACAATTTCAACTCACCTAGTTTCCACTGTATATACACAGGTTGGTGTTAACTACACTGTAACTTTTGACCAAAGTTGTTGATTTTATTTCATCTGCAAATAACTTATATTTTATAATTCTATAATTATAACATGAAAAATATGACGCAATCAGGGTTTGATTATCTTTCTTGCCCATCTTACTATAGCAATCAACCCAGAGAACAAAAGGCAGAAAGGAAGTTTATGAATCTATACCTGAGTGTAGGAAAGGGAAGTAAAAGGAGGTAAACTCATATAGCCTCTCCTCTACATGACAAGATTCCAACTAGGATAAAAGCATCAGTTCTGCAAGTGCAGAATTGGAAAGAATATATAACCGATTTTCCTGTCTTTGTGTTGGTTTTCAGCTTAGCACAAGATGAAGACAATACTCTGACTTTCTGGGGTAAAGTTCATGGGATAAACAAATCTGTCCAACACATTTCAAAATTAAAATTATCAGTTTTATGTAATGGGATCTTGTGTGAGTAAGAAAATACAAAGGGAGGAGCAAGAGAGCATGTTTTGCTCTAGGCTTCACTGTTCTTTCTTGCACCCTACTTCTCTGAAAACAAGATTTTCAAGCAAGTGTCAATTTGGTATGTTGAAGGGAGGAACTCATTGCAGGTTGTATGCAAGAGGATGCTTTTTATTAGTACTAAATCACAATTAGACATAGCCTTTTTAAATAAAATAAAGAATTACAGGCATAAAAAATGTTCAGAATCTTATTAGCTTGGGCCTTTGGAAAAGCAATAAGAAGGAAACTTGAACCAAATTTTTGAATTGATGCAAACCTTTGGAATCAGATCATATACAAGCAATGAATAGATAGAAATAGAAAACTCTAATGTACATCTCAGAGGTCCCATTTGCAGTTATGATATACATTGAAAATCCAAAGTGAGGAATTGGTCTTTGCATGCATATTTTAACATTTTTGGTGTTTGAAATATTAGAAAAAAGGAAACTTCCAAACACTTTGTACAAGAATAATAAAGGCTCAGGAGCAATAATTGATACCTAATTGAAATTAATAAAGTTGTATTGTTACATGATATATGAGAACTTAACAGGGAAGGACACGTTCCTTTAGCTTTTCAATTTTGTTGAGTTCTTGAAAGTCAAAACATTTTCCCGCATATCTATATTGATCTTTTTAGATGAAAGTAGTGATATTGTATTAATAGTTTACTCTTCTTTTACTAGGACCAGCATTTAAACAATTTCTTCCATTACTGTCAAAAAACCATGTTGGGTGCTCAAGCTTTAGGAGCTGACCTTGTGAAGTATCTTAAGGTATGAAATTTTTGTGAGATGACTAAAATTGGGCACATTTCTCTGCTCCTCCCTTTCCCTCCAGGCTGCCAACCCAGAAAGGTTGAGGAGCTCTGAGATAGAAAAGACAGAGACAGAGATGCTGCAAAGATCAATCACTCTTTGCTGCTCTCGAGATAAGGTTCTCTTGTACAGCTATGTTAGCTTTACTCTCACTACAACATGCATTGTTGTCAGGCACACAAAATTGGATCATAAATGCTCATTGGTTAGAAAATAAATTTATGACTACCATTGTATTTGCAAATGGTCGTTAACCAAGGTTGTTGTTAAATAAGGACTGGGTATATTACACATCTGACATATTAACCTTGTTTAAAAGATTAATTTAAAATATCCCATCAGTAATTTTAATGTGACATGTTCAGCAGCCTTTCAGCTTTTATTAGAATAGAACAGCAGCATGGTGCTTTTCTTTTGGTTTTATCACTTGAGTAAAAGTATGTCTGTAAAACAGTATTTTCTCATCTTACGTGTTCTTATCTGTCTTGATTCTTTGGGCAAGCTATGAAATAACGTAGAAATTTGTATTCTGTTTTTAAAATATTCTCAGTTTAGTATGAATCTGTCAGTCTTGTTAGAATTATAACAATTATAATGGTTATAGAATTATAACGGTAGACCCTTTGTTTTGACAATAAATATGTTAGAAATAGGGGACGCGGTGGCTCAGTGGGTTAGGATGCTGAGCTTGTCAATCAGAAGGTCGGCAGTTTGGCGGGTCGAATCCCGAGTGCCGCGTAACAGAGTGAGCGCCTGTTACTCGTCCCAGCTTCTGCCAACCTAGCAGTTCGAAAGCACGTAAAAATATAAGTAGAAAAATAGGGACCACTACGGTGGGAAGGTAACAGCGTTCCGTGCACCTTTGGCGTCTAGTCATGCCGGCCACATGACCACGGAGACGTCCTCGGACAAGCGCTGGCTCTTCAGCTTTGAAACGGAGATGAGTTGGAAACGACTAGCACGCGTGTGCGGGGGATCCTTTACCTTTACTATGTTAGAAACAAAATTCATTTGTGTCATTGTTTTTATTCTAGAGCCTTCACGCTATGGAGGGACATGTCATGATAGCATTTCTGCCTACTATTTTAAACCAATTGTTTAGAGTTCTTACAAGAGCAACTCAGGAAGATGTTGCAGTGAATGTGACAAGGTAAAAAGGGTTTTAACATTTTTTTATCAGATTTTATGCAACATAGTTGACCAGATTCTTAATATAATTAAAAGTATCAGTAACAAAATCAAAAAAGAAACATTCATGGTAAGACTAAAACAGACGCATAGAGAACCATAAAAGTATTAATGTAGGGTAAAAGCAATAGTTATGGACATTCTATCCCCTCATGTAAACTCTTTGGAGTAATATACTTCACCTTGTTTTAGAGTCCAGAAGACTAATATTGTTAAAGTCAATCTAGTATCCAAAGGGAAGCTACTCTATGGTACATACCCTTTCCCTGAAAACTAATGCCTCCAAGCCTCTGCCCTCCCATCTGCATGGATATGGGAGTTACTCAAAGTTTCTTCCACTACACATAGCTCAAGTGAATCAATATGGGTTGGAGGAAGTGGCTCCAGAAATAACTTGGTACCAAGCCACATAGGATTTTATAGGAAATGATCAGTACTTTAAATTACACCCAAAGTTAATACAAATAGGTAATACAGATAATGAAATGAGACATTTGCAGGGTTCTACAGCTACTATTATGTACTACATATTGTTAGCAAGTTACAGTAAATTACAACCTATACCAACCAGCACCTTAATAAGGCTCATGAGGGCAAACTCAACTATACACAGCTATGCTATTCAAATATTCATCATTTTTTGAGCAGCTTACATTGGTAATGATCAAAACACATAATGATAAGAGTTTGATTTTCTGTGGCGAGATCCTCCTGCTTCTGGTAGGTATACAGCTAGCCGACCAACTGGAGTTGGGCAAAGCACACTTCCCTTAAACTTCTCCAACTTCTCATACCTGACTCTTTTTCAGAGCAGCCTTTATGCTCAGCAAGCACAGACTTTGTAGACGCTCATACTTGTTGTGATTCAGGATCAGCCTGTGGGTTCGACAGTTGGGTCGGACGACTCAGAGGAGGAGGGGGGTGTTGAAGAGCTTGCTGATGATGGCCTTGAGGCTCCGCAGAGCCCTCAGCCGGGCCCCTCCCACTTGGTCACGACAGAGACCCAGCTGTGTGAGCCTGACAGCGTGGATGAAAATGACCCACAGCTGGCCCTGTTCAAGGACGCCCGACGCAGGAGGCAGTCAATCAGGAGTAAACAGAGGAAGGCAATGGGGCACCTCGGAAGGAGGCAGAGAGAGGCCACGCCCTGAACTGTATTTAAGGGGAATGTGTGGGAGGGCTGGTTTGCTGAAGGCAACCGCTTGGATAGTTCCTGTTTCATAGCTCCTGTTTCATGGTTGGTGTCTTGTCTTGCTCTGTTTTATGTTAATAAATTTGGCAGGCTTTATTCCAGCCTCTTGCCGTTTGTAAAGGGGTTGTCCCTGCTTTTGCTGCAGGGCCGGTAGCAGGCTGGTACAGAACAATACTCTGTTTCTATGGCTTATTCATAAGGAAACTTTTCCTTCACCACCCCCACCCCCCATATACTAGGAATTTGCCTCCAAGAAGCTCTGCGGAAGCTGGACTCACTTAACAACCACTGTAAAAAAATTTGTAAAATTAGGTTGTAGCAATAACAATAGCATTTAGACATATACACCTCTTCACAGTGGTTTACAGCCCCCTCTAAGTGGTTTACAGAATCAGCATATTGCCCCCAACAATCTGGGTCCTCATTTTAGTGACCTCGGAAGGATGGATGGCTGAGTCAATCTTGAGCTGGTGAACCCCTGGCAGTCAGCAGAATTAGCTTGCAACACTGCCTTCTAACCACTGCGCCACCACGGCTTGTAAGCTGAGGACTGCCTGTAATGTGCCAATTGTTGACTTTAAAAATATTTAGAGTGTGAGGATATCTTATTGTTAACTTTATTTTACTTAGGGTTATTATCCATGTGGTTGCCCAGTGTCATGAAGAAGGATTGGATAGCTATTTGAGATCCTATGTCAAGGTATCAAATATATAAATGTGCTTTGTTTAAAAGTTGCGTGATTAATATAACTCTGAATATTTTTTGCATAATGTAAGTTCTTTTATTTTTCTTATCCCCAAGTACGTTTTTAAAGGAGAAACTTATATTGCTTCAGAATATAAAACTGTACATGAAGAACTTGCCAAAACCATGACAACAATCTTGAAGCCATGTACTGACTTCCTCACAAGCAACAAGCTGCTTAAGGTACATAAGGAGAAATGGTATTTTGTCTATATGATCAGTTGGAAGAGTTTCTCAGATCTGAAAAGAATTTTAGCACTTCATAATTGTAATAATTGACAATAACAGTTGTATAACATAGATATAAATGAATAGCTTATATTGTTCTTGCATACTAAACAATATATTATCTATAAATATAATTGTATTGCTTATATAGAGTAGAGTACGTGAGTTGTAGGCATTAAAGCTGTCTTGCTGAATTTGGGCCAGACATTTTTCTCTACCCAACTCACCTCACAGGGTGGTTGTTGTGAGGAAAATTGAGATGAGGGAGTATTACATATATGTTCTGTGCCTTGAGTTGTTTATAAAAAAACGAAGGTTTTTTTTACTTACTGTTTTGTTTCTTCAATAGTATTCCTGGTTTTTCTTTGAAATTTTGATCAAATCAATGGCCCAGCACCTCCTGGAAAATAATAAAGTAAAGGTAAATGATTTGCTATTTCAAGAGGTTATGATACTCATTTTTGACCTTTAAAAATGAATCTGTCTGTTTCTAATCCCTGCTGCCATTTCCTGGCTACAAAATAGTGGTAGTGCTGTCTAGGGCAGTGGGAATTATATTCTACAGGTAGCAAGTTGCAGAAAGCTGCTGCAAATGGAAAGCTGTATAATTACAATCATATCTATATCTATATATCTATATCTGTCTATCATCCATCTATCTATCTATCTATCTATCTATCTATCTATCTATCTATCTATCTATCTATCTATCTATTTCTTATTGAAATATAATCTATAAATTGATTTTGGTTTATAATTGCAAATGTTCTCTTGATAATGTACTTATTTTCTATAATTTTTCATTACAAGAAGTGATGAGTACTATTACTTCAACTAAATAGTTGAATAAATATTTTTGAGCAGTATTTAATAATAATAATAATAATAATAATAATAATAATAATAATAATAATAATAATAAAAGTTGGAAGGGACCTTGGAGGTCATCTAGTCCAAACCCCATGCTCAGGCAGGAAACCTTATACCATTTCAGGCAAATGGCTGTCCAGTCTCTTCTTAAAAACCTCCAGTGTTGGAGCATTCACCACCTCTGGAGGCAGGTTGTTCCACTGGTTAATTGTTTTAACTGTCAGGAAGTTTCTCCTTAGTTCTAGGTTGCTTCTCTCCTTGACTAGTTTCCATCCGTTGCTTCTTGTCCTGCTTTCAGGTGCTTTGGAGAATAGCTTGACTCCCTCTTCTTTGTGGTAGCCCCTGAGATATTGGAACACTGCTATCATGTCACCTCTCACCCTTCTCTTCATTAAACTACACATACCCAATTCCAGCAACCGTTCCCTATATGTTTTAGCCTCCAGCCCCCTAATCATCTTTGTTGCTCTTCTCTGTACCCTTTCTAGAGTCTCAACATCTTTTTTACATTGTGGTGACCAAAACTGGATGCAGTATTCCAGGTGTGGAATAGATATCTAGATAAAGGTGTTTCAATATTTTCAACAGCATGGAGTTCTTGTAGCTGAAGTTTCAGAATTGAAAACTTTATACATAAGAATGTTATGGATAAACAGGATAATTTTTCAGTGTTCCCATTTGTAAATTCTAATTTGTCTGTTTCTAGTTGCTAAGAAACCAGAGATTTCCAGCATCATTTCATCATGCTGTCGAAACTGTTGTCAATATGCTGATGCCCCACATTACTCAGAAATATAAGGATAACCCAGAAGCGTCAAAGAATGCAAACTATAGTCTTGCTGTCTTCATAAAAGTAAGTATACTGTATGTATGTCCTCATTAGTTCTTCCAGAATGGCTGTGAATTGTTCAGATATATTGTGGGCATTTATTTATTGAAATAATTTTTATACTGCCTCAGTGTTGCAACATTAGACAGCTTACAAGAATCTCACAATGCAATTGTAAAATATAAATAATACATAGTAAAAATATGATCAAAATGCTTCCCTGATGAGCCTTCAAAGTATAATTGATTGATTATATGCCATCAAGCCAGGTTTGACTCTTAGTGATTACACATATAAATTTTCTGCGGAATGATCTGTTCTAATCTGGTCTTCCAATGCTACCATGTAAATGGGTCCGTCCACCTTACTGCTGATTTTTGCAGCATTACAACCTCCTTTAGAGAGCTCAGTCTTCACATAATGTTTCCAAAGTAACCCATTTAATCTTTTATGCCTCGAGTGAAGCTGGTCAATTTATATTTCAAGGGAGAACTGGACATTTGTGCCCTGAGTGAGAACTCTGGGTTGATTTGTTCAATGATATATCAGTTTGTTTTCTTGGCTATTTGTGGTATTCTCAGAGGTCTTCTCCAACACCAAAGTTCAAAGGCATCAGTAGTCTCCCTATCTCATGGTGTTTGAATATATTTTCCAGGGCTTTCATGGCTGCTCTACCAAGTGTTAGTCCACGGCACATTTCTTGACTTCTTGTTTCTTTACTGCTGAAGGCTCATCCTAAAAGGCAGACGCGATTCACTTCTCCAATAGCTTCACTGTCAGTTCTAAGGTTGATTGTTCTACTTCTTGTCATTAGTTTTGGCCTAATTTATATTTAGTCCCATTTTTCCCCCCATGTGAATTTTGAATTTTAGTTCTAGGGTTTGCAGATACTTCGCAGTTTTGACTATTAGAAAGTGTCACCAGCATAGTGCAGGTTATTGATGTTTCTTTGTCCAATTTTAAAATTATGTTCATATTCTCCCAATCCAGCTTCCCTTAATCTATATTGCATATAGATTGAATAAATAAGAGGAGAGTCTGTTTCACTTATTGAATTTTTTGCCAACCCAGAGCCTGTTTTGCCATGTTCTATAAGTACTGTGGGTTCCTGACCTGTTTATAAGTTTCTCATGATGTTCTGGGATTTTATTTTTCTGAGCACTTTCCACAACTTGATGTGATCAATACAAATGAAGGCTTTTCTATAATCAATGAAACATTTTGCATTAATCCAAGTGCATACATTCTATTTTTAATAATAATAGTTATCACTGAGTGACCTTGAACTGGTGATAAACTAAAGTCATTCGATAGAATTATTCAAACTAAATCAAACTTTTGATTTAGAAATCTAAAATGTATGTATTGTGAAAAGTTCTAATATTTGGCTATTGTTTGCCCTTTAGACCAGCAGTCTCCAACCTTTGCAATTTGGCAGACTGGCTGGGCAAGGGAGAGGAGAACTGGGCCGCCAGAGTGGTGGGCTGGCCGCCAGAGTGGTGGGCTGGCACGCATGTGCGCGCAGCTCAAGTTACGTGAGCGGTGGACTGGCATGCAGGTGCGCACAGCTCGACGTGTGCAAGTTGAGCTGTGCACGTGTGTGCTTGTGAGTGCATGCCAGCTTGCCACTCGGGCAAGTTGAGCTGCACACACATGAGTGTGCCAGCCCCCTGCTTGCACATCCTAGTTCCAAATAGGTCATGGCCCGATAGTGGGCCGCAGTCCAGGGCTTGAGAACTCCTGCTTTAGACTAATTTAACACATAGGATGTCCTTTCCAAATATCAAAGAAATGTAACTACCAGTGACTGTTCTCTTTTGCTTTGCTTTGCTTTGCAGCGATGTTTCACCTTTATGGACAGAGGATTTATATTCAAGCAAATTAACAACTATATTAGCTTCTTTGCTCCAGGAGATCCAAAGGTATTATACAACAAAAACAATTCTTGAATTGGGAGATAATGGTAGTATTTTCCTATTATGTTTAGGTATATTTAGATATATGAACTTTCAATATAAATTAAAAGACTGTTGTTTTGTCCTTCTTAGAAGCCCATGCTAATGAGATTGCAGAGATTCTTGTGTACAGGTAGTCCTCAACTTACAACAATTCGTTTAATAACCATTTGAGGTTACAATGGCACTGAAAAAAGTGACTTATGACCATTTTTCACACTTATGACCATTGCAGCATTCCCATGGTCACATGATCAAAATTCAGGTTCTTGGCAAACTGACTCATATTTATGATGGTTGCAGTGTCCCAGGGTCATGCAATCGCTTTTTCAGATCTTATAACAAGCAAAGTCAATGAGGAAGCCAGATTCATTTAATAACCGTGTTACTAACTTAACAGCTGCAGTGATTCACTTAATAATTGTAGCAAGAAAGGTCATAAAATGGGGCAAAACTCACTTAACAAATGTCTCACTTAGCAACAGAAATTTTGGAGCCAGTTGTAGTCATAAGTTGAGGACTACATGTAATCTACCCAAAATCTTCTTAGTTATTGCAGCATGCAGTAACTGAACAATAATTGAATTGAGCCTCTTATCTTCAATATAGGAGGGTTATATTAACATGCTGTTTCAGTTAGTTCAAGAGAGCGTAATTAGGTATCTAAGAACTTTTCAATAAACTTTAACAAATGAGCTTGGATAGGAATATCATCAATACCGTCATATGCAAATTTTTCCTATGTAATGTAGATCCAGAAAACTATTTATTTATCAAATTTAGAAACCGTCCATCTCCCTCACAGGGGTACGGTGGGTGGTGTACAAATAACATGTTAAAAACATAAAAACTGAATATAAAAAATTAAACTAGAGGCAAGTATAGTTAATTTCAAAATTAAAAGTTAATTAAAAGGTGGAGTAGGCCTTCGGGGTGCTAACAAGCCTCATGGCTGTGTGCTCTTCTGTGAACTTCAAGCGAGATGGTGGAGCCAGGTCTTCAGAGATTGGGGGCCCATCTTACCCCTGGCAAGAGAATGTTTCAAAGGGCAGGGCCACAGCAGAAAAGGCTCTCTTCCTGGACTCTGCCAGTAGGAATTCTTTAACTGATAGGGCCTGCAACATTCCTTCACTGACTAACAAGGAAAAAAAACTTGTTTATTCAGAATACTGTGACTAGCAGTTGTAATTATTTTTGTGCATGCAACTGATCCTCAAAATGAGAAACTTTTTCTTGAATCTGTATGGGTCTCTGCAACTAATAACTAGAAAGCAGAAATATTGCTGAAGTGGCTTCATTGCCAATTCAAAGCAAAGGATGTCCTTTTTTCTTAAATATTTTATTAATTTTCTAGTTTTACAATCAAGTAGTTAATAAACAATGTGTTGTCTGTGTTTGTTAGTAATTCCGTGAGCGGAACCGACCAGGTGGTTCCGCCCCAGGCGCCTGATGGACCCAGATAAATTCCAGATGGCGCTTGGACCGATTCCCACCTCCCTCTCCCACAACCCGGTCGAGTCCTTAGTTAATGCCTGGCAACAGGCTGCTTCGGAGGCGCTCGACCGCGTTGTCCCTTTGCGGCCTCTGACCCGGCGCAAGTCCCGACTCGCTCCTTGGTTCTCCAAGGACCTGCGGGAGATGAAGCGCCAGAGAAGGGGCCTAGAGAGCATTTGGAGAGCCAGTCGGTCTGAGTCTGACCGAACACAGTTAAGATCCTTTTCTAGATCCTATCTTGTGGCAATGAGGGTGGCAAAGCGCGCCTACTTCACCACCCTCATTGCGTCCGCAGATAATCGCCCGGCCGCCCTATTTAGAGTGGTCCGCTCCCTTTTAAGTCAAGAGACGGGAGAGGACCCCCTACATGGACGGGCTGAGGAATTTAGTAAATATCTGGTGGACAAAATTGCTCAGATTCGGGCTGGTCTGGACTCTGACTGGGCAGTATCTAACGAGAGGAAATCGATGAAGTTGGCCAAGTACATCTGGGAAGAGTTCGATCCTGTGACTCCGGATGAAGTGGACAAGATCATGGGGAAACTAAGTGCCGCCACATGTTTGTTGGACCCGTGTCCCTCCTGGCTAGTCTATGCTTCTCAGGAGGTTACACGAGGCTGGCTCCTAGCAGTTATCAATGCCTCACTGAGTGAAGGGTACTTCCCTGCTGCCTTGAAAGAGGCGGTGGTAAGGCCCCTCCTCAAGAAACCGGCACTGGACCCAGCTGTTTTAAACAACTTCCGTCCTGTCTCCAACCTTCGCTTCCTTGCGAAGGTCGTTGAGAGTGTGGTGGCACGACAGCTCCCTTTGAACCTGGAGGAAGCTGAATATCTAGATCCGTACCAATCGGGTTTCAGACCGGGGCACAGCACGGAGACGGCATTGGTCGCGCTGGTGAATGATCTCTGGCGGGCCCGAGATAGAGGTTATTCTTCTGTCCTGGTCCTATTAGATCTATCAGCGGCTTTTGATACCATCGACCATGGTATCTTACTGCGTCGTCTTGAGGGGCTGGGAGTGGGAGGCACCGTTCTGCGTTGGTTCTCCTCCTACCTCTCGGACCGTTCGCAGACGGTGTTGGCAGGAGGGCAGAGGTCAAGCCTTAGGCCTCTTAATTGTGGAGTGCCTCAGGGTTCGGTGCTCTCGCCCCTCCTGTTCAACATCTATATGAAGCCGCTGGGAGAGATCATCCGTAGCTTCGGGGTGAAATATCATCAATATGCTGATGATACCCAGCTATTCATCTCCACCCCGAACCAACCCAGTGATGCCCTTGATGTGATGTCCCGTTGTCTGGAAGCGGTACAGATTTGGATGGGAGAAAACAGGCTTCGACTCAACCCGGCCAAGACTGAGTGGCTGTACATACCGTCATCTCGTTTAGTCCAAGAGGTTCCATCTCTGACTATAGGAGGAGAGATGTTACCTCCCATTGATAAAGCACGCAATCTGGGCGTCCTCCTAGATTCACGACTCAGTTTTGAAGATCACATTGGAACCGTGGCTAGGGGGGCATTTGCCCAGATTCGTCTTATATACCAATTGCGCCCCTTTTTGGACCGAGATGCCCTACGTACAGTCACCCACGCACTCGTTACCTCCCGTATTGATTACTGTAATGCTCTCTACATGGGGCTGCCCTTGAAGACCACCCGGAGGCTTCAGCTGGTGCAGAATGCAGCTGCACGGGTTGTGATGGGAGCTTCCCGATACTCCCATATTACACCCCTCCTGCGTGAGCTGCATTGGCTACCAGTTGCCCTCCGGGTGAGATTTAAGGTGCTGGTACTTACCTTTAAAGCCCTACATGGCTTAGGTCTGGGATACTTGCAGGACCATCTGCTGCCGGGAACAAATTCCCATCGTCCAGTACGCTCACACAGAGAAGGCCTCCTCAGGGTACCGTCAGCTAGGCAATGTCGGCTGGCGACCCCCAGGGGGAGGGCCTTCTCTGTGGGAGCACCAACCCTATGGAATCAGCTCCCCCCTGAGCTTCGGATAGCCCAAAACCTCCAATCCTTTCGCCGCGGCCTCAAAACACACCTGTTCCACCAAGCTGACCTAGACTGACAGGCATTTTAATTAATTTATATTTAGTATTTTTAATTCATTTTAAAATTCTCTAATTTTTTATTGCACTGATGTTCTCAATTTTCATTTTATCTTGATTTATGTACTTATTATATGTTTTATTGTGAGCCGCCCTGAGTCCTTCAGGAGATAGGGCGGGATATAAATCCCATCAATAAATAAATAAATAAATATATATTAACTTCTTCAATCTAGATCCATTATTGCACCATCAAATGTTTCCTCTCTTCTTCCAGTAGTACCAGTTTTCCCCCACTAGGCAAATACAATACTTATTGTTATTAGTAAATATACAATTGAATATCAACATCTGTGTTACATTTTTTTCATAATATCAATAATATCAGTTTTAGATTACTTTTCTAACCAATACATATCTTAATTGCATTTGCACTTAATATCCGTATGTTCAATCAGTATCCTGTTTTCGCTTTTTTTAAATTTTAAATTCACATCAGTGTTCAAAATGTCTCTACTGTTTATAATTTCAAAGTAAGTTATATTTGGGTAACCAAAAGCTTTCCTGTTTCCCTTCTTATACCAAAATCTAATATTCTAGTTACAAATTTTATCTTTCTAGGTATGATAGTACTTCTATTTCTAACAATTATCTATTCTCCACCATGTTCAAACATCTAGTTAATAATATAATATCCCATCTAATGCATCAAAACTTCTATTTTCTTCAGTCTTATTCTAGCTTTCTTCCTTTGCCAACTAAGTTTGCAAATCAGTGCATTTGAATCAAGTAATTTTTTTCTCTTTTTTGTGTATATTGTTTGGAATAAGAAAGACTATTTGGTTGAAGTATTTTTGAAGAACAAACCCATTGATATTCATTAAACAGCCTCCCTCCTTCTCCAATTCCCCACAGTTCTCCTAACAGCTCTTCCATTCAATCAAATATGTCCTGAATTCTGCTGCTACATCAAAACCGGAAGCCAAAGGAAAGAATGTCTCAATTTGCTTTCCTTTTATTTTGTTCCTCTCATATAGAGCATTTTCTTCCTCTTTTGATTCTATCGATTGAGGTGATGCTGCTAATATTGCAGCTGAAGTGACACTTTTTTTGGTATCTAGATCAGCAGTCCTCAACCTTTCTGGCTTCTGGAATGGTGGTGGCAGCGGGAGGGCGGAGAGGGGATACTTCCGTGCAAGTGATGGATGTGTGCACTCTTGTGTGGCCTCCACTGGCCCAACTCTGTACCATGCCGCAGTCCAGGGATGGGGAATCCTGATCTAGATGACATGTATAGATCAAAATGATTAGCTACAGTGATATTATTACAATACAAGTCACCTTATTTTACCAGATTCATGAGGTCGCACAGAGTGCAGGATTTCAGTTTATGTAAGGAAAAACTAATCAGGAAGAGGGAGACAACTCAACCACCCCAATCTAGGAGTTCCTTTCGGGCAGCAGTCCCCAACCTTTCTGGGTCTGCAGACCGGCGGTAGTAGTGGTGGCGGGAGGGGGAGAGGGGATGGTTTTGCATGCTTGCACGCTGCTTTCATGGCCCATTTCCCATACCAGGCCATGTCCCTTGGGGTTGGGGACCCCTGGTTTAGGGAATATTTTTGGCATATTCATATCTATATCAGATTTAGTTAATTGGACTGTTAGTGGTTAATATGTAATAAATGAGACTAAATTGTGGCATGCTAGTTCTGCAAAATTGCCTTGATCCTTTTTCTAATGCTAAATTTATGAGGCTTTTTTCATTTTTTACGTTAGAAGATAAATATTGTTGTATATTGGCATCCACTGGCAATATATAAAATGGCAAAGTGTATTCATAACTTGATTTGAACTAGTTTCAGAAATTATTAGAAGCTGCTGTTAATATACCTGGTATGAAACATCTATTTCTGCTTCATTGACTATGCTAAAGCATTTGATTGTGTGGATCACAACAAACTGGCAAGTTCTTAAAGAGATGGGAGTACCAGACCATCTTATTTGTCTCTTGAGAAACCTATATGCGGGTCAAGAAGCAACAGTGAGAACTGGACACGGAACCACTGATCGGTTCAAAATTGGGAAAGGAGTCCGGCAAGGCTGTATACTGTCGCCCTGCCTGTTTAACTTATATGCAGAGCACATCATGAGAAAGGCACGGCTAGATGAATCAAAAGTTGGAATTAAGATTGCCGGGAGAAATATCAACAACCTAAGATATGCAAATGATACCACTCTAATGGCAGAAAGTGAAGAAGAACTAAAGAGCCTCTTGTTGCGGGTGAAGAAGTAGAGTGCAAAAGTTGGGTTGAAACTAAACATTAAGAAAACCAAGATCATGGCATCCGGCCCTCTCAATTCCTGGCAAATAGATGGGGAAGAAATGGAGGTAGTGACAGATTTTATTTTCCTGGGCTCCAAGATCACTGCAGATGGGGACTGAAGCCAAGAAATTAAAAGACGCTTGCTCCTTGGGAGGAAAGCCATGGCAAACCTAGAGAGTACACTAAAAAGCAGAGACATCACCCTGTCAACAAAAGTGCATATAGTCAAGGCTATGGTATTCCCATTTGCAATGTATGGCTGTGAAATTTGGACCATAAGAAAGGCTGAGCGCCAAAGAATTGAAGCCTTTGAACTATGGTGCTGGAGAAGACTCCTGCGAGTCCCTTGGACTGCAAGGCGATCAAACCGATCAGTCCTAGAGGAGATCAACCCTGACTGCTCTTTAGAAAGCCAGATCCTGAAGTTGAAACTCAAATACTTTGGCCACCTAATGAGAAGGAAGGACTCACTGGAGAAGAGCCTAATGCTGGAAAAGATTGAGGGCAAAAGAAAAAGGGGACGACAGAGAATGAGGTGGCTGGATGGAGTCACTGAAACAGTAGGCGTGAGCCTAAATGGTGGAGAAGATGGTGGAGGACAGGAAGGCCTGGAGGAACGTTGTCCATGGGGTCGCGATGGGTTAGACATGACTTCGCAGCTAACAACAACACAGTCTATGCAATTGCAGCAGAAATAGAAAATGAATCAAGAATGGGCAAATAATCCATAATTATTGTGTTTATATGCAAATGTCTGCATCATATTATTGTGTACATACAGCCATTGCTTTGCTAATATTTAGGGTATTAACCCAGTGATCTGAAGATTAATTTCCTTGCCTTTTTTGATTAACATGTTAATTCAAATATTCCATAACTTATAACTTTAACGTGTTTTATAGGCTCTTTTTGAATTCAAATTTGAATTTCTCCGAGCGGTATGTAATCATGAACACTACATTCCTTTAAATCTTCCTATGCCATTTGGAACAGGCAGGATTCAGAGATATCAAGGTAAATTTATATTTGATACAGTTTAATTGAGATTCCTAGAACAGTTAAATTACTTTTAAAAATTCTTCATATTCTAAGAAATATATTTTGGAATTTTGTACTCTAAATAATAAATTCTTTGTGCTTCAATTCTGTATGTAATAAATGGTAAAGTAAAAATACATAGATAATTTAATATGTAATTCAGTTTCTTATTTTCTTTGTTAGGCATGAGGGGAGTGAACAACAACATGCTAGTTTTTGTCTATTTTTGCTTCTTTCTTTCTTTGAATTAGCTTTCTTTACAGTGGAGTCATATGATATTGCTGGAGGTAGGTGTGAAGTGTGTTTCCCAATCATAAACTTTAATTTTAGAAATGATAGTAATGTGTACAGAAAAGCAAATGCAGGAATTTCGTGTTTGAGTCATGCTAGAGTTTATAAACATTTAAAACATGACATATCAGCCTTCACTGGAAACAGAATGAAAATGCATAATTATATCACAATAAACTGAAAAAAATAAAATGCAGGATGCTCTTTACTATAGCATTTGCTAGAGAACCTAAAGATCAGGGATAGTACAAGGTGTGCTCAAAAAAGTCAGCACGACAGCCACAATGCTGTAATTGAAGTTCCACTCATTTTTTACAAGTTTCACACATGCGACCATATCCCATGGACTCCCCAGCTAGTAATTGCAGTTCTACTTTTTTATTTCATTTGATTCTGATAGAGCTGGTTCTGGAGAAGCGCACAAATAATTCTTTGTGATCCAATGTGCTTCAGGCCTGTGTATGTTAACAGTATCTTGTGCTGCATTGGGAAATTTTCATTTTTAATTTTTTTAAAAATTTTAATCTTATATTTAACTTTTGTATGTAATGCTTTTATTGCCCTGTACACCGCCCTGAGTCCTTCGGGAGAAGGGCGGTATAGAAATTCAATTAATAAATAAATAATAAATAAATAAGTAGCCTTAAAATATTTGTTTTTTTTTAATTTCCACTTTGGCACCACCTGATTCCAGACCAGTTCTGAAAAGACATTCAGACTTCAGCTATTTGTAAGAAAATATATCTGTGGACACCTAGCTTTTGGGGATTCTTATATTCCTGGTTTATAATATATGCAAGTGGTGTAACTGGCACACAATGCCAAGTTGAGGAAAGGGCCTCCTAGCCACAGCTATCACCTGCTGTTTGAGCAGGAGCCCCATGTCCAGGAGAACACCTCCAGATTATGCTCTGGGTCTGTCTAGGGCAGGGGTAGGCAACCTTGGCTCTTGTATGACTCATGGGCATAGCTGGCTCAGGAATTCTGGGAGTTGAAGTCCATGAGTCGTACAAGAGCCGAGTTTGCCTACCCCTGGTCTAGGGTAATGCAACCCCATTCAGGACCAAAGGTGATAAACTCCCAGATGCAGTGACCCATCCACAGACAATCCCTCTTACGAAGATTCACTTACAGCCATCTAATCTTACCAGGGTTCATACAAAGCTTGTTATTTATCCAGCTTTCTGTTTTTCTAACATTATGTCATTTTTTAAATGGGCTGTGTGTGTATGTGTCTAAGTGTCTGTGTTTGTATGCATTGATGAATTTATTATGATGATTTTTCAGTCTTCTTTTATACCCATTCAGCCTTTCTGGATTCATCTAAGAGGAAGACCAGCATAGAAATAAAATAAAAATGTGTGATGCTTGATTTCAGATCTTCAGCTAGACTACTCCTTATCGGATGACTTCTGCAAGCATCACTTTTTGGTGGGACTGCTTCTCAGAGAGGTGGGAAATGCACTGCAAGAATTCAGAGAGATACGACAAATTGCAATTGGAGTTTTAAAGAATCTAATGATAAAGCATTCTTTTGATGACAGATATGCTTTAAGGGTAAGCAGATTGCCAGAATGTTTACTATGTAAAGTTAATTATTAACATAGTTATGTACAGAAGATTCTAATTACATTGAGAATTCAGAGAAATTTTTAGAGATACTCTAATTCCAGGGCTCACATACTGTTGTGCTCTAATGGTAAAGATGTTCTAGGCACTATTGGCTTCTCCGCTCACTGCATAAACAGTAGATCTGCGCTGCTGTGATTTAAACATTGTACTTAGTAGGAGGCTTACACCATTTCCAAACCCCTTCTTGTGCCCTTATTTAATTTTCCGTCTGGAAATGACTATTAAAAAAAATCTTTTGCCTGATATCAGTTCTTACAGGACTACATTTGCTGTCTTTTCCATTTGAAATAGAATCCCAGCTCTTAAAAATTAATTTTTCAAACTAATAAATGTTATGCTATTCAAAACCTGGAAATATTTATGGTCTCCTTATGGGGATTTTTCTAAACCTGTAACATCTTGATTTGGATAGGATTATTCTACTGCTTTTCCTGAGGCCAGTGAATAATTAGCAACTCTTTTTCTCACTTCTGGAAAATGCTATCAATCATCACTCCAAGTTATTTGAACTTCACAGATGTTAGGAATTGGAAATATGTTGACCTCTTAAAGCATTTAATCGGATAGGCTACTGGTATCAAGGAATATAGAGAGAGATAAATATCCATGAATCTAATTTAAAATCCTTCTCTGGTAATTATGCATTAATGTAGACTTTCAGTGTTAAACGTCAAACCCCTGATGGTTATAATTAAATGAACAACTTAAAACTGGAAGACATCTGATGAAATTTGTGGACATTTAATGTATTTTTATTTTGGTTTAATAACGAACTTAAATATTCTTTTACAGAGTCATCAAGCAAGGATAGCGACCTTGTATCTGCCAATATTTGGTCTACTGATAGAAAATGTCCATCGAATTGATGTCAAGGATATTTCACCCTTCCCTGTCAATGCTCCTAGCAGTGTAAGCATATTTTTCTATAAAACTGTCATAAATCTCAGTGTATAAATATCTCTTTAATATAAAAATTAAACATATCAAAGGATGAAAAAATATTTTGCATCTTTTTAACAGAATGCAAAGGATGAATCACTTAATTTACCAACTGCAAATCCATTGATGACTCCACAAAAATCTGTGAATGCTCTTGACAGCAGCCTCCAGAAAGATTTGTTTGGTGCTATATCAGGCATTGGTAACCATATACAGAATTTAGTGATTTGCATCATACATGCTTATGAGAAATAAAATCAATATTTATAATGACTGAAGTTGGGATGTGACATCTTTATTGCTGTAAAGCTTTTGACTAGGGCCACATTTGGCTCTTTACAGGACTAAAACGGGACATACAACTATTTGATTTCAAGTCCTAAAATAAATATGAGGTAATAACTTCCATAACTGAAAATGGAGCCATGTCATTATGAGGTTCTATTTCTCCCAGTGATAATCGCAATGTTATTCATTTTTAAACCTTAGTACTAAATACAACCCTGATACTCACCTCACCTCCATTTCAACATACATAGACGTAGGCATAGGGCAACCTTTTATCCCTGACATGGTGCACGATTGAGGGAAATGTTAAGTCAAGTAAATCTTGTGGGATGAGGTAAAAATAAGTTAAGCTTTCCAATAAAAGTGGGTACTGCCAGACTGGATACAGGAAATAGTAGAAAATACATCACAGTGATAAAATTTGTTTTTGGGTTCTCTATTTGTCTAGAATATTTTTCTTTATCAGTTGAGACTGTAACACATCCCTTTTGTGTATATTTCATTATTCAGCATCCCCATATACTTGTTCCACTCCTAATGTTAATTATGTGAGGAATGCAGATTCTAGAGGCTCTCTTATAAGTACAGACTCTGGAAACAGCCTCCCAGAAAAGCATGGTGAAAAGAACAATTCACTAGACAAGGTATGAACTTTTAATGTATTTGTATGTATTAATAAAATATACAGCATCTTATTCTGTTATAAATGTCAGGACAGTCAACCTTTCATACAGACAAGCATTTGTCACAGAATTGGGAAGTCAGGAGGGATGGCTGAGCTGCCCTGTACATTGATTATGTTGACTTCTGACTGATAGGTCTGTTGTTAACTCAGCTGCTGTTTCTATGTATGTTGGATTTCCCCCCCACTTTACATTTTCTTTTAACCTTGTTAGATGTCCAAAGTCACTCTGTGAGTGAGATGGGCAGTATCTAAATTTAATAAATAAAGTCATTGTTGTTGTTTTTTATTAAAAAGTTTTGTAAAAATTACAATATAATCCCCAAAACCAAAGCACCCAAACCTCCCCTCCCTCCCCCACTTCCCAAAGCTGAACACAGGGTTACAGATATAATAATCATAATCTAACTAACATTAACCAACTATATAAATAACCAAGTTCATAATGCGCTTTAACTCCCCTTTAACGTAAATACAAACAAAATAAAAGTGAACATAATAATAATAAAAACATAAACAAATTAATATCCAAGTTATTAAACAATACTAATACTAAAAATAATAATAATACCATATAATTAAAACTTAATAAAAATTCCGCTATAATAAACTATTAATAATAATAACAATCTAAAATTTACTCATAAGCTAAATGGAACTTTTTGGTCCCATATTTATTCTGAATATAATCTATCCATCTTCTCCAGACTGAAACGTATCTTTCTTGTGAATGATCCTTCAGATAAGCAGAAATCTTAGCCATTTCTGCTAAATTTGACACTTTAAACGTCCATTCTTCTATAGTAGGCAAACTATCCTTCTTCCAATATTGCCCTACCAATAACCTTGCAGCTGTTATCAAGTTCAACATCAAGTTAGTTTCTTTAGTATCACAATCTATAATAACACCCAATAAAAATAGTTGTGGGGTAAACTTTATCTTTCTCTTAAAAATCTTTTGAATGTTCCACCAAATTTTAATCCAAAAAGCTTTTATATTTCTACAAGTCCACCAGATATGAAAATAAGTGGCATCCAAACTGCCACATCTCCAACGTTTGGTCTGTAAATTAGGATACATACAAGACAACATTTTAGGATCCAAATGCCATCTATAAAACATTTTATAAAAATTTTCTCTTAAATTTTGGGCCTGGGTAAATTTTACATTTCTAACCCAAATTACCTCCCATATATCCAATGGGATTGGTTCTTGAATATTTTGAGCCCACTTTACCATACAATCTTTAACTAATTCCATTTCCGAATCCAATTCTATTAAAGCATTGTAAATTCTCTTTATATGCGCTCGATTTTGATTTTTGATCTGTTTTAACAAATTTTCGTCCAGTAGTGTAATGCCAACCTTCTGATCTAACTTCCACCTAGCTTGCAATTGAGTATACTGGAACCAGGACTGTACAATATTTTCTTGTTTTAACTCAACTAACGACTTTAATTGCCAATCATTCCCTACCAATCTAAGTAATTCCTTATAAGAAATCATATCCAAACTCACACCCATAGATACACCCTCTATCGCGTGTCCAGGAATCCCCCAAATTCTTAAAAAATGAGATTTTAAAGCCTTGTCAACTTTTTTGTCATAAATTAAATATGCATGCCACCCATATAATAAGTCCCATCCCTCAAGTTAAAGTGTTCTTTTATTTGTTAAATTAAGCCAATCACTAACCAATGTTAAAACTACCGCATCATAATATAATTTCAAGTTAGGCACCTTAAGTCCTCCTCTTTCCCGTGCGTCTTGTAGAATTTTAAGTTTAACTCTTGGTTTTTTCCCCGCCCAGATAAATTTATTAATACCCTTCTGCCATTCATCCAGATTAGCATCTTTTTTCAATATAGGTATCATTTGAAACAAAAAGAGAAACTTTGGTAAAACATTCATTTTAACAGCTGCAATTTTCCCCAGCAAAGATAATTGTAGTTTTTTCCAATTATTTAAATCCTTTTGTACTTTTAGCCATAATGTCTCATAATTATTCTTATATAATTTCACATTAGAGGCTGTAATATATACTCCCAAATATTTAACCTTTTTCACTATAACATAACCTGTCAATTTTACTAACATTTCCTTTTCATTCATGGTCATATTTTTAGATAATATTTTAGTCTTATTTACCTTATTTACCTTAAAACCAGAAACTTTCCCATATTGAGTTATAATATCCATCAAGTCTATAACCGATTGAATCGGTTGAGATAATGTAACAACCAAGTCATCTGCAAAGGCTCTTAACCTATAATCATTCTGTTTTATTTTTATTCCCTTAATTATAGTTCATTCACGAATTTTAATCAATAAAATCTCCAATGTTAAAACAAACAACAATGGTGATAGGGGACATCCCTGTCTTGTGCCTTTTTCAATTTTAAATGCCTCTGTTAATCCCCCATTAATTATAATTTGTGCCGATTGTTGTTGATATATAGCCCTAAGAGAATGTAAAAATTTATCCCCAAAATTCATTTTATCAACAACTTTTAATAAAAATTGCCAATTCAACTGAATAAAGTCATTGTTGAGTTGGGGTGGCCATTTAGATTGAAATAATTAAATAAATTGTTTCTGCCAAGGAGAAAGGCTGTTTTCATTTCTGTCATAAATAAGATGCTGTGTATGCTACAGTTACAGTCTTATACAAAGTAATTTTTAGTGGGAAAAATATCACATTTACAATATATTGCAGCCAATCCCTTTAGTTTGTGTGTGTGGCATATTTATGTCTTAATTCTAAAAACCTTGCAAGAGGAACAATATGTTTAAAAAGTGTCAGCATAGTATTTTACCTTTTAAATAAAACATTTATTAAGTCTTCAGTGGCACAAATCTAGTGATTAAATATTACAGATTGATTGCCTAAGCATAATTTGGTTGATACAATACAATATACATTTATCCCTTAATTGGCATTTTACTTTTAGCATTAGGACTTAATTCTTTAATTCTTATACACTAACAAAACAATGGTTTAATCAATTTTCTCCTTGACCTGCCTTGTGGCAGAGGGAAAAACCGCTCAGGAGGCATTCTTCATCTGCAGTGTATAAAAGTGGAATAGAAGAGCGCTATTTATCATCCAAGAAAAAACGAGTCACAGTGGATTTTTCAGTGCTGACAACTCTGTCCTTACCAGAGAGAAATTGTCATGCAACTCTTCCATTACAAGTAGAATTTATTTTTTTGTGCCTGGTTGGATGGTTGTTTCTTTGACTGTAAGAGTGCAGTGAGTTCTGACAATTTTGCTAAACCACTGAAGCAGATTTTTAAAGGAGAAAATAGCTCAAATAATCATTAGACGACACTATATGTATATGGAAATGTAAATAAAACAAAATCATATAGGGAAATGTAAATAAAACAAAATCATATTTTTAAAATATCTTTTTAAGACTGCTTCTAGGAAATGGTAAAATTGTCATTAAAACTATTCCCTTCTTGCTAATGGATGAATTTCTAATGTGAAACAATTGACTGTAGTATTAAGATTTTCAAACTTTTAAAATGTTTTTTCATTTAATACATTTTCAGAGTGGTAGTTAGCTTTACTAATTGACCTCCTTGATGTTGATATGTTTTTTTTACTTACCTGTTAAGTTAAATTTCTCCAGTTAGTGCAAGATAGAGGACAGAGATTTCTTCCAGCACCAAATATTGTAGGAAGCTATCACAGCATAGAGGAATGAAACTGTGTGGTTAGCTCAGAAGCATAATTTCATCCTCGAGATAAAAAGAAAAAATAATGTATTTGTTTAAACATAATGAGAATTTTCCCCAATCCACTGGACATTCTGGACAGCATACAATATCAACAAAAATAATAAGAATAAGTATATCGGAACAGTGACAGAGTAAAAACAATAATCACTGAAGAAAAAAATAATCCCCAAATAAATCCAAATTCATGAAGGGAGACAAATGAAGGATTGAAAAACTTTGTTCTAAATATATTAATTGAAAGGTATATATGCTTGAGCTGAATTTTGTAAATCTTACTTCTTACGTTTGTGAATAATGATGGTGGATTCTTTCTGTTCTTCATCATGTTTTGCTGTGCTTTGTTTATGATGTCTAATTCCATCCTGCACTGACTGGTATTCTGCTTTTGCAACTGAAATATGCAATTCAAAATTAACAGCTCATCATAGTTTATCTCACACATGAAATACGTAAACACTGAGTTATAGCACTATCTATAGATTACGGGTAGGGAATTGTTAGACTTTGGATTAAATTGACTGTCAATGCTGCTAACATCAGGTGTTATTGCTTTGACAACAGATGGCAATGCATTCATTTTTTTCTTTCGCCTTTAGAGTTGATTGATGCTGGGAGGGGGGAATGTGGATGAGAGTCCAGTGAGTCATAACAACAATTTCAAGGCATGGGAATTCAAGTTTGCTGAGCCCAGATTTGATAATGATTTGGTGGGCTGGAGAGCTGTGGAGAGAGCCCACGTTTCAAGCTAATTGGGGAATGTGATTTATAACTGTTAGTTGGAGGAGGGAATAGTGCTTTGTTACTTTGTGCCAAGGGGAGGGGAATTCAGTTTTTAGCTTCAACTATGTAGTGCCAACTTCATGCTTCTTGAATAAAAAAATCTTTAAGGTAAACAATGCCTCGAAGTTCTTTTGAAGCATTTCATCTGTCGGAACCATGACATTGGCACTCATCCTCTTTAGATACATCAGTCCCTCCTTGCATGTCTTGATTCTTTGAGATAGAGAAAATGCTGAAAGACAAGCAGATACACAGAAAAAGAGGTGTGGCAAAGGTGTAGAGAAAAAGAAATAGAGGGAATTAAAAATGTTTTCTGGAAAGGGGTCAGGCTGTTTCTCAGCTCTACAGGATTGTGGAGAAAGAAAAATTGCTTTAACAAATAAATAAAATAAATAAAAAAGTAATATTACAAATCTGAAATTTTATATGAAAGAACACCCAAAGACTGGATGATAGATGGATGGTTCTCAGTCTTGCAAATATAGGAAAATGACCCAGAAAAGCTTGCTCATATTATTAAATGCAATCATATATTTATATCACTATATTTAAAGAAGTTCGATGTAGGAAACATGTAAAAAAACATAAACATCTAATAAAATAAAATTCATTTTTGTCCAGTTTTTGGTATGCTGAATTTTGTAATTATCTGTAGTGTTCTCATATGAGTGTTAGAATACAATTGTGTCTTCTTTTTGAGAAATTGGGATGCTTGCATTTATGTTTTTATGTTAATACTTAAATACCTTGTTTTTCAGAACCAGCAGGCTTGCATTTCAGGAAGTTCAGTTGTTCGTTGTGATAAACTTGATCAAGCTGAGATAAGGAGTTTACTGATGTGCTTTCTTCATGTCTTAAAAAGCATGACAGATGGTAAAGGAAACTTACATTTTTCATAGTACATTTGGAATAACCTTTTGGATAATTTTGCATTAGCTGTTTGTTTTATTCCCATTTCATTTTAAATTACACTTTATTCTAATTCCATTTTATTTATTTATTTATTTAAATTTCTATACCGCCCTATTCCCGAAGGATTGTATTTTATCAAATTCCATTTTAAATTGCTTTTATTAAATTTTAGTAACAATTTGTTGCTGGAATTTTGCACTTTGCACTTTGATATGGCCCAATCAGTAAAGACTTATCTATCTTATCTTAAATGCATTAGCTGTTTGGGGCAAGAAAGGATCCCCTCCCTTATAACTCTGCATATGCTCAGCTCTGAGTTTCTCATCTCAACATGCAGAAACACAAACACAAATGTGTTGATGTGATACTTATTTCCCTGGTACTTTTTCAACCTCATTTTTGGTACCAGTTACTTCCTGATCAATTGCAGTGCAGAATTTGAAGATTTGGAGTGACTTAATTCCTCAGCACCAAAATATCTAGATATTAGAATATCTAGATTCTAATATTAGTAGAGCATCTACTGTGTGTCTGAAAGTATGGCTCAAGTCTATTCATTTAGGATAGAAGCAGTTTGGAGCAGTTTGCTCTCCATTATTCTACTTGAATTCTCAGTGTTGCTGAGGGTAATCAAATTCAAGGATATCCATGGGACATCCAGACTATAGTCCTGAGGGTAATTTAATTTAAATTATTCTCAGGATCAAAATTAACAATTCTGACACTATTATAACTATGTTTCATACAGTTCCCAACACTACTTATATGTATTCCTACATAGTATAAAATCATTAATTCATGGATATCCCCTCTATAGTACTTTGAATAATAAGTGCTTTAGACTTGAGGTTGACAATAATATGAAGTTAAATAAATCAGTTTCTGAGTATGGGTGGTCTTGGTCAGTCAGTAATTCTGCTCAGTTTTCAGTAGCATGGCAACTCAATTTGTTTCTGGAAAAGGGTTTGAATTTGATTCTTAACTATTTGTTAAAGATATCTGTATTGTACATACATACTCATAATTTATTAGTAAGTATTTTTAAAGGAGGATTCACGTTATGTAGCAGAGTTGTAGCTTCTTTTTAGTTCCCTAAATCTAAAGATAATTGCTCTAATTACAGTTTTATTTTCTTGTACTTTGTAGATGCTCTGTTTACATATTGGAACAAGGCCTCAACATCAGAACTTATGGATTTTTTTACTATTACGGAGTAAGTTTAAGTATACTGTATAGTTACCCTATTAGGAGCACAATATAAATCTTAAATATAAAATTCAAGATAAACATTGTATTTCTTTTTTCTGCTAATTTTTGTCCAATTCTTGGAGACTACCTGGACAAGTCCCTGCAGTTTTCTTGGCAAGATTTTTTCAGAAGCAGTTTACCATTACCTCCTTCCTAGGGCTGAGAGGGAGTGACTGGCCCAAGGTTACCCAGTTAATTTTATGCCTAAGGTGGGACTAGAACTCAGTCTCTGGTTTCTAGCCTGATACCTTAACTATCATGTCAGACTGGCTCTCTAAATATTGTATATGATGTTTTAGTATCATAAACATTTCAGTTATAAAAGTACCTACATGATAAGGTAATCTCAAATTCAAGGGATAGCATATGATCTATCCCTTATCTTGTCTCTAACATTAGCACACTTTGTGAATAGTTAACCAGGACTAGGTTAACTAAATCACGATGATTTCTTCTTTGCTCTTTACTCGTTGCTATTTCCACTTTGACCTTTTATTTTGGTTTTTCCATTATGCTTCCATGATCAGTCTCCTTTAGCCTATGTCCTTCTGAAATTCAGTATGAAATTCATTTTGCTGATCCCCTTTTATTAATTTCATTTAGGCCAACACCTCTTTTTATTGTACTTTTATGTAGCTATAAAGTATCCTGAGCATTTGATTGAAAGGCAGCTTATAATATTAATATTTTAATTAATAATCACTGACTTTATTATAATTCCAGTAGTGTCTACAGGAAATCTTGCAAGATTATAAAAAGTCTTAATTCAGAAATCTAAAATAGTGACTGCATCCATTCAGCCATCCCTAAAGAATAACAATAATAAGGGAAGCTCTGATGAAGACCAAATGAAATCTATCTCATTTTTTGTATCTGATTTCTTCCATCGGCCCAGAAATAAAGCATTCTTATTATAGTATATGGCTAGCATTTAATATTTGAAGATAGCATCTATAATAATTCTTACTGTTTTCTTTGCAGAGTATGCTTGCATCAATTTCAGTACATGGGGAAGCGATACATTGCTAGGTAATGTGTATAAGTTAAGTGTGTTATTTTATTGCAACTGAATGCTTTAAAATCTTGATGATTGACTAACATCTATCATTGGGGAAAATGAATATCAAGAAAGAGGTAAGTAATTAGACTTAGTTATCTGTGACTTCTGAATGTATTTCTATTCCACGTTGACATTTTTTGATGACATAGAATTTTGTGTTAATTATTGTAGCTGTAGAGATTACAGAATATTTGGCTACAGAATATTTGGCTAAGGAAAGTAGAATATTTTAATACAGCATTTGATACCTGAATTAAATTGTTCATTCTGCTTTATGTATTTTCTTAGTTACTGTAGGAAGTCTGAGAGAATCATCATATATGTCTCCCATTCTTGACCACGGTTAAGGCTGATTGTGCTTAATTAAGTTGACTTAATTAAATAATTAAAGTTTACTTAATTAAATAATTAAATAAAATAGTAGAGCATTTTAATGTTGAAAAAGTTGCCTTCTCGGATAATTTGGAATGAACCTGTTACTTGCAGACACATCAAAAGTTGCCCAAAACAGTTAGATTGAACACCAGCTTCTTGAGCAGGGGGCACACCAGCCTTTTTCAGAAGTAATGGAAATCCCCCCTTACTCAATGGAGCCTAGATTTTCTCTCATATTCAACCTCCTACTATCTCATTGGTAGTGATCCAACTGGGAACTGGTAGAGCTGACAGTGACACTGCAGAGGGCCCACTCCACTTTCTAAGGACTTAGTTTGGATATACTGAATACAAACATGCATTGTTTTCTTTCTTTTTTCTTTTTTGTGCTCAAATACATTTAAAACAATCCTATCTGAATTTTTGCTGATTTTTTTCTTTACACAAATATTTCTTGCAAGTGTGAGGAAGAATAAAGATGCAAGAATTTACTGTTTTCTGAAGTTATTATTTGTAAATAGGCAATGGGTTTAATAAATACTGGGTCCCTTTGAATTATGTTTGTCTGCTTCATAAGCCTGTTTTTATGAAATTGCAGAAATGTCAAATTCTCAGTATCACTTCAGATTGCAGGGGTAGACCATCCAAGAAATATGTGTGCAGTATGTTTAGGTTACCCATCATTTACAGTCTAGTATTGTAAGCCATTTTGAATATTGAGATAGGTAGCATATAAATTTAATAATAAATAAATAATTTCTGGTTCCCAACACTAGAGTTTTCACCTGCACTCTTTAGTTGTAAATTCAAGATAACAGATTTGCATTCAGACTTCCTGATCTGTAAATGTTAGTGCTGATAAAGTTCGGGTTGAGGACACAATGGACTTGAATCACTGCAATTATAGCATTATCATATGGTATATTGAAATATAATGATAATTTCTGTGAATTCTAGCTAATCTTTCCCTTGATTTGTTCTTCTATTACAAAAAGGAAAATATTTATTTATTTGATTACAGTAATGGCTATTGCACAGAAAATATACTGTACAGACAGCATGTGATAATATTGAAATTAAAATTTAAAACATGCATGTTTCTGATTTTTGTGGGGTTGAAAGAAATTCACAAACAAATATTAACTCTACACATTGAAATGCACCAAAGGAATGTATTAGCAAAGAAATTGCATGCAATATTTACACACCCTGTAGTTAGGGTAACAGAGAAGTGTGTAATTCTGGTATTGGTTTTCGTTTCTTGTCAGCTCTGGTGGTGGTACACATTAGGAGGTTAGTCTGTACTGATTGCTAACTCCGATCATTTTCTTATTTCCTTCATTTGATTGCTGGCAAGTTTAACAAAATATATGGCTCTACTCCCTTCCTGCCTGGTAAGATATAGGTGTTTGCATTTTTCACGTAATTCTGCTTTAACTGCATGTGTGCTTATTAAGACCTGTTGACTTTCCTTTAACTTCTTTTCACAAATGTTTATGACCCACAATATATTTTAACTTTTACATATAAACAACCCCTTGCAATGCTTGCAAAATACTTATTTGTGCTAATCAGTACAAAACAGCTCAGGACTGACTGTTAACCTTTTTTGACTGAGCCTGGTTTTAAAGACTATGAAGACCATCCAACATTTAAAAACTTAAAAAGACCACCCAACTTTTCCAGTTAGGAATTAAATTGTATGGGCCACATTCTCTATATAGTGTGGGCCATACATAACTGCTTTGGCTGGCTAGATTTGTTCACATGGACATTAACTCAAAACACAATAATCTACTTTAAATTTGCATTCTCTAGTGGAATTTTTTGCTTGAGCTGCTTAACTAACTCTCTCCCTCTCATGCTGCAGTGCAACATGTTTAACTTTTGCTTCTGTCCAATTTCACTCATCTTGCAGGAACCAGGAGGGGTTGGGACCCATAGTTCATGATCGAAAATCTCAGACATTGCCTGTTTCCCGTAACAGAACAGGGATGATGCATGCCAGATTACAGCAGCTGAGCAGCCTGGATAACTCTCTCTCATTTAGCCACAGTAAGTTCCATGACATCATAACAGCTGAAATCTCATCTGGTACCACAACACCAGGGGCAGGTCAAAACCCACACCAGAGCATGTCATGGACTTTAGTTTTCTAGGTCAAACCAAAACATCAGTTTGCTCACTGGACAGCAGTAACACCAAATGCAAACACAATGTTAAACATGGTTGACATACATACATTTCAAAAATACTCTTTACAGATGTGAAAATTATGTATTTACATTCTGTGGTATTCACCTTGAAAGCTTTTTATTGTGTCCAATGCTGCTGGGAATTGTGTCAGTTTGCAGTTTGTCCTCTTAAAATGGGGAAATGTGCTTAGTTGATTATGTGACCATGTTTTGACATAAAGTTTAAGAGAAACCTTTTGCAGTAGTTTGAAAATACTATGAAAATGTAAAGTCCATGATTTAGTTTGGATGTGAAGAAGCACACAGTAATTGAGTGACTTTTTCTGTGTTTTCAGTGTGAGAAAAATATCAAGTTTGCTTGGAATTTCTGTAGACAATGGTAAGAAAATGAGGTTACAGTCAGATTTTGTTGAAACGGCATGAAATAATCATCTCTGGAAATAATTCAATTTTATTAGTAAGAAGAGCATTCAATAGACAATTTTTAACAATAGAAAATATCAGCTTAAAAACAGGCAGCTTGCTGAAATAACATATGCATATATACACATAGACATCCAAACACTCATATATTCCTGTCATATTCACTTTCAGGGTATACAGCACTGAGCAGAGCATTAACAACAGGAAGAAATAGTAAATAAAGAAATTAAAGCTCAGGATTTAGAAAAAGAAAAGGAGACCTTATTAAAAGTCGCTTATACCAAGACTTTTTGCTAGATTTTTCCATATCTATCTATCCTTGTAAACTATTCTCGTTTTCACTATGACCCCCATACTGCTTTTATTATTCAAACTTCTCATTAAAATTTATTAAAATTTAATTTTAGTTTTTCTAAACTAAATTTTTATTTTTAATTTTAATTAAATCTTCCGACTACAATAAAACATCAAGTCAAGATCAGGCAACTTGCTGAAATAATATATGTATGTTATAGAGACACACAAATATAAATCATATATTTCTGCCACTTCCCTTTTAGAGTGCACAGCATTGAGCAAAATACAGAAATAGAGGAAGAAATAGAAAATAAAAGAAATTAAAGGCCAGGGAGTAGAAAAAGAAAATGAAACCTAGCTAAAAATGACTTACACCCTTTGATCAATTTTTTCATATCTATCTATTCTTATCCTTGCTTTCACTTATCCCTGCTTTTATTCTTCAAACTTCTTACTGAAATTGCTTTGAGGATTTCTATCAAAATCTACCTTAGTTTTCTTCTTCCTCTCCATCCATTCATACATTTCTTTTGCAATTTGATCATTCTTTCTACATGACCAAATCATATGCATATACTCTTCGTAGTGGTCCACATTATTTCTGAGTGGAATGATATACCATAGGGCAAGCACTATAATAAATAAAGCACATTTGCTGGATCCTGTTAGATCAGAATTCCCCAACCTTTTTTTACTTTGTGGACCAGTGGGGGGGGGGGATGGATCCATGCAAGCAACAGGCAAGTGCACATACGCAACTACATTTGGGGGCGCATCCCCCACCACTTCAATAATCCAGATTCAAAAGGCTCAAAGCCCAGTAGTGGGCCATGGTCCAGGGGTTGGGAACCCCTGCATTACATGACTCTGCTTTAAGCAAGGGACTTGGAGCATGCCTACTCTGTCAGTTCTGGGAACCAGGGCTTTATAGGTGACACGCTGCTCTTGAATTGCAGCCAGAACATAACTGGGACCCAGTACAGCTCATAGAGCAGAGGTATTACAATAATGTACTGTAGAACATCTCAAACTGACCACACCACTGCATTCTGGATCACTTGGGCACAATTGGCACAAAAGATGGATCTGGGCAAAGACCTTCCTAGCCACAGCTGCCACCTGCTCCTCACAGGAGCCATGCATCTAAGAGGATTCCCTAAATTGCACAGAGAGTCAGTGGGAATATTACCACCCCATTAAAAAAGATCTATGGATCTCTATGGATGCAGGAGGCCTCAAAGCCTATAGTTATTTATTCCTGCCTTGGTTGAGATGCAGCCTCCTTATTCAGACCCTCACAACATCCAAACATTGGGAAATAAACTCAGTGGCTTCATTGAGTTGCAACAGAAGAGAATGTATGTTGCTCAGGTTTGAATTGTAGAGTCCTTGGTGCTTTCTGAGCTTGGTTATTTGCTTGTTGACATTTCATTACCCAACTAGGTAACATCATCATTGCCAACAGCAATGACTATTCTAAAAAGTCTGCAAGCAAATAACCAAGTTCAGAGTTTACTTAATTTGCTTGAGGCAGAGATATGCAACTGAATGCATCAGAATATTGTTCTACCTGATGATTTCACTGAAAGTTTCATGTGGATGTTGAAAAGGAGGGCAAGGCAGTTGAGCCTTATGGTAACCTGCAGAGAGTATTGGAAAGCATTGGAAAGGACCTGGAGGTCTTCTAGTCCAACCTCCTGCTCAAGTCTATACCATTTCAGACAAATGGTTGTCCAATCTCTTCTTAAAAACCTATGGATACATCTCTCCCTACTGTTACCAACACCAATTGGAACCAATCTCAAAAGAAGAAGAGAACTATCAAAAACATAACTAGAAACGACATAGATCTCAACTACAGGTAGCTGAACGCATAGTCTTAAAACTCATCAGACCAAAACTTGTCCCCAGTAATCAAACAAGACTATGCCTCAATCAGCTCCATAGGACTTTATGTGTGAGAAAATCCAAGCAACGTTATCCAATATATGCCTGGAATAGTCCTCACAATATCTTACGTGTTCTCTGGTTTTTCTTTGGCCAGGAGGAATTAGGTCACTTTAAACAAGACCATCAGAGGGTTTTTTTGCAGATGAAATGAGCATGGATGAATAATTATGTTTTGCTGCTTTTATTGCCACAAGATCAGCCTTAAGAAAGGCTTTTACTATGTTTAGTTGAGTTCACTCTTTGTTTTCCTGCTTGGGGCATTCTAGGGATTTCTTATGCTGCTTTGTCATGTTTCTGAAAATCAGGAGGCACTCCAGAATACATATACAGTACATAGAGTTCTTATACATGTGTTCTATTTGAAGGCCTTTGTCATATTCTAATTCCAGGCAAAGACTAAGGCCTTAGGTGAATCGTGCACCCAAATGCTCAAAAACAACCCAAATGTTCCTCTGAAACCCAACTACATCCATCAGGAACCTGGGATAGACTGATTGAATATTTTTCACAGTGTTGGCATGCTGCTGGAGAGAACTTCAAGATCCATAGGGAGTAATCAGACCATGACAGGAAACTTATAGTAACATCCACCACTTTCAGATAGTTTGCCATCAACCTGAGACAAAAACAGGTCTTGTATGTGAGCCTGCTGTGGGTCAGATTTTTGGTGATTTGCACCAAGTTGAAATTCCCCTGTGCCTTACATTTGGGAACTTCATTGTCAACCTGGCTGCTGCATCAAGCAGCTCAGGTACAGAGCTGCTATGTAGGAGGGAGTCTGGTATGATAGCAACAGTCTCATTTGATCCCGGAGCCTAACTTCACAAACAGGATTCATTTACAGTTATCTGGACAGGAATGCTCCTGGATGCTACTACTCTCTGTCACATGACAGTTACCACACTACTGCTCCTACTTCATTTCTAACAAGGGCATTCACCCTTTCATGCCCAACCAGATATCACTAATGCATGCCCTTTCACCAATGGTAAGGTTATGGATGAATGGAATTTTATTATAGACCAATCATGCATTTAACCACAGCAGCCAGAAAGTGATAGTCCCCTGACGCTCTGATGACCAGACATTGGGCCATAGCACAGGAGGCTGGAACACAGCATCTGCCCTAATCACCAAAACTGAGAGAAGATTCTTGACATCTATTTGTTATTCTTCACACACAAATATGTCATTTTCTCTTTTATTTTTATATGCATATGTTTATATTAATTGAATAAACTATGTTGTTAATCTATGCTATATTTTACTTGTTTATTTCAGTATCTTAATAAAGTATTAGTATTCTGTGGCCATTAAGTTCAAGTGCAGTAATGACTAAATAAATCTATGAATGAATTGATTTGGTCTATTGAATTTATAATATAGGATGTAAGGCAATAACTTTAACTATGTAAAAAAACAAGGTAATTCTTGATCATTAGATGTTTAGGCATGAAACCAATATCTCCCTCAGGCCAGAATTGCTCAAACCCTGTTGCAGCTCAATTGCTAATATTTCCCAAGACAATAAAACAACCCAGTCAAGGAGGCTCTATTTGTTTCAATGCTATGGCATTCCTTCCTTCTTTCATTTTATCTTTAATATAATTAAATATATTTAAATAGTTGAAGTAAATTGTTTATCTTCAGAAGCTTCTTAATAACACTAATACATTTTAATATAATAAAATTTAAAAACTTTCTTCTAAAGGTTACTGTTTCTTGTTTAAAAATTATGCTGTAAGCAGTATAGAGATTTTTGTATATAAACAAATAAATATTGAATCTTCAACTCTTATCCACTCTTCATTTTCTAGTTATATAAAAAAGAAAAGACAAGTCACAGTTTTAGAAATATCCCTATAAGCCTATTTGAGAGTTTGTCATAATTTTTGAGAACATTTTCTGATGGATATAAAACTCAAAGTAATCTAGAATTATTAATAGATATATTACTGTTTGTTGTTGTTAGTTGCAAAGTTGTGTCTGACTCATCACGACCCTATGGACAACGTTCCTCCAGGCCTTCCTGTCCTCTACCATCTTCTGGAGTCCATTTAGGCTCTCGCCTACTGCTTCAGTGACTCCATCCAGCCAACTCATTCTCTGTCATTCCCTTCTCTTGCCCTCAATTTTTCCCAGCATTAGGCTCTTCTCCACTGAGTCCTTCCTTCACATTAGGTGCCTAAAGTATTTGAGTTTCAACTTCAGGATGTGGTCTTCTAAAGAGCAGTCAGGGTTGATCTCCTCTAGGACTGACCGGTTTGATTGCCTTGCAGTCCAAGGGACTCGCAGGAGTCTTCTCCAGCACCATAGTTCAAAGGCTTCAATTCTTTGGCGCTCAGCCTTTCTTATGGTCCAACTTTTACAGCCATACATTGCAACTGGGAACACCATAGCCTTGACTGTATGTACTTTTGTTGGCAGGGTGATGTCTCTGCTTTTTAGTATGCTATCTAGGTTTGCCATGGCTTTCCTGTCCAAGAGCAAGCGTCTTTTAATTTCTTGGCTGCAGTCCCCGTCTGCGGTGATCTTGGAGCCCAGGAAAATAAAATCTGTCACTACCTCCATTTCTTCCCCATCTATTTGCCAGGAATTAAGAGGGCCAGATGCCATGATCTTGGTTTTCTTAATGTTTAGCTTCAACCCAACTTTTGCACTGTCCTCCTTCACTCGCAACAAGAGGCTCTTTAGTTTCTCTTCACTTTCTGCCATTTAGAGTGGTATCATCTGCATATCTTAGGTTGTTGATATTTCTTCCGGCAATCTTAATTCCAACTTTTGATTCATCTAGCCCTGCCTTTCTCATGATGTGCTCTGCATATAAGTAAAACAGGCAGGGTGACAGTATACAGCCTTGCCGGACTCCTTTCCCAATTTTGAACCAGTCAGTGGTTCTGTGTCCAGTTCTCACTGTTGCTTCTTGACCCACATATAGGTTTCTCAAGAAACAAATAAGATGGTCTGGTACTCCCAGTTTGTTGTGATCCACACAATCAAATGCTTTAGCATAGTCAATGAGGCAGAAGTAGATGTTTTTCTGGAACTCCCTAGCTTTCTCCATGTTGGCAATTTGATTTCTAGTCCCTCTGCCTCTTCGAAATCCTGCCTGTACTTCTGGTAGTTCTCGATCCACATACTGCTGGAGTCTAGCTTGTAGGACTTTAAGCATAACTTTAGTAGCATGTGAAATGAGTGCAATGGTGCGATGGTTTGAACATTCTTTGGCAATGCCTTTCTTTGGAATTGGAATGTAAACTGATCTTTTCCAATCCTGTGGCCACTGTTGAGTTTTCCAAATTTGCTGGCAAATTGAGTGTAGCACTTTTACTGCATCGTCTTTTAAGATTTTGAATAGCTCATCTGGAATACTGTCACCTCCACTAGCTTTGTTGTTGTTCAGCTTTCCTAAGGCCCACTTCACTTCACATTCTAGGATGTCTGGCTCAAGGTCACTGACCACCTCATCGTGGTTATCTGGGACGTTAAGCTCGTTCTTGTATAGATTTTCTGTGTAATTTTGCCACCTCTTCTTTATCTCTTCTGCCTCTGTTAGGTCCCTGCCATTTTGGTCCTTTATCATGCCCATTTTTGCATGAAATGTTCCCTTCATCTCTCCAATTTTCTTGAAGAGATCTCTAGTCCTCCCTATTCTATTGTTTTCTTCTATTTCTTTGCACTGTTCATTTAAGAAGGCATTCTTATCTCTTCTAGCTATTCTTTGGAATTCTGCATTCAATTGGGTGTATCTTTCTTTTTCTCCCTTGCCTTTCGTTTCCCTCCTGTCCTCAGCTATTTGCAAAGTTTCCTCAGACAGCCATTTTGCTTTCTTGCATTTCTTTTTCTTTGGGATGGTTTTAGTTGCTACCTCTTGTACAATGTTGAGAACCTCTGTCCATAGTTCTTCAGGCACCCTGTCTATCAGATCTAATTCCTTAAATCTTATTTGTCACCTCTACTGTATATTCGTCAGGGATATGATTTAGTTCATACCTGAGTGGCTTAGTGCTTTTCTTTACTTTCTTCAGTTTAAGCCTAAACTTTGCAACGAGAAGCTCATGGTCTGAGCCACAGTCAGTTGCTGGTCTTGTTTCTCCATCTTTGGCTACACAGCACATAGTGAATCTGATTTCTGTGTTGACCGTCTAGTAATGTCCATGTGTAGAGCCGTCTCTTGGGTTGTTGGAAAAGATTGTTTGCTATGACCATTGTATTCTCTTGACAAACTTCTATCAGCCTGTGCCCTGCTTCATTTTGTACTCCAAGGCCAAACTTGCCTGTTATTCCAGTTATCCTACTTTAGCATTCCAATCCCCTATGATGATAAGGACATCATTTTTTGGTGTTAGTTCTATAAGGTGCTGTAGGGCTTCATAGAACCGGTCAATTTCATCCTCTTCAGCACCGGTGGTTGGGGCATAGACTTGGACTACTGTGATATTGAATGGTTTGCCTCTGATTCGAACTGAGATCATTCTGTCATTTTGAGGATTGTATCCCAGTATTGCTTTTCCTACTTTTTTATTGACTATGAAGGCTACTCCATTTCTTCTGAGGGATTCTTGCCCGCAGTAGTATACCTGATGGTCATCTGAATTAAATTCATCCATTCCTGTCCATTTTAGTTCGCTGATTCCTAAGATGTCGATGTTCAGTCTTGTCATCCTTTTGTCCAGCTTTCCTTGATTCATGGATCTTACATTCCAGGTTCCTATGGAGAAAAAATCTTTACAGCATCGGACTTTCCTTTCACCATCAGATACATCCACAGCTGAGCGTCCTTTCAGCTTTGGCCTAGTCGCTTCATTCTTTCTGGCGCTACTAGTACTAGCCCTCTGCTCTTCCCCAGTAGTGCCTTCCAACCTGAGGGGCTCATCTTCCAGCGTCATATCTTTTTTTCCTTTTGGTACTGTCCATGGGGTTTTCATGACAAAGATACTGAAGTGGGTTGCCATTTCCTTCTCCAGTGGATCACATTTTGTCAGAACTCTCTGCTATGACCTGTCTGTCTTGGGTGGCCCTGCACGGCATAGCTCATAGCTTCATTGAATTACACAAGCCCCTTCGCCAAGACAAGGCAGTAATCCATGAAGGGGATATTACCGTTTAGGGAACTATAAATACATTGTTCCCTTTAGTATTAAATTTCTCTGGAAAATATGGAAATAAAGGTAAATGGATGCTATATGCATTATATTACATGCATTATCTTGTTAATTTTACTACCTATACCTCCAGCTCTATTATTCTGTAATATAAATACCACTTAATTGAAATAAAATTGTTCCAAATAAAAGCAACTTCAAATTTATGCAGGTTATGGCCATTCAGAAGCAGATGTTCTTCACCAATCCTTACTTGAAGCCAATATTGCCACTGAAGTGGGTCTTACAATTCTGAATACTTTATCTTTGTTCACAGTGGCATTTAAGGTATGTTTTAGATATGTACAACTGTGTACTAATTTTCCCCTAAAAAATTAAAAACAGTATTTTATAGCTAGAAATATTTCTGCTCCAGAACTTTCTTTTACAGTTGTGTTTAGGCTTCCTTGCTGGTATTCCTAAAGGTTCTGTTTCTGTATTATACCATGTAATATTTTAAAGCCTGTTCTACTCCCCCTCTCAAAGATCTGATAAAAATTACACTCTTAACTTAAATTTTAGCAATTAATGTATTAATCAACACTATTAATATAATAGGGACACGGTGGCTCAGTGGGTTAGGACGCTGAGCTTGTCGATCAGAAGGTCGGCAGTTTGGCGGGTCGAATCCCGAGTGCAGCAGAACAGAGTGAGTGCCTGTTACTTGTCCCAGCTTCTGCCAACATAGCAGTTCGAAAGCACGTAAAAATGCAAGTAGAAAAATAGGGACCACTACGGTGGGAAGGTAACAGTGTTCCATGTGCCTTTGGCATCCAGTCATGCCGGCTACATGACCACGGAGACGTCCTCAGACAAGCGCTGGCTCTTCAGCTTTGAAACAGAGATGAGCACCGGCCCCTAGAATTGGAAACGACTAGCACGCATGTGCAGGGGAACCTTTACCTTTTACCTTTATTAATATAATTACCACTACTAATTGCTTTGAAAAAAGTTTGCTATGTGCACTGGCACATAGTAAGTCAAATTGCTATTCAGACAGACAAATCAAAACTAATACTGGGGTACACAAAAGCTGATATACAGGTCATCCTTGACTTAGAACAATTTAACAACGATTTGAAGTAATGATAGCGATGAAAAAAGTTATTTACAACCCCCAATCTTTGCACATAGTAAGTCAAATTGCTATTCAGACAGACAAATCAAAACTAATTCTGGGGTACACAAAAGCTGATATACAGGTCATCCTTGACTTAGAACAATTTAACAACGATTTGAAGTAATGATAGCGATGAAAAAAGTTATTTACAACCCCCAATCTTTGCATTTATAACTATTGCAGCATTCCTGTGTTCCTGTGATCATAATCTGCGTGCTTTACAATGTTCTAAGTATCCTAAAATCATGTGATTGCCATTGGAAACCAGGGGGCTTCTGACAAGCAAAGTCAATGATAGAAGACAAATTCACCTAACAAATTCAGCAAAAAGGTTGCAAAATTGGGCATGACTCATTTAACAGTTGCATTGTTTAGCAACAGAAGTTCTCCCAATTTTGGTTGTAAGTCAAGGACAGTCTATATGCTTCTCTGGATCTAGTCAAAAATAAAGTTTTTGAAAATGTTACTTGATAATATATCAGTATTTTGTTAATCAGGATATTGCAAATTTGGCTTATGGTGGTAATTAAGAATTTATGAAATTGTTTTGTATGCAGATCTTTGTGAAGATAATTGATTAGCAGATCTCTATATAGATGCTTTAATGTAAATAATTCCAATTTTTAAAAAATACACATTTTAATTTTAAGAATCAGTTGCTGAAGGATGATGGTCATAATCCTCTGATGAAAAAAGTATTTGATGTATACATTTGCTTTCTACAAAAGAATCAGTCAGAAACAGCTTTAAAAAATGTTTTCAATGCTTTAAGGACATTAATTTTTAAGGTAAGTAATTTGAATTTTATTTCCTTGATAATGTGTATTATTGCTGTCTGATTTCACCTTTTATTTATTTCTCTAAATGTTAAGAATCAATTAAATGTTTTTCCTCATATCATAGATCTACATGTTAAATCAAAAGATACTTCTGTTCCAGATGTCAAGGTCTGTCTTTTAGGTGGCAGAATAACCAGACCCAGATTGTTGGGGCCAGTATGCAAATAATGTTTGTACCTTGTGAGCCGTCCAGAGACTGCTGCAAAGTTCTATGGGATGATATATAAGCCTAAATGCTAAATGCTAATTAATTTCTCTTCTGTTTAATGTTCCACATTATTTTTATTTTCTCAGCTTTAGTAAATGTGAAAGTCCATTTAGAAATATAAAACATGTTATTTTGATTAAGATTTGATTTCATTCTTGTTTTATTAAATTGGTCTTAACAGAATACATGTTTTTTTTCTGCTCTACAGTTCCCTTCTACATTTTATGAAGGGCGAGCTGATATGTGTTCTTCACTCTGCTGTGAAATTTTAAAGTGCTGCAATTCCAAACTAAGTTCAATTCGAACTGAAGCTTCACAGCTCCTTTATTTCTTAATGAAGAATAATTTTGATTATACTAAAAAGAGATCATTTGTAAGGACACATTTACAGGTTAGTATACTGTGTTGTTTCACTTGTTTCATAAGGAAAAAACAATAAACCTTTATCTTTAAATTTTTGAAGATTTTAAACTAAGTTTATCTTTACTAAAATACATACAACAAATGGAGATAATGCATACATATATACATGAAAAAAGATCATGGCATCTGGCCCTCTCAATTCCTGGCAAATAGATGGGGAAGAAATGGAGGTAGTGACAGATTTTATTTTCCTGGGCTCCAAGATCACTGCAGATGGGGACTGTAGCCAAGAAATTAAAAGACGCTTGCTCCTCGGGAGGAAAGCCATGGCAAATCTAGACAGCACACTAAAAAGCAGAGACATCACCCTGTCAACAAAAGTGCGTATAGTCAAGGCTATGGTCTTCCCAGTTGCAATGTATGGCTGTGAAAGTTGGACCATAAAAAAGGCTGAGCGCCAAAGAATTGAAGCCTTTGAACTATGGTGCTGGAGAAGACTCCTTCGAGTCCCTTGGACTGCAAGGCGATCAAACCGGTCAGTCCTAGAGGAGATCAACCCTGACTGCTCTTTAGAAGGCCAGATCCTGAAGATTGAGGGCAATAGAAGAAGGGGACGACAGAGAATGAGTTGGCTGGATGGAGTCACTGAAGCAGTAGGCGTGAGCTTAAATGGACTCCAGAAGATGGTAGAGGACAGGAAGGCCTGGAGGAACATTGTCCATAGGGTCGCGATGGGTCGGACACGACTTCGCAACTAACAACAACAATACATGAAAACACAAACTTAATCCTTAATCAAGCACTAAGTTTTATATTTACCGGTACATCATTCTTTGTAAAAATTTGGAGGAATTTTGGTAGTTAATTTGCTAACTGACATTCAGTTTGCAGAATAGATTTTATGTGGCATAGCATAGGCTACCTTACTTAATGCTTTAGTGATCATGCAATTCCTTTTTCAAGACTGCAGAGGTTTTTGGGAGAATGGAAGGGAGGCTTTGCGTTACGATATTTCATTGCAGGAAACCCAACTTTGATATTCGGCATACACCGTTTATGGTCAGATATGTCCAGGCCAGGATCTTACTTAGCTTTATTTTATGTATATTTTTAATTTCTTGCATATCATTTGGAAAATCAATTTATTTTATCCATTTTTAAATTCTGTGTTTAAATTGTAATTTCAGTAAGTAAGATTTGATATGACTTGATAACGTGGCAATGATATTTGCAAAAATAAATGTTAAATAGCAGGAAAAAATAAATGCCCTACTTTCTGGTATGAATATTTCTTTGAAAGCAATTGCTGTTGGCTGAAATTGCTTTAAAAGCAATATTTGTATGGAAAATTATGCTTGATAATTTAAATTTTACTGTATGTTTTCATGCTGAAGTTGTAAGATGAATTACAAATTCTTGAATTTTGGATATTGATGAGTAACCAAAATTGTGCTTTTGCATCTTAATAGGTTATCATTTCTGTGAGTCAGCTGATTGCAGATGTTGCTGGAATTGGAGGAACCAGATTTCAGCAGTCCCTTTCCATTATTAATAACTGTGCAAACAGTGACAAATATATTAAGGTTTGTAAAATGTGGCATGTAGAATTTGTCAATTGACATTACTCAGGTACTACCATGTAATGCCAAGGAGGTTCAAAAGTTCTTGGAACTTGCAAACTACTATTGGAAGTTTATTCCCCTTTATCCAGATGGTTGCACTTCTTCTTACTGGCTTGCTTTAGTCTAAGCTTCTTGTATTTGAGGGGAAGCAACACACTAAGACTTCTAGAAATGTAAGATTTGTTTATATCAAATACTATATATCAGTCTGAACAACAGCAGTACAGTCAGTTTTACTACATCCTAAGGGGTCCAAAACTATTTTGCATATGGAAATTCAGTCCTACTGAGAGAAATTTAGCATATTGACAAAAGTTAATCTTTGACATTTGGAACCTTAAATATCTCCAATGAGAAAATTCAAAAATAAATTTGTTCTTGTCAAGGTTCTGTTTCATCATTCTTTACATTTCACAGTCTCATCCCTTAAGTCTGGACTGAATATAGACTATTGGCTGAAATTTCAGTGGTACAAATGCCTGATTCTCTGTAACTGACAAAAGTTTGTGAACCAATTTATAACTTTACAACCCAGCATAATAGTAAATGAACTTACAACTCTGATTATTTACTGCAGGAATCTCTATAGACTGTGAAATCCACGTTAGCTAAGAAATCAAGATAGGTTTTCCATGAAGTCCCTTAAATGTATTTAGAATATATGCATGTTGCATTTCTAATACTGCAGAGTTCTGAATCATGCAAAGAGTTGTTTTCTTCAGAGTACAACTTAATACAGGCAAGTTTATTTATTTATTTATTTAATTGATTTTATATACCGCCCTATTCCCAAAGGACTCAGGGCGGTTTACAGGGCGAATTAAAACAATACAAATAATTACAATTAAAATAGAATTAAATCAAGACTAGCCCACAATTAAAACAAATTAAAATTATTTAAAGTTAAATTAAAACCCCCTCAGTCCAGGCCAGAAAGATCAAATAACCAAGTTTTCAGGTCCCGGCAAAATGAGCGAAGGTCTGGGGCAGTCCAAAGTTCCACCGGCAGTTCATTCCATAGGGCAGGCGTGCCCACAGAGAATGCTCTCCCCCTTGGAATCACCCGCCGGCATTCCCTAACCGGCGGAACCCTAAGGAGGCCCTTCCTGTGGGAGCGCACAGGACGATGGGAGGCTGATGCTGGCAGCAGGTGCTCCCTGAGATAATCTGGACCCATGCCATTTAGGGCTTTATAGGTCATCACCAGCACCTTGAATCTCACCCGGAGGGGAACTGGAAGCCAATGCAAGCCAAGTTGAATAGAGTATGGTGTGGAACCAGCATTTGCACCCAACTTCCCTCTGCTTTTCATTTATTTGCATTCAGGCAAATGCCTAAACATGACTTTATTTTTATTTTATTTTATTTTAATTCCATTTATATCCCGCCCTTCTCCGAAGACTCAGGGCGGCTTACAAGCTTAGCAGTAGCTTCTATCAGACTTCTATCTATATTGGATGTGTACATTGCAGTTTACTCATCTTTTGTGGCCCTTGTTTGTGCTCATATTATTTATATTATTTCAATTATAGCACACTACTTTTCCTTCTGATGTAAAAGACTTGACCAAACGCATCCGTACAGTCCTAATGGCTACTGCACAAATGAAAGAACATGAGAATGATCCAGAAATGCTAGTGGATCTTCAATATAGTCTGGCCAAGTCTTACGCTAGTACGCCTGAGCTCAGGAAAACCTGGTTGGATAGTATGGCAAAAATTCATGTTAAAAATGGAGATTTTTCAGAGGTAAGCCAAAAGAAAGTATCTTGAAGTGATCTCATAGTTCTGCTTCATAATTGTTTAAAAGTTTGAAGTTATTAAATCTTTTTTAAACAAGAATGTTAAAATGTGGCAAACTTCATTTCAGTTTATGAAGAAAGTTGCATTATCTATATACTTGCCTTTGAAGAACATAAAATAAACTTTTATCTACGGAAATAGTGGGTTTTTTTCTGAAATAAGTTGCTGAGCAAATAAATAGCTTAGCGCTAAACATCATTTGCCTCTTCCGTTACTTGAACCTTACAATCCCGAATTTATCATTATTGTCCTTTCTTTTCATAATCTAGGCAGCAATGTGCTATGTTCATGTAGCAGCTTTGGTGGCTGAATACCTTCTACGGAAAGGTATGCATCATTGTTATTTTTGGGCAGTAAAATATTTTAAAATATATTTAAAATAATACAGAAAGTTAGTTTATTATATTCATGGCAGCCTTTTCAAAAAACCTAGGGAATGTTATTTTTATAATTCATAGTATCCATAGGCAATGAATTGACTTCATAGTTCAGCACCCAGGTTATCATGTAGTCTAATAAATAAATCTGAAACTCTTAAGGCTACATAGAAAAAAAACAAAATAAAAATCAGTTTTTTTCTGTAAAACACACTTTTCTATTTCAGGAGTTATATAAGATGCCCTTTGAAATGTGTCAATATTAGTTTCCTATTTAGAATGAGGGTAGAAAATATTGACTGCAAGTCATCACATAGCTAAATCACTCTGCACAGCATCCTAAAGAATCTAGTGAGGAATAGTGGTTTTTGAGACATTGCCACATTTCCATATGTAAAAACCTAGGCTGTGTATTCCCTGAGAAGCCTATACAGAGAGTCCTCAACTTACGACCACAATTGAGTCCAAAATTTATGTTGTTAAGTGAGAAATTTGTTAAGTGAGTTTTGCCTCATTTTAGAACTTTTTTTGCCACATTTATTTATTTATTTATTTTAATTCCATTTATATCCCGCCCTTCTCCGAAGACTCAGGGCGGCTTACAAGCTTAGCAGTAGCCTTCATTCTATGTATATGCCTGCTTATTAGGGCTTTCATACACCCCCAAGCGGCATTATTACAAAGTCAGCTTAATTGCCCCCAACAATCTGGGTCCTCATTTTACCTACCTCGGAAGGATGGAAGGCTAAGTCAACCTTGAGCCTGGTGGGATGCGAACCTGCACTAATTGCAGGCAGCTGGTGTTACTTAAGGAGGCATTAGCCCACTGCTCCACCAAGGCTCTAAGTGAATCACCGCAGTGATTAAATTAGTAACATGGTTGTTAAGTGAATCTGGTTTCTCCACTGACTTTGCATGTCAGAAGGTTGCAAATGGGGATAAACATGTCTCCTGAACATTGCAACTGTCATAAATATGAGTCTGTTGTCAAGCACACGAATGTAAATGTAAATCAAGTGACCATGGGATGCTGCAACAGTCATAAGTGTAAAAAATGGTCATAAGTCACTATTTTCAATGCCATTGTAACTTTGAACGGTCACTAAATGACCGTTGTAAGTCGAGGACTACTTAAATATTAAAATAAGAAAATATAGATCAAAGCAAATTAGATAGCAGTTGTGGCAAAGATATGGAGAAGTGCAGATCATAAAAGTGAGCAAGAGAGGAGAAGACTGGTTTTTTATTCTCCAAAATTTGATGCTTCTCTTAACTATAACATTTACAGGAAAATAACTGAAACTGAGGCATTATTTTCAGACATGATGCAGCCATAATGCTTAAAGCCAGAGACAATTCACACACTTCTGGCTATGACAGTAACATTATAATACCGGTATTTCTGGGTGAGAGTGAACCTTAATACTGCCCACCTACCACCCACCACCCGAATTGCCTTCCATTGTTCAGTCTTAGTCTTGAAAGATCATGGACTGCTACTTAACTAGTAGGTATCTGTGTAGAATCGGCTTGAGACTCAGACACCTGTCTGATAGGTCAGTCCTTTGCCCAGATTTCCTCATTGCTGTTTTTGTTACCACGAATTAATTCCATGTTTCTGTTTTGTATTCTTCAAGAACAGCAGTCATTTGAACTGCTCATTTTTTGGAAGAAAATATTACAAATAGTTTTAGTACTCCCAATATCTGATACATACTGCTTTCTCAATATGTCATGACGCAATTATACAAAACTCACAACTGAACTATTTACCAATAGCTATCAGACTATTTTTATTCATCTGTGGGATTTACATTCTCTCTCTCTCTAATTGTTTAATATTAATTTGTGCATTTTTCTTCATGTTTTTCCTATACGTTTAGGAATGTTTAGACAAGGTTGTAGCAGCTTCAGAGTAATCACTCCAAATATAGAAGAAGAGGCCTCAATGATGGAAGATGTGGGAATGCAAGGGGTTCACTTTAATGAAGTATGCAAACTTAGTTTATAGATACAAGTTTTGGTTTTCTACATCTGACATATCTGTTTTATTACTAGCTCAAATACTGTAGAGTTGTCAAATAACATTACATTTTTAATTCATTTATTTATTACAGTTCCTAAGCTGTACATTTATTGCTGAAAACAATCATAAGTCAGGGAACTTTTTTTTTTAGAAAAATGCTTTGAAAATTAAAGAGACTCTGAGTCAGTGAAATCCTTTAAAACTCACATTTTTACAAACTATAAAACAAGCTTAAAATCCTTCACTACTAAATATAAGAAATGATGTATATTTCACAGTTGAAAGAATGAAACCACAAAGGAACCAAGCTAAGACTTCATGATTTTCTATCATGTTAATTTAATTAGCTGATTTGATAAGACTAATGCAACTTGTAAGAAATATGAAAATTTCACATTTCCATATTTTTAAAATTGCACAGTTTCAAACATCATTTGCTATATTGTATTTAATTTTTTTTAACTTAAAGCAGCTTCTGTTATATGATCTAGAAATAGTTTGTATGAATAAGTAAACATGCTACCATCAATTATTCTAGAAAAATATCTGGATTTGATCTTTCTGTAAAAAGATTTGATCTTTTTGCTTATTATTTTCAGATTATAACATTTTGCAGCGTAGGGAATAATTGCTTAGCTTAGCTGATAATTATTGCTTATACTCTGCTGAGCCCATTTTTAACTCATGAATTATCATCTTATGATAATTATATGAACTCTAGACCCTATTAAAGATATGTATATGTTCTAGGAATACTGATATGAAGTTGATGATAAACCAATACGAAAACTCACTATTACGAATGTTATCAGTTAATTTAATAGGTAATAATTATGATTCCGCCATTCTGTTTCTAAGGAAATGGAGATAAATGGAAAATTCTTTTAATTTACATTAAAGTAACAGCATTGAATGTTATGTTCTGCATTATATTGATCAAACAAAGATCAAACTGAGTTAAAAATATAAATCAAATACATTTTGAATGTTAATTGTCATTCCTGTTTGTTTCTTGAATATCGGAACAAAGTTTTATTAGAATATTTGCTGTATATTGCTATTGCTTAAATATGAGATAGATAAATTCATTAATAATGTAAAAATTGCATCTATAATTTTATTTTTCCTTCATAAAAATTGGTAAAGCTTAATTTCTATTAATGACAATTTGCTTGTCATCCTTTCTGTAACTAGGAAATATTGATGGAATTATTAGAACAATGTGCAGATGGTCTTTGGAAGGCTGAACGTTATGAACTGATTGCTGATATATTTAAACTTATAATTCCTGTTTATGAAAAACGAAGAGATTTTGAGGTATTAATTTAAATCTATAAATACTTCAAGATACTATTGAGTGATGTAGTATATTCAACTTCGTAAAAAAATAATGCCTGGTTTCTGAGAACTAGCTGACCATGGATCAGATTTGGTTATACAGGTAGTCCTCGAGAAATGATAGGCCATTAAACAACTGTTCAAAACAATGAGCATTACCGCAAAACTACACACCAACCTGTTCCAAAGTTATGCCAGACTTTGACAGAACGTGGGGATGCTGCAGTGCCATCCCCTGCATTGCTTAGGCAACGGGTTGGCTTCATAGTTGAGCACATAGTTTATCGCATAGTCTAATAAATAAATCTGAAACACTTATGTCAACAAAGAAAAAACAAAACAAAAACCAGTTCTTTACTTTCTGTAAAACACACTTTTCTATTTCATAGATGCCCTTTAAAATGGGCCAATATTGTTTTTCTGTTTAGAATGAGGATAGAAAACATGTACTACAAGTTATCACGTAGCTAAATCATGCTATACAACACTAAAGAATCTATTGAGGATCAGGTCATCCCCTGCAGAGCTTAGCCCTGCTTCCCCTGTCTCCTAGAAGCAGTCGCCCTTTGCGGCACCCCCACAATTCTTACCGAAATGCTAGCTGCTTGCAGAACTTTCTCTGCTGTTCAGCTGTCCGCCCATCAACTGTTCATGGGGACCCTGCAAAGCAAAGCTTCTCTGTGTCATAAAATATATGTGGGTATATGCCATTTTTTTGGTCATATTTATGTAGTGCATATTGGAGGTGGTGACCGTTTGCTAACTCTGGGAGTTGGAAGACCACACATCTTAAAATGCCCCAGATTGAGAAACAATGGACTAGACTTAAGTCCTAGCTGCACTCTACTTGTCCTCTGGTTGTTACTTGAGGCAGTTCATTTAACATTGTTTTGACCTCTAATGAGCAGAACTCCATTAGGGATGTAACTTGGGGGCTACTTGTACTTGAAGAGAAACAGCAGGGCTGTATATTAGACTGGGAAGTATAAACAAAAGAAGAAAAGGGGCGGGGGGAATCCTGAAAGAAGGCAATAAAAATGGCACTTGCATATTGCTATCAATCTCCCCACCCTCCAAATATGTGCATACGTAATCCTTAGCTGATGACCACAAATGAGCCCAAAATTTCCATTGCTAAGCAAGACAATTGTTATGTGAGTTTTGTCCCATTTTATGACCTTTCTTGCCACAATTGTTAAATGAATCATTGCAGTTGTAAAGTTAGCAATACAGTTGTTAAGTGAATCTGGTCTTCTCTGCTTGTTAGAAGGTGATCACATGATCCCAGGAGACTGCAGTTGTCATAAATGCATGTTAGTTGCCAAATTTTGGTTGTGAGCCTGTGGGGATGCCTCAGTGGTCATAAGTGTGAAAAATAGTCATAAGTCACTTTTTCAGGGGCGTTGTAACTTCAAATGATCACTAAACGAATGGTTGTAAGTTGAGGACTACCTGTACAAATAGTCATTGAGACTCAAACTCATATTAGGAGGTCTATCTTTTTCTATACATCTTTATAGACTTGAGGTGATTACAGTTAATTTATTCAGTTGCTATATAGTCCTGCTTAATTTAATAAATGTTGCGAATGTTGGCTTTTTCAACAGACATCACTGCTAGTAATTTAAAAAGTTAATTTAACATGAAACCCTTTTTTGTTCTATTATAAGAAAACCTGATTTTGAATTTTTAAAACTTAAGTAGATAATACATTTTATTCTATTTCTAATAACCCAAATGTATTGATGTCTTTATTTACAAAAACATTTTCCATCTATTTTTAGAAGTTAGCTCATCTCTATGATACATTGCACCGGGCATATAGCAAAGTTACCGAAGTTATGCACACAGGAAAGAGATTGCTGGGAACGTATTTCAGAGTTGCCTTTTTTGGACAGGTGAGCACTCTCTGCTGTAGCCTTTGCTACAGTACCAACTAAACACCTGAAAGAATGCAATATACAGGTAGCTCTCACTTAGCAACCACAATTGAAACTGGCAACTATATCACTAAGCGATGCAGTCACTAAATGAAACACAATATGATTGTGATGGACATCCATCACTTCTCATTCAGTCATTAAACAACTCACCCCAGTTGTTAAGCGAGACAACACATGAGAGTGACTTGCAGTTTTACTGCCAACTTCACCAGAGAGTCTGCTTGTTGGAAGCTGGTTGTGAAGTGCACAAGTGGCAATCACGTGACTGCAATATGCTGCAACGGTTGTAAATTCCTGCTGATTGTGAAGTGCCCTAATGTTCATTATGTCCTGCAGGGCCACTACAATGATCATAAACATGGTTATAAAGTTGTAAAGGACTGGTTGTAAAGTTACTTTTTCAGCACCATTGTAACTTTGAATGGTCACTAAAAATCAGGGCAGTTGTTAAGCAAAATCTACCTGTATTCTAATAGCATGCTTTTAAGATCTGTTGTGTCTCTTTCTATTTGCGTGTACTTTCAATTAATGTGTATAGAACTAACAATTGTATTCTGGAAAGGACAATCTTTTCATCAGTAAACTTTATGCTTTTTTCTTTTTTCTTTATGATTACTTTCTTAAGGCAGCGGTAAGTTTTCTAATAATATCAATATAAAATTATTAAACATATTATTTGGTGTTCTGATCTGGAGAGGTTTTTTTCTCTGTTTTATGAAAATATATAATTTCACTTGAAAAACGTCTCTGTACTTAGGCATACTCACAAATTTACCGTGATATATATATATTTTTCCTTTGCAACCAAATAAAGTAAATTGTGTATATAAATATATGTGTATGTGCACATTGGAGAAAAATGTGTCTTGGTGATAGAAATTAAATTATGACAGGACTGAAACATATAACACTCCATTTATTCTATTGTCTCTTATGACTATAGCAATACCAGTTTACAGACAGTGAAACAGATGTGGAGGTAATTACAAATATTGGTTTTTAAGTGTGCAGTGCAGTAAACATTACTGCATACAAGCTTAATCTGGTGTGGATATTGTTGTCAATTTAGTTTGCATTTTAAACATTCTATGCTGTATTCCCTGCATCATTTCATTTTCAAATACAGATATTTATTTCTGTAATTTATAAAACAATAGATCTGCTTTCTAGATGAAAACACCTGTTTCACCTTCCATGGAACCTATTCAAAATAAAGAAATAAATCATGTGTATGTGATGATCCATAGCATTTCCTAAAAATGAGACAGAATTCAGTTAAATTAACCCTTGATTTAAAATTAACTTGGGTTGTACTGCATGACATGATGAAACTTCAAAATAACACAAATATTTTAAGCATGGGCTAGTGCTTTGGCATGTGAAACAGGAGTACGAACAATATTTTGGGGAAAAATGAATGTTCCTGAAAACATTAACCTTAACATCACATATAATTACAACATTCACTACATAGCGGTATGTATTCATTTTAATGCACTCCCACTGCTTTATATTCTTCAGTATTTTTTCTCCTTCATCCTTGACATTAAAGACTGACATTGCATTAAACACTGAATATTTATATGATCAGAATTTAACTGTTCTGTGTTATCTTTTTCTAAAGGGATTCTTTGAAGATGAGGATGGAAAAGAATATATTTACAAAGAACCTAAGCTCACATCTCTTTCAGAAATTTCCCAGAGGCTACAAAAGCTCTACTCAGATAAATTTGGATCTGAAAATGTCAGGATGATCCAGGATTCTGACAAAGTAGGACTACATATTATTTTATTATGAACTGAAGAAGCTGTAACAAAATCTAAATATAGTAAACCTAATAAATAAATTGAACCATCTCTTCTGTTGCCATTGCTTAAATAAAATAAAATAAGACTTTGGTTCAATAATTGTAATAAAGCTAGGCTGAGCTTAGTAGTACTACTGAATACATCAAAGTTTTTATGTCAATTTTTCCACAAAATAGTATGTTTTTAGTTGTCATGAAAGTATTACATCAAGCCTTAAAATAATAAACTATATATTCATAACAGCATTGTATTATCTACAATTTTTTGAAGGTAAATCCTAAGGATTTGGACTCAAAATATGCTTATATTCAAGTTACGCATGTAGTTCCATATTTTGAAGAAAAGGAATTGCAGGAAAGAAAAACAGAGTTTGAAAGAAATCACAACATCCGCCGATTTATGTTTGAGATGCCTTTTACTCAGCTGGGTAAAAGACGAGGTGGAGTGGAAGAGCAGTGTAAACGACGCATCATTCTTACAGGTAGTGCAGAGAAAATGCAGCACTTGTTTCTCCTGTCACCCACCTGCCCCAAACTGAACTTATTTTCTTCCCCTCAAATTTTACAGCAATCTCTGTCTTATTAAAGGTTTGATGTGATTATGTCTTACCAACTCTCAATTCCATTTTGCAGGAAATTGGTATAGGTTTTTTTTTTCTACCAAGGATATGTAGGATTGAAACAATCATATTAACTCTACTCAGGCACTTTTATGAACATAATGAGTGTTGGAAACTAATACAGGAGATGCTGTAAACATTGTTCTACTTTTATGCTGACTTTGAACTATTTAGCTGGGCGTCCTGAAGGAAATTAGTGTCACATTCTTATAAATATGAATGTAGTTCATGTTTTATTAGGATCTTTGAGAGGCAGTGCAAACAGGGTGTAAGGATTGAGTTAATACGATGTGTTATGTAATAGCAACTACAATTAGTATCAATCCCCCAAGGCAAAAATCACCAAAGTTAGATATAATATGCTTTAAGATATCATTTTACAATTGCAAAAGTAGGTATCATTTTATGAAAATAGTATTTTATCATCCCAATACATTCACTAAAAGTTATGCTGGGATTGGTCATAGCTCTGTAGTGAGAGCATTCTGTGATAAATACAGATTACTTCTATAATGTCCTAAGCCAAGACAGTGTTATTTTGAATTTTATAGTTCAGATTTTCTCTCTCTGGAGGAGACTACCTAGGTTTCTTAAGAAGGTCTGATTCTTTAAATTAGGCATTAAAGCATCATTTGCAACAATTCTAGTGGAAAAGATTGTTTTGTGTCTTCACATTTTTAAATCCCTTTTGATTTATGGTAATATGTCAGGCATTCACATTATAAGTATGCTTGAGTCTCATCTTTTATTCATGTCCTGTCCTTTTAAACAAATGTAAGCCTACAAAGAGCTGATTTTGCTGCAGAACTTGATTTTTATTGCCTCTCAATTGCCATAAGTTCAGTTACTAATATGTCAAGGCCAGGTTATATGCTGACATGACTACTCTTGCACCATGATTATTGATTGCTTAAGTAAGATTGGATAGCTTTAGAGATGTTTCTTTCACAGCAAGAAACCAAAACATCCTAGTTTCTTAGATGACAATCTGTAAATTGCTCTCAATTTTTACTATACTTGAACCAGCTGATTAATATAAAATAAATCAATTAATGTAAAAAACACAATTCAAGAAAGTAAAAATGAAAAATTAGTGAAATGAAAATCAGTAAAATCAAGGCCTTTGAACTATGGTGCTGGAGAAGACTCCTGCAAGTCCCTTGGACTGCAAGGCGATCAAACCGGTCAGTCCTAGAGGAGATCAACCCTGACTGCTCTTTAGAAGGCCAGATCCTTAAGTTGAAACTCAAATACTTTGGCCACCTAATGAGAAGGAAGGACTCACTGGAGAAGAGCCTAATGCTGGGAAAGATTGAGGGCAATAGAAGAACGGGACGACAGAGAATGAGGTGGCTGGATGGAGTCACAGAAGCAGTAGGCGTGAGCTTAAATGGACTCCAGAAGATGGTAGAGGACAGGAAGGCCTGGAGGAACGTTGTCCATAGAGTCATGATGGGTCAGACACAACTTTGCAGCTAACAACAACAACAAAATCAAGAAAAATCAATTGATCAGGAAAAAGTACCATGAAGTACAAAGGATAAGGCATAAAGAAAAAAATACACTTTAGCAGCAGTAGAATCAAATTGTGTTTTTTTAAAGAAATGTGTATGTGTTGATAGAAGAAAGAAAAAACCAATGCAATCTAATCTAGTCCTTTTGACTCAGAGTGCTCTAAATAGATTCATCTTACAATGTGTAGACTAACATGGGAGACTTTTTTATTACTTTAGTCACAGCTATTGTGACTTTAAAGGATATAATTACATCAAAAAAATAATCTGGTGCCTAGTATATAGCTGAAACATTATAGGGGATTACATGATCAAGGGCATTTATACAGGCATCTGTATGATGGCATCATTATGTTTTTATAAGATCATTTTGACATCACCATGGCTTTTTAAATGCTTCTACCTGGAGTTTCATCATTTTGCAACTGGGATCTGAAATCTAGCAGCAGCACTTTTCATGGGAAAACGGCTAAATAAGGAGTGGATTTTTTTAAAAAAGCATCACATCATTTGTTGATAATTGCTATTCAGGGATAGGTGTATTAAGGATTTTCTGCAGAGGTGACACAAAAAGAAGCACTAATTTCCACAGTGGTGATTTTTTTTAGAATGTGCATTTTAGGCAAAATCTACTTGGTTCTAATATAAAAAGAGTTACATTAACAGTTAAAAATAGTATTTTGTTTTCAAAACTTTGTGATTGAAATTAACCACATACTTAATCATATTAATTATTTTCTGTCTCTAGTTATAAATTGTTTTCCATATGTAAAAAAGCGGATTCCCATAATGTATCAACAATACAAAGATTTAAATCCAATTGAGGTAGCCATTGATGAAATGAATAAAAAAAATGCAGAACTCCGGCAACTTTGTTCATCAACTGAAGTTGATATGATCAAACTTCAATTAAAGCTGCAGGGTAGTGTTAGTGTCCAGGTAAGTGCCATACATTTTTTATTCGGTATGTTTCCTTTATTTTTTAACCCCTAAACTATTTTCCTTCCTTTATTATTCAACTACTATTCATTATATTAAAATAATAACCTAAATTATCTTAATCTAATCTAAAAAAAGAGGAATGGATTTGATCTGGTCTACATTGAGTTACACTGTGTCTTACAGTGAGACTTCCTTTTTGTAAGTAGCCTTATTCAGATGGAACACTTCATCCTATTCTAAATCACACAAGAGTTGTATGAGGCATTGAGCAGATTCCCAGCTATGGATTGCCCCCTTCTACTACTTGTGTCTGTGTGATTGGTAATGGACAAGCAGAATTTCTGTCTAGTTAGAAAAATACTTCCAACTGTCAGTGACATTATTTATTTTTCCACAGAGTATAATATGTATCGTAGGAGATTCAGGACATTCATCTAATATTATTACAGGAGGGGAAAAAATAATAGAGCAATTTTTGTTTTAGGTTAATGCTGGCCCATTAGCATATGCAAGAGCTTTCTTGGATGATACAAGCACCAAAAGATATCCAGACAATAAAGTCAAATCATTGAAGGAAATTTTCAGGTAAACATTCTGAAAATATTTTTTTCTTGGAAATAAGATACTTGAATGCTTTCAACTTCATTTTGTTTTACTTCATTTTCATTTCAGACAATTTATTGAAACTTGTGGGCAGGCTCTAGAAGTAAATGAACGGCTTATAAAAGAAGATCAGATAGAATATCAAGAAGAAATGAAAGCTAACTATAGAGAGATGGCAAAAGAACTCTCTGAAATTATGCATGAGCAAGTATGTACTGAACTTCATTCAAGATATTCTAGATTATCCTGTGTTTAAGAAGCATATCTCCATGCCATTTATCAGAGTTTGGCTATCTTAATTTTTGTTTGCTTGGGTGTATGTATGTATCGCAGACAAAAACATAAATTATATAGTTTTAAAAAGACACTTGAACAAGAGAGGTTGTGCCTTATTTTAGTTTTTCCCTTAAAGTTGACATAAAAATAAGTTTGGCAACTTTTTTTCTCTCACACTTTTCTCAATACTGTCCTGCTAGGAAATAAACAATAGACACTAAGGTGAATTATAGTAACATTTGCAGCATAATACTCAGTAACAGTAGATTGCCATTAGTCACATTTCTGTTATCAGCTTCTTAGTAAAATTAAATCTTTTCTGCCAATACTATGTTTGTACAACATTTAAGCACATGTTCAGCAATAGCACACTGTATATGCTTGCTACTTCTTGACATGTTTCAAGTAAACATACAAGGTAATTTAAAAAACATCATTTTCCTACAGTAGGCTTAGAGTATCTCTGTAGCATGGATCAAATTGCCAACCAGTCACGTTTAGGCCACCACTTTCTTCCCCAAGTCAAGGCAGAGAATTAATTTTTTCCTGATTAGGAGATATTTGGACATGAGAACAGCTTTTTATTATTTTGCAATCTGATGATACCACTTTAAAAAATCCTTCTACTTTGTATTGTGGAGGACCATTTTCAAAGAGAGTTGGTAAAAATGTGTTATTCTTCTAAATGCCTGCAGACTCCTCCATATAAATTACCACTGCACTAGAACTGTACTATATTAACAAATATTAAATATTTGTCTTGTACTGTAAAGCAATAGTTAATTATAAGTCTAATTATTATGTGGGGAAGCATTATAGGAAGGGAGTGTTTTATGTCTGAAAAATCTGCATATATTTGTTCATGAATGTGTGAATGGGATTCAGACAATCACATTGGAGGGTGGACCTGCTACAAGGAGGGTGGACCTGCCATTACTGCTATGCAACCCCTGTGTCCTTTTCCAAAAGCAATTTAAATCCTGCTATAATTGGAGCCACTCTTAATATATCTGATCCCCAGGGCATGGTACAGACTCTGTGGGTGGTGGCTGGCTTGAATGCCAATAGTATATGAAAATCTCTCAAGCTTTCAGGAGGGAATAGAACAGGGGTGTCAAACTTGCAATGTCATGTGATGTTTTGCGACGTATTGCAATGTTTTTCCCCATTGCTGGCAATGAGGTGGGTGTGGTTTCAGCATGATGCATCTGGCCCAGGGGCCGGCAGTTTGACACCCCTGAAAAAGAGCAACCAATTTCTCATGAGATTTGCAATCTGGAAGATTTAAACCATTCAATTGTCTCTATGTAGTGCTCTTAGAGACTTCCAGTTATGAAATAATAATCTTGTATTTTAAAAAAGTTGGGAATCAACATCTGTTGAACTCTTATTGAAATATCTTACATCTTTAGCTTATTATTTTAAAGGGTGTACTCCTTTTTTGCAAAGTTTAAATATCTATTTTGCTTTCCTAAATTAAACAAATTTTCTTTGAGAAAAGTGTTATCATATTCCATAGAAACCTTAATGGGCATCTCTCTTTCTTCCTTTTCTTTTTCCCTATGCTGCTTTGAAAATGTGATCAGCTGGGATGGTAATATCTTTTAGTTTCTTTGTAGTTTTCTGTTGTCTTTTAGTTACATTTTATTTGACTTTAACTTATTAACACAAGACAAATTGCATTATCCTTGTTTATATGGCATATTCAGTTTGTTTCTAATAAATGTAGTAATTACTCATTCTCTAGCCTTAGTTTACCATACAGGTAGTGTAGGCAGTCTTCCCTAAGCAAATAACTTCAAGATACTGTACTCTACAACTCTTGACATCCCTAGCCAACAGGATCTAGGACAACTCTGCATGGCCAGCTCACCGCCACCAGCTCACCATTGCCAAGTCGCCTCTGTCAATTCATTGCCACCAAGTTGCTGCAGGACAACTTCACATGGCTAACTCAGAGGGGCAACTCATCATGGGTGGCCAGAGGAAGAGCTGGGCAAGCAAGCAGGTGGGGGAGGGTTTCCCATTTTCACACCGCTTCCGCCATCACCCCAAATTCAGGACTGAAGAGACCAGGGATGGTGGTGGCAGGTGGTGTGAAAATGAGACACCCCTGCTGCCACCACCTCCCCATCACTCATCCTGCCTGCCTCCGTCCCCGGTCTCTTCAACCCAAAGCTTGGCCGCAGTGGCGCTAGTGGCCAGGGAAGTGAAAATAAGCCATCGCCGCTCTGCACTCTGTCCATCCGCTCGTTCACCCAGCTCTTTCTTCGGTTGCCTGCAGCAAGTTATCCCCACAGCAAGTTGGCCATGTGGAGTTGTTCTGTGGCGACTTGGTGGTGTATTGGCAGAGGCAGCTTGGCAGTGGCGAGCTGGCGACAGTGAGCTGTCCATGCTGAGTTGTCCCTTTCTGTAGCCAGCATAATTACTGGTGATTGTGACTAGGAATGGTAAGAATTGCAGTCAGAGCTAACTGCAACGTATTTGATAACAAAAGCAAAAATAAGTTCTGAAAAAGTTCATTTTGTGTGCTGATTCCTTCCCCCCACTTACTTTTATTTTCACTTTTGTTTAATCATACCTTAACATACTATGCAGATGTGAATATGGTAGTTAATATTAACTGTGATTGATATAAGTACGTGAGCTTACAAAACCTGTATGACATTGCATATTTTTCAGTTATTCAAAAAAAATTGAGCAATGAAAGACTTATATTGATCCATAACTACTTTGCCACTATAGAAGTCAGCCAGTCCTCATTGCAATAATGTATATGGGATGTATAGTCCCTTTAAATAATTGGGGTGGTGTCATCAGGTAAATTATTTTGTCTTTTTTAAAATTCATAGATGGATGATATGCTGTTCTCATTTTAAAAATTACATTTATGCAAGGGATAGCCATAATTGGCTGATACCCTAACTGTTATTATTCTTTACAGTGTTTTCAGCCTGTGTGTTAAGACATCCTTTTTTTCTTTTTAAGATTACTGCTGTGGAAGAAAAGGCCAATGCAATGTCCAACTCACTACACATTTTCAATGCCATTAGTGGGACAGCAACAAGCACAACAGTTCATGGGATACCCAGCTCTTCTTCAATTGCATAACTGTTTTATACATGAAAGTACCTTGACTTTGGAACAAGAGGGTTTGGGGATAGCTTGCTAACTCAGGATAAAATCAAAAATTGTGAAAGAACTATGCAGATTCTAGTTATTGTATCAATCAGGTATAAAGAAATAAGACATCAAAAGTGCACAGATTTTATACTATGCTTGCAATATTATATGTTCTGAGAAGTATTTAGGAAAACTGATCATATAAGGATTTCATGAAGTGAACGGCACAATGTAGGCAGATTTGAAACGTGTGTAGACACAAACTTATGAGAGTGTTGCTGAAGTTATGCACATATGACCTGATTAAAGTATTAACCACTATGGACTAAATAAGCACTAAACAGAGGTGTTAAATGTAAGTAGAAGTAGCTTTTTATAATGTTAACTAACAGTTGTGTTCTATTTTGTAACTTACTGGCATTTTGGAGAGCTTATAAGCTTAACATGAATCAAGCATTTGCTTCCAATCAAAGGTGATTACACGATATTATCTTAAACAATAAATGTAAAAGTTTGTTAATACAGCTTATAAGGTCTATATAAATGTATTGTATTTTAAATATTTTTAATGTTCATGCTCACTTTCACCCTTTTACAATTGTGATGGATTCATGTTCATTCCAAGTAAATGCTCTATTTTCTTTTACATTTTATTTGTATATATATATATATATATAAAGTGCAATATGAAGTTGTATACACTTTCTGTAACATTATGCACTGTTTAAAAAAAACAACTAATTTTGCCAAAGTGATGGAATATAAAAATGGTGATAACTACTGTGGAAATGGTGATGTAATTTAAGGCTTTTGTTATGTTGCTTGAAGACATGAATAATTTTATACCGGAGAAAAGATAAAGGTTTTAATTTTATTTAACTGGAATCACTGTTCTGCTGTAATTAAACATTATGTTTAACATCTATATTTTTTAAAAAAAGTTAATTTATGTGCAATTTATTTGGATCTTTTTATTTTGCAAAACATCACTAAAATCAAGTATTACGTTATTTTAATAAATGATATTTTCATATTCTTTTTTTGGACATATTTGGTTTAGGTTTTGTGCTATTCTTAAGATTTGCAATAAATGATACTACTCTTAAGTGTAACTTGGAAATTCTGATTTTTTTATATAGTGATGTTCATAGATATTATTACTGGTACAATAGCTAGGTTTCTTGATGTTTTAGATAGTTGTTTAGTTAAATTCCTTGATGTATGTGTTAGAAACTTAATGATTTCCTCCAGCTGAATTACATCTTAGGATACTGAAGAAACTTGCTGAATATCTGATAGAACTTTATACATTTTGATCCTGGATAATGAATGAAATGCCAAATTCAAACAAAATCTTAAAACATGGGAAAAAGGAAGATCCAGCGAACTAGACCACTCAATCTGATAGGGACCTAAGAATTTCTAAAGTAGATCATAAGATAATTGACCAACATGTATTTTCAAAATAATAATTGCCAGAAAATACTAGAAGAAATCTCATCAGATTACTTAAATTTATTTTTATGAAATATTTTAACAGATTGTTTCAACAAAATATTTGGAAAAAGTACCCTATATGTTAAATGATGGTATGACAAGTGAGAATTAATTATCCCTTTAGGAATCATCAGAACTTTGTTACGTACAACATGAGCAGACAATTAAGTTTCTTTTTTCAGATGTATTCAAAAAATAAAGCTCAGAAAATATCATGGGCTACATCAGAAACAGCTAGGTCAGGAAATAAGGCAGAATTTTTCCTAACAGTTGTCAACCAATTAGTGTCCAAGTGCTGAAACTGCCTTTTCTTCTTGCCTCTTTACAGTCCTGTGTCTTATGGGCTAAAGTCAGTGGTGGGATTCAACCAGTTCACACCAGTTCTGCAAAACTGGTAGCTATTTTTTTTTGTTGCCCAGGCCCAGAATGGATTTCTGGATGGGGCATCCACACAGACAACCGGTTTTTCACATATTTGAATCCCACCACTGACTAAAATCTAATTTATATTGCAGTTTCACATGGCTAAAATCCAAGGTAAATAATAAAATGGGCATTGGGCACAATTTCTACTGTAGATGAAGGACTGATCATTTCAAACACTTTCTGAGGAAAGATGTTTGTAAGCACAAGGGGGTTGAAATAGAATTTTATATCATAGAAATATATGCAGGTGGGAATGTTAAAACGGCATTCTCTCTGTGGTTTGTAAAGGGATTTTTCCTGCATGCTTATGCCTTTTTATCCAAGTATTCCTGCCTCCAATAATTGCCTGAGAAATTTGGGGGGGGGGAACTGGGAGGAGGAATCTCTCCCTTTAGGAGAACTTAATTTTTGTTTTGCTTGGGATTGATTCCAGTTTTCCCAGGTGAAAATCCCAGTTCTTCCTGCTGCATGCCACAATTAGATTAAAAGCCCTGTTGATGCCCTACTGATCCTGCATACATGATCATCATTATATGGACAGGAATATAACAAAATGCTTTGTCAGCTATAAATACTCTGAATTGCAACAAGCAATAACAAAATACATTATGAATTTCAATTAACTGGGTTACCTGATAGTGTTGAACAGCGGATGTCCAAATATGTTGTGACGTACACAGCCTGCTTAATCTGTCCTTGTTTTATTGTTGATCCATTACTGTAGTCTTACATTTGCAGTTTCACTGACACATTTTAAGAAGGAGCACACCCTTCAAAGTGTTTCACATCTAGACAAGCAAAACTGGTTGTTGGATATTGCCTGTCCTACATCTTTAGTTTCTCTGATGCTGATTTTACGCACTAGAGGCTGTTTTCTGCTCCATTATGCAAAGGCCATCAGCTGAATGAAAAAAGGGAAGGGGTTTTTAAATTGACACTGTAATCCAGCTGAACTGATCTCTTACATGGACTGTGACAGAAACCTAAAGAGAAAAAAATACAAAATACTTAGTCATGATTTAACAATATTGGGAGTTATTGCCTATTTTATTGAGTTTGATTATACTAGGCACACCCCAAGGAAAAAAAATGGTTAATTTGTTCATAACATTTCAAAGACAATATATTTGCCAGCCTTTCCTTACTGCTCCAGCTTTTGCCTGTAATTTCAAACTACCAGCGATAAAGGTACAGGTAGTCCTCAACTTATTGCAAATTTCTGTTGCTAAGTGAGATGTTTGCTTTGCCACAGTTTACAATCTTTCTTTTCATATTTGTTAAGTGAATCATTGCAGATGTTAAATTAGTAACACAGTTAAGTGAACCTGGCTTCCCCATTGTCTTTCCTTGTCAGAAAATTACGAAAGGTGATCAGACGACCCCAGGATACTGCAACTGTCATAAATAAGAGTCAGTTGCAAAGTGTCTGAATTTTGATCACATGACCATGGGAATGCTGCAATGGTTGTGAGTGTAAAAAACGGTCATTATAACTTCAAATGGTTACTAAATGATCTGTTGTGAGTTGAGGACTACCTGTATTTTTTCCCATTAGCTAGCAATGTTGAATGAAACGAATCTGTTCAAGGCTAAGTACCAATACCTAGCCCGGTGGTTCTCACCTTTTCTTCACCATGGACACCCTTTAAATATCTTTTGTGGCCAAGGAACATGGCTATGGACCCCCAAGACTTAACTCTAAATCATAACATTTCTTCCAGGCTTTGTGGACCCTCTCCTGAGCCAATATCAAGACCGCCCAGGGTTCCACGGACCATAGGTCGGGAACCACTGACCTAGCCTATCCTTTTGCATCATCATCATCATCATCATTTATTATTATTATTATTATTATTATTATTATTATTATTATTATTATTATTATTAACAGAAAATATGAAATCACAGTTACCAATTCTTTAGCTGGTATCGATCTTTATATACATCGAGTTTTTCCCAAGAATCTCGGATTTTATACTATATGGGTGTAGTATATAGGCGGATCCAAATGGTCTGGCCTTTTATAATTGACAGATGAAAATTTTGTCAATGCAGGTATGTTCTAAATGCTGTCCAAGATTTTTTGGTATGGCACCCAATGTACCTATAACAAGTTTATTATCATGCATGGGTAATCTACAGTTGGATTCACAGTGTGAGATTGGTGGAAATTTAATAATTCAAGTCTAACTAAAGGCATGACAAAGTATCAACAATGTTGCATTGGAAGATCTGCCAGAAATTCTATTTGCTTGCAAGCAAGAGCCGGTGGGACTATAAAATAAAGCAATAGAAGATGAAGAAGCTAAAGTGATACGGGATTTTGATTCAAACAGACAAGCACCTGCCATGTGACACTCAAGACTTAACAACTGTCAATAAGGAAGACAGAAAAGTGAATATAGCAATACCTGGAGACAGCAGAAGAGAAGAGAAAGAACTGGAGAAAATCATAAACCATAAAGATCTGCAAATACTGTATAAGTAGAAGGATTATGGCAAAGGAAAGCAAAGATAGTACCAATAATGATAGGTGCCTTGGTGCAATCTCAAAGTATCTGGAGCACCACTTGAACACCATTGGCTTTAACAAAATCCTTATCAGTCAATTGCAAAAGGCAACTTCATTTGGAACAACTGACCCTGTAACAATACCTTTAACACTATCAAACAAATTATGTCTATCCCAGGTTCTTGAGAAGTAATCGATAGGATAAAAATGCCAAATCCAGTATAAATATCTGGCTGTGTGATGAACCATAATAATATTCATGTCAAAGGAATAATATACATGCTCATGTCAGAATTATTATAAATCTAGAAGCATAACTGATTTCATTCTTTGAGAGCAAAATTTGAAAAAAAATGTTACAAGAGTAATGAAATATTTTGAGTGGGGGACACTTCAACAATATCAAGAGTGTATCATGAGAAAAAAAGATATTTTTTTGTATTTTTAAAAATTATACTTGCATTAAGGAAAGGAGTAGACACTATAAAAAGAAAAAAGGCAAAAAATGGTAACTATACAGGTCCCGGGACAATGTTGCAAGACCGAATCTGGATCAGTCACCAGGACCAGACGTTTTTTCTTCTGAGCTTTCAAACTTGTGATGGAGCCCATCTTCAGGGAACTACTGGAATATATGCTTTGGGCTATTTTCTGAGTTATATTTATGCAATGCCTTCCTATTGGTTGATTCATGTCTTGATGGCGATTGGCTTTTGTTTCCTTGTGCTGCTAAGCCCTCAGCTAAGTAATTGATAAGCTGGTGGTAAATCAGCACTCCTGTTAACTGACAAGGGGCCCATTTTCCAGGTTTCAATCATTTCCCTGCATGGCCAACCACCTAGCTGCGAAATTGAATGTCTTTGTTCATTGCAATGTGAGGCTACCAATGTGAGGCTACCACCCGATTGCAAGAACACAAGTGAGTGGTCAGATAAGAAGACCTGAACTCATTGGTAGCCTCACATTGTAATGCCCATATTCCAGTAGAGAGAAATTTCCTGAAGGTGGACTCTATCACAAATCTAAAAGCTCAAAAAAAATAAATCTCAGGTCCTGGCGACTGACCCAGATTCAATCTTGCAAAAAATAGTAAAGTCAGGCATAAAATGGATGAACAAAATTTACATGTACCATAGAATTAGGCTATATTTTCATGTTTCTTTAATTAGTTTAACCAAAACATGACAATTTTATCATGACAAATTATTTTTGAAGTGGAGTTAAATAGAAATATCAACAGCAATAGTACAGTGTAAATCATAAAATGATTAAATGCTGTGCTTCAATGATTAGATGGCCTAGACATTAGTATTTGAACACAGACATTTTTAACATTACTATTTTATTGTGTTTTACAAATCTAGGTGAAATGTTAATATATATTGCTAGCCCATATATGATATGCCATATGCTAAATAAATAAAAAATGAAACTTATAGTAATTCTAGCCTAGCAATAAAAACTGTATATTAAAAAAACCTTAAATTTTAGATGGTACAAGCTCATATTTAGATTTTAAGGCAAAAATGGTTTTTAAGTTGAATTAAACTCTGTGTCAGATTTACCTTTGAAATATAAAGTTTTGGACATGGAGGCAAACACCCAGAGTTTAATTAGCCCTTTTTGCAGGAAAAAAATTGTCCATATTGTTTTATTGGAAGCATAGAGTATTAAAGCAATAGACATGTATAATTCAATATATTTGTAAGGTTTCGTCATTTTTAACTAAAAATAGATTGGAAAAATAACTCAGATTTTAACATTTGTTTTAGCTTCTTTTTTTATCTGATGTCTTTATTTTCTTCAGAATTGGAAACAAGTTGAGGTAAACATTTAACAGTTATATAAGAATTAAAAGGAACAAGTAATTATATATTTATTAGGCCTACTTTTTAGAATGTAGGTAAGTAGAACTCAATTATTTCTTGGAATTTGCCCATCATCTTGCTCTATAACCTTTGCTTTAATAGTAATGATTCATATTTGGTGTTTTCATTTTCAGTAATTAGAGATTTTTTAAACTTTTACGCAGATCTTTAAGCCTTTTCTTAGAATTTTGCCTGAACTGGAAATCTAAATTTAGGTTGAATTTAATCCTATGTATAGGCTTGTGGAATTGTACGATGATGATGATGTCTCATTGAAATGTCTTGCTTTTTTAAAAAAAAATTGCTGAAAGAGGAAATCACAATTTAATTTTTAGAAACTTTAGTGATACCTTGACCTCAGCAAATACAATATGATTTCTTTTCTAGTAAGTTATCTTCTCATTCAAAATATATAAAACTTCCAAATGTTTTCATAAATCCAGGACACTTGTGGGATATCAACATCTTTTCTTCCCATCTAATTAGCTGTCTATATTGATTTCTTGTTATACTGGGGACATTGGTCTGATTTACAGTACTTCTTGCTACTTCTCTGGGGTTTTAAGAAATTACATAACATGTACTTCTTTGGTAGAGATGGTTCAATAGTGACTTTCTCCAGAGTGATAGATTACAAATCCAGAGTACAGATTACAAATCCGTGAAAGACATGTTCTGTTTGTTCCTCTCTAAGAGAGTTCCTCTTGCTGACTGACATCCATGACTTTCTACATTCTATCTAGCACCAAGGCTTTTCCTTTATCTCTATTTTCCAGTGACCCTGGAACACAGTGATATACCGTCTCTTAAACTTTCAGGTTTTGCTGATCCTACACTTCCCAACCAGGACTGAGAAGGAATAGGAGTTGTAATTCTACATTTAGGGCACTTCCACTCTCTATATAAAGCAGTCTGAAGATGATCCATTATCACTGTCTGATATGCCTAGCTTGAAACGCTGAACACATTGAGCAAACATTCTGACTTGCTCTAAATGTATTTATTTATCATGCTTAACAACTGCCAATCTCCTTCAGAGAGGGAGCAGTGTACAAATAAAATATCAAAAGCATATAAAATTTAAAAGAGGCAAGAAATATTAAAAATCCATTAAAAGGTGGGGTGGACTTTCAAGGCGTTAACCAGCCCAACAGTAGCATGCTCCTCTTCGTGCCCAAAGCAAGGCCACAGAGGCATACTTTCACACTTTTCTGGAAGGCCATGAGAGTTGGGGCCAAGTTATTGTAGACTGGTGTGTTAATGGATTTTACATAGCCCTTGCTGCATGGAAAGAAAAGTTCCCACTTTCCTACATGTTGTGAGAAACCTGAATGGCTTCTATGAGAGGAAGTTGAAAAGGCATCAGCCACATTTCCTAACATAAGAGTTGCATATTGTTTTTTTACTATGGCTGATCCAAAAAAAGAAAAAGCATAGAACCAAAAATCCTCATTCTGCTCATGAAGACAGATGGTATGTGATTATAGAAATCAGTTCCTTTGTGATTGGCAGAGTCCATTTGTGGAAATTCCTTACAGACTCCAGGATCTTCACCTCCTTTTTAGAAAATGCATCAAAATGGGGAAAAAAATAGGATAAATTCTCCAGAGATTTTAAATGAATAGAAGCTGCTGGGTGCTGTTGGGAAATGGCCAATTGTCTAAGAGCAAAAGGATTTACTACTAGGTAAGTCAGTAGGATTTATTTTTGTGCATGAGGCATTTCTGCTTCCGCAGAACAGCTCTGAGGTCATACCTTTATCTCCAATTAGGATTATGTAATTGCAATTATATATTTTACTGTTTTAAACTCTAAAACCTAATTCCAATATGGGATACAATAAGTGCAACAGCCTAGCTCAGGGGTAGGCAACCTCGGCTCTTTTATGACTCATGGACTTCAGCTCCCCAAATTCCTCAATCAGCATAGCTGACTGAGGAATTCTGGGAGTTGAAGTCCATGAGTCATAAAAAAACCGAGGTTGCCTACTCCTGGCCTAGCTATTCCTATGATGTGCAGTAACTACAGAGTATCATGTCAGATTGGGATGTCCACTTCTCAAAATCCTGGCTGGGCTCCCACACAACAAAAAGAGGGGATATTCTTGAAGATAACTCTAAGTCTAGGAGATACCAGCACCTGGCCTACTTTCCAAAACATTCCAGATATCCCACAAGCCAACAATCTGCAATCTATCTTAGATCACCTCTTAACGTAGCAGACAGCTGATGCTCAAGTTTGAGATAAGAAAGGGAGGAGGAAGAAGTGGAACAGGAGGACTGAGTCTCCATCCTGGCACAGGGCAGAGAAAGAAGAGCATCTTTTCAGTGGGCTATCCATTTCTGTGACCATGGCACTCCTGCCACTTAGCCTCCTGACAGAAATGCAACTGCCAAAGAGCCAGTCTGGTCTAGTGGTTAAGGCAGACATGTCAAACACAAGGCCCGGGGGCCAGATCCGGCCCGCGAAGTGGTTTCATGTGGCCCCCCGAAGCCATCCTGGAAACAGTGAGGGAACAGCCCCCACTGCCTTGGCCCTGGCCCAGAGACCCTCCTTCTGCCAGAGACCCTCAGATCTGTCCCATTCCTGCCCAGGGCCCCATAGGCACCCTTGATGCGAACGATGTAGAGCTGACCATGCCCACCCAGTAGGTCATACACACTCTAGCCACGCCTACCCAGTAGGCCATGCTCACCCAGCCATACCCACCCGGCCCCCTGAGAGCAACCACAATGCTGATGTGGCCCTCAGTGAAATTGAGTTTGACACACCTGGGTTAAGGCATCAGCTAGAAAGCAGGAGACTGTGAGCTCAAGTATCACCATAGCCATGAAAGCCAGGTGGGTGACCTTGGGCCAGTCACTCTCCCTCATCCCAACTCACCTCACAGGATTGTTGTTGTGGGGGAAATAGGAGGAGGAAGATGTGTTGGATATGTCCCTGCCTTGAATTGTTTGTAAAGATAATAAAGGTAAGATATAAGTAAATAAAAATTAAATAAGCTGGGAAATGGACATGAAGAAAAGGCAGCCCTGCTTCAAAAGGCATTGGATAAGGAATCCCAATCTTGTTATCTACAATGCACCATAGGAAGCAAGATGGAGACTAGCAAGACAATTGGTCTATCAGAGCAAGAACAAGCATCACTGGGGAAGAAAGATATCTTTCCTGGAGCAGAGTAATGTCAAACTTGATAGGTGCATACAGGAATGAACAGAGACAGCAGACAGCCAAGCAGAGGCCTTGCAACACATTCTGAAAGGCAAGAGGAAAATAAGCTTTCACCTCATCTTACCTATCGCCCCTGGCTATCTGCATCCATTGGCTCTTAAACCCCAAGGCCATCTCACATATTTTTACTATAAAATCTGAAAAAGAGAAGAGGCAAATAAGGGGAAAGGACTCCAAAAGAAGCCATATATTCCCCTTTAGGTTACTGAAAATGAAAGTAGACAATTGGTCCTAGAAAAACTCCAGACATGGAAATATCCTGGTGGATACAAAGAAAGGCTGCAAAGGCACAAAACCTTCATAGTATTACAGCACGGAAACTGAATCTAATAGCTAGGCCTCCAAAGTGGTCTTCTGACAAATGCCTGACCATCTATCTCCTCTATCCTCCTCCCATTACAATTCCTTCAGATTGTATTGCAATGGCAATAGAGGTCATTCTCAGACCTTTGACCCTGGAATGATACGGTAAGGTCCTGCTACTAAAGCTTTATAACTCACTGTTTATTAGTTGTTTATTATGGATTCTCTTCAAGTTCTATCTTGGCACATGATCTTTTGGGCTGGAGAAATAGGTATCTCATATGTGCTACTGCTGATGACATGAGTGTACTTCAAGGCCAGAGAGTAAAGTTAACTCTGTGTACTTTGTGCCTGTTTGACTTAGTGCATCAGAGACTGCTTGACAAGGTAAGTTTCCAACCATTCATTGGAATTAAAAGTCACATCATTCCTCTTTGCCATGTGGAAAGAGGGGCTGTGTGTTCCCTCCAGATTGTGTACATTTAGAGGATGTCTTTAAATTATCTTAGAGGTGTCTGTGGTTACTATCTGCTAAAAGAATGAAGTGACTGGGATAATAGTAGGAGGTCACTAGAATTGATCCAATGAAAGAATAATCAAGTCAAATATTAGTCAACATTCCCTATGAGGGTCGCCACCAAGTATTGCATGCAAATTGCAATTTTGCCCTCCTGCAGCAAATGGACCACTACATTTTGCACCAGCGAAAGCTTGTAAGTAGAAAAATGTAGATCAGGGGTGTCAAACTGCCAGCCCGTGAGCAGGATGTGTCATGCCGAAACTGCACCCACCCCATTGCCGGCAATGGGAAAAAAGTCGTGATACGTCGCAACACATCACGTGACGTTGCAAGTTTGACACCCCTGATGTAGATGTTTCACCATTTAACTTTCAGGGAAAAAGATCTTCAATTTCATTAGATTCAAAATATCCCAGGAAGAAAGATTGCAAACATATATGTAGTGACTAAAATTTGTGAACTCTTTTGAATTTTTAATATTTCTGCACAAATATGATCTAAAACATGATATATTCTTCACCAAGTCCTAAACAAATGAATCAAAACATTTATACAATTATTCATTGGGGACAACGAACCCAAGCTGCTACATATTTTTGAGTAGCATATTGTATGTGAACCTGTAGGTCCTAGGATTATCAGTTCATTCTAAGGGGAAATTAGAGTCAGGTGTTTCAATGAATGGATCAGAATCAGGTGTGAATGTGGGAGATCCTGCCTTATTTAAAGAACAGAATTCTAGCTATTCATTGTCAAAACTGATCTCACAACTTATGCCTGAGTCATGGTTTGAACAAGGGAAATTACTGAGGACTGCTCAAAAAACAGTTGTAAATGTTTCCCAGGCTGGAAAAGGTTATGAAAACTATTTCCAAGGAGTTTGGATTCTGCCAATCCACTAATAGGCAGATTGTGTTCACAGAGAGGCAAGCTATTGTTAGCTTCCCTAGGAGTGGACAATCAACCAAGATCACACCAGGAGCAAATTGTATAATATTTCAGGTGGTCTCCAAGAGTTCGTGTAATATCTACAAAAGTTAAAGGTGTATTTGTTGGTGTTCATGAGACTCCCAGCAGGAGAGCCTTGAACAACAGCATGCATGGAAGAGTTGCAAAGAGAAAATCACTAGTTTCCAAAATGAACATTACTGCCTTCTAAATTTTGCAGGAGGTAGGAGGAAAATAGTGTGGATAATAGTGTGATAAAATCTGAGTCCAAAGGAGGGGGTGAGGGTGGAAAAAACATCTCAAAATTGACCTTCCTTGGTTCTTTTAAGGTGAGGGGAGAGGTACTTTTATAATTGAAGATTCTGTTACTGTAATCTCAATAAAGGTAGTGATAATTTTTGTGGTTGGTGTGTTTTCTCTGGGCTACTTTGAAGCGGTAATATAAAAGACCATTTGGAAGCCTTTTGGAAGAATATTCAGTGGATGGATGACACCAAAAAGAACTTTTTGGCTTGAATGAAAAATGTTTGGCAAAAAGCAAATGCATTCCGGCATAAGATTCATATTATATGCTGAAATATATTACAAGCACAATGTATTAAATATTTTCAGCCATAGTTATCTTTTAGGACAACTTGTTAATCCATTTTTCATTTTTTTTAAATGAACAATGCATTATCTCTTGTACATCAAAACACTGAATCTGCACTCATAAGATGATAAATTCTTACAATACAATTCTTAGCAATTAATATATTTATGAAAGGTTTGTGCACAAGTTTTTAGCACTGCCACAAATGCAACCCAAAATATGGATCAGATATGTAGACAACACCTTTACCATAATAAAAAGGACCAATCAGAGAACACCCGGAGAAACATCAACATCTTCAAAGAAATCCAGTTTACCAGAGAAGAAAACGACAACTTTCTACCCCTCCTGGACTTCTGGATCAGCAGAGACCACAAAGGCAAACTAGAAACAGAAGAAAAACCACCCACGCCAACCAAATGCTCCACTGTCAGAATAACAACCTAACCTCCCACAAGAGAAGCCATGAAAGAACTTTATTTAGATAAGCGCAAACTCACCGCAAACCTGAACAGCAGGCAAAGGAAACAGAGCATCTATGTGACATATTCCAAGAAAATGGGTATCTATGCAAGTTTTTCAAAAAGTGCCTGGCCACTCAGCCCAATACAGCACAACCACACAAGCCCTAAAATGAATAACACTGTCATACATCAGGAATATCTCATAAACTACCGAAGGACTACTACAGCCACATAGAATTAGCATAGCACACAAGCCAACTAAAGCTCTTCAAAACATCCCAAGTAAACCAAAAGACCTAGTAGACCCAGAAGAAAAAACAGGCAGCATCTACAACATACAGTTTAATGACTGCAACAGCCACTATGTTGGACAAACAGGCAAAAGACTGTCCAACTAGCATCCAAGAACACTAGCGGTCAAAACACATGATGAAAACTCTTTAATTTCCCAACATATGGAAAGACTTAACCATAGTTTCAATTGGGAAACTGTGACCATCCTAGACCAAGCCAAGTACAAAAACACTACAGGATTTCTAGAGGCCTGGCACTTTGACAAATTAGCCATCAATGGACATATAGACAAACAATATCTACATACTAGGCAAATGAGACAATATACCAGCCAAAAAAAGGAACAAAATATCCAAAACACTTCCCCACCAGCAAGAGGCACCCAGATGAGCACTGATTAACTCCAACAATCAGACCAACAATCAAGTAAACAATACTCCAATCAAGGAACTGCCAAACAAGCTAACAGTGAACAGCCCTACCAAAGAACCTCTAAGACCATCCTCACAAACACCGACAGGGGAAGTCACTAGAATATAAACTAAGAGCAAAGCCCGCTCCTTATCAGCACTGATGATGTTATGAAACGTTTGCAAGAAAACAACCAAACTTAGAGAGCATCAAGGACCCCTCAGTTAACAATTAAAAACAAAAACAGAAAGCTATAAATACAAACTACATAAAATAGCAAAGCCGAGCAGCGACACAGAACAAATACTCACAATCACTGCAGCAAAGAAACGGGTTCATCCACCTTACTTGCTGCAGTTTCTTTGATGTATCTAAATTTGGAATGCATGTACAAGGATATAAATTTGCTTGTCTGAGATTTGAAAAGTTGAAAATTTACTCAAAAGCCTTCACAACGTTTTTAGAAGATACATATTGTACTTTTTACTATTTGTAAATAACAAAATGAACCAAACTTCCATTAAATCCTAGTGCCCAAAATTGCTGCAATCAGTACTTTCTGGCCTTTTGTTCTTTCAACATTTAATTTTAAACTGTGTTGCTTGTAGTAAACGTTGTTCACTCTGGAATGAATATGTAAGTCCTTTATTGATTGTTGACACATTAAGATTCCACAATTAGAGGAGATACACACATACAAGCAATTCAGACTAAATCATGACACAAAGTTTATATTGTATCTTATGGATGTTATATCCAGATTCCATTGAGGGAGGAAGGTGGAAGAAAAGAATGCAGCCACTTAAAACAAGCTTATATTCTTTTGAAAAGATGTTCTAGGTGAGATGGGCAGCATACAAATCTAATAAATAAAATGTTCTCCAGCTGAATGTACATTAATTAGCAGACCTGTTTAATACATGGGATTCAACTCTGTAAGGATCTGCTTCCTCTATTGTAAGGTTGAAAATATGGATTTAGGTAAGTTTACAAATTTGATAGATAAATATATATAAATTTAGGATTAGTACCCTTTTAAGTTGATATTTAGCAATGGGGTGCCAAAAAGTAAAAGCAGAATAATATTGTGGGTATATGTTGTTCTGGTTAGTGATTTTTAAGTCATAATAAGTATAAGCAATTTTTTAAAGGAACAATAATACTTTAAGAGATGTACAACTTTTTGCATAATTAAGGAACAAGTGATAGCTGAGGTTTACCATAGATAAAAGAAGTACTTTGTAATTAATGATTATAAACTATCTAATTAAACCTTATGTTGTAAGAAATGTTTTGCTTTAGGTGCCAGAGGACTTATTGGACGCTTCCACAACTCCACTATTTCCACTTCCCAATTCATCAAAAGTAATCTGAAGGTGATCAGTGACTGTTTCCTTTGGAGGCCTCAGAACACTGAGAGAGAGAGAGAGAAAAAAAAACACATCATTGCCTAAATTCAAGTGGCCACCAATTCAGGAGTAAAAAAAAATATTTCTCCCATTTCTACAAAGCACAAGAACATTTTTAAAATGGCTTGTTGTCCAATATCCCCTTCACATCCAAGGTATATTTGTTTGGTAACATGCTAAATAAGTCACTAATTAAAAGGCTTTTTTTATGGGAGAGTTAAAATGGTGTCAAGCCATTTTTATTGTTGGAAAGCAAGAGAAAGAAACTGGGAAGAGGGTTGAGGAAAAGCCATACAGATTTAAAAAAAACAGAGCATTCACAGGCAGTCTTAGATGTTAGGAGTTAACTTTGCTTTGTTTTATTGAATTTATTTTTTATTGGTCACTTGTCCAAAAAAAAGTTTGTCTATTTGCCAGAATACTCATAAGCACCATAGAGATACAGTGTTTCAAAGAAAGAGCCATTTACTGGTGTTTCAAAAACACCAAGATTGAGAAACAAATTGGGTTGGCACTTGTCTATAGCTACTTTGAATTAAATGTCATCAAAACACATATAAATCAAAACATAAACAAAACTTGATACATTATTTGCTACATTTTGTTTTCTTTGGTATTTACTATTACTACGACTACTTACTACTACTACTTTTTGGCTAATGCATGTTATTTACGTTTCTTCAAATATTAGCAATAAAAACAATTATAACACTGAAATGGATTATTAAATAATAAAAGAGGTTCTACATTAGCAAAATGCAAGAAATCTTTTTTTTTCTATCAGCTTTTTTTTTTAAACTTACCTTACTTTCAGGCCAAAAAATATATATATGAAAGTACTAAAATAAGTATCTCGATTTCATTGCCTTTTATTCCATCAAATGGTTTATACATATCTCTTAATCATTCTGTACGTTTTCTTAAATGTTTGCTGTCTTCAAGCTTATTTCTCTTCCCTGCCTCAGCATCTCCTGTTCGTACATCTCTCTCTCTCTCTCTCTCTCTCTCTCTCTCTCTCTCTCTGTCTCTCCCTCCCTCCCTCCCTCAACACTTTTGTGGATAGCATTTAAGAAATTCACCTAAAACACTTTCAATCCTCTCCCCATCCAACAAGATGGTTTGGGATTCAACAGGTGCCTCTTGACCAGTAAATCAGACAGAAGCAGCACCTGTTGGATTTCTGTCCAATCACGATACATACAAAAGGCACAGGAGGACCAAGGGATAAAGGCAACGATGGTTGGGGGTGTGTGGGATGGGCTGATTGTCCATTCCCACCCCCCCTTCTCAATTGCTTACTAACGATGTGCCAAATCAGACGTGCCAAATCAAGGAGCGCGGAGGTCGAGAGCCGGCCTTTCCTCCCACTCCCTGCCCTACAAATTCTTGCAGGCGCGATGGAGTGTTTTTTTTCGCTCTGGGCGTTGAGGGCGGTAGACCCAGTTCCTCCTTGCTCGCCGCCTACCTGCTTCCCCGCTTTCTTGGCCAGGTAGGGGTAGGACTTGGAGTCCGGCCAAGGCAGAGGCTTTAAAGACACCGGTCTCTGTCGCCTTCGTCCCTTTCCACCTCAGCATCTGCCCCAAGTACGCCCGCCGAGAGCAGCACCCAGGGCGGCCCAAATGGGTACGTACGGAAAAGGAAAGGAAAGGGGGGGGGGGTTTGGCGCCGCGGTTGGACCAGAGGGACCGCGGGTGGGTCTCCCAATCGAGCAAGTCTCCGGTCTCGACGAGCAAACGGGCGGCAGCCTGCGGGTTGCATCCCTCGCTCAGGCGTCGTCGGGAGTCGCTTCTTCGCGTTTAGGGCGCCCGGGAGCACTTCTGCGCCCTTTATGGCGCGATTGTGCTCCATCCGATCCTCCGCGAGGGAACCCCACAGGTGGTAACTTCTGAGGAGACTGCTGTGGGGTGGAGGATGCTAGGCGGTTTTTTTATTTTATTTTATTTTATTTTATTTTATTTTATTTTATTTTATTTTATTTTATTTTATTTTATTTTATTTTATTTTATTTTATTTTATTTTATTTTATTTTATTATTTTATTTATTTATTTATTTATTTATTTATTTATTTATTTATTTATTTATTTATTTATTTATTTATTTATTTATTTATTTATTGGATTTATATCCCGCCCTATCTCCCGAGGGACCTTTTTTTTTTTTTTTTTTTTTAGCCCAAGGTTGCCCCTCGCCCTCCCAAGAGGAGGAGGAGGAGGAGGAGGTCCCGGGCGGCAGGGATGGTGGGTGGCTTCTATTGCCCGTAAAGCGGGCGCGAGCGCGCAGGGAGCAGCGCAAAGCGGCCGATAGTAGGCGGCAAAATTCAAAGACAATCCCGACTCCGCTTCAGGAACGTCCGCCTCAATCAGCTCTTAGAGAAAGGAAAAGGAAGGCGGCCGCTTGCTTCCCTGTCAAATCTCTCCCCACCACCCCCACCCACCCCCACCCCCATCCCGCGCGCTTAATTCGATTCCTCGTCGCCAGCCCGTCGCGCGAGTGAGAGGGCGAGCGCTCGCGGCCGCCCAGGCGCTTCGAGGAGCGCCAGGGCAGGGTTGGCAGGAGTTTGTGGGCAACAGGCGGCAGCGGAGAACTGGCCGTCGGGGGAGAAGAGGTGAGGGAGAGGGAGGGGAAAGGAGACGGGGAGGGCAATACCGGTCGCTCGGCGGCGGCTATCCTGGCAGAGGCGAGGAACTCCAGCGCCGAGCCCAGCTGCGTTAGAAGTAGGCTGCTGCCACGTCATTACGCTCCGGCGGAGCTTTCCCAACCGCGGTGGTTCTTGCCCCCGGCTGGATTCACTTGACCCACTTACCCGAGGTTCAGTCAGACGTGGTTTTAATTAATAAGGAACCCCGCTTTTTTTTTCCTTTTCTTCTTTTCCTCTTTCATTTTCTGGGCGGGACGCATTGCAGGAGAAACGAAGCCCGGCGAGTGAGGCTAAAATGGAGTGGGGGAGTGTGTTGTGGCGAAGCGCTGCTAATTGACGCGCCCGTTGCCTCCCTCGCTCGGGAGCCGAAACTCCCAGGCGCTCCTCTCCCGCCCTTTGGGGAGGCGCGCGCTCCTGGTCAGCCAGTGGGCACCTACCTGACCCTCGGCCAAAGAGGAGAGGAGAGGGCTCGGAGCTGGAGGGGTCTCTGACCAGAAACTGCAAAAGGCGAGGCGCTCTGGGGCTGCGCTGGGAATCCAAGGACTTGCCTCCCAAAAGTAAACTCTGGCTCCTTAAAATGGGATGTTATAGCCAGGTGTTCCTCGACTTATAACCGCACTTGAGCCCAAATTTTATGCTGCTAAGTGAGAAAGCCATGGCAAATCTAGACAGCACACTAAAAAGCAGAGACATCACCCTGTCAACAAAAGTGCGTATAGTCAAGGCTATGGTCTTCCCAGTTGCAATGTATGGCAGTGAAAGTTGGACCATAAGAAAGGCTGAGCGCCAAAGAATTGAAGCCTTTGAACTATGGTGCTGGAGAAGACTCCTGTGAGTCCCTTGGACTGCAAGGCGATCAAACCGGTCAGTCCTAGAGGAGATCAACCCTGACTACTCTTTAGAAGGCCAGATCCTGAAGCTAAAACTCAAATACTTTGGCCACCTAATGAGAAGGAAGGACTCCCTGGAGAAGAGCCTAATGCTGGGAAAGATTGAGGGCAATAGAAGAAGGGGACGACAGAGAATGAGGTGGCTGGATGGAGTCACTGAAGCAGTAGGCGTGAGCTTAAATGGACTCCAGAAAATTGTAGAGGACAGGAAGGCCTGGAGGAACATTGTCCATAGGGTCGCGATGGGTCAGACACGACTTCGCAACTAACAACAACAACAACAAGTGAGAAATTGGTTAAGTGAGTCCCGCCCCGTTTTAGGACTTTTCTTGCCTTATTTGTTAAGGGAATCACTGCAGTTGTTCAATTAGTGACACGGTTGTTAAGTGAATCTGGCTTCCCCATTGACTTTGCCTGCCAAGGTCACAAAAGAGGATCACGTGAGCCAGGGACACTGCAGCTGTCATAAATGTGTGAGTCTGTTGGCAAGCGTCTGAATTTAAATCGTGTGACCGTGGAGATGCTGCAATGGTCATAAGTGTGAAAAATGGTCATAAGTCACTTTTCTTAGTGTTGTAACTTTGAATGGCCACTAAGCAAACTTTTATAAATTGAGGACCACCTGTATACGCACTCGCTTTTTCTGAAGGATCCAGAATCTCCAGTATAATGCTTGTGCTGCTTATGGATATTACTTCCCAATAAGCACTGGACTATTGAACTGGAGTTTCACAAGAAGACTTGGTGCAATTAGTTTAAATGCCTTTCTCTTGGTCTCGCTTACTAAGCAACTAGATAATAGAAGGCAGGAAGGTGTGTGTTTCATCAACAAAGTTAGCTAATTGTTAGGCAGGCTTTTAAACAATGCTCAGGTAGATAATCACTTTAGAGCGTGTTTAAAGCTTATCTTTAAATGTTTAGTGTTCAGCCTGTACAGTGTCAAGATAAAACCATGCCAAACTGACATTACATTTGCTGAGAAAACAGTCAGTCTCTCCTGGACGAGACCTAGCCTTTCCTAAACCAGTGTTCTGCATTTGTGAAATACCTAGCCATAAACTAACCAGAAAGGCTGAGCTCACAAGCTTAGTCAACTTACAGGAAGCTTGGTTTAACGGAATCCATTATCAAGAGGCAAATGTCAAGTGTTAGAAAATTGATTCTGTTTAGGTGAATTTGCTATAATTTTATATGTGCCCTGAGTCGCCTAAGGAACCCATAAAGTTTTATGGAATACTGTGTTCCAAAAACTAAAGCACCTTAGATAAATTGGCTATTTTTTTATAAATTTGTTGCTTATTCAAATTCCTGCAAGGCTAGACTGAATCTGAATATCCTTAAATAAGCTAGGGATGCTGGAGGCAATGTTTCCCTTTTTCTCCTTTCACAGTACCTTCTCATAATAAAATGGGTTTTGTAACTGAAGATGGATCCACTTTATGGATATGAGGCCAGGTTCACTGTGCCATAATCCAGACCAATCAGTAGCCCCACAATCTAAAATGTTTTGGAGTCTGCTGTGGTCACAAGTGTTATATCTAAAAGAGCTCTGTGATGCGTGTCATTCTTTTTTACATCTCATCTTGTAAGTTAATGTACATCTTGGGTTCCTTACGTTAATTTGCCTAAAATTCAGTGAAAAAAGTGTAAAGTTAGAAATCTTACATTCGTCAAAAATCCTCTGGAACTATCTCGTCTTGATGTGGGGCTTGGTAGCGTTTTCCAGGGGAGTGCTTTTCATGTAGCACCCTCCTCTCTGATCCCATTATGTGAGAAAAGAAAGCTGCTTAATTCTGAATTCCGTGCTGGCAAATGAAAGGAAAATAGGTGCTAAAAAGGAAATGAATTTTATAGCGCCACCTTCTGGCTCTGTAGCACTGATGTGTTTGACTAAGAGCAAATTGGTCTGTGCTTTTTATGGGCAGGTAGACCAATCTCACAAAGGATGAATAGAATCAAACTTCACTACAAAAAATGCATATAAACTATGCAAGGACTGTAGGACGCTGAACTTGTCGATCGGAAGGTCGGCAGTTTGGCGGGTCGAATCCCGAGTGCCACGTAGCAGAGTGAGCGCCTGTTACACGTCCCAGCTTCTGCCCACCTAGCAGTTTGAAAGCACGTAAAAATGCAAGTAGAAAAATAGGGACCACTCCAGTGGGAAGGTAACAGCGTTCCGTGCGCCTTTGGCATCTAGTCATGCCGGCCACATGACCACGGAGACGTCTTCGGACAAGCGCTGGCTCTTCGGCTATGAAACGGAGATGAGCACCGGCCCCTAGAGTTGGAAACGACTAGCACGCATGTGCGGGGGAACCTTTACCTTTACCTTTAGGCCAATCTCACAAAGGATGAATAGAATCAAACTTCACTACAAAAAATGCATATAAACTATGCAAGGACTGAGCTTACAGAAAACAGTAATATCAGAAAAAATATAAAGGACTTAAACAGACATAATGTCAAAATAAAAAGTAATTGCATGGTATATTTTTATCAGAGGCTGACTAGACTCCTCCTCTCTTTTAAGACACAGGTATATGTCCTCTTGCTCATTTCCACCTGCAGTCTTCTCAAGGAACAAAGCCTTTTCCTCTGTAGCAGAAAGCAAGTGGTTAGGTCAGGGATCGGCAACCTAAAAAAGAAAAAGAGCCACTGGGAACCGGTTCCATCACAAATTAAAAAAAGAGGGAGCCGCGTGCGTGTGTCCATGCACGCGCATGCGCAAAAAGGTTTTTTGCGCATGCGCGGACGCACGCGGCTGCCATTTTTTAAAAAATGAGATGGAACCGGTTCCCGGTTGCCCGATGGCGACGGCCCGTCTGCAAAGCTGCCGCTTTCGGCAGCTTTGCAGACGGGCCGTGGCAGCTTCCGCAAAGAGCGGCGCCCCTGCCCATTCCGAGAGGTGCGCGCGCACCTCTCCGAACGACCGGAGGTGCGCGCGTACCTCCGCGCGAATGGGCAGCGGTGCCGCTCTTTCAGGAAGCCCGCCGCGGCCCGTCTGTGAAGCTGCCGAAAGCGGCAGCTTAGCAAACGGGCTGCGGCAGCTTCCGCAAAGAGCGGCGCCCCTGCCCATTCCGAGAGGTGCGCGCGCACCTCTCCGAACGACCGGAGGTGCGCGCGTACCTCCGCGCGAATGGGCAGCGGTGCCGCTCTTTCAGGAAGCCCGCCGCGGCCCGTCTGTGAAGCTGCCGAAAGCGGCAGCTTAGCAAACGGGCTGCGGCAGCTTCCGCAAAGAGCGGCGCCCCTGCCCATTCCGAGAGGTGCGCGCGCACCTCTCCGAACGACCGGAGTTGCGCGCGCACCTCCCCAAACCTTTGGGGAGGTGCGCGCGTACCTCCGTGCGAAGGGGCAGCGGCGCCGCTCTTTCAGGAAGCTGCCGAAAGCGGCGGGCTTCCTGAAAGAGCGGCACCGCTGCCCATTCGCGCGGAGGTACGCGCGCACCTCCCCAAAGGTTTGGGGAGGTGCGCGTGCACCTCTCCAAACGGGCGGTGCCACTCTCCATTTGGAGAGGTGCGCGCGCACCACTGCCCGTTGGAAGAGGCTCCGGAGCCGCAGGTTGCCGACCTGTGGGTTAGGTAGTCTGACTTGGTACATGACACAAGGCGTGTAATTGTCCTTTGTACGGATGCCAATTGGGAACTCTGCCTGAGAGATTATATATAAGAGATATAATGGCATAGGTAAGGAGGGGTCCAAAAAATCAAGCTGACAGTTGAGAGTTTGTGAGTGAAGCATGGCCATTTTTTTACACATGCCTGATGTTAAACTGATACATATACAAAGGGTGCAGAGCTTTGATTGTGTGTTCAAGACTTCCATTGTTACTATTTTTGAACCACCTGATGGCCACTCCAGATAGCTGTCCGTTCTGCTGCCCAGTAAGGATTCATCATTCAGAACTTATTGTTCTTAAATTGTCACTTCTTTGTTATTCCCCTTTGTGTTGAAATCATTGCCTTTATAATTGATTGCAAATTTCTTGCATCAGTTTAGAGCGGGGCTTTTCAACCTTTTCACCCATTGTACCACTTTTAGGATAAGGCAATATCTGAGTACCACCAGTCGTCCAGCAAAGTGTCAAAAACTTGACCCAAAAAAAGGAAAAAAATGATAAAGTACAGGTAGCCCTCGACTTACAACAATTCGCTTAGTGACTGTTCAGAGTTACAACGGCACTGAAAAAAGTGACTTATGACCATTTTTCACACTTATGACTGTTGCAGTATCCCCAGGGTCATCTGATTTACATTCGGATGCTTGGAGTTGATTCATACTTATGATGTTCAGTGTCCCAGGGTCATGTGATCACCTTTTGGAACTTTTTGACAAGCAAAGTCAATGGCTGGGGGGGCGTGGCCAGCTCATCACTCAGGTTGCAGGGTGCCTGTGTGTGTGTGTGTGTGTGTGTGAAATCCGTGGGTCTCTGGTGGAGGGAGGTGGGATTGGGGTGGGTGCCTTCCTTCCCTCCCTCTCTCCCATTGTCCCTTCCTTCCTTCCTTCCTTCCTTCCTTCCTTCCTTCCTTCCTTCCTTCCTTCCCTCCCTCTTTGTCCCTTCCTCCTCTCCATTGTCCCTCCCTCCCTCTCATTGTCCCTCCCTCTCATTGTCCCTCCCTCCCTCCCTCTGTCCCTCCCTCCCTCCCTCCCTCCCATTGTTCTGCGCTACGATGCCCAGACCCCAGCCTGGTTTTGGCAGGCAACGGAGGATTCTCACCACATGGAGCGGCTGGGGGTGAAGTGAACTGGCGACATCATGGCCCTGACTGTGCGCGCGCAGAGGCAGAGGAGAGCGCATGCTTGAAGGTGGCTGCACGCACGTCCCTCCTTTGCCTAGGGTTGCCGCTTGACCTGCTGCGGCTGGGTGTGGCTGGCAGCTTTGTGCGGCGCTGCTGGGGTGGCAGGCAGGCAAGGGGGGCTTCTCCCTCCAGGGGTGGGGGGAGAAAGATGCATTCTCCAACCGGCTCTTCCTTCCCCTTCTCTGGTCTGGGCTGCAATCTAGCTTGCTGCTTCTGCGCCACCTCCTTCCTCCACCCCCCCTTGCAGAAAAAAAGAAAACGGGGTGGGGGGGCAGGGGTTTCCTCATCCCAGATGCTGTCTTTGCAAGAGAGGCAGAAGTGATCGCCCTTTTCCAAGCAGGAAATCTTGCACGGGAATTGCAGCCGGGGATTTCAGACACACATACACACACGCACACACTCTTTCCCCTGGCTTGCCCTGGCAGCACCTCTGCCATTTGCTCGTTCACTCCCTCACTTACTGCCCCGTCGCTTCCAAATGCAGTAAGTGAGCGAATGAGCAAACTTGCACATCCTACGCTCGTCTTCCCAGTTTGGAGTTGGAGAAGGCAAGGGAGAGAATTAGGCTGTGAAACACAGTGAAGATGTGAAACACAGAATGGACACACACACACACCCCTTCCAATCTTGTGAGCAATTCCAACAGCTAAACTAGCCTGAGAGAAATTCCAAATCTCACCTTATCAAACTCCAAACTTGCGCGTCCTACTTCTCTCGCTTGCCTTCTCCAACTCCAAACTCGTGCGTCCTATGCTTGTCTTCCCAGTTTGGAGTTGGAGAAGGCAAGCGAGGGAAGCAGGCTGTGAAACACAGCGAGGCTATGAAACACAGAATGCACACACAGAGACGGAGTGTGTGTGAGAGAGACCGAGCGAGGTTCCTTTGAAAGAGACGGAGGAGTGAATGAGAGCGAGTGGAGCTTGGCAGGAGCCCAGGATCGGTGTGTGCAGCTATCGCTGACCTGCACTTCTGGGCGGCTCTGCAGAAGCGTGGCTCAGCTGTAGCTGCAGACACTGATCCTGGGCTCCTACCCAGCTCACTTGCTTGCACTTCTGGAAAACATGCTGCTTGCTAACTGAAGCTCCAGGATCAACGCTGGGCTACAGCTGATCCGTGCTTCTGGGTGGCTGTATCAGCTGTAGCCCCCACTACAATTAGCTAGGGCTCGTGTACCACCAGCCAGGTGTTCGCGTACCACTGGTTGAAAAGCCCTGGTTTAGAGCATCATACTTTATAAATCATGCATATTCAGATACGAATGCTTCCATTTATCAGAACAAAAGAAGCCATCAGATCAAAGAAAATTATAATAAAGGTGGAGATAAGCATTCATCTGAACATTGTCGTCTTTCCCCTTTTTGAAAGATACTAGGTGATTTTATATTTCTAGTTCTTATTGGAAAATAATGAGTTGGTTTAAAATTATAGATAAGAGTTTAATTATCTCCTAACCATATGGTGACTACTGTTGCATTTCAACATTGACAATTGTTTGCAATTGTTGACCTTTTCATGTGCTGAAGGATGCACAGAACTGTATTATTTACTTATTTATTTATTTAATTTCTATAGCTGCCCATCTCAAACAAGTGACTTTGTATGACAAACAATAAAATCAATTACAATATAGTACAAATTATATAGGGCAGCTGTTCTGTCCCAGCCTATGTGAGTCCTTGTTATGCTCACAAGGAGAAACCTCTCTTCCAAGAAACAGGCAGGAACTGCAAGAAAAATCAACCCCTTTTATTCTCACAGACCTGAATCAATGTCCAAGGCAAACAAACACAGTTCACAGAAACTCGATCCTCAACACGAACGGTTGCCTTCGGCAACCAGCACCTCCCACACCTTCCCTTTTATTATTCAGCCAAGGCGTGGCTTCCTAATGCCTTTTCCTTTTCCTTTGGAGCCGCCCCATTGCATTCCTCTATTCTACTTGCTTCTCTTGCTTGTGCTTTCGTGCATCCTGGATTTTTCCCAACTGTCCAACTCAGGCTCTCAGTACAGCAGTGTCTCAGCCTGAGTGCGAGTAGAGGGTCCAGTCTCCTCATCTGACTGTAAGTTTTGGAGCTCCTCAGAGCCTTCCTCTGACTCTAATGTCACTCCAGGCCCCTCCTCCTCATCTGATTTCTCACTCAGCTGCCAGATCCACTGGCTGGTGAGGAATCACAACAGCAGCAGAGAAAAAAAACGTCATTATATATGTCAATATACTCAGAAAACAGAGCCCTTCACACTGAGGCCCAGGCACAAAGCCTACAGGGTTGGGTCATCCTCAGCTCTGAAGTAAAATGCTCTAGAGCAGGGGTGTCAAACTCGCGACGTCACGTGACATCATGTGACGTATCGGCGCTTTTCCCCTATTGCTGGCAATGGGGTGGGCATGGTTTTGTCATGACATGTCCGGCCCATGGGCCAGCAGTTTGACACCCCTGCTCTAGAGGAAACATGTCAAACTCACAACGTCACATGACATTGCATGACGTATCAGAGCTTTTTCCCCATTGTTGGCAATGGGGTGGGTGCAGTTTTATCGTGACGTGTCTGGCCCATGGGCCAGCAGTTTGACACCCCTGCTCTAGAGGATGGGCTAGAAGATAAGGCACATCTTCAAGTCCCTGCCAGTCGCAATTCCTTGGCTGATGGGACTCATATCATGCCCAATCTGCCTAACAGAATTGTATGTGTAGAAACCACTGGGAGAAGATGGTTGTTAAGTATTAGAATCCCAAGTCATGAAGGGCTTTAAAGGTGGCAAACCAGCACCTTAAATTGCACCAGGAAATACACAAGCAACCAATGAATATCATGTAGTAATGATATTACATGTGACAAATATTTGACACCATTTACTACCCATACAGGTGTATTTTGCACCAATTAAAGTTTCTTAATGCTTTTCAAGGACTGTCCCAGGAAGAATGCACTGCAGTAATCCAAACAAGAGTTCATGAGGATGTGAGTGTCCATGAGCAGAGCACGGTGCAGAACCTGAATGTATGCAAAGGCTTTCCTAGCTATGGCTGCTCCATGCTTTTCTAGCAGAAGCCTTGAATCCATGAGGACACCCCAATTACACACTAGGTTCATCTGGATCAGAGCCATCCCATCCAGGACCAAAGAGGAAAGAACCTTCTCATCAAAGGCCCCGGATACCCAGAGCCACTCAATCTTGCATGGGTTGAAGTCCATTGCACCCCATCCTGATCCCTACAGCCTCCAAGCACTGCAACAGAATATCTACTGCATTGCTCAGGTGGCCTGGGGTGGAGATATAAAGCTGGGCATCATTAGCATATTGATGATGCCTCACTCCAAACCACTGGATGACCTCACCCAGCCGAAGTAAAAAATGAATGAAAGCTGATTTTCCCAAACCTTTTGCAATGGGCACCACTAGAGACTTAGTTGTATAACTTCTGACAATTGATTTCATGTGCTTGGCGCATACTGCAGCAGTGTGATGCTTAAGAGTAGCTAACAGCACTGTACGTTTTTTCATGCATTGTGAACTATGAACCCTTTGCTATTAGAATAATCACAAACAGACCTGTAATAACTATAGATATGCTTACCGCACAAATCAGTGTTCTAAAGTACAGAGCCTCCTTGTACTTGTGCTTTATCTTCAAGATAGTAAAGCAAGGTGCAAAGGTGCTTAAGAAATGCTGACACGAATTCTGGTATTGTCCCAGCTTTTAAAATTCTGAAGTGATATATAATGTGATAATTTCTATGGTCCACTACTGCTCAGACTTTTAGAGAATTCAGTGAAAGAAACAGAACAATCACTGTGACAAATATTAGGGCTCTTTTTGTGTGTTCCATAAAGTAGATAACAAGTTTGTATCTTCCATATTCCCAATCCAAAGAGAGGAACTGTATTTAAAGTGACATTGATAGATAATATTCAGCACAGATAAGAACCGCACCATTTGCTCCTGCAGGATTGAATACATTTGTAGAATTGTATGAATTCTGAACTAAGAATGAGCATGTCATAATCATTGCTATAATATTGCCTGTAGATTGCTCAATTTGTTTCCTTGCCATAACAGGTCGTAATACACTATCTCACTTTTCATTTGGCATTGAAATTTATTATCTGGACCCAGAAACACATTAGGGGAGAGGTCATAAATCACAATAATCATACTTTAAACCTAAATAGAATGTAGCATGACAGACATTATGTGAACCAAGATTAATAGTTGCTTTAGAATTATGCAGACATTAGTCCTCCAGGAAAACAAAGTTCATGATTGCCAGAGATGTTTATGTTTATGTTTATTGGACTTATATACCGCTCTTCTCCCGTAGGACTCAGGGCGGTTCACAAGGAATTTAAAATAACAATACAAATTACAAAAGTTAAGAACAATTAAAATAATTGAATTTAGTCCTTGAATAAAATAAAACCCCTGTTAAACTCCAATTAAAACCCAATTAAAATAAAATTACAATTAAAATTCTCAGTCCTGTCTGGAAAGCTCAAAGAGCCAGGTCTTCAGGTTCCGGCGGAATGAACAAAGGTCAGGGGCAGTCCTGAGCTCTACGGGCAGCTGGTTCCAAAGGGCAGGCGCACCCACAGAGAAGGCCCTCCCCTTGGGTGTTAACTGCCGGCAATCTTTTGCTGGTGGTACCCTGAGAAGGCCCTCCCTGTGGGAGCGCACAGGACGAAGGGAGAGATGTGCAGGAATATCTGCAAGCAGCACTCTTCACCAAATTGGTGTTCCCCTAATACAGGCATGTCAAACTCGCGATGTCACATGACGTCACACGACATATCGCAACTTGTTCCCCATTGCCAGCAATGGGGTGGGTGCGGTTTTTGGTGTGATGCATCCGACCTGCGGGCCGACAGTTTGACAAGCCTGCCCTAATATATTGTATAATTACTTATCCAGAACAGGTGGTATTTGAGAAGGGCTAATATAAGTAAAAAAAGCTGCTTTGCATCTTTTAAAGGCCTTTATCAAATCTGCAGTTTGGAAATGTAACTAATAAGATTACCTTTCAGGTTTTCCATAGATCTTTCAAGTTACAGTATTCCCATTTAAATTTATATTTTATGGATATGTAATGGAGGATCAACTTTAAATATTGCTGATGTAATGCCTGTAATACAAAACTATAGCTAAAATTTCATTCCCTCGGTAAGAAATGACTGTTGTACCATACTGTTACTTTTATCAAAAGTGCTTATTTTTCATTTTTGTTTTTTCTTTTCCTTTACAGAGGAAAGTAAAGGAAACCATAGGGTAAGTGTTTATGCTGAAAAAAGTGGAAGCTTTGTTCTTAGTGGACTCTTTCTTTTTTCTAAGAACCCATGACTTGCACTCTATAATTTATGACAGATTCTAGTGCAAAATCCAGGGCTGATTTTGGTCTTTGCCTATAACATGGGTGTCAAACTCGCGATGTCACGTGACGTGTCGTGATGTATCGTGACTTTTTTCGCATTGCCGGCAATGGGGTGGGTGCAGTTTTGGCATGACACATTTGGCCTGTGGGCCAACAGTTTGACACTGCTGGCCTATAAGGTTATGTCAACCTAATCTCTTTGAATGTAGCCTTCATGTATGTATTGACTTATTTTACTAGTAGTTTGGAAAGCAAAACAGATTACATCAAAGTGTTAACAAAAAAATTTCTGATTAACTTATTATGGTTAATCCATAATTAATATACATATTTGGATTTGAATTAAATCTAGCAAAAATTATATTCTCTAATCAGAATACAGTATAGCCCAGAGATGAACTAGGATTTATTAGGGTTTTGATGATGTTAGTGGATTTATCTAATGAATTTGTCTGTAGTACTTACGTAGCTATCCTGTCAGAGGCTGGACTTCAGCATACAGCATATTCGAATAACCATGAAGCATCATCCCCTCGTTTCTTTTTCTTCATCCCCTCCATTTTAATTTATAGAGCAGTTACAAAGTGATGCTACCTTAGTGCTCCTGAATCTTTGCTACTTCTAGGTAACTTGAAAAGTTTATAAGTATTGTGTAGTTTCAGAACTTCTTTTCCTTGAAGGATACTAGACTGTGGTAAAACATTTCTGTAGTTTTATAAACGTTACTGTTAATTTTGTTGTTTTTGTTTTTACCTCAGGTCGGTTGCTTTGGCTATCCACTTAGTATCTTCTTCATAGTCATCAATGAATTCTGTGAAAGATTCTCCTACTATGGAATGCGAGGTGATTTTAAATATATATATTCTAAGTTGGACTGCTATTGATGCAGCTGCTCGCTGGTTTTCCCATTAACTACTCTTATTATTTTCTTTTTTTTTAGCTGTGCTTGTCCTTTATTTCAAGTTTTTTCTCCACTGGGATGATAATCTGTCTACTGCTATTTATCACACATTTGTTGCTCTCTGCTATCTAACGCCTATCCTTGGAGCACTCATAGCTGACTCCTGGCTGGGAAAATTCAAGTGAGTGTATATCAGTGGGAAAGCAGGAGATTCAAACGCTTTCCCTGGGGCATTTGAAGGTGGGATTAATTTCCTAATTCAGAATTGGATCAAATTACTGCACATTTCATTAATCAACCAAAGCTTGACTTTAATAGAGAGAAGCATATTTTCTTTCAGGCATAATGTGGGCTCTATGTACTCCAGTAAGTAGGTTTCAGGCCCCGTCCGACGAGTCACCAAAAAGAATGAATCCGGAACGGGAGCTGGTTCTCCTAAGCCACGTTTATTAGCCTCATAAACAGTTGCTCGAAGACAGACGAAGTCAGTGTTGATTCTACAGCAGAATCAACGCTGTTAAATAGCCGGCAAAGCCAACACCCTCCACCACACCCTTAATTATTCCACCACGCCCACACCCTACTTAACTACCACCTCCCACGGTGTCCTCCCTTTGGCACCCGCCCCACCACCATTGCAGCCGGTAAGCCACCCCCCAGCCCAAACCACCCTCCTTTCCCCCAGAGCTCCGCATATTTTCATCTCCCCCCTCAGCTCTCCAGTCCGCTGTGAGCTGTGTCCTGAGCCCCTCCCTAACCCGCCGGCAGTCTCCACCACCCCCTGAGTCATCCTGGCGCCCGTCCTTGTCCTGCCGCTTGAGCGCTGGGTGTCCACCGGCCGCCCCACCGTACAGCTGCTCCCTGGCCCTCTGGTCGGCCTCGGAGGCTGTCAGGCCGCGTTGGCATTCACGCCCTCCCCTCCAGCCCCCGAAAGCCAGCTGGCCGCTCCATGGCCGTACACGCCAGCCGCGCTCCTTCCCGACTCGCTGGTCGCTTCCGGGAGCCGGCGAGAGCGGCGTGGCACTGTGGGGCGTGTTGGCGGGCGGCTCCCAGGCTGGGAGGCTGCAGTTGGTGCCTCGACGTCGCCGCTCTCCGTTCTGGGCGCCACCGAGGGAGGAAGAGTCCGCAAGAGGCCGGCGGGAGTCCCTGGAGGCCGGTAGGATGCTTCGCGGCTTCTCCGGCCGTTGGGCGGGCGGTTGCTGAGGCGAGGCGACGGCCGAGCATTGTCCCGGCCTTCCAGGAAGATGCGGGCGCCGGCGGTTGGTTTCGGGGCCTGGCGGGGCGCTCCGCGGGCGCCGGCGGTAGGTAGTAGGAGGCCTAAAGGCAGAAAAATAATTTGATTTATTTAAAATAACTAATTAAATATAGGTATCATTCTGCTTATGTTAAAATTACACTCAATGTTTTGAGAAATGGGGGAACATATCCATTGCTTATAGGTCCCTTGTTTGCACACCTTTAGTTTAATACTAAAAGAAGTACATTTTGCTGCAATTTTTTAATTCCTATCCAGTGAATAATATAATTTTCCTCTTTAAAAGATTATGGCAGTGTAGTTCTCTGGATTCTAAGGGGAAAAGTTCAACCATATACAATGCACACTTACTTCTCACCAACTCTTAAGTCAAACACAGCTTCTCCCAGGATTGAACTGCCACTTCAGAAAGCAATTGCATGAACCCAGGAAAAAACATAGGAATTTAAAAAAAATGCAGACATGTGTAACAGTCCCTATATGCATACCTTATTTTCCCCTTCAAATCCCAGATCCTGCTGCACTAATCAAGGTACAGTGATAGAGGTATACACATGCCTTCAACTTTTTGCTTCTACAAAAGCCATTGATCAAGTCAGTATTAACTAGACACCACGTAAACAGATTTTTCTATGACAATCTGCCCAAGGTGGAAGAAAAAGATTATAATGCCTAGGAAACATAATATTTTTATATTTCCCACAAATCTTAAATTCCAGCTCATACTTTGTTTTACTTATAAAATTCAGCTAAGCTATCCTTTTCAGATTTTTTTTTTAAAGAAAATTACAAAATTATGTCAGAGATAATTTACATGTAAGATCTTGTTAACTATTATAATGAGCATCAAGCAGGTTAATCACATCAGTTAAAGAGATGTTTTGATTTCATGTTACCATTTGCCGTTTGTTTCTGTTTTCTATCAGGGTGTCACCTGGAAGTTATTCCCTACTTTGTTGTTCTGGGAATACTGGTTTCATGGGAGATCAGAGATGATATGTCTGATATTTCATGATCTTATTACTGCACCATAGTGAAAAAAACTATAAGAAAAATATCAGTAGATTTCCCTGATCTGTTTTCCAGTGCGACTACTAACATATGATCAGGAAATGTTTACATTCATTGACAGAGGAAGAACTGATATTTCTGAAAAGGCACAACTGAACTTGTCAATTTAGTATCTTTGCTGCCTAATCAAACATGCAAAGATGAACAATAAATGAACAAATGCTATGTAAATTCCATATTTTATAGTTTAATAATGTTTTATTGGGAATTTATAAATCATATACAAAACAAATACAGTAAAGACTTTTGACTTCCAGGCATAATTATTTTAAATGCCAGATGTAAATGATAATTATATTTTCTCAAAAGTGAGCATTTAACAACCCTGGATTTTTTTTTACAGAAGATTGTCAAGTACAGCAGATATATCTAGAGAACAGAAAATACAGTTTTTCAGAAGGCTTCTTCATTGCCAATATTCAAACATGAGGTTTAAGCCACATTTATATGAAAATTTAATACAGAAATGCGTGGGCATACACACATACTGTGTATGTAAGTCCCTAGAGTCTCCAGATGTATTCTATTTGTCAGTCTTTACTGTTTTACTATTTTTTCACTCCTTTATCAATATTTAACATTTCCTCCTAAGCAGCCACTAATACTGACAACCCAAATACTGACAACCATCAAAGATTGAATAGCATTCAGTGATATTTACATATGTGCAATTAAGTATGCTCATTTTTTATTATTACACACTGTGTTAAACTGAGTGAACCAATGTAATATTCTTGTGTTAAAAAGAGAGAGAGAGATCATTAAAAATACATCTTCTGTCTGCATCCTTCATTACAGGACTATTATTTCCTTGTCCATTGTGTACACAGTTGGGCAAGCAGTCTTGTCGATAAGTTCCATAAATGACTTGATGGATGGAAATCACGATGGTGCACCAGATAACATTAACATTCCCATGTAAGTTGCACTTATCTTTATCTTCTACATGAAAACATATTGGGACCTATTAGGCATTCAGTGTACCACAAAGCTGTTTACTGTGTGCTTAATTATTGTAGCCTTGGTTCCTCCCTTTGTACCATCCCATGACCCTATCATGTGGCAAAGTCCAAGAAGCTTTTTTCTGATGTAGCACCAGATTGCAGATCTGCTTGTTTAGACAAAGTGCTTCCATTACAATCTTTTGATTGTGCTGTGAAAACCATTTGCAAGAGTTGGTTTGGTATTTTAAAATGGAAACTTTGTCACCTTGTACTTTTGATTTACAAAGAAAATGACTAAATTTATAGTACATTCTTAAAGATTCATTGTTAGCTAGCTACAAGCTAATTTTTTTAATTCTGCCCTTCCAAATTACTATATAAGAAATCCTCTCTCTGCATATTACTAATGGCTAAATTAGATGCTTGTCCCTTATAAAATGAATCTTTCAAAATTGTACTTTATAATATTAATAAATGTCTACAGGCAACAGGAAAATAAGTGGTTCACAGAAATAACATGGAAGAGTTTTGGATGAACATTTTACATGTTTACAGATTATCCCAGAAAATTCTGGATATCAGAAATACTTTTGCAATATTGTATTGCTTTTAACTTTTGCCTAGCATAGCAGTGTCTATGTCAGTTTTCATTCTTGATCTGTAATCTTGTTTATGTCTTCATTATTTTCCTAAGGATGCATATTTACTGTGCAGATGCTCCTTGGTCAGGGGTTTTCTTTCTTTATATGCTAGCCAGCTTCATCTTTAATATTTATTATTTATCGTGGTTGGCTTTGAGTTTATGGGTCATGTACATATAGTTTGGATCTGAAATGTATTGCAATAATCACCATTATGATGTTAACCTAGGCCTAAATCTATACCATATTAAAATATGCTTTGGATAGGGTATTAGCCAACATGCATTGATTCATAATATATTTTTTAATTCCAGTTTTTCAAATCCTATCTTCAAAGTGGGTCATCTTCAGGGTGACTAGATATATTTTGTGCTGTAATCCCTTTGGGATGTTCAGAGATGTGCCTCAGCTGTTTGGTCATGTAGCCCATTAACAAGTACATTTCAATGTTCAGAGTAAAACGTAGATAGAAAAATACAAGTGAAAGGATCACTCGCCTAGTAGGGTCAATCTACTTTTGTTGTTGCAGAGCTTTCTCTATGCTTGGTTTGGTCCTTATTGCTCTGGGAACTGGTGGGATCAAACCATGTGTTTCAGCTTTTGGGGGAGATCAGTTTGAAGAAGACCAGGTATCAATTTTATTTTATTTAACTACTTACAAATATTGTAAACTCTCATCCTTTGGTTTGATCCTTGGTTGCATGACAATATTGTCACTGTATTGTTAATCAAGGAAACAGAAGATCAAGAAAAGGAGCTACACATAGATTTCATTTGAATTTTTTTTGGGTGTGCCACTATGGAGATATCTGACCTTTTATTTACAATATGCAACTTGAGGTTCAATGAAGTATAGCAGATCTTCATAATATTTCAGGATTCATATCAATTTCTGACTAGAATACTTGAAAAACTTATTATCTGCCTTTTTCTCTCCTGCTTCTCCATGCAGCTTATACTTTTCTTTGCCACAGCTGCACTTTGGCTGATATTTCTGTAGCCAAACTTACACTTGGCAACTTTCTCCTGAGGAATAAACATAGTCATTTTGGTCCCAGTAATCCTCTGCTGTCTAACGTATTTCCATGTACACTAAAACAATACAGGTAGTCCTTGACTTATAACAATTCAAGATCAGAACTTCTGTTGCCAAGAAAGACAATTGCTAAATGAGTCACACCTGATTTTACTACTATTTTACTAAAGATATTAAGTGAATCACTGCAGTTGTTAAGTGAATCAAACAGTCATTAAGCAAATCTGCTTCCCCCATTGATTTTGCTGGAATGTCGCAAATGACTATCACTGCAACCGATGTAAATACATGTCAGTTGTCAAATGTTAAAATTTTGATCATGTCACTGTGGGGATGCTGTAACAGTCATAAGTGCAAGTACCAATCATAAGTCACTTTTTTCAGTGCCTTTGTAACTTTGAATGTTGCTAAAAGAATAGTTGTAAAGGACTACCTATAAACATTCTTTTATGAAACTTTTAAAAATTATATAAGTGATTTTGCAAAAACATATTTATTTATAGACAACCTGCACTTTTATATTAAAAGAATGTCAAAAACTAATTTATAATAAGGTTCTTCTTTGTATTTCAGGAAAAACAAAGAAGCAGGTTCTTCTCTATATTTTATCTTTCCATTAATGCTGGAAGCCTTCTTTCTACTATCATCACCCCAATGCTTAGAGGTAAATTTTTCTACATCAGACCGATAAGTATGTCTTGATACAGGTATGGGGTCTGCTAAACATAAAAATATAAGGGTAGCCATTGAGGGGTCTGTATTAATTTTGGTCTGTGTTATTGAACTAATATACTTCTTATTAGAAATAATCTATGATTGTTTAAATCTTTTGTTATCTACTCTTGAACTGACAAAATTAGTGGACCAGTGACAAAATTAGTGGAGCAGCAAAATGCTATGGATATTATTTACTTGGACTTGAATAACGCATTTGATAAGTAGACCATAACCTGCTACTTGACAAGATAGAAAAATGTGGGTTAGACAGCACTTACCAGATGAATTTTTAACTGGCTGACCAACCACATTCAGTGGTTGGACCTGCATCTACATGGAGGGCAGTATGCAGTGGGATACCCCAAGGCTCTGTCTTAAGCCCAGTACCATTCAATATCTTCATCAATGATTTAGATGAGGGGATAGAAGGGGAACTCATCAAATTTGCATACGACACCAAGCTGGTAGGAATAGCTAATACTCCAGAAGGATCATGACAGACTTGAATACTGGGCCCTATCTAACAAAATGAAATTCAATGATGAGAAAAGCAAAGTTCTATATTTAGGCAAGAAAAACCAAATGCACAGAATAGGTAGTACCTGGCTCAATAGTAGTAACTATAAGAGGGATCTTGGAGTCTCAGTGAACAATCACTTATATATGAGCCATTTTATAATGCCTTGGTAAGACCACACTTGGAATATTGCATCCAGTTTTGGTCGTCACAATATAAAAAAGATGTTGAGACTCTAGAGAGAGCGCAGAGAGAAACAACAAAGATGATTAGGACCGAAGGCTAAAACATACAAAGAACATTTGCAGGAATTGGGTTTGTCTAGTTCAGGGGTCTGTAACCTTGACAACAAGACTTGTGGACTTCAGCTTCCAGAAATCCTCAGCCAGCATAGCTAATGGTTGCAGTGGATTGAAGTCATAGCTGGCTGAGGAATTCTGGGAGCTGAAGTCCACAAGTCTTAAAGTTGTCACGGTTGCAGACCTCTGGTCTAGTTTAATGAAGAGAAGGATTAGAGGCAAAATGATGGCAGTGTTCCAATATTTGAGGGGCTGCGACAAAGAAGAGGGGTTCAACCTATTTTTCAAGGAATCTGAGGGCTGGATAAGAAGTAATTGATGGAAACTAATTGAGAGAAACAACCTAGAATTAAGAGATTTCCTGACAGTGATAACAATTGATCAGTGGAACGACTTGCCTCCAGAAGTTATGGGTGCTCCAATACTGGAGGTTTTTAAGAGGATTGGGCAGCTATTTGTCTGAAATGGTATAGGGCATGGGTGTCAAACTTGCCACATCACATGACATGTCGTGACATATCGCAACTTTTTTCGCATTGCCAGAGCTGGGGTGGGTGCAGCCTCTGCATGGTGCAACCAGCCCACGGGCCAGCAGTTTGACACCCCTGCTATAGGGTCTCCTGCTTGAGCAGAGGAGTGGACTAAAAGACCTCTAAGGTCCCTTCCAACTCTGTTATTCTGAAATTCTCAGAAGTATAAATCCCAGCAAGTGAAACTAGAGTAGACATCCAGTAAAAAGCCCATTTTCTCTCCCTACTGTTTCTAACACAGATCAAATGTCCTTTCTGATTATGTAGGATCTCATTTGGAATCCAAGCCACAGACTCTAGTAATAGTGTGGACATTATTAACAGCAACATTGAATGATTTATGTAACTCAGAATACGAATGCCCTGGCTATAAAAACTATGTATGGCTATATTAATAAGATCAATATAAGCATAATCTGGTATAACAAAGTAATTGCACTAAATAATGATGAAATATATTTATTCAATGTAAACATGCATCTATAAAACAAGTTCTTTGCATGGAATTTTTTCCTTGCATAATCTGAATCTGGAATGGGATTGTTGAGATCCATTGATAGTTGCTAGTCTGAATGTACGGTATGTATGAGTGTATGTATATGTACCTGTGTGCTCTCTATCACTCTATCTTTCCAGGAAGATCTGCCCAGAGGAAATAAATGAAATGGGAATTATTTTCCCAAGGGTAGGAAGACACAGCAGCAGGAGATCTGTCTAAAGGGAAAGTCCACCATGGAGACTAAATGTTTTCTCTGTATAGAGAGGATTTTTTTAAAGAATAGCTTAGTATAAAGATGGCATGAGATGGGACAATAGAACAGTCAAAGAATGTGCTATATATGTGCCCTAAGTCTATAAATCATTACAAGCTGCCTATATTTCCAAATGAGAATCCCATGTATAAACTTTTGTTCAAATATAATATGTAATTTAGTTCACTGAATAATTGATAGGGAAGACCTGTTCTTTCAGGCTACTGTTGCAGAAAAGCCACAACTATGCCTCCCACTTATTTTTTTTTTGTACAGGAGTGGAATGTGGAATTCACGACAAACAAAAATGTTACCCTCTGGCATTTGGTGTTCCTGCTGCCCTAATGGCTATTGCACTGTGTAAGTCAGAAAGTTTATCAGATGTACTGCTTTTTTACTCAGATATGATTAATTTTGTTACAGTGATATAATTGTACTGGTAGTCCTCAACTTAGGACTATTTGTTTAAGTTATGGCCTCAGAAAAGGTGACTTAGACTGATTCTTGAATTTACAACACTGTACCTCCCCCCAATCATGTGATTACAATTTGGTCGCTTAGCAATTGGTTTGGGTTTATGATGGTTGCAGGATTGAGGTCATGTGATCATGATTTGCAATCTTCGCAGCCAGTTTCCAACAAGCAAAGCCAGTTGTGGAAGCTTGATTTGCTTAACAACTATGTGATTTGCTTAATGATCATGGTAAAAATGGTCATAAAATCAGGTCTAGACATAAGATGATTCGTTGAATGACTGCGTTGCTTAGCAACCAAAATTCCAGTTCCAGTTATGGTCACAACTACCCATAATGTATTCTGGTTCATTGTGATAGTTTCCTGACCATATTGACCTATTATGGATTGTGCATGAGAGATAACTTTCAAAAGAATAATAGAATATCAGAAAATATATACCGTAGATCTTAAATTTAATAGCAGATTCTCCCTCTTTTTACTTGTTTAATACTAGTTCTTAAACTGGCTATAAATTGATTTGCTACCCAACCCCAACTTGTTGAAATTTAATCACTTTTTCAAAATGTGTTATCTTTTGGTTTTTGTCTGCAGTTGTGTTCATAGCTGGAAGCACAATGTACAAGAAAGTTAAACCTGAAGGCAACATCATGGTCCAAGTCGCTAAATGCATTTCAGTAAGCAATATATAATGCAAGACTAGCATTTTCAAGGGCAGTTTATTTTCATGAACTTGATATTGAACTAAATCTGTATTCAGTTATTTTCTTACTAGTTGTCTCAGGGTTCCCCTTTTTTCTGAACTACATAAAAACCCTTCATCTGGATAGCAATTCTAGTTCCTTACCTAGAATTATTATAGTGTGGGATTTAGCTCTAGACTGATTGTTTGCTTGCTGATCAGAAATATTCCTCTTCCTGATTTTTGCCTAAAAGGTTTTCCATTATCTTTGAAGCCTAATCTACATTTATGAAGCCAGAGTTGTTACAAACTAGGAGGAGAAAAGCTTTCTGGCAGGCCTCTTCTTCCAAGGGTTATTTGGTAAATATGGCAATAGCAATAGCACTTAGACTTATATACTGCTTCATAGTGCTTTACAACCTTCTCTAAGCAATTTACAGAGTCAGCACATTGCCCTCAACAATCTGAGTCCTCATTTTACTGACCTTGGAATCTTAACTTGGTCAGGATCGGTCTCCTGGTATGGGCAGAGTTAGCCAGTAATACTGCATTTAACCACTGCACCAGCACGGCTCTTATAATTATGCAATTGATCTGCATGTATAATTATAATATGCAGATCAAGCCTTCTTATATTCCATATGAAGAATTCTTGGCTCTTCTACATCTCCCTTCAATTCATCTCGCAGAAAAATAAACAGGAAGGTACAGGTAGTCCTGGAGTTACGAGTGAAATGGAGCCTCCCCATTCTACTCGTAAATCAAAAACTCGTAGAGTGAATCTCGTTCCTTTAGTGAGATCACTCTCTTCCTTGTTAAAATGCACGCGGCTCATTAAATAAACATGAGGTATCTCAGGGTGGGGAAGGCCATGGAGGGCCAAGTGATGGAACACGCCCCCAAGGCCTCCCCGACCCACTAAGATACCTCATGCTTCCCCCTCCCTTCCTGCCACGCGGGACTCATCTGGAAAAGGTCTCTCTACTCTCTGCCACGGTTCTTGCTGCCACTCTGATCTGAGGCCAGGGGATGCATCCACAGCCCCCCGTGGCCCGATCTGGGTTCTGGAGGCCTGGAAAAGACCTCTGGAGCCCAAATCCATGGCCACAGAGCGATTTCATGCCCCCTGTGGCCAATCCGGGCTCCGGAGGCTTGGAAAAGACCTCTGGAGCCCAGATCTATGGCAGCAGAGTGATTTTGTGGCCGTTCTGTGGCCTGATCCAGGCTCTGGAGGCCTTTTCCAAGCCTCTGGAGCCCGGATCCATGATTGCGGAGTGATTTTGCACCCCCCACAGCTGGAGGGGGGCACAGATTCGGTCTGCGGCCATGGATCTGGCCTCCGGAGGTCTTTTCCAGGCCTCCAAAGCCCGGATCGGGCCATGGGGTGGTTGCAAAAGCCTTCCCCGGCCTCAGATCTGGGCCGCAGCAGCCTGAAAAAGGCCTCTGGAACCCTGGTCGGGCCACAGGGGGAGGGGCACAGAAGGGTTCCCCCGGCCGCAAATCCAGGCGGTAGAGGCCTGGAAATGGCCTTTGGAGCCTGGATCGGACCACAGGGGGGGAGGGTGCAGAAGCTTCCAAGGGCCTGATCCAAGCCTCGAGGGGTTTTCCTAGCCATTTGTGCCAGGAACGGAGGTTGGGGGGGGGAGACTTCTGCATGCCTCTGGAGGCTGGATCCAGACCTTGGAGGACTGCTCCAAGCTGCTACTGCCTGGAACGGAGCTTCCAAAGACCTGATCTAAGCCTCCAAAGGCATGTTTGGAGGAAGGCTCCAGGGGCAACGGGGTCACTTTCGCCCCTAGCGCAGCGAGCTCTGGCGGGCTGGATGCAGGTGCGAGGAGCCTGGCCTTCTCCCTCAATTGAATGCTTCAGGCTTGCTGTCAGGCAGAAAGGAGTTGGGGGCAGGAGCAGGAGACAGGCACCTTTTGCATAAAGAATGAAAGTGATGTCTGTGATTTCATGCAACTTCAAACACTCACACGAGATCACAGACTCCAGAAACTTGCATTCTCGGTGCAAAAAAACACTTCCAAGCCAACTCTCCTCTCCTTCAAAGGGAAAGAAACCATGGCAGAGAGGATTTTTGTAAGGTAAGTGAGCCCGGCATGGCAGGAAGGAAGGGGGAAGCAGTTGTGAGGAGTGTGGGGGAAAAAATAGGGTGAATGTTGCAGTGCCACTCAAGTCACTCGTAAGGGCAAATGACTGCCATGATGCTGCAATATTCATAACTTCGGAACTTGCTCATAAACACTAGGGGGCGCTCATCACGTAACTTCGAACAAGCCTTAAATGAATGCTTGTAACTCAGGGATTACCTGTAGTTTAGATCTTCCTATCTAAAGCCAAAAATACAGTAGCTGACAAACTGAAATCCAAGAAGAAAAGATTGAGCCTTGGCTTGCAAAACCAGAACAAAATTTATCCCTACCTTGTTCAACCAATTAAATCAAATGTTTCCATAAAATAGTATGGGGGCAGGGATACAGAAATATATGCAGAATTCTTTAAAATATGTAAGCAGCCTAGTCAAACCAGTTACTTATTACCTGGTTGAATAAGTTTTTAGCTTTAAGTATTTTAAAGGCTGCGTCTTGGCTTTATGCTTGATAGTGAATGGTACTCTCGCTCTTTTTTTCCTTTTTCTCTTTTATTGTTTCTTGAGCACTATATTTATTTTTTCTGCAAATGGAGAATAAATTAAAGCTAATATCACTGGGAGAGCTCATGTTAAATATTCCAGCAAATCAGCAGCTATCTACTGAGGGGGGATTGGTGGGGTTTTTTATCATTTTTATTGGGGTTTTTACTATGTATCAATTGTATTTTAATCGGGCATGTATTTAATTATCTTTTAGTTTTTGTAAATTTCTGTGTTTTATTCTTGCCCTGTACACCGCCCTGAGTCCTCCGGGAGAAGGGCGGTATAGATATATTAATAAATTAAATTAAATTAAATTAAATTTGTTAGTCCTAAAAACATTGTGGATATATGGTTAAGGTACAGACTAGTTATTGTATACCATAGCATTAAAAAGTTTAATGGGAAAAAGTATTTTTGGAAAACAGAAATTGAACTCCATCTGGGATAAACATGTCATCTACTTTGGGGGCACTGCTATGCTGTACAAAAATTTGACACAGTTCCCCAATAAAAAAGCAAGATTTATATCCTGAATAAAGCATCTATTACGGTGTTTCTCAAACTTAGCAACTTTAAGATGTGCAGCCTTTAACTCCGAGAATTCCCCAGCCAGCATGAGTTGAAGTCTGTGCATCTTAAAGTCACTAAGTTTAAAAAAAATACTTATTTAATAAGTCAGCATTTAAATAACTGTTTGGGTTCCTTAAATTTATCATCTTGCTGGAAGTTTTTGTCATATTTGTATTTGTAAAAGAATGTTAAAAATAGCACTTCCTCCAATTTCTTTAATCAAGAAATTGAAAGCATTAGATTGGAACTCCCATAATTTCCAGCCAAAAGGGGAAACAGAATGTTAGTCCAGCATATTTGAAGAGCATCAGGAAGGATATTCATGGAGGTAGACTAGGCTGTCCTTGATTGTTCTGGAAGTGGTCTTTTGTATTATCCTTACTGTTGATTACCTTAATTAATATTGTCAAGTGTTGAAGAATCAGGACTACAAGTTAAGTTCCAGTTAAGAAGATGTATTGCTCACACTTATTCACAAGAACCTAGTTAACTAATTGTCAGCACTGAATTGGTGCTAAATAAGAGTTAACAAATTTTGAGGGGGGCTGGACTTGGATCGCCTCTTGGATCGAGAACTTTGTTCACATCCAGTTAGCACCATTTCTGTTCCCATAACTTTTGGTATTTCAGGCAGTTAACTTGGGGTACTCGCCTCCCCCAAATATTTATGAATGTAATTAAAAGAAGAATTGTGTTCTAATTAATTTGCAAATTATTTCTTTTCCAGTTTGCTATTCGAAATAGATTTAAACATCGCAGCAAAAACTTTCCCAAGAGAGAACACTGGTTGGACTGGGCTACTGAAAAATATGATGTATGTTCTATTATTGGCCTGTAGTGAATTTCATTATATACTACTATAACAACAGCTTTCCTTTAGGTTTTACTTTGTGGACTGACCTATTTTCATTAAGTGACTGCTATCATTGTGCCATTTAAGGCCCCTGGTGGTCTTAAAGTTTTGCATGCAACTTCAAAAAGATAAACATGACAGCAAATATAATTGAAAAGCAATTGGCATGAAACCCCCAAAGTTCAGAAATTTGAACAAGTTTAAGTAAACTCAGAATAAAGGTTAAAGCATCCTGTGTATCATTTGGGAAGTTAGATTTAATATCAGTTTACTTTGAAAACACACATAAGATAGTAATAATAAGCAAACAAACAAATGGACAATGCTTTAATATTTTTTCAATGTCAATAGGCTGATTAAAATAAAAACAGTATCTAGTTGTAGATAGATATCTACTGTATGTGACTAAAAATGTGGCTTTAATAAGTTTAACTTTCAAATTAACTTTTGGAGATATCTGCTTTTTTAAAAAACATCATTCTGTTTGTAGAAATCATGCATATCTTTTGTTTATATCAGGTGATGTACTACTCATTCTCAGTTTCAAAATTTTGAGATGTAAAAATAATCATTGCATTGCTTCATCAATTATGTAATTATGACTCACCTATGTTTCAATTATAGGCATAAAAATAAAGCTTAATCCAATTTTGGTTGTAGTTAAACAATATGGTTGTGGAATTTATTTATTTTCTGAGTTTGCTAAATTAACCAAATGGGGGTGGACATGTGAAGCATATTAAGCCAAGTTGAGATAAGCAAACATAACACTTATGATCTTGTGCAAATAAACACCTAATAGAGTGTTGTTAAAATGACAAGTAAGGTGTCTTGTAATTAACTAATACCCATCACTGATGTTGAGAAAAAAATACTGATTTTAGTTACCCGTATATACTTGAGTATAAGCCGAATTTTTCAGCCCACTTTTTGGGCTGAAAAATTCCACTTCGGCTTATACTCCAGTCAACAAAAAAAACTTACCGAGGACTTGTGCGCGGCCGAGGCTTTGGTGCTTCCGGGATCGCGCGCACCTCTCCCAAGCCACCGCCGTCCGCAGACCTGCCGAAGTTTGGGGAGGTTTGGGGAGGTGCGCGCGCACCTCCCCAAACCTCCCCAAACGTCGGCAGGTCTCCGGACCTCCGTGCCCTGCCTGCCTGCTTCTTTCCGCTGCGGAAAGAAGCAGGCAGGCAGGGCACGGAGGTCTGCTTCTTTCCGCAGCGGAAAGAAGCAGGCAGGCAGGGCGCGGAGGTCTGCTTCTTTCCGCAGCGGAAAGAAGCAGGCAGGCAGGGCGCGGAGGTCTGCTTCTTTCCGCAGCGGAAAGAAGCAGGCAGGCAGGGCGCGGAGGTCTGCTTCTTTCCGCTGCGGAAAGAAGCAGGCAGGCAGGGCGCGGAGGTCTGCTTCTTTCCGCTGCGGAAACATCCCACCTTTATAATATGGCTCTTCCATATCTACTGCTATTCCTCCTCATACTTTCCTTATCTCTTGGTACCTCTCAGTAGATTAGATGCATTGTTGCTGCTTATTTCAATCTGTATATGGAGATTGGCCTCATTTTGCAGAATTTAAATATTTAATATTTGACACATAAATAAATGCAAATGAATAAGGAAGATATCTATTTAACATTTCTTGTTTTGTTCTTTTGTTATAGAAACGGCTTATTACTGAGGTTAAGATGGTCTTGAAAGTTTTGTTCCTGTACATTCCTCTTCCTATGTTTTGGGCCCTTTTTGATCAGCAGGTAAGTTGAGAGAAGAAATTGTTATTCCTTTGGGTGTTCATATGGCCGTGCAGTGCTTTTGCTATAATTGTAGATTAGGATTTAGCATTGGAAATAGACTTTAAAAACTCTATGTGAACATTTTTATCACAGTGGAATAAAATACATAAAATATAATCCAGTGGACCACCAACGTGATTGTACATTAGAGATGGTGTACCTCATTCTTCAGTTAAGTCTTTTTATAGTGTTAATAAAAATTGCATCCATGTCAGGGAAATGCGCAGCTGGTGTCCAAATGGAGTCGGAGACGCTGACACGAACTTGCAGTTGTATATAAATAAATATATTTACAGTAAATAAGATAGGCAAATAGTTGCATCATCAGGTAATTCAACACAGCAGGAACATCATGAGGTAAATTACAGAGAGCACACAGAGGGAAAAGGTGGGACACAAGGAAACTCCTTTTCACTCACAGCAACCAATCACAGCTCAGATTCCCTCATGCAGTGGTCAGCTTTCTTCAGCTAATTAGCTATAACTATGTGCTCTTACCCATTGTTTAATCCTTCACTGCTCCAGCTATTGAATTTTAAATATCTTAACAATCTATCTTTCCATACTTCTCATCATCCTACAATATTCCCTTTTGAGAAAAGTACCTTATACAAAGCACAAAAAATGGGTATAAAGTAGTAAACAAAAACAAAATTAAGAGCACAATAGAAGACAAAAATCTAACTAAATCTTGTTTACACAAAGGCCATCCACTCTTATTTCTCTATACCTTTGAAAACCATTGCCACTTCCACTGGGACCATGCCTCACTGCTTCACACAGTACCTTTTGTTCTTTAAAATTCTTACCTTTCTCTTTTTGAGGATATCATCAACTGTACCCAACCATGACTTTCTCTTCCTCTTGACCTGTCATTCTTCCTTCATATGTTTGCTTTATAATTCAATCCTCATTCATTCTCTCCATATGATCAAACTATCTCAAAGTATTTATTTCATTTTGGTCATTCACTTTAGTATTCAATTCATATTTTACTCATATTTCCTTTTCATTCTGGATCCTATATTTTTAGCTTTTACCAAAGTTTCTTATGTGGCATTCAATTTACTTTTATATTTTCCTGATATACTCGCCTATTACTTCCAGATAACAATGTGGGCTCTTAATCTCTTTTCCTTCTACCACTGATTTGTGTAATAGCAATGTAAATATTGTTAATATAATGTAGATAGTTACTGTGCTTATAGGATTCTGAGACAATTAATATTTAATTAGTGTTATTTGCCTAAAAACTTGTATTTTTGTTCTGAAGGGATCTCGATGGACATTGCAAGCCACAACTATGGATGGAAATTTTGTAAGTTATTTCTTACTCAAGGACCCTCTATCAAATTCTGACTGAGTTTTTATTATGTATTTATACCTAAAAAGTTATCGACAGCTCCTCACTCAGCAGGTGATAAGCATTCAATTGACAGATATCCATGTCTATTTCCCTTGCTGGATTAGGGCAGTGATATTTAAATTATTAAATTAAGTTCTTATGAGATTTTGAAAAATGAAATGCATCTATTCTTTTTTCTTTCATTTTAGGGTTCTGTTCAGATTCAGCCAGACCAGATGCAGGTACAGTAAGCAGTTTTTTGAATACTTTTTGGGGGTTTGAGCGATTTCCAAGAATCATTTTACTTTTTTCTGAACATTATTAATTTTCTTATTTTTTTCTTCTGTAACAGACTGTAAACCCAATTCTCATTGTAATCATGGTCCCAGTTGTAGATGCTGTTATTTACCCTTTAATTAAAAAGTGTCACCTAAATTTCACGTAAGTAAATATGGACTTTTAAAAATTTTAAGTAGAAAATTGCATCAAATTCTAATAATGCATGAAATTTAACTTAAGTAATATTAACGTGAATGACTTTGCTTAGTTTACAAATCAAACTATAAAGGTGACATAACCAGTAAAAATATTTTTATATGAAAAGTAAGTACCTTTCTTCTGATGAAGAAATAACTAAGCAGTAAGTACCGGTAATAAATAAGCATCGTTCAAAATTTTCACTAATAATTAAAGCAACCTTATAAAGCAACAATCTTAATTTAGTGTTTTGCAAGTGAGAAGGATGTAGGATGTGCTCAGTGTACCCATATGAGAAAACGTATTCCTGTTAATATCAATATTTGTATCAACTTTTACATATAACAAATTGATCATGCTAGAAACTATTAAAATGTGAAAATTACACCTCAAAATTGTTTGTCATATATCAAATGATAACATTGGGTTATGCATCTTGCTAAATTTCTTTCAGTATTCAGTTATTACGTCTGTGTTGTTCTAAGAGTGGATAAAGAAAGGTTAAGAGAGAAAAAACATCTATTGATTCAACATGTTTTGGGGTCTAATTCCTCTAATTTGGTGTTGCTCTCAGGAGTTATTACAATTGTATTCCAACATGTTTGAAAGGCACCAGGTTTGAAAACCTGTTCTAAGTCTTTCGGTATTGCAAAATGACATTTTAGATTAAATGTGTATTCCTCGACATTGTAACATACTGTATGAAAGGTTTTGAGGGACTACACAAAGATTCAACAATAACGGAAATACATTTTCAGAGAGATAAGATATATGCATCACTACTTTTACTTACAGACATATTAGGACAGTGATGGTGAGTTCACATATGTGACATTCCACAATGTTTTGGGTGACATGCTATGTTTACTAACACCCAACAACTATTTTCCAAAGCACCCCTGTTCTCACACAATTTTTTGTGGCTATGGAGGCCACATCAGAATGGAGTGCGCTCTTGATGCAAGTTAAAAATTGGAGTTTAATAAATGTACAGAAAACAAAACTTGAATATCAAAATAATGTAATAAAAACACGAACAGAATGCTGGCAAGGAAAAGCATTACATGATCAATTTCTGCAAAAGGGGAAGTTAATAAAGATAAAATCTTCCAATGGTTTATAGCTGGAACATTAAAAAAAGAAACTGAAGGCTTCATTTTGGCTGCACAAGAGCAAGCTGTAAGAACCAATTTAATCAAGGTCAAGATTGAAAAATCATCAAATGATTCAAAGTGCAGATTGTACAAAGAAGCAGAAGAAATGTTGATCATATACTCAGCTCAGAGAATAAGATTGCACAAATTGATTATAAATAATGACAACACTGTCACTGAAACAATTCACTGGAATATCTTAAAAAATTAACAGTAATGAAAAATTGTTGGATACACATAATCGAAAAGTAGTTGAAACTGAGTAAGTTAAAATATGTATTGTTTGAATACAGACTGATAAAATCTAGGCTCATAACACATGTGATATAACTGTGGTCAAAAAGATAAAAGTGTGAATAATTGATGTGGGATACAATCCAGGGGATAGTAGAATAAAAGACAAAGAATTGGAGGAGATCACAAAATATTAAGTTCTGAAAATCAAAATTGAACTATTATGGGTGCCATACCAAAAAAGCCACGGATAGCACTTAGAAAATGTGCACATTTATAAAATTTCCATCTGTTAATTGCAAAAGGCCACACTGCTTGATCTGCACATCTGCGTTGGGAAGAACTTGATGCATATGAAGACCAATATCAACTAAACAACTGGCAGTTGTGACTTCACATTGTGAACAATAATAGTAATTCTTAGGTCTTTGATTAAGACTTGAATTCAGTCTTGGATTGTGAAACTAACTAAAACATAATCTGCCTATATGAAGTGCTTGGGAAAAAATTGATAGGTGGACAAAAACGCCAAATCCAGTCTAAACATATGGCCGGCTGTGCAATTAACCACCACCACCATCATCATAATTTTCTTTTTAAAAGTAATTTGGAAAGGTTTGTTTTGGTTTTCTAAAAGCTTAGACTCAATTAGGAGATTTTTTTTTTCTGAATAATGAAGTCAGGTTGAATGAAAGGGAGAATTTAAAGAAGATGTGGATTAGTTATGTATTATGGTATATTCTGTTTATTTAATAAAAAGTCCATAATTATTTTTATTTTAATGTTGTTTTAATGTTTGTAGTATTTAATTTAAAGTGTTCCTGAATAGCTCTGTGTCCTTCATTCACAGGCCTCTGAGAAAGATGACGGTTGGCATGATACTGGCAGGTTTGGCTTTTGTTGTTGCTGCTGTAGTACAAGTTGAAATCGACGTAAGTAAAATTAGAGCCAAATTCTGTCCAGGGATGTTTTAAATTATAAGACTTAAACTTTTGAAGTGGTGGGCATCATGTATTCATAAATCTCTTAGGTGATTTAGAATCCTGATTTTGCATTATGGAGGGGGTGAACTGCTATATAGAATACTTGGGGTTAACTGTCCTGTTTCACAACTATTCAAAGTTACAAGAGCATTGAAGACATGACTTTATGACCAGTCCCAGAATAAAGCAACCATTGTGGCATCCCCACAGTCACGTGATCAGGCTTCAGGCACTTTGAATTGGTGCACTGTCACTATATCCTGTGATCACATAATCTCCATTTGCAACTTCACAACTAGTTTCTGACAAGCAAAATCAAAGAAGAAGCTGGAATTAAAATTGAAGTTCGTGGTGATGTGATATCTTGCCTAATGACCATGTTGCTTAGCAATGAAGGTGCTTGTTCCAATTGTGATTATTAAGTGAGGACCACCTGTATATCTTTCTTATATGGGAGGATAGATATCATTTAAAGATAACTGGCAATCAAATGGCTTGGGAAAAAAAGACCTAGACTCAATATTTTTCAAATTGAGTTCCTGGAAGAGATTTCTACACCTGCTTGGTCCATTACAGAGAGAGTAGGTTTATTTATTTATTTATTTATTTTAACTCTCTGCCAAAAGGCTCCCCAAGTCTCTTAGAGAGATATTCTTCCCTTTAGTCACTATGGCATAGCAGGTAGGGCAAATTTGTCAGCTAGACTTCAGAAGCCCCACCAAACTGGATTGGGGCTCTTTCTTTCTTTCTTTCTTTCTTTCTTTCTTTCTTTCTTTCTTTCTTTCTTTCTTTCTTTCTTCCTTCCTTCCTTCCTTCCTTCCTTCCTTCCTTCCTTCCTTCCTTCCTTCCTTCCTTTCCTTCTTTCCTTCTTTCTTTCTTTCTTTCTTTCTTTCTTTCTTTCTTTCTTTCTTCTTTCTTTCTTTCTTTCTTTCTTTCTTTCTTTCTTTCTGTCTGTCTTTCTTTCTTTCTTTCTGCCTTCTTCCTTCCTTCCTTCCTTCCTTCCTTCCTTCCTTCCTTCCTTCCTTCCTTCCTTCCTTCCTTCCTTCCTTCCTACTGGTTTCATGGCTTGAAAAAGTTTGAAAATCTCTAGCTTAGATTAGGCCTAAGTCTTTGACAAAGATTTATTTTTGAAAAGTGGAGAGAGACTGCAGAGACAAAGAATTGATTTGATTATTAAGAAACAGGATGAGTTTATTTCTTTCCTGTCATTTTCACTCTAGCTATGTTTAAGACAGAAGTAAGGAAAAATTGTTTTATTGATGATTTTTTTAACAATTCAGTTTTGCAATGAGTAAATAATATTGGCTGGTGTGCCTGCTCCCTTGTCTAACAAAATTACGTCCAGAAGACTTCCCCTGTCTTTTCTCTTCTCCTCAAACTAGTGGTCCCAGTGAGCACAGAGCAAGACCCCCTCCACAGCTGCCCATTGCTACCCTGTTTTAGACCGTAAATTTCATGGGAAGTTTCCTTCAGAATTGCAGCATGTGCTGAGAATAAGAACCATGTCGTTGCAGACAGTATACTTTAAAATAAAATAAAAAAGAATGAGCAGCCCCACTGAATACTAGCACACCCCTTTCATGGATTGGGCCATTTTGTCCTTGTCTATTGCAGCATCACTGAGCGGTGATTTAAGGACTCCTGTGTAGTTCTTTTGTTATTACCTGGATTATAGATCTATGAATTTTGACCCTGAAGCTCAGCCCTACTTGTAGCTCCGAGATGAAAGACATTTTACAGTGAAGCTGTTTGTGGATGGATGGGGAAATAGTGTACAATGTGTAATAGTGTAATAGTTTACAATGTAAACTGCCATTGGGTAATGCAAAGCCACATTTTGTGAATGTAAATATATGTTACTAATTCTCAAGATACTTTCAAGGTGAAGATTGACATAATAGCACTTTATTACCTGTCTACCACAGAAAACTCTTCCAGTCTTTCCTTCAGAAAACCAATTTCAAGTCAAAATAATAAATCTCGGAAATGGTAAAGCCACAGTTGCTACTGCTGGAGAGAGCATTGACTTGAGTCCATTTAATGCGGTATGTTTCATTTAAGTTTTATTCCAGTTTCAAAACAGATACATTTTTAATAAGATAAAATTTCTCAGCATTAATTAGAAATTAGTGAATATACTATTAGTGAAAATACAGTTTGGGAATATGCACCTTTTCATGCATATATCATGAATTCCTACATTACACTCCATCTCATAATTTAAAAAGAACAGTTTCTGTTTTAATACTAACAATTTCTACATTTCTGAAATTACGCCATCATTTTCTTTGGGATGTGTTTACCATGCCTAAACTTTTAAATTGGATCTTGGCATGAAAAATAGTATCTTTTGGAGCCTATAAACTGTATCTCATCAATATTGAAATCAGTATTTCTAACTATTGTACTGTTTTCCCTTCCTTCTCCTTATGTAGAACAAAATTTAGGATTAGTAATTTTAGAACACTACACTGTCTCCCCATTCACATTACCCACTTTTAGTCCTTAGGCGTGCACGGTACTTTGTAAAGTGGCTCCACTTTAAGTTTCTTACAAAGTTATAAAGTTATAATTTCCCTCATGCCTCAGTGTAAGGCACTTCAAGGCAGCATTTTCTATGTTTTCTTTATTTTTGATACATCATCCATAGCTGGGTGAGCCTATTTGTATATATGCTAGGAAAGCAAACAGTGGATTTCATCTCTTGTCAGCATCACACATCACAGAAGGGAAATGAAACCAGTTATTCAGAAGTTAAATTTCATGTGTACAGCTGAAATGGTTGGGGAGATACAATACAGATAGTCCTCGACATACAACAGTTCATTTAATGATTGTTCAAAGTTACAGTGGCCCTGAAAAAAGTGACTTATGACCATTTTCACACTTATGACCATTGCAGCATCCCCACAGTCATGTGATTTACATTTGGATGCTTAACAACTGACTCACATTTATGATGGTTGCAGTGTACCCAAGTCATGTAACTCCTTTTTTGAACTTCTAACAAGCAAAGTCAATAGGAACCCAGATTCACTTAACAACCATGTTACTAATTTAAGAGGTTCAGTGATTCACTTGACAAATGTGACAAGAAAAGTCGTAAAATGGGGCAAAACTCACTTAACAAATGTTTCACTTAGCAAAATAAATTTTGGGCTAAATTGTGGTTGTACGTTCAGGACTATTTGTATTAGAAGGAAATTAATAATAATAAAATCTGATCATATTTCAACAATTCTAACTGATCAAATGCAGGATTTTTTTTGCCTAGGTATCAAAACCCTAAAATAGGAAATATAATTAATTGGCAGATTAACTCAGTTACATAAAAGGAATACCAGTTGTTTTATTGTTTTTTCTTTTTATTTACAGACAAATTATATCACATATGAAATGGACAAGTCAAACAATATTGACATAGCATATCTAAATGGATCTTTAACAAAAAAATTGATTAATATGGGAAAACAACGCCACACTCTTGCAATAAAAAATAACCCCAAAATTGAAGCAAATCTGGTAAATTTATTTAAAGATTCCAGGTTCTGTTTAGATCATTTATTGTTTATTAAAAAGGTGTATGAGTTACAGAATGTATAAATGTGGTAGAATTTCAATTATAATAGCAGAGGCTATAATAGGACTGTTGCTGCTAAGTATACACAGTTTGGGCATATGGACAGTACCTAAATAATTATAATAATTAAATAAAAAACTCCATCCAGATAAATTAAGCAACAAAAAAAGCAGAATAAGTTTGATAAATGATCACAAAAGAATCATATTTAAAATAAAGTTTCATGTGTCTAAATGATGGCTTAATTCTTCTGCCTTCCCATTTGTGGGAATTTGTATTTAGCATTATACACCAAAGCATAAAGAGTGTATTCATAGAAAGAAGACATCTGCCAGTGTTATATGGAAATTAGTGTTGATTATATCAGGGGAAGCATACAAGTTGAATGCAATAGGGTAGGATATTTAAGTAAGTGGTAAAGCATGAAGAGATAAAGTAAAAAATGAATGCAGATCAAATACAAAAAAGGTGGTCTGATCCAATGAAGAGAATGAATGATAATTGAATCACAACACAAATATCTGAAGAAAGACTGATTGAGCCAAGATGAAAGAAAATATCAGAAAAGTTGTGGCTTTATGGAATTAATAAGACCCTCAAAAAGAGAAGATTGAATCCAGATTGATACTAGCCCAATGCTGGAAATCAGTTTCCCCTTCATTTGGTAAATGGTTAAATGATGTACGGTATTATATATGATAACTGTGGAAAAGTTAACATATCAAAAATGTATTACAGGATCATTTTTAAATTATATATAGTATTATATGAACTTTATTAATAAAGATAAGGTTGAAAATGGAATCAAAATATAATAATAGTAATATGAAGGGAATGCAGATAAAATAATTGCAAGATTGATGTGCAGGAGTAGAAAAATATGGATATATTTTAGTGCCATTTCATATGTAAATTAGATTTCATTAGATCTCCTTTCATCTCCTGCTTACATGAATGGTATGTTTTTATGTGTTTTAAAATCTGGAACCAATATACATATTGTATTATTCCTATAATCTCATGAATTTGTCTATAGTGAAAGCTAATCTGGCTCTTTTCTCTATCAGGGTTGGGGCTGGCTTAAAATCCTGATTGACAGGACTTGTTCTAATCTTAACTGTGGTTAAAATAAAGTTTAATATATCTGTTAACATAGTTAACATAGATGTATTCATGGAACACACTGCAGAAAGCAGTACAAATGTTGAGGAGTTGAAAACAAGGTACAGAATGTGCATCAATCCAAACTAACAACTATTGTTTTTGTTTGATTTAGTCATTTGACTCAGTCATACAACATTTAATTAAATGTTTGTGATATTGAGATATAAGCATTTTGTGAACAAAAATCATGAAAGCTGCTTATGATGTAAAGAAATATAACTGTTTCATGTGTATTTATTACATTATTCAAGCTATTTCTCCTCTTAGTTTATAGATGGCATCACAGAAAAACCAGAACAAGGCAATAATATGATCAGGTAATAAAAATTAATTGTGTGAATTTATACTTTATTGTGGTTAATGTTTAATTTTATTAAGATATTCATATGATAAGAGTCTGGAACTAAATATTGTGGAAGTTGCTTTGACATTGAAGACAGTCCTGGAAGGCTCTACTATCTAGGTGTGATGTTACACCACAAACCACAAGTTTGTCTCCAGGTTACTCTCTCTTATAAGAAACCACACCAGACTCTGTTGTAATAGCCTGTCACTTGCAAAAACAAGACAAGAGAAGTTGAGATATCATGTACTGTATGTAGAGCATCTCTAGATTGTAGGTGGGAGTGGGTGGAAGGAGAGTTGTACTTTTTAAAGGCAACAGTTCTTTAGATTTTTAGATTTAATCTAAATTATAACTTTTTTAGCTGCATAAGTAAATTTTATATCTTGTCAAAGAATTTTTGGAGCAAGAAAGCTTTTGCTATAGTATTACTAAACACTTGCAAATCTCTGTTAATAATATTTAAGAATAAAATAGTACTAAGGAAATACCTGTTAATGATAATAAATGGCTAAAATACCTTTCAATTTTTTTAATGCAACTTTTTAACTTTTTAAAGATTTATAAACAGTTTGGATTCAGTTATTAATATCACTATGGGTGATGTGGCTTTTGGAGAGGTGATGAATTTCTCAGTCACCAATTACACTCCTTTTCAAAGTGGATCGTAAGTATTCTTTAACATTATGATAGAACAGCTTTCCTCCAACTGGTGCTGTTAGATGTGTTGGGACTTCAATTCTCAAAACTAACAGTTGCAAATGCAATGTTCCTAGAGGGTATCAGTATGGGAAAATATGCTGGTGAGATGGAATTGATATAAAGTGAATGTTAGTCCATAAAAAATAGGTACAATTAATCTCACAGAATAGACTAGTAAGTTTCAATGAAGGAGAATATTTGTAGCTCAGGGTTGATATAAGGGGTCCTTGGTGCTCTCTGAGCTTGATTGTTTTCTTGCAGACATTTCATTACTTAATTAGGTTACATCATCAGTGCTAATTGGACTAGCACTGATTAAGTTACCTAGTCAGGGTAATGAAATGTCTGCAAGAAAACAAGCTCAGAGAGCACAAGGACCCCTCACTAGTAAGTTTACCTGTAATAAAGTTGGGTTTAAGCTGTGATCTACTGGTTGATTGACAACTGTTGTGCTGGTCAGAGTAAACAGCTATTTTAGGAATTAAGAACTGTCCCCTTAAGGGATAGCCCTTTGGGTAAGGTAGTTTTAAGTTACTTAGTCACGTCTGTGTTTCGGATTGGCCATTGGGAGGGACTTCTGATTGGATAGCTGTGATTTCTGGCTACGTGCAGACCAGCCATGGGAGCTCTTTGCTCCTTCAGTATGGGAAATACTACTTCTTTTCACCTACGTGTTGGGTCCAGATTATGAAATGTGCTTCCGAAGAATCTCTCCAGTAACTGAGCTAAAGTTTAGAGAATGCCTGATGAATTAAAGTAATCTGCATGAAACCCTTTCCGTGGAGTTTATCTGCCTGTATCAAGCAACAGTAGCCCCTTTGGTTGAGAAAGAACAACTGTGCTGAAGAGTTCATGTCTCATTTTTCTTATCTACATTGGATTCTAAAATTGTTCTTAGCCTTTGGGGGAGATAATGACCTCTTAGGCCAGACATGTCAAACTCGTGACGTCACGTGACATCGTGCAATGTATCGGGATGGTTTTGCCATTGCTGGCAATGGGGTGGGCGTGGCTTCTGCATGACGCATCTGACCCATGGGCTGGCAGTTTGACATCCCTGCGTTAGGGGGTCTAACCTTTGATTGAGATAATCATCAAGGTCTAGGCATTCTGGGTTAACACAGCGGCAATTCCCCTAAGAATGGTGGTGGCCATTTTCCCCATCTTGGCCTGAAATAATTCAGTGTGCACCACCCATGAGTAGGTAAAATTGCTACGATTGTCACAGCTGGCAGAAAAATGATTTAAAAAACACGAGAAAGCAAATATGAGAAGAATGAATAATGAAACTAATGGACCTTTGAGAAACAAGTTCTAGGACAATCAAAAGTGGGAAAGGAAAAGAAAAAAAAGTAGGAATGGAGGGAGACAAGAATTCCTTTTAAACTTTCTTACCTATGCCCATTACCTCTTTTCATCATTGGTGAAAAGAGGTGAAGTGGTGAACGCTGAGCAAGATAACATTTGAGTTGAAATAAAACGGAATTAGTTTGGTTGATTTTTGAAAGAAAATATTTGATAGAAAGAGGGAAACAAATGGTGTTTGTTACTTCATTAATGGAATATTTGAAAAGAATCCTAGATATAGGCTTACCAACATCTATACCTTGGTAAAACACTGAAAGCAACTGCTGAATTGCAAAAAGAGAGGAAAAGTTCTTAGGCGTTCACTGGATCCTGGTTTGTAGACTATAATTGCCTGCTTTGGGTTTATGACCATTTGGTAGCAGAGTTGTTTGTTTTCTGCCTGTTCAGCCAGCCTATTTTATAAATTGCATGCTCTTTCTGGGATTAAATTGCATGCTCTTTCTGGGATTATGTAAAAGAGCTTGGCAAGTTTCTATATTCTAATGGGACACTTGGAAGAATGTTGTGCTGGTTGACTACAGGTAGTAGGAACATGTAACAAGGTGTTGGGAATTGTCACAAGCTATTTTAAAAAGTGCCTGCTACACCCATTATATGATCAGGAATTAATGTTTGCAAACCTACCTTGGGGTGATGCTTATACTGTAATATGAAATGGCTTTATTTACATTTATTTTTGATATTTTTTCCAAAATTTGGGTATAGTTTTCAAAAAAAAAGTTCTGTTTGGAAATTACGTTATCAGTACCTAATTTTTCCCATTGCTTTTTCTAGAACTAATATTACTGCTAAAATTGATAATAACGAGTGTACAGTTCCATCCATGCCATTTGGTTATGGCAGTGCTTACACTATTATAGTCAGAGGGGTAAGTTCTAAACTTTGTGCCTAAATTGACAAAATATTTACTACATAGCCATTCAAAGATTTAAACACCTAAAATAAGGTCTTAGTATGAATTTTTAGCACTGTCACTTTCTTATCTTAATGGTTGTTACACTGTCACAGGTGTCAAATAAAAGAGGAAAGCAAAAGACTAAAGTTGTATTGTTATTTATAGGCAGATGTGTTTTCATGAAAGTTTTGTTGTGGTTAGTAATGGAAAATACAGGTAACGTAAATAAGGAGTGGGTTTTTATAATACAAACGCTTTTGATCATCACTTGAGTATGGTGTCCCTAACCTCGCCATTTTTTAATATTGGTTCTGGCCACCATCTTGATTCACTCCCTGAGGACACCCCTGGTAAAAAGTCAGAAATCTCTCCATACATTTGTATGAGAACATGTTGCCCGGATACTATCTTGTTTTGGGGTTGTATTTATTTTTTATGTTATGATTTATGATCTGCCCCAATGTTCAAAACTAATTAATTAATTTGAAAAGCTTAAAAAATATTATGGAAAATAAATTATTCATTTTTTATGATTTTCTGTGTTCTGTATGGCTTGACATGGGGAATATGAGATTATTGTACAATCTTGAGAGGGCAACAGATTTCCCCCTCAATGCTGCAAGTTTAAAATGGGAAGATTTGCTTAGATTGAATGACAATATGATTATGGAGATATATGATGTTTTTCTATTTGACTCTTCTTTTATGGAGGGAAAGGAGGTCATGTTCAGTTCAAGACTACCTACCTTTCAGATAAAAATGATACAATGACAATAAAAGAAATTACATTTTGGTATTTTTTCCTTATTTTAGGAAAAGGCAGTATATGAATATTAATATAATTTGTTTTCTTTCAGTGTACTGGAAAAGAATTAAACATTACATACATTGAAGATATTCAAGCCAACACAATCAGTATGGCATGGCAAATCCCCCAGTATTTCATTATTACTTGTGCTGAAGTTGTTTTTTCAGTGACTGGACTTGAATTTTCATATTCACAGGTATCTCACTTGGGTTTACAACTGTCCTGCTGTGTGGAATGTTGTGCTGTTGATAATATAAGGCACTTTTTCAGAAAAATATGAATGTAGAGTTTGGTTTATCATGAGAAAAAACTCAGCTTAACCACAACAACCCATATCAAAATGGTTTCCTCAGAACAGGCCACTGTAAGATGGTTGAGTTTTGTTTACAATGAAGTTCTCATGACTATGTGGATCTGAAGCATTTTGCAAATCCTTAAAACTAAATATATCTTACTAGATTCTGAAACAAGGTTCAAAACTATTGAATTGTGTATCTTATTTCTGTAGGCACCTACCAACATGAAGTCTGTGCTGCAAGCTGGCTGGCTATTGACTGTGGCCTTTGGCAATATCATTGTTCTTATTATAGCTGGTGCTTCAAAACTTGATGAACAGGTAAATGATTAGTCACCAAAACAAAACTTTGATCAACTTTGCTAATCAATAAAGAATATAGAATTAATCTCCACAATTTATTAGTTTTAGTGTTATTTTAAGATATGCCTGTATTATTGTTACCTGCATATAGCTACCTGTTGTTACCTATATTTGAATTGATCTGGAAACTCATTCAATAAACTACTTATTTACTTAATAATCAAATACAGTAAACAGAAATATGTTGTATAAATTCAATAAAACTAAACCACAAATAGCATTAAGAACAAAAATTAGATCTTAAATCCTAGAAAAAATGTTTTTATTTAGGACTAAAAAGACTGACATGTTGATGGTGGTTGGACTTCCTTGGGATGGATACCTCAAAATACTATCAACAAAGACTTCCTTGATGTTGCTACATGTGGGATCCAAAAAGAAGAGGCTTTTTTTTTAAAAAAAATGATAAGCTATGAATAAGGTGTGGGAGTTCTTCTCTTAGTATATGTGGAACTTTATTGGACAAACCCCATTCAACTGAATTGGCCCTGAAAAAAAAAGAAATCATTGTAGACTAACATATTATGAACATAATTTGTCTGAGTATTTTTTAAAAAATATTACTTGTACATGTATTTTGCAACAGACTGTTTTAAACGGAATCTCATATACAATGAAGAACTCTACAGTATTGTAATCAAAATGGGAGATTATGGCAGCATGGATCACTGCAGGTAGACAGTCTCCTTCTAGATCACGGGTGTCAAACTCGCCACATCATGAGACATATCGTGATGTATCACGACTCTTTTTGCATTGCCAGCATTGAGGTGGACACGGCTTTGGTATGATGAAGCTGGCCTGCGGGCCGGCAGTTTGACACCCCTGTTCTAGATAGTGTCATTAAATGAAGCTGGCAAGTGATGATCTTTTTATATTAAAATACCCTATTTGCAAAAATGGACATTGGGGAAAGCTGTAGATCAGGGCATATCTCTAGGCAAGCAATTCCCTATCTTAATCAAAAGACTAACAATACCATTCTAGGCATGGCTACTGAAAATCAAGATATCTATTCCTAAACTAAAGGACCTAAAGTTGAAGCCTTTTCCAAATACTTTGCCCTTTATTGCCCAGTAATTTTTAATCCCTTTAAAAATGTCCATGTGTATGCCAAACTTGTCCAGAGGAATATGTGTATTGTTTGCCTTAACGTTATGTTCTAATTGAGCCTTACTTCACAGGATGATCATGATTTACATTATGTAGAGGAATCAGGTTCTCCTGATGTTAATGGTCTAGCATTACCTAAAGCCTAAGGCAGAACGGCCAGTGTTGAGAGATGTCATTGAATGGTCAGACACTGAGAATTGTCAGTCTATAGTGTAAATATCATGGACTGAAGATCAGTGCTCTTACTGCCGAGGAGTAAGAAATTGAAGACCTCTTAATATCTAGAAACTATTAACATGTTGTAGGTGTACTTCACAAGTCTAGTGACATCTGAATGCTGTAAAATGAACCGTGCAATGTGATATCATCTCCCAGATATGTGATTGTAAGATACTGAAGGACATTCTGTATGCATACAACTTGTGGTGCTTTAGATATAACAATGAAAGAAAAGGTTGGAAAGTATAGAAAATGGAAAGGATTTCCAGGGAGATCCAAATATGAAACACCATTTTAATTTGCTATATTAGTACTAGTTCCTGCAACTGCCTTAGAATTCAAATTACCGTACTACTTGATTCAATTGAGGTTATTCTTAAGCCTAAAAGATAGTAATTTTCGCCTTATAGAAAAGATAAGACCATTCTGTTCTCTGAACCAATGTAGACATGCTTATTCATTAACAAGACTGTAATGTGCAAAAATCCTGTTTAAATCTTTTTTTTCTCCCCCCCTCTTCTTTCACAGTGGGCAGAATATATTCTCTTTGCAGCTTTGTTGTTTGCAGTTACCATAATTTTTGCTATTATGGCCTATTTTTACACCTATGTTGATCCAGCTGAAGTTGAAGCACAGTTTGCAGAAGATGAGAAGAAGAAAGAAAAAGAACAACTGGAAAAAGAAAAACATACGTATGAAAATGAAGTTGGACCAGAGCTACAAACTAAGATGTGAAAATATGTTTGAAATCAGAATAAGAATGTAAATTAACACGCAGAACATTGCACCTGAAGTTTGAGATTCATAAGGGATAAAGCTGGATAAGCTGTCTTATTGAACAGGAATGAGTAAAGAGTACCACAAAATGAATACCCATGCCTGTGGCTGAAGATTAAGAAATCAGTTCTCCTGTGAAGAACAGAGGTTTTCAGCAGAAGGCTGGACTTAGATAACATCTGACTCTAGTTGCACTTGGCCATTGTGAAAAGACATTCAGAGTGCTATTTTTATACAGAACTACTTTAATTTTATATGGAAGAAGGTAAATGCTCACAGCAAATAGGCATTTATGTATCCTGGTATACATAGGCCCAATGATTTGCAAGTGTTTTTATGCTGCTGTACCAATAATGTTTATGTTATATATATATATACACATTTTCCTGGAGATCGATCTGAGCCAGCTAAATGTTTACAATCGGGTACTGCACTAGACACCTTCATTTTCTGCCAGAGGATTCTGCCAAGCCTAACTTTATACAGCTGCTGTGGTTGAGATGGGGAAAAAAAAGGAATTGCACTGTGAGACAATCAAGGCAAGTGAAATAAAACTTGGTTCTTACCATTAGAGTCCAAGTTTTCTTTTCCAGAAGAAGAAGATAACCAGGCTTTACCATTTGCAGTGGTGTACTTTCGAATAACGTAATTAAAGCTCTACCCTGCTACAGTTCAGTTGAATTGGTTGGGATTGTAGTGAAGAAGCTGTAACGGCTTCTTTTTAAGAACAACATTCATTAGCTTAAAGTTACATTCAAATCAGTCCTTATTAGTTTTGCTCCGTCTTTGAAGAGAGAAAGATATTTATCACACTGGATCACACACACACCACACAGTAATTTCAGAGTGGCTTAGATTATGAAAATAAAACAACAAAACATGGGGGCAGGAAGGAGGTGCTAATGATAGAAACACTGCCATATTTCCAGGCTTTATTTTTATATCTCTGAACGGGGAATCTCCAGAACTTTTTTCTCAGATGTGCATGTTGAGCGTGGCTGCCTTAGCAAGAACTTATGACAAAGACGTAAGCTACCTGGAGTCATCAGGAATTGGACAGCGATATAAGTTTGTTTAATAAATAAATATCCATACAGGTAGTCCTTATGACCAAGGTTACATATGTTGCAGCTCCCTTGTAGTCACATGATTACGATTTGAGCATTTGGCAACCCATTCTTACAATAGGTTGCCAGTGCCTCACGATCATGTAATTGCCATTTACAATCTTTCCCGGAAAGTGAATGGGGAAGCTGGCAGGGAAGGTCAAAAGCTACTGCCGCCTACTGAGAGGACTTCCTTCTCTGGGGACTGGCTGAAAAAGACCCATGCCGAAATTCAAGTGGAATTTTCAAGACTCTGCTCTGGACTGAAAATCCTGCTTTGATTTTTTGCATGGAGGATTTGTAGACACAGAATGGAGAGCCAAGTCTCTTCTTAATGACCCATAGGATTGTTTAGTGATCACAATCGGGAGTGCAAGGATTGCAGTCATTGAGCCAAGTGATCAGATGACATCTCCTTAACTGTTTTGCTCAATGACCAAGATTCTGGGTTCCAACTGTGGTTATAAATCGAAGACTACCTGTATTCACCTGTCACTCTGTGCTACAAATTAGCCAATACCTTGTGTGAACCCAGATTCTGTAGTTAGTTTATAATTTAAATGAAAGTTAACCATTAGTATATTACACTTATTTATCACATCAAATGCATTGATAACATGCTCACTCAAGTAACACCCACTCAGTATTACCCAGACCCCTTGGGTAGCCCACTGATTGCACAGATGTAGTTTTTATTGATGCTAAGTCTGTCATTGTGGGAAACCTTCCAACTGTTTTTTATGAAAACCCAGCTTTTATTTAGAAGGTAACTGTTGTATTCCTGATTGACATTCTGGGTTGTGGGGTTTTTCAATAGCGTCACAAGAAGTGGACTTTACACATCTTTCATCTTCCCTAATCTTGATGCAGGTGCAGATGTAAGTTTTATATATTTTGTACATTCGTCATAGCATGGTATTTAGTCCAAGATATTAATATATTTTTTCATTAGCTAACAAATCAGGACTGCAAAAGTCCATGTGACAACTAGATGGAAGCAGAGTAAAGTTTTCTTATCTCCTGCTATCATAGAGATCAATCTGGACCTTTGCAGCCTAAATGTGGGCATTCTCGCATCATTATCCTGCCTGTTTTTTTATATATATTTTAAATTATTTTTATCTTACTCTTTTCTAGTCCAACCACATTCCCTACATGGGTTCATGTAAATATTTCTAATACTGAAATTTCCAAAATAGTGCTCAGAGGCACCTCTCTGAATACCTCCCCATTTTCCTCCCAAAGTCCTGGGAAGTGTGTTCACCAGTGGTAGAAAAGGTATTCCATCAATCAATCTTTATTCAGTCATTGATCAGCAGATAATCCACCATTGCAATTAATTAGGATAAAAAACATTCTTCTAAAATATCTAAAAAAGGATTAAAATAAATACTAATAATATAGAACAATACTTTGCTGTGGCCAAGGAAATAAAATTAGACTGATCCAGTAATAACAAGACAGAACAAATCAGAATGACCAAGTTATTTAGTAAAGAATGGAGATAACAGTTCCTGGTGAGAATCTGCACAGAGGAGGCAATACAGAATAACGTATTTCAATTCAACACAGTATCTGCTCAAAGCTCTTCTGGTATTGGCCATTGAATCTGGCCAAAGATAAAATCCTCCTGAATTTTGGGCTTGTTATGTGGCTAAGATGTCTAGCTGGTTGGAGAAGATGTGCAGAATGGCTCAAGAAGGTGTTTCTAGGTAGAACTGAAAAGTCTGCTGTTTGAGATCAACTAGTGGATGTTCATAGCCCATCAAAATAATGGCTGCTCATGAAAAGGATGTTCCTTGTTATCAACAACCTATACAGTACTCTTCCTTGCAGTAAGTTAGTGTTCCATGATATGATTTTTACTATGACAACTGTTTTGTGTAAATTGAAAAGCAATCTTCTCCATTTTGCAAGTGCACACATGACAAACCTTTTAAAATTTCAGGTATTCCCACTTCCCCAAACAACTTGGGGATGGCTTTATAACTTTCTCTCTCTGCTGGTGGATAATCTCTTTTTCAGGTCCCCAGAAGGTACATTCACCACACAAGGAGGAGAAATTGCTCTACTATCCCTTGTTCACCCTTCTCTCTCTTATTAAATATACATACGGAGTTCCGCCACATCATTATCTGTTCATTTGCAAAGCATCCCAAAGGCCCTTTAAACTCAATGATTGTCTTTCTCCACTTTGTCCTCGCCACTCGGGGACCTCAAACACGTTTAGAATTACCCTGAGCAATCAAGGAGCAACATTACACAATGCTCCAGATGAAAAAAAGGCTCTGCTTCGTTCCTGGTGAGCGGATCAGTCAGCTGATACATTGTCAATTTTCCTTTTTGATTTTTAATCAACACACGAAAACAGTCTTTTCTCAAGCTAGATTGTAGGACAGGCATCTAGGACATCTACACAACCTAGGATGATCTTGTGCAATGCATTTATGGAATAGGGTGGAAGAAAAATATTTTCTTCTCCCAGAGAAGCAAAGGACTAGGGATTTTGCAGTAGATACATATTGTGGCTAGTGCCCAGAACTATAGTAACATCTTGAAGTGGCTGGAGATTATGTCCTAAGAAAGTTTCTATATAGCCCTCAATAGGCAATGACTATTTCAGAAGAAATCAAAAAGTACCCTCCATTTAATTGCATCCACTTCTTTATGGAATTGTTGGATTACGTAGCTTCTAATCCTTGGAACCTCAAGTTGTTTTAAACCTTATACTCTCTTCCAGTCTATTGTATATTCAAGCTCAAATGATTCTACTTTGGACAATTTAGGAGAAGACCTAGATCTCTTGAAAAGGTTCTAATGCTGGAAAAAGTAGAAAAGGACAACCAGCAGCAGGGTAGATGGACTCAGTTACAAGAGTGATGGATGCACTATTAGAAGACCATGTTAGGGACACATTGTCATGGAGGAAATCTATATATGTGGTTGCTAAGAGGTGACAATGACTTGATGGCACATACTCTATGTACTACTGTACTAAAACTCTCATGTCTGTGATCTTTAACTGGACTTAGGTTTGGCTAGTCTAAAGAAAAGAAGAAATAGGGGAGACATGATAGCAGTATTTCAGTATTTGAGGGGCTGCCACAAAGAAGAGGGGGTCATGTTATTCACCAAAGCACTAGAGGGCAGGACAAGAAACAATGGTTGGAAACTGATCAAAGAGAGAAGCAACCTGGAATTAAGGAGAAACTTCCTGACAGTGAGGACAGTTAACCAGTGGAATAGCTTGTCCCCAGAAGTCATGGGCGCTCTGTCACTGGAGATTTTTAAAAAGGGGCTAGACCAGGGGTAGGCAACCTTGGCTCTTTTATGATTTGTGGACTTCAACTCCCAGAATTCCTGAGTCAGCATGGCTGGCTCAGGAATTCTGGGTATTGAAGTCCACAAGTCACAAAAGAGCCAAGGTTGCCTACCCCTGGGCTAGACAGTCACTTGTCTAGATGGTATAGGTTTTCCTGCTTGAGCAGGGGGCTGGACTAGAAGACCTCCAAGGTCCCTTCCAACTCTATTCTATTCTAATATTCTAAAGCGGTGCATCACAGACAAAATACAAAACCTTTTCAACCAAGTTATTTCAAATGGGCTAAACTTACAGAAAGCATCCAAAATCCAGGACTCATGACTCTCCTGAAATTGAAATTTGGCACATTTTTAAATTTCATAAAACAATTAACAATTTTTTTATGACACAATACAAAATGTCATAAAACATTTTCTATGGCCGACTCCTAATGTTTGACAGTACTAAACAGTTCAATGTGGGCTACTTTAAAAGCAGATTCATCTGTGAATATCGCCCTGAACTTTTGAGAACTTTTCCAGTACATTAGAAGCTCTGCCATTGTTGAAGGAATTGCGGAATCTGGTAAGGAAATATCTCTGAAACAATGACCCAATAGGTCACAAGTTTTCTAGTACAGAGGTCCCCAACCTTTTGAGCACCAGGGACCAGTTCTGTGAAGAAACAATTAAAACTTGCTCCTTGATAACCAAAAGTATTGTACTCTAGATGGCTTTATTATGAATACAAGAATTAACAGTAAGCAAAGTTCCAAGTTCTTTCTCAGATTGCAGAGCAAATACACAAAATGGAGGGGCCAGCAAATATGGCATTATATCAGATTGCATGCATCTGTTTCCATGCAACAGGGCTGGGAGGGAAGAAAGAGAGCCTTCAAATGCAGCAGGGTTGTTTGTGTGTGTGTGTGTGTGTGTGTGTGTGTGAGAAAATCACTACATTATCATACAAAAGATGTCAATTATGAAGTTTGCAGCATTTGCACAATGACACTCATATAGGTAGTATGAGTATTTCATTAATGAGGCAGATAAATGTAAATGAACAGAGGGGAACAATTGAAACAATCAATCCAGAATTTAAAATTCCAAAAATTCCATGTTACTATAATTTGTATAAATTCTAAAAAATGAGAAATGTCAAGCTCCTCAAATGAGAATAAAAAAAGTTTCTTGGCTTCCTTTTTTTCTCATTAAGCCAAACTAATTATTTTAATTATGTTATAGTTCAGCATGAGTCAGTTTATCCATTACTATAATCAATATTTCACCAATAAATTATATATACAATTAGTCCTCGACTTACGACCACAATTGAGCCAACCATTTCTGTTATAGAGCCGTTTGTTAAGTGAATTTTGCCCCATTTTACGACTTTTCTTGCCACAGTTAAGTGAATCACTGCAGTTGATAAGGTAGTAACCTGGTTAAGTGAATCTGGCTTCCTCATTGATTTCGCTTGTCAGAGGATCGCAAAAGAGGATCACGTGATCCTGGGACACAATGACCATCATAAATATGAACCAGTCGCCAGGCATCTGAATTTTGATCACATGATCATGAGGATGCTGCAAAGATCGTAACTGTGAAAAACGGTAAGTCACATTTTTAGTGTCATTTAACTTTGAACGGTCACTAAATGAACTCTTGTAAATCAAGACTACCAGTAATTATATCTCAAGGAAAACAGTTCCATGGAAATTACATAACATTGATTAATTTTAGTATTCATTAATTACTGTTAATCCATATAAGCAAATGTGTAGCTTTAAACAGTTTTCCACAAGAGATAAACGAAGAAGTCTAATATTTTTGACTTAATTGTATTCTCTTTATCTATTTTTAGGACTTGTGTAGAGAATTAATCACACTGAATGTCAGATTTATGCAAAAATATTGAAAATTCACCAACTTTTAAGCACCACTATGTGATAGGTGAACCAAACCAAACCTTGAACCAAACCAAACCGTCGCTAGGAATGGGGCCAACCATGGAATCTCTTGGACCATGCTTTGTCAGAATGTCAAAATCAGAAACTATGATGTTATTTTTGCAGACTCTAGATCATTAAAAATATACTAAAAATGGATGGCAAAACCTAGAGATTAAAAAGGTACAAATATTATGCTGGTTCACAGGAATTTGAGAAAATCAAAGCATGCTTTTTGGTAATCGAATTATTCCCTAATATTACCCAGCTGCATTTCGTGTGCGTGAAAATATATGTATTATGATGCATAGGTTCACTATTTTGCAATGAAATAGAGATTAGAGAAATGGTAATACTTGGAATGGGCCAACTCTACCAGGCTGTAACCATTCTTTTCCTCAGAAAATCCTCCCATCAGTAATGAAGATAAAGTTTCTCCTTTTTTTGTATTAACAAAAAAGATCTCAGTAAGCAAGTAAGTTTGACCCTTGATTTTCCAGCATCCTGGATCTCTCTCCTCACTCTACATTAACAACTTTCTGAAACAGGATAAAATCATGTATCTAATAATGAAGACAGATCCAAACGAGACAGAAATGCACAACAGTGAATTAAACTTATTTCAGGATCATCCCCTTATTCCAAAGCAACCTGGGAATTCGACTTCTCTATCCATCCTGCTATTAAGTTTTAAAAAAGAGCAAACAGTAATGTTTATTTATATTTTAAGGAGCAAACAATAAAAACACATCAGAACATTAACCATCACAGGATATTTGAAAAAGGGACTGCAGTAACATACAGGTAGTCCTTGATTAACAATTCATTTAATGACTGTTAAAATGGCATTGAAAAAAGTGACTTATGACAGGTTTTTTTTCATTTATGACCTTTGCAGTGCCCAGGTCATGTGATCAAAATGCAGACATTTGGCAACTGACTCATATTTATGACGGTTGAAGCCAGATTCACTTAAGAACTGTGTCACCAACTTAACTGCAGTCATTCATTTAACAACTGAGGCAGGAAAACATTCGAAAAGGTCGAAAAATGGGGCAAAATCCACTTCACAAACGCCTCACTTAACAACAGAACTGTTGGGCTCAACCTGAACAGCACACTTTAAAAAGCCAAAGTAAGGCCCTTGTATTCCAAGGAGAGGGTGAAACGGGTCTTATTCCAAATTTGGTCAATTAAAAGAAAAAAAACAACGAACCCTTCCGGCACTGAAGGGGCTCATTTGACCACCGGGTTGAACTGGAAAGCCCGCAGCCCTTGGAAAAAAGCTGCCTACAGGTTTTTCTTGTCGTCTGCACCTGTCCCGAGTTGGGAGCCCGCGGCAGGCACAGGTGCCCGTTCGAGCTAGAGCAGGGGTCTTCAAACTTGGCCCTTTTATGACTTGTGGACTTCAATTCCCAGAATTCCTCAGCCAGCATGGCTGGCTGAGGAATTCTGGGAGTTGAAGTCCACAAGTCATAAAAGGGCCAAGTTTGAAGACCCCTGGAAGCTACAGCCGGCCAAGGTGGCCCTTTGCGGCCAAGGCGGCGAGAGGCGAGCAGAAAGCGGCCCAGCCCTCCTCCTCCTCCTCCTAGCTCGCTTCTAGGTTGCGGCCGTTCAAGGGCGCTCCCTCCGGCCGGGGGAGTCAGCAGCGAGGGGGCAATTCGAGGACGGAGCTGCCGTCCGCGTTAGAGGGCGAAGTCTCTCCGGGCGCTTCTCTCGCAGAGATTGCCGGCGGGTTTCCATCGGAATCTCCACCGCGGCCCTTCAGGTCGCCGCGAGCGCCAAGCCCCGGAGCTGACCTTGGCGAAGTCTGCGGGTCAGAGCTCGTTAGGACTCGGGGGGGGGGGGAAGCCCAGAAAAGGACCGCGGTGGGCCAGCTCGGGCATACAGAAAAGCACCTCGGAGCGGTAGAGGGCCAAGCGGCTCCTTTTATCTTGCGACACGTGGCTGGGAATCAAGAGCGTTCAAGATGCCCCCCGCGCCGCTCCCTCCTTTGGACACCGCCGGATTATTTTTATTTTATTTTATTTATTTTAATGCCATTTATATCCCGCCCTTCTCCGAAGACTCAGGGCGGCTTACAAGCTTAGCAGTAGGATTAGGGCCTCCCGCAGAAGCAGAGAGGAGCCCCAGCCTTTCCCTTCGACGGGTCCACCTCGATCGAGAAATAATTAAAATAAATAAAATAAATAAAAAGGTCTCCCAAGGCGCAGCTGGGCGCGCGCGTACCGGGGGGGGGGGCAGATAAACCCGGAAAACCCCGCGCGCCGCCCTCCTCGGGCTCGCGTTTTCCCCCCCCCCACTCGCGGCGTTCTCCCCCCTCCCCCCCCGCCACCGTCCGTCCGGAGGCGGGGCCGCGTTGACTCCTCCTCCTCTTTTCCCACCCGGCTGTTGTGCGCGCGCGCACGCACGCAGCCCAGCAGCCAACCAGCCTCCTCTCTCACGTTCCTTCCGTACTCGGTCCGTGGTTCTTTCTGGCGGGGGAGGGGGGGGCGGAGGGGAGCGGAGGCTTGGCTTGTGCAGAGCGGAGGCTGATGTGAAATCCTTCGGGTCCTGCCTGGAGCTGCTGGAAGGGGGAGGGGGCGCCAGGGGGGCAGCAGGAGGAGGAGGAGGAAGAAGAAGAAGAAGAGCAGCGCTGCTTCTGCCGCTTCCGTCATCATGGCTCACTCCCCTGTCCAGCAGCCTGGCCTGCCGGGGATGCAGGTGAGTAAGCAGCCCCCTCCCCAACACACACACACACGCGCGCGCGCACATCGACCTCCTTGGCTTCCCCTGCTTGGCCTTGAAGCTGCTCTGGGGTCCAGGCGGGAGGAGGTCTTGGTGGGGCTCGCTGCGGCTCTCTGGTCGGGGGGCTGGCACGAGGTTCCTGGCTCGCGGGGTCGCAGCTCTGGAAGGGGCGCCGCAGCAGGCGGGGAGAGGGCTGGGGGAGGCGGGCGGGCGGCGGCGGGGGGGAGGCACGTGCGGGGAGGGGAGGCGGGGGCTGCTGGTGGCTGCGGCCACTCTTCCAGTTGCGCCCCTGGCAACGAGGGAGGGCGAGGAGAGCGGGTTGCCCCACTCGCCTCCTCTCTTTGCCCACTAAGTTGCCCGGGGAGCGTCCCTGCGCAAGTGTGGGGTTGGCAAAAAAAAAACAAACAAAACAAAACACAACAACAACAGACCACCTTTGCAGAGCCCTCTTGATCTGCTGGAAGAAGGGTTGACCTTCAGGGCGTCCTGCGCTGCTCATTTGTGGACGTGCCCAGCTTCTCATTTGGAGCTGAATTTAGAGGACACCGCAGATGTTATTTGGGGACTCATCTCTCCCTTTCCCCCCCACTCCTTCTCTCTCTCTCTCTCTCTCTCTCTCTCTCTTAGAGGCTTTGTATCTTCAGTTGCTCTTTTGCTTGGTATTGGTTAGCAAAATCAAGATGTAGGAAGGCAGCATTGGGATGTCATTCCTGAGGGAATTCTTGGGGATGGGCAGAGAGCTTAAAATGTACCTGTGAAGGAAAATCACTAATAAGGATCTTTTCAGGCTCTTCTACTTTGATGGCTATGCTTTAAAAGTGGTATTTGTGCTGTGTATATACATTAGAGAGATTGAATTGCAATAGGGAAAATGTAGCTAGAAAAAAAACTATGTAGTGTACTTCCAGGGTACTGTATCTTTTTTTTTTAAAAAAAATTGAATTCTAGGACTTGCTGGGCCTGATAACTCAAATCCTTAATGACTTGTGTACTTTAGGAAGCCTGTGAATTCCAGAGCTCTGAAATGTGGTTGTAGAAGAAGACAGTCCTCACCTTGTCCCCAGTTCAACAAAGAGGGAAGGGGGGTGGCGAGTGCTGAACCATCAGTTAAAAAGATAGTTTTTCCTCAATTAACAGACTCTGTATAGTATCCAGAATATTACCCAATTTCTCTGACCTCAAGCTTGTTACATGTGCAAGATCCTCTGCTCAGATCATTGATTTTTCTCATAGTTCCTCTCAAAGGTCACCTTCTTCATGTTTTTTAAAGACATTAATCAGAACCTGAAGTTAGATCCTATCAGTGTTTGACTAAGAAGAAGTTATGAAGATTCCATGTTTTCTATTTTCTCCTATCTTTTGGTTATTTTTCATACTCTGCTGCCTCCTCCAATAACCTGTACTGGAGGGCTCTGATAAACAAGGGTTGTGTATATCTGATATACACATGTATCTTACAGCATTGTGTACAGTACAAATCAAGCTAGCACAGAAGGAGTAAAAACAAAGGAATTTTATTTTGTTTTAAATTGGGCAAGGAATCTTAGAAGTATGAATCAAATTGGGCCAAAATAAATTATGCCTACTTACATTGCTCTTACCTGGCAGGTAAGCTGCCTTAGAGTTCACTGCACTGATGGATCCAGGATCATAGTACAAAAAACAATTACCGGTATTTATGATTAGTTTCCAGGAGCATCTGTGGGGAGTGTTGGAGTTCTGTGTTATCACCTGGATTCAACATGGTTTACATGATTTGACATATAGGTATAATTGTTGGTGAAAGTGAGATTTACCCTGATGTTAAATTGTAAACGGTAAAAATAGGACATTTTTATTTTATAAAAATGTAATTCGTTTAACCTATCCAACATACCATCAAAAAGGATTTAAAACATTGACAAATATATTATGATATCCAAATACAGCTATATTTAATATGCTTTTTAAAATGAATCAATCTTGTACCTAGTCAAGTTGTATCAGAAAATTACATATAGCTTACCTGTTAGTCTTCTACCCTCCACAGTATAATTTGTAAATAGCACTTTATATCTCAATTCTTTTAAATCATTTGTCTAAGAGCTTTCAATATTATTCCACAATATCTTCCTATAGCAAGTCCTTTTATTTTACATTTTAAATTTATTGTCTTAATTTTTTGCAACTATATTCTATATAGGTAATTCTCAATTTATGACCACAATTGAGCCCCAAATTTTCATTGCTAAGTAAGTTGTAAAGTCAGTTTTGCCCCATTTTATGATATTTCTTGCCACAGTTGTTAAATGAATCACTGCAGTTATTAAGTTAGTAACACAGTTGTTAAGTGAATCTGGCTTCCCCATTGACTTGTTACTTGTCAGAAAATTGCAAAAGGTGATCACATCACCCTGGCCACTGCAACCATCATAAATATGATTTAGATGCCGAGTGACTAAATTTTGTTCACATGACCATGAGGATGCTGCAGGGGTGATAATTGGAAAAAATGGTCGTAAGTCACTTGTTTCAGTGCTGTTGTGACTTAAGATGTAACTAAACAAATGGTTGTAAGTTGAGGACTACTTGTATTTTATTTTTAACGCTTTGCATATCTTAAATTGAAACTACCAATTGTTCAAAACTTCCTAGCCTACATTTGTTATATTAGTTAACTTAAGGGAGAAAAGTCCTCACAATTGAAACCTTTGGAAAATATTCCCTCTTGTTCATCTGAAATAATCTGCTATGTAATCATTTTCAAATGTTTTCCAGGTGTGTTGTAATGCAATTTCTCTCCTAATTACCAGTATAGGCCATGGTGCCTGAGGTGGATAGAAACTTTAGTTGAGCATACCTGGAGGGGACATCTGACTGGTTAAAGCAACATTGTTTGCTTATTTATCAAAATTACATACTTCAGAGGTTCCCAGTTAAGCCAACCCATATAGTTGTTAAACACAGTCAGTACAATAAAATCAAGCACAAAGACCACACAATGGAGATAGATAATTAACTCCCCAGCTTTATTTTAGTGGACCTTAAATAACTTTTCACAGTAAAATTTCTTACATTTCGGGAAGCACAAAAAGGGCAAAATCAGTGCAATAGGTAAATCTGCATCCTTTTTATTTACCTCCTCCTCTCTCAGATGAATATGTATCTGTATATTTTTTATTTTTATTGCTATTTCAGCAGTACATCCCTAGGATTTTGTGCACTTCTAGGTAAAGATGAAATGTAAAAAGTTACTACTACTTGTAAAAAGACTTGCCTGTCCAAAGAAAATGCATCTGGTTATTTTATTACAGCACTAATCTTTAAATGTATTGTTATCTGTCCCCAGTTGCCTGTGTGTGCATTTGCAGGTAACAGTTTCACTGGGATTACCAGGAAATGTTGCTTGTACACACACACACATTGAGATGGTTGAGGACAGGTGAGCTTTGCAAAAGATGTAGCTAGTTTAATGCACCAAAGAGAGATCCTTGCTTTATTTTTAAATATTCTGGGAAATGCCTCTTTAAAATGCTTTGTGTAGCTCTTTTTTAATTTTTGATTTATTTATTTATATTCATTTTTATTTTTCCATTTCTTCCACAAGCTCTTGTGCCTAGAATCATAATGTCATTGTTCAAAATGAAAGGGAATATAGGGTTTATGTACTGATTTTCTGTGCGTTCCTTTCAACACCATTTTGTTGGATTGAGGTGAATCATTTTGTGTTCCAGTTGTCTTGAGGAAAGGGAACAAACTATTCAGTTGCTGGGGACTTTCCAATGCGTGGTTGCTGCTTAATTAATTTGGGTTCTTAATATTTTAAAATAGGATTTACTTTTAAATAGGATTAATCAAAGAGCAAGTTAAAAATACAGGAACTTTGCTGAAACTATGTAGACCCGGTTCTGTGTATATATTACCTTGAAATCCATGATAAAGGAAATTTAGGAATTTAGATATCACCATCACCATCATTATCTTGTCCTATACACACACACACACACAGAGTCGACTCAATCAAAGCATTATATTTATATTTGGCATGTTGGATTTTTGTGTATCTATTAAGATTAGCACCAAAAAGCCTATTGGACAAGGAATTTTGTATCCTGAATAGTCTTTCATGCAGTATGGTTATAAATTACTTGCTAACTGTTCAAAGCCACAATTTCAATATCATCTTGATGCTTTATCAGTTTTCTGTTTACAGTTGCACTTTGTTTCTTTACCACCTGCTTCAGTGTTTAATCTATCAGATTAAGACAAATTGGAAAACCTTTGGCTGTCAGGACAAATTCCCAGCATTCTTCTCCACAGTCTGTGAGACAGATTGTTGTCTAAACCTGAATTGATGCTTATGCTTAAGTAGACATTTATTCTCCAAAGAAATGAGGTTAGAAATAACCACTAAGTGGAGCCATGCCTCTGACAGTACAGGTAGTCCTCACGTTCCGGCCATAATTGAGCCCAAAATTTATGTTGCTAAGTGAAACATTTGTTAAGTGAGTTTTGCCCCATTTTGCGACTTCTCGCCACAGTTGTTAAGTGAATCATTGCATTTGTTAATAATATGGTTGTTAAGTCAATCTGGATTCCCATTGACTTTGCTTGTCAGAAGGTCACAAAAGCTGATCACATGACCCATCCTAAATATGAACCAGTTGCCAAGATATGAATTTTGATCACGTGACCATGGGGATGCTGCAACCGTCATAAGTGTGAAAAATGATCATAAGTCACTTTTTTCAGTGCCATTGTAACTTCGAGCGGTCACTAATGAACTGCTGTAAGTCGAGGACTACCTCTACTGAGCTGTTTCCTCTTCATGGTGTATAAAAGAGTTTAGGATCTGAGAGATGAGTTAGTCTTTCTTCATCCTATACATCAGGCATGTCAAACTCGCAACGTTATGTGACGTCACACGATGTATCGGGACTTTTTCCCCATTGCCGGCAATGGGGTGGGTGCAGTTTTGGTGTGACGCATCCGGCCTATGGGGCCGGCTGTTTGACATGCCTGCTATACATGATGCCTCCAACCTGGGTTAGGTCATTATTTGGCAATACAGATAATCCTTGATTTACAACTGTTAAGTGACTGTACAAAGTTACAGTAGCAGTGAAAAAAAATAATCAACTTACGATCCATCTCCAAAGTTTTAGGATTTTCAGTCAGGTAATCAAAATTTGGGTGCTTGGTAGCCCACTTGCACTTCAGCTCCCCCCACCAGCCTATCCCCCTCCCCATTTCTGCTCTTTTAGCCACCTGCACTCTGCACCCTGCTTTGCAGGCAGACTCAGAACCATGTGGCTTTAGGACTACAAGAAGCTCCTAAGTCACAGCACAGTGGAAAGCCACAGCAGCCTTTGGAAGTGATGGCCAACCCAGCCTGCCCCATTTAGCACTAAGCCTCAGTACCCAGGAAGCACCAGCAAACATTCATTCACCCAGCTGCCTTTTCTCCCAGTTCCCCAACCCACTTTTGCTTTGCCTTATTGCTTTTGCTGGCTCCTTTTTGGACCCAGGACTGGAATTGTGGTTTCCAAGTCACATGACATTTTGCTTTATGATTGTATCACTTAGGGATGCAAATTCCAGTCCCATTTGTGGTTGTAAGTTGGGGACTATCTTTATGGAGAAAATAAAATTACCCACCTCCCTATGCAGGTGCTAATTGGCCAACTATGATTTGCGCTGTGCATAATTGTAGAGGTAGTCCTTAATTTTGCAATTGAGCCCAGCATTTCTGATATTGAGACATTTGTTAAGTGAGTTTTGCCCCATTTTATGACCTTTCTTGCCGTAGGTGTTAAGAGAATCAATGCAGCTGTTAGTAAGAAAGTTATTAAATGAATCTGGCTTCCTCATTGACTTTGCTTGTCAGAAGGTTGCAAAAGGTGATCACATGACCCTAGGACACTGCAACAGTCATAAACACGAGTTGTTGCCAAGTGTCCTGAATTTTGATCATGTGACTGTGGAATGCTGCAATGGTCATAAGTGTGAAAAATGGTCATATGTCATTTTTTTCAGTTCGGTAACTTTGAATGGCCATTAAATGGACAGTTGTAAGTTGAGAACTACTTATAATTGCACATAGTGTGTGACGCAAACCTGGATTTCTTAAGTCTGAGGGTTTCTCTGTACATGGGTAGAAAAAAGATTGATTAAATTATTTTGACTAAAGTAACTGAAATTTTACTTTTCCTTCAATAATGAATGCAAGAAAAAGGAATTTATGACCTCTAAACATATTCATTAACATCAATAAATCTAACTATAAACTATCATAGTTGTATTGCTTTGTTACCATAATGAAACACATATATTTTTATATTACATATTTGCTATGAGTGTTTGGTTGCTTTCCTTTGTAATAATTCCTAGATCTATGCATTTAAATACATTTTTCTGAGAATAGATCCAGACTTTTCTCCAAAAGGCTTATGGCACAAAACCATAAAAGGAAAAGACTTTCTTAGTGTGTGAACTGACTCTTGTGCTGATTTCATGAGTATGATCACATTATTATTTTGACAATAATGGTTTAGTACTGCTGCTTCCAGGAAGTGCTATTTTTTTTCTAAGTTTCAACCATGGAACCCATAGGGACCTCGTGGTGGTTCAATCCTGCTTACATTTTCTTGTCATCAGCCAAATTAGAGTTAAACTGCTTAGATACTTTTTTTTATTATAAATCAAATATATTCATTCTGTGCTTTTGCAAAAATATTGAAAACAAAAACAGACTAATTAAAATACATCTTCCAGTAGCTGATGATGTGGATCAATTCTGTGGAAGTCACAGTGGCAGGCTATTCCAGTGTGAGGATTGTTTGCTATTTTTTTTTTTGAGCTGATTTCCTAATCCTTTGTTCTTATTTACAAAATTTCCACTATTTCAATTTATGGCTGTTACCTATGAAGATTTGTAACCCTTCCAAAGATGGATGGTGTTTTAATGTTAAATAATGGAACTTCAATAATGGTGTTAACTTTGTGGAATGTTTTAAGTTACACTTGGCTGTGATCAATCCGCTCCCTTTTATTTATAATAAAAAGACCAATTATAGTACTAGTATATTTAATAATAGACCCATAGTGTGAAACTGCATTTTTGTTGTAATTTTAGATGCTTATTGAAAAAAGAAGTGAAATTATACTATCGTGTTTGTAGGTCGAATTTTAAATTGGTGAGATAGGTGGCAAACATTTAATAAATAGTGTGTAAAGTTCAGTTTTCAAAATAATTGCGGAGATAGAATTGTAATGGCCAAGACAGAAGAACATACCCTTGCCTTCTCTTTACCCTTGTCCCTCACTTCCCCTTGTATTTTTGTTTTGTTTTTAACCAACATCCTGGTTGTTTGCTGAAGTCTTTCAGTTTTACAAACCCCCAAATATAATGATCCTATATTTTTTAAAAAGCAAATCTAATTTTTTCTACTTCTGCTTTATTTTTCATGGGTCCATTGTTTTGAGTCCTTTATATTTCTTGTTTCTGGAATTTCTTCCATTCTGTGGAAGAATCTAGAATTCAGTAACCTCAACTTTATTATGTTCATTTAAATATTTCTTCCAGAATTTGAAGGCAGATCCAGAAGAACTCTTTACAAAACTTGAGAAGATTGGCAAAGGTTCGTTTGGTGAAGTTTTTAAAGGCATTGACAATCGAACACAGAAAGTTGTTGCTATAAAAATTATTGATCTTGAAGAAGCTGAAGATGAAATAGAAGATATACAGCAAGAAATAACAGTTCTCAGTCAGTGTGACAGTCCATATGTCACCAAATATTATGGATCTTATTTAAAGGTAAGTCTTTACTTCGCAGTGTGCCTATTTTATGAATTGGAGTATTTGTAAAACATCTATAATGAAATGAAGCCATCTGACATTTTGAAGCCTAGACAAAATGAAACATTCATTCATTCTGTAAGACCTTTCTGTTGCTTTGTGTAGAGACATCAACATATGCTGAAAATACCTGTGTGCTTATAAAGTCAGAATATTTAGAGAGGGTGTATATATGTTTATATACATGCATATGTGTATGAATAAATACAATGTCAGTGCTAATTTAACCTTTAATTACTAGTTTCCTTATGAAGAATCTTAGCAGTTGTCATTTGGAAAGCATCCAGAATGCAAGATAGTCCTGACTCATTTTGCAGGTTGTTCCTGCAGCTAGGGAGGTCCTTTTGCACAAAGCTCATTTCTTGTCTCTTTTCATTTGCAATACCCTTCACCAACACTAAAAGTTTCCTTAGTTTGGTAAGCCTCAGAAGATTTGGTTTTGCGTTTAAATAGCTTATGATCTGACAATTTCAGGAACTGTCTCCCTCACTGTTGAAGTTTTCTTGACATTAAGATTAGCCAAAACTCTTAAAAGTTTTCCTAACTTGTTTGGTAGGTACCCGTTTGCTTCTTACTATGGAATGTACTTCCCTTAGGTGATATTCTCAGTACCAAATATTACTGTGGTTAAGAAAAGTCTTCCTAGCCAGCTGGCTTCCTTGTTCATCAGAATAAAATAATAGTAGATCGTAACTGCTTTTATTAGATTTTATTTAGGTTGCTATTTTTAAGTTGTCTATCCTGAAGGTAACTAAGATTGTTAAGGTGGATATAAATCAAATAAATAATAACTTTGATGTAGAATTTGAAGGAGCAAAGCGGAAGCTCCTAGTAATTCTTGATGCAATAAATTTTAGATGATATCTAGTCTAACACTTAGGAATGTATAGGAGTGGACAATGGTGGATTTTTCAGATATGTGGTCAGAAGTGTAAGAGTCGATTTCTGGATCATGGAAATTCCTGTAGGGCTCATGTGACATCAGGTACCAGTGGCCACGATATGTGCATGGTTCTTCTTTTTGCAAATGTCTAGAGAGATAGTAGCCGAGGCAGAGTTACCATAGGTAATTCTCAGTTGCTAATAGTGTATCCAGGTTTTGTACTTCAATCTTTAAGACCTTGCCTTGAACGTTCGGGGGCCTGTGAGTGTAGAAATAGAGCTCGGTATAAATTGGAAAAGTGGCTGCATTTCACTGTAGAAATTCTGCAGTTTGGTATTAAAAGAAACAGATCATGGGTGAGTTTTGTAGTTTTGGAGAACAAAATGTTCTCAACTTGTAGAATTAGATAAAAATTCTTGAAGGTCACTAGGTCTGTCTTGGAGAATCATGTCAGTGCACAGAACATTTCAGTTACTGTTTGAATTTTGTTTTTCACCTGTAGTACACTAACACTATGTAGTCTGTGTCTATATTTAAACTAAGTCTAGGAAGAGGATCAGCTTAATAATAGCATGGATGGGCTAAGCATTGGATCATTGTTGCTTTCCCTACCACCACAATGACTAGGAATTCCTGGTTTCAGATATTTTTTTCTTTTGCACTAATCCAACAAGGTACAGTGGGATTTCATGGCTTTCCTCAAACAGTATCAGACATTTGTCTGCAGTATAGTTGTCCTTCATAAGAGACCTTAAAACGGATCATTTCTGTTTCATTCTTCTATTTTCCCAGAAGGTGGGGCTAAAGTGTCAAACTGCCTTGTGCTCTTAAATGCCCACTTACAGACTTAGGGAAGAAATGTAGACAAAATAAGCAATTCTCAAAATAGCCACAAACCTTTTAGAAATATAATGTACAGAAGATAATAGATGTTAAATAAAATATTCTCAGAACCCAGTTGGCACAAAACTGTGGCTTACTGAAGTCAGATGGGTCATATATCTCAAAGCTTATAGAGAGAACTATGTTGGAAATGTAAGATAGCACGCAGAATAAAAGTATCTGAAGCTCTTGACTGCTTTGGAAAGACAGTTGTGCGGGTGATGCTTAATGATAGATGTTCAAAGTGAAGTGATGATGTCACTACAGATATAGAATCTAGGGACTGTTGCGATAACCTTAAATCCTTTATTATAAGTCTTCCATAAAGGGCCTTTTTTAAGAGATTCTAAAAAAACAAGTTATGTATAGAACAGGGGTAGGCAACCTTGGCTCTTTTATGACTCATGGACTTCAACTCTGACTCAGGAATTCTGGGAGTTGAAGTCCATGAGTCATAAAAGAGCCAAGGTTGCCTATCCCTGGCATAGCATAATAGAACAGTGACAAATTTAGGATTATCTAGTTTGTTTCTGCTTGTTTTCCCTTTTTATTTTTTGCTTTTCTGCGGATATATGGGTGATTATATTCCAGTTGGAAGTACAGTAGATACTTTCTGAATTTGTTGGATTGGTCATATGGGACTGATTGTGGGATTGTATTATAGGTATATACCTTACTTAATGAGTACCCTGTTTAGCGATTGTTCGAAGTTATGATGGTACAGAAAAAGTAGTTTTTGCAATCAATCCTCACATGTATGACTGTGGCAGTGTCCCATGGTATATTGATTGCTATTTGTGCACTTCACAACAAGCAGAGTCAATGGAGAAGCCAGCAGTAAAAATCTTATTCATGGTCACGTGATGTCTTGCTTAATAACCCATGGTGATTTGCTTAATGACCAAATGGGAAATGACATTATAACTCAATCATACACATAATGTTTTGCTTAGCTATATATATGCTTAGCTATAGAGTTGCTGGTCTGAATAGTCCTAAGTGTGGACCATCTTTAAGGGAATGTTGCCTTATTTACAGGGGGGGAAAAGGAAATAAACAAAATCAAAGCATAGCTTTAGGCCTGTCAATAAAAGCTGAACGCTATAACTAAAAAGTAGCAAGGAAATAATTGTCCAATAAATTATGAAATTTAAAATGTCAGATTGGTAGAGATGGCTGCACTTTTAGCCAATTTTGTTGCATGCCACAAATTTTGAAATCCTTAAAAAAAGAAGCAACAATTGTATAGTATGATTCATGCATAAAGACCATACATTTTAAGTCTACAGCTCCCTATTTGTATATTAGATTTTACTGTAATGTAGAAAGATAGAGAAAATATGTTGTTTAGGCAGATCAGGTCTTTTGTAGTGGTTTTTATGCAGTAATAATGTAGATAAAATTCAAAGTTTGACTAAGAATCCAATTTAACAAATTGATTGGTTTTACTAATAAACATTCATATGAATATTACTTTCCTATCACGTTGAAGCTATTCGTGTTACAGCTTCCTTATAAGTCTCCAACTGTAAGTTATGGTTTGCCAAATGTATTCTTCATTGCTTGTCAAGATGTGCATTTTCCTTTGTGGTTGACCTTGTGGCTGAGGGGAAAACTAAACATGATAGACACTAATATTTATTTTCTTGCAAGGATATTTTATATAGCTAGCACCAAGGATTAGCATTCGGAAGTTGATCTATATTTCCCCTCAAAGAGATACAAATATCTTAGGGCAGCTGATCATTGTGATACCAAGGGTTTAAATAATAATAAAGATTAAAGATCTCTCAAGGGTATTGTTAGGTAAAAGGATCTAATATGTATAACCTTTTTTAGTTTCCAGACCATTTTAATGTTTAAAGTTAGTGCACAATTATTGACAAGGATGTCCTGCTGATTCACCATATCAGAACTGAGAAGTTTTCATAAATGCTTGCTGTTCCCTTTTTTCCTGCTCTATTTGACCTCATTGCAGCTTCGGTGGTGACTGAACAAATACAGGTTTTACTTGTTCTTCTGGCAAAGCAGGCTCTTCTCTGCAGATGCTTATATTTCTGTGGGTTTTTAAGATTCTATTTTGAGTTTATTACAAGAAACAATTCCTGGTTTTGAAACACAAATCCACATTTTGTAATCCAAAATATTTGTTAATAAATCTGAATTTTGTTTTTGTAAAAAATATTGCATGAAAGGTTCCAGTGTTGCCCTTAGCCAAAATTCATAAATTGAGAATAGAGATTAAGATAAACGTGTTTGTATGTATGTGATACTTGCACACACACATATGCATGCACATATCTAATACTAATAGTAAAGTTGTTCTAAGGTAGCGGAAGCTGAGTATTAAATTCCTATGAAATCTTTACTTTGGTAGATGTGTCATGAACAGTATGTGTTACTCAAAAAAGTCTTGCCACAGATCCTTTATTGTGGAAGCACACAGCCACACAACCAAATGTGTTTACTGCATTGTTTCCAAGCGCTGCAAGGCAGGTCTTCTTTTAAAAAAATGGATGAAGCCTATCCTGACTTTAAAAAGAGCCTTGGTGGAGCAGTGGGCTAATGCCTCCTTAAGTAACACCAGCTGCCTGCAATTAGTGCAGGTTCGCATCCCACCAGGCTCAAGGTTGACTCAGCTTTCCATCCTTCCAAGGTAGGTAAAATGAGGACCCAGATTGTTGGGGGCAATAAGCTGACTTTGTAATAATGCCGCTTGTGGGGGGCCGAAAGCCCTAATAAGCAGGCATATACATAGAATGAAGGCTATTGCTAAGCACATTGATTTGTGCTTAGATTGTAAGCCGCCCTGAGTCTTCGGAGAAGGGCGGGATATAAATGGGAATAAAAAAAAAAGTGGAGCATTCTCTTTAGGAAGCTGTGTTTTGGTTTAGGAATCTTTGGAGACTGAAGAAGAGATTTTGGGGTTATATGCAGGTTATTATTTATTTATATGACTGCCCATCTCACACAGGAGACTTGCATATAAGGTTTAAAAACTTGAAAACCATAACCCCGGCACCCAAGGACAAACATTGTTCATACAAAACACATCAGTAATAACAGAATTCAGCTAACCTCCTGACCCAAATCTTTAGGAAAACATGCCTTGTGAAAAGCTAATAGGATCACGAGTATCTGAATCTCTAGGGGAACGCTATTCCATAAGTTGCCAATCCTGTTTTATTAATGTTAGTTTTCAGAATCCTTATTTACCGAATTGAGTATGCAAGTATTTTAAGTAATTACAAATGTCATATTGAAGAACGAGAGTTCTGTCTGGCATTGGCTATTTTAATTTTAATACTGAATGCCCTTGAACTGAGAAGTGTTAAGTGTACTTAGGCTGTTTTTAACTTTAGCTTAATGGACTAAGTCAATTTGAAAGAGTTTGTTGAACATGTTCTTTAGTGCAGAACAGGCTAAAATAAATTTAAGTGTAGTAGTATATTTTTGGCCAGTTGCTATAGATTGGCAAGGATTTCCAGATCAGTGAATTTAGCCATGGAGAAGAATAGAGAAAAACATTACCTTCAAATTGTGAAAATCAAGAAAGCTGAGGTGAGAGTAGAGGGACAAGTAGATCTATGCATGGCTTTCAATTTAATGTCAAAAAATCCCAGAATTGACCATGTCCTTAGAAGCTGATTGCTTTGCCATTCAGTTTTTGCATTGTCAAATAATTAAAGATCTAGAGATTTTTGTAAAACAATATAATACAAAACAAAAGACCTGATCTTAAAAATTCAGGTGGGTTTAGGCAACTTATTGCCCTGTTCTTAGGTTCAGTATGGCTGAAAAACAGGACTCATTTGTTATCTGGGATTAGGTCCTTTTAATAAAAACAAAACAAGGAGTCTTGTGGCATCTTATTTTGTTGTTCGTGTCCTCTTCATTAGATGGATAAAGTCCTGTGTGAGAGATGTTATAATACATATAGATGTAGTGGGAAGGAAATAGGCAGAATAAATCCATCTTCTACATCTTCCCTATTTTTCTCATGCCATAGTCAATAGGCTCTAAGATAATTTGCTTTTTTTCTTTAAATGATACTAAACCTCTAGCAATACAAGGATGTGAGCAGAACACTTAAAGTCTTCAATCATGTTCATTAAGAAAATAATCAAGGATTACTTGATCTTTTGCCATTGAAATGATATTTTATTACAGCTTTGTATTGATTTGGGTCCCTTCCAGTTTCTTACTTGCTTTATATTAGCCTGCACGTATTTTAATGCCATAATTTCACTTTCCCATTTGCAGTATAGATGGCATCTCACTGAATTTTCAACTTTGAAACCCAACCATAGAGCCATTTCTAAAGAACACTCACTGTTCTTTTGATTGTAACAAGTAGTCCAATGACTACTTTGTAGATAAGTAAAGCAATGCAGTTGCTGAGTAAGTTGCATACATTTTCTATATTGCTGCTACAGATGATAAATGATTTTCCCCAAATAATGCAAGAGACTGTTCCCTATGCACCCCATCAAAAACACAGATTCGCAGAAATGAACCATGTTCACACCTATCCAGCTTATCCCTTCCCTGATCTGTCTTACCCTTTCTTCACCCTGCCTGGCTCCTTTGACTGCCTGGCCTCCCACTGGCCTATCCTTTTGATCTGAGTCCAAAGCCATTCTGTCAGGTGAAGAAGGTCCAAGGCCAGAGAATGAGATGACAGGGCAGCTTGCTTTTTCACACCAAGGCTTCTTTGTTGCTTAAAATACAAGTTCTTTAAAAAAGCAATTTCGAGGGAATTTTCAGTCCAAAGTGTGGTTGCATCTCATGACTTAAATTAGGGCTTGTAACTAAGATTATTTTGCAGAAGATAAAAATTTCTGTGCATTTGAAATTCAGTTTTTTTTAGTTGCTTCCATTGTCTAGTAAAACTTCTTTTGACAACTCAGTTATTTTTGAATGCTTATTGTAAGCTCTAAATTTGTCCTTTAATTCTATAACACCTACAGTGGTCTTCGACTCACAAACATTTGTTTAGCGACTGTTCAGAATTGTTGCGGCACTGAAAACTGTTACTTTCAACTGGTCCTTGTACTTACTGACCTTCACTGCGTCTCAATCACATGATCAAAATTCAGGCCTTTGACACCTGGCATGGATTTATGATGGTTGCAGTGTCCCAAGGTCATGGGATTGCCACTTGCAACCTTCCCAGCCAGCTTCCAAAAAGCAAAATCAATGGGAGAAGCTGGATACGATTAATGTCTGCATGCTCCACTTAACAATCACGGTGGTTTGCTAAACCATGGCAAAAATGATTGTAAAATTTGGCATGACTCAATTAACAACCACCTTGATCCCAGCTGTGATCATATGTTGAGGACTACCTGTAACTATATCTATGTATTTTATAATGACAAGCTATTATTTATGGTGGCAAATCATATTTATTTTGTCATTCACTATGTGCTTCCTTTAAGTTAAGTACAGACATGATATGAAGCAGGCATAATACAATAAACACTTAAAATTATGATGACATTATTTTTTCATTATTTGAATGTCATTTTGTATACATCAACAGGACACAAAATTATGGATAATAATGGAATACCTTGGTGGTGGATCTGCCCTTGACCTTGTAAGTAACCAGTTTTTATTACATTTTCTATAATTCTTCTGAATTTTTAAATATTGTCTTGTAGCTTTTATATCTTATATACATCATAAAAATAGATCTATGGCCACTGAACATGTAAATTTCACAAACAGAATTTTAATTATTCATGTAGCAAGGGAGAATTATATATGCATTACTGAAAAAATCTTGGTTGAATAATATTAGAAACCTATTTAGCTTATAAGGGACGCGGTGGCTCAGTGGGTTAGGACGCTGAGCTTGTCGATCAGAAAGTCGGCAGTTTGGCGGGTCGAATCCTGAGTGCTGCGTAACAGAGTGAGCGCCTGTTACTCGTCCCAGCTTCTGCCAACCTAGCAGTTCGAAAGCACGTAAAAATGCAAGTAGAAAAATAGGGACCTCTACGGTGGGAAGGTAACAGCATTCCGTGCGCCTTCGGCGTTTAGTCATGCCGGCCACATGACCACGGAGAAGTCCTCGGACAAGCGCTGGCTCTTCGGCTTTGAAACGGAGATGAGCACCGGCCCCTAGAGTTGGAAACGACTAGCACGCATGTGCGGGGGAACCTTTACCTTTACCTTTATTTAGCTTATGGGTATCAAATTACAGCATTTATTTTTCTAGTGAAAAGTGCAGATGGATGGGTCTTTCACCTGCAAACCGTACCCTGCAACTCTATTCATGGATGGGCCTCATAGAAACATGCGTGTTTGCTACCCCAAAAAATAAATATTTGAGGGATTAACATGTTAAACCTGAAAGACCTAAATCCAAGTGCATTCTCAGGCAAATATGCTTCTGGGTGACTTTGTGCTAGTTGATATCCCTGAACTTGTCAGAATTGTTGAGCATTAGAACAAGTTTAAATAAAATTAGAATAAATAAAAATGTACTTTATTGGACTTCATTGTTTTGTTATTGATCATTGATTATTTGGACTTTTGTCCTGAAAATAATGTATCTCTTCTAGTTAGAACCAGGTTCACTTGATGAAATCCAGATTGCTACAATATTAAGAGAGATTCTGAAAGGACTCGATTATTTGCATTCAGAAAAGAAAATTCATAGAGATATTAAAGGTAAAACTATTGGGCTTCTGTTAGCATTTTAACAATTTAAGCTCAATTTTTCAAATTACAAATTTCTTCTAAAAATATTTTCTAGCTGCTAATGTGCTCCTCTCAGAACAAGGGGAAGTCAAGCTAGCAGACTTTGGTGTAGCCGGACAATTAACTGATACACAAATAAAGAGAAATACATTTGTGGGTACACCATTTTGGATGGCGCCAGAAGTAATAAAGCAATCAGCTTATGATTCAAAGGTAAGATTAATGTGCTACTTAATATTTTTAGGCATCACTCAGAGCTGTATTCTTTTATCTTTGTAAGAAGACAGAAACGTATTTTGCAGTCTGAGATGTGCAAATGTGCATTTGGCAAATCATCTGTGGGAATTTTTATAAAAGAGCACAGCCATTCCATGGTTTCTAATTGTAATTTCCACATGTGGAATGATATGGGAATGCTGGAAAAGATCTGTATTTTCCATGTGTTTGCATTATAGTTACGGTCACATTCTAGAATGCTTTAGAAACTTAATCTGTGTGGCAGAAAATTGTAGGAGATTGAGAGCTGGTCTAAATAATAATAATAATGTAGTAGTAGTAGTAGTAATAATAATAATGATGATGATGATGATGATGATGTTGGAAGGGACCTTGGAGGTCTTCTAGTCCCTGCTCAGGCAATAGATGAGCTTTACAGAAGAGGCCTGTGGATTCCAATAAATTTTTATTTTATTGGAATGAAGACTATTATTAAAAATGGAGAAAGTATGTAAAAGATTCTTCCAAGGGTATTGACTTGGTGTGTCATGAGAATCATCCCTAATATATTTAAAATTATTTTCTTCATTTTGAATACATCACTCTGATGAAGAATAACAGTGGAAGCTTATAGGCAGACTCTTCAATAGGCTGGATGACATGAATAAATGCATGATGAAGATTTAAAATTTGAAATGAAAATAAACTGATTTCTTTGGTTATTGTCAACTGCTACTTTTTGCACCAGCTAAAATAATGCAGCTTTTATATTACCTGATCGGCAAATGACAACAACAATTCCTTTGTAGCTGCCATTTATGTAGGTTGCTCATTATAAAGAAATCCTGGAGAGCATCAGAGAACAGTTGTATCATTTCTAGAGACCATGTCTACTAAGAGAAGTAGATTTGGCCTCTGTGAAATATGTATATTATGCCCAAATCCATTTCAACCCCTGGCTAAAACTCTTTTTCATCTTTTTCATTAATATGGTGTTCCTTGACTGAAGTTAATGTAAAAGGCAAGCTCACTTGCTCAAGCTTGCAACCCTGGGCATTTCTTTCCAAGTAGCCACCTTGGAAAGTTGACTCAGAAAGTTAACTATAAGTATTTCATGCATATTCTACTTTTGTAGCTAAAATTAAGAAGCAGAGAGGAAAACAGGCACATTTGAAAATGAGTAGTTGGTAAAAAGATAGGAAACATGTAAATGATTTCACTTTTTCATTTCTGTCAAATTATAAACTCATCCCTCTGTTAATAGGCAGATATATGGTCCCTGGGCATAACAGCCATAGAGCTTGCGAAAGGAGAACCACCACATTCCGAACTACATCCAATGAAAGTTTTATTTCTGATCCCAAAGAACAACCCACCAACTTTAGAAGGAAACTACAGTAAACCTTTAAAGGAGTTCGTTGAGGCCTGCTTGAACAAAGACCCCAGTTTTGTAAGTTACTAGATTTTGGTGGATGTCTCTGCATGTTGTAGTAGCAGAAGAGCTGATTCCATGTTTTTTTTTCCCCTAGGAATAAACCTACATGAATGTTCATGCCATTTTAACATTTATTTTAAAAATAAAAAGAGTTAAATCTAAACAAGTTTTATGTTCCTTACTCAAAATCAAGGATGGAGTACTATCTTCATTTGAAGAAGTATACATTTTCTATTTCAGTGCAGTGTTTCTCAGCCTGGCACTTCTTTCGACTCATTCTATTAAAGGCTTTTGCAGCTTGCTGTTAAGTTTTACTTCTGTCCTACTCACAGTTTGTTCACGTTCTGTATAAAATAGGATATTTGGAACTGTTCCATAATTGAAAACTTGTGGAAAGCTTGAAATAGTGAAGGTCTGAAATAAAAACATTTTTATTTTTTCTAGTTTCAGATTTCCTCCTTCCCCAAAACTGGGAAACTAAAAAAAAGGATTATGAAATATTAATATGTTACTTTTAATGATACATAAGGCACTTAAGATGTGAAAGAAATATACCAACTGAAGAAATAAACTGGGAAAAAGGTGGAGAAATATATTCAAATATATTTGCATAAATACAGTTTATGCAAAACTTATATTTATAGAAGATAAATAAAATAGTATCAATAAAGTGAGAAGTAGTAAGTGCTGATAATCGTAACATTTCAGATTCATTACAGGAGACAAATTGGACTGTTTCACTTGGAAAAACATGTATTCTCTTTCTACACAACTTACATCTAAAACAGAGCTTTCTGTATCTGTGATACAATTGTAAAAAATAGTAATTCAGAAATATCCCTATCTTGATTTACAGCATTGATGGTTTCTTATTCCCCACATTAAACAAAAAGAGAAGCTTCTGAGAGCTTATCCGCTTATTTTGCCACAAGAATGAAAACATTATCATGTAAATTCAAAATAAGCATAATTACTGTTTGAATAAATGGTACTTTTGCATTATATGAAAAATGTAAAACCAAATTATACACTATTCTGTAAAGAGCAACTGCAGAACAAAATATTTTTTTTCTGAATATATGAGGCTCTGAGGCATGGATAAATGGATGGAGGTGAGATCAATAGGATTGATAACAAGAGCTGTATAAATAATAGCTCTTCTATTTTCATTGATTTTTTTCCCCCATTGCTTCAAAACTTGTGGAAATTTTACCACTTTTAACAAGGTGTTTGGCCAATAAATTTTAAAAATAAGTAAACAGATAAATAAATTTAGCCGTATTGTAACTGAACTCAGTTTAGTAAAGAAACTTATTTTCTATTTTTAAGAGACCAACGGCCAAAGAACTCCTGAAGCACAAATTTATAATACGAAACGCAAAGAAAACTTCCTATTTGACAGATCTCATTGACAGACATAAAAGATGGAAGGCTGAGCAGAATCATGATAATTCCAGCTCTGAAGATTCAGATGGGTGAGTGTGAGCCCAAAAGTTATCAATTTGGTATTTGAGAATAAAGGAATACTTCAGATATGATGGATGAGATTCACAGGTTCAGAAATCTATTCTTAGATGTGTTCCAAATCAATCTTTTAAAAACTAGCAAAAGATTTATGGCCAATATTTAGTATATGTTCTTGAAAATTATATTCAAGTAAACATGTGTAGACTCTACCATTCTAAGAATAGAAAGTTTTAGAGAAATCTAGAACATCTAATGCCTTATCTCAGTGTTTCTAATTCTTGGCAATTCTAAGAAAGATGGACTTCAACTCTCATGACTGCCTGGGGAATTCTGGGAGTTGAAGTCCATACATCTTAAGAGTTGCAAAGGCTGAGAAATATTGCCTTATCGGAACATTCTAATTAAGCTATTGTAAGGGTTATTTGATGCTTTTGGGGGAAATTAATCTTCTGAAATATTTTGTGGCATTCATGTAAAACTCAATTCTGTTACCACTTTATGTACAGATACCCTACTACTTGCTTTGTTCCATGTGGATGTAGTTCCTTTGAGGACTACACATTGAGTATGGTTCGTCAGCCAGTTACAAATCCATATGGTGGTGATGCTGTCTATCCCACATTTTTCTAGCTTACCAAGAAGTAGGTTGTGATCTACTTTGTAAAATTTTGCCAAATACAAAATTGACATTACTTTGTCAAATACAAAATCTTACATTTTGTAGTATTTTGACTTGCTACTAAAAGATTTTTCCTTCTGCTCTCGGACTTCCACAAATGACTTATTTTAACTTGAACAGACATTAACACTTTAATCAAGACAAATAATGGTGGTATAAACTACTATATTGCTTGCTTGCTTTAATTTTGTTCCTAAAAGTTTCCAAGAGATATACGTAAAGATAGAGGAGGCTTGTTATCTAAGCTAAATTCAGGAGCCTTAATTGCTAATTAATAAAAGTACCTCTCGCACCATTTTCTATTTCTAATATAATTTAGATTGTTGTTTTGCTTAAAACATGATTTTGTACTATCATCAGTTCATTGTAAATAACAAGACCATCTTGTAAATGTCAGAAATTTATTTGTGTTAAAGTGAAGCAGATGAGCAGGCATCAGGTGGCAGTGATTCGGGTGACTGGATATTCACGATCCGAGAAAAAGATCCTAAGAATCTGGAGAATGGCGCGACCCAACTCCATGAGTGGGAAAGAAACAAGGTATTTTACGATTATTAATATTGTGAGACATTACAGTATTGTTGTATTTTAAACAGTGATGCCTATTTTGTGGCTTGCCTAGAAGCTAAAAATCTCTTGAGGCTTCAGCCGAAGCCTGTAAAAGCCGCTCAGACTTAGAGTGCTGATATCAGCGCAGAGAAAAGGAAAGTAAGGAAAGATACAACCTGGAGAATCCAATAGTGTTGCCTTCTGCTGGAGCCAATCTTCACCACGTCTCTTTTGGGCTAAGACTAAGTCGTGACTGGAGTCCTAGCTGGAGGAAGAGAGGCATGGCAAATATCGATTGACTTAGTCTCCAAGGGCAGAAAGGCAAGATCAACCGTCTGTGGATTCTCCACTCGTCATGCTGAGAAAAGGCATTCAGGTAAGACAATGCCCCTTCTATGCAGATTGAAAACTCAAATGTAAAAAACCCTTGTGCTGTTTACCAAGGTTGTTGTTTCTTTGAGACAAATTGTTTTCTCAACAGTGGTTGGCTGTTGAAAAGCAGCGTGAAGTACAGTATGAATTATTGTTTGATTACCTGTTGTTAGCTCTTATGTGTTCTCTATCCTGCAAGTTGGAAAGTCTGGACAGTCATCATCTTATTTAGAGTTAGTTGAAAGGGCAGCAGTGGCTAAAATCCAAAGAACTGGAAGTCTGCTTATGTTCTCCAAAACACCATGAGCCCAGTTGTCTCCAGCTCTGTTTTTGCAGTCCCTAAAATAGTGCTTTTTAAATTTAGCAAGTTTAAGATTTATGGACTTTGACTCCGGGAGTTGATGTCCATATGTCTTAAACTTGTAGTTTGCCTCGTACTTGAATCACACATCTTAAATGTGCCCAATTTGAAAGACACTGCCCCAAAGCACCCTTAGATTGCTACCACTGCAATTTAGCAGCAAAGCCTTTCCCTCCCCAAGATTACGTTGAAAAGTTAGCAAACGTTTTCAGCAGCAATATTTTCTCTTTTTGAGGGCCAAAATAAAGGTTGCAGGACCATCTGCTGCCGGGAACGAATTCCCATCGCCCAGTGCGCTCACACAGAGAGGGCCTCCTCAGGCTACCGTCGGCTAGACAATGTCGGCTTGCGACCACCAGGGGAAGAGCCTTCTCTGTGGGAGCGCCAGCCCTGTGGAACCAGCTCCCCCCTGAGCTTCGGATGGCCCAAGATCTCTGGTCCTTTCCCCGCGGCCTAAAAACACTCCTTTTCCACCTGGCTGACCTGGACTGACAGGGATTTTAATTATGTTTACAATTTTAACTCTAATCTTTAATTTATTTCAATTTTAAATTTTAATTTACTGTACAGAGACCTTTAATTTTTGTTGTTGTTAGCCGCCCTGAGTCCCTCGGGAGATAGGGCGGGATATAAGTCCCATTAATAAATAATAAATAAATAAATAAAATGTTTTATCATCCTCAAATTCCACCCAACCTCCCCTTTTCAAACAGATGGAAATGCTGGCCCTGCTTACTCTTCTGAAAGTCTCAGACCTGATTTGAGAACAGTTGACCACCTGTTCCAATGAAAAGCTCGAGATGCGATTCAAAAGAATCCTCGATTCAACATTTGAAGACCTATTGTTGTAGAGAAAAAAAAACAGCAGTTGTAGAATCAGGGTGTAAACTTCTATTGTACTCCCTTCTCTTATTTTGTTTTTCTTTCTGACTGACAGGAAATCAGCTCATTCCAAGGTTCCATCAGATATATGTATTTTGCTACATTTAATTTTTCATTTGAGGATTGAATGCATTTTTCAGTTCTAACAGGCTCTTTGCCTTGCACATAATTTGATATATATCTATTAATTTTTTGTAGCATAAGAACTTACACAATTATACAGGCAATCTGGCTTCTTAACAAGTCTTTATATTCTCCTTTAACTAATTTGCAGTGTATTTTTTTTCTGAAAGGAAAATACCATTCAAAGGCGCCCTGCATCTCGATGCTTATCTACAATTATATCGCCATTATTCACAGAGGTAATCTCATTGTATTAATCATTTCTTCTCCCATTTAGAGATTGTATGAAAAAGCTGGAGAAAATTAATGCAGTCAGAGTTGTTCTTATAAGCGTACCTTTCAAGCATTTTGAAAGAGAAGTAGCTCAACTCTTGTGATACATAGGGAGAGGATTTAATGAATGATTGCATGTTGGAAACTTAACTTGGTGCCAGGTTTTTTAATGCTTACGATTTTAGTATGGTTTTATGTTGTTTTTCTTGCTATTCTTTTAATTTTTGTTTGGAAGCCGCCCAGATTTTCATATAAGATGGGCAACTATATAAAAGTTTTAAATAGACATATATATATATATATATATATATATATATATATATATATATATATATATATATATATATATATATATATATATATATATATATATATATATATATATAAAGGATTTTGACATGTTCAGAAAGGCCATGAATTGCATTCTTTTAGAGCAACTGGGGATCCTGGATAGGGTGTTTTTAAGGCCATCCATGTTATTGACTCCAGGATTGCTTCCACCAAAGGTGTAAGGTGGAGGGGAGCATACATTGATCTTGACGTGGCGGTTGTCACAGCAAAATTGTGGCAAGTGCCATGTGTTGGAGTGACAACATGTATTTGTTTCAGTTTAATTATATTTAGTTCAGTGTATATAAATACCCCTTCATGGATTACTGCCTTGTCGTGGCGAAGGGGCTTGCATAATTCAATGAAGCTATGAGCTATGCCGTGCAGGGCCACCCAAGACGGACAGGTCATAGCAGAGAGTTCTGACAAAACGTGATCCACTGGAGAAGGAAATGGCAACCCACTCCAGTATCTTTGCCATGAAAACCCTATGGACAGTACCAAAAGGCAAAACAATATGACGCTGGAAGATGAGCCCCTCAGGTCAGAAGGCGTCCAATATGCTACTGGGGAAGAGCAGTGGGCTAGTACTAGTAGCGCCAGAAAGAATGAAGCAACTGGGCCAAAGCCAAAAGGACGCTCAGCTGTGGATATGTCTGGTGGTGAAAGGAAAGTCCGATGCTGTAAAGATTTTTTCTCCATAGGAACCTGGAATGTAAGATCCATGAATCAAGGAAAGCTGGACGTGGTCAAACGAGATGACAAGACTGAACATCGACATCTTAGGTATCAGCGAACTAAAGGAATGGGTGAATTTAATTCAGATGACCATCAGGTATACTACTGCGGGCAAGAATCCCTCAGAAGAAATGGAGTAGCCTTCATAGTCAATAAAAGAGTAGGAAAAGCAATACTGGGATACAATCCTCAAAATGACAGAATGATCTCAGTTCGAATCCAAGGCAAACCATTCAATATCACAGTAGTCCAGGTCTATGCCCCAACCACCGGTGCTGAAGAGGATGAAATTGACCGGTTCTATGAAGCCCTACAGCACCTTATAGAACTAACACCAAAAAATGATGTCCTTATCATCATGGGGGATTGGAATGCTAAAGTAGGAAGCCAAAAGATAACTGGAATAATAGGCAAGTTTGGCCTTGGAGTACAAAATGAAGCAGGGCACAGGCTGATAGAATATTGTCAAGAGAATACGATGGTCGTAGCAAACACTCTTTTACAACAACCCAAGAGATGGCTCTACACATGGACATCACCAGACAGTCAACACAGAAATCAGATTGACTATGTGCTCTGCAGCCAAAGATGGAGAAGCTCTATACAGTCAGTAAAAACAAGACCAGGAGCTGACTGTGGCTCAGACCATGAGCTTCTCGTTGCAAAGTTTAGGCTTAAACTGAAGAAAGTAGGGAAAAGCGCTAGGCCAGTCAGGTATGAATTAAATCATATCCCTGTTGAGTATACAGTAGAGGTGACAAGTAGATTTAAGGAATTAGATCTGATAGACAGGGTGTCTGAAGAACTATGGACAGAGGTTCGCAACATTGTACAAGAGGTAGCAACCAAAACCATCCCAAAGAAAAAGAAATGCAAGAAGCAAAATGGCTGTCTGAGGAAGCTTTGCAAATAGCTGAGAAAAGGAGGGAAGCGAAAGGCAAGGGAGAAAAAGAAAGATACACCCAATTGAATGCAGAATTCCAGAGAATTGCTAGAAGAGATAAGAATGCCTTCTTAAATGAACAGTGCAAATAAATAGAAGAAAACAATAGAACAGGGAGGACCAGAGAAAATTGGAGAGATGAAGGGAACGTTTCATGCAAAAATGGGCATGATAAAGGACCAAAATGGCAGGGACCTAACAGAGGCAAAAGAGATTAAGAAGAGATGGCAAAATTACACAGAAGAACTATACAAGAATGAGCTTAATGTCCCTGATAATCACGATGAGGTGGTCACTGACCTCGAGCCAGACATCCTAGAATGTGAAGTGAAGTGGGCCTTAGAAAAGCTGAGCAACAACAAAGCTAGTGGAGGTGACAGTATTCCAGTTGAGCTATTCAAAATCTTAAAAGACGATGCAGTAAAAGTGCTACACTCAATTTGCCAGCAAATTTGGAAAACTCAACAGTGGCCATAGGATTGGAAAAGATCAGTTTACATTCCAATTCCAAAGAAAGGCAGTGCCAAAGAATGTTCAAACTATCGCACCATTGCACTCATTTCTCATGCTAGTAAAGTTATGCTTAAAATCCTACAAGCTAGACTTCAGCAGTATGTGGATCGAGAACTATCAGAAGTACAGGGAGGATTTTGAAGAGGCAGAGGAACTAGAGATCAAATTGCCAACATACGCTGGATCATGGAGAAAGGTAGAGAGTTCCAGAAAATCATCTACTTCTGCTTCATTGACTATGCTAAAGCCTTTGATTGTGTGGATCATAACAAACTGTGGCAAGTCCTTAAAGAGATGGTTGTACCAGACCATCTTATTTGTCTCTTGAGAAACCTATATGCGAGCCAAGAAGCAACAGTGAGAACTGGTCACGGAACCACTGATTGGTTCAAAATTGGGAAAGGAGTCCGGCAAGGCTGTATACTGTCACCTTGCCTATTTAACTTATATGCAGAGCACATCATGAGAAAGGCAGGGCTAGATGAATCAAAAGTTGGGATAAAGATTGCTGGAAGAAATATCAACAACCTAAGATATGCAGATGTTACCACTCTAATGGCAGAAAGTGAAGAGGAACTGAAGAGTCTCTTGTTGCGAGTGAAGAAGGAGAGTGCAAACGTTGGGTTGAAACTAAACATTAAGAAAACCAAGATCATGGCATCCGGCTCTCTCAATTCCTGGCAAATAGATGGGGAAGAAATGGAGGTAGTGACAGATTTTATTTTCCTGGGCTCCAAGATCACTGCAGATGGGGACTGTAGCCAAGAAATTAAAAGACGCTTGCTCCTGGGAAGGAAAGCCATGGCAAATCTAGACAACACACTAAAAAGCAGAGACATCACCCTGTCAACAAAAGTTCGTATAGTCAAGGCTATGGTCTTCCCAGTTGCAATGTATGGCCGTGAAAGTTGGAGCATAAAAAAGGCTGAGCGCCAAAGAATTGAGGCCTTTGAACTATGGTGCTGGAGAAGACTCCTACGAGTCCCTTGGACTGCAAGGCGATCAAACCGGTCAGTCCTAGAGGAGATCAACCCTGACTGCTCTTTAGAAGGCCAGATCCTGAAGCTAAAACTCAAATAGTTGGCCACCTAATGAGAAGGAAGGACTCACTGGAGAAGAGCCTAATGCTGGGAAAGATTGAGGGCAAGAGAAGAAGGGGACGACAGAGAATGAGGTGGCTGGATGGAGTCACTGAAGCAGTAGGCGTGAGCTTAAATGGACTCCAGAAGATGGCAGAGGACAGGAAAGCCTGGAGGAACATTGTCCATAGGGTCGCGATGGGTCGGACACGACTTCGCAACTAACAACAACAACAACAAATATAAATACACATAAACTTGTAGTGCTGGGGTCAAAATTAATTTTGCATTAATATCAAAACATGTTTGATGCAGTCTCCTGGCCCAGAGTCCAAGGGAAAAGCCATGACATTTCTAAAAACCAGCATGGTTGGAAGCATCCAGATCTCAGGGCAATGATGGCCTTTCCAAATCCCACCTGATGCACTATTTAATTGATGGGATCCAAACTTTTTGGGTAGGCAGCAACACTGATAGACCGACCCCTAAATATCCTCTGGTTGTACCATGGAGGAGTTTATGCATGATAGATAACCAGCACCTTTACAGCCAGAAACCTTGTGATAAAAGTATTATATGCCCATAATTACCTGCTGTAGCATGCAAGTGATCTTCAAAGGGAGTCCCATTTAGAACGCCTTGTAATAATCCAGTGAAGGAAGTCACTAAGGCATGGGTGTCCAATAGGTGAGCCTCTCAATCTAGGCACGGTTGCCATAGACGTGCAAAATGGATTTAGGCAAAAGCCCCTCTAGCCAAGACTGCCATTTGCTCCAAAAGCATGAGATGCAAGACCAGAAGTATCCCCAGATTGCAAACAATTTGTGACTGGGGCAACCCTTTCCTCTCCACAAAAAAAGATAGAGGATCTCCACGATCTAGTTGTCCTAAATCACACAGCACTTGATCTTGTTAGGGCTGAGCCTGAGCCTTTTCTCCATCCATACCCTCACAACCTCCAAAATGGAGACGGAGCTTTGAAGACATTAGTTGGGTGAAAAAGGAGCTGAGTAATCTGTGTCACCAGATGACTTCCCTCATCAGCTTCATGTGAATGTTAAATAGGAGAAAGGAGTCTGTCAAGCTCTGAGACATCCCACACGCAGGGGGTAGGGCTAGACTTCTCACTTCTAACTGGAACTGTCCTTGAAGGAAGAAAGAGGAGCCTGCTTCTTTTCCATGGCTTTAAGGCCAATTGAGAGCAGGGTGGGTGGAGAAACCAGCAACAGTGGGAGAACTTGGCTCGTCTTCCATTGTGATGCCAAAAAACTCCCGGCGAAGGAGGACCTGGGCCCTGGGCTGTCGGCTGTCGTATGTGAAGGTGTTCCACATAAGACTTAACTAGGCATTTAGTACTGCAGTTCCCACTTTGCCCTTTCTTAAACTCTTATTCTGCTGAGTGTTGGTCAATAGTAAGATCTTCCTTTTTAAAAGGCAATAAAATATCTCTTTTTTTTTTGGCTTGTACCAGTGGAAATTCACTTCCAGTTTCAAATGCTAGGATTTTAAATGTAGTGAAAATGATGCGGTGTAATAAGTCTTTTTTTTTAGAACACCTCAGCCTCACTTGTATTGCTTCCCTCTACTTTTAAAAAGGATTTCTAATGTAGGGAAATAGGAGTGGTAAAGAGGAAGAGTAGTAGTTGTGATCAAAATAACAGAAATGGTCCTGTAGTGTTAGCAGTGTACCATCTGGATTATGTCTCTTATGTAAATTGACAAACGGTTGCTAATTTAAAGCTCATTGCATAGAAAATGTGTATTTTCTAATTTGCATTGATTTAAGGCTTATTCAGACTATAAAATGGTTTATAAGCACCCTGTATGTTTCCACACAAAGCACAGAGCTCTGTTGTTATTATTTTTTATCCATACACATTTATTTTGCAAATGTTTCAGATGCTTAGAACTAATCCCCTTCTGATTTTTAGTTGAAAGAGAGAAGTCAAGCTTGTGGGGGGAACATGGGCTCCATAGAAGAACTGAGAGAGGCTATTTATTTAGCTGAAGAAGCTTGCCCAGGAATTTCAGATACCATGGTGTCTGAACTAGTACAACGGCTTCAGAGGTAATAATTAATTACAATAATAATAACAATAACAGCAACAACATTCATTTTGGACACAGTTACTACACACATTTCCTATCATTATTCATATTCAAATCATTGGAGCTGTGTTTGGTCTTTATAAAAAGGATGATGATGATATTCTTAGAATGTTTAGAATACTTATTAATGAACTAAAATAGCAATATCAGCTTAAAAGCAGTTTTAATTTTTATTGGACTGTTCCTATTGGACCATAGCAAATATTAGCTTCTGTCAGAATAGGGTCAGCATAGTATTTTACTGATGGAAATATTTGCCTTTTTGTTTTGATGTTGGTGAACTTAAGCAAGCATCCCTGCTGCTGAAAGTCACAGATCCTTCCAGAATAGCAAATATGTTTTGGCTATCTCAATTTCAGATATAAAATCAGAAAAAAACTCATAATATTCTTTGATGGTGAAAGTTGTTTTATATACTGTGCATGGCATGTATTGGCCATTGGTACTGTATGTTTAGAAAATTTTAAAAACCTATAAGAAAGGTAGCTGGTTCCTAATCTTAACTCTTGCTAAGGACTCTGCTTTTAAGTGCAAGAGTATATTTTTCTAAATATTTGCAAGAGAGAGATTTTTTATTTGCTGTGTAAAACATTTTGTTCACTACTTTGGTTTTAATGACATTCTTTTTCTCTTCATAGGTACTCAGTATCTGGAGGGAGCAGTTCATCCCATTGAAGTCTGTGTGACCACCTTTGCTACTTCACTGAGACTCCTGCAGGCACCTGTTCTCAGGTTGGTCTTCCACAATTGGCAGGCAATCACATGGACATTCCCGAAGGTGCATCAACAACAGAAGAAGGTGTTTTAGCAAGAGCACTGTTTTTCAACTCTGTATAGGGTTTTTTAAAATAATAATAATAATAATAATGCACATATTCAAAGGAGGTATCTTTCTACATTTCTGAGATGTAAATTTAGGATTTCAGTTAGGAACTAAAGCTATTGTGAAATCTCAGGTATCTTGTGTTAAGTCATTGGCCTTCAGCTCAAGGATCCATAGGTGGGTGGCATTTCAACCTGAAATGTGTGCACTATAGTGGCACTGCCACCATTTTCTTTGTTTTAAGATTTTCTTTCAAGAAAGAAATGGAAGTCTGGAATTCAATCCCATGTTCCATGTTTACATTTAACATGGATTTGGGGTTTGAAAGAGTTGAAGGCAACTGCTTTAAGTAAAAAAAAATATGTGAATTGGATGTATTATTGGCTCTGTGTACAAATTTGTATATAATCACTTTTTTACTGAAATTTGCTTGACATGCATACGGATTCCTCTGTACAAATTGCCAAGTACTTCTGTAGATGATACTAGTGAGGTAAATATTTTGACAGATAGATCAACTTATTATAGGCTTGTCTTTGTTTCGATAAAAATTTTAAATTGTATTATAGCAGGTTTTGCTTGATCTTTGTTTATAGGTCAGAAATAAAGCCGTGCTATAAAAATCTGGTTTATACCTCAGATGCAGATTATTTTTTTTTGTTAGTAGCATTCTTTTTTTGTTTCTAATCATGGTACGAAACTGATTGTTTTAATTTAGGACATCATATTCTTTGGAGTTCTCTCTTATCTTCATGGTTTTATATCTTGTTTAAAATTGTGCCAATCCAAAGTTTAAATTTGTTTTTAATAGTTTTATTTTGGAATTAATCTTAACATATAACTGAAAAAGGCACTTTTTTATATGCTTCTTAGAAATCCTGGATAAATAATGGCAGTTTTGCAAAATGCTGGTTATAAAAAGAATTTTAAAAATGTGAGCAACTTTAGTTAACAATCATTGAAATCAGAATTTGGTCTTAGTTTAATATCTGCAATTCATTGTGTGGTAGAGGAAGATATATGAAATGTTATTAAGATCTAAAATAAAAAACTGCAGTTTCACTTTAAGAGGTAAGAACTAGTACAGTATAATTCTTGTCTATTGTTAAAATAAATACATGATAGAAATCCCATCTGAATTTTTATTTTGAGGTATTTGGAGAAAGTGGAATAAAAATGTAGTTAAAAGGGTGTGGTTAGTCAAGAATTTTAGAAGGGGCTTTGTTGATTTACAATAACATGTTTTCAATATTATTACACTGTTTCGATTTCAACATGAAATCAACACAGTAACTCTAAAAGACAACTTGCTGTAAACGATTTCACCCTATGACCAAGCCTTGGGTGAAAATCTCCTTTCTACTTTGTTTTGAGAAAAACATAATAATGGATTAAGGGATAGGCACATTGTGTCAATGGAAATGAACTCACTGCATATTTAGGACCTGTAATATCCTCTCATCAATGTAAAGATTGAACTATTTACTAAATTTTACTGCCTTATATTTGAGTCAGCCATGCTGCCGTCCCATTAGAGTGGGTGTGATGTTAACTGGATGGATTTTGTGTTAAGTCTCTACCCCAGTGTTTACAGTCTGTGAAATGTAGCATGATGTAAGCTACATGTTGAATTAGGATAAGATAGGTGAGAGATCTCTTTTGAGTTTTCAGCTAAGCTTGTATGCACTCCCAGATCTGGTAACCTTTGATTGCAAGAATGTGGACTGAAATATTTTGTAAATGGAAACCAAAAAACCTCAATGACTTGCTCTTTAAAATTAGTAAATTAATATTTTGTTAGAGCTATGTTCTTTTACAAATGTGGTTTTTCCAACAAACACTGTTTATTTTAAACCAGTTAAAAGATTACTATTTTGCCAGTTTGCTGTTTGAGCCAGTGCAGTTTATTTAAATATCAGTTTGACTTAATCCCAATAAATTGTAAATATGCATAGAATTTTAAAATGACATTTGTTTGATATACATGAAACAACTTGGTGAAAGCAAATTGTCTTTGCATTATATTGTAATGAAATTTAAATTCTAAAACACCTTTTGTTGTTTCGAGTCCCATTTTTACTCTGACTGTGTAACTTTAGAGTACTGTTTATTGATCCTTTAAACATTGTTTTAGAACTGTCCTAAAAAAAAATCCAGCATTGCAGTGTTGTATGTATTCAGGATTATTCTTTGGCAATTGGTAGCAGTTTCCTGTGTATTAACTAAGGTAATATTTCTGTCGTAACCGTTTTACTTAAGGGCACCAAAATTTGCTGATGTAGAGTGGAGAAATTTCCCATTTTGCATAATGAAATAGCTAAGCAATCTAAAAGTAAGCTAAGTCTTTCAAACTGCAAAGGTTTTCTATCTGGGTCTATTGGGCCACTTTTTAAGTATTAATTAGAAGATATATTTCCATTATAGCCACACAGTTGTAAACGAACTCTGAGACCACTGGTTTTTCTTGTGAAATTGTGAGAAGTTGCTCCTGTTTACTCATATTTAGGTGCCACTCTCCACACACACCACTTGGAGTTCATTGCACTACATTTTGTTTGGTTCTTGACCCTAATATGAAGCATTTTGTATGTTACATAATTTTCAGTATTGATATTTTTGTAATAGTTTAGAACCCATTGAAGTGTGCTTTCGAAAATAGTGGAATTTTGCAGTCATTAGTGCACACAGGGCTGTATTGTATATTGGCTTATATATGTATCAATGGATGGAAGAATTTTGAACTTGAAAGATGACAGGTATTTGGGATACAAAGTCCTGAAATATATAGGCAGTGAGCCAAAGCACAAATACAAAACTAGACTTCACTATGTTCTTGTAATCTGCTACTGAATTGAAGTCATAAATACACAAAATGGCAAAGCACTTATTTTGGCATTTTAAAGGCTTACTGATATTATATAAATGTTCATGGGCAGGAGTCCATTTTAACAACCAAATGAAATTTTACTAGTCAGCAATTATTTGTGGGTTTGGAATGCTGTGAAATACCTGTACCCATAGAATGCAGACAATTGAATTTTGCAAAGTTACTTTGTGGCTTTTCCATCTATTGATTTTTTTCCCCTTTTGGCACCCATAATGTATATGGACATATACAAAATCTTAGTAACACTTGTGTACCTGACAAAGTAGAAAGTTAGTCCAGCAATGTGGAAAGGATATATTTCTTTTGTTTTCATTTCCAAAATTTATAAAATGAATTAGCAACGTTAAGTTATGGCTCTTTCATTTTGTCCAAACAAGTCATTTCACATTGAAAGTGCTTCAATTAGCATATAAAATCCTCCTTTCCATTATATACACAACATAAAGGGTATATAACACTGTACACTAGAATACTTGTAATATTTCAGAAAATTACACTAAGTATCCCAGAATATTTCCTGGAATGTTTTCAATTTAAAACACTCTAGTAAATCTCACTGGTCTCTAATCCATTTTATGCCATAATGAATTGGTTAAGATGTCGCAAGACTTTATTTTTGCTCTTTTAGGTTAGCATAGTTATACTGTTGTACATTATGGTGAACTAGAAATGTTCTTAATTAGAGATGTTTAATTGTTAGAGCCATAAATCAACTTTAAAAGTCTTCAGATTTAAAATTATTGATACTAGAAAGAGAGCAGTAACTGTATATTTCTGTCATCTAATAACTTTTGGTAAAGAGTCTGAATATATGAAGCATTTACATAATTGAGTAATTCACAGTTGCTGGATAAAGTATTCTAAGTATGAACTTGATGCTTTTTTAGAGAAACATAAAACTATGATTTCCTTTCTGAATTATGGCAAAGGTCTAACTCTGGCCAACAGTTGCTTTTTGAAAACGCACAACATAGCAGTCTAATATCTGGCTTATATTTTTCATAAGCATCTGGGAATGCCTTTTTTAATCTCTCTCCATGGAGTCCCATTTTTAGCCACCATGCGACATATGCAATGAAGACCTATTCTTTGATCAGGCTCTGTTTACTTCTGTAATTCTGCTGTTTATAACCTGTATGCAGTATATTTGCTTATGTCAGATATCAACCTATTCTCAAAACCTTGTATGTTTCATGACACAGAAATAAAAAAATACAACCATTTTGATATGTCATTGAGCAGCGTATTTATATCACACATTTTACAAGAAAGTAGACTTCAGAATTTAGTGACACTTAAGGGAAAAACAGAACCATAAGCTATTGTATTATTGTAACTCCAAATACTGTTATGGCTGCCATGTTCTGGAAGAATGGACGTAAATATTCTTGTCAAACTGTTGGTTGTGTACAAATGGAAATATGGCCTAAGAATTTTTAGTGTTTTTCCCCCAGTCATGACTCGACTAAAACACAATCACAAGGGAGGTATATATACTTTTTGAAATCAGTTTTGATATAGGAAGTGTCATGCATATATGAGTTAAGTCTAGACCCGTACCACATATCTGCTTATCAGCTTTCCAATCAGTTATTTTGTAAAACGGTAACACAGTATCTTGCCAAACTGATGAGGATGGCTTGTGTCATTCGGGAGTTGTTGAGTTCCTTTCTTTAGTTGGTCCAATTTATATATAAAAATTCAAGGAAATGGAATTAGCACAAACTGTTTCAGTTAATTACTTATTAATTAGTTCTAATTATTTGAAACCAAATATAGAAGTGCATAACTATACCGTATACCAGGGGTCTTCAAACTTGGCCCTTTTATGACTTGTGGACTTCAACTCCCAGAATTCCTCAGCCAGCTTTGCTGGCTGAGGAATTCTGGGAGTTGAAGTCCACAAGTCATAAAAGGGCCAAGTTTGAAGACCCCTGCCGTATACCTTTGGAATAAAGGGGGGGGGGAAACCCTTATATCCACTTTCAGTGCTGTTGCTGCTTTAATTAGGAACATTAATATTAAAAAAGGAGGTGTGATTATTATATTTTGTATGGAAATCTAAACGGCAAGAGCTGAAAGGAAAAATAGCTATAAAGCAGTGTTCCTGCAAGAGATCTCTGATAGGCAATAGAAAACACTGAATAAGTGATTTGTGCTCATAGTATTTATATCCTGAGAAACAAGATAGTGGCAAAAGCTGAAAACTTCTGCCACCCTTAGCGTTACAATAGCGTGACTCCCTAAGAGGCAAATTCAGCTGCTAAAACCAGACTATGCAAACCTTGCTGAACAGAAAAGGCACAAGCTAAAAGCTGCATCTAGTAAATAAGAAAAATGGGTCATAAGTTTGCACAATGATTTTATATGACCTTCAAAATAATTTGCAAAACCTACTCTAAATATAGTTCCAGCTGTTTTCTTTTTACTTCCTTCTTTTCCCAAATCTATTTGTAGCTGTTTACTTGTCTAAGAAACAAAAGAGCTGGGGAGAGACATAATGAGGCCAGCAGCAACCTAGTTGACTTTTTTCATCTTCTTGCTACCACTTAAAAGCAAAACAATTAAAAAGGAGTGCCTTTTTTACAGCAACAAGGGTCTACAAACAATATTTCAGGATTCAGCTTCAATCTAATGGCTTAGCTGGAAAAATCAAACCACAGCCTGGGGGGGGGGGAGAGGTATTGGAGAGAAAAAGTTTTGAACCAATCCTGGATTGCAAAATGCATTTTGGGATATGTAGGCCAAAGAAGGTAAAGGTAAAGGTTCCCCCGCACATGCATGCTAGTCGTTTCCAACTCTAGGGGCCGGTGCTCATCTCCGTTTCAAAGCCGAAGAGCCAGCACTTGTCCGAGGACGTCTCCATGGTCATGTGGCCGGCATGACTAGACACCAAAGGCGCACGGAACGCTGTTACCTTCCCACCGTAGTGGTCCCTATTTTTCTACTTGCATTTTTACGTGCTTTCGAACTGCTAGGTTGGCAGAAGCTGGGACGAGTAACAGGCGCTCACTCTGTTACGTGGCACTCGGGATTCAACCCGCCAAACTGCCGACCTTCTGATCGACAAGCTCAGTGTCCTAACCCACTGAGCCACCGCGTCCCTAGGCCAAAGAAAGGTTCGTGCAAATGGCTGGGCAGCTTTTCATGGACTCATTTTGATGAACCTATGTAAGTTGCCTAAATCAGTTGCGCACACATAAATTATGTGATACAAGTTATGCATGTTCAAAATAACAAGTTTTTGTAAATGGCAAGGAACAAACATCTTGACAAGAAACCCTCAGAGCTATACACTGTTTAAAGCTGTTGAGGTATTTTATTCCCTTTTCTGTAAGCAAATCTTAAAACATGTTTATACAACAGAGCCTCTATATTTGCCAAACCTGCTCTTAAAGCAAGAGATTGATACAGTAGAAACCATTTTTCTTAAAATGTGTGATGTGGGATTCATATTACATCTAATAATACACAATGAATCTATTTCAATCGCTGGAAAGTTTATACTCTCAATCAAATCTTTAGAACAGCCTTTCTCAACTTGGGTTCCATGAAAGGTCATTATTATATTAACAAAATACTGTTGTTTTTTTTAACTTAATGTGCCATGCAATGTCAACACTTCCCAAGGTGGGAATTTTTACATGCTGCTAATCATAGTGAGCTTTAGATAGAATCATTTTTATGCAAGTGTTCTCTGAGCCCTGAAAATTATTTCAAGGCTTCCTCCAGGGGAAAAATGGTTGAGAAAGGCTGTTTTGGACTCTTAATCGGGCTGGACATTGATTAAATGAACATATTTAAGGCTATCTAATTGCTTCCAAATTTGTACAGACAGAATATGAATGGATTTATAGTACCACTTATAAAGGTGCAAAAGCACAGAGTATATTGGGACAAAACATTACAGAAACAAATGTTTCCTTTGAAGAGATGCACCTGCATCTGTTCTTATTGAAACACAAATTTTCTGACAAAAAATTAATGCCACAATCCTTGTAGAACACAGATATTAACATTTTGTTACACCAATTATTATACCATCTTAAATTTCCTAAGACATTGTTACGAGTACTTCATGGAGTAAAATATGTAAACTGTTTCTCGGGCATGATTTTCTATCTCACTATTAATTTTCATCAGAAAAAAAGCAGGCAAACCCATCTGACAATATCGGAAGGAAATATTTCCAACTTTCAGAAGTGAGATGAATTGAACAAACTACATATTTGGCTGCCAGTTTTAATTCTTACAAGCAAACTGTGTAGAAACATCAAAAATAAAAGAACTTTACCTTGAAGATTTATGTTGAGGTGGTGAAGTGAATAGATTAGAATAACCAAAACAAAAATCAGTCCAAAACTCATTTTGAGGGTCTGTATATTAAAGAAGAGGCATCAGGTTTTCAAGGAAGTATAAAAAAAATGAAGTTGCTACAAAAATTGGTCTACATATTTCTGGTGCAAATTTTTTGAGGTGAAGAAATATCTTTTGGCATTTGGCACTCCAAGGACAATATTTTAATACTGGCACAAGCTAAAAAAAACCACACCAAAGAACAAATACAAGACACGAAACCCTCACATGGCTGATAATAGTAAACAAACCTGTAGAGGCATTATTTCAAAAGCTGATCCAAAACATTTTTAATAGATTTGTGTTTTACTAAATCTTAAAAGGGGAAAGAAAATAAATTCAAATATCCTCTTAAAAAAGCAGCAGTTGCTGGAATGAACCATTTGGAGTTCAGCATCAATAAACATGGGATTCTTCGTGACTTAATACACGGACACGCGAGGCTGGGCCTGTGGCACTTCGGATTACCTCCATCCACCTAAGCAATAAAAAGACAAACATCAGGACTTCCTACACTGTACAGGTGGGAAGCTTTTCTATTGTGGATGTGGCTTCACAGAAGACATTTGCCTATTAGGTGAATTAGGGAGAGATCAGTAGGGTGGGAAAAGGGAAGGAGTAGGTGGGTCTCCTGTCTGCATAAGACAGAACGTTCTTTCCCAATCCTATGCCAGCCTGTTCTTCCAACAGCTGATCTGGTTGGCCAGAATGGAATGGAGTTGGGGAAGAACAATGGAGATGACTCCTCCCATTGGTTGTCCCAAAGATATAGGTTGTCTTTCCCATCCTAATAGCCTTGCTAAGCAATTTGAGATTAAGAGGACCCCAGTAGGATACAGAAAAAAATGACCTGGAATGCCAGTCTTTGTTCCACTCATTTGAAGTTCATCTCTCTGGGACAACCAAGGGATTCTGATGGGATCTCATATGGGAAGAGTTTAAAACCTCCACTCTGAATAGGGTGGTGGCAGAAGGGGAAAAGAGGGTAGTAATGGTTAAATACAAGAGGTTTCTGAGATTTCTCAACCTCCCAGAATTCCCCAGCCAGCATGAAGTCCACCCATCCTAAAGTTGGTGGAATTTGAGAAACTCTGCACTTAACCACCATTTGTAAGCTAAACTTAACCTATATTATAGAGTAAGACACATATATTTAAGTGGATTTTGCTAAAGAATATTTAGCTTTTGCTATAGAAAGTTTGGAAATTTTCAAGACCAGTACTTCACTTTTTTGTTAGATGGAAATGATTATTCAGATTGCTAATGTTCTTGGCTGTTTCTTACTCTTACTTACCAACCCCATCCCAAATAATTTTTGTCATGAACTATCACATTTCAGTCTGTACATGGAAGTAAACAATCTATGGGCCATGATATCCTAAATGTACATGCCTGGGTTCAAAGACAGACTACCTTAGATCTAAGTCATACATAGAACATTTTGTTCACTTCTACTATGAATTATATCTATAACTTGTTTCTCAACAAAAATGAATCCCTTCTAACGCTTGTGGGGTGTGAGAGGACTTATACAATCTTCCCTTTCCTGGGTGAATAATTCTGCACATGTTGCAAAAAATATAATAAATTGTTTATATCAATGACTTAGTATTCTCACAAAGAACTACCAAAATATTTGGGGAATTTTTAAAATTACAATCAATATTCCCCATTTCAAAACTTTAGATACCTCTCATTTCACTTTCACAACATTTTGATATTATTTCACAAGATGTTACAAGATTTTAAGTGTTTTTTAAAATGGCTTGTGACGTCTTAATACTGATACAAGATTTTGGAAATGAAGCATGAGATCAGCAAAATAAAATGTGATTTAGTAATCTTGTGTGATTCCTGGGTCTGGACTGGAAAAGTGCACCCAACTTACATTTTGTAGGAAGCGAAGAATTTGACATCTTAGCTCCTTGGTAGAACTCATGCTGCTTTACTTAAATTGACTGGATTATAACAGTACTTATTACCCAACCATTTTTAATGATAGAATTTAACAGCATAGTATGTAGTAAAATCAGAGTAAACAAACATACCTTTCAAATGTATATTCACTCTCCGCCCTAAAATAGTACACATGGGATTTGAAGTGTAGCTTAAAGACATAGTCTTTATTAATGTTCTCAGATTCAGAAGGAATGGTAAGAGAGTAGCCCAGCAGAGGAAGGCTAGCTAAGGGATGATTGTCCTGAAAACAAAAGGCAATAAAGTTGTAGCAATAGCAAAGGTCCCGCTTCACAAATTAAAGAGCTGCATGCAAAGAGCTTCAAAACTATTTTCCTACCATCAAATCCCAATATCTTTCAAGTAAAAGACAAAAACCCAGGAAGATCCTCCCCAAAAGACATTGGCTTCTTGTCTTGCCACTGCACACAGGCTTATAGGTTTGGATTTGCCCAAGCTTCTCTTTTCTTAGATTTTTATCACATCTTTTCTTTCATGTACAGCTCAAGGCAGCAAACATACCAATTCTTCCTATTTTCCCCAGAAAAGCAAGCTATTTGGTGAGTGAAGGATGAGTGTCTGGCCCAAAGTTATCCAGCTATTTTTTTTCATGCCCAAGGCAGGACTAGAACTCACTGTCTCCGGGTTTCTAGGCCAGCACCTTCACTGAACTCACAGCCCAGTGAATGAATGAAGGAATTTACATACGATTTATATGGCCGCTCATCTCACACAGCTGACTCTGAGCAGTACCCAAGAATAAACCAAAGACCCTGCTCATAAAAATCAGCAACAGAGTTTACCTAACCTTCTAAACCAAACACCTAGAGCACGGGTGTCAAACTCAAATCGCGTGACGCATTGCGTCATTTTTTTGCCTTTGTGGAACGGGTGGGTGTGGTCTGCATGTGACACATCTGGGCTGTGGGCCACCACTTTGACACCCCTGACCTAGAGGAAACAACCAGGTGCTTTACAAAAGGTGATTCTCAAGTGCAGAAGGCAGTCTCTTCCCCGTATTCTGTATCGCACTGGAACTGAGAAGAGTTTCTGTGAAAGAGACCCCACACATATTGCACCTAAATATGAACCCCTACTGGCACAATTACTACACTCCCTATAACATGATGGCTGTAAACATAGCTTCTCATGTTCCTGTTGTCCACTGTATATTTTACCAGATGCACAAGTGGAAAGGAGAGGCTGCTCATCATTCTGTGGCCTTCAAGTGGTTATTTGTGAGTTATATGGAATATGGCATGGAGAGGATGGTCAGAATATTCTATGGTTCTGGTAAACTCTTGGATGACTACCTTCATCCACAATGCACTGGTGACTCTGTTCCTTATCTCAGTTTCTCAAGCTGATGCAAGCAAAGTTTCCACATTACATACAGGTACGTACATCCTCGCTTATCAACTACTCATTCAGAAACCATTCAAAGTTACAAAGGTGCTGAAAAAATAATTATATGACCAACTGATGACCATTTATTATTGTTGCAGTTCATGAACACAATTACAGTCATTATGTAGTGTTCTGAGTCTGATGTGTTTTTTTCTTCCTCCCACCTACTTGGAGAGGAGAGAGACTGTAGAGGAAGGGATTGCAAGAGAGTAAGTTGTTTGCTCTTCTACACATCAAAAACAATGCAACTGTACTGGCAGCCTGGAGTTAGGACCCACAAATGCACTATGCAAACAGCTTGCAATATTTTCATGAAATCTCTTTCTATCCAATCTCTGCTCTGCAAAGGAGGACAGAGTAGAGAGATTGACAAGGAAGAGACTGAGAATAAACTATTAGCTCTTCTATACATGAAAAATAGTGTGATTATGCTATTAACAGGAAAGTGGTCATGTAACTACAATTTCTGATGTTCTCTGCTGGCTTCCCGTCAATGGGGAAGCTGGAAGGAAGTTGGAAGTCTCAGTCACATGATGTCCTCACTTAATAACAAATAGGACTGCAGAAACTGCCATTGCTAAGTGGCACAAATAGGCAATGTTCAACTTTATGACCATGTTGCTTAGTGATGGGGATTCTGGATTAGCACTACCTTTTATGGGCTTGCTTCATGAGAGTGTCAGCTGGCGGCCCCCAGGGGGAGAACATGCTCTGGGGCGCGCCAGCCCTTTGGAATCAATTGCCGGTTGAGCTCCGGATGGCTCCCGACCTTCGTTCTTTCCGCCGTGATCTGAAAACCTACTTATTTGAACAGGCCGGCCTGGTCTAGGGTTGGGGTATTTTTAACTATTTATTGTTAGGGCTAAATTAATTTAATCTTACTTTTAACTTTTGTATGTAGTACTTTTATTGCCATGTACACCGCCCTTAGTCCTTCGGGAGAAGGGCGGTATAGAAATTCAATTTAAAAAAAATTGGACAATATATACACACATACAGTTTCCACAAGAAATCTCCGTCCAAGCGAAGTAGTTAACTACAGCATTTCATATATTTATGGCACAGTGTCTTAAAGAGCATAAGATAGGAAGCACATCAAAGCCACGGCAAGGAGAAATAGGGAGAGTGCCATCTTCTTCTTGAACTTCCTCCTTAGCTGACATCAAAAGTATATTTGAAGGTGGTTCAATAAGGATTTTCTCAAGAAAAAGCCCCTAGTTCTGGTGATTGCTCTGATCCTCAAGATAATGATGTTTTAGTAACGAAGCAAATCATTACATTGCTGTTGGACAGTGCAACAGATTAAAGAGAGCTAGAAAGTCTAACATTATGAGGGACCTCTGTAGGCTTACAAACACTCTTATGTGTGATGCACAGAGTCCACAAAGAACCCACTAGACAGAACAAGAAGGCAAAAAGCAGAAAGAATGAGGCTGCATTGCCTATTTTGTTCCGTCATTGATTTTCTGTGCTCCATCTGCTCCCAATCTGTTCGGTTCCTCTGTTTTCCACACACAGCCATATCTGTGCCAATGTAAATCTGGACATCACTTTTCAACTGCTACTTTCTTACTATAACTTAACCTTTTCCAACAGCAAAATACCACCCCAAGAATAACCTTCTCTTTGGGGGGCAGGCAGGAGCGGAGAGTATGTACCTATTTTTTTTTAAAGGATTAACATGTCTGCAAGTTAGTAGTGGTCTGGATAGCAGATTTTTGTAGCAGTGCAGACTTCTGCAGATAAAAATTGGATTAGTTATTATCTGCAGAGTTATTAACTATGCACTTCCACTTAAACAGTTTAATTCTGAAATACTGAAGCATTTAGAATTCCCAGAAATCCATCAAGTGCCTTTGGAATAAACTGTAGAATTCAGTGCTGATTTTTCTCTCCAAGTTGTTCATCCATAATTAATTATCCCTGCAGCTAATCCATTTTCTGTAAAGTGTTTCATATTAATTAATCTCAAATATCCTTGGGTGTACCCTTCCTCACAGAAATGAAATGTATGAACCAAAGCCACCACTAACAGAATAGCAACTTTCAAACAGCACTCATGAAAGTGCACAATTTTCACTGCAGAAATTTCTAATACAGGCTGTCCTTGACTTGTGACCATTCAAACCAACTGTTTCAATTGTTCAACTAGCTGAGAGCTAGTTTGGTCCAGTAGTTAAGGCAACCAGGTGAGAAACCAGGAGACTGTGAGCTGTGGTCTCACCTTAGTCATGAAAGTTGGTTGAGTGACTTTGGGCCAGTCACTCTCTCTCAGTCCAATCCACCATTGTTGTTGTGGGGAAAAAGAGGAGGAAGGACTATTATGTATACCACCTTGAGTTACTTATAAACAGTAATAAAGGCAATATTAAAATCTAATAAATAAATCAGCAACTATCAGCAACAAAGTTACAATGGGGCTAAACAAATGGTGGTTACAACCAGTTCTTGGCATTCCAGCAGTCCCAATACCCCCATGGTCATGTGATCATGACTGGGGTGCTTGGCAACCCAGTTACAAGTATGACCGGTTGCCAAGCACACCGCAATTATGCAGTTGCCATTTGCAACCCTTCCTGCTGGCTTCCTAAGAAAGTCTATGGGGACGCTAGCAGGAAGATTGCTAGTCACTGAGGTAAGTCTTTCCACTTGTGCACCCTTCCCCAGATCCTCTGCAATTGCATTTTGTCAGCTTCTTATGCACCCTGCATATCGTCCCAACACCAGAATGCCCCCATGCACCCACTCTGACTTGTGTGGCAGCTCTTGCACGCCTCCTGAACTCTTCTTCATTCTCATTACACATCTTGTGCACCCTCTTGCAGTCCCTTACCCTTCCTAACTCACAGAACACCTCTCATGGACCCTTCATATCCTCCATGCAATACCCCTTGTACAACTCTTGCGCATCCCCGTACACACTACCTGAGCCATGCAATAATCCAGTACACTCCCTTGCACTCTCCCCAACCCACACCACACCTCTCACTCACTTTCTCACTTCCCCTATTGTCTTCTTCGGCCCACACAGCGCGCCTCTCACAGCCCCTCTCACTCTCCACAACTCATGTGACACTCTTGCACAATTCCTTGCACTGTCACACACTCTCTCTCTCTCTCTCTGACCCTTTCCCCTATCCCCTTGTTCCATCCCTCACCTGGCAACAGCCACTCATCTGCCTATGGGTAACTTGAACTTCTCGCTGCCTTTCCTATGCCTGTAGGATGCGGAAAGCTGGTAAGAATTTGTCTCACCTAATGACTGTAATAATGAGGACTGCACAGATTGCCATTGTTCAGTGATGCAGTCAGGCTTTACAAGTACATTACTTAGTGATGAAAAGTCTTATCCCAATTGCTGTCATAAGTCAAGGACTATCTATACTACCTCTCCTGAGATTAATCAAACTGCATTTCAATCCTCTAATGTGAAAAAGGCAACATAAAGATTATTTTCTCCTTTCAGAAGAATTAATTACCTGGTGAGATTTGTAGAAAAACATGCAGAAGTTGGTGAACACCACCCAAAGCTTCTGCCACCCATTGCTGTTTTTGAATTTTCGCAGAAGGTTTCCAGAGAGTTGGTTCTGAAAAAAGGAGGGAAATAGTACAACAAACAAAATAAAATACATGAAGAAGGTAAAACAAGATGATGGGAAAAGCAGGCAAGGCTCATGTAGAATGGCATTTTTTCAGCCTAAATTGAAACAGTTTATTTTTGTCTGTTGAAAATGGTAATAAATCGCATTTCAAGTTTCTGAACTGTTTCATTCAGTGAGGTCAGCTTGTAAGTTGAATCTAGCAAGAAATAAATTATCTGCTGTTACCTTATTAGAAGCCCCACTTAAACTGAGGTGGTGTTGGCAGACATGCAATTTTCTTGACAAAGTTACAGAAGCGTTTTGCCCTTGCCTTTTTTCCAGAATGGTCTCTTGACTTCCTGGCTTATGTTCTGGGCCTGAAATTCCAACCCTCTCTTCCAACTAGTTACTAGGGCTACTAGCCCTGCTTTGCTCCTGAGATCAGCCAAGACCAGCTAAGTGCAGCCACTTGCTGAAACACATTTGATGCTGGAGTATTTATTTTTAAGGGTGTGTGGCTAGAAAACAATGTTACTATGATTTTAAGTTATAATTCTTTGTGCTGGTGGGAAAATTTATAAAGAATATTTCACACAACACCACTATATAAAAGGGTCCAGAAAAACGAATGTATTTCTCTTAAGTCATCTTTAGAAAGGTAGCTTAATCACAATAACTTAAGCCCCACTGATTTTATTAGGTAAAACTTAAATAGATTGTAAAGTTGCATAAATGAGAGGCTTTGTTTTGAATTAAGTGTTTGACAACTTTTTTTGATGAAATAGTTAAATTAAGGTGCTTTGGATTAAATGTGTGCCTACCATATATTTGAAAGAAGCTAATGCTAAATATCAAATACATCCAATGATTATGACAAAGGGAAGATAAAAACACACTTTAGCTTAAAAATAATCAGTCTTGCTGAATCTTTGTTCTCTTAGTGGAAAATTTTATTATTCTTTTTGTTCTGCTTGACGCTTAGCAGGATAATGAACTAGGCTCTTATCAAAACAGCTAAAAGGAAACACTGTTACCTTCCAAATTGACAACAGGGCTAACAAGCTTTTTACTGTGTTTTGAAAGCTTTTATTTTGACCCCTTCCAGTTTCAAAAAACCAGACAGGATGTGTGTGTACTGGAATACAATAACACACATGTAGTCCTAATTCTCTACTTTTGATTTTGGTTACCTCATATTCTGAAGGGTATCATAAAAGGACAGGCTTTGCATTCGGTACCAGCAGACATATGAAATGGAAACAGGCCGCTGATCACTGATCAGTCCAACAGGTGGGGAAGGACAGTCATTGACAGTGAGAGGGTCTTCTAGCACAAGAAAAAGAGAAAGAAGGAGGGAAAGAAGGAAAGACACAGAGAGAAAGCATAAACTATAATGTTGATGTGACATTAAACACAGAATTAGGAAAGCATGACTGTAACTTGCTGGTCATGGGAAAAGCTGTGGAACTAAAGACAGTTGTGTGAGTGCAGATGGACCTGCTTCTAGGTTGTTTGATGTGATAAACTCCAAGTATGTGAGGGAAATCTGGCGGCAACGTTTGATCCCCAGAGGTGAAGTCTTAGTATGATTCTCACAGAATATGCCACACACACTCTCAGAAGTAAGATCAAATGTATTTGGAGAGAATTACAACCAAGTATGTCTGAATCCAAGGGAACTATTTAGTTCTTTAAAAATGTTATTTTTAAAGCTATAGAACCTTTTATTCTATAAAACTAAGACATGTATATCCAGTGCGTTCCCTGATGTAGCCAAAACAACCTAGAGGCATTCCTTTGGAAATGGGTGTCTGCAGGTACCTTAAAGAAGCTAAACCAATTTATAATTTAAATGAAATTCTATGTTATTTTTTCATCTTCAACTCAATTTTATAAAAAAATTGTTGTGCTTCAGAAGAACTGTTTTCTTCTATTTTTCAACAGAGTTGAATGGAGCCTTATTTTATGAAGAAGAACTGAAAGCAGAATAACAATTATGATCTCCACAAATGTCCCCTTTATCTTTGATAAAATTAAACACTGAAGTTCCATATAAAAGCTAACATGAATTGATATGAGAATGCAATACTCTCCATGCAAATTTCATTGATTTGGGATGAGAATGTTTTGGATTCCATACCTCATTAATCTGTATCAAATTGGTTTAGCTACAGCCAAAATGCATCTTTAAAAATACACAGAGAAATCTCCTCTGATAAAGAAAACATGAGAGAAGCAGATAAGCCTGAGAGGAGAATATTGTAAGACTCCAGAGAATAATAGACAGCAGAAAATAAAACAAATTGCACATTTCAGACTGCAGCTTATAGACAGACCTATTGCCCTTTCCAAATATACTGAGGATTTTTAAAAAAATACTCAGAAGGACCCCTCTTGATATCAACATATAGAAATTAATTTAGAAGCATGAAAGGTTTCACATGAAAAGTAAAATTATTCATAAATTGCCTGAATGTCTTTTGAATGGACTTAATGTAGTTTCCAATTAACCAAGAGGGCAATGATTGGAAAGGAAATGGTGCCTGAGCAAGATGGCTCTTTCGAGCTGCAGTCCAAGTCATTTTGAGCCAGATACCTCCACTGCAATACTGAAGTCGACCATAGAGACACTGGTATTTCTGTGCCAGCAGACGTGCACCGTAGTGTTGCCACGGTGAGGAGCCTGACGTTCAAGCGAGGTGCGGGATGCAGTGAGATCGTCTTCTGATTCCTGGTCTACAGTGGACTCCTCGGGGGACTCTATGAAGTGCAGGGAAAAAGCCTCTTTTTTTCTCCTCTTGTATAAAATATGGAGCATGAAATCATAAGCAAAAGACTATCTTTGATACAGGGAAATCTCCAAAATGGTGAAGAAGCCATCTTAATGCCTTGTCTGATTTGAGTTGGTTGTATAGGGAAAACATGAATATGGAAGGAGATTAAGATATTTTTTTCCCCTGAGGAAAGCATCCTGACAAGAAATTAGTGGCCAATTGATTAACCAATAACTCATTATGGGATTGTGCACAGGAACATTATTATTTTCTATAACAGTGTTTCTCAAAGATAGCAAGTTTAAGATGTGTGGACTTCAATTCCCAGAATTCCCCATGGACCATGGGAATTCTGGGAGCTGAAGTCTTAAATTTGCCAAGGTTAAGAAACATCGATTTATAATTTAGGCCCTAGTAATTCTGTGCTCTAAATAGAGTGACCCAGTACACACTTCAGTGAAACATGAATTTGGAACACAGAAGGCATTCTTTAATTTCAGCATTACTGTATTTTATTTACTACTTTGCATACAATTCCATTTACTGCTATTAAACTCATTTCTAAAATTTTTAAGAGAGAATAAAATAGAGGATTTGATACCCACAAACCAGCTGCCATATAATCTATCTGAACTGAAATTAGATAAGAAAAGACCATACTGATTTTCCTTGTTTTTAAAGCAGGGGCCCTGCAACATGTACTGCATATATAATGAACTGTAGGATTCACACACATCCCTTTTCTTGTTCTGGACTTACTTGTGTCAGGTGGGCTATTTCCATGGAATTCAGAAGCAGGATCATTACAGTTCTCTGCCAAGTCAATGGCCATCTGAAGGTCCTCAGTCCACTTGTCCATTTCAATGCGGTTACTAGGAAAATAATAGAGATTTATTTATTGTTTATTTGCAGGACTTATAGGGCTGCCTATTTCATATAACAATTCCAGGCAACTCACACCTATACATAAAAGCAAAGATAAAAGCAGAAGTACCCTTCCCTCAGGTGCCAGCCCACACAGCCCTACCCCCATCTTAGCCCAATATTTGGGAGAAGAGGTCTTCACAGTGTCCTGTGAATGCTAAAAGGGTAGTTCTTTTTTTCTCTCATTGCAAATAGTAGTGAGCCTCACAAGTTGGGCAAAATTAAGCCAAATCCTGCTTTCAGACTATTTATTTGGGGGGGGGGGGAAATCTTTATAAGCAGGCCAGATTAAGTTACAAGAAAGCATACTATCACCTTCTGCTCTGCAAGCTTACTTTACTTTATATTAACTACTGCTTGTTTATTGCTAAAGGGTGATTACAAATGAATTCAGAATTACCATTGTAACTAGCTACAATAGAGCAGGCACACTGTCTCAATCCCTACATAGATGTTCTAAAAGCACATGGTCCAGGTAATTACCTTGCAGCAACAACAATGGATTGGTGTTGACTTCTCAGTGTAAAGCAGTGAGGAACCCCCCATTCTTCTTCACTCTCTTCTATCTGAGAAAATAAAAATGGAGACATCATCGTCCAACTGGAAAATAAATTTTCAAACACATGTAGACAATAATTTACAAAAATTCAAGCTACCACAGTCTGATTGTTTTTCACTATGAATGCAACAATTGTTTTCTTTTCACCAATATGGAAATTATGGAAAGAAATAATAATAGCTGTATCTATGTAACAGCCACTATTTAGTACTGACAAACAGAAAACTAGCATTGCATATCTATGAACACTAACTAGCAGTCAGAAGATACAATGAAAACGCCTTAATCTCACAACTCATGAAGAAACTCAACAATAGTTTCAACTAGTGATCATCCTAGACGGGAAGCTTGACTTCCAGACAAATCAGCCATCAATAGACTCATAGAGATATACCACATTTATACACCATTTAAAAGAGACAATTAAAACATTAAGAAGGAAGCAAAAAGTCCTGAACAGACCCTTTCAGGCAGCCAAAATCCAGAAATGTACGGCCCAGATAATTCCAGGCAAACAATCAAGCAGAAAACAATCCTTCTTCATGGAAACACCAAGGAGAAAAATACAATACCACTGGGCTATTGTATAGAAACAGGGAACCTACCCCACAATCACTAGCACTGATGTTGTTACCTAGTTAGGCAACTAAATAACTAAACTCACAGAGCACAAAGGATTCTACAATAATAGCTATTTAAAGTCTGCTGCTCCAAGGTTACTAGCCATTCCTGATATTATGCAGAGTTAGTGGATGAGATAAAATTTAGGATTTGCAAAACTCATAGCTGCAGACAATACTCTGGTTAGATCTGGAACATATCTATATGCATTAAAAGCTACAATCAAAAATAATCAATGAAAGCGAGAATATGGGCATCAGAATTATATGCACCACATCATTGGTATCACACAGGCCAACCTCAGGGTTGAAATACAGGCAGCTGCTTTATTTTCTATGATGTCAAATTAAGGGCATATTTTCTGAATATTTTTAAAGCTTGGCAGTTGACAGAGAGGAATCTGTGGGTCATCTACGCTTGCTGCCATTCTTATCTGTGCAGCATCCTATTGAGTTCATTCTCTCTCTTTTTTCTAGCAAAGAAAATGCAGCTTCATATTGTCATTGCCAGTGGAAGCAACAAGATGATGATCTCCACCCTTTTACTGCTCTTCTCCGTTGTGTGGAAGGGATCAGCCTTGTTAATTATCCCCTTCAACAGGAGAGCTCAAACAGGAGTTGCAGCGAGGTCACAATGAGTTTCCACCCACTGTCCTGGAAGGGAGACATGATTCTTTTGGCTTGTTTTCTGACAGCAAGGTGTTCCAAATCACTGTGGCAAACTGACATTTCCTTTCCCTTCACATCTCCATTTGTGTGTAAATCCTGTGCATTGCTTGTGTGTTATCTTCTGAATGAATTTGTATTTGAAGGCGGTGATATTTAGGTGTACATATTCAAAAGTAAATGTTCACATAAACCCTCCTATGCAAGTCTCCAAAGGACTAATCTAGAACCCAGTGGATCTTCAGGTCTGAAAAGATTATCAAAAGCTACTCTATGGAGCAAGATGCCATCACCAACAATTCTCTCAATCTGAAAGGATGGCTATGATTGAAGTTAAATCCATTAAGTTTTCAAACTTTCACTTTCTTCTCAGTTGCATTTATTCCTTCAAATTTCTAATTATTCTATTTACAGTAATTGAGAAGGCTTATATTTCTAAACAGTAGATACGATCCATAGCCTTTTATGTAAGAGATTCAGCAGTAACCAATCCAGCATCAACTCAGCATGTACTTACCATCATGCCATACAGTGGAAGCTGCCCATGAACTTTGAACTGATTTGATGCTGTTAGGCCCCGACTTGTGTACAGCAAGATATCATTGAACTGAAACAAAACAGGCAAGAATATAGTCAGAACAGAGGAAACAGGGAACCCCAAATACTTCTAATATTCTGTATGTGACCTAATATACATGGGATCATTGGTGTTTGCAGCCCTGTTGTCATTTAGATCTAATAAATGAGTTATGTTATTTGCAGGATAACATGCATGAATTTGGGACTGTTATCCTAGTATATCTACTTTAACCCAGAGGATCAATCATATGAACTAGCTCTTAAGAACATGGGAGAAAACCATATCCCTCCAATCATTATTTTGAGAATGTTTCCATCCAGTACCTACTACAATAGTTTCCCATTTTCTTCCAAAACTATTTAAACACACACACAAACACTTATCTTCACCACTGTTCACTAGGGATGAAAGAGCTTTTCCTCAAAAGAAGTGTAATATATGCTGGTATTTTAGAAACTAGCTTTGTTTCCTTGAGACAAAACATGCAGATCCTTCTTCTGTATGGAAGATTTAAGTTGAATGACAAAGAATTATCTCATATTGTAAGCTTTTAATAGAGTCAGGATTTAATGGCCAAATTCAGACAGTGCCTAGTTTGGCTCTTGGGAAGATTGAACTCATTCTTCTACTTTCTACACTGTATTTAGATTTCTTCTCTATGTAGAACAAATATTTTCATGTTGTATTCCAAATAGCTGACTTCCGATCAGGTCATGGTAAACCTATTAGGGCATTTTTCTTTGCTGTGTGATAACACTTTGTGCTTTACACATCAGGTTTGTCCTGTAAGTTAGTTAATTTTAAAAAAAACTATGATCCACAGACTGTCTAGCCCAGGGGTCTCCAACTCCCGAGGCCATGACCATTCCTGGGCCATGGCCTATTTGCAACAGGGCCACATGAGCAGTGAGCCTGTATGCATATGAAGGCGCAGCTCCACTTACACACGGGCTGGCCCACCACTTGCAAGAATTGGTTCCCCTCTCCTCCTCCCCCCACTGGGCTGCCAAGCTGCAAAGGTTGAGTACCAGTGAGCTAGCCTAAATTGCCAAGGTGTAGGTGTGCATGTAATACAGACGTACATATCCTACTTCAAAACACTTTTAAGATAGTGGTCCAAGTCAAAGTTTCTGTCAGGCCTGCCTCTCACAATGCAGGCCTTGCTTAGCTAAATGCCAGGCTGTCTTAAATAAGGTGGAGGGGGGAGAGGGAGAGCAGCGGGGTGGGTGAATTGGGGGGGGGGGAAGAAAGGAAAGTGAAAGCCTGTGCACTGTTCCCATGGAAGCTGTAGCCTGTTCCAAGGTCACCCAATGCAGCACAACACCTTCGAACTCACACAGCTGGGAACTATTACCAAATCAATTTATTTTAAAGTGATTGGTCACTCAATAAGGGGGGAGGGGGATGAATCCCAGGGGAAAAGTTAACTACTTGGTTTGGGCTTGAAAAGTTAGATTTGGCTTTGTAACCGTTTGGCCTCAGTAAAGTATACTTTTTACTGCTGTGGCTGTGAGAGTCTTTCTGATTGACCAAGTTGGGATGGCTGACAGTTTCTCTATTAAAGTACTCCAGGATGCATCATTTTCTGAAATATATATATTGGGTTGCATTTATTTTATAATTCTCAGGAAGAGCAGAAAAAATGCAGACTGTGTGAATGTAGATTTTGATTTCTTAAGAATTATTTCATCTATTGTTGGTTTATTTAACATTTGGCTGAGCTTCTTTTCATCGCGGAGAACAGAAAGCTGCAGATCTCTTCTCAGATTACTCCACAATTTGCATCTTACTGCTCTTGTGAATTTCCTCCTCCTTCCTTTCCCTTGGTATTTGTGGCACAATTGTATTTAATTGCACACATTCTAAGCAGTTCCTGCCACTTACCAAGAAGAACATCCGCTGCTGTAAGCCTTTTCCAGACAGTTTGCTGAGACTACCCAGTCTAATAAATTCCTGTGGAGGAATAGACAAGACACAAAATAGAAAACATCAAACCTCAGGCTGAACGTTGGCATGGGTGGTAATTAATAAGGCTGGCAGCACTTGAAATTCAGTTCCCCAAAAAAAGTACTAGGGAAGAGACAGAGTACAGCACCTATGCCTTTTCCCAAAACCCTGCAGCTGTCCTGTGGTCCTGAAAAAAGACACAGGCTTTAAAGTGTTTTAGATGTGTGTTTTTTTGTGCCGCCTTGTGTTCCCAAGCATATTTTTGGAAATTTATCGATTCATTGATTGATTTTGGAAAATTAATATAGCTATCTACTCTCTCATGGCGACTCTAGGCAGCTTACAGAAAATAAAAACACAATGTAGAAGAAATAAAAATAATTAAATAATCACCCCCCCCCACGCCAACACACACTCGTATCAGCCATTTAATGGGCTCCATCCCACTCTGGGTTCCCCAGTCCTGCTGGCAATACCATTTCTTCAGGATCTTCCTAAAGAGGGTCAGAGTGGGAGCCAGTCTAATTTCTGGAGAGATGCCGTTCCAGAGGGAGGGAGCCACCACGGAGAAGGCCCTTCTTCTAGGTCCTACCAGATTTACCTCCCTAGGGGACAGCACCTGTAACATTCCATGCCTTTCCACTCTAATGGGTAGGGAAATGAATATAAATATAAATCTTTCCCAGATCCATTCATTAATGCTGTATTATTGAATTAATGATATGATGCTGTTGAGGAGAGATATGTACTGTAAGTGAAAAGTACCTTATGTGTAATGAATAAATAAATGACAGCCATTGGTGTGCAGTAAACAAGAGGATTAGATTTTCATTGACTCCACACAAGGCATTAAAGGAAAAGTAACGGAAAATATCAGGAAATGAAAGCAGTAAATGGAATTGTCAAATCTTCACTCATGCATTGGGGATGAAAGGAAACTCTAGAAGACAGTACAGTATGATGATAATAAGCAATAAAGAGGAATAAAGACTGAGTTACTACAACTCTACCACTTTTATAAAGTAGACCAGGATATATTCAAATATAATAGTTTAACTATTACTGCTACTTTACTACTACTATGACAACAAATGAAGCTAGTTTTGCCATCAGTGCTGGCAAAGAATAAATAAGAGTTGTAGAGCAATACAACCAAAGGGGAAGAGTTTGAAAAGAGCAATTATTTTATCCTATTTTTAGTGTTAAGAGTACAAAATACAATCAAGAGCATTTTTATGAGATTGAATTAATAGACCTTTTTCTTTTGGATTTAGCTATAGAGATTTAAGTGGCTTGGACTGATTCCAGGAGCTAGCCAGGGAAAGTTCATCCAGGTTGGCCCTCGGTGAGTTTTGATACTGTTGTAGAAGAGTATCATTCTGTTTTATTCTTCCTATCTGCTGTAATTGTACTTATATGATTTGATCTCTCTTGTCCACTATCTTGGGGGGGGGGTCTCTCAGGAGGTCACCTGGGTTGTGGGCCACAAAGCATGAATGAAAAGAAAAAGCTACTTCTTTTTGTTAGGTATCAAGGAAACTGGAAAAAAATATCTTGTATCAGTTTTGGATAGAAAAATGAATGGAAAGTAGGCAGATAATGTGAAGTTAATCTGAAGAAGACAGTTGCTATTAGCCAACAGAAGCGTTAATGAGAAAATGATGTGCCAACTGTTCTGGACATGCTGACCTTAAGCACAAGTTCAGTTGATGGATTTTCTAGCATCTAACATGGTTAAAAGTTTAATTTGGTAGATTCTAGAGAAGGTATATCTCATCCTGACAAGAATCCTGCAATTGCTCATTTTTTCAGCCAAATATTTTATTCCAAATACTGTGGGGATACGTACTCTTTCTGGAGTCACTAGATTGTCCATAGCTATCAAGTCCTTTTTCAGTTCATGCAGTTTCTGGAAGTTTTCCATTTTTAGCATACTGCTATGGAGCTGGGCCACCATCTCTGAAATTTCTGCCAGAGCAGCTGTGAAAGGGAGAAAAACAACAAACAAAGAAATTATGCCATCAAGTAGAGCTACTCTATTAGAAATCTGAAGAACGTTAGAAAAAACATGCAATGTTTAATGTTTTGTTAACCATGAAATAGAATCTATATCCACAAGACTTCCAGTTTCAAATTGAATCTGCCCCCTCAAAATATTTCTGAATTTCACTTGGAGATGATGGATTTCCATGGATGTTTGCTGTATGAATGAGTATAAATTATTTAACAGACTTAACTGATTTGGCCCCTGAAACATTGTGATTTTTTTATTTTAAAAAAATCTCATTTTTATAGCCTGCACTTAAGAAATATGCTTGATCAGGGCATCATTGCCCTTTGAAGCCAAGGCATAATGTATCTGTATTCAAGAACAAATTACTAGACATATTTACCACCTTTATGCATTTATCAAGATTCTTCCAATTGTGCACATACACCTGAAAGCAAATCTACTCTGGTTGCAGATATCTAGAATTTTCTTCTATGGTCCTTGGTTAACCTGACTCTGCCTGCCCTTTTTTGTGAAATTGTTAATCTCAAGGAATATCTTTCCAGGCTCATTAACTGTCTGACTCTCTGCTAGAGCTAGGCTTTGCCTGCCCTCCCCTTCATGTGTGGTTGTTATTATTATTTTGTTAAATTTATAATGCTGCCACTGAAAAGCCTCAGAACTTACAACTAAAACTCAGCAGAAACAATAAAGCAAAGGCAAAACACAAAACAATAACATGGGAAGTTTGTTTTAACGAATCTTCTTTCTGTTAAAGATACAAGATACTCATTGTTACTCAGGTTAGATTCCTGGTCTCTAAGAAAACAGTCGAGTCACTTCCTCCAAAATTTAAAATTAAGAGAATTGCTACAGGAAGAGTTCACACATTTACCTCTGGAGTCCCTGAAGTCCCCATGACTGGGTGGATAATGTTTGCAGAGCCTTTCCATTATCTGCTTGTAGTGCATCAGTCTATGCAGTGGCCTGAGAAGGAAGATATTGAGGGGAAGGTAGCAGACTTTCTGCATCTCAAAATCTCTGCATAAGGCCTCGAGCCTGCGAGAGTTCTTGATTCCATTTTCCAGGTCTAGCAGTATTTTGCTATGCTTTCGCAAATGAACGGTAAGTTGCTAGAGGAGAGAGAAACGAGGGTAACTCTACGTAGGAAAGAATTTTTTATTTAGGTTTATTTTCACATAATATCTGCTCTGATGCAATTTTTGGTTAAAAAAAACACAACACAATAAAAGCCGCTCTGTAATACAATATGAGAATGAATCGAACATAGAAGAGATGAGAGTAATTTCCAAGGGAGTTCAGCAGGTATTAGAAAAGCCTTGTCCACGACTGAAACAATGTGAGATAAAAGGCTAGGCAAGCCTTCACGGGGGGGATTCTAGAAGTGTGTGTGTGTGGGAGCACAACTGAGAAGGATCTAACTTCGCCTGTCCCTTGATTGCAACTCCAAAGTGGAGCCCCTGGAGCTATACTATTAATTATGGTTGAGATGACTGGCAAAGTCCAGTTTTAAGATGCAAAAACAGTGGTACCCATTGCTTTTCTAACAAAGAGTTCCCAAGATACACAGAAGGGCAACCAATTCACACAAATGATCTAGACCAGGGGTGTCAAACTGTCAGCCCATGGGCCAGACGTGTCACGAGGAAACCGCGCCCACCCCATTGTCGGCAATGGGGAAAAAGCTCTGATACGTTGAGCGACCTCACATGACATCGCGAGTTTGACATGTCTGATCTAGACCTAGAATCTTTTACAGAATTTCTCCCTCGCCTTAACATATTATTGGAATCAAAATCCCATCGGTCACAGACAAGTAATCAGTGGCCAGGAACCATGATTATTATAATCCAACCATATTAAAAGAGCCACAAATTTTCTACTCTTGCTCTATGAGTCTTCTTTTTCATACACTCTTGAAGTCTGATTGGTTTAAAAATGTGATGGCCACCACAAAGAGCAGAATCAGCCTAAGGACAGCTTCTTCCCAGTGCAATGCTCCATCCCCAACAAGCTTAATACAATTTGACTGAGTTTGGCTTAGTTTTCTGTGGGAACTCAACCACTAAGTTTTTATTCATTTGATCATGATTCAAACAAACCATGAATCAATGCAATATATGGATCCAGCTACCATAGGATCACCAAGCACAGCTAAGAGTAGGAAGGGCTTTGGGAGATGGTGTGTAGGAAAAAGGCAATCAGTGCTTGTGTTGGATTATAAATCAGTCTGGAACACAGCAGAATTAAACAAGGCTTTCACACAGACAGATTTGTTATCTCTTCAGACCAAATGTTCAGAAATACATTGATTTCTTTTAATTTCAGTGAGCAAATAGAGCAGAAGCTCATGCATGATTATCATTCCAAGAAAAAGTTAGCACATAAACACATCTAGTTCATACCTTTATATTCTGAATATTCTTTAGCATAACATCTCCAATTTTTTGGAAATCTCCTTTCAAGTGGGCATTAGAACGGCCTTCCCTGCCAGAAATAGAATTATCCATATCAGACAAGCCTTAGAAAATCATCTATGTAATGAACAGAACAGAGATAATAAATAATAGGCAATGCTGGAAGCAGGGAGTTCATGGGAAATGGGGTCAAAAAAAGTCAAGATGGCAATTGCAATGGTATGTCTGAGACCTGGCCCCTCTTTTAACAAGTGCCTGGAAGTAGCAGATTACCACCAAAATGGGCTGTCACTTGTGATGCAATGAAGGAAAAAAAAGACTAAAAAGCCTAGAAAATAAAGAATCTCATAGCAGGAGAGTTCATATAGGTATTTCACACGTTTAATAACTGATTTTAACATCAGCACCGTAATAATCTTGAAGCAGTAAAGAACCATGACTGATTCCACCCCCAACTCCAACTCATGCATATAAAGCCACACAAATCAGTTTGTTTCCCAAGTCAATTAGAGTTGCTCAGGAAATAAAAGTTCCATTCCTCCTGCAAAACAGTCTTCTGAAGAAGGACCAATGTCTGAAGAAAAGAAGAAGAGAGAACTTCCTTTTATTGTTCCTTCTACTCTACAGTCCTTCCACATGCAACTCCATATCTAGATGCAAAGAGTGTGGCAGTGGAACACGTACTATTCCTAAGGAGCACATCAAATCCTGCTTTAGATGAAACATATCAAAACAATGGAAGCAAAGGGAGAAAGAGGAGGGGAAGTTACCCTTCCCTTTCCCCACTAATACTCCTACATAATGGCAAGTAATAGAGAGAAAACTTTTAGGTTGGACAAAATTAACACTTTATTTGCATATGGATCCAAATAATGAAGAAGATAGGTATGTCTTCTAATTTTAGAGGGTTCTTTGAAAGCTAGCACTTTTTTGAGACACCCTGAACAATATTTGTACTATGTTATAATTACTGACTCAGGTAAATGTTCTAGCCCCAAGGCCAGACCCTAATTGTGTTAACAGCCGGTGGCAGCATGAAACTGTTGATGGCTGATTTTAAAAAAGCTAAGTAGGATTGGACATAGAAAGTGCTGAAATGGGAAACTTTCAGGAAATCCCAGGGATGCAAGTTAGACTGTGAACTTTTTTTTAAAAAATCCCAAAGGCAGGCCATAGTAATTTATGTATCATTGCTGAGAATACTAGATAAATATGTTCATGGGATAACCAAGAACTGAACATGACTTGAGGAATATTTCTGTGGGAGTTAGGTGTTCAGCAGAGTGATGGCATGGAGGAAAGAACTATCTTTGTGTCTAGTTGTTTTGACATGCAATGCCCTATAGCAGGGGTGTCAAACTGCCAGCCCGCGGGCCGGACACGTCATGACGAAACCACGCCCACCCCATTGCCGGCAATGGGGGAAAAGCTCCAATATGTTGCACGACGTCACGTGACGTTGTGAGTTTGACATGTCTGCCCTATAGTAACATCCTGAGGGGAGAAGTTGAAACAACTTAAAATGTCCAGGAAGTGAGGGATCTGTAGATATTTTCTCAGCCTATTTCTGGTTCATGCAGTATTGTTGTTGTTGTTGTTGTTAGTTGCGAAGTCGTGTCCGACCCATCGCGACCCTATGGACAATGTTCCTCCAGGCTTTCCTGTCCTCTGCCATCTTCTGGAGTCCATTTAAGCTCACGCCTACTGCTTCAGTGACTCCATCCAGCCACCTCATTCTCTGTCGTCCCATTCTTCTATTGCCCTCAATCTTTCCCAGCATTAGGCTCTTCTCCAGTGAGTCCTTCCTTCTCATTAGGTGGCCAAAGTATTTGAGTTTTAGTTTCAGGATCTGGCCTTCTAAAGAGCAGTCAGGGTTGATCTCCTCTAGGACTGACCGGTTTGATCGCCTTGCAGTCCAAGGGACTCGCAGGAGTCTTCTCCAGCACCAGATTTCAAAGGCCTCAATTCTTTCATGCAGTATACAGATCCTCAATGAAAAGCAGGCTGGGTGCGATTGTTTTTTCTGCAGTCCTATCTGTTGAAGTCTGTTCCTGTCCTGTTTGGTTGCTATGCCAAACCAGACAGTTATAGAGGTACAAATGACAGACTCAATAATAGCTCTATAGAATTCTATCAGCAAATTATTGGGCAATCTGAGCTTCCTGAGTTGACACAGAAAGAACTATTTTCTGTACTGTTTTAATGATGGTTCAAATCAATTGCAAAAGGCAGCTGCAAGGATAGCTTTAACACCATCAAACAACAACATCTGCTATCTCAGGTCCTTATATATATATTAGGTACTTTGGATGCTTTACAACTGTTAAAACATTTAAAAACAAATAATAATACAAATAACACAAAACAAAGATGGCAGAGAACATAAACCCAGATGGGAATAAAGAGAACAAAGAAAAGGGGCACCAATCATTCCCGCCAAAAGCCTGGGTGAAGAGCCACATCTTCAGGGCCCTTCAAAATACCAGTCAGGGGTGGGGGTGGGGAATTGTTCAAACTTCAGAGTGAACCCCATTCCTGAGGTCCTGATTTTCTCATCTCTTTTGATTGATTTCCAAAAACATTTCATTAGATATTTCTATGATGGTATATCTAATCAGGGTAAAAACCCGAATGATTTTTTAAACCACCCATGGTAATATGACCTCTTCCACTAATACTTGACTTTTCCTCAAAACGGGCATGGGAGGTACAGTTGCTTTACTTTTGCAGTGTAAACGATTGTCTGAATTTGCATGGGTACAATAGAGTTTGAGAATTAAACTTACAACCAAGATGTCTAAATTAGTGGAATTTAACATAATTAAAACTTGATCTAAAATTATTTTCAGTTAATTCAGTGCATTAAAATTTCTGGAATATTTGAAATATATTCTCAAATAGTTCAAATTTTCATTTAAGAATCCAGCTGTGTACTAAGAAAAATTAATCTCACTTCCAACTAAAGATTCGAAGGAACAAACGTCTATCTTAAACTACACCATAAACAAAAGCATATAACTACATACACTGAAGGCATAATTGTCCAAAAGAGCATAGTGATTGAGGATTCAAAGAGATGATTGACAGAATGTGCTACTCATTGTTGATTTACTCATTTTTATACAACTGGATGCTCTATATCTGCATTACTTAAGATACAGAATTTTAAAAATTGAAGCTCTATTCCTTCATGAATATCTTTGTGTAAAATGTCCTCACTAATACTTGCAATCTATTTTCCATCTGTAAACATACAAAGGGGAAAAATATTTCATCCATTAAAGTTAGTTTATCAAAGACGTTTTCAAATTTTATTAAATAAGTGATGGTGGCTTAAGCATGCATTAATTAATTAATGTTCATTTGAAGAAGATCAAAGCAATCAAACATGTTGTGTGTAGAGTTTATAATTCTATTCCAAAATGCACTCGTAATGAATATTCGCAAACCTGGGTGAGCAGAGCACATTTCACTGATTAAAATGTCTGTCTAGACAACCAAAACATCTGCACAGAAAGACATTCATTTGGGTGAAGGCTTCACTGTAATGAAACATGGGATTGGACTCATTTCCACTTGTAAACATCTGAAGGAGCAACAACTCGACCACTTGGGAAATATCCTTTGCAAAAAAAACCACAAAGATTCCCTGAAAATTGATTGCCCTCACTTATATTTTCTCTTTTAGTCTATCATTCTTTCTCCCAGGGATACATTGTACAATGTAAAAAGAGACAGGTTTTCAAAGTAACATACATATTGTAAAATAATAATAATTTACTATGATTTTCTAAAGATAAAGCATTTTTCCATGTCAAAGACCACATTTAAATCCAATCTTTATGATTCCATAATTGAGAAACAAAACTTGGATTTCCTTCCTGTTGCCAAGGCTTTTTGTTAACTTCTGCGAAAGAGAGAGAGAGAGAGAGAAAGAGAGAGAGAGAGAGAGAGAGAGAGAGAGAGAGAGAGAGAGAGAGAGAGAGAGAGATCCTACTTAGAAACTAATCAGAAATAACTCTACACAGAAACAGTAAACTTAAATAGAGCTGACTTTTAATATTCTTTGCTGATACACTATCAAGCACAGAAAAATATCCTTGTGAAATAACCCAAGTTTTGCTATGAACATACTTCTGTATATATTCACATATAAACCATGGGTAGTTTATTGCATATAGCAGATGGACTCTTCTGAAAGTATGAAAAACTACTCCACAACTCCGCTCTACTGTATTTCCCAAATACCATCAACTAGATCTTTAATGCTAATGGGATTATACTGGAAGAGTAGCAGGACACAAATACTTTGCTAATTTATTTTTCTTTTGCAAATATGAGCTATTGCTTCACTGAAATCAGTAAGCCAGCTAACTTGGTTTCAACAATGAGACTAGTCAATCTTTGGATAAATAAAACTGAACAGTTGGAGGAACATGTTGTAATATTTACTCAACTGCATACTGGAAAATAATAATGCTTGACTCTAGGCTGCTAGCAAGGCATTGATGCCTGATCTGCATACATTTGAGACTGCAATTAAACAAGCAAAATAGGAGATTTAAGCTTATCCTCAGAGAAATATAAAATATCTCAAATTTTATAAAATATGAGATCATAGAAAATCATTGTGATGTACAGGTAGAACAGTACAGTTCTCATTTAGCAATTGCCATGTTTAGCAACCATTCTCAGTTACACCAGTGATAGAAAAATAATTTTACAACAAATACTCGCACTTACAACCTTTGCAGGTCTGTAAAGCAAAGAAAAGCTGAAGGAAATTATATGCCACAGTGGTGGGCATACTTAACAACTGTTTCACTTAATGACCAAATTGTTGGTCCCAATTATTGCCAGTCCCAAGTTGCTGGCTCCCTCGTGAAAATATTTAATATTGAAATAAGAGACAGTAAGTCTGGACTAATTCTAATGCTGGAAAACAAACATACAAGTATACACTCGGGTGGAGGAGGGGCTTCTGCAAAGAAATGGGTCAGTTTATTTTCTCCCTTATAATCTTTCTTTCCCATAGATCTCATACTACATACCATCATTTGGGTATTATTTTTGTACTCTCTTTAGCAATGAGCTGTTTTTTCCCCCAATTCACAATTTAATTCATATTTTTATGAGAATTCTGTACCTCTCTAATTTTACCTTTTGAACCAATAATTGAACTAGTAAATAATATCACCAGGCCAAATGTCTGTTTGTGTGTGTGTGTGTGTATATATATATATATATATATATATATATATATATATATATATATATATATATATATATATATATATATATATGTTGTATATATAAATAAATAAAAGAAACTGAACAAACCTGTTCATATTCATGAAAATCATCTGACAAGTACATTAAAGAACTAATTTCTCCAAAATATTTAGAAAAGGGCACATGCAAAGAAATGTGAATTCTCTATTTAAAGCTGATCTATTTAAAGTAGCCAGAAAGATGGTGTCCAGGGTAGTATCTATTGTTAAAAGTTTCTTCTAAAATCAATTTTTAATTTGCTCTTTTGGTTTTATTTTCATTCTTGTTCTGCTGGAGTTTTGAACATACTTTGAGATCAAAGCAAAGATCTGTATTTGTACAGGAAAAGAAAAAAAGGCAGTGCTCATATTCTGCTTCTCAAACTTCAGTTAAGCCTACCAAACAGCTCAAAGTTGGCAGATATCTAAAAAGCAAACAGCTATTTACTGTAAGTAACCAGCACCTCACCCCTTTATTCTTTCTGAGGAGCTCTCTAAAAGACATCATCACCCTCTTATATGGGATTTACAAATGGAGTTGCTCCCAATTTTTAGATCTTTCCATTTCCATGTCTGATGAAATTCCCTGCCTGAGATCATAGCCATCTGTCCAGCTGCTGCAAGGAGATGATGACTTAAAAAACGAAAACATTACTGATTTTATAGGCAGACAATGTTTATTGACAACACAAATTGTATTGTCAGGTTTTGAGATTCTAACTGCAGTTAACAGCAAAGCGGACAAGAGACCTCTATTATGTTTACAGCCTGTCAATTTTAGTGCTGAGACAGTCAAAACTAGCACATCCAGTGACAGCCGTGTCTCAAAAGCAGCTATTCGTGGTGGAAAGGTGGAATGTAAAAAGAGAGTAAGGAATAATTTAAGAATTCTAAACCTACATTCAAAAGAGTGTGGGAGGCAAGCGCCAAATTCCCAGGAAGTATTGGATGAAAGGCAAATAAATCATACCTGTCACAGCCAAAATGAGATCACTCTACAAATCCAAAATAACAGAGTGAATAGAGGAAAATGGGGATCCACAAGTAACAGTCATTTTATGATTAAAAAGAAAACATGATAAAAGTGTTTAAAAACTGGAATGCCACATCTTGTTTCCCTTGTGTCACTCAGATACTATTGGCTCAGGTTGAATATGCCACTGCCTGCCCACAGTCTAGATTAGCAGTGACTTCAGCCGGGATGTGGGGGTGAATGGACATTTGGATTCATATGTTGAATGATCCAGTTTTTGAATGCATGAATGGAGTCCTTGATGAGGAATAGCACATAGTAAAACATGAAGCAGCACATTTTTTACCTGAGATTATCTGAAAGAAAAATACCTGAGATTATCTGAAAGAAAAGTAACAGCCTTGGGTTTATTACCTTAAACCAGAGGTGGGGAACGATAGTCCTTTTATGACTTGTGGACTTCAAGTCCCAGAATTCCTGAGCCAGCCATGCCATCGTTTCCCACCTCTGCTGTAAACAAATAATTACAAAGACTATTTTAAATAATAAAATTAATGTTTTTATTTCTAATTCGTGTATTTTTAATCATCTGATTAAGTCATGTTTCATTGTTCCTTCCAAGTAAATGATTCTTCAGGCTACTAAGGAAGCAGCCATCTCTTCCCAATGGGGGAATGTCCTACCCATGCCAGATGAAGAGGCCTGCTACGCATCCCATCTGCTAAGGAATCCCAGTGGGTGGGGTCAAGGAGAACAGCCTTTTCCACTGTGGAATACTCTAGCCCAGGGGTCAGCAACGTAAAACAGCAAAAGAGCCACTCAGAACTGGTTCCGTCACACACACAAAAAAGTGGGAGCCGCAAAATGTGTACGCGCATGCGTGCGTGTGCATGCACAGAACAAGGCAAAATGTGCACCACCCCGACACCCATGCTGCATCCTGAGCCGCATGCACCTGTCGCCGCCCGGTGCCACCAGCTTACCGGGGGGCACTTGCAGGCCGAGACGACCACGGAAGGCCGTGCGAAGATGAAGGAAACGGCCTTTCAGAGGATCCCGCCCAGGCCCCCCTCGGAGGCAACAGGCCCTTCCCCCGCCGAAGGAAGCCTCGCGAGCGTCTTGCGGCTCCCCCGAGCCGGGAGGCACCTGCGCGGCGGTGGTGGGTCTCCCTGGCAACAGGCACTGGGTTGCGGCACCGCCTTCAGCAGGGGCACTGCCGGAGCCACCCGAGTGCCCTGCCCCTCCCCCCGGGGCCTCCAAACCTCCGCGTTTGACGAAGGCAGCAGCTCTCCAAATGGGGCGGCGGAGGTTTGGAGAGCTGCGCAGCTCTCCAAACCTCCGCCTCCCCATTTGGAGAGCTGCTGCATTCGTCTGTGTTTCTTTCAAACATGGACAAAGGCAGCAGCTCTCCAAACGGGGAGTTTGGAGAGCTGCTGCCTTCGTCCGTGTTTCTTTCGGGGCCGAAAGAAACACAGACGAAGGCAGCAGCTCTCCAAACCTCAGCTCTCCAAACCTCCGCCGCCCCATTCTCTCAATGGGACTTTTTTACTCCCACTTTTTTTTCAGAAGTGCACATGGTGGAGGAGAACTGGGTGGCGCAGGAGACGGTTTAAAGAGCCGAATGCGGCTCCGGAGCTGCAGGCTGCTGACCCGTGCTCTAGCCTCAGAGAACTGCTCCTACCCTTTTGGCCTTCCAGAAGAGTATTAAAACTTGGCTTTGTTGGTTGGTTTGGAACCCTGATGGAGGTATTCACCACTGGAGGCGGTTGAAGAAGGTAAAAAGACTTCATCCCCATGCTGTCTGTCTCTTAAATTTTGTTTTTTGTAAAATTTTAATTTGCATAGTTTAATATATTTTAATTAATTTTCTATTTGTTTTTTATAATCTATAAGCCGCCCAGAGTTGCCTTTTAGGAGAGATGGGCAGCATAAAAATTTAACAAATAAAATCACTAGCCTCAAGGAACCCCAGCAAAACATAAGATTACCAATATCATCTATTCTTTTCTGGCAAAAAATGTTAGTCAGGTGAAATGTATTAATTCAAAATTGATAACAATTACAGGCCCATCTTGGGCTATTTACATTACAATAAAAAGTTAGTAAGAAATTAAAGGTATCTCTAAACTACAACTTTATATTTCACTTGAGGAAACCCAGTATGTTAAGCTGTAACTTGGCTTTTTTTCTTCTATGAATACTAATACAGTATTTTCCAACTCTACACCCTCCAGAAATGTTGGATATGCTGGCTAAAGACAACAGTGACCTTTATTGCAGTGCACAGCTTTGCAATGTAAATAAAGCTACTCTTTTCAGCATGTTATTTTTCTCCACTGGGTCCAAGAGCACAGATTTCCCCCTTATTCCCAGGTATGCATTTATCATTGGAAGCCTTCAGGAAAAGATTGCACAACCATTTGTCTGGGATGATATAAGGACTCCAGCCTTGGGAAAGGAGTTGGACTAGAAGACCTCCAATCTCCTTTTCAGCCCCACGATTCTATGATTCTATAAACCTGAAAGATTAAAATGCAATTCTGCAGAATAGCACCTCCCAAACTTTGTAGATTGGTGGCTCGGCGGAGGGAGGCAGGGGAACCGGCCATGCGAGCACACAGCTCAACTTGCACGAGAGGAGGGGCAGTGCGCATGTGCAGCTCAACTTATGCAAGTTAAGTTGTGCACATCTGTGCATGTGTGCCGCTCACTGCTCATGCAAGTCAAGGTGCGCACATATGCGTGCGCATTGGCCTGCTGCTTACGTGGCCCAGTTGCAAATAAGCCATGGCCCGGTAGTGACCACAGCCTGGGGGTTGTGGAACCCTACTGTCGAAACTATTCTTTTATAAACCAGAACAAGAAAAATAGACATATCAAACAAGATTGAAAGGGTTTCTTAAATCTTTAGTAGATTCTGAGAAATCACTAAATCTTCTAATTGCAGCTCATCTTAGTGTAAAAAAGGCTTATGAATTCTATTAGCCATTCTGGCCTAATTCTACCTCTGTTTTTAGAAAGTGTTTTAAGATCCTCAGCTGAATTCCCCTGTAACATGAGTTGTGAAATAATTCAATGGTTCTGTATTATTACTTAATTCTAAAAACATGACTACTGAAAATATTCTTTTCTAAACTTTTGTCTTCAGAATCTTTCCATGCGAGTTCATCTAGTAATTCCAGTAGCTTCTGAACATAATACCAAATAAGGTTATCCTAGAGCAGGGGTGTCAAACTGCTGGTGGCTCATGGGCCGGATGCATTATGCGGAAGCTGCGCCCACCCCATTGCCAGCAATGGCAAAACCGTCCTGATATGTTGCACGTCACGTGACATTGCGAGTTTGACATGTCTGTCCTAGAGTGTAAGGCTACTAGACCTGAACTGCAAAATATGGATAACCTCAGGAGGGTAGGAAATAGTTCGCTTTCTCCATGTCTTTCCTGCCAATCTGATGGTTGGACACATTTCTGCAGTCCAAAATTGTTAGCATTAGCATTATTGTATATTGCCTGTCCATGGTTATCATGAATTCTCCACTTGCTTGATGGAACCTGACAAAAACGTTAAAAATTACCGAATATGCCCCTGCATAGAGAAGATTGGAAATGACATAGAAGCAGACACAGAAGCAGTATAGCTGATTCTACTGATTCTTTAAATGTGGAATGCCTAATAAACTCACAGGAACCTCAGGTTTCCTAATATGTAGTCAAACACCATTGTTTTATAGTTAGTTGATTGCTATGATAGACGCCTTAAATGCAGGATTAATTTTCAATGAGCTCTCTGACTAAGGCTCATAACTAACAAACAGGACACATCTGTCACAAAATATAGTAAAAAAAATCAGCTTTACTGTTTTTAACCACTCACATTGCCACAGTGTACTTGAGAATTTGTAATGCAATGTATTCTTTCCAGATAGCTATATAATGTACAACAATTAAAATTCCAACTGTTGCTGAAATAATCAAGTCATTTCTAAATTAACTGAGATTTACTAAAAACCAAATCATGTTCCACATTCTTGCAGCAAAACTCAATTAGTTCTTAGCAGGATTAGCTTTGCCCAATCTTTTTTTCTCTCAATATTTTTAATTAATTTTTTATAGTCACAAATGCTTAATATTTTATTAGAAACATATTGTCTGGGTTTCAATATTTAGCTTACTAATACATGTTAAACTCCTTTCTCTCTACCTCATTTTTCTAACTATTGATAGAATGTATGCCATGTTCTAAAATATTCTGAATCTTCTTTCTCTTTCATTTTCAGTGTCAGTCTTTCCATTTATGCACAATCTAAAATTTTCTTAATTATCACTTCCACCGCTGGTAATTCTTCATCTTTTCAACGTTGAGCAAATACAATTCTTGCTGCAGTTAACATATATAACATTAAGTATACGCATTCCTCCTCATAGGTAAAGGTAAAGGTTCCCCCGCACATGGATGCTAGTCGTTTCCAACTCATCTCCGTTTCAAAGCCGAAGAGCCAGCATTTGTCCGAGGACGTCTCCGTGGTCATGTGGCCGGCATGACTAGGCGCCAAAGGTGCACAGAATGCTATTACCTTCCCACTGTAGTGGTCCCTATTTTTCTACTTGCATTTTTACGTGCTTTCGAACTGCTAGGTTGGCAGAAGCTGGGATGAGTAACAGGCACTCACTCTGTTACGCGGCACTCGGGATTCGACCCGCCAAACTTTCCGATCGACAAGCTCAGCATCCTAACCCACTGAGCCACCGCGTCCCTTTCTTCCTCCTCATAAGTTTCTACAATTATACCTAACAAAAATAATTCTGGCTTAAAATCTATGTGTTTTTTAGTCGTTTTCTCTAACCATATACCGGTATGTATTCTTGCTATTAAATATATCCCCAAGTATTTGACATTCTTCACTATTTGAAGGTCTGTTTTTTCTGATAGCTGATTTTTTTTGTTTTTCTGTAAGGTTTTTTAGTTATCACTTTGGTCTTTTCTCTATTTATTTTCAGTCCTGCCACTTCTCCAAATTCTTCTATCTTTTTCATAAGCTTGAGTTTTGTCTCAAGCTGCTCTTCTAATACAAAGAACAAGTCATCTGCGAATGCTTGTAGTTTATATTATTCATCTTTTATCTCCAATCCTTTAATTTCTGAGTCTTGCCTAATATTTCTATTCAATACTTCCAGTATTAATATAAATAATAATGGGGATAATGGACAACCTTGTCTTGTGTCTTTTTTGATAGCTTTGCCCAATCCTGAAAGCATACACTTCCTCCTAGTTACACTTCCTTCCTTTGTACCGCTGCCGTATAAGATACATGGTGACAGTTAATCTAAATCACAAAGCCCCATCAATCAGCAACTAATTTCTTAATACTTTGAAACTCTATGGTGGATTATGAAAGCTCACACCCTGTAAAACAGGAGTGTCAAACTCAATTTCATTGAGGGCTGCATCAGCATTGCGGTTGCCCTCAGGGGGCCAGGTGGGTATGGCCAGAGTGGGCGTGGCCTACTGGGTGGGCATGGCTAGAGTGTATATGGCCTACTGGGTGGGCGTGGCCAGCTCTACATCGTTCGTATCAAGGGTGCCTATGGGTGCCTGGGCAGGAGTGGGACAGATCTGAGGGTCTCTGGCAGAAGGAGGGTCTCTGGGCCAGGGCCAAGGCAGTGGGGGCCATTCCCTCACTGTTTCCAGGATGGCTTCGCGGGCCACATGAAACCACTTCACGGGCCGGATTCGGCCCCCGGGCCTTGTTTGACATGTCTGCTGTAAAACAATGCAATCATTTGCGTTACACTTCAGTTCAACAGATGTGATAAATAACATGTATGTTTCTTTTACTAATATTGCATTCCAGCTATGAAATTTGGTTTAATAAAAAACTGATGCTTTTCCTGGAAAGAAAGTTCTGGAGATGTAAAGAGTAATGTGTAGGGATTCCTACTTGGGGCCAGATAAAAATGACAGCATGTAGAGAATTGCTAATTCTTCTTCGTATTACTTTTTTTTGCAGGGCAATCTGTCCCCACACCACACACACACACACACACACACACACACACACACACACAAATTTGGAAAATTATTTTCCTTGAAAATACTTCAAGAGTGTATGGAATAACATTTTGGTAAAGGTGGACAAAACATATTCAGTACCAGTTTTGAGTAACTAGAAAGCAAAATCTTTGAAAAGAACCATCTGATTTGCAAATTATATAATCTAGTCTGAATGACACTGAAGAGTTTTTTCCCCTTTAATATCCTGAAACTGACTTTGATATGAAAAAGTAACTGCTAAAATGGGTGGCTTTTTTCACTCTTGGGAGAGTTTACACTATGCTGGAATTCATTTATTTGTATTCAGCCTATATTATTTTTACAAATAACTCACGGTTGCAAACATACCCAACAAACCTTCCTCCTATTTTCTCCACAACAACAACCCTGCGAGCTGGCTTGGGCTGGGAGAGAGGGACCGGCCCAGTCACCCAGCTGGCTTTCATGGCTAAGGCAGGACTTGAACTCACCCACAGTCTGGCTATCTCACATATCCTTGGGTTCTACATTCAGGTTTTATGTGTTACTTTTCTCATTGTTGTTGTTAGTTTTGAAATCATGTCCGACCCATCTCGACCCTATGGACAACGTTCCTCCAGGCCTTCCTGTCCTCTACCATGGAGTCCATTTAAGCTCACGCCTACTGCTTCAGTGACTCCATCCAGCCACCTCATTCTCTGTGGTCCCCTTCTTCTATTGCCCTCAATCTTTCCCAGCATTAGGCTCTTCTCCAGTGAGTCCTTCCTTCTCATTAGGTGGCCAAAGTATTTGAGTTTCAACTTCAGGATCTGGCCTTCTAAAGAGCAGTCAGGGTTGATCTCCTCTAGGACTGACCGGTTTGATCGCCTTGCAGTCCAAGGGACTCGCAGGAGTCTTCTCCAGCACCAGAGCTCAAAGGCCTCAATTCTTTGGCGCTCAGCCTTCCTTATGGTCCAACTTTCACTGCCATACATTGCAACTGGCAAAACCATACCCTTGACTATACCCACTTTTGTTGGCAGGGTAATGTCTCTGCTTTTTAGTGTGCTGTCTAGATTTGCCATGGCTTTCCTCCCGAGGAGCAAGCGTCTTTTAATTTCTTGGCTACAGTCCCCATCTGCAGTGATCTTGGAGCCCAGGAAAATAAAATCTGTCACTACCTCCATTTCTTCCCCATCATTTTGCCAGGAACTGAGAGGGCCAGATGCCATGATCTTGGTTTTCTTAATGTTTAGTTTGAACATTCTTTGGCACTGCCTTTCTTTGGAATTGGAATGTAAACTGATCTTTTCCAATCCTGTGGCCACTATTGAGTTTTCCAAATTTGCTGGCAAATTGAGTGTAGCACTTTTACTGCATTGTCTTTTAAGATTTTGAATAGCTCAGCTAGAATACTGTCACCTCCACTAGCTTTGTTGTTGCTCAGCTTTTCTAAGGCCCACTTCACTTCACATTCTAGGATGTCTGGCTCGAGGTCAGTGACCACCTCGTTGTGATTATCAGGGACGTTAAGCTCATTCTTGTATAGTTCTTCTGTGTAATTTTGCCATCTCTTCTTAATCTTAATGGTTTTAGTTGCTACCTCTTGTACAATGTTGCGAACCTCTGTCCATAGTAATTCCTTAAATCTATTTGTCACCTCTACTGTATATTCAACAGGGATATGATTTAATTCATACCTGAGTGGCCTAGTGCTTTTTCCTACTTTCTTCAGTTTAAGCCTAAACTTTGCAATGAGAAGCTCATGGTCTGAGCCACAGTCAGCTCCTGGTCTTGTTTTTACTGACTATATAGAGCTTCTCCATCTTTGGCTGCAGAGCATATAGTCAATCTGATTTCTGTGTTGACCGTCTGGTGATGTCCATGTGTAGAGCCGTCTCTTGGGTTGTTGGAAAAGAGTGTTTGCTAGGACCATCGTATTCTCTTGACAAAATTCTATCAGTCTGTGCCCTGCTTCGTTTTGTACTCCAAGGCCAAACTTGCCTGTTATTCCAGTTATCTTTTGGCTTCCTACTTTAGCCTTCCAATCCACCATGATGATAAGGACATTTTTTGGTGTTAGTTCTATAAGGTTCTGTAGAGCTTCATAGAACTGGTCAATTTCATTCTCTTTAGCACTGGTGGTTGGGGCATAGACTTGGACTACTGTGATATTGAATGGTTTGCCTTGGATTCGAACTGAGATCATTCTGTTATTTTGAGGATTGTATCCCAGTACTGCTTTTCCTACTCTTTTATTAACTATGAAGGCTACTCCATTTCTTCTGAGGGATTCTTGCCCGCAGTAGTATACCTGATGGTCATCTGAATTAAATTCACCCATTCCTGTCCATTTTAGTTCGCTGATACCTAAAATGTCGATGTTCAGTCTTGTCATCTCTTGTTTGACCACGTCCCGCTTTCCTTGATTCATGGATCTTACATTCCAGGTTCCTATGGAGAAAAAATCTTTACAGCATCGGACTTTCCTTTCACCACCAGACACATCCACAGCTGAGTGTCCTTTTGGCTTTGGCCCAGTCGCTTCATTCTTTCTGGAGCTACTAGCACTAGCCCTCTGCTCTTCCCCAGTAGCATATTGGACGCCTTCCAACCTGAGGGGCTCATCTTCCAGCGTCATATTGTTTTCCCTTTTGGTACGGTCCATAGGGTTTTCATGGCAAAGATACTGGAGTGGGTTGCCATTTACTTCTCCAGTGGATCACGTTTTGCCAGAACTCTCTGCTATGACCTTTCCGTCATGGGTGGCCCCGCATGACATAGCTCATAGCTTCATTGAATTACGCAAGCCCCTTCGCCACGACAAGGCAGTAATCCATGAAGGGGACTTTTCTCATTGCAATTACTTATATCACCAAGTTGGGATTGGATTTAATCTTGTACTATGAAAAAGCCACTTAGATTATTCAGCTACTTGCAGCAATGGAACCAGAAGAGACATCTGTATGATTTAAGGTCATTTTATTTCAAGATCCAGAGAAAGGAGGAGATGTAATCTGAACAAGGTCTTCCTAATTATTAAGGTGAGAGAGAAAATTTTGTTTACTGTACTGTGCTTAACTTTGAGTGATGCTAAAACAGGGGTGTCAAACTCAATTTCATTGAGGGCCGCATCAGCATTGCAGTTGCCCTCAGGGGGCCGGGTGGGTATGGCCAGGGTGGGCGTGGCCTACTGGGTGGGCATGGCTAGAGTGCATATGGCCTACTGGGTGGGCGTGGCCAGCTCTACATCGTTCGCATCAAGGGTGCCTATGGGGGCCTGGGCATCAGTGGGACAGATCTGAGGGTCTCTGGCAGGAGGAGGGTCTCTGGGTCAGGGCCAAGGCAGCGGGGTCCGTTCCCTCACTGTTTCCAGGATGGCTTCACGGGCCACATGAAACCACTTCGCGGGCCGCATCCGGCCCCCGGGCCTTGTGTTTGACATGTCTGTGCTAAAATAATAAGCTGCATCCTTTCCTGCTGACTTTTGGTGGAAAACAAAACAAAAAGAGACTTAACACACTTTAAAAAGTACAACAGCTGCTCAGATGAATTAGAATCCTATTTCCTCACTTGATATTACTGCTGCCTTATAACATAAAGCTCAGTTGTGGTCCAAATTTTGTTTTCAGTCACTCTGTCACTAACAAAATCCATCTGCTTTACCCTCCATCAACATATCATAATCTATAGCCAAGCAGGGAATCAGAGTTCCCTCACTGCTAAAGACGGTGTAACCTGGGGGAGGATGGCTGGGACAGGGTGAAAAACTACATCTAAAGATCATAGTTTCTCTTGAGTAAAACAGTCTGGAGAAAAATCTCTAGTCAAACATATGTCTACGAGTAATAAGTAACTGCAAGAGTGATAATAGATGCACATACTATTGGTGAGTTCATAGGCTTAAAATATATCATATAATAAATAACAGCATCCTACTATTTCACTTCCATTTTTGGTTTTATTTGGAAGGGATGATTAAAGCACAGTGAATTAGATTAGACTCTTTTCTTTTGCAATCTACAGTAATTCAGATAGAAAGATTATTGTTCCTTTATATAACTATTGGCTTCAGGAATGAAAATAAACAGCCTCTCCTAATCCCTGAAGATGAAAGAATAAAGAGATTCTTATTAAAAGCAATGGAATTCTAAATGTGCTTAGTTAATTGATTAAAGAAGGTCTCTTTTGATAAATATTTATTAGAAATAAAATGTCTCACTAGACTAGTATGATTTTATTACTGCTATCTTGCTTTTAATCAATACAATAAAGAAATCAAAATGCATTTCAGATGCTAATTTGAAAACCTGTAACAATAATTTTGTTTATTAGCAATGCAATCAAATCAAATATTCCTCAGAAAATAATTTGAGAATACAGATCAACAAAACTAAAATTAATTTAGAAAGGCTCTGGTACCTATATTGTCCAATCTGTTGTTCTTATTAATCATTTTAATTAAAGCTCTTGGCCCTAACTGTGATGCCATTGTAGTGTTGTATTAAAATCTAACAGCTCATATTCCACTAACTTCAGTGGAATAATTTTTTTAAGAAAATATTTTTTTATTGAAAAGTTTTATAAAAGTTACAATATTATCCCATCCCCAACCCACCCCTAAACCCCCCTCCCCCTCTCCCACTTCCCAAAGCTGATTACAGGGTTACAAATATATAATGAGCCTTGGTGGAGCAGTGGGCTGATGCCTCCTTACGTAACACCAGCTGCCTGCAATTAGTGCAGGTTCGCATCCCACCAGGCTCAAGGTTGACTCAGCCTTCCATCCTTCCGAGGTAGGTAAAATGAGGACCCAGATTGTTGGGGGCAATAAGCTGACTTTGTAATAATGCCGCTTGGGGTGTGTGTGAAAGCCCTAACAAGCAGGCATATACATAGAATGAAGGCTACTGCTAAGCTTGTAAGCCGCCCTGAGTCTTCGGAGAAGGGCAGGATATAAATGGAATTAAAATAAAAAAAATAAATAAATAATAATCATAATCTAACTAACATTGATCAACTATATAAATAACCAAATACATAATACACTTTAATCCGCCTATAACATACTTACAAACACTCTAAAATATCCAACTTATACTAATACAATAATAATATCATATAATATAAATATTATTATAGCTAATAATAATAATAATAATAATAATAAAAGAATTTAAATTATAACAATCTAAAATTTACTCATAAGCTAAATGGAACTTTTTAGTCCGATATTTTTTCTGAATATAATTATCAACTGAAATGTATCTTTCTTGTGAATGATCCTTCAAGTAAGCAGAAATCTTAGCCATTTCTGCTAAGTTTGACACTTTAAGCGTCCATTCCTCTATAGTAGGCAGGCAGTCCTTCTTCCAATATTGCCCTACCAATAACCTTGCAGCTGTTATCAAATTCAACATCAAGTTAATTTCTTTAGTATCACAATCTGTAATAACACCCAATAAAAATAAAAATATGGAACGCTTCACGAATTTTCGTGTCATCCTTGCGCAGGGGCCATGCTAATTTTCTCTGTATCGTTCCAATTTTAGTATATGTGCTGCCGAAGCGAGCACAAGAAAATATTTCTTCTATAGGTAGTCCTCGACTTATGACCACAATTGAGCTCAAATTATCCTTTGCTAAGTAAGACAGTTATTAAATGAATTTTGCCCCATTTTATTATCTTTCTTGCCACAATTGTTAAGTGAATCATTGCAATTAAGTTAGTAACACAGTTCTTAAGTGAATCTGGCTTCCCCATTGACTTTGCTCGTCATAAGGTCACAAAAGATGACCCCAGGACACGCAATAGCCATAAATACATGCCAGTTGCCAAGCGTCCAAATTTTGATCACCTGACCATGGGTATGCTGCAACAGTCATATGTGTGAAAAATGGTCATAAATCATTTTTTTAGTGCCATTGTAAATTCAAGTGGTCACTAAACAAATGGGTATAAGTTGAGGACTACCTGTACTATTCAGACAACTACACATTATCTGATTCTTGGCAGCTATCATTTTGAAGACATAATATCTGCCAAAGAAATACTGACATTAGAAGCGATCCAGATTGGTTATAGACTTGCAGATCAGTTGATCTTTGTTGCAATAGATGGAAAATGGTCAAGAGTCTTCTATGGCTGTATTACACTGACCCACTCCCATACCTCAATTATCTGTATTCTCTTATACTCTTCCTTTGCTTTAAAGAACTTGGAGCCTCAATAGCTTGTTTTCTTAGTGGTGCACTGGCTGAATCAGTATTAACATATTTGGAAAAGGAAGTAGCAAAATAGGTCTGTTTCACAGTGCAGTGAATACACCTCCCTATTAGAAAGCCCTGGCAAAGATAAAACACAGTGAGGGGAAGTTTATACTCTAGTCCTGTTGTTAACTTTACCACTAAATGTTTAGTACAGAAAAGCACTGCACACTGTATTCTAGGTGAGGCATACTCCCTTTATATTTATTTAGCTCTAATGGAAAAGCCTCCCAGAGTCTATCTTGATTGCAAGATTGGGAGGGGGGCATATAAATTAAATAAAAAATAAATAAGGAAGAAGGATGTGGATAAAACTGAATTAAATGTAAACATTTGATCGGATTAAATCAAAGTAGATTTTAAGTTGGACTATTATTCTAGAATTTGAAATTAAATCTGTGGTATATACTAAAGAGAAGGAAAGTAAGATAATTTAAGATACACTAAAATATTTTTAAAAAATTATACTTCTGTACTGCAAATGTCAAGCAAAAGCTTCTTAATAGTCTAAATAATAATATTTTTGCTCAAGTGTCTACTGAGATTGAAATTTGACGATTTTAAATCGTTAAAAGTAAATATCTGTTAGTCATACAGAAATCTGCTGCAGAATTCATAGTCTTAAGACTTTCATCCAGCTGGAACTGACAGTATATCCATCCTGGATTGGACATGGTAGAATAGAATGTAAAATATTTAGCATCAAAATGTCATTTTATTACAATAACTGCTGGAATTCTTACCACAAAGCAATTCGTTGTTCTACCTCCTTTAGAAAGTTGGTGTGAAATTTGTGCAAAGGTTCAAAGTTTGAAAAGATGAGGCTCTTCAGTGCTTCTGGCATGCAGTCATCTTTACTTACTGTGCTCTGGAACCACTACAAAAAACCAAGCATAGTAGTCAGAGGAACTCTTGGCACAGATATTCCTGGTTAGGATATGTGTATAGGGCACAGGTTGGCAACCTGCGGCTCCGGAGCCGCATGCGGCTCTTTGAGCCGTCTCTTGCGGCTCCCAGCCGCCCGGTGCGCGCGCACCTCTTCCAACGGGCAGTGGTGCGCGCGCACCTCTCCAAATGGAGAGTGGCACCGCCCGTTTGGAGAGGTGCACGCGCACCTCCCCGAATGGGCGGAGGTGCGCGCGCACCTCCCCAAACCTTTGGAGAGGTGCGCGCGTACCTCCGCGCGAATGGGCAGCGGTGCCGCTCTTTGAGGAAGCTGCCGCGGCCCGTCTGTGAAGCTGCCGAAAGCGGCAGCTTAGCAGACGGGCCGCGGCAGCTTCCGCAAAGAGCGGCGCCCCTGCCGATTCCGAGAGGTGCGCGTGCACCTCTCCGAACGACCGGAGGTGCGCGCGTACCTCCGCGCGAATGGGCAGCGGTGCCGCTCTTTCAGGAAGCCCGCTGCGGCCCGTCTGTGAAGCTGCCGAAAGCGGCAGCTTAGCAGACGGGCCGCGGCAGCTTCCGCAAAGAGCGGCGCCCCTGCCGATTCCGAGAGGTGCGTGCGCACCTCTCCGAACGACCGGAGGTGCGCGCGCACCTCCCCAAACCTTTGGGGAGGTGCGCGCGTACCTCCGCGCGAACGGGCAGCGGTGCCGCTCGCGCGGAGGTACGCGCGCACCTCCCCAAAGGTTTGGGGAGGTGCGCGCGCACCTCCGGTCGTTCGGAGAGGTGCGCGCGCACCTCTCGGAATGGGCAGGGGCGCCGCTCTTTGCGGAAGCTGCCGCGGCCCGTCTGCAAAGCTGCCGAAAGCGGCAGCTTTGCAGACGGGCCGTCGCCATCGGGCAACCGGGAACCGGTTCCATCTCATTTTGAAAAAAATGGCAGCCGCGTGCGTCCGCGCATGCGCAAAAAACCTTTTTGCGCATGCGCGTGCATGGACACACGCACGCGGCTCCCTCTTTTTTTAATTTGTGATGGAACCGGTTCCCAGTGGCTCTTTTTCTTTTTTAGGTTGCCGACCCCTGGTATAGGGGAATCAGACAATACTTGTTTGGTGGTAACTATTAATAAATTAGTATTATAACATTGAACTTAGGTTTTTTTTTAGGTTATTGCCAACAGGACAGCTTTTTTTTTTAAAAAAAACATGCTTCTACATTTAAGTTCTCCTGACCTAAAACAAGTGGAAAATGTCTAATATCTCATTATTTTTTTAACCAGCAACTTCCATCTTTGATAGGTTGGTGTACATTGATGCAAAAAACATTAAATTTAAATTTCTTGAGTTGTGCAGTCATTCTAAAATACCAGTTATTCAGAATCAGCAGAGGAATCACCAAGAAGAAACTATCCGTACTCTTCTGTTTAGATATTAAAACTATTCAGTGGGATAATTCCATGTTGTATTTGGAAAAGGGAAGATGTTGTTTAGAATATCTCCATTCAGTGCTTTTCATGGTATATCTCAGCATATCCTAATGCAGAGCCTTGAGTTCAAATATCCAGGAAAGCTATAAAGTTCACAATCTATGGGAAAGTACTTGAGAAAAAATATTTCTCTTTAGGATTCTACTGGAAAAGAGGAGCTGAGCAATTTTTCAGTTAATTTGGTGTTTTTACTCCATTAAGCAAGATGTAGACAGAACTGACAAAGCTATAGAATCCCAAATTAAGTTTTATCTGTATAGCCTCTGTTGAATTCCATTGTAGAAAGCTAAACATATCCTCTCTGGGAACACACAGATTAGGATACTGTTGCTTAAACAATTGTTCTGTTTATTAAGCAGGCATCCTTTGATTCTCTTCCATTTTAAAATATTGCTGAAAGTGATGAAACAGTAATGACAAATGATACTAAGAATGCTGTTTTGTGGGTATATAGAAATGAGATAAAGATCCAAAATACAAAGCATTAAAACTGCAACAAAATAAAGGGGAAAAAACTATCAGAAACCATCTATGCTTTTTTTTAAACACACACACACACACACACACACACACACACACACACACACACACTTAAATGTTTATCCTCGGCGACTTAGATGAAATTCCAACCACATCAGAAACATTTTGTGATTGAATATGTCTGTGATGAAGATTATGCTGACTGGGGACTTCCGGTCTTGCATCATACCGATACAGTTGAGGGATTGCTGGGTTCTGCACCCCACAGCTGGTTTTGCCCTGCTAGGGGACCCTAAATGGGTCTAAAGTTGCCCCAGAGAGGCAGCGAAGGAAGGGCCCTCTGATGATCATGCAACAATGGCAGTTGATCTGTTTGATCCGGGGGAAGCCCTCCAAGCTGACAGGAGAAAAGCTAGCTACACCTCAGTGACTAGCCCAAGTTACCGGCAGCCAAAGTCCAAAAGCACTAACCAGAACAACTGTGAACAGCATGCTTGGAACTGGGTGAGAATATTTATCTTCTCTCTTCTATTTTGTAACTAATTTCCTGGAAAAGACCCCCAAGAAGCAAAAAATCCTCTGAAAGTGAGAAGGGAGGGGACTGCACCCCCACCCTTCCATAGACGGAAGTGGCGATTTAATTTTTATGGGAGACAGAAATATATTGAAATGAAGTTAATAATACTACAGTTTGGATAAATCTGAAAATTACAAAAACTGTTAAGATTTCACATCTGAAAGAGTATTGATGAAATTACAAGAAAATAACAAAGTTTTAGAAGTTGGAAAATGAATAACTGCTGACATCTAGTAGAAGATTAGAGCATAGAACAACAGCTGCATTGACTCAGAAATTAGCAAGATGCCCAGAAATCAAGAACAACTTGTTCTTTCAACCTTAGTAACATCTAGCCAAATAGAGAACAGCTGGGAACAAAGGAAAGAAAATATACTGGGCCACCTACTATAGAGTGAGAACTATATTTGTTTTAAAAGCTGCTGACCTTCTGGGATTATAAATACTTACTGAGCTGTGATCTCTAAGCTCAAGAATTGTTTGCAGAGGAAGAAAAACCTTGATTTTTGGCTAATCTTCTATGGGGGAACTTACTGGAAAGCTCTTAGGTGCTTTAATGGTTGAACATTCTGGACTGCAGTTTTGGCTAGCTGATAATTGTAAGACCCCCTGAACAGAAGAACTGTTACAAAATATTGCTTTTAGTGGTGGTTTGACAATTGGAAATGCATTGGATTATAAAAACCATATATATAGATAAAAACTATGTAAGATTTGGTTGTTTGGACTTTAAGATTGGCTGGTTTGACAAGGATAATCACAGACTATGGTACCAGTGAAAGACTATCTGGAGGGGGGGAATAAAATGGATGTTCCATACCTATCTAAAAGTGGAAGGAAACCACACCTAATATCTCCTTCTGAAGGCCCCAGCCTGGAACATCAGAGATCTGCAGGAGCAATACTCCAAGACAAGGCAAATATTTTCCAGGAGGAAATGTATGCAATGCTGCGACAGATTCAAATGACAATGGTTTCAAATCATGATGAGATTAAAAACAACTTTGATGGAATAAATGAGCACATCTTTAAGCTAAACTTACAATTAAAAAACCCTCAGAAAACGACGACAAAGAATGAACAAACAAACCAGTTAACAGAACACAAACTAGAAGACAGTGACCCAAAGAGAGAAGCTACAAATGAAGAGAACTACAGCTTAATGCAAAGAAAAGAAACATGCAAGACTTTGCCACAACAATGGAAATAGAAAAGATATTTTATTTTTCAGGAATTCAAAATAAACTTGAAGATAGGAAAGAAGATTTAACAAAATGGATTACAGAGCAGCCAGGAGAATCATTAGAGTTTGGGAGACAAAAAACGTACATCCTATTTAACATGTCTTTCCTATTCCCAACAACATTCACAAAAATACAGGAAGAATCCCCTGGAAAGCTGAACACACTGACTTGGAAAGCTACTTGGCAAAAGAAGAAGGCTAGAGTTAGATTCAAGAGATTTGATTTGACTTACCAGATGGAGTACTATATGATTAAACACTTGATTGAATATGGTTAAGAGAATAAATAAATTATGGATATAAAGGGACTCTACAGCAATAGGGATAAAATATACAACTAGTATAGTATTTTTTACAATATATGAAATGTAAAAATATTGGGATGGTATATGTGAATGAAAAGTTTGGATATTTAAAGGTAATTAACTTTGAGAAAATTATGACTGATAAGAATGGTTTGAATACAGAGGGGAAATTAAGCTTAAATAAGAATCTTGAAAACAGAACATATAGTGACTTAATAAGATGACTTTTATAAATACAATTGAAACAAGCTGATTAGAAAAGATGTTATATACTGATGTTACCGTTATTTGTACAAACACAAGAAAAATATTTATTCAATCTTGTATGTACCAAAAGTATTAAGAACTATTTGTTTAATGTTGACAAAAGTAGAATACTACTGGAAGAAGAGAAGATCAAGGAAATATATCATTAATTAATAGTTTGATTATGGAATTATAGAAATGAATTAGTTTTTTAAATATATGAATCCAGACAACATGTAATTCACTAAGCACTAAAGATTGTTATTGTAAAAAATAAAAAAAAATAAAAAAGAGATTATGGTGACTGAGATAATGGGAGATGTAGTAAAAGACAGGGAAAAAAATACTTAGGAAAAAATGGGCTGCATATTTTTAATTTAAGGGGGGAAAAGAGAAACATACCGATGTGATGACTTCAAGATCTTTCAGGTAAGTCCGTTCTGTAGTGGCAACTTCTTTAGCAATAAAGTATGCTTTGTCAGTTGGAAACCTCTGAAATTAGTCAGAAGACAAAGTGACTTTAATCTGTACTCAAATGACAATGATAGGGCTTTTACAGTCAGCTTTGGGTATTAAAAGAATTGGATGCTGCAAAATTACAGAGAATTAAGGAAAACTGACCAAGATCAGCAAATAGGAATAGCTATATTCCAAAAATATAAAATTTACAAAACAGTTCTAGAGTCAGAAGTGGTATATATGCATATAAATAGAGGCAACTCTGCCATCACTACTAAGCCCTACTGCTTATGTAGCTTAAGATGGTGAGAGAGAGCATGGAAATTTTTAAAACAGTCATCCATTGAAAGCAAAGAAAAAATGCTAAATGTTCTTTGCATACCTAATAGGTAGAGTCAACATCAGTACCTTTCTCCTGACCTCCTCTTCATCTTCCGCGCGGACTCCAGTTTGATCATTCAGCAAGGGACTGATCAATGGAGAAGCTTGCCTATTATCAGGACTCAAATTAGGAGACAAAGTTGCATTTGCTATGGCTGGTCCACCTTGAGAATTGATTGATAGTTCTGAAAGGTGAGGGCTGCCAGCAAGAGAACCTGCTGAAGGAACAATACAATAAATTCAGAAATCTTTCATTTAGTAGATATGAAGATTAAATCCCCTCAACCCATTTAAGTAATAGGGTATCATAAGGTTCAGAGGAGCTATTTGTATTTAAATGGTTACAATCTTTTTGGCAGGGTTTTCTAAGTAGTAACATAAACTGTTCTGAATACAGACAACTGGTTGGAGTAAGTTTCACATTGCTTTAGCAGTGAATTTTTTTTATTATTCACTGCTTTCTTAGCCTCTATTGAATTGAATGTAACCAGCTCTAGACATCATAAATAGTTGTGGAAGATGTATAAGCCTTTCTTAGATCTCACATAACAAACAAGGTTGCTGTAAACAGTGAAGTTGCTACACTTGTCCTCAAACATTTCTCCCATTGTGTTCGTTCTTCATGCATAGCAGGAAAATAATAATGTCTCTAATTATGGTTTTGAATAAACTATTTATGTTATGCCTAAATAAAACAATTGATTTGTTCAATGTCCAAACCAAGATTAATCCAAATTTTTCATATCAGTTTGTCAACTAATTAAAATGAGACAAAACCATATTTATGTAAGCAAATGCAATGGAAGTGGTTGCTTACTCAAAACCACAGCTAGGCAATTTACACTACATCCTTTCTTTTGAAAAAGAAGGAAAATGAAGACTCTTGCACTGTTTATGCTTACTTATCTGCAACTGAAATTGAGTAAAAATCATTTATAAGTAATAAAAGTCAAATTTCTCTACAAATATGATTACTGTTACCATCGGTTAATAATTACTATCTAATTTATATCATCCAGAGAAACAACTATTGTGATTTACTCATCCCACCCTATCTTCTCCATACATTTCCCTTATAACTTGATCCATTCCTTGAAAAGTGGGTGAATGGGTGAAGTCATAAGATAAGGAAGTCCATATTTAGATTAAATGCAATATTTAATTTCAGCCACTACTTCTTATAATTCCTAGAAGCAGCCTAGACTCCCTGTGTGTGTACAGTTTCATGAGGGGGCAGAATCACATCCAAAGAGGATCTTGCTATATATTTTTTTCAGACTTCCATCTTCAGTTTTTAATATCTCAATCAAAGAAGGCATTACTGTAATTTTTGAAAACCCTTTTACTAATGCAGCCTGTCCATTTTTACTGCAGAAGGTGCTAAAGAAATGCCTAGGAGAAAGTCACATCTAGAACAGATGAAGTAAACTACTTCAGGCCTTCTGGCTATATCCAAGAAAATTAATACAGTATACCTTGATGAGTTGCTCCTTCGATTGTTTGGAATAGAAATGCTACATTGCAACAATAGAAGATGGATTATTTCAAAGCTTGTAATAGGACAGTTTTAAATGTGCACAGTTATGTTAAGTGCCTGACAGTACACATTTATGGCTATGTGAAATAGAACAGTGAAAAAAGTTTCAACTCCCTTTCCTTAGAAGGCAAGTGGGTTACAGATTCTGCAAAGACACAGCATAAAAATCTATGGAGGTTTTTATAATGATACCAGCCATTTCTTTATATAACCTTTCCTTATGTCCCATACTTTCCACAGGATTTTAATTTAGAAAAGTGGATATGCTGTCAGCTAGGAAGTTATTAAGACCCAAAGCTAACATGCAAGTGAAATTCTGCAATGTTTCACACTCATCAATAAGTTTTCCTTTGTTGAAAATAATGTTAGAATTTTAATTTGCATCTGAGCATGGAAATACTAGGGAAATGTGGCATATGAGGGGAGCAGGATCTGGGAGTAATTTATTTTTCAGTAATATGTGTAATTAATGCATCTTTAAGTAAATCACCAAGATTCATATTCATCCCATTGTCTTTTCCAGCACCAAATTCCAACCCCACGTTACAATGAGAAATTTGCCTGCGTTAAAGACTTTTGTTCTTAATATACTAAAAATCTGACAGAAAAGTCACAGCTTGTTAACACAATGTCAATTTTATTGACACTAGTACACAACCTTATACAATATTTTCATAATAAAGTGTCCACATATAAGGAAAAAGAGAGGAAAGGATTTATACTCATAAAAAGATACCTTCTAGGTTTATAACTAGTACATATTCAAACTACATTTACTAAGGAAATGAGGGTGTCATTTTAAATATGAAAGTAAAAAGGCAGGAATTCTGGTGCTACACTGGTTTCATGACAGGATGAAAACATACATTTCATTGTGAAAATATCTAAACTACCCAAACTAAACATAGTCTAAATCTCAAAGTTTTATAGATTTGCCAGATAAAAATTTAAATAATGGCAAATACACATCATTTTCTATTTATCTGGGAAGTGCTTAAAAAGAAGGAAGCTCTACACCAAAGTTGTTCGGAAGCTCTGGTATTACATAGTATCCCGTATAGGGCTTTGGGGAACTTTCAGATTCACCTTCCTATGGGGCTGCAGAGAGGTCCCACATACAGGAATCCAAATTGCCCCAGGTAGCTAAGGAACTCATCACCCCAGACTAAGTATAGTAAGAACTGGCATTAAGCACTTATCTGTATTAAGCTGATAGGTGGGAGATTGTGTAGTAATTGAGCAGTGAAGGCTCAAATTAATGGATGTATCCAAATGTATCTGGATTGCATTCCTAGAGGTTACTCAATGTTGATCACTTATGAAAATATCTGGAAATCAAGAGATCGTGAATATACTCTAGGCCAAAAGATAACAACTATAATAGATTTTTAGGTTCTAAATGTTTTCTTTTCTAAATATGCATTTCTAGCAAAATTAATATTTTGTACCTTGCATGCCAAATAAATGGATTACTTTGTATTTATCAAAATGATCACGCACATCAGTGTTTTCCACTTTGCTTCTAAGAAAAACATTTCAGAGGGAGAAAGCTCCTATGTTTAACAACAGTTGGGGTTTTTTCTGTTTTGAATAGCTCTTACAAAGAATAATCTTCATGTAAAAAACTGATAATGCAAAACATTATACTATTATAGTCTGAAGGTGTGGAATGCTTGATGTGCTGTATATTTTTATGCACAAATGTAAAATTTCTATAAAAAACCAGTGACATTTTAGTGCCCCCAAGATTCACACAATTTTAAATTGGTATCATGTGCATGATTTCCCCTGTAAGCAATGTAGAGAACTTATTGTTAATAAATGATTACGTTCATGTAAAGCTTTGCCACAGTAGTAAAAATGGCGCTAATTCCTTTAAGGGGCTGCATCTTTATATAAATTAACATTCAATCTTTTACTTTACTCACAGGACTGAAGATGTTTCATTGCTTGATGCCTGTGCAACAAGGCCTTTTCCAAAATCAGATGTCCAGAAGAATATAGCAGATAATGCATGATTCCCTAAAAGAATTCTTCACAAGTGTATGAAAGGTTAAGCTTTCCTTTAGATTTCTAGACGTCATTAAATCAGAATATTTCTGAGCATTCCTAGATTGTGTTCCTACAGACCTCATAAATATTTATTATTTCAAATTTTGGTTGATATTAACTCAAGAGAGAAATGGAAATGTATTTCACACTCATGTTTATAAATAGCAAATGAAGTAATTTGCTGCCAATCAAACAGCTTACACTGATTTAACCATTATGGTTTTGGAAAACGTTAGAAAGAGGTTACACAATTTTGCATGCCTGTTTCATAAACTGCATGTATACAAAGTATGGTGCTTTTAACCATTTGAACAGAGATGCTTTAATTGTGCTCAAGAATCTTTTTAATAGACTTTGCGCAGGTCTATTAAGTAGAACTATTTTCAGTTGACAATCAGAACCAAAACCAAAACTTTTGTTAACTGTTCCAAACAGACATCTTCAAAGGTGAATAGAAAGAGACACATTCAACAAAGAATGTATTAGAAAAATGCAGATACAAAATCAGAGCTCAAAAGCTGGCACCCATGATGGTTCTAATTATAAGCCTGTGGTAAATTCTAAACGCAGTACTGTTATTATTACTGAATCTCTTCCTAATTCAGTAATACAAGAAACTTGCATGGAGGGATAAAAAGGGCTGTAGAGGCTAAGAAATCAATATTCGTATTCTGCTCCGAATCAGAATGACATAATATATCTTCCCATGGAGAAAAAGTATTACGCTAGGAGGTAGGGAACAGTGCTCATGTTTTCTTCTCCCTACCTCAAAAAGAAATTCAGTTTGGGCAAAATTATTAAAGGAACAGAATACATTTTTCTGACTTTAATAATAATAATAATAATAATTGCTGCTGAGGAAGTGATATAGTGTATTATCCACAGGGAAAAATGGGAAGGAAGAAAAAGCTAGATTCCTAAGCTTAACAAGGAAAGCCATGATAATGGTGATGGTGAATGATACTGTATGTGAATTTGGAAGATCATACTAAGAACACATACTTGATCAAGCAATTCAGCCAATAATTTCAGAGCACAATAAGCAAAGGAGTGTTTTAAAGCAATATACCAGCCAGAAAGAGTGGAAAACTTTCAGTACAAGTAACAGAAAGCAAAACAAATTTAAGATCATGCATATAGGTGAATAAATAGATTTGTCTTGACATGCTTACAAACAATCAGCAAATTCATAACTAGGTTTAGCAGCCAGTAACACCTCTTGAATACAAATTTCAGGATAAAGTGATATAAAATAGAATTAAACAGTGGCAAGTACAAAACTGAGCAGTAACCACAGCAGTTAAGAGTATAGTTGAATACTTTTGACAGAAAAAAATGACAGGGCATTGCAAACTTTCTAATAGCGGAATAGGATGTGTGAATTTAAAAGAATAAGGTGTTGCTCTTTTCTATATTTTTTATACCACTGAGAAAAACTGAAAAAAGATGACCCTTTCTTTAAATATAAATACAAAAACAAACAAAATAACTACGCATTAAACAGTGCTTAATGTAATCTATGCATAATGGGCTATGGACCCATTGTCTGTTGTCTATTTTGGCTTAATCTCTCTCAGTAGAGCAGTGACTTTGCTTAAGAGAAATTTTGTATTTAGAATAATTTTTAAATTATTCTTGATATTTCTTTTACTAAGAAATGAAGGGCCATGTGTTCCACAGAGTTAATATATGGTTCCAATATGTGCCTGAAGTCACTATTGTTCATCATATTTGTTTTCATTTTTGAATTTTGCAAAGCAGGGTCCTACAAAATTCAAAATTTTACAGATGAATCACAGTAGCATTCTGCATTAGGTCAGCCTCTAGGAAAGGGATATTGGGGTGAGTGATAAACAATGCAAAGAACATAAGATATATCATGCTCTTAGTATAAAGATAGAATAGTGCAAAAAAAAGCTTTTTCCTTACATAGAGGCACATGCTGATAAAACAATGCAAACAGTGAAATAACTAAAAAAAAGTTATAACCTTATTAAACAAATGACAAGAATGAGCATGAAAATCCCAGCAATTTTTAAACTGATCTTAATGTTAGACTTAGATTTAGAATTTGTAATATGACCAGAAAAGAAATGGATGATAGAAATAAGGCAGTAATTTATATCTCAGATTTTGTTAGTTGGGCAATCTAAGAAAAAAAAAAAAGATGGCCAATCTAAGAAATTCTAATAAGCAAGAGCTCTGTAAGCTGATGGGGGCTTCATATTTTGCTTCATGATTTCTTTGAAGCCAAAATCTGCATTATTCAAACTGGAATCTCAGCATTCCTTAACATAATCTGCTAAAGATAGGAATGATGACACTTTGCTTCTAATGTACATATGCAGATAAAATTGATGAGGTTTGTTTTCCCTGTTTTGAAAAGTGACATGATAAATTTGTTTTAACTGCTAATGTTCTATGGGGGGAGAGGAGGCAGAATTGGGGAAAAGCAGTGCCAGAGAGTTGCTTTGGAAAGAACATTGGCAAATAAATAACAAATTATCTCATTGCAGGAGATATGTAAAAAAAATAAGCCCAAACCAAAAAGAGTGATCGTATTGATTTTATTGAGAATAGCCCTATTTTTTCAGATTTTTCTTAAATCCTCCTCGCTATAAGTAACTCAAGGCAGTGAACATAACTAATACTCCTTCCTCCTCCTATTTTCCCCATAACAACAAACCTGTGGAGTGAGTTGGGCTGAACATGACTTGCTCAAAGTCACCCAACTCGCTTTCATGCCTAAATTGAAACTATAACTCATAGTTTCCTGATTTCTAATCTGGTGCCTGAACCACTAGACCAGAGGTATCAAACTCGTCATGTCATGATGTATCACAATTTTTTTCCATTGCCAGCAATGGGGTGGGCGTGGATTCACCATGACACATCTGGCCCACGGGCCAACAGTTTGACACCCCTGCACTAGACCAAATTGGCTGTTTCAATTTTAAAAATGTTATCATTTTATCCTTTATAGAAACTACTAAATTCACACATCTCTTTAATAATAGTTGATGTCTAAGTAGAAATAATTAAATTAAAATATGTGGTATATGGGGAGGACAGATCCTCCAAATAATGAATAATATAGTACCTTAATTCTTATTACCAGATGGATTAAACACGTATATTATTTTAAATGGAGGGAAAAAGGAAGAATAGTAATGGAAAGATTCTCTCTCATTAGGAAACAAACATGCAAGCAACGGTTCATTCATGGACCACCAAGCATATCAAGAGTCAGGAAATAATGACATTCTTGAAAAATCATTTTTAATTGAGAATTATTTGTTATATTTCATAGAAACGACAAAAGAAGATGATGTATTCTGGAAGAATAGAGAAATGAGTTTCCCTCCTTCTGGAATATTATTTTTCAAGAAAAATATGGAATATATGTGTTTGTTTTTGTGTGTATACACACACGCACACAGACATACGGTAATAATTTCTCCCCCCCAAAAAAACGGAAAAGGTTAGGATAGGGGTGTTGTTTCCATGAATGATCAAAGTGAACATTTTGTTTAATCTTTTACCTACTGTTAAAAGGTATATTTATTGCTTTATTACAGAATTTCAATAATATTTAATCTATCAAAGAGACACAAGTATAGACAAGGAAATGGCCAAGAGATTCTAATTTTTATATTTTATATTTATATTTTTGAATCAGTTAGAAATCTAGAGTGTCTCTTGATATGGTTCATAATTTTATGCTAGCAATAACATTTAATGTGATTTTAAAGAAACTTAAATCTGAGAAGATGACTGTTTATTTGCTACAGTCAAGTGCTCATGTCTGTTGCATGCATCAGTTCCATGAGTATTATGCCAAAAATGCTCTGCATATTTATAGCATCATTACAAAACATCGGGCTTCTTTTTAAACTTTCAGGTTTAAAAGAGGATGAAAAATGATAAATTGATATTAATACACATTCATCAAACCCCAAACCAGTATTTGCTGGAATTAAGAACATTGGACTGAAGAATATAGGTGAACTATTATTATGATCCGTTGCACAGTTAGCCAGATTGGATTTGGCATGTTTATCCACCTAATCAATTCTTCCCAAGGACTTTATTAATTATTATTATTATTATTATTATTATTATTATTATTATTATTATTATTCACATTCATCTAAAATAACAAAGCAAGCATATTTATTTCAATCACAGAAAAGGAGCTGTTTAAGTTACATCACAAGATTGTGTTTTGCATAATGAATATGAAATGTTTATCACTTAAAAATATGCATGGCTGGCATTGGATGTTCTTGCTTGACATATGAGCAAATTGGCCTGCACGCTGAATTACATGTAAAATCCCATATATTTCTTAATCTTTCTTACAATATTTGGTAAACTGCTGCTGCTTATCAACATTCTTAGTCATTTAAAATTAATATTAGATATATTTCATGGATCTGATTTGCCAATTCTGATTAAAGTAACATAATTGAAGTAACTAGTGGTAATGAGAATCCCTAATCCACCCATGTTTGCCATACAAAACATTAGATTTATACTTCTATACCACAGATGTCAAACTCAATTGCATCACGTCATATCATGATGTATCGCGACATTTTTTGCCTTGGCGGAGCTGGGGTGGGCATGGCTTGTGAGTGATGCATCTGGCCCGTGGGCCACCAGTTTGACACCCCTGTTCTATAGTGATTTTTGTTTAGATATATTTTAAAGCAAGCATTCAGAAAATTAAAGGCAATAATTTGACAAACTATTCTAAGCCCCAATTTGATTCCCTTGACTACATGAAATAAAATCACCTCATTTTTTCTAACTACAGAGTAGTAGATTTGCCTATCTATTTTCTTGTTATCTACTGCCAAAACAAGTATCTGAACTGTATGCCTATAAGGTCTGTAACCCATATTAAGCAGTTACTAGGGTAGAAAAAGAGAACATAATTAAGTCTGAGCACATTAACTGTTCCTATGTATATGCCTAAATTCCCAAAGCTGGACAGCAAGTTGGTAAAAAAAAATTAAAAGGTAATCCTTTGAGATTTTTACATAAATCTGAAATTTTCAGTTTCCAGTCAGCCTGCATAATTACAGAGATAATTTTGCTTACAAGATGTCAACATATAAACTGAAGTCCAAAAAGAGATTGGCGAATTTTGGAGAAGGCTCATTTAGTGCAAAAAATTGCCTCTCATAAGAAGAGTTAAATCATTACCACATTTGGCATCTACATACTGAGTTCAATCCAAATATTTATACAGATTTACTATTTCTTTTTTGAAGGCTTCAGAAATAGTTACCAACATTTCCTGTGGTTGTTCTATAAACCCAGGAAGCCATTAAAGCTCTGCTTTTAAAACAATTCTGAAACTATATAGAATCAACTACATGCAGCAAAAATTTGCTAATTCCATTTCTTATTTCTGATGCTTTTCTTTCAGTGTTACCCACAAAAACACATTACATAACAATGCTAAGGACAGGTAATAAACATTTTATTTTGCCTGGGCATAAATTTTTATATTAAGGAAGTTCCTCTAAATGCAAGAATTCAGTTAAAATACTGTTCATTTAATGAACTCCTGAATGTTTATGCTCCCTCTTCTTAAATCATTAAATGTGATTTGAAATATTTTATGCCTTGACAAATATGTAAGCATGCAAGCCGTTATGCTGACTAGACATAGGATAGTGACTTTTTCTCTTGAAAAAGTTGGATTACGTATATATAGCATGTATACAGAAGCTGTACACATGTGGTTCGTATCGTTCCTCACTCAGCTGAGAATATATGTGTGAAAATTAGTTTCATGTTTTAATTCCCATCTGAATGGCTTAACTATTGCTGAGAACTTTGCAGAATCAATTGTGCCGAGTTTAATTTTATAACAACATTCTAGAATTCTAAAATTCTTCTAGAAACCATGAGGCTTTTCAAATAATTGCTCCAGGATTCCATTTTTAAAATCCCATTTTTTTTCTCTTTTCTGTTACTTCAGTATATCCAAACAGAAATGTTAGATGTTTAAAATAAAAATCTGACATTTGTAATACTTCAAATATGTCTGATATATAATGTTGATGGGTAATACATTGCATTAGTTCTTATAAAAATGCATAATCAAACCTTGTAAAAAGTATTTGCTTAAATATCAAATTTCTTTCATTTTGACTACAGTATAAAACTTGAAATAGAGGCACTGAACAGTAAGTTCCCCTCAGTACGAGAGAAATATTTATTTATATAACATTATGCTGTTTCAAAAACAGCAGTGGCTGCAGCCCTAAACACATCTACTCAGGGATAAATCCTAATGAGAAAAGTAGTAAGCTATTTCTAAATAAGAACCAACATTACTGATCTGCAAGTCATTTCTTTCTGTTTATCCTGCTTAGACTTCATTAAGTGCACCATTTATAGCAATAAGTCCTTTTTCTTAATGAAAAATCTACTGCCAAGATTAGCTTCTCTTTCAAAAACAAATATGCCACCATTATATTTTATGTAAACCACTTTAAACTACCATATCAAATTCTTCATCTATCATCTCATTAATATCATTCTAAATGTTAAAGATCAATGTTTTTTTCTTGATAATTAAATAACAGCAGGTATCCTCTTATAACTTGGACAATTCCCAGTTAAAGTTCATATAGTTAGTCTCTTATTGAGACAGAATATAAGCTGTAAATGCTAAGCTGTGGAAAGCTACTCCAACAGTGATTTGACTGGATATTCCTTAGCTCTTCTTAGAAAGACTGTCCAAGAATCTCAACAACTGAGGACATGAGCACCCTCTTCGTCATCTTCAGCTTCTTTACTTAACTGAAGACTGCTAGAGAGATACTTATTTCTAGACCCTAAAGACGAATTCAGTACTATGGGATTACTAAATACAAGAGGCTGTGTGAAAGGATTAAACATTTCTGAATCAGAGTCACTAGACTCTGTTCCACTGCTTGTAGACCCTTCCATCATTTGTATAGTAGACATACCCCTGGCATACAAGGATTGCATGATGGGACTTTGTTTTGATGGTGCAGTTGCTGGCATACCATTTGCCATACTTTTGCCTTCTAAAGGGACCATTTTAACCATTTGCCTTTTACAAAACCCCTCTGCTGTATATTCTTGAGCTGGAGTTGAAGATCCTTGGCTCAAAATAAATGGATCTGTTTCAGATTTGTTACAAGCATTCTTAAATCTTTGCAACGGGGGTCTTTGCAAAACTGGGGAAAACCTGGTATAATTATGGTAGCTAAAAGTATGTGCATCATTATTTTTCCTCTTTGCCCTACATTCTTCAGGGATTTGAGTACCTGGACTGCCAATACTCATGAGGGGACTTGATCTTTTGCTGCTTGAATGCAAGGGAGTAGCCAGTGGACTACGGATATCTGGGCCATTAAACATTTCTTCAACCAGTGTACTATGCTGTGGGAATCTGAGATTCTGACCAAGAGAAAAGGACATATTACCAGAGCTGTTATCAGTGCAGTCTTCCATGACCTTGTAGAATGCCTTTATAGGGGAGGTAGAGGATTCATTGTACCTATTTTTATGATATTCACCCCTACAATCAACATGGACTCCACTGGTCAAATCACCCTCATAATTGTCATTTGTTTGGGAATGTGACTGACTCATTTGCCCTCTGAGGAGATCGTACTCGCTATCTACATCACTGCAGTCAATAAAAGGTATTGATGTGCTACTGCCATGAGTAGCTCTGGATGCAGGACCTGTGCTTGGCTGCTGTGTCTGAGATCTGCTGAACTGTGACCTGTCCTTTACGACCTCCTCTTCCTCCTCCATCGTTGCCATTGTAGTACCATCTATCCCCTGGCCTTCCTTAGGGCTTTTTTTCTGGGAAGAAATTGTGTGTGGTCCACCATCTTCCACTGAAATATTTAATTCCTTTCCCTGTTGGCAGCTTTGCACAACCAGGGAATCAGCACCATCTCCATAGGTAAAACTAGAACTCTGGAAAGAGAAAGGAAGAAATGTGATACAGGAGGCAATAAATTATCATCAATCTTTATAGCAACTGTTTTACAAATTCAACATAAATAGGACTCTCTTCAGTATAAGAAACTCTTTATTTTCAGCTGCCCCCCATTAAAACCACCTTGGATATTACACCTAGTGCAGGGGTGTCAAACTCGCAACGTCACGTGACGTGTTGCAACGTATCGTGACTTTTTTGCCATTGCCGGCAATGGGGTGAGGCGCGGTTTTGCTATGATGCATCCAGCCCGCGGGCCAGCAGTTTGACACCCCTGATCTGAAAACACTGACAGAAAATTCCAATACAGCAAATGACTCAATCTATCCCAGTTCAAATTAAACCCTTCCATGAAGATGCCAAAAGCAATACCATAACAAAAAAAACCCCACTTCCATAAAATTGCATGGCACAGAAAAGAATGAACTGGGGTTGAGAGTAGGAGAGGGAAAGGGAAAGGAAGGATTTAAGAGGACGAGATTCAGCGATCATTTGTTCTGTTTTAAAAGTGAGGGAGTCTTGAGCTCACACTCCTATTATTTGCCATGGTCGCAATGACTTAAGAAGAGCCAAAGATTACAGTATCTCATCACTGTTGCTTAGTCTCTGAGCAATGGCACATCCTCTTATTAGTGAACAGATTGACATACTTTCTCTTTCATTTAATTTGTCATCATTGCTTATTCTTGACATTTTTATTATCCTTTTGATCTATTCTTTCCCCAGCATCCATTTCCAAGCATTTACATTACTTTGTACACAATGTTTCAACTGTATTTATTTAGACCTCATTTGTTTAAACAATTCTTCAAGATTGATTTTGGTCAACTTCCTTTGGGAATGTGTCTACATCTCCTCTTGTTCTTTGTCCTTACAAACAATGCCACACCCCCGTTAGAACTCCCAGATTTGCGTGAATTTGCTAAATACTCAGTTTCAGTATGGTAAAGCTCTTGTTGAAGTTAAATTCTTTCTGTCTGTTTGCATTTTCCATTTATTCAGCAGCATTCCCATTCAAGCAATTTGTTTGCACTCCTTAAATAACAATACACAACAAAAAAAAACAAAGCAGCATTTGGATTTTTAGTTAGCAAAAGCATGAAAAATAACTGACTTGTTTTGGCACCATGGAAAGTTGCTCTGTAGATTTTGGAGTCAGACTCCTAACAGAATGGATCTTGCTGTGTTTTCTGTGGAGAGAAAAAGTGCCACTGAAGCAGGGACAGTCACGGTTGTTTGCCTTGAGCTTTTGGAAGAAAGGCGGACTATAAAATTAACCAACAAAATTAATTAAAAATTAAAAATGTTTGCAGCCAACTCCTTCATTAACTCTTGTAGTAATTATGGAAAACAAAAACCCCAAATAAACATATTGCTTTTGGGATGCGTATGTGGGGGTATGTCATTATGGTGAGATATATATACTTCACTAATATATTACAAAAACTTAAGGAAAGGGGGACCTCTGATTCCAAAATCTGACTCAGAATGTAAAACCTGTTGCTAAAATCAAGATTTAACTCATCATGTTACAGAGGGCTTTGGAAATAGATCTGGCAATGGCATGCCAAAACCCACTCTACTATTGTCTAACATTTCACCACTAGTAGATAAATTGATTTTTTTTAAAGCAGAAAAACATTAAACATTAGTAACAGTATAATCCAAAGACTGTTTTGGAACATCTGTCATCAGAGCTACCTTCTTTGGACAGAAAACCTCTTCTGCTCTTAGCGTAATTCTCTGTCAGCCAAGTCAGAGCTCTCCCAGCAGAAGCACTAAGCTGGCTGAAAGCTTCAGAAGAGGTGATTCTAATAAAAAGATAACATGCAGGAGCTGGCAAGTTGGAACTATTTACTCAAAGGGGACAAAGAGCAATACAGTTAATCACTGAACAAATGTTCTCAGAGTCAAAATACCAGTATTTCGGCTAGAAGAGCAAGTAGCTAAAGGCTTTTGGATGGGGAAAAATACGCAACACTTTGCTTTTCCTGCATTCATGGCTGCTTTTCTTTCACCAAACGTGCAACCAACTTTTATCCCAACTGCCTCTAACTATCATGTGGCTAATTAAGAAAAATCCTGAACAAGCGAAAGATCTTAAAAACAAATGATATATCATCATCATCACCGTCACCATCATCAAAAGTATCTCAAACCTCTCAAATTGCACTTTTTTATGTCCTCCTTCTTTAACATAGTCAAGGACTTGCTTCTGAGTTCGGCCACTAAGGGGAAGGAAGGAGGGAGGGAGAGAAAGGGAAGGAGGGAGAGAAAGAAACAATTATAAAAAACAGAAAATTAATAACTAATAACATTGTTTTGGGGGTTTATTCCTATATGTTCTTACTGCATTTTGTTTTCTTATGGGCAGTAAAGGTAAAGGTTCCCCCGCACATGCGTGCTAGTCGTTTCTGACTCTAGGGGCTCATCTCCGTTTCAAAGCCAAAGAGCCAGCGCTTCGCCGAGAACATCTCCGTGGTCATGTGGCCGGCATCACTAGATGCCAAAGGTGCACGGAACGCTGTTACCTTCCCACCGTAGTGGTCCCTATTTTTCTACTTGCATTTTTTACGTGCTTTTGAACTGCTAGGTTGGCAGAAGCTGGGACGAGTAACAGGCGGTCAACTCTGTTATGCGGCACTTGGGGTTTGACCCACCAAACTGCCGACCTTCTGATCGACAAGCTCAGCGTCCTAACCCACTGAGCCACCGTGTCCCTTTACCTATGGGCAGTAGCTGATGTCAGAAAAAAAATGGATGAAAAGTGCAGTATGCATTGTTATCGTTCTACTTATGGCTCTGAAAATAGCCTCTGTGCTGTTAAGTCAACTACTCTAAAAATAATATTAGAAAGTCTACTGGTTTTATGAACTTTAAGAGGCTCAAATATTAATTATATTATTTGTAGGCACTGGCAACAACTGAGTGCCTTAATATTAAATGCAATCCTTTGGCTACATCCCGAGAGAGCTCATAAACTTTCTAAGGAGACAGAGAAAACAAAAACTAAATATTGCAAAAAATCCTGAGATTGGTAACAGTACTATATACTGTAAATTCCAGTAGTCTTACAGTTATTATTTATTTATTTATTATCCTGCAAATTATCCCAAGAAAAGGTTTGTTATCACCATGGATTTAATGAGGCAGAGAGAGGCATCTGCACATCTACTGGTATCCAGGTGCTTGCGAGGCGGGACAAAGATGGAATGCGCACTATGACATTAGTACAAATGTTAAAACTTGCATTCTTACATCGAACTTCATTATGCAGGCACATAATTACCATATTTCTGTGATAACATCATGACGTAATACATATGCTCACATATAAATCCATTTATGGATAAACTGACCCTCAATTTTTTAACCAAAATACCATGAAAAATGCAACCGCCTATGGATAAGCTCATCACATTTTTTTCCATGGTACTTTGTGGGTCTGCTTAGTCATGGATGGGCTTACATGCAAATATATATGGCGTGTACAAGCATTTATGAAAGGTATTACCATATATATTCATGAACAAGCTGAATCCAATTGGGGGTCTATTTTGGCTCCTAAAATTCTCAATTTATCCATATGTACAATACAGGTGAAACTCGAAAAATTAGAATATCGTGCAAAAGTTCATTTATTGCAGTAATGAAACTTAAAAGGGGAAACTAATATATGAGATAGACTCATTACATGCAAAGCAAGATAGTTCAAGCTGTGATTTGTCATAATTGTGATGGATTATGGTGTACAGCTCATGAAAACACCAAATCCACAATCTCATAAAATTAGAATATTACATGCAATCAATAAAACAAGGAGTGTACATAGAACAATATCGGCCCTTTGAAAAGTATAAGCATGCATATGTACTCAGTACTTCGTTTGGGCCCCTTTTGTAGCAATTACTGCCTCAATGTGGCGTGGCATGGAAGCTATCAGCCTGTGGCACTGCTGAGGTGTTATGGAAAACCAGGATGCTTCAATAGCGGCCTTCAGCTCTTCTGGATTGTTCAGTCTCATGTCTGTCATCTTTCTCTTGGCAATGCCCCATAGATTCTCTATGGGGTTCAGGTCAGGCGAGTTTGCTGGCCAAGCAAGCAGAGTAATCCCACGGTCATTGAACCAGATTTTGGTGCTTTGGGCAGTGTGGGCAGGTGCCAAGTCCTGCTGGAAAATGAAGTCAGCATCCCCATAAAGCTCATCTGTGGAAGGAAACATGAAGTGCTCCAAAATCTCCTGGTAGACGGCTGTGTTGACCCTGGACTTAATGAAGCACAGTGGACCAACACCAACAGATGACATGGCTCCCCAAATCAACACAGACTGTGGAAACTTCACACTGGACTTCAAGCATCTTGCAGTGTGTGCCTCTCCATTTTTCCTCCAGACTCTGGGTCCTTGGTTTCCAAATGAGATGCAAAAGTTGCTCTCATCAGAAAAGAGGACTTTGGACCACTGAGCAACAGACCAGGTCTGGGTTTTTTTAGCCCAGGTAAGACGCTTCTGACGTTGTTTGTTGTTCAGGAGCGGCTTAACAAGAGGAATATGACATTTGAAGCCCATGTCCAGGATCCGTCTGTGTGTGGTGGCTCTTGATGCACTGACTCCAGCCTCAGTCTGCTCCTTGTGAAAGTCCCCAACACTTTTGAATGGCCTTTTCCTGACAATGCTCTCCAGGCTGCAGTCATCCCTGCTGCTTGTGCACCTTTTTCTTCCACACTTTTCCCTTCCACATAACTTTCTATTAATGTGCTTTGATACAGCACTTTGGGAATATCCAACTTCTTTTGCAATTACCTTTTGAGGCTTTCCCTCCTTATGGAGGGTGTCAATGATGGTTTTCTACACAACTGTCAGGTCAGCAGTCTTCCCCATGATTGTGATTCCTACTGAACCAGACTGAGAGACCATTTAAAGGCTCAGGAACCCTTTGCAGGTGTTATGGCTTAATTAGCTGATTAGAGTGGGACACTTTGAGCCTAGAATATTGCACCTATTCACAATATTCTAATTTTCTGAGATTGTGGATTTGGGGTTTTCATGAGCTGTAAGCCATAATCATCACAATTATGACAAATCACAGCTTGAACTATCTTGCTTTGCATGTAATGAGTCTATCTCATATATAAGTTTCCCCTTTTAAGTTGCATTACTGGAATAAATGAACTTTTGCACAATATTCTAATTTTTCGAGTTTCACCTGTATACCTATTTAACAAGCACTTGTTCAGAAACCATTCAAATTTACAATGGCATTAAACAAGTGATACTTACAATGGTCCTTGAAGTTCTGGCCATCAGAACTTCCTATGGTCACGTGGCTGCCAGTTGTGATGTTCTTTGCTGAGTCCCTACAAGCAAAGTCAATGGGGAAGCAAATGGCAACCACATGACACCCTCATTTACTCACAGTGTGGGATTTGCTTAACAATGGCAACTGGAAGCTCTGGAATTGTCATTGCTAAGTGGGGCAGTCATGTGATGTTGTGTTTTATACAAGTGTCACAGTGATGGAAATTCCAGTCGGTATTGCCACTGTGGTTTCATTTTGCTCTGGAAAAACTCTGAAAGAGTTTATGAATCTGGTAACCTGTAGCAGTCCTAGTAGATTTAAGTCAAATTGGGGAAAAGTTAGTTTGAATATTAAAATTTAACATAGGTTGTTGGGAAAGAGCATTTTTCATGATTATGGTAATAGAAAACAAAATCCTACCTGAACCTAAAAGATGAACCTCTGGTAAAAAGAACAGGTTTGGGTTTGGGTTTGGGTTCCTCAAACAGCCTGAAGAAGGCATGGTGTTCTACACAAATTTTCCAAAACGCCTTGCACAAATCCCGACTAGCCATTAGAAATTCCAATGTGTCCTGGAAGTTACTCTGAAAAATAATTAAACTAGGTTTAGTATTGGAAAAAGAAAAGGAATAAAAACATATCAAAGAGAAGAGAGAGAGAGGTTTTTTTTTTCTTTTGAAATAAGCATTTTCCCTTTGGCTGTCTGGTTTACTTGAAGATGGAATATATTTTGTCTGCAATGAAGATGAAAACCTTTATAATTATGTGTTATGAGACTGATTCTTTGGATCTATGCTTGTTTTCCTTCTAAGTGTAGATAGCATCCAGACAAGACCCAGATGAAATAATATATTTTTCCTGTTATTCTTTTGGGTGAAAAGCAGAATAGACAAGAATTTTCCTGACATGTGAATTTTAAAGGAATATTTTGGGCAAAGCCCAACAATGTTAACATGACCATTTTCATTTCTTTAAAGCAATGCTTTGTAAGCAATGCTTTCCCCTGATGCAGTTTTGCAGACGTGTGAAGACATTACTACTCTTTTTGTCAATTCTAAATTTGTTCTATCTCAACTTCTTTTGTTAGATTCTCCCCAAACCCCAGCAGCAATAAAGGACTATTTTGCATCTATACGTTTGGCCTTGTGTTTATGTGTGTTGTGTATTTCATTTACTGCAGGTTTTTTTTTAAAGACTGGTGCCTAGCTTTATTTTGTTCATATTTTTTTCTTTCATTTTAAGGCCATGCATGCTTCTTGGAAGGAAGACAAGGAATATTCCTCTTAGGTGCCTGGGATTAGTTGTATGTGATTGTGTAGCTAATGTATTTCTGTAGTTTGCTTTGTTGTGAGTTTGTGTGGCATAGGTTTTTTTTCCACCTGTGAGGTAATTGCAAATGGAACAGAATGGAATGGAAGAACAGAACAGAATAGAATAAACAGAGTTGAAAGGGACCTTGTAGGTTATCTAGTCCAACCCCCTGCCCAAGCAGGAGTCCCTACACATTTCTGACAGATAGCAGTCCAGTTTCTTCTTGAAAGCCTCCAGTGATGAAGCACCAACAACATCTGAAGACAGTCTGCTCCACTGGTTGATTGTTCTTACTGTCAGGAAATTTCTCCTTATTTCCAGGTTGAATCTCTCCTTGATCAGTTTCCATCTGTTATTCCTTGTCTGGCTTTCAGGTGCTTTGGAAAATAGCTTGACCCCCTCCTCTCTGTGACAGCCCCTCAAATATTAGAGCACTGTTAACATGTCTCCCCTGGACCTTCTCTTCACTAGATTAGCCATGCCCAGTTCCTGTAACCATTCTTCATATGTTTTAGCCTCCAGGCCCCTAATCATCCTTGTTGCTCTTCTCTGCACTCTCTCCAGAGTCCCAACATCTTTTTTATAGTGTGGAGACCAAAACTGGTTACAGTATTGTAGGTGTGGTCTTACTAAGGCTTTGTAAAGTGGTATTAGTACCTCATGTGACCTTGATTGAATCCCTCTGTTAATGCAATTTAGGATTACATTGGCTTTTGTTCTGTGTTGTGCTTATTCTGAAGGACAATCACATTTTTAAAAATGAAGGTTGTGTGTTGCTTTGCTTGTGTATTTTTCTGCACTATTATCAGTTTCTCACCTGTGAAATAGGCATTCTATTGTCCTTTATGAGAAAAATATATGCTTTGCAATTGGGAGTCAGATTGTTATTTCTGCCTTGTGCTAGAGAATGAACTGGACATGGGCATAATGAGCGTTGCCAGGGTGAAATAGCAGCTGGAAGGCAGAAAGTTGACCTGGAAAACAGTGCTTTTTAAAGTTATTCTTGCCTTGCACCTTTGTGATCTAGAGAGAAACGTGGGGCACAGAAATATGTCAGGAATAAATAAGGACTTAATTTAAGGAAGTAATGAAAAGTATCCTAAATTACTAAAATCCCCAGAGAGTCTGCCGTTTTAGAGACTTACATTTACATCTGGCCGTAGTTTAATAAGAAAACGCTTCCTCTTAAAGCTGAGTTTTCGAACTTTAGACCAGTTGAATGCATTTATCTTCGTGTAACCCTAATAATACATAATGAAGTAAAAAAAGGTATTTGGTAGTCAGTTTGCATTACTGTCCCATATCAAACAAAAAAGAATAAAAAATCCCCTTGTAGATGGCTATTGGATCTTGTTAACCAAGCCAAATTAACAAAGACATGGCTTATCTTACTTCTACCACAAATTTTACCAGTGATTTATGATCTGGAGAGATCAACAATCCAACCTTTGTTGTTTGCAATTTGGATTGCAAAGTAGAGCCACTTACGCACCTGAAACACCAGAATGCCTGTATGAGCTACTCCTAGATTGATCTTAGTTCCTTCTCTGTCCTTAGCTGGATGCAACCGCATTCCATACATTTCCAAACGACGGGCAATTTCAAGCAGCTGGAAATCGGACTCTGCTGGTGTCTGACCACTGAAGGAGTTATAATGCATTTCACAAGGTTAAATGAAAGTAGTTTTGAAGAACCTGGCTTTTCAAGGAAATACTGTTTCCGCCTCAAATAAGCTCTGTTATTCATTGTAAGACAGAAAATAACTTTATAAGTCATATTGTCTAGTTAGTACAGTATCCACTAGAATATACCATTTAACAGAGCTGAGAGTTTCATATATAAGAGCAATAAACCAGAAGCATAATCACTTTGTCTTCCTGCTCCTCTGCAAAGCAACCTAATGCTTCTTCCAAATTTGGGAGATACTGATCTCTAACTTTAAAAAAAGGTTCTTCCATCAATAATGCAAATATTTTGTATTAATCTCCCTACTTGATATATCATCATATTCAGATCTCCTCCACCATCCTTTTATCTTTCTCAGACTTATTTTATAATTAAAATAAAAAAATATCCTTTATACGTTTCCTACTGTATTAAGCATATCATTGTCATTCCAATAGTCATGCTTAAGTACAATATACTTACATATGATTATGATGAAATTCTATTATTTTGTCTTCTAAAGCTTCTTGTTGAGGTATATATTTGTTTTTTGCTAAGTGTTCATGATCAACGGTTTCATCAAAATCTCCAATTTCAGCTAAAGGGAAAAAAATACTCAGTGAATAAAAATCTAGATTTGGAGAGGAGACTTCCACTAGAAGATATAAATCATCCTGATTCTACGAACATTAGCAATATATTGCAGTTAGTTCAACAGGTAGTCCCTCCAGAGTGTTCAATTTTTATTCTCAAAATGGCACAATGTATTTTTCATGTGAAGGTGTGAAAACACATAGATAAAATACTGGGCAACTGCAGTTGTCATGAATTTAGGAAATAAAAAAAATCTACACCTATTACTACTTGTTTCAAATGGACACGGACACACACACACACAGAAACACACATACACATACACCATAACCACCATAACGCCCCAAGTCCTTCTGATTTCTTACATTTAGAGTTTCAGTGGATATCATCAGATATGATTAAGACACATCTTGAAGATTTCCATTTGAAACTCTTAGTATAAATACTAGCTAACAGTGGTTAACCTGTTATCTTAGACACCACACAAGGCTTGATTCAATGTAGACCAACAATTATTATAAAGGGAAATCTTTTGGGAAATTCACATCATTATGGATTGGTAAGCTTACAAACAATAGAGAAATTTAAATAGACAATGTTTTCTACATAAAAAAGAATATCGTTTGATCATGTGTTTATGGAAATCAAATGCCGTCAGATATTTAAATCCTCTTTGTTCATTGATAAAATTATCATAGGTATGTAGGATTTTTTAAGAATGGTACCATGTTATGTAATTGAGAAATATTTTAATTTGCATGCATAACTAATAAATATATCAGACAGGTACAATAGATAAAATCTGATAAAATCTATCATAGATAGATTTTAGATCTGTCAATAAATATGATACCAAACATGCATAATAGGTGAAATCTTCTTGCCAACCAGAACCATGTTTTGAAAGCCAATTCTGTTGCTAATCTCATTCTGAAAAGCAAGATTACTTTCTAAAATGTCAAAAGTGTTGAGTTTCAGATTGCTTAGATGATTAGACCAACATTGTTCTTCATCCTTTACATTTTCAGTGAAACTGGAGAATTACTGGTTCTTTTGTAGGAGGATTTTTATTCCCAGCACCTCATGTAGTTTATTTTTTTACTTTGTTTCATTAATCCCAATAGAATTGATCTCCAAAGTTTTAAAATTGTTAGAAAAGGAGGATGGATCTCCATGTGTCAATTCAAAGCTCTTCATGGATTGGGATACTTGGAATATGGAGGTAAAGACTTGGAAAATGAAATCACAGTTTTCTTTAGCATACTATTTCAACATGTCATCTCTTTTTTTAATACAAATTTTATTATTTAAAATATTTAAAAACTTTGGACATGGTGTAATCGGTCTAACATACCTTCTTGTCTTACATCATTTTTTGTATGTTATATACATTTTATATACATATCATTTATATGCAATTATACAATATTCGATCTTATCATTCACCTTATTCTAATATTATTCAAGTTCAACATCTTGTATATCTCTATTAAGTCCTTCCTTTCTGTTCCCACCATAGGTAAAACTTGTTCCAAATTTTATAATACTCTGACTGATCTTTATTTTTTATTTCCAAAGTTAACTTGTCCATTTCTGCGCAAGCCCATATTTTGTTTATCACCTCACTCTCGTCAGGTGTTTCATGTCATCTATTGTTATGGGCTTCAAAAAAAATCACATACATACACAGTAGCTGTGCTGATTCTATTTGTAGCAGCCATCTGATCTACATTCAGACAATGAAATTAATCTAAAATTCTATTTTATAATACAACAGAGATCTTTTGCCAAGAACACTGAAATGTTTTTTATTTGATTATTTCCAGAAGCTCCTGTTTGGGCTTACACTTGCATATCTAAATGCAAAGCAACTAATTTTTCGGACCACTTCAGAGAGAAGAATGAAACAACAATTCGTTTTCAAAATATAAGTGAGTACCCATAAGAAAAAGCTGGGATTTGGCTAATACATTCCCCCATTGTTATTTCACATCCTATTTTTAAGGATTGAGTGTAGTCCCACTTTTACAGCTTCAGCCCTTAATGTTATGGCGATAAAGTCAGTGATTTTAGAATGTCAACAAATGTAACTCTGAAAATAAACAAGGAAATAGTTTATTAGAAATTGCTAGTTTTCCCCCTCTAAACACAGACATTGTGGAACTACGACTGTACAAATATTTTAGGTAAATATTGCATAGTATCTGATATACAAGAATATAGGAAAGAAAAAAATAAACTTCTGGGAACAGTTTTATTTTCAGCTTTGTAATCTATAGAAAATGTTGCCTAATATCACACTGTTCAAAATGCAGAAGGTAAACGATGAAAAAGCTTTACTTACACTGTACAATATGTGATATTAAAAGAGCAGCACTAGTGTCATTACAGGTTAGTCTTCCTTGTGCTAAATCCTGTTTAACTTGCAATGCAAATAAGTACCTGAAAAGGCACATAAAAAAGAAAATATTACTAATGCTTTTATGGAGTGTTCATAAAATCAAAATGTTTACACATCCCTTACTTAACAAGTTTATTTGGGATGAACAACCTGCCCATACGTTAGGGTTATCAGGTGGGGTCTTTCTCTGAGAACCTGATACATTATTTACATATAAAGTGTGCCTGTATCTTTTTGGTTCTAGCACCTTGAAATATCTTCTTTATGGGAGTCTCACTGCTGACACTATTAGAATATTTGTGGTATCCAGTCAAGCCTCTCCCCATTTTTTGTGTAAACTTTTTTATTTATTTATTTATTTATTTATTAGTTTTTATAAACCGCCCTTCTCCCGAGGGACTCAGGGCGGTGTACAGAGGAAGGAAGGTCTACAGATGAACAATAAAAAGTAATAAAAACAATATTGAAAACAAACTGGGACCCCAATTAACGCTATCATGCCAGGCCGGAGTGCTGGAACAGGAAAGTTTTTAAGTCGCGTCGGAAGGTACGGAGGTCGGGGGCCATCCGGATTTCGGTTGGTAAGCTGTTCCAGAGGGCTGGCGCACCCACTGAGAATGCCCTCCCCCTGGGGGCCACCAGCCGACATTCCTTGAGCGGTGGCACCCTGAGGAGGCCCTCTCTGTGGGAGCGCACAGGACGGTGGGGTGCTGACATTGGCAGAAGGTGCTCCCGTAGGTAGTCCGGACCCATGCCATGTAGGGCTTTGTATGTCATTGTTAGCACCTTGAACTTCACACAGAAGGCAACCGGAAGCCAGTGCAGCGCACGGAGGAGAGGTGTGATATGGGAGTATCGGGAGGCTCCCAAGAGTGTCCATGCCGCTGCACTTTGCACCAGCTGAAGCTTCCGAGTGGATCTCAAGGGCAGCCCCATGTAGAGAGCGTTGCAATAGTCTAGGCGAGAGGTCACAAGGGCATGGGTGACTGTACGTAAGGAATCCAGGTCCAGATAAGGCCGTAGTTGGCGAACTAGTCGTACCCGGGAGAAGGCCCCCTTGGTCACAGCTCCTATGTGGTCTTCTAGGGAGAGCTGCGAGTCTAGGAGGACACCCAGGTTACCATTTCTAAATATTTAATTTTTATGTTATTATTTGTAATTCTGAATGTGCATATTGTTCATATAACACTAATTTATCCTTACAAGAACTAACTATAACCAAAACATTTTTTGCACAACAAATTTCACAAAATGTTTTTATAAATTATAAGCACCCTAGATTATTAATTTCACTACGGTGACCATCAATTTAGCCCTATTAGAGGAGGGGAAAATACTACCAGATATTTCAGTCAATGATGAAGTACAAGTTTCATTTCTGCATCATGAAAAAAACTGTCTTTTCATTGTTATTAACCATTTGACTTAGTATTTTCTTTGAAAGATGTCCCAAGATCCAAAGATTCGGCAAGGAATATCTTAGTACAATTACTCCATTGATTTTGAGAGGAATAGGAAATCTCCCTGCCATCTTTCAAGCTCTGCTGATTTCTCTATGCAGAGAGAGAAGGGACACAGCTGTGGACAGACATTATTCAGCAGAAGGCTACTTAAAACATGAGAAATTAGGGGTAGGAAAAGGGACAGAAAAAATCAGTGGGGATAAAATCCTCAGTGAATGCATATAGGTAAGAGCAATATTTCCCAATTAACTACTCTTCAGATGCCAGTTACCTAGCATGCTGGGTAACAGCAATATAAAATAAACAATTATGGATTAAATTATAATATTAGCAAGTGCTGATAATTCATTTTAAAATATGAAGATACTGGGCTACGGAAATAAAAATCAGCTCTATTCCCAGTTAAAAAAATAAATCTGAATATAACAACAGAACAAATTAAATCAAATTTTAGATCAGTCATTCGAAAGCCTGGAATCCTTTCAAGTAAACTCCTGACCTCACTTTAAAATGGTTTATTTTAAAATTTGGTATGAATATTTCCATTCTTGTTGTGTTGATGAAGAGGAACATAAAATGGACGCTTACACCAACCTTGTTAATTCTTCTTGTAGCTGAGCATGATCAGGTGGGAAGAATTTTACCACAAATTTTAGAATGACATGCTTAGGTCCTAAGAGACAAAATGAAGGACAGCAATGACAAAACTCATGAATTTATTGTTTACATATATTGCATAAAATTATTTCATTCATAGCATGTCTTTAGAAGTGACTGAACAATATAAACTATGTAATATTAGTAAAAAGTGAACCAATGCAAAATCAAATATACGGTAATATTGACTAAACCAAACTATGTCTCAGACTGAAATGGAGGGGGCAAAAGAAATGTAGCCACTGTCTTAATAATCCTAGAATCTTACTTGAAAAAACAATAGTAAATTTTTTCAAGGGCAAACCAATTTATATGAAATTATCTTGTAAATACTAATCTCTGATTTTTGAGATTTTTAATAATCAAAAAGATAATTTGTAAGATCTTAAAAATATATTCTAATGGTTAGGGTTTTATTGCTTCAAGTCATTCTGGACTCCTGGTAACTTCCTGGACAGGTCCCTGCACCTTGTTCTGGCCAAATGGCCAGAGGAGATTTGCATTACCTTCTTCTTCCTATGGCTGATACAGTATGATGGCCCAAAGTCATCCAGTTGGTTTTCTGTCTGAAGGGGGATTAGAACCTATAGTCTTCCATTTGTTGTGGCAGTCTTGTGCTTTAGCCGCTACACTTTAATTGACTTAGTATTAAAACTAAAATGTAACAGGTAAGACATTTTTATATACTGTATCTTCCCTGTAATGCAGCTAATGGGATCATCTGATATCTAGTATTTGTATACATTTTTCATAAATCATAAATGTCTAATATAGAAACACGTACTTCAGTCTCTGGTTTTTCTTTCAAACTTTATACAAACTTTATCTGTCTTTTACTCAAGGAAGATTTATTTCTCTTATTCTTTGTATGAAATCACACTTTCCTCATATTAGTTTACACTGGAAGAAATATGACTTTAAGAAACTAAAATTTTGAAGTTTGTTTGAGAATTGTGCCAAATTGAACTTTTTTTTCTGGATATAGGCAATTTTTGACTACAGAGTAATCTAGGTTACTTATATTCAGGTATGAGTATTAATTTTAGCCCTAACGAAATATTTTTATAACCTGATATAAACCTTACTCAAATAAATAGTTAGCTGTGGCCCCTAATATGACCATCAATATTCTACTTTGAAAACCATTTAGTTAATCAGGAATTTGTAAGCCTCATTCTTTGGTCCTAACATGGTCCTTAATAACTAATAATCACCTTGTATTCTTCCCCTTTGGTTTGGTCTTTTAACCTTAGCACTTTATATGAGAATTCCATAAAATATTAAATTCCAAGGTAGCAGTACAGTGGTACTCATCTGCTATGAAACTCATAGAATTTTTGTCCCAGTACTTATTGCTTGCTTGGTACTCAATGCACAAGTTAGAATTTGTCAGTGTCGGCTGCCTTGTGATTTGCTACATTATTCCTCATGGGAATAAGGAATATTTCCACTATATAAGGAAATATGTCAAATTTCATTTTGGTCAATATGCTATTTATACTTTTTCTTCTCCTGTAATCTACATAGACAAAAAAAAAATGCTCTGCTCAAAAAATGCAGACTACTTAGTTCCTGAACTAAATACTTAAGTGATTAAATGGAAAATATACAATTAACAAACTTGTTTCACTGCTGTTACTCAGGGTTGGTTTACTAAAGATATTACTAGAAGTAAACCTCGCCTAAGTTTGTATGCCATAATAGTAGGCAGAAAGACAGAAGGTGAGGTTCAATAAATATACAGTATTCAAAAATAACATTTTTTTCTGTCCTAAATCAAATAAATTCTAGTGTTAACTGACACTCTTTGTCCTAACCATCTGCGGAGAGGACAGGTGCATCTAATCTTCTTTATTTGGCACATTTGTTATAGCTCCAACATTCTCAAATATTTATAGTCAGGGCAATGTTCAAATATGGCCTCTGCACGTAAAATTCAATTATATATATTATTTTGTCTATACATTTAATAGTTCAAATAAAATCAGGGAAGGCTAAGTATCATCTGAAAATGGATCTATATTTGCACCAAAAGAAAACTGTCAACACATACTTTTGATTTGTTTTATGATAGGTTTCAAAAGATCCAGCCAAACCTGGGGGGAAAGAAAGGATACAATCACTGATGCAGCTAAAACAAAAAAACAGAGCTGTGCAGTTTAATTTATAACCCAATCATACCTAGATTGCATCATTTTTACCAGATCTGAACTGTATAAATTAGGATAATCAATGGATATTGCATTTGGAAATCACTGTAGTTTTTTCCAAGTTAGATTTCATTGGACAGAGTGCAATGAGGACAGGAGACACAAATCTGGATTACTAACTCAAGGAGTAATCATACACATAGTAAGTAGGATATAAACTGTACTAAACTGAATTTTCAGAGGGAAAAAAACGTGTTAACAATAGTGATATCTTGCAAAAAACCCCACCAAACTAATTATAGCATGATCTGTTATCTACACAAATACTAAAATTAAATAAAGAGAACCCAATTAAACAAATGAGTAAAAATATTTTACTTGTTCGTTTATTTATTGACAAAAATGATCCAAAGTTGCATATAGGTGTGTGGTTGAATAATGTGAACCTTTGCTTTTAGTAACTTCTCGGAGTTATTACAATGATGTTGAATTCTCTCCCTTTTTACACAATCAGCATGACAGTGGACTGGTGGAGTTCAAACTCTCTGGAAATCTTTTCTAACCTGATGACCATCAATCAGGGTAATTTTGGAGGTCTCAAATTTTCATTATTCAAGCCATGACACACTCCACAAACCGGTGTGGTGAAGAGTCTGGTAGTAAACACCCAGGATTCTGTTCTTTAAATAAGGCAGAATCTCCCACACTCATACCTGATTATTATCAGGTAATTGTCATTTGATTAAAATACTAATTTCTTGACTTTTGGTTTGACGTCACAACGTGACGAACACAGGAAGACAGGGCTCCGTCTTCCACATTCGATTTTGCCCCGCTGGGGACCCTAAAAAGGGTCAAAAGTTTCCCTGAAGAGGTGACGGAGGGGACCCTTGTTGATCGCAGAAGGGTGGCAGCCCTTCCATTTGATCTGAGGAATCTCTCCAAACTGGCGGAGGAAAAGACTGGCTATATTCGTGCAGACAGTCAGAAGCTGCTGACAACCAAAGGAAATAAGCACTAACAAGCGATTTTTGAGCAACGTGGACGAAACTGGGTGAGACTCTATCCTCTCTTTATAACTTTAAGACTTTTTCCTGGAAAAAATTGCCCAAAAAAAGAATCCTCCCTGATGGGAGAGGGAAATTTCTGCTCCATTCCCTCAGGAAAAAAAACAGCAAACTAACTGCTTGGGGGAAAATGGAGAAAATTATAAGATTAATTTGGAATCAATATAGATATATAGCCTTGAAATTTGGGGACTAAAAGTGCTTTTGAGACTTTTTTTAGAAAAGAGACTTGAAAAGCTTGCAATATAAGTTAGAAGCTGGAAGAAGGCAATAACAACATCTAGTGGCGAACCATAGCACTACAATTTATTATGCTTAAAGGAAATTTGGCCTGAAGCCCAGATTCAGATAAGACTTTGGATGTCCTTGGAAGCTTTCATTTTTGAACACTGCAGCTGGAGAAGGAAAAAAAAACCCACCACCACCAACAACATATTGTTTGTAAGTTATATTTAGACCATTAATGCATTTTGATTATTTTGAGGAAAAAGTCAATTAATTTAAAATTATTTTTGTTAGCCAGTAAAAACTTCTATGTCTTAGTCATTTATATTCATATGTGAAAAAACAGTTTTCAGGTGTTGTTTTTTTTAAAAAACAGATCTTGGTGTTTCTTGGCCTTCTATTAATGTTATGTTTTGAACACACTTGGCACCCTGAAAAATGTGTGCATGTCCAAATTTCTGGAAAGAATGACTAAAATATAACCCAGTTACAATTGCATGGATACCCAGCACAGGAGTAGAAGGCTTTACCATGTTATTTCTGGCACAGAGATGATACTCAGAAAGAAAACTGGACAGATTACACTCTGTAGTAGCAAGTGACCCTCTCTTATAAAAGCTTAAAATACAGAACAGTTGCCAAGGTACAACAGATTTGTTTTTAGTAGGAGAGAGGAAGAAAAGGATGAACACATGTTATTTTCATAATGTTAAACATAATGAACTGGATAGCTATCACTCAGTCCATGATTAATTATATTTCCATCAAGACTGGATTTTTGTTCTTGAAATAATAATAAAAAGCTGTCCAATAAATATGTGTACACATTTTAGTAAAACAAAAGTGTAAATTCTGTAGTCTATCTATAACAATATGTTTTACTCTACTGCTGTGTATATTATTTATGGACAAGCATATTGCACATTTGTGACTGATTAATTGTGATGTGTTTGATGGAAAGCTGAAATTACAGTCTATTTTAGATAAATTTTGTATACAACTTTCATCATCATCACGTAGCTAGGAAACATTGTTTACTCATATGCTCTTGCATATCTACTTTGCTTTCAAGTGAGAAAACTAGAAAATATTTTAAGGCAGATAGGAAGTGGCAAAGAGCGTGAAAAGGTTATAAAATGATATCATGGGAGAGATGATTTAGGCAAAATATCTTTACATACCATGACCTTCTTATGATCCAGAAACTCAAGGCCAAAATAATCACCTTCAACAAGATTCAGATGGTTGCAGACTGCATCCAATAAAATCTTTCCTGGAGCTCTTTGCTGTATTGAAGAACAAATATTATATATTATATGTAAAAATGAAAAAGCCACATTAAAAATCCATCTCACATTCAAGTTATTTTGTCTTCTCACATATGATAACAAAATCATGCTTTCCTGTGCACAGTCTATTTTTAGGTGAATGTCAAAGTGCTGAAGGCCCTATGGTGTCTCTGCTTTACATTATAGTAGAATGAGTTAGCAGAAGAGTGGAGAGGAAGGTAAGCTAGCTGAATACTCTTCCATTTAGTTCTTCAGCTGCTAGGTAGCTATTTTCTCTTTAAGAAATAGGAAGGAAAGGGACAACTAATTTCTAAGTTTGAAATTTACACACACACACCGATAAAAACGGAACAATTGCAACAATAACCATGAAAGAGATTCTAGATTCCCCCCCTCACTATAATAATCTGAAATTTAGCATATTTTTAACTTTTCTCCCAACTTTTTGTTTTGGAAAACATAAATTTCCATTTCAGATAAGCCTGTTGACAATGTAATTGTAAACTGTCCTATGTAAACCTTGAGGCATCAGTGCTGACATTGAAGTTTTTAGGATTCATCATAAAAGCCTATTTAAATTTGTTCAGATATTATTCCCAGTATTAAGTTCTGATTATTTTCCTGCACTTATGTTTAGAATTTCAGCCAAGGCATTAGATAGATAAGTGTCTATGGAGATTCTCAGTCATCCAGGTCACAGTAATCCCAAAGATACTTTTTTCACAAGGCAACTGGACTTCCTTGTTTTTTTCTTTGAAGACGTTTCGCTTCTCATCCAAGAAGCTTCTTCAGCTCTGACTGGATGGTCATCTTAATGTTTCCATTCTCCACCATCCAGTCAGAGCTGAAGAAGTTTCTTGGATGAGAAATGAAACATCTTCAAAGAAAAAACAAGAAAGTCCACTTGCCTCACGAAAAAGGCTTCTTTGTGATATTAGCTAATACTTTTCATCTGCTTTTCATCTGCATTCTCCAGCATTCCTCATTCCATCCCTTCTCTTGGAATAAGGATCTTCATTCTTCTTTCATTGCACATTGCATTTTTAGACTCTATTACAGTACTTTCAAAGTTTGACTCACCCTAAAGAAATTCCCCCCTTCATGGATTACTGTGGTGAAGGGGCTTGCGTAACTCAATGAAGCTATGGGCTATGCCGTGCAGGGCCACCCAAGACGGAAAGGTCACAGCAGAGAGTTCTGACAAAATGTGGTCCACTGGAGAAGGAAATGGCAACCCACTCCAGTATCTTTGCCATGAAAACCCTATGGACAAAATGATATGACGCTGGAAGATGAGCCCCTCAGGTTGGAAGGCGTCCAATATGCTACTGGGGAAGAGCAGAGAGCTAGTACTAGTAACGCCAGAAAGAATGAAGCGACTGGGCCAAAGCCGAAAGGACGCTCAGCTGTGGATGTATCTGGTGGTGAAAGGAAAGTCCGAAGCTGTAAAGATTTTTTCTCCATAGGAACTTGGAATGTAAGATCCATGAATCAAGGAAAGCTGGACGTGGTCAAACAAGAGATGACAACATTGAATATCGACATCTTAGGAATCAGTGAACTAAAATGGACAGGAATGGATGAATTTAATTCAGATGACCATCAGGTATACTACTGTGGGCAAGAATCCCTCAGAAGAAATGGAGTAGCCTTCATAGTCAATAAAAGAGTAGGAAAAGCAATACTGGGATACAACCCCCAAAATGACAGAATGATCTCAGTTTGAATCCGAGGCAAACCATTCAATATCACAGTAGTCCAAGTCTATGCCCCAACCACCGGTGCTGAAGAGGATGAAATTGACCGGTTCTATGAAGTCCTACAGCACCTTATAGAACTAACACCAAAAAATGATGTCCTTATCATCATGGGGGATTGGAATGCTAAAGTAGGAAGCCAAAAGATTTAATTTAATTTAATTTAATTATATTTTTATACCGCCCTTCTCCCGAAGGACTCAGGGTGGTGTACAGGGCAATAAATATAAAAAAGCGGAATACAAAAGTTAAAAAATGATTAAATATTTAGCCCAGTTTAAAACAGTATTAAAACATATTAAAACCCCAACCCTAACCCATCAGACCAGGTCAGAACTGCTCGAATAGATATGTTTTTAAGTCGCGCCGGAAGGAGCGAAGGTCGGGGGCCGTCCGGAGCTCAACCGGCAAGCGGTTCCATAGGTCTGGCGCGCCCACAGAGAACGCTCTCCCCAAACGCAAGTTTGGCCTTGGAGTACAAAACGAGGCAGGGCACAGGCTGATAGAATTTTGTCAAGAGAATACAATGGTCATAGCAAACACTCTTTTCCAACAACCCAAGAGATGGCTCTACACATGGACGTCACCAGATGGCCAACACAGAAATCAGATTGACTATGTGCTCTGCAGCCAATCTAGTCTATACAGTCAGTAAAAACAAGACCAGGAGCTGACTGTGGCTCAGATCATGAGCTTATTGTTGCAAAATTTAGGCTTAAATTGAAGAAAGTAGGGGAAAGCACTAGGCCACTCAGATATGAACTAAATCAGGGCTTTTCAACCAGTGGTATGGGTACCACCTGTGATACATTGGCACCTGGCAGGTGGTACACGACCATCCTAGAAAAGTGGTGGCGGGGGAGGGGAATGAGCTGAACCGGTGGCAGCACTGCACAAGCCTGAGCAAGAGATGGCTGGAGCTGCAGGGTTGTCAGGACTCAGCGGAAGCGCCAGGATCAGTGCCGCTTTCCAGCTGATCAGCGCTTCTTTGGGGCTGTCAGGGCTCAGTGGAAGCGCCAGGATCAGCGCCAGGCTCTAGCTGGAGCTCGTTGCTGATCCTGCTGCTTCTGCTGAGCCCTGAAAAAGCACAAATCAGCTGGAAAGCAGCACTGATCCTGAGGCTTCTGCTGAGCCCAGAAGAAGCACTGATCAGCTGGAATGTTGCAGCATCTCCAGGGTCTTGTGATCTACATTCAGATGCTTGGCAACTGATTCATATTTATGACGGTCACAGTGTCCCAGGGTCATGTGAAGTGACCAAAACCCGCTGCAACCACCCAGCAGATGGGGGAATAAAAACCAAACACCCCCCCACCCCACCCCCGCTGCCAATCCTCAACAGAAATGCTCACAACAATGAAAACAATGAGATTCAAGGTACTAGTAATGGTGTTTAAGGCCCTACATGGCAGGGGTCCGGAGTACCTTAGGGAACACCTGCTGCCAGCATCAACTTCCCTTCGCCCTGTACGCTCCCACAGAGAGGGCCTCCTCAGGGTGCCACCGATCAGAGAATGTCGATTGGTGGCCCCCAGGGGGAGATCCTTCTCTGTGGGCGCCCCGGAGCTATGGAATCAGTTACCGGTTGAGCTCCGGATGGTGCCCGATCTTCACTCCTTTCGTCGCGATCTAAAGACATTTTTATTCGAACAAGCCGGCCTGGCCTGATGGGAGATTGGTGGGGTTTTTTATTGTTATTTTAATATTTGTATTTACTGTTTTTAGTGGGCATATATTTAATTCTTTTTTAACTTTTGTAACTTTGTATTTTTATTCTTGCCCTGTTCACCGCCCTGAGTCCTTCGGGAGAAGGGCGGTATATAAATATTATTAAATAAATAAATAAATAAATAAATAAATAAATAAATAAATAAATAAATAAATAAATAAAAAAAAAAAAAACCTTGGACAGGAGGAAGAGCACTGCTGGGCGGGCAGGCAGGCAGGTGTATTGCTCAGCTGTGGCTTGGGGGGCACTTTTTTCAGTGCCATTGAAACTTCGAACAGTCACTAAGCTAACTGTTGTTAAGTCGAGGACGACCTGTACTTCACCACTTTTTACCTTTTTTTTTTTTGGTCATCAAGTTTTTGACACCTTGGTAGGCGACTGGTGGAACTCGGATGTTGCCATATCCTAAAAGTGGTACAATGGGTGAAAAGGTTGAAAAGCCCTGATCTATGGGACCAGCTTTCTCCTATCACATTAGCCCATCCCACTCAATTAATCAATCAATTTTAAACATGGTCTGTTTTCCTACTTCTGCAACCATGCATTCAGGGTGTTCTCCCACTTTGGTTCTGGCACTTCTGTTTCTTCTTTTGCCCAACAGAACATCTTGAGCTTCTTCAGTATAAGTTATGATACAGATTTGTTGTTTCCAATTTTGGTTTCTCAGAGAATGTGTTCCCTTAATTCTTAAAGAAACGACATTGTGCAACTTTCATTCCTGCACAGATATCGATAATTTAACAAGCACAGAAAAGTAAAAATCTGGAATATTTTTTTAGTCTAGGTTTTGATTCCCTGGCTTTATTTTCATCAAGCTCCTTCACTTCTAAATAAAATATTGGTTGGTATTATATATTGGAATATATAACTGGATTATGGGGGAATTTCATGTATAAAGTATAAACAGATGAAGGATTTATTGCTACTTATACCTATGCGCAGGAATTTTCTCAACTAACTGTTAGAGCCTGCTAGGAGTAAGGTAAGTGTCAACGGAATTCAAGGAGGGTTGGACTTAGTTTAGTCCTTTGTGGCTATGCAAAGATTCTATGCTGATCCCTCTTTTAATTGCACCCCGCCCCCAGGTTCTACCAGTCCTTTCCCTATATCATTAGCATGAATAGTGATAATATATATTTTTGAAATCTTAGGCTTGTGATATGCAAAGGCAGGCATATACATAGAATGAAGGCTATTGCTAAGCACATTGGCTTGTGCTTGAATTGTAAGCTGCCCTGAGTCTTCGGAGAAGGGCGGGATGTAAATGGGATTAAAATAAAAATAAAGTTCGGATCTTATTTACTTCTCTCCATCTCTCCATCAGTTGCTAAACAATAAGGAGAACAGTAACAATACGAGTCTCATCATTAAGGCCATTAATCATCTGAGCATATTCAAAAGCATCCTTTCTTACTTGGGAACAGCAAGTAGTGTCAATAACAGTGGTCCTGGAAGATTACAAAAACAACACTCATGTATTCCTAAGAGCCTCTGAGCATTAAGGAAGAGGCCCAAAAGACCCACTATCATCGGCCAATTCTTACCATTCCAACAGGAAGGAAACAAGGTTGTCTGTTTGCACATACAAAAGGAGGGATTGATCCTGACTTATTTGATTCCCCTCCACAAATGCCTTTGACTGAAAAGATGTTTGAAAAATTATCAAATGAACCTTGCCGCTCACTCACGTCATCAGAGGAAATAATACATCAATTGGAGGTGACATTTCCCTCCCTTTAACGTTACCTCAGAACTCGGTATCTCAAGACAGGCTGCCTTACCTACCAGGATGTAATGTTAGTGATTCTTTTGACACAGAGATCAATAATAATTCCCATGATGTTCTGCACTAATAGATGAAGTGACATTTATGCATCTTAATTGGAATGAAATGTGTTAAACTGCAAGAAGCAACCTGTACAATTTTAATTAACCTATTTTTAAAATTTCATTTCCCCCCCAAAAGTGCTGATTTTATAACAAGCATATTCATCGTCAACAAACAAGCCATTTTTTTTCTTTCCTCAATATTTCCTGACAGTTCTGAAAAAAAATGTATTCCCCTGGCCTCCAAGCTAGTCAAAAGTACACTATGTTCGTTCTTTCTTCACTAAACCTAAAACAAGTTTCAGAATGTTTATTAGGAAAACCTGAGATTGAATTCCATCGTCTGTAACTTCAGGGGAATAATATAATAGTGCCATTCAGTTCTGTTTAACTATGCAGCAAACATAGTAAAAAGAGACACTGCAAATTTCTCATTCATTCTTACCCCACGATATGCATCTGATGGACAAAAATTTGGGTGTTATTTGCTGTGGGTTTATTTTATACAGTAGCCTGACCAAATGTCATAAATGATTTTTCTGTGTTTAGATCTTAGTTTAGATCTTTCTCTTTTTGACTGATTCCACTATGATTACTGCAGTCACCTAAACCCAGCAATTAAATTATTAGAGGAAGTAACAGAGCTCTGACTATACAGAAATAAGGATAAATAAAGTAAGATAGAGTGGAGATGGCACAGTTGCTGCTGATATGCTTGTTTCTCTCTCTCTCTCTCTCTCTCTCTCTCTCTCTCTCTCCCCCCCCCCGCACACACACACACACACACACACACACACACACACACTATATTTGTTTATGTGTATAAATGGTTATTTACTGGTTCCCTTCTCATCTGCTGGAAGAGTATAAATGAAATATAATGCTTCATATCATGAATGTGTATTTTTCCTGTAAATAACAGCAATGAGAGGGAAGAAATGACACCATGTCATATTCTGTACTAACTACAGATTGCTGGGAAATGGAAAAGGAAGGCCTCTACCATCGTAGAGGCTACAATAAACATGAAAATAAGTTAGAGATAAGAGCTAAACTCTGACTTCTCCCTTAGGGGCTGATACAAACTCCATTCATCTGCATGCAATCATTCCATATTTCACTAATCAGGCTGGTACAGAAGCCTTAATGTCAGAGGAAGTAGCTTTTATTACCTCCCTACCCCCACCCTCCCAATAACCTGCTGAGGACATGAAAGGACCTAACTATGTTTTTTTAACAAAGTCACAACATATGCAATCACAGAATTTTTGTTATGGGTAAAATGAGAGAAGGGAGTGCTATGCATGGTACCCTTGAGCACCTAATGGAAAGGCAGACTACTATTTCTTCCCTGTCTGTTAGAAGACTGAACTATGGATTTTACTGGCAGATTTGAGTCAAAACTTTCAGTTTGTTCCTGAACAGCCGCAAAGTACTACTGGAAGGTAGGTACACTTCATAGCAAAAGAAGCACCGGGTAAGAAAGCAGCTTTAAAACTTCCCCGTTCTAAACTCAGTTTCAAACTAAAAGTTTCACAGCTACCAACCATCTAAAAACTAAGAAAATAGATGAGAATACAATTCAATTCCACAGAATTCAAAAATATGGTTAGATCACCTTGACAATAAAAAGTGGGGTGAGGTCCTTTGGAATAGAATATTTATTAATAGGCAATTACATTAGCTTTTTTTTTTAGTTAACATTTGTGCTCCATAAAGTTTATTGCAACTCTAAAAAAGGTAAAGGTAAAGGTTCCCCCGCATGTGCGTGCTAGTCATTTCCGACTCTAGGGGCCGGTGCTCATCTCCGTTTCAAAGCCGAAGAGCCAGCGCTTGTCCGAGCACGACTCCGTGGTCATGTGGCCGGCATGACTAGATGCCAAAGGCACATGGAATGCTGTTATCTTCCCACCGCAGTGGTCCCTATTTTTCTACTTGCATTTTTACGTGCTTTCGAACTGCTAGGTTGGCAGAAGCTGGGATGAGTAACAGGCGCTCACTCTGTTTTGCGGCACTTGGGATTCGACCTGCCAAACTGCCGACCTTCTGATCGACAAGCTCAGTGTCCTAACCCACTGAGCCACCACGTCCCTTTGCAACTCTAAACCAAGTCCCAATTAAGCAAATACTGTTATCAGTCTGCCATTCGGCTTCTAGTTTTAACCTAGTCGCCCAGAGTCAGTCTGAATTTGTGTGGTCACCAAACGGAATGAAAAATAGATAAATAAATAATAAAAATTAAGCCTTTTTGGAGTCTCCTGAATATACACAATCAGAAAGACAACTCAAGGAATACGCACAATCCCCAAACTGCCTTTTTCTGAAATCTCTTTTGAGAACAATGTTTCCTGCCATTATGAAAAAGAAAACAACAACAAAAAAAACAAATCCTAAAATGTATTTAAGATCCTTTCATGTACAAAACAATCTATCCTGAGGTAGAGGAAAGCTATATAATCCCAAGTTCAGAATATGAAACTGTTGCCCAAACCAAAAAATTAGACTCCAACTTCCTACATACTGATATGAGAGTAAGCACTGTTGAACAGATACCATATTGTTTTTGAATAAATGCGCAAAGCACAATACTAGTCTAGTCACATTTCTAATCCCATTGAACCTATTTTCAGTATTAGATTCTAGCCTTTGGAGGAGTACCCATCTAAGAAGGAAACAGAAGCAGATTAGATAGCAAGGTCAAGATGCAGTATCCATCTCCCTCCTGTGAGAAGGGAGGAGGAGGAAGAATTTGTTTCTTATATTTCATGCCAATCTTAAGGGACTTCTGTTATAAAACCCCTATGAATACCAGCCTGGATTCTGGCCATTAAACTTGTTAAATAGTGGGTTCTTTGGTGCAGAAATGAAGATGCGTAACTGAGTACAGGGTAATTGATAGTTTATTTTGTGCAGAAACTGTACTGCGGAAATGGCTGCAACTAGCCGCAATATATAGTCTAGCCCCTAGGCGGCAGCCAATAGGTTTGAATCAACCATTGCCACCTGGAGATAGTCAATTGCAGCACAGGAGACTAGTAGTCTGGGTTAATGGAGAGCCGTTAGCTGCTCCAGCAACCCACGTGGTATTCCTCAAGAGCCCAGTACATAACAAAACTTATATACCAGTCTATTTTATGGACAGATGAATCAACATATCTATACTATTATTGATAAATAAAGTTGAATATTCCTCCTCGTTCTTCCATCACTTGTTCTGAGAACAGGACAAAGGCTAGTTTTTCTTCATTCATGAAGACCCAATAATAATTAGATATGCTACATTTAATTTTATGCAAGAACTCTAGGCACTCCCGGGATCTATCAAACGTAATCATATTTATGTAAACATTTTGTTTATTGTATTTTCTGCAATTAGATATTATTTATGAAGTTTTTGTCAAAGCAAAAACATCTGATGTTAGCAGCGGTAAACAATGCCTCGAAGTTCTTTGAAGAGTTTCATCTGTCGGAACCATGACAGTTTTGTTATAATATCTGTATGTATTGATTACAACTTAAATGCAGTGTAAGCATTTGGCATATGTATGTAGAATGAAAACATTCTTCAGAAGATTGAATGGTTAGAAATAAAAGTTGGAAAAGTTAACTGATTGCACATAGAGGTTTCAGAAATGATAACTAGGTAATGTAATCACCTGAATGCACCCCCAGGTTGTCTTAATTAAATGTATTTTTAGGACAAAAGTACTTTTTTCCTTTTTACTATCTAATGAAGTTGTTATTTATTTTGGAAAATTTATATATCCATCTACTCACTCATGGCAACTCTAGGTGGCTTACATAAAATAAAAATACAATGTAGAAGAAATAAAAATAATAAAAAATAATAGAATAATAATCCCCACCCTCCTTTGGCGACAACAGACACTCAAACCAGCCATTTAATGGGCTCCATCCCACTCTGGGTTCCCCAGGCCCACTGGCATTAGCACTTCTTCAGGTTCTTCCTAAAGAGGGTCAGAGTGGGGGCCAGTCTAATTTCGGGAGAGATGATGTTCCAAAGGGAGGGAGCCACCACGGAGAAGGCCCTTCTTCTGGGAACTGCCAAGAGTACCTCTTTAGGGGATGGGACCCGCAACATTCCTTGTCTCCTCGCTCTATTGGGTCAGCTGGATGTGACTGGCAAGAGATGGTCTCTCAGTTATATACAGCAAGGCAGCTACATTTAAATGAGAACTATACAACTCCACTATTATTCATGAAAACAGGCCCATCAATTTTTATTGGTGCAATTATCTGCATCTGGAGGAGAATGGATGGATAGAATCTACTTCTGTGACTGACTTCAAAAATACTAGCTAAGCAACAGTTGCTTACATGCCATCACATTACTGTTTTATTTGATAGGACCTAAAATTATATTTAGAGAATACAAACATGAAATTCAAGATCTTCAAGATTTAAAACAAACAAGGATGATGCACATCTAAAGATTGAAAAGATCAAAAAGCACCAAAATGTTCTGTATACTTTACTATAGCTTGTTCCTTAACTATACATAACATAGCACTTCCAGCAAAGTTCTCCTGCATTGAAAGAGGATTAGATACTTACGTTGTAACACTACAAGTAGTCCTCGAAGTACAACAGTTCATTTAATGACTGTTTGAAATAACAATGGCACTGAAAAAAATGACTTATGACCATTTTCACACTTATGACCTTTGCAGCATCCCCATGGTCATGTGATTCACATTCATATTTATGACAGTTGCAGTGTCCTGGAGTCATGGGATCACCTTTTCAAGCCTTCTGACAAGCAAAGTCAATGGGGAAGGTAGATTCACTTAACAACCATGTGGCTAACTTCACAACCATAGTGATTCGCTTAACAAATGTGGCAAGAAAAGTCATAAAATGGGGCAAAACTCACTTAACAGACTTCTCACTTAGCAACATAAATTTTGGGCTCAATTGTGGTCGTAAGTCGAGGACTACCTGTACTTTTATAGTCTTTCGTCAAACACACTTTTGAGTAAACACTCTAACAGTACTTCTCCAGCTATTGCATAAATTGGTAGATGATGGTCATGATGGTGTAACACTTTTCAAGTGCTGAGAAAGAGTTAATGCTGGAGAGGCTAGGAAGGTGAAAATAAACTTGAATCACTTGTGTGGTTACCAGGCAACTATGCAAACATCCTCTAATTACTCCTTGATCCCTCCCACCAGTTTTTTCTCAGCTCAACTATGCTCAAATAAACTGCAAAAAGTGTGCCATTGCTGTTGATGCCTTCTAAAGGGGGAGTGGTGGGAACAGCTGCAAAGCAGTTCTTTTGCCTTCTCCTCCCCTTTCAACCTTGAGTCACCCTGTGAATAGTGTATTTACTCAGCAGCTGAGAGTAGATCAGCTTGCTATCAAATCAAGCTGCTATCCCTAGAGCATTACTATTGTATAGTAGTGGAGGAATGGCTCGTGAGAAGCTAAAACTGAATTAATGTCTGTGGAGATTCTCAGTCATCCAGGTCATAAGTTGTCTCAAAAGTGCCTTTTCCTTCAAAAGGCAACTGGACTATTTTTTCCTTGAGGAAAAGGAAGAAAACGTTTTCTTCTTCTTCCTCATGGATGAGAAGCAAAATATTTTCTTCTTCTTCCTCAAGAAAAAAACAGTCCAGTTGCCTTTTGAAGCAAAAAGCACCTTTGAGATAATACTGAATAACAGAGTGAAAGAGTTGGAAGGGTCCTTGGAGGTTTCTAATCCTGCTCAGGCAAGAAACCCTATACCATTTCATTAATTAGATTTAATACTATGCTTCCAAATCCTAAGCGATATTGGAAAAAGTCCCATTTATAATGCTAAGTTGTTTTTACTATGATTCACTTCTTCAATCACTCTAAATTGATTCAGTTCCAGTTGGACTGGACTGGCACTTGCAAAAAAAGACCCCTGGCTCATATACGAGGGCAATTCAGAAATAAACCTCTGTTTGGTTATCAATGACAGACACTCGAAGATACAGAACTTTTATTATACACATTAGAAAACTACAACAGTGCATTACTTTTCAACATAATCGCCATTCAAATTGAGGCACATCATAACCTCTTACAAGGCTTGAAATTCCTTAGTAATAGTCTCTCGGTGCCAAATCTGGGCTATGATAGGATGATCAAAAACATCCCAACGGAACTGCTTCAAAGGTTCTTGAGTGCATCTGAGTTTTCGTAACGTTTCACAGTAGACTTCTGACTTGATGGTTGAACCGTGCTCCATGAACTTCACTAGCAGTGTTGTGTATGTAAATAGTTAGCAATAAGCCATAAAAGATATTGCAAACACTGTGCAGCTTTGCAAGGTTTAAAGCGGGAAAATAAGGTGCAATCATTGGACGCCACAACCAAGAGCGGGAAAACAGACTGTTTGTATTGGTTACAGTTCAAACGCTTTCTCTATAAAAGGGTTGCAACATTTGACATTTGACAGTTGACTTTGTGTATTCAATAAACTCGTTCAGTGTTAACTACTCTGAGTCCTCGTCAATTCGAACCAAACAACTGGCGACGAAGGTGGGATCGACAGAGACCAGAGATTAGGAAGAATTGTCGTGAAGGCGGCAAAGTCTGAGCGAGTCACAGTCAACCGAGCGGCCGCGGCAGAATAGGAAAAAAAAATTCTCCGAATGGCGCAAATCGGGTCATTGAAGGAATTTGACCCTAACTTCCCCGAAGATTGGGAAGAATATATTGGTCAGGTCGAAGGATTCCTGTTAGTGAACGGAATCACCGACGACCGAAAAAAAGCGGCGGCACTTTTGACAATTTGCGGCACACCGGTCTACAGAGTCGCTGTCGGGCTGTGCCAGCCACAACCAGTCTCCAGCGTGCCCTATGCCGACCTCCTTGCAAAACTAAAGGTGCACTTTACTCCCCGAAGGTCCGAACTTTTTTGGCGGCGCATCTTCGAGAAGAGAAATCAGAGACCGGGGGAGTCCATACAGAAATTCGTCGCTGCCGTTAGGGAAGCCGCAGTTCGTTGCAAATACGATAATTTAGAAATTAGGATTCGGGACAGAGTTGTGCTAGGCTTACGCGATGAACAATTACAAAACAGAATAATCGCCAAACCTACTGGCGATTTACAGGAAGTGCTCGACGAACTCCTAACGTATGAGTCAACCGGGTATCGCGACCCCCCCCGCAGTAGCATGGCGACAGCACCTGAAATTAACCAAGAGGGCTATGTGGACTGCGGGGAGGTGGATCAGCAGTGGGAGGAAGAGATCGCCGAAGTCTCCAGGCGATTTGGGAAGATGGCACCCAGACAACTTAGAAGCGAAGGGGCCGAACCCGGCCGCCGGCAACAACCCGCAACACCGCAGAGACCACCGACCGGGGCACAACGACCGTGGCGGGACACAGCAACCAGACCGCGCGACAACGACACCCAGAACCGATGCGGCAGCTGTGGCGGCAACCATCCCCGCGCTTCCTGCCGATTCCGCACCGCCAAGTGCAGGGCTTGTGGCAAGACCGGCCACATCCAGGCCATCTGCAGAAACCGCGTCCGGGACTCCCGTCTGAATGAAGTCGATGTGTGGCCAGAGGGTAAGGTAACCCCCAATGTTAGTGGCAAGGAGACCCCTAGATCCCGGGCGAAAGTTTCAAACCCAGGGGAGGTGGCCCGAGTCAATCGCAAAAGGCAGGGAAGGGGGCACAATTTTCCGGACGGAAAATTAAAAATCACAGTCCTTCTGCAAGGGGTTCCTTGCAGAATGGAAATCGACTCTGGGGCTTCAGTGTCGATAATTTCCACTGAAACCCTGGAAAAAATTGAACAACTAAGTGGAAAAAGAATTCCACTTAGCCCAACAAATATTCAACTAATGGACTTTCAAAAAAGTCCAATAATCGTAAAGGGAAAGACCAGCCTTAGAGTTAATTTTAAGGGATTTAAGGGGGTCTTAGATGTGGTAGTTACGGAGGGGAATAGGACTAGCTTAATAGGGCTTAATTGGTTTCCTGCCCTGGGAATTTGGATAGGGGGAATAAATTCTGTGATTAGAAATAAGACCCTCGAATCCGTCTGCAAAGAATTTGCAGACGTATTCGATGGATCTCTAGGCAAGTACAAAGGGCCCCCCATTAATTTTAACCTAGACCCCTCAGTAAATCCAATCAGGCTAAAGGCCCGGAGGGTACCTTTTGCCTTAAAAGAAAAAATCGAGGCCGAGCTCGACCGGCTTGTAGGCCTCGGAGTTTTAGAACCTGTTGAGGGCGGTTTATGGGAGACGCCGATCGTCACACCCCTCAAACCCAATGGGGATGTGAGGATCTGCGCCGACTATAAAGCGACCCTCAACATTGGAATGAAAAAGCATGCTTACCCGGTCCCGACGGTGAAGCAGGTCCTCGCCACGATCCAGGACGCCGCCATCTTCGCCAAGCTCGACTTGGCGCATGCGTACTTACAGCTGACTGTTTCTAAAGAGGCTGCAGAGGCGCAAACAATTGTTACCCACAAGGGGGCGTTCCGAGTCCACAGACTGCAATTTGGGATTGCAGCTGCTCCAGGCATCTTCCAAGAAGTGATGGAGAGGACCTTAAAGGGCATACCTGGAGTATGCCCTTACTTTGATGATGTCCTAATAGCTGGAAAAGATGAAGGAATGTTAATAGAGCGGCTGGAACAGGTACTGGGTAGATTTAGAAAGGCTGGATTAAAATTAAAAAAGGAAAAATGTAGCATAGGGGTTAAATCCACTGATTTTTTGGGGTTCAGGATTGACAAAAGCGGAGTCCACCCTACCCCTGAAAAAATTAAAGCAATAAAAGGGGCTCCTGAACCTAGGAACAAGGCTGAGCTACAGGCCTTCCTAGGCTTGGTAAATTTTTATCACACTTTTGTGCCACATAAGGCTGCCATTGCAGAACCACTGCACAGGCTTTTAGATAAGAAGACCCCTTGGCATTGGCAAAACAAGCACAAAGTGAGTTTCCAGACCTTAAAAGATATCCTTTCCAGTAGCTCAACTGTTACCCACTTTTTAGAAAATAGACCAATCTACCTGGCGTGCGATGCTTCGCCTTATGGCGTTGGGGCAGTAATCAGCCATTTAGACACCCAAGGAATGCAAAGACCCATTGCTTATTACTCCCGCACACTAACCAAGGCAGAGCGGAACTATGCTCAAATTGACCGGGAAGCTTTAGCCATAGTGGCAGGAGTTAAAAAGTTCCACGACTACCTGTATGGCAGGAACTTTACAATACTGACAGACCACAAACCCCTGCTGGGACTGTTTACCACAGATAAACAGACTCCCCAAATTATGTCTCCCAGGATGCTGAGATGGTCCATTTTCCTCTCAGCATATTCATTTTCCCTCCAATACCGACCAGGTAAAGACATGGGTCATGCAGACGCTCTTAGCAGATTGCCCCTTAGCACAACAGAGGAGGACCCTGCCCCAGTGGGACAAGTAATGTCCCTACAAGATATTCCTGATCTGCCCCTAACTGCTAAAGACATAGCTGAGGCAACCAATAAGGACCCCATCTTAAGGAGAGTAATGGCCTGGGTCATGAGCGGTTGGCCCAACGCCAACCCAGACGTAAAATACAGTCCATTTTTCCGAAGGAAGGATGAACTATCAGTTCATATGGGTTGCTTACTTTGGGGAACTCGTGTAGTAATCCCAGGAATCCACAAATCAGCTATTCTATTTGAATTGCATGAGGGACACCCTGGAATAGTAAGGATGAAGGCCCTAGCTAGGAGTCACTTGTGGTGGCCTGGATTGGACCAAGACATTGAGGAATGCGTTGCCAATTGCCATCTGTGCCAACGTTCCAGGCCTGAACAACAACACATCCGCACACATAAATGGGAGCTAGCTAGGAATCCTTGGTCCAGGATTCATATTGACTTCGCTGGACCTTTCCAGGGGTTAACGTTCCTTGTAGTGGTCGACAGCTACTCTAGATGGCTAGAAGTAGTACCGGTCAGTTCAGTAACAGCAGGCAGAACAATACAGGCATTAAGGGGCCTCTTTGCCACTCACGGGTTGCCGGATTTAATAGTGTCTGATAACGGGCCACAATTCACATCTATTGAATTTCAGGATTTCCTCAAGGCCAACTCGATTAAGCATAAGACTTCTGCACCCTTCCACCCCTCCACCAACGGATTGGCTGAAAGGAACGTGAGGACCACGAAGGACGCGCTTAAAAGAATCATTCGAGGTGACTGGCATCAGAGGCTAGCTGAGTTCTTGTTGGCTCAACACACAACCCCTTGTTCGGCTACAGGGAAAAGTCCAGCTGAAATGAGGTGGGGAAGAAAAATCTTGACCAAGTTGGACAGACTACACCCCGACCGTCTCCAACCAAACATTGAATTAGACATTCCTAACAGAACATTTGAAGTGGGGGACTTGATTTGGGCCAGGAACTACGCCCAAGGGGATAAATGGATTCCTGGGGTGGTAACTGAAATCTTAGGTCCCCTATCATACATCATTGAGGGGGAAGGGAATAGGGTCTGTAAAAGACACATAGACCAGCTGAGGAAAAGATCTAGTGGGTGTGTGCCAGCTGAGGGGGACCAAAGCTCAGTTAGGGCAAACAGTACAGATAACATTAGGCCTGAAAGTGGTGTAGTGGTGGGGCAAGATGACATATTTCCTGATGCCCATCAACAACAATTCAGTCCAATTGATTGGGAAATACCCCTGCGAAGTAGGCCAGTGACAACTGAATCCCAAACACAACCTAATACACAAGGCAGTACATCTGAAGCCAGTAACCCTGAGCCCAGGTCTAGCAGTAACCAGCATAGTAACCAGCAGCCAAGCAGTCAACCAGGAAGTAGGGTCCCTAGCAGCCAAAGTAACAGATACCCTTCTAGAATACATAGGCCACCAAAATACCTAATGGACTTTGTAAAGAAATGACACCAACTGGGGGGTAAGGGGTGTTGTGTATGTAAATAGTTAGCAATAAGCCATAAAAGATATTGCAAACACTGTGCAGCTTTGCAAGGTTTAAAGCGGGAAAATAAGGTGCAATCATTGGACGCCACAACCAAGAGCGGGAAAACAGACTGTTTGTATTGGTTACAGTTCAAACGCTTTCTCTATAAAAGGGTTGCAACATTTGACATTTGACAGTTGACTTTGTGTATTCAATAAACTCGTTCAGTGTTAACTACTCTGAGTCCTCGTCAATTCGAACCAAACAAGCAGTACTCCTTTGCATAGTCACATTTGGCGGGATTTTCTATGGCTCCACTTCTGGTGTACTGTTGGTTCCAATAATGTTTGTCTGCACACCACTAGGCGCACTCAAGAACTTTTGAAGCAGTTTCATTAGGATATTTTTGATCACCACCCCCCACATAGCCTAGATTTGGTGCCAAGGGACTTTCACATGTATATATTTATGCTCAACAATAAATTTGATTCAGTTTACATCCAATTCAAATTTGATATATCAGTCTTAAAATAGTTTCTGGCATCCAGACTTTACTGTATTTGAGACATTATTTAGGAAATAAATGCCATGTAAAATTTTTAAAGCTTTAAAAGGCAGCGGTTTCTTATACTATGCTCTTTTTAAGGCATTTGTTTTGGAACAAAGTACTACAAAAGCTATTTCCTGTCTCACTTTTTTAACTGCTTATGATATAGCAAAAAAACCAAAACATTAATAATACTTTCTTGAACCTTATGGTTTCAGCAATTTTTAACTACCTTAACTATCATACAAGCAATCATAATTCAAGAGTTAGCCGTTAAATTCATTGTATAATTCCCTCACCCATCCATTCACACAAAATTTGCACAGTAAAAACACCTTTAATCACCCGCCTCATTCTTTAATTCTTACATTCATTGCTGCTACTACATTGGTTTTAAATGAATGATGATGTTCTTTTATAGTCTTATTTTAGTGTATTGTTGCACCACTGATACTTTATCCTTGTAAAAAAAGAGTTAGAACATTGTGTTCTAAAAATCAGTCACTCAAACAAATCAATAAAACTTCCAATGTTACATACTGTCCCAACTGTCTTGATCTTCTGGAAAAACATAAAGACCCAGATTTTCCTCCGGGCACTAAGCTAAGATATTAAATAAGCCCAATACTGCATAGGCTTGTTTTATGAGGTGAGACTGCTATATGGTACCTTTTATTATGATCAAGATTATTTTGAGAGCGGCTTCAATAGTGAGATGGGAAGCATATAAATTTAACAAATGTAATAAATACATTTTTTTTTGCTTTATAAAGGTTTTGTTATATTGGTTTTTTTTGCGTTTGCTACCCAGAGTTCATATGTAAGATGAATGGCAATATACATTTTCAAACGATTCTCAAAATCTGAAAAGTAGCAGCAACTAATGTTATTATGTGAGACCCAATTACTGTACATCAAGTAGCTGGGTCTCATATATAGAGAGAATAGTGTTAATTGACTATATAAAGGTAAAGGTAAAGGTTCCCCCGCACATGCGTGCTAGTCGTTTCTGACTCTAGGGGCCGGTGCTCATCTCCGCTTCAAAGCTGAAGAGCCAGCGTTTGTCCGAGGACGTCTCCGTGGTCATGTGGCCAGCATGACTAGACGCCAAAGGTGCACGGAATGCTGTTACTTTCCCACCGTGGTGGTCCCTATTTTTCTACCTGCATTTTTACGTGCTTTCGAACTGCTAGGTTGGCAGAAGCTGGGACGAGTAACAGGTGCTCACTCTGCTATGCGGCACTCGGGATTCGACCCGCCAAACTGCCGACCTTCTGATCGACAAGCTCAGTACCTAACCCACTGAGCCACCGCGTCCCTCAATTGACTATATACCACATAGTAAATAACTCCTGTCTGTTTATAGGTCAGACAGGGACTGACTTTTGGGCGCCAGGGATCGGTTCTGTGGAGAGAGGTATTTCCTCAGACAGGAAAGTGCATAGTTTTGTGTGCTGCCTGCATCCTGTGGGTGGGGGCATTGCTTGTGAGGACCGGCTGCTGGCATGCCACGGCCAAGTACCAGTCCACGGACTGGAGGTTGGTGACCCCAGTATGACCCCAAGACATCACAACCATCATAACATGCCAATTGCCAAGTGCCTGAATTTTGATCACTTGATGGTGGGGAAGCTGAAGGAACTACAGGTAGTTCTCAACTTACAACCATAATGGAGTCTGTCCACTATGATCATAATAAAGTGGTCATGATGCAGCTGATCTGATTTTACATTTTTTATGGCAGTTGTTAAGAAAATTACCATGGTCATGAAGTGCATCCATGGTTATTAAGCAAATGTCATGGTTATTAAGCAACCAATGGTTTGCTTTGAGCTAAGTGGCCAGTCATAAGTTGAGAACTACCTATACTTTAAGACAAGAAAATGCTCATTAAGAACTGCAAGTCCTCCAGATTACTCTAATTATTTTCTAACATGAGGGAAAAATAGATTCATTCGCAAAAATATCTTGACACAAATTTAATTAAATACACAAACCTGGTTTATGAACTAATCCAGGGTTTATTTCCACAAATTTTCTCCTAATTAGGTATTCTAATTTATCATACTTGTTTTACATTTCTTTTGCTTTTGTTTCAAGCAGTCTTATTTCCCCTAATCGCTGAATGTTTGAAACTGAGTATACATACAAGTAGAACAATATATTTTACTCTAATTTACATATTTCTTTTCTATTAAATAGACCTTACATTTATACTTTTACAAATTATTTTAGCTTTTCAGTCCCATTCCTGTAAATACTATAAAAATAACAGATAAAAATAATTTTTAAAAAGCAGAAACATCTACTTACACAGAATTAATTAGTACTGTAATCCAAAAAGGGGGATTTCACTACTGCACTATTTCAAATCCTTGTCCTTCTTAAGTATTTACTTATCACTTCCACATACTTAGTATTAGCTACTATCAGCTGTTAAAGTTGCAAACGTTTGCTAAACAAACAAAGAAACAGTGCTGAGAGGAACAAAATGGGAGAAAATGCAGAAAGGGCCCAAATTATCCTCCAGGCTTCCTCCTTTCTTCCAGAATTAAGCAACTCAGTACAACTCACATAGAGGAATGTGAAGATATTCTTGATAATGGGTCTCCAGGAGCAGTTAAAAAAGAAAAAAAAAACCCTCATTCCTGGAAAAGGGGTGGCATGAGAAAGAAAATAACCCTTGCTTGACACTCTGGCAGAATTTCAAGATTCTCTAATTATACCTTACAATTTAGTAGCATTCCTTTAATCTTTGCAATGTCTGTTTCCTGACCTGAACTATCTCAAAGAGCTGACAAAGATGTAGTGTAATATTATCAAAGACAACTAGTGTCATAAAAAGAGAGATATTATTTGTAATTTGTAGAAATAAATTTGATAATTAACAGCACAATCCAATGCATGTTCACTCAAAAGCAAGTTCACTCAAGGGGATCTGCTGTCTGGGAAATAGATATAAAACTGCAATTTACAGTATGCAAGTCTTCGACTTATGACCATAACTGAGCGCAACATTTCTGTAGCTAAGCGAAATATTTGTTAAGTGAATTTTGCCCCATTTTACGACATTTCTTACCACAGTTGCCAAATGAATCACTGCAGTTGTAAATAATAATAATAATAATAATAATAATAATAATAATAATAATAATAATAATAATAATAATAATAATAATAATAATAATTTTATTTATATACCGCCCTTCTCCTGAAGGACTCAGGGTGGTGAACAGGGCAGATATATAAAAAAATACAAAAATACAAAAGTTAAAAAGAATTAAACATATGCCCAACTAAAAACAGTAAATACATATATTAAAAATGACAATAAAAACCCAACCCATCCCCCATCAGGCCAGGCCGGCTTGTTCAAATAAGAGTGTCTTCAGATCGCGACGGAAGGAGCGAAGGTCGGGCGCCATCCGGAGCTCAACCGGCAACCGATTCCATAGCTCCGGGGCGCCCACAGAGAAGGACCTCCCCCTGGGGGCCCCTGGGGGCCTAACACAGTTGTTAAGTAAGTCTGCTTTCCCCATTGACTTTGCTTATAAGAAGGGCACAAAAGATGATCATGTGACCCCAGGACACTGCAACCATCATAAATACGAGTCAGTGGCCAAGCATCTGAATTTTGATCACATGACCATGGGATGCTGCAAAGGTTGTGTGAAAAAGGATTGTAAGTCACTTTTTTCAGTGCCATTGTAACTTTGAATGGTCACTAAATGAACTGTTGTAAGTCAAGGACCATCTGTACTTAAATTTTAATAATAGTGAAAGACATAAACAAGTAGGCAGACAGCATCTTTTTAAAAATTCTACTATGTTCCTTTAAACCAGTCTTTCTCAACCTTGGCATCTTTAAGATGTACAGGCTTTGACTACAAGCTGGCTGGGGAATTCTGGAAGTTGTAAAGTCCACAAGTTGAAAAACACTGCTTTAAACCATTATGACAATGTTCCAGATTACCAGCAACAGCTTGACAGAAAATCAGAGACAGAATAAAAAGTTGATATACCATAAAACATCCACATTTGTCTCTGATACTAAGTAGAGTCCAGCAACAGGTCCTCCTGATCCAAAGATTTCTGAGCTGGGGCTATTATACAACAACTGTATTTCTGCATTAAAGACCATCAAAAAACCAGCAACTTCCCTGTGGAAATTGCTGGCTATTTTTGGCAGTAAGCCCAGGAACAGATAGCAGTGGACTGATGTAATTCCATCCAACTGTAAGAAAAAATCTGGTCAGACAATGACTATAATAAAGGATTTATTAACTAGAATTCCTAACATTCCCCAGCAAGAAACGACTCAAGAGACCAAATAAAAGACATTTGTGACTTTTCTAATTGAAAAACTCAACTTTGTGGCAAGAAGATAATCATTAGGACTTCCAAATCTCCATATCTGATTTGTTTTTAGATAACATCCAATAGGACTGATTTTGGAAAATTTCAGTACAACTAATATAACTTGCCATCATACCACCATCCAGCTGGATATTTCACAGCTGAGTATGCACTCCTCTCACATCAAACATTAAAATTTAGTATCAACTTTAATAAAATATAGAAACATCCATGGCTTTCAGGCTTGCAAACATTCTGGACCTCACGTTGTGTGCCTCTGATACAAAGACTCATCACAGAGAATCACTTCCTCCTCCCCGTCTGACCATCCTAATTTTTCTTGTGCCTGACTAACCTTACCTCTTGAATGGATGTGCCAGAGACAGAGATTGAGCTGCCTACAGTCCTGTCTCTTGGTGCCTTTATAAACATCTCATCCTGTATGACTTTGTTTTCTCAAATTAAAAAGACATCAATGGGAGAGGACTAGCTTTATTATCTGTCAAGAGACTAAACAAAGAACAGAGGAGGGAATTGTCCACAGAGCAGTAACTCAACCTTCCTTGGATAGTTGCAAGTGGCTGCTTGGTAGTTTCTGGATGAGCTTAGAGGTGGTGAAGGCAAACAGTTTTGTGGTTATTTGGAAACTGAAATCACTTCTGGACTTTGGGTGAAAAGAGAAAAAAAATGAAATGTTGACTTTGGTTTTTAACAAATAAGTGGGTTAAGAACTGGCTAGACTAGAGGTTATTATTTGGCATAACTAAAAAGTTGATATCATAATTTTACTATATATCTTACTGCACCAAAAAAAAGTTGGAAGTCACTGCTTTTGGGTTTTAAAAAATTTATTCCCCCCCCGTCCCTTGCTTTATTCCCCACGCCCCCATATTCCCTTTCCCTCCATAGCCCAAACATGCCACTAAAAATCAGCCTCTGAACTGCAGGCCACAAAGGTAGGGCTGGGAGACCCTGAGTAACCCACAGATGAACCACCCCAATTTAGATTACACATTTTTCAACTCTAAAATGTAAAAGCAAATAAGTCAAATTCATCCTTGAACTCCACTATAGTCCGAACAGGTGAGTATCTTATTCTCTCAATCAGTTTGTGTGTGTGTGTGTGTGTGTGTGTGTCTGTGTGCAGTGCACGCATGCATGCACATTTGTGTTCATTGTTTAGAAAACATATTATTTTGATACATTTTGTTTTATATTAGTAACTTTCAGTTTCTCAATTTAAAAAAAATTGCTGATCAAAGTCACAGCTTGAATCTTTGGGCTAAGGAAGGGATTAATAATCACAGTGTATTTTCAGGTCCTATCTTTTTGTGCTTGAAGTTTTATATTCTGAAGTAAAAAGTGGAGCAAATACAGAATTTCGTTAGTTTTAAGCTGTTATACAACATGACTAGTTTGTTAACTAAACTCAAAAAAAGGTGTGATGTCTTAAGACACTTGATCACCTTTACAGAAAAAGCGATTTGCCCATGGAAAAAAGTTCAACCATGAAAATCCTTTAGAATAATATTATTTTAGCTTCAAATTAAACTATGGGACATAGGAAATTCTGTTAGTGATAGACCTTGTAGAATGAAGCTTTGTTGTATTTATTCTTCCAATGTCCTCCTGAATGAAGGAAGGAGAGGTGATCTGTTTCCTACAAGTAGTCTTCAATTTACGACTGTTCGCTTACTGTTTGAAGTTACACTGGGATCCCTAAAGCTATTTATGATCTAGTTTCAAAGTTCTGATGTTGCACCCCACCCCCCGCCCGTGGTCACAATTGTATTTTGGATGCTTGACAATCAGCCAGCATTTACAATTGTTTCCAGCACCCAGCATTCATGTGACTATTACTTACAACAGTTTTGCGGAAACTGTTGTTTACTTCTGGTTTCTAGCAAAAATGGTTCATAGTGATCAATAGTTTCACTTAATGACTGTGGCACTTGCTTAATGACTGCTGCAAAAACATCATAAAATTGGGTCGGTCATGTGATGACCTGATTTACATCCATTACGACTTACGATCATAACTGTCAGGCTCAATTCAGCAAAAAAAACAACACCAAAACAAATAATTACTTATTTTTTCAACTTCCCCAACTTGATGCTGCAAAGAAAAAAAGGCAAAAATCAATCCTTCCAGGACTAGAGGGGCAATTTCTTGAATCTGTGTAATCAGTAAATTGAAGACAACGCATATTCTAGTTAGACTTCTCTTGATCTTCAACAGAAATTTGAATTATACCATCACATTCCACAATTTGCTAAATCTGCATCTGTTATATAGCACACTCTATTTTTCTAAGCTATTATTAAAAATGTGGCTGCCATTTCTATGGAAAATATAAGTGCTGCATTACAAAATGTAAATCCATCTGAGAAGCTCTGTCATCAGATGTTTGGCTTCCCAATAGAAAGTGGCCAGTTATTTGATGCATCTAGTTAGATGCAGCTAGATAAGAATCTTTATTGCTAACTAGGATGAAGCCATGTTAAAGAGTGAATTGTCTTTTTTCCATATGAAAATACAGGGAGATAGGGATTGTAAGTTGCCCTGGGAAATCGCCGCAGAATGCTGAAAATGTCATACAACCACAGCAGCAGCCAATAACATTGAAGCACTACAACTTCCCAAATTTCACTCCCTCGATAGACATGGGTCCCAGATTTTGGATGCATTCCATAAATTAGCCCATTTAGGGGTATCTTGGTTCAAAAAATGTTGCCCTATGATGCATGATTTTGCCCAGTTAACAAACAGAGTTAGTACTATATAGATATATCATCACCGGAGAAGAGCCTAATGCTGGGAAAGATTGAGGGCGAGAAGAATGGGACAACAGTGAATGAAGTGGCTGGATGGAGTCACTGAAGCAGTAGGTGTGAGCTTAAATAGACTCCAGAAGATGGTAGAGGACAGGAAGGCCTGGAGGAACGTTGTCCATGGGGTTGTGATGGGTCGGACACGACTTCGCAACTAACAACAAGAAAGAGTATACAAAGCACAGAAATCCAGCAAAAATAGTAAGCAAAATCAATTAAGGCAAGAGATAAGAGAAAAGAAAATAACACTTAAATGTAGCTTACAACAACACTATTCAATATTTCTCTTCATATCCTATGCCTTGAAATCTTCTTGGCCTCCATCATATCCATACATTGAATGCATTATCTTTTTGCTCTTTAAATTCCTTACTTCTCTGTTCTGAAGCTCTCATTAATTCTGTATAACCGTGATTCTTTTAGTCTTCTCCTTCCCATCATTCCATTCACTGTCCCTTCATATATTTGCTTTGCAATTCAATCTTCATTCAGTCTATAAGACAAAATCTCTTGTGTATTTCTTTCATCCTAGTCATTCACTTTTCTATATATTGTATATTCATTCAGACCCATTCATTATAGATCAAACCCATTTTTTTTAACCACATGTGCTTAAGCAATCCATTCTCCCTGAATTCATAAATTTCTCCTGAAATACTATCATATATCAAAAATGGCCAAAACTCTTTTGTATGTACATTTTTGCTTCTTTTGACAAACAATCTTTCTTGGCAACAGACCCCCTATTATCCACTTTTCACTGGTATCTTGACATGTTAAAATTTCTCCATCCATTTTTATTTCTTGAAAGACAGCATCTAATTTGAGCTCTTATTATAAATGATCCTAACCAGAGCAGCCTTTCAGTAGAGTAGTACAGTATCTATATAGGAGAATTTTGTAGCTCAGCATTGAAATTAGGGGTCCTTGGTTCTGTCTGAGCTTGGATGCTTTCTTGCAGGCATTTCATTATGCAAACATGGTAACATCTTCAGTGCTAGGCTAGAATTCTGAAAGCATCTCCCAGACACTCTGACAACATGATTGTGATGGTGGACCTTACAAACCACATCCTTCTAAGACGCAAATGTGCTCCATTTACCAGGCCTAGCTTCTTTCCCAAATGATTTGTGCATTTTTGTTTTTTTTTAGAACAGATGAGCGTACAGGTAATCCTCAATTTACAAACTTTCATTTAGTGATTGTTCAAAGTTGCAACAGCACTGAAAAAAAATGACTTATGACCATTTTTTACACTCACAACCATCCCCATGGTCACATGATTAAAATTCAGAAGCTTGGCAACTGACTCATATTTATGACAGTTGCTGTGTACTGGATCATGAGATCACGTTTTGTGACCTTCTGGCAAGCAAAATTAATGGGAATACAAATTCACTTAACAACCGATGTGCAACCGAGGATGTGCAGCCTTCACTTAACAAGCAAGGATGTGCAGCCTCCTGAGCTCCGGCTGGTGTACCTGAATGCCAGGTCTGTTGCTAATAAGGCTCCCCTTGTTCGGGATCTAGTTGAGGGTGAGCATGCGGACCTGGCTTGCATCACGGAGACTTGGTTGGGCCCAGAGGGCGGTGTTCCTTTGGTTGATCTTTGCCCACCAGGTTTCCGGGTGCTACACCGGCCTCGGGCTCATGGTAGGGGCGGGGGAGTGGCAGTAGTTATCAGGGAGACCCTATGTCCGCGGGAGACCACCGTTCCTCAGATAGTCGGGTGTGAGTCTCTCTTTTTGAGATGTGGTCCTGGGGCGCAGTTGGGCTTGCTGCTGGTGTACCTTTCGCCTAGTCGCGCAGCGGCAGCCCTGCCTGAGCTACTCGATGTCCTCTCAGGGTTGGTGATTGAGTTCCCCAAACTAATAGTTTTGGGTGACTTCAATCTACCATCCCTAGGAGGATCATCTGAGTTAGCTCGGGAGTTCATGGCTTCCATGGCGGCCACAGACCTGACGCAAGTAATTCTTGGACCGACTCATGAGGGAGGCCACACCCTTGACTTGATTTTCTTATCTGGACGGTGGTTTGATGATCTTGGTGGGGGCTCTCCAACTGTTATGCCCCTGTCATGGACCGATCATCACCTCCTACGGCTGGCCTTCTGTTTTGCCACCCCCCGCCGTGGGTGTACGGAGCCAACTAGATGGTACCGTCCCAGGCGCTTAATGGATCCTGTTAGGTTCCAGGCAGCGCTGGGGTCCCCACCTGCCTCCGCTGCTCACAACTCGGCGGATGCCTTAGTGGAAGCCTGGGAAAGGGCGGCCATGGAGGCACTTGACCAAGTTGTATCCTTGTGGCCCCTGACCCGGTGCAGATCCCAGCGAGCTCCATGGTTTTCTGCGGAGCTCCGGGAGATGAAGCGTCGGAGACGGGGCCTAGAGAGCCGTTGGAGGTCCAGCCGATCCGAATCCGACCGGTTGCGACTAAGAACCCATATTAGGTCTTATTTCACAGCGATGAGAGCGGCGAGATCAAATTACTTCTCCGCCCTCATCGCGTCCGCAGATAATCGCCCGGCCGCTCTGTTTAGGGTGACCCGCTCCCTCCTCAATCAGGAGGTGAGGGAGGAACCCTTGCAGCGTCGTGCTGAGGAATTTGGTCAATATCTGTGGGATAAAATTGCTCGGATTCGGACCGGCCTGGACTCCAACTGGGCAGAGTCTGATGATCAGGACACGGGCGGTCTTGTCGATGTTATCTGGGAGGAGTTTGATTCTGTGACCCCTGAGGAAGTGGACAGGATTATGGGGAGGTTGAGCTCCACCACATGTTTATTGGACCCGTGCCCTTCCTGGCTGGTTTATGCAGCTCGGGAGGGGACACGAGGCTGGTTCCAGGCGGTTATATGGTTATATCTGCTTCTTTGAGTGAGGGTAATTTCCCCACCGCCTTGAAGGAGGCGGTGGTGAGACCTCTCCTCAAGAAGCCCGCCTTGGACCCAGCTGTGTTAAATAACTTTCGTCCGGTCTCCAACCTTTGCTTTCTTGCGAAGGTTGTTGAGAGTGTGGTGGCGCATCAGCTCCCTCTGGTCCTGGATGAAGCGGATTATCTAGACCCGTGCCAATCGGGTTTCAGGCCGGGGTACAGCACGGAGACGGCATTGGTCGCTCTGGTGAATGATCTCTGGAGGGCCCGGGACAGGGGATATTCCTCTGTCCTAGTCCTATTAGACCTCTCAGCGGCTTTTGATACCATCGACCATGGTATCCTGCTGCGGCGTCTCAGGGGATTGGGAGTGGGAGGCACAGTTCTTCGGTGGTTCTCCTCCTATCTCCTGGGACGCTCGCAGTCGGTGTTGGCAGGAGGGCAGAGGTCGACCCCAAGGTCTCTCGTTTGTGGAGTTCCTCAGGGGTCGGTCCTCTCGCCTCTCCTGTTCAACATCTACATGAAACCGCTGGGTGAGATCATTCGTGGTTTTGGAGTTGGGTATCATTCGTGGTTTTGGAGTTGGATGATACCCAGCTTTTCATTTCGACCCCAAACCACCCCAGTGATGCCCTCGACGTGATGTCCCATTGCCTGGAGGCGGTTCGAGTCTGGATGGGGAGGAACAGACTTCAGCTCAACTCTGACAAGACTGAGTGGCTGTGCATTCCGGCATCCCGGGATATTCAGAATATTCCATCTCTCTCTACGGGGGGTGAGGTTTTACCCCCCGTAGATAGGGCTCGCAACTTGGGAGTCCTCCTAGATTCGCGGCTCACTCTGGAAGATCACATAGTAGCTGTGACTAGGGGGGCTTTCGCCCAGGTTCGCCTGGTGCGCCAATTGCGGCCCTATCTAGACCGGGATGCCCTGTGTACGGTCACTCATGTGCTCGTGACCTCTCGTCTGGATTACTGCAATGCTCTCTACATGGGGCTTCCCTTGAAGACCACTCGGAGGCTTCAGCTGGTACAGAATGCAGCCGCGAGAGTTGTCTTGGGAGTTTCCCGGTACTCCCATGTTACACCTTTGCTCCGCGAGCTACATTGGTTGCCGGTTGTCTTCTGGGTGAGATTCAAGGTTTTGGTAATGGTTTTTAAGGCCCTACATGGCATGGGTCCGGAGTACCTCGGGGACCACCTGCTGCCGGCGTCAACTTCCCTCCGCCCTATGCGTTCCCACAGAGAGGGCCTCCTCAGGGTGCCTCCGGTCAGAGAATGTCGGCTGGTGGCCCCCAGGGGGAGGGCCTTCTCTGTGGGCGCTCCGGCTTTATGGAATCAGCTGCCGGTCGAGCTCCGGATGGCACCTGACCTTCGCTCCTTCCGACGCGGTCTGAAGACCCACCTATTTGTACAAGCTGGCCTGGCCTGATGGGGATATGTTGGGGTTTTAATGGGGATTTTTAATGGGGACTTTTATATTGTATATTGTTACCGACTGTTTTAACTGGGCTATTATTTAATTCTTTTATAATTTTTGTATTTTTTATGTATGCCATGTTCACCGCCCTGAGTCCTTCGGGAGAAGGGCGATATACAAATACAATAAAACTTAAACTTAAACCGTGTTACTAAGAATAACTGCAATGATTCACTTAACAACAGTGGCAGGAAAGTTTGTAACTTGGGACAAAAGGGGCAAAATTCACTTAACAACTGTCTTGCTTTTAGCAATGGAAAATTTTGGCTCAATTGTGGTCGTAAATCGAGGACTACCTATTTCAAAATAGAAAAGTGGACTGCAGTCATTCAACTTTATGTTCTAGAAAAGCTAATGGGACTCATTTGGGATAGTGCAGATATTGTTGGATATAAAAATGTTTTTTCTGTTTTACTTTGTAGAGCTCCAGCTTTCCTTTTCTTATATAAACATTTTTTTAAATGTAAAAAGTCAAGTACTACTGGCAGATACACTGGTGTCCAAAGAGTATCAAACTGGAAACACAGGATTATCAGAGGCAGTGGTAACTGGAGTGTCCAATGGTAAAAAGAAATGTTTTGCAGATAGTTTTATTCACAAATATTTTTAGTTCTCCTATTTGCAAAAGCTGAATTGCCATTCTTTTTGACAACACATGAGGTATAGCAAGGCCGAAAAACATTTAGGAAAAAGCCAGGTCAGCAAACACAGTGCTATAAAATATAACTTCTTAACTGGTATTATCCAAGAGCAGAGTTGCAATTATAACGGATACATCAGCTATGTTTTAGATAATAATACTGATATTCAGTAGTATTATAATAGTAGTAGTTTTATGTTATCAAAAAACACTAATTTGCATAATGCTAAATATTGATATTTCTCTCTCTTTGGAATAAATTCCTTAATGTGAGTTCTTGACTGCTTTTAAGAATTTATTTCCAACATGCTTTGTAGCTTTTTTTTCTGAGATTAAAATGCAGACTGCCAGGAATGATGCGCTCTGCCAATTTAATTCACTCAAGCAACCCACTGAATAACCTTAAATACTTTAAATAATTGTTTTCCATAGTCTGAAAAGATGACCTTGTAGATTTCAAGCTGGTAAGAATGCTTTACACATGATTAATGTAGCCTCATCTATTTTCTGAAATGCTGTCTATACATAAACATACCTAACCTCCACCTCAGCTCCCACTTTCTTTTCTGAGTCATAGGAATGTGTGATATTTGAAAACACTTTGAGAGAAAAAGCAGTAGAACTGTTCTGTTCTGAAGCAACCATAAACTCAAAGAAAGACAACATCATATCTTCACATAGTCCAAGGTCTTTTTGACTTGGTGCAGTGTCCTTCTTTGGTGGAAAATATAGGTCTGCTAATACAATCAGAAATGATAATCCTTAAATATTTTTTACTAATGGTAGTTTCATGACATTTGATTGATTTCTACACACAAAAAAATTAATTGCCTCTGTGTTTTCTTGTGCAGTTGTACATTGTTTTCATTTTTATTTCATTTGTATGTATTTCATTTAACAAATATACTCCAAGTTACAAATAGGTGATTCCTGGCAGCTTACAACATTCCATTGCATAATAAAACCTCATAAAAATTCACTGCATGATAAAAACTCATGAAAAACCTACCCCACCCTCAATGGCAGCAACAACACGATCAAATCAGCCATTTAATTGGTACCAACTCCATTTGTGGTCCCAGGTCTGCATGACATGACCACCTGGTCACATGACCCACTGACCACATGAAATCAATAAAAACGGTGAAGAACTGAAACAAGACACTTGAACCAAAGGCCTGCTAAGGATGTCATCAAGCCCAGTGCCGAAATGTTTGAAAGTTAAACAGCAATCTCAGACAACAAACCACCATCAACAAAACTATTAAGGGCTTTGGAAAAGCAATGGGGGGGGAACTGCACTTGGGGGGGGAATGATATTCCATAAAGAAAGGGCCACCACTGATAAGGTCCTTTTTTGTGGTCCTCACCAGATGTACATCTGAGGATGACCTTTCTACTCTTTTTAGAAATAAATTTCCCTTCAATCTGGTATCCTCCATAACATTGACTACATGTGTGGAAATGGGATGGGATACAGATTTATTGATTTTATATAAACTCCCATCACTTATACAAACTAAGAATGTAGTAGTAGTAGTCCAACATATCTGAATGGCAGTAGGTTGTAAAAGGCTGGTGTAAATAAACGACAACAACATACTGTAGAAGAATGAACCCAGAAGAAAACTTTTCCCCACCATCATCAAAAGATTTTTGCCATGGTGAGGGTGAATTAAGGAGAACCTGATGATTTTAACCCAATCAGCATTTATTTAACTTGGTACAATATAAGTGAGATTGGTGCATCCTTTTGCTAATCACTACTATGTTACCAAGGTGCTGAGAAGCAGAATTTTAAAAATCTTTTATTTTTTCTACTCTTCAGAGGCAAGATTTCAAAATAAAGACATTTCAGGTTATCTTCTCCTAGAGAGAATTAAAAGGAAAAGAAAATCAATAATGTTTTCAGGGCCTCAATTCTCAATATACATGCTTTATATGTAATCTCTTTATCAGATATTAACCATAAAACGGTAGGATTCTCTTTCCAGATGTACTTAACTTTGGCTGGTTTCAAAACAGTAGTTATTGATACTATTTTAAATCTTCCATTTCTTCTTTACAAGGTTACCTGTCTTCAGTGTGCTATGGAAAAGGGATTTGACATTATAGAGAAAATCTTGTGAGCTAAATACAATAATCTGTCTAATATTCTGCCGACGGTTACATTTCATTTGTAATATGGAAGCTAAACTAGGATCAGAATACAAATCCAAATTGTCTGAAAAGTCTTAGGGGAAAAGTTCTGAGGATTGCAATATTACTTAGATTTGGGAAAAATAGGAAGGTTTTTACTTTCAAGAATCAAAGCAAGTAAAAGTTAATTTCTTAAAGCAGCAAGCTATAGTGGTTTTTACAAATGTAAATCACTCCAGCAGGAAATATGTCTTAATGTTTCCCTAAGAAGAAAAAGTTTCTTCCTCTCCCTCTCTTAATACTCAAAGGAAATCAGCAAATAAAGAAGAAAAATATAATGGGATGGCAACCTGCTTGGTCTTAAGGAGAATGTGAGATGAAGGGAGCCAGGTATGCACAATATACATATCTGTGTATACAGACAATGCTTGTTGTACCTGGATTCCTCTCCATGTTGCAGGAATTCCACTATCTTGAGTGTGTCTCCTTTTGGGTCCTCTTCTGCAATTTGATTTTTTTCCAACAATTACCAAGCAAGCAGTACCAAGTTACCGTAGTTGTGGAAGATGATATTTGGTGTGGTCTTTCCTCCAGAATTAAGAAATTGGAGAGATGGGGAACAGAAAATCAGTGCAGTCCATGGACTGCATACATGCTTGATTTAAAATGAACTCATCCATCTGATGTTAATTTTATATTTAAATGGGGTTTAGCTAGGGGAAAATTCAGACATGCAAACACACAATCGCATATCTGCAGCTTTATGTGGCATGCAGCTTAATCTGGAGCCAGATTAAGATAAAACCATTCATGCTTTGGGCTTAAACAGATGCAGCTGTGCTTCATTGAGCATGTTCCATGTTTAGAATTTTTTAAAATACAAATTTAAGACCTTAGACATGTTTTTAGAGATTTTTCTGATCTTTTAACATACTGTACTTTAGGGATTGTTTTTAATCATGAAAAAACAGGATAGACATTTCATAAATAAGAACTGACCTTTTTAGATTTTTTTTACTTTTTCTACATTCTTTTCATAATGCACAATTTTCAACCTATTAATCACAACAGCTTCCAAATATATAGTCTGTATTAAAAATAACGTAACAAAAACATGTGTTCTAGCTTGCACCACCAAAGAAAAGAGATTTTGTTGTTTTAAAAGATGAAGTAAAACCAGTGCTTTTTTTGTAAAAGAAAAAGGTGCCAGAACTCACACGTCATACAACCCACCTTGCCTACCCTACAAGGTTCCATCCAAAAAAGGTGCCGGAACTCCGTTCTGAGCGTTCTATGAGAAAAAAAGCCCTGAGTAAAACAGTCAACAATGTGGAAATCTTTATACGTCTATCATTAACAACTAATAATAAGTCATGTGGTTGAAAACCTTCTAAAACATTGCATTAATCATTTATAGCCTAACACTCTTTCAGTGATGGTAGATTTTAATGATTAACAATCATTAAGCAGAAGTAGCTGAAGAACAGCACTAAATTTGGAAAGTTATAAAACAGAAATATATATTCAAGTCACAGGAAGGATAAGAGCACTAGTTATTAATTCCAATTCTATTGAATTAAAATTTTAATTCACATTCAGGAAACACATTTGTTACATTCACAAATTAGCAAACATGTTGCATAAGGCTAAGAGTAAATTCTTATCTTAAAGAAGCAAAATACTAATCAGCTCTTCAAACTTTTTGCCAGCTTGATAAAATTTTAGATTCCTTAAATGACTGGGTAAATGCAATTGCTAAGCACATTGATTTGTGCTTTAGATTGTAAGCCGCCCTGAGTCTTCGGAGAAGGGCGGGATATAAATGTGATTTTAAAAAAATGCAAACCAGACAACAGTCCAATATAATTGAAGAACAGCCAATAGAATTATGTACATTTCAGAAGTCTGGTTTTCTGCAATTAAACTGCCCCCACAGCATGAATTTATTTGACAATTAGAGATAAATGGAACAATTAGGATGCAGTTTTAAAAAATTAAGGAATATTTGCTGCTTTTCTCAGTTAACAATCTATATCCATCATAGAAATTATCTCTCTTTCATATATTTTCTTTTTTTTCAAAAAGAGAAACTGTGTTTTAAAGCATGCTATATTCTAAAAGATATGGCAGGCCAGTATGTGTGTAACATATATCTGGAGACATACTGTAGAAGAATCAAGATTTTGCATTTCGCAAAGTAAAACCACTATTCTCTTGACAATGGAAATGAAACAATATTAGAATAGATTGAAATGTGATATGTTTCAGCCCTGAAGGATTTTCTGCAGAACCAGTTGAGGCATTAATCTGCACTGTTGAGTTTTGCTTTCTGCTTCAGTGCAAAATTAACAAGTTGCTTTTCTGTGCTCTTTAGTTTCTTTTGATATTTGTCTACTTGGTGAAAAACCAGAACAAAAGAAATATGTACTCTCTGTCAGAGAGAATAATGGTAGTATCAAACTTCATAAAAATATTGAATTTCTTGTACTGGGCTTTGAAAGAAGTGTCTTAAAAACAGGAAAATACCAGGAATATAAGTGGTTACAAGTTAATACAGACAATTGGGTATGTCGAACCATGAACCATTTATTAGCAGTAATTATATAGAATTTCAGAAAGAAATCTCTTTCTCAACCAAATAGGATAGAAGAGAAAGGCAAAAAACCAACAGAATACAATTGCTTAGAAAATAACAAGATTTCTCATAAATGCAATAAGCAGTATCTGTAAAGTAATTGTTGAATGAAAAATCTTCATCAAGGTCTAGTCCAAGCCGGGAATAAACAAAATGGAGACTGCTTTAAAAAGAAGGTTGTAGTTTATTGAAGAGCAGAACCACAAGTCATGAGCAACCACATGTTGCTGGGAGTGGTGGGTTTTTATACCTTTTTGGGCTTTTGTGTTTGGAGTTATTCTTGTTTGAGGCTTTGTATTTCCCATGTCATGTACTTTGACCTGAGTCTGTGTGTACTCTTTTTGTATTCTGATGGTGGTGGGTTAATCCTATTGTGTCCTAAAGGTCATGTTTCCTGTCCTTACGAGTTTAGGTGGAGGATGTAGATTTTAGGGGTCTTTGTCTTTCTAAGCTCATCAGCTCCAAGCTTCCTGGCTCCAATCTTTCTGAAGGAATTATCAAATCTGCATTTCACCTGGTTTCTGCTTGGGGCAGAGAGACTTTGGGGGGAGCGTTCTGCCTAAGATTTTCCATTATTCCTTTGGAAAAATATATTCTGCTTTTTTAAATATTCCCCAAAATATTTCTTTCACGGGGGGGGAGGGGGCTGACAGTCATACATTAAGCCACCCATGTGACCAGACACAATTTTATGACCATTTTTTACAGTGGTCATTTAGCAAATCACACAGTCATAAGTCCAAATCATGGGGTTTAAGTGTAAACCCATTCTCCTGATGGGTTTGCTGGAAATTGGCAGAAAGTATTACAGATTGAGGTTATGTAACCACAAGTTGCAGCAATCAGGCATAAATGTGAGCCGGTTGCCAAGCAACTCAAATACAGTCATGTGACTGGGAGGGGGAAATGGCACGACGTTTTATGTCAGCTGTAAGTGCTTTACATGCTGTGAAGGACCCTTTCTGAAGCTGTCATAACCAACTTCCTCAGATCCTGGATGAAGCGGTTTATCTAGACCCGTACCAATCGGGTTTCAGGCCGGGCTACAGCACGGAGACGGCATTGGTCGCTCTGATGAATGATCTCTGGAGAGCCTGGGACAGGGGCCATTCCTCTGTCCTAGTCTTATTAGACCTCTCGGCGGCTTTCGATACCATCGACCATGGTATCTTGCTGCGACGGCTCAGGGGACTGGGAGTGGGAGGCACGGTTCTGCGTTGGTTCTCCTCCTTTCTCCAGGGTCGCTCGCAGTCGGTGCTGACAGGGGGACAGAGGTCGACCCCGCGGCCTCTCGCTTGCGGAGTCGCTCAGGGGTCGGTCCTCTCGCCTCTCCTGTTCAACATCTACATGAAACCGCTGGGTGAGATCATTCGCAGTTTTGGAGTAGGGTACCATCAGTATGCTGATGACACCCAGCTTTTTATCTCAACTCCAAACAATATCAGTGATGCCCTAGACGTGATGTCCCGCTGCCTGAAAGCGGTCCGGGAATGGATGGGGAGGAACAGGCTTCAACTGAACCCGGACAAGACTGAATGGCTGTACGTTCCGGCAAGCCAGGATATTCAGAACGTCCCATTGCTTAACATCGGGGACAAGTTACTACCCCCTGTTGATAGGGCCCGCAACCTGGGTGTCCTCCTAGACTCGCAGCTCTCCCTAGAAGACCACATAGGAGCTGTGACCAAGGGGGCCTTCTCCCGGGTTCGACTAGTTCGCCAACTACGGCCTTATCTGGACCTGGATTCCTTACGTACAGTCACCCATGCCCTTGTGACCTCTCGCCTAGACTATTGTAACGCTCTCTACATGGGGCTGCCCTTGAGATCCACTCGGAAGCTTCAACTGGTGCAAAGTACAGCGGCACGGACACTCTTGGGAGCCTCCCGATACTCCCATATCACACCTCTCCTCCGTGCGCTGCACTGGCTTCCGGTTGCCTTCCGTGTGAAGTTCAAGGTGCTAACGATGACATACAAAGCCCTACATGGCATGGGTCCGGACTACCTACGGGAACACCTTCTGCCAATGTCAGCACCCCACCGTCCTGTGCGCTCCCACAGAGAGGGCCTCCTCAGGGTGCCACCGCTCAAGGAATGTCGGCTGGTGGCCCCCAGGGGGAGGGCATTCTCAGTGGGTGCGCCAGCCCTATGGAACAGCTTACCAACCGAAATCCGAATGGCCCCCGACCTCCGTACCTTCCGACGCGACTTAAAAACTTTCCTGTTCCAGCAGTCCGGCCTGGCATGATAGCGTTAATTGGGGTCCCAGTTGTTTTCACTATTGTTTTTATTATTTTTATTGTTCATCTGTATACCTTCCTTCCTCTGTACACCGCCCCGAGTCCCTCGGGAGAAGGGCGGTTTATAAAAACTAATAAATAAATAAATAAATAAATAACTCGAAAAACAGTCAAAAACCGGGCATAGGTTAAGAACTACCTATATATAATTGAAGCCAGAGGTTTTTCTTTTGGGACTGATGGACAGTCATGGGATTTTGTCTTTTACGTGATAATTGCAATGAGATTATTGTATGTATGGCACTATCCACATATATAGTTTTTTTAAAAAAAATTCTAGCGGGTCACATTCACATAGCATATTAGGCAGAAATCAAATCATATTACAGCTTAGTGTAATGTATGAAGCTATTCAGAAACAGACAAACAATTAGCTGCCTTTTAAAGATATCCCTAATCTCATCCTTTCTTTAACAATTACTGATAACTTCCAGATGCCTGGCCCATGGTGAAGGCATCTCTTTGCATAATGAGAAAGAAACTCAAGACTACTCTGCTCTGCCTTCCCTCTATTTCATCTAAGAGGGAGAGAAAGAGAAACTCTGCCAGGCTTTCAAGATATTGTTACTTCAGTCTGTATTGTAAAATACTGTAGCGTTCTCTTTTCCTTGGTCTAGCCCAGAGGGATGATACATATTCACATGATGATAACTAGTATATTTTAGTGGTTACAGCCACTCCAAAAATTCACTGTCAGAATGAGATATTGTCTGAGAATTCTGGAAACCTGGAAACTGCAGTCTTAACATATTTGGGGAGCACTGTGTCAATGATATCTGGATTAGAAGACATTTGAACAACCAAACTGTGTTGAATTCACTACAACAGACATGTCAATTTAAGTATCATCTTCAATCAAAAGATGGTAATACTGATCTCATTTGCAAACTTGTTTAAAAACTATGCTCAGCAAAGATTATGGAACAGATCACAAACAGTTCATGTACAAACTCAAGTTAGGTTAAAGCAGAATAAGAAAGCCAATCAGTTTCCACAATATGATCTTGAGTATATACCCATCATTTCATCAGAAATTGCTTTAAAGTTTTGAACTTCATTGATTGGACAGCCAAAGTAATGAGGCATGAATTTAAAGTTGAGAAGGATGAATGTGAAAATAGACTGGTAAAGATAAAAAAATAAAAGAAAGTGACGTCAAAACAAACCCTGAAAGTTGCCAAGAAGACAAAACAAAAAAGACAAAGATCTTAGGAAGTCACCTAACAAAGAATTCCTAAGACCATCAGTGAAGCAAAAAGATGGAAATAGATATGGGAAAAAAGGGAAGACTTCTAAAAGATCTCAGAAATCAGGAGATTTCAGCTTTAAATTGTTCTGTTAAAGGGCACAAGTGTATTAGAGATGTCAATAACCAAGATACACTAGAAAATGTTCCCTACTTTCAAGATCCTCTAGTACTAGAAGATAAAATTAGATCAACCTGCTGGTCATTACCAAATCAGAAAGCTACAGGAATTGATGAAATCCCCCAAACAACAGGGGAGAATCAGTAATAATTCTAAACAAGCCATGCCGGCAAATCTGGAGAATGAAACAATGGATAACAGATTGGAAGAGGCCAACATCTGAATATAACTCCTCCAGAAAGAAAAAGAGACTTAAAGAGTGTGCAGATTATTATACAATAATATAGCTTGAATTATTTCCCCAGCGCCAGAAAATATGAAGCATATATAACAGACATGTCAAACACAAGGCCTGGGGGCCAGATCCGGCCTGCGAAGTGGTTTCATGTGGCCTGTGAGGCCTCCTGGAAACAGTGAGGGAACGGCCCCCGCTGCCTTGGCCCCGGCCCAGGCCATCTGGAAGCCAACGTACAATTTCGTGGTGGCCATCTATGCTGAAATGCATCCAGTCTTAGCTCCACAGGGCCGGCTGGAAACAGTGAGGGACGAGCCCATGCCATGTTGGCACTGCCCCCTGGGTGCACGCTGGGGAGGTATCACCCTTTGTGAGGAATGAAGAAATGCACCATCGCCTGGAAGTGGCCAGCACATGGCCCTGCCTACTTTGGGCAGGCTAGGGCCTGGGCAGCATTGAGCTTCTCTTCAGATTCGTGCCACCCAGCTCAGCCTCTCGGCACTGTCAGGAAAGTGCCCCACTGCCTGCCAAAACCGGGCAGGCTGGGGGCTGGGCAGCATTGCGCAGGTAACATCGACTCTCATGCTGCTCATGGCATCCCCTCCCCCAGAGCCCACCAAGCTGGATATGTGAAGTAGGTGAGGGCCATGTGCTGTCCACTTCCAGGCGATGGTGCATTTCTTCATTCCTCATGAAGGATGACACTTCCCCAGCTGTGTTTCTTGCCTGTTTTTCTCCCTCCCTCATCTCAAATATTTTTCTACCACTCTGTTCTAGGAAGGAAGGAAGGAAGGAAGGAAGGAAGGAAGGAAGGAAGGAGAGGGAGGGTCTGAGGGAAGTCCTGCCTTAGTCCTGCCCTGCTGCCCTTTCACCATCCCCTTGCCCCCTCCTCCTGGCCTATCCTGGGGGGTCTCCCATCCTATGGCTAAGGAAGCTTTGGATACAAAGCCAGGTCTCCTGCCATGGAGAGGGAGTGGGCCTCCCTCTTGACTTTGCCCTCGTACCCATCATGAGCAACCTGGCTAAGGAGAGCAAGCACAGCAGCAGCAGCCTTGAGGAGGAGGTAAGTGGAGCTGGGTGTGCCACCTTGGGGAAGTGGAGCTGGGCTTAGTGTTGTGGGTTCTTGATGGCTGGGCTGGGCATTTGACCTCCGCACCACTGTCCAACACCCCCCCAAGGCCTGAGAGGAACAGTGGACCATGCCTTGGCACTTGCCCCAGTCCCATCTTCTTCTGCCAGAGACCCTCAGATCTGTCCCACTCCTGCCCAGGCCCCCATTGGCACCCTTGATGTGAATGATGTAGAGCCATGCCCACCCAGTAGACCACGCCCACCCTGGCCACACCTACCTGGCCCGCCAAGGGCAACTGCAATGCTGATGCGGCCCTCAATGAAATTGAGTTTGACACCCCTGATATATAAGTACTACATGTAGCTATATGGGACTGTACTCACAGTGGAAATAGAAATCCATTTGACTTGCCAAATGACTTATTCCATAGACAGACATGTAAATTGTTATGATTTGTTTAATATACATCTTCTGACCAGAATTAATCTACCTCACAAATTCTCAAACATGCAAATGAAACAAAAAAGGTTACATTATTTAAAGGTTATACAGAAGCATAAACAAAATTCTAAATTCCTGTTTTTAAGTAATGGTCAGCATATTGAATGAAGAGAATAATAAGATAACCCTATTATGTAAAGCAAGAGTTATGATGTTTTAAATGTACTATATAATAGCCATCAATTTTTCTATATTTAAACCTTCCAATTCCCAGCAGAATGTAATATGAACTGATCAGATATGGAAGATAAAAAGTATTTAGCATATTATATATATATTGCACTACATAATTAAATATAGGTACAATAAGATTGCTAAGACTGTTATAACTTCCTAGTTCCTTTTTCAAAACAGGAGATAAGTGATGATTCATATATTTCAGGAATACAGAAACACACATACATATACACGGATGATATGGGTATATATCTCATTAATTGCTCATGTTCTAAATTAGTTTTTGGAAAAATAAAATGGTTAAAAGATATGAATGTGATTTCGAATTGTATAAAACCAATAGATAGATAGATAGATGATAGATAGGCAGGCAGGCAGGCAGGCAGGGTCAATCCAGGATTACATATGTTTATGAACTGGCTGTTTATTAATAGAATGGAAAGAGTAATAAATATCATTTGATGTCTTGTAGTTAAGATTTCCTGCCGTATTTAAAATCTGAGATGGTTTCTATATGTATTACAAGCCATATTTTTCTTTTGTTCTTTTTTCTGTATACTAGAGCCATAAAAAGGAATGTACTTTTAAGAAAAAATACTTTGCAAGTGTTTGTACTGAAATGACAACAAATGAGCTGAAATAAAAAATTTTTGCCAGACAAGTTTCCTGTTCCTGACGTGCATAAAATGGATTTATTTTTATATTTTGTAGGCAAACAATGTAAGGTATTTCCACTGTGCATTTCACAAACAGACCTTTTATAGAAAACATGACAGTATGAATCATAGATTGATATGTTCCTAACAAAGAACTGTCTCCTTGTGGCTTCAATTTGGACAAAACTATACAGCATACTATGTTTTGGGATATTTTAAAGCTTTTTAGGAACAGACAATCCAGGGACCAAATGTAATCTCAATTAAGGAGGATTACAAAATTACAAATGGAAAGCTGGCAGACAAGCTACTTCAGGCAGACCAGACACCAAGTCCCTGAGAGACCTTTAATGCTTAAACAGCACAAAGAATTTTTGAATTTAGCTCTTAGAAAAGTGGTAGGAAGATATCCTAACTCAGGAAAATGACTCTTGCGCCTGAAGACTGTGGTATAAATCCACATGTATAATTTTATTATAGATAACTTAATCTCATTGACAAAAGAACTCCTGGTTAGTATCTCTGCATCTCTTCACTAAATGACCACTTCATATCTGTACACAGATTTGAGAGAATGAAAAGATGACCTTAATTATTGTACTGCAGTAAGAACAAGCTAAGTTGTTACAAGCTACACAGTGACATAATAAAAAACAAGTTAAAACACCTTATCAATATAATATTTGTGTAATAAGTTTACTAACATTAAAATTACTGTAATACTTTGTAGGTATCTAGTTTGCATAAATTAGACACCCACAAAGGTAAATTGTTTACTAAAAATACAGGAACTATATACATAGTATGGTAAAGAAATATGGTCTTAAAATATTTTTGTACAGAAAAATGAACTAAGGAAAAATACACTTTTAAAAGCATGAAATAAGAAAAATATCTAGGTATTGGAAGCTTGACTGGTCAAATGGATGGCTTGTAAACTTGCTATATTCTCCAAACCAAAGTGAAAATGGAATGGGAATAGAGCCATCTTCTACTGCAGAACAGACCCTCAAGGGAATCTCTTAATTAAGGGAGTAAAATCCCACCATCAAATTCTCTGGCTGCACTGTAGGAATAAAAGAAGGTCCTCTTTGACAGACTTACCCAAATTTTAAAACTGAAAATGTGTTCCTTTTTATGTACATTGCCACACTGAATCATCTTATACTAGATTATTTCTCTAAAAAATTCTTTTAGGCATCTCATTTATAATTTTAACATACCATGTTAGAAAGGAGACTGAGACTTAAAAAGGAATCAGCTAAGCTAGACTGTGGGTTGTTGTTTTTACATGGTGCCATTAAAGAAAAAAAACTAAAAACTTGTTATAGACTTGAATAAAAGAGGCCTTGTTCACTAGGACAGAGGACAAGCCCTTCAGGCATGACTAAAGCACTGTGTGGGCCAGGATGGAGAGAAAACAACTGTTGTTCTATGTGGGAGCTACAGAGCGAAATGATGAAGGCAGAGACTTACAGAGCAATAGATAACCTCTGCCACTCAGAAGCATTAAGTCCCTCACAGAAGTGACACAAAAAACGATAAAGAACTTGGATGGAGGACTCCAAATTTGTAGAATTCTGGACCTGATCTAGAATGCAAAGAGGCATAATGTTGAGTGCTTCTCAATTTTTTCCCTTCATTATCCAAAATCACGTTCAGAAAGTCTTCTCAAACTTCAAGGACCAGTAACAACTTAAAGACTACCTTGTTTATAAAAATGATATCATTGAATGGACTTTATGTCATTTCAATATTATCACTAGTAATTTCATCATTTTTTGTCTTAACTAAGTTAATTTAAAATGGATATTAGAAATACTAAATAAGGTTTCCAAATATATTTTGGTGCATATGGCAATCTAAGTCAATTATATTTATTTATTTGTATCCTGCCTTTATAATTTCTGCAAGTAACTCAAGATGAGGTTCCAATACAGATTTCTTCACCTGTTTTCCCCACAACAATACCCTGTGAAGTGGATCAGGTTGAGAGAGAGTGACTGACTCAAAGTCACATAGCTGCCTTTCATGGCTAAGGCAGAACCTGAACTCACGGTGTCCTACTTTAAATGTCCCTGGTGTGATGGGCATTACCTCCCCGCCGCCGCCCCCCCAAAAAACACTACAAAAAACCCACTTTTAATTTTGGGCAATTTACCCATGCTTGGGAAGCACTGGGTTAAAGCTAGAACTGACCAACTCTTAAAACAAGAAGTACCAATAAAGAAGAATATTTGTAACTCAGGCTTGAAAAGAGGGGTCCCTGGTATTCTCTGAGTTTGGTTGTTTTCTTCCAGACGTTTCATTACCCAAACCAGGTAACATCATCAGTGCTGATAACGATGTTACCTGGTTTGGGTAATGAAATGTCTGCAAAAAACCAACCAAGCTCAGAGAGCACCAAATACCCCTCACAATAAGAAATCTCTTCACATTTTTTTTCAGTCTAGGACTAATATCAATGGACATCACCACTACTGTTCAGTACTCCTTTCTGTATCTGCAGAAACAGAACCCTGAAATCTTGAGAGAATTGGAAGTGTAATATAAAAGCTTTTCCTGAAAAGTTCTATTCTCTACCCAAAGGATTATGTCTGTATATTGTCATTTGTTTAGTGCATTATTTTTCTACAATATGTTTTTATCTATATTGTTCAACATGCAACATTGCACTGTGCACTTTGTATTAGTATCTATTGTGAAACAGACTTTTATCTGCAGCAAAAATAATCTAAGGAGGCAGACAAGCCTCCTCTGTGACATATATGCTGTCATGGCAACTAAATTCAGCACTGATTGAGTGAGTTTGGTTTCAATTTCACAGCAAGACTACAAGGAGGAAGTGAAAATAATCAGCTAGTTAGGTCCCTTGCTTGCTGACTCTGGAGTTGGGATTTTTTGACTTGTCCCGATTATGATGTAGTATGGACAAACTGCTCTGTTGTTGTGAAGCTATGCATGATCTGTTGTATAAAAGAATCCCTGCTTTATTGAGTGCCATAGTGTCAGCATTTCACATAACAGGACAAATGCTGAGTGCCTCCTGTGGCTGAGGTTAGCCTCTGTTTGGAAAATAAAACAAATTGGACATAAACTGGAATGGTAATTATCAGGCACAAAAGATAAGGGCCGTATTTTAAGCTGATTTGTTACTAAAAGCCTATGCACAGGAAACTTCTCAACTAACAAACAGCACATGGCTAGTTAGATAAGGGTCAAGAATACTCAATGGGGGAGGGGTTGTACTTATTTCATTTGTGGCTACATAAGGATTCTAGGCTGATGCCCCTTCCAAACTCCATGCATTGTGAGCATGAAAACAGCAATATCTGTATGCATGAGAATACACGGTGGGTAAATGATAGACCAGTGGTTCTTTAATTGTCCCAATTACTCCTTTTATCAGTGTCCAATAATTCTCCTCACAAGTCTGTGGAAATTCTCAGTGATCCTGGTTATAGTTGTCTTTTTCAAAAGCTTTTTCAAAAGGCAACTGGACTGTTTTTTTCTTTGAGGAAGAAGAACAAAATGTTTCGCTTCTCATCCAAGAAGTTTCAACAGTTGTGAAAGATAGGTACTGACCATTGAGACTGGATGATGTGGAGATGGATTTTAAAGAGGGGTAAAAGAGGCCTTTTATCTTAACACTGAGCATCCCTGTCTCAATATTATTAGGGGGAGGGATAAGGCACCACCTATCTTCAGTCTACCATGCAGCTCTTGGAGCAGTTCCAAGAAGATTCCACAACCAATTGCACTGTGATTCAGGTGACCCTGAGTGCAAAGATAAACCCCCAAGTGGCCTCAAAAGCTTTCAAGGAGAGTGCCAACGACCAGATGACTGCAAAAAAACAACAACACACTCTTTCCATCCCTCCCCACCATCTGGTCAGAACCTATCCTTCCATGCCCCCACCATCCAGTCTCAACAGTCAGTAGCTATCCTTCCATCCTGTTGGATGAGAAGTGAAATGTTTTGTTGTTCTTCCTCAAGGAAAAAAAACAGTCCAGTTGCCTTTTGGAAAAGCAACTCTGAGATTCTCCCCACAAAAAGTATTCTGGTGTTTTGCACAAGTGTCTTAGGTAAAGGTAAAGGTTCCCCCGCACATGCGTGCTAGTCGTTTCCGACTCTAGGGGCCGGTGCTCATCTCCGTTTCAAAGCTGAAGAGCCAGCGCTTGTCCGAGGACGTCTCCGTGGTCATGTGGCCGGCATGACTGGACGCCAAAGGCGCACGGAACGCTGTTACCTTCCCACCGGAGTGGTCCCTATTTTCCTACTTGCATTTTTACGTGCTTTCGAACTGTTAGGTTGACAGAAGCTGGGACGAGTAACAGGCGCTCACTCTGTTATGCGGCACTCGGGATTCGACCCGCCAAACTGCCGACCTTCTGATCGACAAGCTCAGCGTCCTAACCCACTGAGCCACCGCGTGGCTCAGTGTCTTGGGGAGGGATAATTACCCTCAGTTTAAAGGCCTCTGTGATAGGCTGTGAATCAAAAAGTCCCAAGTTCAGTAGAAACTAAACCCAACAAATAGAGTTGGTTGCCTGGTCCTTGCATCTAGGCTAAGTAAGTTGCCAAAAAGTAGATTGCCACTACTTTCTTTCACAATGTTCTTTCAAGCCCTAGGATTTCTTAGTGATCTTTCATTTAAAATTTAACAACTCCGCTTAACTTTTCCAAATCAAATTGGCCAGTGCAAAGTTCAATCTGTACCTTACCCATGATATTTTTAGATAGTCTAAACTAAACCTCAATTTCACATCAGATTTTGAATTTCCTACCCCATTTATAACAGAGTGATAATACTGTTGACATGCCTTGAAAGATTTCTGTAAAAAAGATGACTACAGCCTTCATGTGAAAAATTAGAGCATTTGAGGACAAGATAATAATAAAAATTATCAGCAAGATTTATTAATATTATTGCTATTAATGTCTGAATGTTTTATTAAAATAATGTGTGTGTGTGTGTGTGTGTCTATAACTAAAGATATAATCCTATGTTCATTTCCTAGAGTGCAATTCCACCAAATTGACTGGAATTTATTTCTAAGTAGAATGCACAAAGCTGTAATTTCAAGGTGTTATATAGACATACTTATTGCTCTTGAATGTTTTTACTACTGGCCTAATTATTTATATATAGTCATTTTGATATTTCATGTAGTAACATTTATTCTTGGAAGACACATTATAATATTGATGCAGCCATCATCGAACAATATATATATTTATATTTATAATTCTCTATTTCATTCTTCATTTTCCACATTTTATCATAAAACCCATTAAATTAACTGAGATTGCCTACATATGACCATCCTATGAGCTTACCTGAATATTTGAATATGAGTTGTTGTAGTTTAAAACTAATGATCTAGGACAGGGGTCCCCAATACCTGAGCTGCAGCCCATTCGGAACAAGCGGCGGGTAAGCATGAGCTCACATGCAGCTCCACTTGTGCGAGCAGCAAGCACTCATGCATGAGGCTCCATTTTGAGTGGTGGTCATGCAAACCCGCTGCTTGTGAAAATGGAGCTGCGCATGCATCTGCCACTCACACAAAATTATTCCCTCTCCCCACCCCTGCTAGGCCATGAAGCTGGAAATGTCGGGTACCACTGATCTAAGAATCTGGAAATAGAAATATATGGTCATTCTCTCTTCTGATAATAAAAATTGCTGGTTAATCATATAGTCGGGGGGGCACACATAATTTTCAATGCACATAAATGTGCAACTGTGGATAAGTATGCAACATTTTAATCTTAAAAATACATTTCTACATAGCTGTTCAGATGTCTGTGCATTTAGTGGGGTTTAAAAGATGTTAATGTGACCATTAAAATGTATGCAGTTGTTTAAAGCAATTACTACACTGTGAACTCAGTACTTACTATGTTATATTTATAATTGTGTTATCATAAAATTTCCCATATGAATGTTTTGTTTACATAATCTATTTTGCCAAAGGACTTACAGTTAAATACTAGCAGGTACTATTGTCTGGCAGAGATATACTGAACTTACTCATCTATGGTTCATGACATAATGCCTGCCAAAAATCAGCTGGTTAAAACAATCTGTTTCCTTCCAAAACTGGAATAAATCATTTACTCATTCTTAATTCAGAGTCCTTAATCCCATGAGCTGGGTGGTAGGAGGCACAAGAAAGATAAAAGGGAGTTTTTCACACAGCACATTATTAAACTATGGAATTCACCACCATAAGAGCCTTGGTGGAGCAGTGGACTGATGCCTCCTTAAGTAACACCAGCTGCCTGCAATTAGTGCAGGTTCGCATCCCACCAGGCTCAAGGTTGACTCAGCCTTCCATCCTTCCAAGGTAGGTAAAATGAGGACCCAGATAGTTGGGGGCAATAAGCTGACTTTGTAATAATGCTGCTTGGGGTGTGTGTGAAAGCCCTAACAAGCAGGCATATACATAGAATGAAGGCTACTGCTAAGCTTGTAAGCCACCCTGAGTCTTCGGAGAAGGGCGGGATATAGATGGAATTAAAATAAAAATAAATAAGAGTCAGTGTTAGCCATTAACTTAGCATAGCTTTAAAAATAAATGAATTTATGAAGGTTATCAATATCTATTCATTGTATGGCCATATAATACCTCTAATATCAGATAGTAAGCCTTTCAACACTTGGAAACAACTGAGAAAAACATTTTGGTGCTCAAGTTCTGTTTGTGGACCTCTTATAGACATCCATATGGAAAGGAAAACATTTGATTCAATATTTTTCTCTGATCCAGCATTATTTCTATAACTGACATACAGGATTTAATTTCCTTTTAAAGGAGCTCTACAGCTGATAGTGTTAAAAGACATTATGCAATCAGCCTTAATATTAATTTCAATGGTTTTCTATAGTAGCAACTAGCAAAATGCAATTCTGAGCTATTGTAGAGTCCCCTAGTTTAGCAAATCTTTTTTTTAACTTGGTTATTTCTGTTTGTATTGTAAGAACAGACAGATTTGAGTAATGGCATTTGATACTCACTGCAAATTTCCACAAGATATCTTAAATGCTCTACAGCATAAAAGCAAAATAGAAATCAGACAAGTAGACAAGCAAGCATTTATTTTAAACAAATGAGAAGAGTTCTCCATGGTAATTCTTTTTTACTTTTTGTTTTTAACAATACCATGACACTGAAAGAAAATCTTGGAAAAGCAGAAATTCAATATGCTATGCAATCAAATATAAAGCTTAATTTTAATTAACCATACAAATTTGGAATGCCCAAAATGAAAATATTAAAAACTGGGAAAGTTGTCTAGATGGTTAATCTCACTCTCCTATAATCCTCTCATTTTCATTACTCAGTTTTTTGCTAAACATAGATATTTACACCATCTCTACTAGCACAATAGCCAAGCTTTGCGGAAATATAAGGCCAGCTAAGCAATTTTGGTCTATGAATGGCAGCTTATTAGTGCATATAATAAAAATGTTGCCTCCGGTTTTATCTTACCTAAACCCAACTTGAATTTGCATTCTTCCTGATCAGCATCTTCAGTAATTTTAAGAAAATGTTCTCTTAAATTCTTATTGACAGTTATTAGCTATACATTTGTTTAAGTTCAAAACATTCTGAAATTGCTATAGAATGGATAGTGCTTGATTAAGTATAGCAAGGGTGTCAAACTCGCCACGCCATGTGACGTGTTGTGACGTATCGCAACTCTTTTTGCGTTGTTGGCAATGGGGTAGGCATGGCTTCGGTATGAAGAAACCAGCCTGCGGGCCGGCAGTTTGACACCCCTGAAGTATAGGATGTAATGGGTATTTAAGATTGCTAGTCAGCTGATAGCTAAACAGACATTAGTCATCCAGGAAAAGAATGTGTTTCTGAGGAGGAATAGCAGAATAGATTGTTTGTGTAGCATCCCTGAAATATATATATTCTGACATATTCTGACCAATATTCTTCCTCCTCTCCCTTCCAACCCTATTTTTGGAAAGGTGGAATTCTTGTTGTTTACAAAACAGCACTCACAAGCAAAACAGCAAGAAATAACAGATAGAAAGCCATCATAAAAACTGCTGGGATTTCAATTTAAAAAGTCTATTACGTATGCATATTTGTTTAGATTGAGTAATTTAATCCTAGTTAATGTGAGTATATAGTTGAACAATACCTTCATTCAGCTAGCAACAACTTAACTGAAAGGCTTCGGAAGACACAAGGGGGAAAGTAAAACAGCTGAATGTTTCACAATATCATGTCATAGTATTGTTTGTCTGGTTTAGTGTTACTGTATTCATAAAGCTGGCCATTGTTATTTGTAGGAATGAGGGGAAAATGTGCATTTTTCGATTTATATATTTGCACCTATAATTCTCCATTTGGTTTGATACAAGGCATTGGTTATAATCAGGGGTCTGGCTATAATAGTCATGCTGGCTGAGGAATTCTGGAAGTTGAAGTCCACAAGTCTTAAAGTTGCCAAATTTGGAGACTGGTTATAATCAAGAATGTTCAAGGTTCAAGAAGTATATACCATGTGTTATTCAGTAAATGACATTCACAATAAAGCTAACAGGATCACTCTGGATGGTCATCAGAAAGACAAGCAATTGAAATATGTTGGTCTACACACAATAATCTATCCCAACAGAGTTTTCTCCTAAAATGCACTTTCAACTGTCAATTGTTTCTTTCTGTGCTAAAACTCTGGAAAGGGCTATGGCTGTTTTTGTTCTCCTTTGAGTGCAATTGGTAACAATGTTTGATAGTTTCTGGCCCCAACAGATACACCTCAACAGTTTACTTATGCACATAATCAATAATATATGGGAAATGGGATTTAAGGAAACAACTGCACTAGAGGAACAGTGATTAATCACTCCAAGAAATTTTTTTTATTAGACATCATCATTGGTTTATAGCGCACATTAAATCATGCTGTGTTTTGGCTCTTGTTTAGCAGATTTTGTGAGTCCAGTCACTGCAATCTAAAACAATCTAAAATCTAAATCAATCTATGGTCTAGTGCACCTGACTTAATGAACCAAGATATAGGCAGTATTAAACTTTGCTAATTCAAAAAAAAAATGGATGAAAAAGAAAAACTGCTGACCAAAAATGTAGGCAGATGTTGGGAAATGTTCTTTTTTCTTCTTCTTTAATTCTACGAACAATTGACAGTTGAAACCTATTAGACTGTAAAAGAAAGTTACTGAATATCCACTGATATTTTCTCCAAAGGCCCACAATCAAATTTTGAACAAATTCCTCCAGGCAACATTTATTATGTTAACATTTGAGTCCTACAATCAGAATTAAAAGCCACCACTGAATTTATCAAGACCAATTTTCTGTTTAGGGCAGGAATCCCAATTAAAGCATCTGCAACTAGTAACTGACAGCCATTTTTTTCAGCAAAATGAAGGAGATCTTATCTCCCTCTATAATTGGTACCACTGTCAAATTGTTCAACAAAAGAGTATCACCGCATTGCCTGCATTTTGTAACAAGAGAGATTGCCTTCTTCTCTATTGTGCTTCATCAGGTATTTGGAAAACATGTCATAAACCTTTTCAATCATCTTTGCTAAAGACGGAACACACTGCGTTTCTTCCGACCCTTCTCATAAGACTGTTTGCAGTCCCCTGTGTATCCTTATAGCTTTCTCTTATACCTCCTCCAACTTTTCTAACTTATTCTTAAAATGCAATGCCCAGAACCTGACAGAATAGGCAAAAAGAGTGAAATGTTATTTGGGGACTACATTCAAACATTGCACTTTATGACAACCTCCATTTCAAATCTCACAATTTAACATTCCTTCAATATTCCTGTTAAACATAATGGTACATGCTATGGAAATGCATGTTTGCATTACTTAGTGTTGATATGAGTGGATGGGCTCAAGCTCTTTGTATTATTTGTGTCAGATAAATTCAAATGATTTGTGACTTTAGTACATAATGGAAGATAAGAGATTTGTAGTGAGGCAGTAGAAATGAGGTTTTTGAAATAAATCAGTAACTGTAATAGCCCAATCATGAGATTATTTACATATTGGCCAACATATACTAATGCCAGATTCCCCACCCCTATTTTCCCACCATTTCATTTACTAGGTGCTCTACACCTAAGTAGAAAACATCTATTGAATGCTGAGCTATTCTTTCAATGACAATGACAACAAAGAGATACTGGTTAAAGTGCATAAATATGAGCCGAACGTTGATCAAATGCTACCATTCCAGTGCCATGATGGGTATAATGATAATGTAAATGTAACAATACAATACAATAGTAATATAAATAAAACAAGTAAAAATACCAGTACTGAATTTTTTTCTGCTATGCCATAATTCCATGATTTATTTAGACCAGGGGTGTCAAACTCAATTTCATTGAGGGCCGCATCAGCATTGCGGTTGCCCTCAGGGGGCCGGGTGGGTATGGCCAGGGTGGGCGTGGCCTACTGGGTGGGCGTGCCTAGAGTGCATATGGCCTACTGGGTGGGCGTGGCCAGCTCTACATCGTTCGCATCAAGGGTGCCTATGGGGGCCTGGGCAGGAGTGGGACAGATCTGAGGGTCTCTGGCAGAAGGAGGGTCTCTGGGCCAGGGCCAAGGCAGTGGGGGCCGTTCCTCACTGTTTCCAGGATGGCTTTGCGGGCCACATGAAACCACTTCGTGGGCCGGATCTGGCCCCCGGGCCTTGTGTTTGACACGTCTGATTTAGACTTTTTTCCTGTTTTAAATCATTTTATTGGTCTGGCTCCTTAACATTTTTGATAACTTTTACTAAAATGCAACTGATAAGTTCTTAAAGACAGTAACAGTTACATGTTGATCAGGCAGAATAAGAATCTAATCCCAATGCAGTAAGAATAAGTTTAGTACTATATAACAATTGCAATCTGAAGCAGAGACTATATTTAAAGAACTAGCTTGGCCTAATGGTTAAGGCAACAGGATAGAAATCAGGAGTCTGTGATTTCTACTCACGCTTTAAACATGAAAGCTATCTAGATGATTTATTCTCTCTTGGCCCAACTCACCTGGAGGGCTGGTTGTTGTGGAGAAAACAGGAGGAGGAAGGAGTATCAGGTATGTTCACCAGTTTGAGTTATTTATAAAATAAAAAAGGTGAGCTAATAAATAAATAGAAATATTACCACGTTCAATAGATATTCAGAATATATGAAGCCACTATCATAATGAGCACATGTTCCTTATTTGCCCTTCTCTAATTCTTCTGCACCTTATTAACATTGTTAATATTAATGAAAAATTGACACTACCTCAGAGTTCATCAACTGAGATATAAAAGGGCATTCTGGCTTACTGCAAATCAAGAGCCATGAGACAAAGCCATGGAAAGAGAGGAGGAGCACATAATGCACTCATGGTATACAGCTCTCCAAGTTTCTGTCTTTGAAGGATTAACAGCATATACATGCCTGTTCAAGCTTTGCTGAAAAACAAAATATAACTCCTGACAGTTAGAACAATTAACCAGTGGAACAACCTGCCTCCAGAAGTGGTGAATGCTCCAACACTGGAAGTTTTTAAGAGGAGACTGGACAGCCATTTGCCTGAAATGGTATAGGGTTTCCTGCCTGAGCAGGGGGTTGGACTAGATGACCTCCAAGGTCCCTTCCTCCTCCTCCTCCTCCTCCTTTTTATATTATTATTATAATTATTATTATTCTTTGCTTATTCATTATTTATGCCAGTTATTATTTCCCTCTAGGAATGACATGCTAAAAGCTTTAACTTCTAATTTAAAACTCTTTGTTCAGTTACTTAATTGCTAATTAGCAGATTTACAATGAATGAAGTTAGTACTTCACTACTGATTTGCAATTAGCATGTTTTATCTCAGAACTGCTCAAGGGTATTTAATTATTTTTATGAATTAAGATCCTTCTTTAGCAGAGTTCTCAGTACTGGAGGAAGCAAATCAACTCCACTGAGTCTAGAGTAGAGTACTTATTTATTTTTATTTTATTTTAATCCCATTTATATCCCGCCCTTCTCCAAAGACTCAGGGCGGCTTACAATCTAAGCACAAATCAATGTGCTTAGCAATAGCCTTCATTCTATGTATATGTCTGCTTATTAGGGCTTTCCCCCCCCCCAAGCGGCATTATTACAAAGTCAGCTTATTGCCCCCAACAATCTGGGTCCTCATTTTACCTACCTTGGAAGGATGGAAGGCTGAGTCAACCTTGAGCCTGGTGGGATGCGAACCTGCACTAATTGCAGGCAGTTGGTGTTGGAATTCCTTTTATTGCATTGAACATATTAATTAAATTAATCTATCATTTTCTGCTTTAACCAAAACATTTTGTTTGGATTCTCAGAAATTTATCTAGATACTTTGAGATTCTTCATAATTATATAATTTAAATCACTGAGTTGTTTTATTAAATTGTTTTAATACATTTATTTTGTCTTATTAATTTTATTAATCATTAAATTATTTAAAGAATTAAAGAATTCTTAAATATATTCAATGATTTTGGTTTTATTAGCACAATTTAATCAAGGCTTAACAAGCAAGAACTTGTCTGGGTTACTATAGGAAAAGAAACTACCTGGCAGTAATCACTTTTATACAGATCCATTTACAGTTAAAAAGATTTTGGAGAAGAGTTTAAAAAGAACTATGGTACTCCAGGATAGTATTGTGGATGGATTAATTGTGCAATTCAATGTACCAACTTCCTGACTTTAGTTGCTACTTCAAGATCCAGTGCACTAAAAGTTTTGTGCTTCCATGTAAGCAATCGGTCCCTTAAAACAGTGGTCCCCAATCTTTGTGGTTTGGCAGCCTGGTTGTTGGGGGGGGGAAGAGGGGAACTGGGCTGCGGAAGCATTGGGCTGGTGTGCAGCCACAGCTCTTGCATGAGTGGTGGGCCAGCATGCATGCGCATGAGTGCCCACTAGCCCACCACTTGTGCAAGTTGAGCTAAGTGCACATGTATGCACATTCCGGCCAGCCACTCATGCGGTCTAATTCCAAAAAGGCCAAGGTCTGGTAGTAGGCTGCAGCTCAGGGGTTGAAGACCCCTCCCTTAAAATGTTTCTCAGCTTGACCAATTTTAAAATATGTTGAGGCTGGCTGGACAATTCTGTCACTTGGTCCACATGGTTTAAATTTGCTGAAGTTAAGAAACACTGCATTAGAATGCCCAAAGGTGTGATACAGGAGCCCTATGTAATATACTGAAGGTGCAAAAAAAGCAACTGCACTAGAAAAATTATTTAGGTTCCACAAATCCAGACAACCTTTAGATGACAGCAAACATCATGATGAGGTGCGAGTCATGTAACAATAAGACCATTTGAAAAATACCTTTTAACTTTCTATATATAGACCCAGAACTTTTAAAATATATTTCTCTAATATGTGTTAGTTCTCTTTCAATAAGCTGTCTCTTTGAAAACACCAGTGGCATTCATTTCCAGATGTTCAACAGGAACTATGCTATTTAAAATGTGTGCCTGAGTTTTTATGCACAAAAATCTAAGTGGCTCAAGTGAAATGATTGAAAGAAATTACCTTTGTTCTGACTAATGCCTGTTTACAACTACTTATTCCCCCTCACTGAAGTATTAAACATGCCTGATCCTTCTTAGCCTTTCAGCTCAGATGTTGCCATCTCTTCAGAAGAAACCCACAGTAAAAGCTTTTGATTAACTCCATTGGTGTCTTCAGCAAAATGAATGTTGCAGTGGTATTAATATGCCAGCCCTTCCATTGTGTTTCTGCATCTTGACATCCAACAAAATTTTACTCAGCATGGCTAGTAATGGAACAAATCATTGTTTGTCAGTTGTCTCAGAAATAAAAATGCAATAATAATCTGTCTGCTTTCTTCATCATGATGTGACCATAGCATGACATAATTAAAATCAATATGCCATCAAATCAAATTTAAGTAGTGGCTACTAAAAGACAAGTGGAAAATCTTAATTTCTGCAGCTTTTCTTTACAATAATTCTACTCCTCTTACAAAACAACTAATAAATGCCAGTGATATCAATGTCTTATTAATCTGTCACAGAGATTCATGACATAATGGCAAGATTTAAGCTTCATGTTAAACAATCATTTAACCATACCATAATTGGCTGGATTTACACATTTAATCATAAACTATGGCATGGACACAATAGCAGCATTTATACAGGGTACAGAGCCAAACCCAGACAAGCCACATTATGGCTCTGAAAATCAAAACAGAGCTAAATTCAAGAGGCAAGACTCCACTGTCTGTTGAATAAGCCATAGAGGTCTAACACATATATAGCCAAGTCATAATTGATGGGTTCATAAATAGACAAAGTACTAATTTTGAATTTGAAGTTAAAATATAATTAATTAGGTACGGCTAATAGGAATATTCCCTATTTGTCATACTGAACATTACAATCTGGCAACAACTTTTACAACTGGAGGTGATGGGTAAAATAAGGCTATCAGATAGCCTTCCAGGAACATCTAAAAGCAAAATGAAGTAATTTTTCAACAAAATGCTAAGCTTGTAAGCCGCCCTGAGTCTTCGGAGAAGGGCGGGATATAAATGGAATTAAAATAAAAAAACCAAAAACATAAATAAAAAATGGAATTCCTATGGCTAAAACTACTTGCCATACCAGTCCTAAGGAGGAAATGTACAGAAGGTTTGAAGGAGGGGCGTGGTGAGCTATAATGTAACAGGCAAATGAGCGTCCAAAAGGATTTATTTATATAAGCACAAACTCTGCAAGCGTATTGGCAGTTGAAGAGCATTTCAGTCCTTGTGCATTCCCTCTGGGGATGCAAAGTTTTGCACCTGAATAAACAATTTTCTGTGTGACAAACTGCATGCTGCTATCAGTGTACATTTGAGTTCAGGGTCCATTGTGGTGGTGGCAACAAGATACAACCAAACCTTATGATCCTCCTGCTGCTTTCTCAACTCAAATATGCATTTTCCTGAGTCTGTGAGAGAGCAATTTGAGCCCTGAAAAAGATGCAGTGATGTGCTCTTGCACTGTTGACAGCTGCAGAACTGAATCCTTCACACCTCAAGAAGAGGCAGAATATGAGCTTCTTCCACAACACAAAATGCCAGCCAACACATGCTACAAGCAGTATCCAGATCATCCTTGCTGGTTGGTCTGAAACGTTAATGATTACTTCTTTGGTTCTTTGCAGTTAAAATAAATTAATCCAACCTTTGCCTTAGTTTGTCTCCTACTTGACTGAAGGAATGAGCTATGAAACAGGATTATTTTTACCACCTGCAGAAGCTAAAAAAAGACTGCTGTTCTGGGTCTTCTTTCGCCACAAAAGATGCTAACTTCCACATGCAAAATCTAACAGGATGCATTAAGCTCTTTTAATAGCCTGTGTGAAATCTTTGGTTTTGTTTCCTCACTAAATATTTTGTAACTCTGTGGGAAAGGGAGAGGATCTTCCAACAGCAGCGATATTTTAATCTTCCTGGTTAAATAAAGTAAGTTGTTAGAGTTATAAAAATAAAATACCAATTTGAGGAAGGCAAGGGCTGGAAACAAATAAAACTGAGCAAAATGTAATAGGTTTCATCTTTGAACATACTTTAGGTCAAACATGTTAAAATCAAGGCCCACAGGCCAGATTCGGCCTGTGATGGGTTTAGATCTGGCCTGCAGGGTCACCCTGGAGACTGTGAGGGGCAGGCCCCCACTGCCTCAGCCTTGCCCCACCCCAGCTGGACACTCCTCTTGGGCATGCACACAGGAGGTAGCGAGCACACGGGGGGGGGCTGCCCAGCAGCAGCTGCAGCTCCTTGGCCTCTCAGCCGCTCCTTGGAGAGCTGCAATGGCCTGCTGGATGTGAGCCTGGGATGTGCAATAAGCTGCACTTGGCCCTGCCCCCCTTGCACCGCACTCACAGACCTCGGGGCCCCGCTGCCAGGCCATCCTGCCCCAACACCGCAAGGCTCCTCTGGTGGACGAGGCTTTGGTGCTCACCTTGATCTTGCCTTCCTCCACTAAAGACCTCAGCTGCACCAAGTGAGCGACGTAGAGCTGGCCACATTGAGCTGAGCATGCCCACCCAGCCATGCCCACTTGGCCCTTTGAGGGCAACCATAATGCTGATACAGGCCTCAATGAAATTGAGTTTGACACCCCTGCTCTAGGCTCTCACTAAACATCAGATGTAATATCTATTATGACTTTCACTTAAATACTTCTTTAAAAAAATATGCTGTTCTTAATTCTTGTAATGCAGGACAAGAACAAGGACTCTATAATTTTATTGGCTTTAGTTCCTTCCTTGAAGCTCAAAATCTCCTAAAGTAAAAAGAAGTGAAGAAGTCTGTTTTTCCTGAAAAATCGTACAGGTCCTTGGAATTTATCCGATGCTGTCACTTCTTGCTGTATTCTCCCATCAGACATCCTACAAGTGGTATTCTAGTCTAATTTCTTTTTCCCACTGAGAATATGAAGACACTTAAAGCGGGGGGGGGGGGGAGAGATGGTGAGTAAAATGCTCAAGGGAAGTATTTCCATTGCTTGAATTCCTTAAGCCTTACCTTTTAAAAGTGAGATTGTAAATCTTTTGCTTCCTAAGGTTCCAGGAAGTAAGTAATGTTGAAGGAACTAAAACAGTGATGGCGAACCTTTTAGAGCAGGGGTGTCAAACTCAATTTCATTGAGGGCCGCATCAGCATTGTGGTTGCCCTCAGGGGGCCGGGTGGGTGTGGCCAGGGTGGGCGTGGCCTACTGCGTGGGCATGGCTAGAGTGCATATGGCCTACTGGGTGGGCGTGGCCAGCTCTACATTGTTCGTATCAAGGGTGCCTATGGGGGCCTGGGTAGGAGTGGGACAGATCTGAGAGTTTCTGGCAGAAGGAGGGTCTCTGGGCCAGGGCCAAGGCTGTGGGGGCCGTTCCCTCACTGTTTCCAGGATGGCTTCGCGGGCCACATGAAACCACTTCGCGGGCCAGATCTGGCCCCCGGGCCTTGTGTTTGACATGTCTGTTTTAGAGACTGAGTGCCCAAACTGCGACCCAAAACCCACTTATGTAGCATCGGGTGCTGAGTGGGTGTGGCCCACTGGGTGGGTGTGGCCAATTGGTGGGCATGGCCCATTGGGTGGGCATGGCTGCGGGACTGGGTGGGACTAAAAAGTTCAATCAATCAATTCTAATTTTGTGAGATTTTTTTTTTCCTGTGAGAAGTTGAAATTGATTGATTGAACTTTTTTTTTTTTGCACACAGTGGCGGAGGCCTAAAGCGAAAAGGTTTTATAAAACCCAGCTGAAGGCCAAGGACTGGGGCAACAGTGCGTATGCCCACAGAGAGGGCTCTGCGTGCCACCTGTGGCACGCGTGCCATAGGTTCGCCACCACAAAACTAAAATGTTAATAGAATCGGGGAGGCTGGGAACAAGATAATCATGAAATCAGTTTTCAGCAATTTGTCCAAGGGTGGCTTTTGACAGAGGATTCCATGGTACTGTAAAACCAATGACTAGTTTTTAGTATATCTCACTTGTTTCCCTGCCAGTTATTTGGCAGAAAACTGTACTAATGCCAGGTGCAAAAGACCAAGTTCACACATGATTTATTGCTATAGTCTTTGCACAAAAATCTTCTTAACTTACGGTCAGCCACAACTTAGAATTAGAATAAGGGTCAAGAGCACTCAAGGAGGGTTGGACTTAGTCGTCTTATAGCTATTGTACGTGGGGATTCTAGGCTGAATCCTCTTTTAATTCTGCCCCAGGTTCTGCCACTCCTTCTCCCACATCAATTAATATAAAGCAGTTTGCCACTCAATTTCAGCAAAATGATTTGGGTTGTTTATGCCATCTCATCTTCCACAAAACTTGCAAATCTCATGCTGTTTAAATATTGATACATCAGAGCATGGAAAGATAGGCACATTCTAATTCAATCAAACAAACAGATCTCAGCTGACAAAAATATGCATTCCTTTTAACCTAGAATTAATTCCTGATTTTAAAATAGTTACCAAGTTTTCTTATCAATTTTTGTTTTTTTTGCATAGCAGAATCGGGATTTAAAACAGAACTGATTATTGACATTAAAATCATTAAAATCAGGGAGCATTTTATATGTTTTTTTCTCCCCTTTCTCTACCTTTCACTGTCCTTTCAATCCAAATAGTTTCAGGCAGTTCAAATTTCAAAGCAGTTGAAAAAATTGTTCATTGGATAGTTTGAACAGAACTGGCATAGCAAGAATCTACTTCCTTAACCTGACTGGTCTTAAATTGACTTACATGCTGCTGGGTAAATCTGTATGCAAGTCCACCAAAGATCCAGTATTTTTACAATATTACAGGCCATTAGTAGCTTCTTTCATGTTTCATGCATAATGATCCTGTCAATTATATACATAAATTCTAACTGAACTTTACCCAGCAATGCTTAACAAGGTACATTCACAATTTGCTTGCTTAATTTCATTAATACACTCATAAAATAACAATGCAAATAAAAAATACATCTTTCCTTCAACGGTGGAAAATAATGTTGACAGTTCTTAGTCATCAGTATTTAAGTAAACATTAATAGTTTTAAAATTACTTGTTTGTTTAGGGCAGGAAAGATGTAAATATACACCTGTATTTATTTGCAAGAATCCTCAAATGACACCAAAAATGGAAAAAAAGATTGCATGGGAAATGTCATAACCTTGCAAAGACAACAAGATAATAATTTTAGTTACTCACACAAGGCTCGAATGCACATCTTTTCAATATGAGGCCTTTTGTCCATGCCTTTATACTCCTATGGCAAATCCATCCATCCTTTTTATCATCCCTTTCACCATTTCCTCATCTAGATAACAATCGAAAGTTTGCAAAGATGGATAAAATCTCAATCTTGTATTAGCATCAGATATACAAACAAAGGCCATACCCAACAGCCAACTGAACTGCAAAAATCTGAAAAGAGGATAGGAACAGGATTTCTATAGAGAGATCCTGACCCTGTTTTTGTTCCTTTGACTTGAGGGATTATTTGAAGCTCTCTGGAATGCAGAAGGAGTCTGTTCCTTCTCCTTTTCTCAGGAGAAGAACAGCTTACTTGGCTTATTACCCTCCCTCCTTTCGGGTCAAGGGGGAAAGTAAGCATCTCCTCTTGTGCAGCCAATTGGCTGCCTTCAGTCCTCAGAGACTTGGCTTCATAAGCTTCCATAGCTGCAGCTGAAATACAGGGAATTTTGGCAAGATGTATTTTCTTCTTCAAATGTAAATCTCAAGCCATCAAACATGGTGTGACCATAAAACTAGAAAGGGAAATGAACTGTCAGAGAAGTTTTGAGGGAAAATCCATCTGAAAAGAATGAATGATAAAGACTGGACCTACTTTCACCAGCATACCAAATGCTCTTTACTTAAAGCAGTCCCAATCAATATACTGTAATGACCAAAGAACCCACAGAGACTGGCTATCTGTATCTAAAAACAGATGGACTATGTCTGCTACCACAGATCCTCAATATGCTGATGACACACAGGTATATGTCTCAACCCATGGTGATTTAAGTGATGTCACGACCTCCCTCTTGCAGTGCCTGGATGCTGTTAGGCTATTAAGGGCTGGATGAGGAGCAATAGGCTGAAACTGAACCCTGGCAAGATGGAATGACTCTGATCTTGGGGCTCTTTGTCCTTGGACAATTTCCATCTCTGATCTTGGGTGGAGTGACACTGTTCTAGACAGACCTTGGTGTGGAATCTGGATATTCTCCTGGACTCATGACTCCTGCAGGTGCCAGTTGTGGCCAGGACAGCCTTTGTGCAATTGTGGGTTGTGCATCAGTTATGCCTTTTCCTGGACTCATGCTCACAATTACCCACACCCTAGTGACCTCTCATCTTGACTACTGCAATGCACTTTACAAGGAGCTGCCCTTCAAAAGGATCCAGAAATTGGTTCAAAATGCAGTGCCCACATGGTTTCGTGCAAACTTAGATTTGTACATATGCCCTCTCTCCTGAGGGAGCTGAATTGGCTGCCAATTTGCTTTTGGGTCCAATTCAAGATATTTGTTGTCACCTTCAAAGCCCTATAATCTCCTTGAGAGCAGATTATCTGAAGGACCACCTGTCATATCTACCGGACCCACCAGAGCAGGGAGGGTCACTTGTCTTAAGGAGGTGCATCTAGTGGGATCAAGAAGGGCTTCTCCATGATGGCTCCCTCTCTGTTGAACATTATTCTTGCAGACTTATGATTGTCCCCCCCCCCCGCTATTTTGACACTCTAGTCTATCCCATTGGGTCTGGGGACCCCAGAGTGATATGAAGCCCATCAAGTGGCTTGTCTGATTGTTGTTGCCATAGAAGTGGGGTTTATTATTTAGTGGGGTTTTATTTTTGTAAGCCGCCAGGAATCAGAGAGAGTGAGCTGGGCAATCATATAAATTGGATTATAAATAATGATTGATTTTTTTAAAAAAAATGCTGAATACAAATAAACTTAACTTTTGTCTACAATATTGCAATTATTTTACATAATAATATCTGGAGTAGACCTGAGAAAGGCATATATACTGCTAGTTTTGGTATTATGCTTTTACGAAAGTAGTCCCCCATTTTATGCATGTACAGTAGATCCCATCCTCCATTTCCTAATTTAGATTCATTCCATATTATATGTCTGGAGCTGTTATTATGACAGGTCTGTTTGATAGAGATCAACTGTAAATGCCAAGTATTTTGTTCAAACACAATATTTATTAAATAGCTCTTAAAGAGTATGCTTCAATGGAATTGTGTATTAAGTGTATTAAATTCTATGCATTTATTATCTCCTAATTGGATGGAGCTTCCTTGTTTGCCTTTACTACTCCATATTTTGAATTTGTTTTGTGATATCTACTTCTCTCTATTCCCCCTGTACAGGTAGTCTTTGACTCACAACAATTAATTTAGTGACCATCCAAAGTTACAATGGTACTGTAAAAAGTGACTTATGACAATTTGTCACACTTACAACCATAACATCATCTCCCTGGTCATGTGATCAAAATTTGGCCACTTGGCAACTGATATGTATTTATGACTGTTGAAATGTCTTGGGATCACCCTTTGCAACCTTATCACAAGCAAAGTCAATGGAGAACCCAGATTCACTTAACAACTGTGTTACTAAGCTGCAGTGATTCACTTAACAACTGTAGCGAGAAAGATTGTAAAATGGGTCAAAACTCATTTAATAATTGTCTCACTTACCCTTGGGGCTCATTTATGGTCGAGGACTACCTGTATATATATTTCTCCCTGAATATCAGAGTCTTTTCTGGTTACAAGTACTCCTTGACTTACAACAGTTCACTTAGTGACCATTCAACGTTACGGTGGTACTGAAACATGTGACTTATGATCATTTTTCATCGTTACGACCTTTGCAGCATTCTCATGATCATGTGATCAAAGTTCCAATGCTTGGAAACTGATTCATATTTATGACCTTTGCTGTGACCCAGAGTCTTGTGATCACCTTTTGTGACCTTCTGATAAGAAAAGTCAATGGTGAAGTTGGTTGTTAACTTACCAACTGCAGTGATTCACTTAACAATTGTGGCAAGAAAGGTCGTAAAATGGGGTAAAACTCACTTAACAAATGTCTCACTTTACAACATAAATTTTGGGTTCAATTGTGATCTTAAGTTGAGGACCACCTATATTTTCCCTTTTTGCATTCAGTTTCCATGATATGCAGTAGCCTGTTTAGGTTGAATTTCTTTGTTGAGTTACAAGATTCCAGGGGAGGTATTAAACTAAGACAGAAGGCTAATGAAAAAGAAAATCAAGTCAACAAAAATATGTTGACTTGGTTTCATTTTTCATTTTTCATTAGCCTTCTTTCTTAGTTTAATACCTCCTTTGGATGTTTTTATTTTTGTTTCCCAGTTATTATTTCTACCACCTCTCCTTCAAAATCAGGAATATAGCCTACTGTAACTGTGGATATTCCAGTTCTGGTTCTGTAATTTTTTGGTTTATGTTCTTTTCCATTTTTTGTTTTAAGAGTCAATTCCATCAATGTTTGCAGTAAGTATTTACATTCTGCTAAAAAGGATTTCATCATGGAGATGGTCTGTGCCCAAGTGTAGGCTAGGTTATTTAGCTTCTGTTGTTTGCTAAATATGCATGTTAAGATTAGTAAACCTAACTGTAATGATTCATTAGAATTTTCAATAGTTAATGTTCCAGATGGAGGGTCATTTTTATTCTCAGTCTCCTTACATCACAGCATAGTCCAGTTCTTCTCTATGAAAGTGTCATTTGTTATCACTATGTAAGATTGTTGATCCATGAGGGCAAATTCTTCAGCTAGGTTTCCTCCACTTTCAACCAGCTCTGTTGTAAATATACAGTAGTGCCCTAATGAACAGTCATGGAATGGCTTAACACTATAGGGCCTCATTTGGGGCAATTGAGCCACTGCTTAAACAAAAAATGTGATGTCCTAATCCTAGCCGAGGATAGCCACTTCTTGTGAGGGCCATTTTGAGTATTTAAATAATAACAACAATTCTCCCCCTTGTTATCAATCATTCTTCTATCTTCCTGCAGTAAGTGCTCTCAGCTTTACTAGCAGGCTGCCATTAGGAGAGTTAAGTAAGTTTTGGGAGATAAGAAGCTTAGAGTTCTATCTTTAGTTTACATTGTTTGTTATCAGAATATCACACTTCTACAATAACCTAGCTTTTGGCAGTCAAACCACAGCTGACACTGAAGGCTTCCATTTTTTTTACTTATCCAATGTTTATGGTATAAAAATTTAAAACATCAGATGGTGCTTACATATGTACAGCCTCCTATGTCACCATCTCATAAGATGTCCTTCCTGTAACACTGTTTGTGGACCTACAGTGCAAGAACGTAATTTCCTACAGTGCAGGAACATAATTTCAGATTAATGAAAGGATTTTTCTCCCAGTTTACACCCTAAAAAAATGATCACATGGAAAGAAACATGTTGCTCTATGCCCGTGGTGGTGAACCTATGGCACGGTGCCACAGGTGGCATGCAGAGCCCTCTCTGTGGGCACACACACCGTCGGCCCAGTCCTAGGCCTTAGCTGGGTTTTATAAAACCTTTTCACTTTAGGCCTCCGCCGCCGTGTGCAAAAAAAAAGGTTCAATCAAATTTCAACTTCTCGGGGGAAAAAAAATCTCACAAAGTTGGAATTGATTGATTGAACTTTTTAGTCCCACCCAGTCTGCCGTTACCACCACAGCTACACCCACCCAATGGGCCATGCCCACCCAGCACCCAATGATACATAAGTGGGTTTTGTTTGCTATCAATGCTCTATGCATTGTAAAGTTTTATCAGAGGTTCATTAATAAGGTTAAGTAAGATAGTAGTCTTATTACCATATATCAGAATGAATAATTATGGGAGGAGGAAGTGCAAGCACGTGTAGGAGAAGAGAAGATGGAGTTAACTGTTTGGAGTCATTGCATTGCCACAAAGACCCAAGACCACCCTCCCCCTGGATTCTGCTGATCCTTATCTAGTGCCAATTTAGCTTTGACCATTAGTTTGCTAGATTCTTTCATTAGAGGTAGCAATAATAAATGCTTCTGTGGTTTGAACTCAATAAATGCTCCTGGTTATTTGCACCTGACATAATACCTCTACTTATTAAATCTATCCTTCATATTGAAGGGGAAAAATAAGCAGGTACTGACAGAATTTTTTAAAAACTTTTCTCAATTACTGAATGCCCCTGAGGAAAAAGACAGTGATGATTTTAATGGCTTTCCTAGGCTTTTTTATTGTTATAAAATGGAACAGTCTACAATGGATTCTGGTTTGAGCAGAAGAAACACTCAAACCAAAACCTGAAAAACTGCCCAATCTACCAGGATGGTTTTAGAGAAGTATATCCCAAAAGTAAATACTGGAAGAGCAGCCTGTGTCTTTTTTCTTAATATATAGAGTAAAATATATTTAAAAAAGCACCAGATGGGATCTATTAAAGCTAAATCTTAACAAGACATTTATCTGAGCATTTCAGAAACCAAACATCACATTCTCTATAGACTTGTAAAAGTAAAGCTTAATGTAAACAACAAACAAAAAGACTGCAACTGAATAGCCTGAACTCTTTCAAATGTCAGCAGCTTATTTTTGAAAGAAAATCTTTCTCCAATTCCCAGCTGGACTTGGTGGCAGTTCAGAAAGGAAGTCTTGAGAAAGACAGAAATATCTTAACATCAGAACAGAATTTATTTTATTCACATATTTACAGGCCAGGGAGAAAAGGAAATCTCTGATGCAGCTGTAAAACTCACAAAGTATACATTAACATTATTTCAGGTTTCATCAGAGGGAAGGGACAAAAAGGATATACTTTGAAGAGATAAGCACAATCCATGGGCATGAAGCTATGTCGAAACTGGTACTGAATTTTAATAACTCCATAAACAGGACACGTTAAGCTACAATACAGTTTGATGTATTATATACAACATTTTCTCTGTTACAAGATAAAGACAGGGAACCAGAAAATGGAAGACTGTGAGTTCTAGTCCTATCTTAGGCACAAAGCCAGCTGGGTGACCCTAAGCCAGGCACTTCTGAAGGAAACCATTCTGAAAATCATACCAAGAACACCATAGGAACCTGCGTAGGCAATCACCAGGAATTGACACTAACTAAGACACAGAAAATAAAATATTCAGAATACTCATAACTGGACAGGATTCCAAAATTCCCATGCTGGATAGCTCAGTGTTTGATCATATATTACACAAGTTGTCACAACTTCATGAATAACATTGCTGGATATTATCTGGATAACCTAGTTCCACATTTTGCCTCCATTAAACAGTAGCCAGACGCTGTTTCCTATCAGCAACAGATAATCAGAATGGACCACTTCCAGACAGGGAACTTTCATTTAATTATTGTGTTAATAATTATTGCCAATTTTTATTATCATGGCCATGGGTAATTCTCATTGTCAAAATAAGAAATGTTCTGTTTATGAAACATCACTGCTTCTTTTTCATGAGGTGGCGTGAGAAAGGAAGAAAGAAACAAGGAAAAAAGCATGATTTATTTCATGTCAATTACATCGCATTTTTCTTTCCAAGAGCTGAAGGCAATGTGTGCTATACTACCCCTCACCAGAGAATGTTTGAGCATGCTAAGTGGTAGAAGCTACTCAGAGAAGTAGTTAAGTGAGAATCTAAACCTCAACCTTTATTTTCCTGGTCCTGGTATAACATCAAATCACCTTCAGGTTTAGCATGACTCCTTGTGATTTACATGGAGAAATCCATATAATTTTTTTAAGGCAATACAGAGATGACTGACCAGACTGACTGTCTTCTTCAAGAATTCTTGTTCAGACTGTCAAGCCCACAGTCCTGGATTTCTTCCTTCCAAATACTAACCAGGTTTAGCTTTCTGGATTACCCAAGATTGGCTAGGTGCTACTATCTAGTTGGACTATGTCTCCTTTGAATTGGTTTCTTGGACACTTCATGTCCATGTAATTTCATTGTCAGCAACATGAAAGTGGGTTACCACTGCCTTCTTCCAGGGTATTTTCCATCTTCCTTAATAAGGGACAACCCCATTTACATTCCAAGCCTAAATGATACATTAAATAGTACACCTGACCCAGTCTCAATTTACCAAATTATGGTTTCATATATTCTTTCTGCATTCTCAACCAGAATCTCATTCCCTTCTCATTTATTTTCTTTTTAAATGACTCCAATAATAGATTCACTCAGTGAAAAAATAAACTGATGAACTACTCTTGATCCGTCTGCCTTTCCCCTTCCCTTAAAGCAGGCATGTCAAACTCACGATGTCATGTGACGTGCTACGTATCGGGACTTTTTCCCCATTGCCGGCAATGTGGTGGATGCGGTTTCGGCATGATACATCTGGCCCACAGGCCGGCAGTTTGACCTGCTTGCCTTAAAGGGTTCCATTCTGTCTGCTCTGGCAAAGGAGTGAGTACTGAGTTGCTTTTATCTGGGATTAATCTAAATAAAACTTCTTATAGTTTCTCATTATTCTCAGCATCAACAAAAGAACATACACATACACAATGGCATCACCATGGTTATTTTACATTTATGTTACACCATCAATCCCCGGTCAAATTCAACCCAGAATTCCTCTTTATATAACTAGCTGGTTGGGAGAATAGTTCAGCACCCTAAAAATGAAAGCAACCACTTGTCTGCACTATTAATACTTTTTTTAGATACGTCCTTCCCCCACAATTCAGCATGTTTCTAAAAAGTGTTTTGTAGAGGAAACAAATAATCTTTGCCAATTTCCCAAACCTTGTTTTGGTCTTTGGCACAGAAAGGAATTTCCTGGAATGATCTGAAACAACTAGCATATCAAATAATTTGTACTTATTTTGTAACTTGTCATAACTTATAGTAAATAAGGAGTGGAGATTTTAAATCTTAGAAGTATTGAGTGATTGTTAAATGCCACTGGTTATACTGACAACCAAAAGCAGTACTGAAACCTGAAAAAACATACAGTGTCTACACTCTATATAAACACAGAGACCCTTCCCCCCCAGAAATATAACATTTATTCAGATACTCGCTGCTTAGTGACTGCCTTGTTTAGTGACCATTCAAAGTTATGATGATGCTAAAAAACAACTTAGCAACCAGTCCTCACATTTATGACCTTCACAGCAGGTATTTTCAACCCATAACAAGATGTCCTCAAAGAATTCACCTATTTGCCTGAAGAAAGTAGCAAGAAGTGAAGAAAAACTGAAGTAAAATCATTTTCATTTAGCAACTGCTTCACTTAACTACCAAGTTGCCAGTCCCAATTGCAGTCACTAAATGAAGATTATGGTGTTTTTTTCCCCTATTCAGAAACCTTAAAGGAAAATACTTGTATATAGCATTCTGACAGATGAAATGCCACTGGATTCCCACAGCATCCTAGAACAGGCTAAAATGGTTTAGTATGGAAACCCAGTTATTGACTTAGCATAATGTATAAACATATTATTCTATAATCTACCCCACAGATTGTTGGAGCACAGCATGTTTGTGTTCATAGTAACTATATTTTATTAATCTGGTGCATTATAGTACAAGCCTACCTATAGCTGCAGTTTATGGTCCTGACTAATTTTATGGTAGGTGTACTCTATTGAGATATTAGGTTGATAGACAACTCTGCCATCCAAAATAAAAATCTATTTTACAGGGAAATCAACACAGGATTGTTAGTCCAGTAAACCATGTACAACAGAGCTATTTGAGGCTTAGACCAGATCCAAAGGTTTTCAAACAATATAACACAATATAGGGTTATAAAGCATGTTTATATACAGCACACTAAAAAAAAACTTACAAAAGGTGAAACCAAGATTATACAGAGAAGACTAAAATAAATATCCAGGATTATATAAATGCTGATGATTTGCCAGAATGTGACCCAATATTACTATTTAGCCCTGAGCAAGCTTAGTATTCAAGTGTTATATCAACACTGCAGCCATTTCCAAAAACTATGTGGAATTTAAAAAGACTGAACAGGGGAAAATTCTCTATCCAGATGGAGGATCCAGCATAGCATAGATTAAAAAAATAATCAAGAAGGAAAAAGTAATTCTAATAATAATTATTCAAATAATAGGAATAGTATCTATAATTCATGTAAACCAATTCCATTTTACAAACTTCATGAGAAATATGTGGATCAAGAAAAAAGAAAACCAAACAACAGAATTAATGGAAGAAATACATGTAAATGAGTAAGATAGAAGCTTACTCATGATGAAGGGGACAGATTAGAAATTTTTTAAAAAGCAGCTATTATTTTGTCAGATAATTTTATGCATGTTATTCTATTTGGCATTAAGAAGCTAATTGGCACAGATTTCAACCTAACATTTGCTATTTGTACTATAATACTGATGTTGTTTGTGAATAATGCTAACAATAAAAATCTACTTGTCTGTTAGTTTACTCAGCTACCGTTTTTATCATCCGTACCATACATACAAAATTATCCACAATCTCTTGTGCAAGATACGGTATATCCTAAGATATGGATATCGTTTTACATCTTAATACAAATGGGAACAATAATTTGTCTGTATAGTAGCTAGAACCATGATAAAAAAAATCAGAGGAGATAACAACAGAAAATTATTGGCACCTTTTTACACATCAGTTCTGAAATGCATATCCCTGACCATAAAAATTATTTAAAACAATGCTGCCATATCTAGTGAAGCTAAACGATCAAATCTCTCAATACTACATGTTTTTTTACTTTTAAAAGATATGGCATATATTCTCTGCATTTTAAGTAAAACAATTAACTTTTAGTGAAAAATCAATCTTTAAAGAAAATCTATTATGTGGTTCTAAGAAGAATTGATATTAACATAGTCCTTGTAATAAACAGGAAATATTATCATTGATTTTATTCTTAATTTCATAGGCTAAACTTGTTCTCAGGTCTGCTTTCATAATTATTTAATGTTTGATCTGTTGGGAGAGTATGAATAGTATTCTTTCAGGCATGGTGAAGAAAAGCCAAAGATAAACAAAAGTGGAACCTGGCTTACTGTTCACTTCTAAAGTTAGAGTGAGAATCAATTTACACCACAATGAAACAGGTATAGAAAGTTTAAAAGATTGCTTCATGGGTTTTTCACAAACTTTTGCTTGATAGTTTTGCCAGATTTAGAGTTTCAAGCTTAACAGGGCAGGTAAAGGATAAGAAGTGAGTAAAACTGCATGAAAAAAACAGCTACTGAGCCATAGGTAAGTAGCGACCATAATATCTGACAGAAACAAAGATGATATCAAAATAACGTAACACCCCTGGTGTCTCATGCTCAACCATGTACTTAAGCTTTCTAAGTTTATTTCAATCAATTTAGAAAATATCCTTCTTTCAACGGCACTGTCAGGTTGGCATACAATATCAGAGTTGGTACACTGGAAGTGATAAAGCAAAGATGATTTTAAAAATCCAGATGGAGAGTTACTAAAAATGAAACCAGTAAAAACATGTTTGAACACTTGGTGATGGAGAACCTTAATGTGATAATAAAAGGACAGATTTGTTATAGATGTGCATCCCAAAGAAGGCACTTTGTCCCTGAAGCACTTATTTATAGGAAATGACGATTGAGGAGTTTTTTTTCCCCTTTTAAAATTAACTCAAAATCTTTCGCCACTGTTATAAAAGCTTAACTTGATTCTATTTTCACTCTTACTATAGGAGTTTTAAAAGGGATTTATCATCATAAATCATGACATACTTATCTGATCTAGGGGTTTCCTACATAGTAGAATGGCATCTCATCTGATATCGATGTCAGCAGCCAGACGTAAATCAATCCTATCTGTGGCTTGTCCCACCAATCTCCCTAGTCTCACTTAAAAGAAGCACAAAAAATAGTCCTCAAGAGATACTCTCAAGAAGGGATGCAGCACTATAGGAGAGACACACTGTGGTGGAAGAGCATCTAGAAATTCCCTTCCCAAACCACATTTCTTGTCTGATTAAAAATACTGATCTAGTTCTGAGAATTAGTTCTCAGTCAGTTCATGTTGGAACCTAAAGGCTCTTTCCATTATATATTATTGTTCAGGATGACAAAATGCAGGAGATTCTTTATGAATAAAAAAAAACCCCTTCTTCTCTTATAGGTCAGGGAGAATGTATTTATGAGGAACCAATCAAGGTACAAGCAATACAGCCTTTCTACTAATGACAACTGTTGACTTTTGCTTGACTAATGTAGGAACATAATGAAGTTAGTGTCCTTATGAATGCTGGATGACAATGGATCAAGTAATTCATCAATATATCAGCAACTGTTTTTTTTACAGATGCTTGTTTGAGCATAAAACTTAATTAATTGAGACTGAGATTAAAGTGTAACATCTAATGACATAATGGACCATAAAACTAACATCTTAAAAATGCTAATAAGTTTTGTAGTATGATAACATTATTACCAAAGCTGAGCTTGTTTAAAACAGATATATCTGTTAGTTCTTTCTTGATTAATTCTGCATGGCTCAGCAATTATCATAGCAATGCTTTCTCTTTAACTGAGAATGTAAAAGAAAACGTCTTAGCAATTCAGAAATCACACTCATATAGATAATATGCATCTTGATCAAAGTTGGCCCTAACTTCCCAAACACAAAGTTTTACATTTATTTTTAAGGCTAAATTATCTCACAAATCTACTGTAGGTTTTTCAAGAAGAGAATTATTATATACAGCCTTGAGCTGCCAAGGCAAGATTGATTTAAATGTACAAATAACCTTTAAAAACCAATGATTTCAGGCAATTAAAGCAGGTGCATTCTGTTACAAAGAAAATTTCAAAATAAAGAAAATCAAACAAGTGATAGTGCACTAATTATGTACTAGTATTAGAATGCAATTTCTTTATTTAGATATAATACCTAAGATTTAAAATGTAACAAAGATCAAAATTACCTTTAGAGTATCTACAGAATAGTTAAAATGAAATAACTAAATTTGTTAGTATTAGTTTTTTCCCCTCTGTGAAGCTAATTATTCAGCTATTTCAGTTCTTAACTAGTTTACGGTAGTGTATATTGCAACTGACAGTTTCAGGTAGTATTAAAAGGTTGCGATTTAGATAATTAATAGCATCTGAAAAATATATTTTTTTCTAAATAGTTTGTGATGATACCAGGGACATATGAGATATTGGACCCCTATTGCAATTTTAACTATCTTTTAAATATTAAGATTTTTAATACTGCTCACGTATGTGAGCTATTATCACATTATACAAAGTCACAAAACTAGAGGCAGATCTGCCTGGGTGAACCTTTTGCTTCCCTCCCTACCCCCAGCCAAGAATGAACCATAGACTCAGAATATCACCTTACCGGAATTTCAAATGTTTCCTGTGTATCATCCAGCATTTGGACTTTGATAGAAATAAGTTTTCCTGTAGGCGTTGAAGGCAGTTTCTGTCCATGTTCCAAAGTACTGATGCCAGCATTCTCCTGTACTCCTAGCCGAGATCCTGTTGTCGCTTTTTGCTCCACTTCACCCATATCTGAAGAGACAAGCTTCTACTTCTAAGAAAGGGGCAAAGACAAAGAAAATATGGTACCATGTTAGTTCAATTACTTCAAGACTTCAAGTGGCTTGCGGCCACAATGAGACCAGAATTTCTTTGTTAAGCAAGGCAATTCTTAAGTGGGTCATGCCCAATTTTGCTATGGTTCTTAAGTGAATCATTTTAGTCACTAAGTGAGTTATACAGTCTTTAAGCAAATCTGGCTTTTCCCATTGCTTATGAGAAGCCGGCTGGAAAGGTTGCAAATGGTGATCACATGATTCCAGGATGCTGCAGCCATTTTAAATACATGCTGCATGCCAAGCAACCGAATTGTGATTTGTGTGGAGATTCTAGGTTGGTTGCAAGTGTGAGGACTGGTTGTAAGTCATATTTTACAGTGCCGTTGTGACTTTGAATGGTCACTAAATGAATACTTGTAAGTCAAGGATTACACAGGTTACATAGTAGATCTAAATCTACTAAATAAAAGAAATATTTCACAATAAAGCTAAGATTTTTTTGGCTGAGATGAAATTATTCATGTTTTCACTAATCAGTGTTCACAACAAAAATTGCTCAAAAATATGTAAAGTAAGCGTGATGATGATAAAGGTCACTGTTTGTAACGTGCTTGGAATCCTAGAAAAATCATGAAAATTAATGAAGGGGTAATCAGGATTTTTTGGCTTTAATATTGCCTAAAATAGTGGTTTCCTTTTTTAATTAATGCAAATTCAACTAATTTATACGGGAAAAGAAATTCCAGGTAAGAAACTGTTCCACTGATTTTACTGAAAGTTAATTGATTCTTGAACTATATTTTTTTAGAAAGGTTACATATTTTCGACTCTTTGTGGGTAACAGTTAAGATGATACTATGGAACACTGTTAGCTCTGTAACTGATGGATGTAAATGTTATTTGTCTGATATATCAGATCATTATTTCATCTTTTCTTTTGCTCCCTCTGATAGCCAAAATGAATCTTAGTGCAAAGTCTTCTGCTGTTACTCATAAGCCATCCTTTATGTCTTTTATGCACTCATGAATTATAATTCCCGAGAATATAACAAAATGAAAGATACAAAAGAAATAAAATGTTTTCCTAGCTGACACACTTATAAATATAATTTATCACAGGCACTCTATTTGAAAATCACACAATGTTGATTAATATACAAAAAACATTCATATTTCAGAATATTCGTTACTGTGAATGCTTTCAGGACTTGGAGCTGCAGGCTGACTACTAGTTGGATATTTGTTCTTTAGGGGTTGCTTTTTTTGCATAATTACTGTAGCTATACAAATTTGGGTGTTTTTAAAAAAGGAAAAGGTTCTTAGCTAACAGGACATACATTTTGAATGGATTTATACCTCTGTGTTTAATGAAGTTACCCAGGTCTATGGAATAAATACTTGTTTGCTTCACTGGAATTAAGTAAGTATCTGAAAAAATAGCATCTTCAACAAGTTTTAATAGAATATTATTTCCCCTCCATGTATTATCCTAGGTTAATTATCTGACAGCTACAAAATGAAGCACTTCCTCCTGCATTGAATCATGAGGACCCTCAATTATTGAGCTCTTCATTACGTTTACTTAATCTCTCTGGGTCAAACTATATCAATAATTGCATCCAATTTGCTGTAGAAAATGTTGATTATTCTCTTCTATTTATAGCAAGATCTGAACAGGTGGAATTATAGAACTGAGTTTGGTTGAGGTTCAAAAAGGTTGGGGTTGAATTTGGCTCAAAATTCCAGGGCTGTACCCTGAACTGAGAAGTTTAAAAGTAAATCCCAACAGAGAACAATGGCAAATCGTTTCCATATTGTTGCCAAGAAAACAATATTGACTACTTAAGGAGAAGTTGGTATCATTAAGTTTATTCCAAGGCCATTTCAATATGTGAGGAGTAAGAAATAAACAATATTTGAAAAGGTCTTGAAACAAGTATCTATAATCATTCAGAATGCACTTTTCTATTTTACTCTGGAATATCTCCAATGGTATACAGGGAAGAGTGATTTAAGTTTTCCCTTCTCAGCTTGAAAACTCTCCAAATTTGTCCATTGCCAATAGTTCCAGTAATAAGCTGCAAATGCAAGTGAGAGGGATGAGTAGAAGTCTTTTTAACAAGGTTTATTTGAGCAGAGATGTGTTACAAAAATTTCAGCAATTAAACTATTTCCTATTTAGAAATAATTCATGGACATTACAGTGGGAAAATTTGGATATTCATTCATTCCTGTGCTTGGGTCAAGAGGCAGTTTTATTACTTCACTTGTGTCCCCTTATCTAATGGTCTCCAGAATCTAGGAAAAAAAACTCTTACATAAGCAGGACATGTACAAAATACTGTAAGTTTCTACAAGTACAATGTCTTCTAGTCACCAAAAGACAATATGAACTGATCATATAAAATGATATTAAAGGCACAGCAGCTAAAGCCAGCCTTGTGTTGTTATATAAACAAAGGACAAAGTAATTTTCCTATAACTATTAGAGATTATTGCCAATCATAATTTGGCTTCAGTAGTCTTATTTATGAAGTCCTAAATTGAGATTATGAAGAAATACAAGAGAATATTAAGTAAGAAAAAAGCCTAACTGAAATGACCTATTTCCAAGGTTACAAAGAAAAATAAGTAGGAACAAATACTGTAAAGAATAGCAAAAGAAAGAAACTATACTTGTTATGATTAAAAAAAATCTACTGATTTAGGTAGCTGCACTGTCTAAAAAACATAATAAACAAAATGTTGGTGCAGTTTTGGGACTCGTGTAAAGGTAATGTATTCTCAGGTTCTGTTTATTGCTGGCCTAAGAAGAAAGTAACTTATACAAATGTCACCACCTGTCACTTCACTCAATCTCATTTTATTCACAACACATGGGAAACTGTCAGTATCTTAGACCAAGCTAAATGCAAAAATGCTAAGGTATTCCTGGAAGCTTGTCACTTATCAGTCACCAACAGACACACAGAGATAAAAAGCAGATACATTTACACACCATTCAAAAAGAGACCATAAATAAGATAGGCAGCAAACAAAACCACCAGAACACATCCTCTTCAGTAGCCAACCAAAATAAACAGAGATTAACATGGACAAACCATTAAACAGAAAATATCCTAATCAAGGAACTATAAAAAAAAATCGCCACCACACTGACAGGGCACACTACTGTATATAAACAAGGAGCAAACACCAAACTTGCTTGCACTGATGATATTACCTAATTGGCTATGTCTGCAAACAAACAACCAAGTTCAGAGCACACCAAGGACTTCACAGTTCAACCCATTGTAAGCTAAATGGAAGCAGGGTTTCTCAACCTCGATGGATTTATGATGTGTGGACTTCAACTCTTAGAAATCCCCAGCCCACATACATCTCAAGCTGTCACTATTGAGAAATGTTGATCTAGAGAAATGTATGTAAATTTTCCACGTTTCTATGTTTGGAAAATTGGTTGGAAACAGGCGGAAGAGGTCTTCATCGTGCAGTAGATTAACAGTGGCTAAAATGATGATGAAGTAAATTGTATTATTTTATTAATTAAATTTTTATGCTACCCATTTCTCCTATAAAGTGACATGTTTGAATACTGATTTAGACCAATGTATGTATTGTTTGGAGGTGTGGGAGTAATCATTCTACATTCCTGACTACAACTTTCCATAGAACAAAAACCACAGACATTAACCTCTGTCAATTGGAACATTCAATATGGGGAAGTGATTGCCTATTACAAAATATTAGGCTATGCTCTCTCTTAATTATAGCATTTCAACTATCTAAGCAATAAGCTATCTGATATCTTCCCTAAACTTTGACCTTCAAGTTCCACTAAACCTAAATGTCATAACTATAGCCAACCTTAAGGGAAATGCAAAATATCTAAATGTCACCAAGTTATTTCAGTGAAATTATTTAAAACTGGAAGCCAAAAAAGCTGTCTCATGCAGTATGTTTGTAAAAGAATAGTAAGGACACTGATAGGTCTTTTAAAGCAAACTTATTTTTATTCTGTCATAATGATTGCATTGATCAAGGCTATTTCTTCAGATGAATGGAGTAAATTTATCAAAATACATATTTTCATCTTCATATTAACAGTTTCATCTATCAGTAATCTTTCATGTATTATAATGATCAGATACATGGAACATTTCTCTGAAGTACAAACATGGTTAGAAATCTGAAGATGCAATGTATTTTCATATATGTTGGACCTGCAAAAAGGTTAAGGCTTTTTGGATAAAAATTTGGTGGAATATGCAGAAGATCTTCAAGCAAAGGATAAAGTTTTGTCCGCAATTGTTTCTATTGGGTATAATTACAGATGCTACTGTTGTGGACATTAAGTTGATGTTGAATTTAATCACAGCAGCAAGACTCTTAATAGGTCAATATTGGAAGAAGGAGGAACTGCCGACTATAGAAGAATGGACTCTAAAAGTTTCTGACCTGGCGGAAATGGCAAAGATTTCGGCTTACTTGAAAGATCATTTGCAAGAACGTTATATTATGGAGTGGAAAAAGTGGATTGATTATATCCAGAACAAATACGGGACTAAAAAGTTTCACTTAGTATTTGAATAAGTTTTCTTCTCTCTTTCTTCTTTCCTTTTATATGTAATATTAGTATTGCTTGTAGTCATTTCATATGAGCTAGAGTGCGATAGACTTAATAGTTTATTGTTGTTAGCATATGGATGTTTATGATTGTTCTTTGTTTTTATACCTTGTACTTAGCTCTGGGAAGTCGGGGGGGGGAATGGGGGGGAGGGATAGGGAGGGTTAGGTAGGGGTGGGTGGAGGGAGGGGGGATTGTTAAAGATAAAATGTATTGTAAAACTTTTCAATAAAAAAAACATGGTTAGAAATCGAGGATAAACAATAAGAGAAATCAGACCAGAAGGTATAAATTCTGGTAAGAGTTTATCCATATGGAGGAAATCAACTATTAGAGTAAATCCATGGCACACATTCAAGCAATGTGAAGAACTGACTATCCAACAGAACATAGATAAAAGAGATAAGAACCTAACATTTTTTAAAATGAGTTTGTGTTAACACTCATTATCTATGAACCAAATGTAACTCTTGCCATATTTCCCTTTTTAAGAATAGAAGACATTTTAAATAGCAACGTATTTTATGTCTATTCTTTTAAACATTGAAGAACCCTACCCCAATTTCCTAATCAATGCAGTATGGTACTGGACTTCATTATTGAAATTATGTAGCATTGATAGAAGATTGATTACATGAAGAACAATCCAGCAAAATAGTTAAACTATTTTCAAGCTTACTGGAGGTAGTGATAGCTAAAACTGCCTTTTATTGATTTAAAGGTAACTAATTTATTTTATTTACATAGCTTCTAGAAAAATAATTTTCAAATCTGTATTTACATACTAGTTCAAGTCTTGATGATTTCAAATGTAATGAACTATCATAGTATATTATTTTAATTCTCTTTGAAAAAAATACACTTTAAGACTTTAATTCTAAATTATGAATATTTTAATTGTTCTTTAGTATCACATTTTGTTACAAAGTAAGCCATTTAAAGAGCTTAAAAATGTTTAACCATAAACATTTAATATTTAATTATAATCCAGTGTCACTGACTTTTGTGGATCTCAGCTGCCCAGAGCCACTTGTTAGTGAGCTGGGCAGCATATAAATTTAATAAATAAAATAAAATAAACTCCTGGCTGAATGCTCTTAGGTTATACCATTAAGCACAAAATTTCACTTTCAGACTGTTGAGTAGTTAATACAACCCATGAGCTACAATAAGCACTTTGCAGTTATTTCAGAATACGAAAAGATGAAGTAGAGTCTTGGATACACTTGCAGCCAAACTTTTCAATTCCTTTTTAATAAGGTTAACTAAAGCACAGATATATGAAAACTGTGACACAGGCCCTATTAAAAATAAGATTCTTGTACCAGCTAGAAAACATCACATTCATTCAACATCACATTCATTCAACATCACATTCATTTAACTATTATGACCATAGTTAAGACCAGAATTCAGCTACTAAGCAAGCCAGTTGTCAAGTGAATTGCGCCTTATTTTACAACATTTTTGCCACACTTGTTAAGCGAATCACTCCAGCTATTAAGTGAAGCACATGGTCATTTAGCAAATCCAGCTTCTCCCATTGACTTTCTTTGTTGGAAGCCAAATGGAAAGGTCATAAATGGAGATCATATGACCCTGGGACACTGCAACCATTGAAAATACATGCTGGTTGCCAAGCACCCAATTGTGATCATGTGATTATGGAGATGCTACAATGGTTATATGCATGAGGAGTGATTATAAGTCACTTTTTTCATTACTGTGGTAACTTCGAACAATCACTAAATGAGTGGTATTTAGTTGAGAACTATCTGTAGTACTTTAAAGTAAATGTCATGGAAGATAAAGAAATCAAAATTTCTTAACAGTTCTCAATAAAAGAACTCATGGCATATCAAAATAAGCAGGCTCATTGCCTAGGTATAATTTAAACACCATTTTGTAAAGGCAAGAACATTTTAATTAAAAAAAATAACCTAATTTCAGTTTTTTGCAACTATAACACAAGGTAGAAGTTGTAGATACATATGCTATTCTATTCTATTCTATTCTATTCTATTCTATTCTATTCTATTCTATTCTATTTTATGTGATCCTAAAGTTGGGAATATAGAACTGATGCGTTCCAGAAGCAATCTGAAAAAGAACCCCGATGAAAGATATTAATTTTGAAAAAAAGGCAAAATGTATTCTTGGAGGCAATTCAAGACTACTTTCAATTTTGGAAATACAAGAAAATTGGCACTGTTTGAATTTTTTTGGCTTCATTGCTTTCGACCATCAATCCTTTCAGCTTCTGACATCATCTGGAAGGCTACATATTGCCTATCAAATACACAAATTTAGTTAAAATATTTGCTCCAATCTGAAATGTTTGCCTTTATTAATTCACTCCAGTCTGTTGAGGTTATTTTAGTCTGCAGTTGCAAAACACTACAATAATCCTTAAGGATTAAGCAATTTAAAGGCTAAAAGGTATAATGTCAGAAGATTGCATGAGCTATAGCTTATTCCTTCATTGACATTGCAGCATCTACAAGTCTCTTCCTAGGAATTCCGCAAGCTCCCTAGGAAGCGTGACTTTAATTTTAAAAAATCAAAATCTTTTAACTTAAAACATATTTTGGAAGCTGCTACAATATAAATCTCTTGCATATTTTTATTTGTAATAATGTCACTCAGCCAACATAGGTAGCTTAGACTGATGTTTCTTCAAACTTGGAAACTTTAAGAAGTAATGGATTTCAATTCCCAGAATTCCCAAGCCAGCATGCTGACTAGAGAATTCTGGAAGTTGAGGTCTATACAAGTTAAACCTGCCAAGTTTTAAAAAACACTGTCTTAGACCTTTCTTAGAAAATATTTTTTTTAAAAAATGAGACAAGCTAAGCTAATGTGGTACAAAGTCTCTGACAGACTCATAGCAGATAATAGAGTGCAAACTCAGCTATTTGTCATGATAAATTATTGATCTATCGTTCTCCGCAGCCACCTCACAGACATTTTCGAGATTGCCATGTTTTCCTCCTCCTGAGAGGCAGTCAGTGTGGTTTCAAGATTTCTGTAATGGTCACTACTCCGAAAATTTGGCCTGCCCTTGACTGCAAAAATTCAGGGAACAAAAATAGGGAAAAGATTAAGAGGAAATCTCTCCTCTCCTTTCCCTTTTGTTTTTTTTTATTTGGGGTTTTCTTCCCCTAAAGAAAAAAGACTACAATGTATTTCTCAGTCCTTTAAATAATACTTAAAAGAGTTAAGATGTAAGATGAATCCACATTTTAAAATGCACAAAATCAATCAATAAAGCTTGCAAAAGGATAGAAACTAGCTACCAAGCCCTACACTAGATATTAGCCATTTTGCAGCTATTTAAAAATCCTTTAAGTCCCATACAGTGCTTTTTTTCTAAAAAAAGAAACAAAAAGAAAAAAGGTGCCGGAACTCACACATGTTATACAACCCGCCTTGCCTACCCTACAAGGTTCCATCCAAAAAAGGTGCCGGAACTCCGTTCTGGGCGTTCTATGACAAAAAAAAGCCTTGATGGGATACATTATTAATCAAGTGTTGTTATGTGGATGGATACAAATGCAAATCAGGCTTTTAAGACCAGTTTCCACAGCCACCTAGCTATGCTACTCTCCAAATATTCTGGGTATGCTAATTATGTCACTGAGAAACATGACAAACTTGGAAATTCTGTGGAAACTCCAAAAAGGATTGTAGCCTTATACAAATCACTCTTGCTGCAACATTTGCAGCTAATTTTAAGAGTTGCTTAAACTCTTTTTATAGTAGATTATATTAGGTGGCTAATGAACAGACCTAATCACTCTTCATTATTTCATTCTTTATGACTGAAGAAGAAATCTATAACTGCACAGTAAGAGACATTGATTAAATGCTAAAAAATAAGAGAAATAATTCTATAGTCTGTTTTAAATTTATCCTAAAACGTTAGTGAAAAATATTTCCCAATTATAGTGTTTTGCCAGAAAAAAAATCAATACATTCTGTCTGAGATGCTTTTAAACTAATCCTTTTCTGATCATCATAATAAATAATTACTTTGAATTTTGGGTATACATGTAAAGTTGTATGAATGTAAAGTTCAGATGCATATGCGCTATATGTAACTCAACAAATTGTGATATAGAAATTTGCTTTCTACTCATATTATCAATCTATTTAGTTATATATTGCCAAACTACCCTTTCTATTCATATATGGTGAGCTAGAGATGCCAGGGTCCACATCTGGAAAGTATTGTGTTGTTTTATCTGAACTTGTAGTAAAACAATAGGATTTCAGAATCGGTGGCTCTAGTTAGCAAACTTTAACTTATATTCCCAAAACTAAGCACAGTCAAGAGGCAGTTACCACCTGCCTTGAAATCCTAAAGCTATTGGCTAAACTGGGGGGGGGGGGAGAGGGCAGGATCTGGAAAGGCAGCAATGACAATGCACTTCCATACTGTTGCGAAAGGATCCAAACAAACTGTGGTTAGGATTGACTCAAGGAAGTCTTTACCTTGTTTGGAAATCCCAATGATTGATCTGGCCTTTGGCATGCAAAGCATGTGCTCTATTACAGAGTGTGCTGCTTGGTCCACAAAGAAGCTACAGCATATACAAAGTACAGTACTAGTTTCCATACTTAATACAAACCAGGTGGCCAGAAAGGCCCAACAGAGACTTCACTTTCTCAGGGTCTTGCAGAAGAACAGGGTAGAACAACGGCTAATGACCCTCTTTTACTGGTCTACTATAGAGAGCATCCTCTCGTACTGTATTGTGGTTTGGTATGCTGGTCTGACAGCCGCAGATAGAAAAGTATTACAGAGGGTGGTGAGCACAGCACAAGACATTGTGGGATGTCCCCTGACACCACCGGATGACATCACCAGGGCTCGCTGCCTTGGAAGAGTGAGGAAAATTCTTAGGGATGACTCACACCCTGGTCAGTACCTCTTTACTCTCCTAACATCGGGTAGGAGATATAGGACTATAGCCAGCCGCACCAACAGGTTGAAAAACAGCTTATATCTATGGGCTGTTAGGCTTTTGAATGGGAAATAATTTTATAAACTGTATGTATGACTGACTTGCGGTGTTGTGCAATTAGCTCACATGGTGTAATAAGATGGAGGGTTTGTGTCACTGTTAGTTGGGGGTGGGGGCACAAAGGGAGGCTCAGCCAATCTCAATGTATACATGGTTGTACTTTGACAATAAAGGTTCATTCATTCATTCCTTTGGCCTTAAAACCTGAAATGTTTTCCTTTATTAAGTTAGTCTATTTGGCTTGGGAAGACATACCAAATTCTTGTATTCCTCAACAACCTAGCCAAGGAAATTTGATTCATGTATTTGTAATCTGATTAATTACAAAGTGATTACAAACTAAATGTACATTGGTTCCAAGTCCTATAATAAATTAATATTTCATCATTCCTTTAAGCAGCATGTTTCTTCCTTGAATTTTTTTCCGTACAAAAGATGGATCGTTTACATCATCCAATATAGTTTTATTGGCAACATAACCGCTTGAAAAGGCCCCAGTGGGTATCACTTTCTGCAAAATTCAGAAATCAATTCGAACTCATTTTCTACAAAAGAAAAAAAATCAGCCCAAAACTTCAATAGCATCTCATAATATTTTAAAAATTAGTAAGAAATGAAGATCATCTTTAGCACTTCCTTTAAAATTCAATCTGGATTGATTTTCTATCGCATAAAACAAGTATGGGAGTGTGTTTGCAAATGTCCAACTTGGCAGTCATATTAAGTATTTCTTTTGAATTCCTGGAAAATATGTTTTCCTTTCAAAATTTATCCTCAAAAAATGTCAGTATCCTTTGACTAAACACAGCTGTTTCACACAACTAAATAGAATGTTCTTTTTCTCAACCCTTACAGTATAACAACTATACTATAATAGCACTTCTTTAACTCAGGGCTTTTCAACCTTTTCACCGATTGTATCACTTTTAGGATATGGCAATATTTGAGTACCACCTAGCAAGGTATCAAAAACGTGACCAAAACCCACCCCACCTGTTTAAAGTTGCAATTGCACAGAAATGACTTATAACCATTTTCACACTTATGACCATTGCAGCATACCCAGGGTCATTTATATTTGGATGCTTGGCAACTGATTCATATTTATGATGGTCATGTGATCGCTTTTGCAACCTTTTGACAAGCAAAGTCAATGGCAGGGCTGCTAGTGGCCAAGTGCTGACTTCCTTCCCTCCCTCCCTCCCTCCCTCTTTTTCATGCCCACCTCCTTCTGAAGGAAGAATTTGAACCCCCCTCCCATATTTTCTCTCTTCCATATATTCATCAAACAAGGAAAAGCCTCCAGAGAGAGAAAAGACAAAGCTGCTGAGTGAACTAGCTTAAAAAGGCACATTCCCCTTTAAGAATTAGCTACTGGCTAGAAAGGAAAGTTAAGGAGCGCAACCAGCACTTAAGGAAGAAAAAAGAATGTAATAAGTATTGGCTGCCGACTAAGGCAGCCTTCCCAAATGGCTCCATTCATAAGTAAAGGAATGCTACAGGCAAAATCCATTCAGGAGAAAAATACTTCAAAATCCCTTGCAGCAAAACTTACAGCTAACAATAGCAAAGCAATAGAATCTAACATGAGACATCAGCCATCCGCCTAATAGAAATTGCCAAGCATTCCTTAAGAACACAAAGCCCACATTGCACAAATCCCAGAACTTCAAAGTCACAAAAGCAAATAAGAATCCTTCCACTCACCATCTCCCTCCCTCGGTGTCTCACCTACAGCTGATACTGCCTTTCTTCATTGCTACCTTTCTTCATTCCTGGTGGAGGGCAGCCCCTCCCCCCACTGCATTTCTTGCCTGTTTGTTGCTGCCAGCACAGGTGGCTGCCACCAAAGTTGTAGATAGGCTCATGGCCAGCCTGCTTGGCCTGCTTGATCTCCTCTCTCCCCGACCCTCTTCCTCCTTCTTTCCTTTGGTGCAGCTAGAGCTGACTCCACCTCCTTTCAAGGCAGCTTCTTTTTTTTCCCCTCTCCCGCCCAAGCTATCTCCTTTTATAGCAGACATGTCAAACACAAGGCCCCGGGGCCAGATCCGGCCCGCGAAGTGGTTTCATGCGGCCCGTGAAGCCATCCTGGCAACAGTGAGGGAACGGCCCCCACTGCCTTGGCCCTGGCCCAGAGACCCTCCTTCTGCCAGAGACCCTCAGATCTGTCCCACTCCTGCCCAGGCCCCCATAGGCACCCTTGATGCGAACGATGAAGAGCTGGCCATGCCCACCCATAGGCCATACGCACTCTAGCCACGCCCACCCAGTAGGCCACGCCCACCCAAGCCACACCCACCCGGCCCCCTGAGGGCAACCGCAATGCTGATGCGGCCCTCAATGAAATTGAGTTTGACACCCCTGTTTTATAGCCTCTCCTGTCTCTGCCCCTCCTCCTCCTTTCTCATGGGGGAGGGTGAGCCAGAAGTGAGCCTGGGATCTTCGCCTCCCCCCAGCCACTCTGCAGCTCTGGAGAACTCTCTCACAGTACATCCTTACCTGCGCTGGCTCTTTCCCTCCCCCACTACACTTAGCTAGGCAGGGCTGTGTACCACCTGCCACGTGTAGATGTACTACAAGTGGTACGTGTACCTCCGGTTGAAAAGCCTTGATTTAGCTCACCATATCAAAAAGCAAACATAATAAAAATTAAAAGAAAAATTATTTTAAAAACCATAGGGAGGGGAAAAATATTGTAAACTATAAATGGCAAAACAGAATGCAGATCACATCCCATGAATAATAGGTTTGTGAGACATTACTTTTTGCAGTGCATATATTTCCTTTTGTAAAACAGATTTCTGAAATATAATATCCTGGAAAACTTCCTTACAGAAAGTGATCCAAAACATCAATTCTTTCAATTCTTTTCAGCTCTTGGAAAGGTACAATACTTTCTAAGGAGTATTCCAATTCATTTACATTATATTTTTAATTAAAATGTGTCTAGTACTATATGATAATGGTATTAATGTCACTTCATTTGGCTGCAAGCATCATCGTCAGCCATTCAGTTGTGTCCGACCATTGGCCACTCAATGGATCAGCAATCTCCATGCCTCTTTGTGTTTCATTGCTTCCTTTAGATCTACCATGGTCATCCCAGTGTTGTCCTTTATAGTGTCCAACAAGAGGGACTAGAGCACCCCCTTCTTTTGCTGATCACTCCCAGCATGATTGACTTTTTGAGTGAGTCAGCTCACATGACATGACCAAAATGTAACAGCTTCTGTTTGGCAATCTTGGCTTCAAGTGATAGTTTTGGTGAGGTATAATCTAGGACTTCGTTTGTTATTTTTGGAGTCCATGGGATGCATAATAAGTCACCTCCAGCACCACAGTTCAAAGGCTTCCACCATTCTCCTATATGTCTTTTTCAGAGTCCAAGTTTCATAGTTGTATGCAGCAATTTAGAAAAATTATTGCATTAACTAATTTGCATTTGGTTGTGAGGTTGATATCTTTCCTCTTCCAGATGTTGTTCATGCTGGACAATGCAGTTCTTCCAAGTGCTATATGCCTTCTGATCTCAGGGCTGCAGTCAGCATTTTGGTCAATTTTAGAGCCCAGGAAGATGAATTCCTTTATTGTTTTGATGGTCTCAATTGTTGATCTACACTCCAACCTGTGTGTTCTCTGCAAATGTCATTATCTTTGTTTTCTTGATGTTAAGATGCAGTCCAAATTTTTCACTTTCATCTTTGACTCTCAGGATTAGTCACTCCAGATCCTCCTTGCTTTCCATAAGCAATGTTGTATCATCTGCATATCAGAAGTTGTTATTTCTACCATCAATTTTAACCCCAATGGTACATTCCTCCAAATGTGCATTTCTCATAACTATTTCCGTGTACATGTTAAATAGCATAGGTGATGGAAACAACCTTGTCACATGTCTTTTTCAATTCTGAACCATTTTGTGTCTTCATATTCCGTTTTTACAATGGCTGCCTGCTCAGAGTATAATGACTGTATGAGCTGGATTACAAGCAAACAAATTAAACTAGGTTGCAATCAAAACAAATTAAAACCTTGTCTTTCTAGTTAAAACCCACAAAGCTATGTCCTTTCCAGAAGTGATTTCATAAAGTTATATGATCAACTAAGAACAGTTTCAACAAATAAATAAATAGCTCTAGCTGAGAAAATTCATAGTTACTTCAGGAATATTTTTTATTAGAATTTCTATTCAAAAGCAGATCATTAACTGCCACTAGCCTCCAGAATCTTCAATCAATAAAATGCTAAATAAAAGTTGGAAGAAGCAATGAAGAAAATCTAGAAAAATATGATTCTTGACTAAATCTTTCAGACACAATCACAATTAAGGCCAATCAGGAGTTTCCTTTTTTTTTAAACAATCTCTTCAATTGAAATCCTTCAATGTAATATAACGAATTCTGGACCCAGATGTTATTTATTCATTTTAGTGTATGCAGAGTATAGTGAGAAAATGGAAAAAAAGGTGGAGAGGATGGAAAAGAAAGGCCACTTTGTACAAGAATTCAGAACCAACAAACCTTAGTTAAATTCAAGTTAGATTCAAAATCTGTTCAAGCTGGATGGAGTTAAGATTGTATGATGAAGAGGAGACCCTCTACGTCAGAGATTCTCAAAGACTGCTCTACCAGCAAGGACAATTAGGAGTTCTGTCAGAAGTTACCTAAATTCACTAGCCAGAATAACTTGCTACCTCATCTGGGACTTTCAGCATTTGCCAACAATCAGAAAGCCAGTTGACTGTTGGTTCAGATGGGGCTGAAGTAGCAAGGCAAATGTCATTGTATGTGGGGAGTTCTCTAGCCATCTAGATAGATGTCAATACATGTAGAGGCTTCCAACAGTCAGCTGGCTACAACCCACTGACTACTTCAGCCCATCAGCCCCAACTTCAAATGGAAAATAACTATGTAATTTTAGATTGTCTAAATTAGGATACTTATATGCTGAGATACTCATTTCTAGCTACAGCCTTATTGCTTCCTCGCCAGTTCCATTTGTACCAACTCCAGCCTCTTCCATTAAATAGCCAGGGTTGCTGTGACATATGAATTCTGGACCACTCAAAAGAAAGGTAAGAACAGTAAAACAGCATGCCATAGGAAGAAAATCCAAAATTCACATTCTGATAGCACTAAGATGCTATCCAAGCAGCACACAATGTCTCTATTCAGTTCACCAATATCACAGTATACCATGGGAAAAACATTTCACCACTAATGGTAGCATACAAAGCTGTCTGTAATATCTTATAGTTACATAGCTTGCCAAAATGATATTTGGCTCAGTGGCCGTTGTTTATAACTGTTTCTGTTGAAAGAAGTTTGGAATTTGCAGAAAATTACAGCAAGCCAGAGCAAAAAATCAGTTCATTCATTAAGATTCAGAAAAGATATGTGTTTGATTCCAGGACCTCAATTTACACAATAGCAGGGGGAAATCTGCCAATTCTTCCTCCTCCTATAACTTCCAAGCACACCAAAGAGATTGAGAAGGTTGGAAAATATAATTCCATAAATATTAAGTATGCTTTTCATGGAAATATGGTTACACTCAGTTCAGCTTGGTTTTCTCTTGACTTCCAAGTAAGGATACCAGTATAAAAAAAATCTCTGCCATCCTTGCAACATTAGATTTCCAAAACTTCACAAATCAGTAACAAATATAACCGAGGTGTAAACACGGCAGTGCAGAAACACAAAACTAACACTATCTGGCATCTGAATAAAAACTGCACCAGCACATACTTTATTTCTACATGCCACAATTAAAAGGATGCTCTGGGCTACAAATCAGCTCTCAAATAATTTGAGAATAATGTATCAAAAGCAGCACTGAGAAAGGGGCAATGGAACTTTCAAAGAAACACTACAATATAAGTTGCATTTTAAGAGGACAAAAACATGGATCTATATGGAGGTAAACTATTTCACATGTATCATACTGGATAATTGGAGCACTTAGAGTGACATCACCAGGCAAGCATAGCAAAAATTTACAAGGAGTGGGAAGTTAGTTAGTTTAACAGGCACCAAAACTATTTCTTAAACTGAGGACAGGAGAACAGAGATTAAACATGAAAGCCTAATAAAAGGGAAAAAATGATGTTTCCGTTTACATATGAACCTTGACAACAGGAAATAAGTGCAGTGAATGGGAAAAAACTGGAAAATAAATGAAGCTGACCATCAGCGTCCAAGAATCTGACTACATTTATCCACATAAACAGCAAATTAACATATGCCAATTTTTAAAAACTCAAGAAACTCACTTCTAAAATTAAATAATCCATGAGTATCAGGGTGAATCACATTTGGATGATACAAAATACAGGTCAATGAAAGGATGTTAAAATAAAACATTAAAAAAAATCAAGATTATATATTTTCAACTATTTTTCCTAGTCTCACAGTAGTTCACAGCATCAGGTCTTATTATTATTATCCTACATTTTTTTCCACTAAATCTAACATTCCCGGTTCATGCAGGAAAATGTACAGTTGTGTTTGGTTGATCCCTTTTTTCAAAGGAGAGGAAATATAAAGTAGCTGCAATTCAACAATCACTGGACAAATGTACTTAAAGAACTAACTGGGAACATATTCTTCTTTATGCTATAATTAAAGGTAATGCAGTTGCTTCAGCTAAGCAATTTTAAGTCCAGTGAGAGTCATATCACTGGAAAGTTCATTTCCATGCTCATTTCTGTGGATCATGAGCTGGGCTAACAATTCCATTATATGCCTCCTGGCACTGCTCTTCTATTGTGCACATACATTATTTAGAAAACATGCATACAGTTCTAAAAAGATAGTGTCACTTGTTTGAAATATGGGAAAAAATGCTGAACCTATACATAAGTGTTGTGGAAGACAGAGTGAGTTTCATTCGGATTGCCATCAGTTCTACATAAATTACCAACATTGAAGCATGGATCATTAACTCTGTACTGAGTGTGCAATTCCATGGTGGGTGTCAGCTAAGTCTGATTTTGAATCCTCTGAAAATTCTAGAACAGTCCTTCAAGACTAAACACCGGCAGAATGAAAGTAACAATAGGGGGATGGATATCTGTATCCTTCTTATATTACTGAGGAGACCTAAATAAAAAAAAACTGGTTCTCATTAGATAACAACTGATTAACCTTAGCTGCCACTATTATCAATAAGCTTGACATGAGTTTTTAACAGTCTAATCTTCATAATCATCAGTCTTACATCAATAGTACATGTGCTGAGTTAGATAATACCAAGTTCAATGCTGCATTCAATAGGAAATTGAGTATCCTGGTCTTCTGAAGTTATACCAAATAGATGTAAATAAAATAATGTAATTTTTCTTAAAGAAAACATCTACACATTCCTTTCATATACTTCACCTCCAGAAAGGATTAAGAGAGATGCAAGGTGTGCAGGTGGGTGGAAGGAAGGAAAGGAAAAGGAAAAGAAGAACTCATCCCTATCATCTGCCCTGGTTGATGTTAGCCATGAAGACTGTGATCCATTAGCAGTTTTTCTATCATAGTGTGGTGATATACAGGGACGATCTTAGAGAAATTACATGGCAACAGCTAGAAAACTACAATTACAGGTAGTCCTCGACTTATAACAGTTCTTTTAATGACCGTTCAAAGTTACAACAGCATTGAAAAAAGTGACTTGTGACCGTCTTCACACTTACGACCAATACAGCATCCCCAAGGCCATGTGATCAAACTTCAGAGGCTTGGCAACTGACCCATATTTATGATGGCTGCAGTGTCCCGGGGCCATTTGATCAACTTTTGCAATCTTCTGACAAGCAAAGTCAATGGGGAAGCCGGATTCACTTAACAACCGTGTTAAGAACTTAATTGCAGTGATTCACTTAATAACTTTGGCAAGAAAGGTTGTAAAATAACAGAAATTTTTGGGCTCAATTCTAGTCGAGAAATACCTGTAAAGCTCAGTAAAGAAATGGACTTTCTTTTTCCTAGTGAAGAAAACATTACAAAGAAAATGACTCTGCCTGAACTCCCTGGTCTCCCAAGGAAGAGCAAACACAGCCATGCTTCCAAAATTCGGTTACTGTAGTCCACAGGTGTCAAACTCGCTGCATCACGTGACGTGTTACGGTGTATCACGACTTTCTTTGCATTGCCGGAGCTGGGATGGGCGTGGCCTCTGCATGATGCAACTGGCCCGTGGGCTGGCAGTTTGACACCACTGCTATAGTTTATATCAGGGATCTGCGACCTTGACAACTTTAAGACTTGTGGTCTTCAGCTCTGTCCACAAGTCTACAAGTCTTAAAAGTTGTCAAGGTTGCAGACCCCTAGTCTATATCCTAGACCTGAAGTACTTTTATTCTGTTTCCTCATTTGGTCTCTGAAAGGGCTGAGAAGCAGATTCTCTCCTTTTTCATTATTGTGAAGTATTTTAAATTATTATCCCATTCATTTTTACACCAACTGCAATAAAGTGATGCTACAAAACAGTCCGATAATATAAAAGCATTTTTCCAGTGAAGTTCCTTAAAGAAAGCTCCCAACCTCTGGCAGGAATGGCTGCATTACATGCAACATATTATGTATGCCGCACAATCAGCCAAGACATTTAGAATACGGCTTTTGAAGAAAAGAGAGAAATTGATGAAAAAGAACTGAAAAGAAAATGACTCAGATGGACAATTACAAAGATTTTGAGCAAAGTATAAATATCTAAATAGTGGTTAATTATTAGGGGGAAAAAGAATGAATATTGAATCTTTTTATTAATGATATATTTTATTATGTAATATCTATTTCTGCTTTATGGGATGCGGTGGCTCAGTGGGTTAGGATGCTGAGCTCGTCGATCAGAAGATCGGCAGTTTGGCGGGTCGAATCCCGAGTGCCGCGTAGCAGAGTGAGCGCCTGTTACTCGTCCCAACCTAGCAGTTCGAAAGCACATAAAAATGCATGTAGAAAAATAGGGACCACTACGGTAGGAAGGTAACAGTGTTCTGTGCGCCTTTGGTGTCTAGTCATGCCGGCCACATGACCACGGAGACGTCCTCGGACAAGCGCTGGTTCTTCAGCTTTGAAACGGAGATGAGCACCGGCCCCTAGAGTTGGAAACAACTAGCACACATGTGCGGGGGAACCTTTACCTTTTATCCTTATCTCTGCTTTTGATCTCCCACTCTGTAGAATGTTTACATAATGATAAAATATTTTTTTTAAACAGAGAAAGCTCAAGAAATACATACTGTACAATTAATATTATCAGGGCAACTTTTCATGTGCTCATAAGATGTCCAAGGGAATAGCGACCATATACCAATCTATTCTCAACCATTCAGTTTGCTCAATTCAGATATTACAATAGGCTGTGATTTGCTCCACAGACAGAATAAAGCCATGTTTGAACTTTCCAAACAATTTACAGCTAGTTATGATTTTCATCTCTTTAGTCTTGCTATTTTTCTTCTGCTAATGTTGCTTGGAAGAGTAATGGTTTTAGGTATTAGTCATCAAAGCAGTAAGCACGTCCATGTTTATGAAGTCATTTTAAAGCAAGATGCCACTTCTGATTTGCTGGAAGATTATATATTATAGTCAATGCAGATTTCAGTCCAGTTAAGCACTGAATTCAGCTAAACTAATTAATTCAGTTAAGCTTCTTTCTTGATACTACATTATACGTAATCTGATTAATTGAACACCAAACTGCAGAGTAATATTTTAATGTGAGTACATAATTGTTCATCTTACTTCTACTAACAAAAGAGTTTGGAGAGACTGTTAAAAAACAGCATTATAATATTATTTAAACTGGGTCATATCCAATATCAACGGCTTCTTCCAAGATTTATGTTGGATGCTTTACAACAAAAATGCATACCAAAAAATTAAAATACAAATAACTAAATAATCCTAGGGCCTACATAGTTATCTTCTTGTTCCCCAGAGTCCTATTAATTTGAAAGTAACCTTGAGATCATGACTGAAAAACTCATTACATGCTTTGGTTAAAGAGTGTCAAAACCAATAAAGGCTTTTTTTTAAAAGGGAGGAAATAAAAACTAAACAATCTTTATTTTTCACATCGAAATAAGTATCATGTATATGTGAACCTTCCAAGAGGTGCTTTGCTTCAATCATACCTTTCATAACGCAATGCCTTGACAGGACTCAGCAAAGTGAAGTCCCTTCTAGCCTTCCATGCACTTTCATAGTGCATGAAAGGAATTACTTTGCTGGCCCTTCCTTGAGTTTCCTTTTTTGTCCTTCAGAAGACCTCTGTTTCTTTATTACATCTTTTCTCCCCCAAAAGCAAATTCAATAATTTCAGTGGTTGTCCTGACTCATTACTTTCTTGGTGGCATTTATATCCTACCTTTTCTGAGGGAATTTATACAGAGGCTTTTCTCTTAATTTTATTCTTGAAACAAGAATGCTGTAAAATAAGTTGTGCTAAGGCAGGGCTTTTCAAGCTTTTCACCCATTGTACCACTTTTAGGATATGGCAACATCTGAGTACCACCAGTCACCTAGCAAGGTGTCCAAAACTTGATGACCAAAAAAAAAAAAGGAAAAAATGATGAAGTACAGGTAGTCCTTGACTTACAACAGTTCACTTAGTGACTGTTTGACGTTACAATGGCACTGAAAAAAGTGCCTCCCAAGCCACACCCGAGCAAGACACCTGCCTGCCTGCCCGGTGGCGCTCTTCCTCCTGTCTGAGGTTTTCATTGTTGTGAGCATTTCTGTTGAAGATTGGCAGCGGGGGTGGTGTGTGGTGTGTTTGGTTTTTATTCCCCCCCCCCGCTGGGTGGTTGCAGCAGGTTTTGGTCACTTCACATGACCCTGGGACACTGTGACCTTCATAAATATGAATCAGTTGCCAAGCATCTGAATGTAAATCACAAGACCTTGGAGATGCTACAACATTGCAGCTGATCGGGGCTTCTTCTGGGCTCAGAAGCACTAGGATCAGCACCGAGCTCCAGTTGGAGCCTGGTGCTGTTCCTGGTGCTTCCGCTGAGCCCTGACAGCCCTGCAGCTCCAGCCATCTCTCGCTCAGGCTTGTGTGGTTGTGCTGCCACCGGTTCAGCTCATTCCCCTCCCACTACCACTTTTCTAGGATGGTCGCGTACCACCTGCCAGGTGCCAATGTACCACAGGTGGTACCTGTACCACTGGTTGAAAAGCCCTGTGCTAAGGAACAGAAACTGAGCCAGTCACAGCAAATTGCATAAGGGAATCCAAGTCTAGAGCCACTTATTTTTTCAAGACAAAAAATGGAATTTATTTCAAAGAGATTCAAAACCTGTATGCACTTTGGCTGCAAAGAAACTAGCCTGCATCATCCTAGAAACTCTAGTCTTGTCTTGCTTTCAACCTTCTTTGCATTGGTTCCTCACTAGATGGTTTGCCATATGGGAAGTATCCTACATATGACAAACTACAATTACACTCATTTGCTATCTAAATATACGTGGGAAAGGATTAATTTATGGAATGTATCTCTGACATGCAGAAGTCGTCATAACATATCAATTATTAAGGAGCAGGCCTGCACAGAATGGCAAAATGTATGATTTGCATTCACAGTATAGGCATATCAATGATAGTACAAATACAGACATAGCAAATAACTTAATCCCAAACATTGTATCTATCCAAAACCTCTTCACCATGATAGGTGAGAAACATGTATTTCTTTGTGAATGTATTCTATTAACTGTATGCCTAAGTGTTAAAAATTCCAGTATTCTTCAATCTACTATGCTCCAAATGTTGCTGGTTACACTGTTGGGGATGAGGTTGAGGTCATATGAACAGCATTCAGTTGAGAAAGAGTGAAATAGATAACTGGCAGAAGAGCAAGCAGGGTTTCCCAAGAGTCCTGCTGGACTAGAGTGGCATAAAGCCCCAGTAAAGAAATAAAATAAATGAGAAATGTCAAGCATCCAAAACATAAGAATGTATTGATAACTTGCAAATAATACTAAGTCACCAGAATCTAAAAAAAATCATGTTATTTCTTGTCAAAGTGCTTTTCCATTCTATCCAATTATTTGTTAACTGCCCAGAATCACTTAGATAAATAAAACATCCATCCAATCAGCTACAATTCATCAGGCATAGAATAACTGAGTGATAAGAAAACAGCTTATTTGTGATGGATCTGAAAGTAGCTCACCTGATTTAGGAGCTGTGTATCATAGTACAATTCATCATGTTTGCAGTCTCACTTGGGGTTCTCCAGATGTTTGGACTTCAATTCTTATTATTTTTCATTAAATAACAGGGAGTTGTCCAAAACTTCTGAAGGGCATCAAGTTCAGAAGGGCTGCCCAATGAAATATATTTCATTTCTACTGAAATACACCCATTATTTTGATCTGCAGCAGAGAAATACAGGTGTGTATTCTAATCTAGGGCTTTTCAACCAGTGGTACACGTACCACTTGTAGTACATCTACACGTGGCAGGTGGTACACAGCCCTGCCTAGCCAAGTGTAGTGGGGGAGGGAAAGAGCCAGCGCAGGTAAGGATGTACTGTGAGAGTCTCCTCCAGAGCTGCAGAGTGGCTGGGGTGAGGCAAAGACCCCAGGCTCACTTCTGGCTCACCCTCCCCCATGAGAAAGGAGGAGGAGGGGCGGAGACAGGAGAGGCTATAAAAGGAGGTAGTTTGGGCGGGAGAGGGAAAAAAAAAAGAAGCTGCCTTGAAAGGAGGTGGAGTCAGCTCTAGCTGTATCAAAGGAAAGAAGAAGGAGGGGGGTCGGGGAGAGAGGAGATCAAGCAGGCCAAGCAGGCTGGCCATGAGCCTATCTACAACTTTGGTGGCAGCCACCTGTGCTGGCAGCAACAAACAGGCAAGAAATGCAGTGGGGGAGGGGTTGCCCTCCATGAGGAATGAAGAAAGGTAGCAATGAAGAAAGGCAGTATCAGCTGTAGGTGAGACACCGAGGGAGGGAGATGGTGAGTGGAAGGAGTCTTATTTCCTTTTGTGACTTTGAAGTTCTGGGATTTGTGCAATGTGGGCTTTGTGTCCTTAAAGAATGCTTGGCAATTTCTATTAGGCGGATGGCTGATGTCTCATGTTAGATTCTATTGCTTTGCTATTGTTAGCTGTAAGTTTTGCTGCAAGGGATTTTGAAGTATTTTTCTCCTGAATGGATTTTGCCTGTAGCATTCCTTTACTTATGAATGGAGCCATTTGGGAAGGCTGCCTTAGTCGGCAGCCAATACTTATTACATTCTTTTTTCTTCCTTAAGTGCTGGTTGCGCTCCTTAACTTTCCTTTCTAGCCAGTAGCTAATTCTTAAAGGGGAATGTGCCTTTTTAAGCTAGTTCACTCAGCAGCTTTGTCTTTTCTCTCTCTGGAGGCTTTTCCTTGTTTGATGAATATATGGAAGAGAGAAAATATGGGAGGGGGGTTCAAATTCTTCCTTCAGAAGGAGGTGGGCATGAAAAAGGAGGGAAGGAAGTCAGCACTTGGCCACCAGCAGCCCTGCCATTGACTTTGCTTGTCAAAAGGTTGCAAAAGGGATCACATGACCCTGGGATACTGTGACCATCATAAATATGAATCAGTTGCCAAGCATCCAAATATAAATCACATGACCCTGGGCATGCTGCAATGGTCATAAGTGTGAAAAATGTTCATAAGTAATTTCTGTGCGATTGCAACTTTGAACAGGTTATTTTTGTTTTGGTCATCAAGTTTTTGACACCTTGCCAGGTGGTACTCAAATATTGCCACATCCTAAAAGTGGTACAATCAGTGAAAAGGTTGAAAAGCCCTGTTCTAATCCACTGCATGCAATTACAGGAATTCTTCCATTTTATAGCTTCCACCATTGTTCTGTTCAGTTTTCAAATTTACAAATATCACTGGTATTAAATGTATGTTGCAAATATCACTATACTGACAGCTGTTGCACTTTTATTAGCCTACATCAGGCATGTCAAACTGCCAGCCCGCAGGCTGAATGCATCATACTGAAACCGCGCCCACCCCATTGCCGGCAATGGGGGAAAAGTCGCGATACATCACACAACGTCACGTGACATCGCGAGTTTGACATGCCTGGGCTAGACCATTGCTTCCCCGGGGATGGAATGGTTTCTTTTAAAGGAAAGATTTGGCTCTTGGTCAATCCCTTCAAGGTCAAGTTAAAAGGTTTCAATACCAGAAGCAGAACAACCCAATGCATCTTTTGCCTAATAATTAATGGAGCAGGACATAATCCATCAAAAGTTTCCTCAGGGTGTAGGATGAGTGTGAAGGTTCATTCTCGGAGCTTGTGGGTTGGTTTCTGAACGTTTCGTTACCAGGCTAGATAACATCTTCAGCAGAGTTTAGGGGATGACAGTTTAGGGGATGACAGACATAGACAGTGTCTATGTGCTGATTCTAGGGTGACACTTGAGGGGCGTGTGTACGTAGGTATGTTTATTCTTGTGAACATGCAGTTCCTCTGGAAGAGCTAATTTAATTAACTCCATGTTTGCAGACCTTATCCTTTGCTATAGGGCAGACATGTCAAACACAAGGCCCGGGGGCCAGATCCGGCCTGCAAAGTGGTTTCATGCGGCCCGCGAAACCATCCTGGAAACAGTGAGGGAACGGTCCCCACTGCCTTGGCCCTGGCCCAGAGACCCTCCTCCTGCCAGAGACCCTCAGATCTGTCCCACTCCTGCCCGGGCCCCCATAGGCACCCTTGATGTGAACGATGTAGAGCTGGCCACGCCCACCCAGTAGGCCAGGCCCACCCTGGCCACACCCACCCGGCCCCTTGAGGGCAACCGCAATGCTGATGTGGCCCTCAATGAAATTGAGTTTGACACCCCTGCTATAGGGATTAGGTCTGGGTAACCTACTTGGGGTTTGAGGAAGTTTGCTAATTTTAATTGATTAACTTAGTTTCAGCTTGACTGTTAATTATCTAGTGGAGATACTGATTCTCAGACCATTCTGGATTCTGTTAACATTTTAAGGGAAGATGGAAATAGTACAAAGAATAAAATATATTTGCATATAAAACGTCTCACAAATCCGTATGTCCCTTTGGCTTCTCCTGCCCCCAGAAACACTCAAATTCCACCCACCCACCCATGGGACCTGGACCCGCTCAGTCCCACTACCTGGGTCACTTCTGTCCTTCCCACAACACATTTTCCAAAGTCCTGATCAACTTTGCCTCCCAGGGGCGATAATCGGACCTTTCACTATGATACCAAAGAGATCCAGGTCTGGTTTCTCCTACCCAGGAGACTCTCCCTCACCTCACCTTCCTTTGTGCCCAGCCCCACCACCTGACTGGAGGGTGGGGCGATAGTCGGGATGATCAAAAGTGAGGCTCTCGATCTGGAGCAGGGGTGTCAAACTCAATTTCATTGAGGGCCGCATCAGCATTGCAGTTGCCCTCAGGGGGCCGGGTGGGTATGGCCAGGGTGGGCGTGGCCTACTGGGTGGGTGTGGCTAGAGTGCATGTGGCCTACTGGGTGGGCGTGGCCAGCTCTACATCGTTCGCATCAAGGGTGCCTATGGGGGCCTGGGCAGGAGTGGGACAGATCTGAGGGTCTCTGGCAGAAGGAGGGTCTCTGGGCCAGGGCCAAGGCAGTGGGGGCCGTTCCCTCACTGTTTCCAGGATGGCTTCGCGGGCCACATGAAACCACTTCGCGGGCCGAATCCGGCCCCCGGGCCTTGTGTTTGATATGTCTGGTCTGGAGAGTGATAACGTGGAAAGGGCTGGCTTCCAGGGTCTTGGGAAAACAAGCGGCTCGGATGATGCCACCTTCCTTCCCAGCCGCTCCTCCCCCGCCCACCGGCGGTCTACCCCAGCGTTTCCCAACCTTAGGAACTTGAAGATGCGTGGACTTCAACTCCCAGAATTCCCCAGCCAGCATAGCTGGCTGGGGAATTCTGGGAGTTGAAGTCCACGCATCTTCAAGTTCCTAAGGTTGGGAAACGCTGGTTTACCCAGATTGTTGGGGGCAATTAAGCTGACTTTGTAATAATGCCGCTTGGGTGTGTGTGTGTGTGTGTGTGTGTGTGTGAAAGCCCTAACAAGCAGGCATATACATAGAACGAAGGCTACTGCTAAGCTCGTAAGCCGCCCTGAGTCTTCGGGAGAAGGGCGGGCTATAAACGGAATTAAAATAAAATAAAATAAAATAAAGAGCAAAGGGGGCGGGAGAGCGAAGTAAGGGGGAGCAGGGAGCGAAGTCCCTTCGCGCGCACAAGTTCCAAATCCCGACGAAACAAAAGGCACCAACTTCGCAAAGTAGCCTTTGGAGATCAAGCCCGAGGCGAGGCGAGGCGGGGCGGGGATGTTCTGGAGAGCGGGGGGGGGGGGGGCGGGCGGGAAAGAGAACAGCGCACACACCTTAGCCCAGCGTTTCCCAACCTTAGGAACTTGAAGATGCGTGGACTTCAACTCCCAGAATTCCCCAGCCAGCTACGCTGGCTGGGGAATTCTGGGAGTTGAAGTCCACGCATCTTCAAGTTCCTAAGGTTGGAAAACGCTGCGCTTAGCCTTCTTAAAGCGGATTTCCAGGGCAAGAGATTCCCCACCCCACCCCCACCCCCGCCGGTGTGTCGCCGTCTGCTTCTCCCCGCCCCAGGCCGACCTCTGCCAATCAGCCCTTCTCCCCGCGCCGCCCCCCCCCCAGAGCTTCCCCCCCCCTCCCCGCCAGCCAGCCAGCCGGCCGAAGCGCGCGCGCCCCCCAACCGCTTCTTCCCATTGTTTCCAAGTCCGGCGCTCCCTCACCGTGCGCGGCGCTCCTCTCGGGTTTGGCTCGTTGTGGCGGCCACCGGCGGCGCAGACAAATCGGGTGGCGGTCGCTGGAGGGTCCGAGCCATTAAAGGGTCTGCGAGAAGAGAGAGGAGGGGGCGGAGGCGACGGCAGCAGCAGAAGGAGGAGGAGGGCCAGAGGGGCAATCTCGAGGGAGCGGTGGGACCGAGGTCGCCATGGCTGAAGCGCCAGAGGAAAGGGGAAAAGGCGCCCCGGCTAAAGGGCGGGAGCGGGAGCTCGAGAGGGCCAGGCGAGGCAAGAGCGGATGAACCGGCGCAGCTGCTCCGGGTGGCTGTGGCTGCCGCCGTCGCCTCCTGCTCCTTCTCCTCCTCCCACTAGCGCTCCGGCCCCCGCCTAAAGGGGAGGCGGGGAGGGGAAGCGCGGCGGTGTAGAGCCCCCTCCAGCGTCCGTGGGCGCGTCTGGCCCCCGCCACACAGCTTCGGCCCCCGCCTCCTCCCAGAAGCGCAGCTCCGCCTCAGCCTCGAAGGGCCGAGTCCTTGCCCGGGGAAACCTCCTCCTCCCGGTGGACCAAGCTCGGGGGCAGCCGGCGGAGGGAGGGGAGGGGAGGGGGCGGGCCGTGGCGGCTCCGGAGGCCTTCTAACGGGCACGGGTGTTGAGGTGTGTGCGCCTTCCCTGCGCAAAGAGGCGTGGCGGCGGCTACAAGTGTTCCGAGCTCTACCGAGGGGGCAGCGCGGGATTGAATCCGGTACAAAGTGGGAACAAAGGGAAGCGGATCGGAACGGTCACCGCGGGCGGCTCCGGGATCCGCAGCGAGGCCGAGGACGCCACTATCCCCGACAGAAAACTCCTAACCACCTCTGGTGGAAATCCGGTCAAATTTTACTTGTATCGCTGTTGAAAAGCGAAGGTACTTTACCTTATGACATTCCCAAAATGCTACAAGGAGTCCAGAGTAGAGTATCTTTCCTAGGTGACGTTTCCCGCTTTTTTTTTTAGTTACTACACCCACAGATCCTAGAATAGTTATTTCCCAAGGGTGCAGCTTGTCTACATTTCCCTCCCGAACAATGTTCCGTGTGCGATAAGAGAAAATTGCACTGGGTAGGAAATGGGAGGTGACTGGAAAGCAGCAGTGTCTGGTTTGAGAAATGAGGCAGATTGATTTCCCCATGCAAGCTTTATTGGCAAGCGTGCTCCGAAAAATACATTAAGCTATATTATTTATTTATTTAAAGGATACATAGATGTAACTCCACAGCAATACATAGTACCGTATTTTTAGATTGTGCCAGGAGCTGTCCAGAATCCCTGGCCTGTCACTTTCCCAGAGTGGCAGTTGTAGATAATAGCACTCACTAAAAGGTGTGGTAAAATTGTTTTGTTTTGTTCTCATTAACAAGGTTTGTCTGCAAAAAAAGAATGGAAGAATGTTGAAGAAAGCTAAGTTTGCAAATAAAAAAAATGTGATTCCTGAATCCGTTGTGAAATTCCATAATTAAAGGATAATTGAAGCACATTTTCTTGAAGTGGAAACACCTTTGTACATTTCTCCAGTGATTGGCTATTTAACATAAATATGTTTGCAAATGGTTATTAATTTTCCCTTCATTGAATAAATAGCACCTCACCTTTGAGAATCAATTTATTGTAATATAAATCATGCTTCGTGACAAGGGTGTGTAGCTTTGCTTGATAAAATAAAAAGTCCATTTAAGCTGCAATTGAATGCCAATTTACCTGGAAGAAACATGCTGCATCTGAATCCAATAAGATCTGTAGCTGAACATATATAAATTATCAAACAAAAATCTTGTTCACAAGATCTAAATAAAAGCAGGAGCAAAACAATTCTGTTCCTGTTTTTAACATTGATATACAGAAGCATTGGAGATAATACCATATTGTTTAGTGTATTATTGAAAATCAACTGCAAAGAACTCTATAAGGTTTTTCTTTTCTAGGCTAGACAATAATTTAAAAAAAGACCTGTTATGGTTAGTGGTTAAGGTGTTAAAATGAGGGTAGCTCATTCTCAGTTATTTCCATTTTATTTAACTTACAGGGTTATACTAGGAAATACTAGTTCCTGAACCAATTGTGTGCTGCAAATCTAATAAATAAAATGGTAGCAGTTCAGGTTTTCTGAATACATCTTTTCTTGCTGGTAACATCAATGTTACTGAATTATTAGTTGGATTAGATGAGTGTTGGATCTGACGAATCTTAGGATTTTGCTTACACTTGCTTTTTCACCCGATTGGCTACTAATCTGCACTGTGCCAATGTGCAATTTAGCAAGCACATCCTTTTGCCTGACTGAACACAGGTTGTCCTCAACAGCCATTCATTTATTGACCAGAGTTACAATGGCTCTGAAAAAAGTGACTTATGACTGTTTTCACACTTACAATTGTTGCAGCATCCCCATGGTTACATGATCAAAATTCGGATGCTTGGCAACTGGTTCAGATTTATGATTGTTGCTGTGACCCAAGTCATGTGATCACTTTTTGTGACCTGACAAGCAAAGTCAATGGGGAAGCCAATTTCATTAAACAACCATGTTACTAACTTAACAACTGCACTAATTCATTTAACAACTGTGGCAGGAAAGATCGTAAAATGGGACAAAATTCATTTAACCAATGTTTTCACTTAGCAGCAGAAATTTTGGGTTCAATTGTGGTTGTAAATTGAGATCTACCTGTAACTAAATTTGCTAAAGGGGAATGCTTTTCTACCGTAACACACTTTGCAGAGGTTTCAAAGAAGGAAAACCAGACATTGGTGAGTAAAGGCTCTCATTATTTCTTGTGTTGGCTAGCCTATTTTTATTCATCATGATGTCATTTCAACAGCACAAAGAGCTATAAAATATATCAAAATACAAGAAATGCGTATTATAAGGAAAATTAGGAGAGGATCCTTATGTTTATTTATATGCCTTTATTTTATATCCTTCATATTCCTGAATATTCAGAGCAGATAGCAATCTAGATCATCATAAAAACAAGAAAATTATCTGAAAATAATAATAAACTGTAATGGCCCTGGTCTCATAAAGAGAAGTTCAAAAATTAATTTCTCAGTTGAAAAATAACAAGGACCCCATCCAAGAGTGGTAAACAGTTTTACCCAAATTCTTAAAAACTAATTTCACCCAATGGCATCTGTTCTGGCTCTTTTCTTAACTACCCTAACTAACTTTCCCAATTCCACAATTATTCCATTATTCTGCCTATATATAGAAAGGAGACAAATCTGATTATGCAAACCATCACCAAATCAGTCCCTTATCTGTAATCAGTAAATTATATACCAGTTTTTTCTATTATTAACTTAACGGTTGGGGGGGCTTTCCAAAATCATCCTGGCACCAGAGCAGGCAGGGTTCACACCCAGCCGTTCAACTTTGAACCAAGGCACAAAATTACATTACCCAAGTGAGAAATAGCCTTACCGAAGGCAGCCTTTATGTGGCTTTCATAGAATTAAAGATGGTCTTTGATTCTATAGCATGCAAGAGACTCCAGAGAAAATTAGCTATAAGATTGATAGCAACCTTCTTAAATTAATATGACTGTACTTAGAAAGTACCATGCAAGTTAAGGTAAATTGAACTAACTAAATCTATTCCCAAGATAACAGGTATAAAATGAGGTTGCATACTAGCCCCATTATTGCTAAATGGATATATTAATGCTGTAACTGAAGCCTTTGCTAAACTAGAATTTCACGCTCCATCTCTTTATGTTGATGATACCTCCATATTTTCCATAACCCAGGTGGGGCTACTTGGATGCCTTGAAGTATTCTCTTCTTATTGCCATAGGGAATGGCTTGAGGTCAATAACCCTAAAGCACTGATTAGCTGGAAAATTAATGGCAGACTTACTGAGCAAGTGCTGACCTTTAAAGTATGTAGGCATTCACTTTCAATCATCTACTCATTGGATCAATCAAGCAACCTTCATGTAAGAGCCCCCAAAGCATTCTTTGTGATCATTAAATATGCATGTCAACATGGTAACGGCTACAGTGAAGGGAAAATTATTTGGTCCCCTTCTGATTTTGTATGTTTGCCCACTGACAAAGAAATGATCAGTCTATAATTTTAATGGTAGTTTTATTTTAACAGTGAGAGACAGAATAACAACAACAACAAATCCAGAAAAACACATTTCAAAAAAGTTATAAATTGATTGGCCTTTTAATGAGTGAAATGAGTATTTGAACCCTTGAGCTCCCTCCACAGATTTTCTATCGGATTAAGGTCTGGAGACTGGCTAGGCCACTCCAGGACCTTAATGTGCTTCTTCTTGAGCCCTTCTTTGTTGCCTTGGCCATGTTTTTTGGGTCATTTCCATGCTGGAATACCTATCCATGACCCATTTTCAATGCCCTGGCAGAGGGAAGGAGGTTCTAACCCAAGATTTGACAGTACATGGCCCCGTCCATTGTCCCTTTGATGCGGTGAAGTTGTCCTGTCCTCTTAGCAGAAAAACACCCCCAAAGCATAATGTTTCCACCTCCATGTTTGATGGTGGGGAAGGTGTTCTTGGGGTCATAGGCAGCATTCCTCCTTCTCCAAAAACGGCAAGTTGAGTTGATGCCAAAGGGCTCGATTTTGATCTCATCTGACCACAACACTTTCACCCAGTTCTCCTCTGAATCATTCAGATGTTCATTGGCAAACTTCAGACGGACCTGTAAATGTGCTTTCTTGAGTAGGGGGACCTTGCGGTCACTGCAGGATTGTCCTTCATGGTGTAGCGTGTTACCAATTGTTTCCTTGTGACTATGGTCCCAACTGCCTTGAGATCATTGTAGTTCTGGGCTGATTCTTCATTGTTCTCATGATCTTTGGAACTCCATTAGGTGAGATCTTGCATGGAGCCCCAGACCGAGGGAGATTGACAGTTATTTTATGTTTCTTCCATTTGTGAATAATCGCACCGTTGTCACCTTCTCACCAAGCAGTTTGGCGATAGTCTTGTAGCCCATTCCAGCATTGTGTAGGTCTACAATCTTGTCCCCGACATCCTTGGATAGCTCTTTGGTCTTGGCCACGGTGGAGAGTTTGGAATCTGATTGATTGCTTCTGTGGACAGGTGTCTTTTATACGGTTAACAAAGTGAGATTAGGAGCACTCCCTTTAAGAGAGTGCTCCTAATCTCAGCTCCTTACCTGTATAAAAGACACCTGGGAACCAGAAATCTTGCTTATTCATAGAGAATCAAATATTTATTTCACTCATTAAAATGCAAATCAATTTATAACTTTTTTGAAATGCATTTTTCTGGATTTCTTTGTTGTTATTCTATCTCTGTTAAAACAAACCTACCATTAAAATTATAGACTGATCATTTGTCACCAGAAAGAATGAGTCCGGAACGAGAGCTGGTTCTCCTGAGCCACGTTTATTACCTTCACAAACAGTCACTCGAAGACAATCGAAGTCAGCGTTGATTCCACAGCACAATCAACGCTGTTAAGTAGCCGGCAGAGCCGACACCCACCACCACACCCTTAATTGCTTGCCCACGCCCTCACCCTACTTAACTACCGCCCCCCTTGGCTCCTGCCCTTTGGCACCCGCCCCCAGGTACGTATCCTCCCCGTCCCCGTCCCACCACCATTGCAGCTGGTAAGCCACCCCCCAGCCCAGACTGCCCTCCTTTTCCCCTGAGCTCCGCACAACCTTGCCTCCCCCCTCAGGTCCCCAGACCGCTGTGAGTTGCGCCGCTCGGACCATCCACCGCTGGTGCCTGTCACGCAGTCCCTTAGCAGGCAAGGAGGCCGGCAGAGCGTTGGAACGTGTTGTCTGCGGGAATGGGTTTCCAGGGGGATGCAGTGCCAGTGCACGTCCTGGGCCCCTCCCCGTTCCGCCGGCAGGCCCTGCCGCCTCCTGGACCGCCCCAGCGCCCTTCCTCGGTCTGCTGCTCGGGCGCTGGGCAACTGCTGGCCGCGCCACCGTACGGCTGCTCCCCGGCTTTCCGGACGGCCCCGGGGCTGCTGGGATCTTCCCCGGCTTGTCGGTGGGATGCGGGCGCCGGCGGCTGTTTCCGAGGCCCGGTAAGACGTCCTGCGGCCTCTCCAGGTGCCGGGCGGGTGGCCGCTGAGCCGTCTCGGCGGCTGCGTTCTTCCCCGGCTCGTCGGGGGAATGCGGGCGCCGGCGGCTGCTCCCGGGGTCCGGTAAGTCGCTCTGCGGCCTCTCCAGGCGTCGGGCGGGCGGCTGCTGAGCCCGACATGCCGCCCCCTCTACCAAGGGTCCTCCTGCAGATGTAGAGGGCAAAAGCACACAATCACTCACCCTGCATACACCACCATTCCCCCGACCTCCCGGCCTGTTAGGGTGAGCACGGTGGAACGCCCGAACTAAGCGTGGAGCGTGGACGTCTTTCCCCGACACCCACGTTGCCTCCTCCTGCGCTTCAGCCAGCGGTGCAGCATCCTCCATGCCTTCCGCCATAGCAGTCTCCCAGAGAATGCTCTCCACCAAGAGTAAAGGAACGCTGACTTACTTTCAGCCCCCCGTCCAACGAATCACCAGAAAGAATGAGTCCGGAACGAGAGCTGGTTCTCCTGAGCCACGTTTATTACCTTCACAAACAGTCACTCGAAGACAATCGAAGTCAGTGTTGATTCCACAGCACAATCAACGCTGTTAAGTAGCCAGCAGAGCCGACACCCACCACCACACCCTTAATTGCTTACCCACGCCCTCACCCTACTTAACTACCACCCCCTTGGCTCCTGCCCTTTGGCACCCGCCCCCAGGTACGTATCCTCCCTGTCCCCGTCCCACCACCATTGCAGCCGGTAAGCCACCCCCCAGCCCAGACTGCCCTCCTTTTCCCCTGAGCTCCGCACAACCTCGCCTCCCCCCTCAGGTCCCCAGACCGCCGTGAGTTGCGCCGCTCGGACCATCCGCCGCTGGTGCCTGTCACGTAGTCCCTTAGCAGGCAAGGAGGCCGGCAGAGCGTTGGAACGTGTCGTCTGCGGGAATGGGTTTCCAGGGGGATGCAGTGCCAGTGCACGTCCTGGGCCCCTCCCCATTCCGCCGGCAGGCCCTGCCGCCTCCTGGACCACCCCGGCGCCCTTCCTCGGTCTGCTGCTCGGGCGCTGGGCAACTGCCGGCCGCACCACCATACGGCTGCTCCCTGGCCTTCCGGATGGCCCCGGGGCTGCTGGGCTCTTCGCCGGCTTGTCGGTGGGATGCGGGCGCCGGCGGCTGTTTCCGAGGCCCGGTAAGACGTCCTGCGGCCTCTCCAGGTGCCGGGCGGGTGGCCGCTGAGCCGACTTGGCGGCCGCGCTCCTCCCCGGCTCATCGGGGGAATGTAGGCGCTGTCGGCTGCTCTCGGGGGCCGGCAGGTTGCTCCGCGGCCTCTCTAGGTGATGGGCAGGTGGCTGCTGAGCCGTCTCGGCGGCTGCGCTCTTCCCCGGCTCGTCGTGGGAATGCGGGCACCGGCGGCTGCTCCCGGGGGCCGGTAAGTCGCTCTGTGGCCTCTCCAGGCGTCGGGTGGGCGGCTGCTGAGCTGTCTCGGCGGCTGCGTTCTTCCCCGGCTCGTTGGGGGACCGCGGGCGCGGGCGGCTGGTCTTGGGGGCCGGTAGGTCGCTCCGCGGCCTCTCCGAATGTCAGGTGTGCCAAGCCCGACACAGATGTTCATTGGCAAACTTCAGACGGACCTGTAAATGTGCTTTCTTGAGTAGGGGGACCTTGCGGTCACTGCAGGATTAGAGTCCTTCATGGTGTAGTGTGTTACCAATTGTTTCCTTGTGACTATGGTCCCAACTGCCTTGAGATCATTGTAGTTCTGGGCTGATTCTTCATTGTTCTCATGATCTTTGGAACTCCATTACGTGAGATCTTGCATGGAGCCCCAGACCGAGGGAGATTGACAGTTATTTTATGTTTCTTCCATTTGTGAATAATCGCACCGTTGTCACCTTCTCACCAAGCAGTTTGGCGATAGTCTTGTAGCCCACTCCAGCATTGTGTAGGTCTACAATCTTGTCCCCGACATCCTTGGATAGCTCTTTGGTCTTGGCCACGGTGGAGAGTTTGGAATCTGATTGATTGCTTCTGTGGACAGGTGTCTTTTATACGGTTAACAAAGTGAGATTAGGAGCACTCCCTTTAAGAGAGTGCTCCTAATCTCAGCTCCTTACCTGTATAAAAGACACCTGGGAACCAGAAATCTTGCTTATTCATAGAGAATCAAATATTTATTTCACTCATTAAAATGCAAATCAATTTATAACTTTTTTGAAATGCATTTTTCTGGATTTCTTTGTTGTTATTCTATCTCTGTTAAAACAAACCTACCATTAAAATTATAGACTAATCATTTGTCAGTGGGCAAATGTACAAAATCAGCAAAGGTTCAAATAATTTTTACCCTCATTGTATGTACCAGCAGCTGTCAAATTATTTAAGGCTCAATGCTATATGGTGCTCAGTTATTTATAAGTATTGTAATTATATGTGCACATTTTGTAGTTGTAATTCTTGAAATTAGTCTTTTATTTAAAATGAGGACTATAAAATATGATTCTGAATATCAGCCTGTGGTATGAATAGGAAATTAATAAGCAGGGGGGAAAAGCTGTTCTTGCTTTAGAAACATGTAAAACCGAGTTTCCTTGAGGAATACAAAAGGCCCAATCTGTTGTATCAGTGCAACAGAAGAGGTAGTTATGGAGAAGCAATTAGGCCTTGGAGATCATTGCATTTTAAGAGAGATACTCATAAAACTATAAAAGGACAGTTAATACCTCTCTTCAGTGGTATCTAAAGTGGAATAAAAATTCTGTTGAACCGTAATAGAATTTTAAAAATGTGACTGCATGGCATCTCAATTGTTTCATCGGCTTTCCTTTCTCATTTTCAAAATTTTATAATTCTTTCAATTGTTGCTCTAGATCAGACATGTCAAACACAAGGCCCGGGGGCCGGATCCGGCCCACAAAGTGGTTTCATGCGGCCCACGAAGCCCTCCTGGAAACAGTGAGGAAACGGCCCCCACTGCCTTGGCCCTGGCCCAGAGACCCTCCTTCTGCCAGAGACCCTCAGATCTGTCCCACTCCTGCCCAGGCCCCCATAGGCACCCTTGATGCGAACGATGTAGAGCTGGCCACGCCCACCCAGTAGGCCATACGCACTCTAGCCACACCCACCCAGTAGGCCACGCCCATCCTGTCCATACCCACCCGGCCCCCTGAGGGCAACCGCAATGCTGATGCGGTCCTCAGTGAAATTGAGTTTGACGCCCCTGCTCTAGATAGTTGTCACTTCCAGGTACTGAAATGTCCATTAGTCCTAATGAAGTTTTTTTCTTTGCTGTTCTTACATTGCCTTGAGTCTTCATCCTGAGGTGAAGATTTGTTGCATTTTCCTTGTATATCACCTAGAATGTGATTAGATGATGTAACACTAATTTCTACTTCAACTTAAATTTAACTCATTATAACGTAATGAGCAGTCGTGTAGTTTTTAATTATTATTGATTTGCTGAATTTACTTGCTACCTATCTTGCCATGCGGCTACTCTAGGCAGCTTATGATTCTTAGCAAGATCACAAAAATGATTTGCCATTGCCTTCTTCCAGAATATTTTTTGACTTCCTGGTCTAGATCAGGAAAGTTCTGGTTACTCTTTCAGACCTAACCCAATCTAGCTTCAAAATCTAGGTAGGGCCAGACAGGAACTGACCACACACTGAGGTGAGCTAGTCTTTTCTTCCAAAGGTTAAGGATGAAGTAGCTGTCTCTCACTAGCAAAGTGAAGTTTGGCTCTCCCAGTTCCTGGGACAAAGGGCAGGTTTTAATCTATCTCAAGTGGTTTATTTTGTCCAGAGGTACGAGAAATGCAACATACTTGTTACAAAATTTAACAAGACATGCTTGTGGATATAGCTGGTGAAACAAATCTGTTCCTGCTGTCCAGTTGGCAAAATCCCATTTTTATTTATTTTGGCAATCATCACATTTTACTGTAGTAGAATATTTAGCCAGATTCTTAAAACATTTTGCTCATTCATCTGTATTTTCCATACTGCATACTATGGAAAGATCACGACAGGGTGGTCTTCCAAGTAAAGTACCTCTCTGAAATTGCACTACCTCCATCTAGTGGCAATAAACAATATAGAACTGTCACCAAGAGCAGGTTGTGGAAATTTTGTAGAGAAAAAAATGTGAAAAGATTTTGCAGAAAGTTGAAATGTTTTGATAAAGCAACCAGGATTTCATAGAGGTCTACCTCTGTAAATTCTTAGTACTGCTCCCAAAACTGTTTCAAACAGTTTGCAGGATATGGATTGCCTAGACCAGGGGTCAGCAACCTGAAACAGTGAAAGAGCCACTCGGAACCGGTTCCCTCACAAAAGGAAAAACTGGGAGCTGCAAAAAATATGTGTGCATGCACGTACATGCGCGCATGCGCAGAACAGGGTTTGACTGAACAGTGGAGCTAAGGCGAGATATGCACCTACCCTGCATATTTGAATTGAACTTTTTTAGTCCCACCTTTTTTTTTGGACTGCACATGGCAGAGGACCGAGAGTCGCAGGAGACGGCTGAAAGAGCCGCATGCGGCTCCGGAGCCGCGGGTTGCAGACCTGTGGCCTAGACCAATATAGCATGTGCCAGAGGACTGAAAACCAGGATACAGTTGAAACAGAACCACAGAATGATGAGAAACAAGAATATAAGAACATCTGTAAAACCAGTTAGTACAGAAAATAAGTAAAGAGAATTGGGTTTTCCTTTTTTAAAAAATTGATAAAACTTTTCCAAGTTTCACTGGAAATTAACTAACCACATAGAATCTAGATTTGTTCTGAAATACACTGAATACATGTCAAACTGCCAGCCCATGGGCTGGATGTGTTATGCAGAAGCCGCGCCCACCCCATTGCCAGCAATGGCAAAACTATTCCGATACATTGTGCGCCATCACATGACGTTGCAAGTTTGACATGTCTGCCCTATAATGATTGTAATATGTTTGGTCTTCAGGAGTAACCATTCCAGATGAAACAGATCCTCCTCTCTGTGCCCTTGTCCATCACTTCACTCAAAAATATTTATTACTCAAAGTATTTCAATAGAACCTATAGAAAACCTCAAGTTTTATCATTCTAAAATGGCTTACCTTTGGAAACAATGCAGTTATCTATTTACAGGGAATAAACCTCATTGAAGTTAGTGGTGCTTATTTCTAAATTGACATCCAGATTTCAGTTATTTTTTTTTCTGAACCTGGGAATACTACAATACAAAATGCAGTGTGCACCGTTAAAACCATGGCTTTAACAAACACATGAACCGATTGGTAGGCAACATTGTTCTGGGCCACATCTCCTTTCCACAATAAGTTATTAACTCCTAGAGATGAAGTACTGCATGCTCGTCAGTTTTAAATACTGACAAACCATATATACTAAATCTGAACCATTTGTTTGGTGAACTATATTACTTTTGAAGTCAAATATATGTGTCCCAGGATAATGATGCAAATCGTACCACCAGGACCAGAGATTTACTCTACCGAGCTTTAGGATTCATGCTGGAGCCCATCTTCAGGGAACTCTATTGGAATACATGCTTTGGGCTATTTTGTGTGTCGTGTTTATGTGATGCCTTCCATGGCTGATTGGTGTGTGGATGGCTGGCTGTTGGCTGTTTCCTTGTGCTGTCAAGTCCTCTGCTCCTAAGTACTTGATAAGCTGGTGGTAAACCAGCGCTCCTGTTAACTGACAAGGGACTCATTGTAGGAAGGCACCACATAAACACGACTCACAGAATAGCCCAAAGCACGTATTCCAGTAGACAGAAGTTTCCCTAAGATGCGCTCCAGCACGAGTCTGAAAGCGCAGAAGATCTTTGGTCCTGGTAACCAAAGATCTGATCTTATATCACTTTTAGAAGGCATATGAAATTAAGGCAACACAAAAAGTTAAGTACAAAAACAAATACAAACATAAATGGACTTTTGAGTGTATTAGGAAGGGTAAAAACACAAATGATTGAAGAGTAACCATCTGGGATATGGATAATACATGTATTTGGAAACAATCTGTTTTTTACGGAAAGCAAACAAAAAACCACACAGCACTGGGCTTTTACACAAGCTCTGATTGTAGTCATTGTCATTTATTGAGGGAGTGGATGAGATATTGTCAGACATGCCAAACACTTCTCATTCAAGGCTGGGAACTCAATGGTTTTCTTGAGCCACTATACAAGCCTGCTTCAGGAAACTGAATGCAATATCGATGAAGTCTTCGTGCTTGATGATGCCTTCAATGTATAGATCCTTAATCTATTGGATTGGTGGGCAGAAGATTTTCTACCCTACAAAAATACTCACACTCCAACACTAGAGGCTAAAAATGCATGTAATCTGTTTTATAATGGGTGCCTACGAAATACCTGCTTTAAAGCTGTCTTAAATCAGTTTATGCTTAAAGAAATTTCAACTTGTTTCCCTTTCATTTCCATATAGTTGGTTCATACCATTAGAAAAATACTCTTCAGTGATATTGTAGGATTTATAGGGAACTGCGTCTGTGCTGATGGGGTAGAAATTCTTAGCAACACCATTTGTAACTGTTTCTTCTTGCTGCTACTGCATGTAGGTTGCAGAATGACTTACATGCACTGCAGTTTTCTCTTAGAAACAAAACAAAGAAACCTAAACCGAAGGGTAAATGTTTATTTGGAGTTTTTGTGGATGATAATTAAGGCCCTTTATGGAGAGTTCAGGAGCTCCTGTATGGCTGCCTGCTGGTCTGCATTTAGCTGAGATAAGCATTCTGTCCACAAGCCTCCAGAAGTCTAGAGAAGAAAAGAGAGATACCGTAACAGATAAATTAAGTATGAACATGTACACACTTTGCACACGGGCTAAACCTTCTGACCAACTCCAAATCAACTGTGGGTGGCTCATCAGGTAAAAAGAATTAAATAACAATATATAAGATAGAAACTAAAGAACAGAATGGAAAATTCATTCACACAACACCAAGAATATATCCAAAACGTATTTCAAACGGAGTAACATGGAAATGGCAGTCTTTAAATTTTTTCCAGTATATCAAGTATTAACTCCAAAAATATATCCAAAATGTATTTCAAACAGGATAAATGGAATGACATTTTCTTTTAAAAATTTTCAGTGTTTAAGATATCCATCTTATTTTTATATATGATCCAAAACAGATTTATATAATTTTATATGACTGATGAAAGAAATAATAAAATCAAATATAATCAACAGTGCTATTATTCCTTTTCAAAATGCAGTATGACACTAAGTGAGATAATCAAAACTGGTTTTCACATCACATTCTCTTCCTTATTCCTAATTTAGGAAAGATTTTCTTTTTTGCCTTTAGCCAAATCTGAAAATATCAAGATCTGGAATCTCTGTTGTGTTGCCTATAATCCCTCAGCCAGGCTGCTTATCGTTGATGAAATCCAATCTCATCCCATTCAGTCTTTTCTTTCTACTATCTGCTACTTCTAAAATGCAATTATATGCTGATTTGAGCACAAAAGCACTGGATCTGCTATTTGAAATGAAATTTGAAAACACTGTATCTATAGACCCCATCCACTGATTGAGGAGTGTGAAAATGAAGGTACAATTGTACCAAACAATACAACAAACACTCTATCAATATATTAATTTGCATTTACCTGTACTTGTCGAACTACATTTGCCAGTCGCTTGGTACATGGATCTCCTTGCTTGATTGCTTCATTAATTTTACCGTCCGCAATTATACCAAATATTTTGGGCAGATTAGTGTTGTTAGGACCCAGGACAATGGGGTTATTACTGTTGAGAATACAAGAAATGTTTACTGTTAATGCAAACTGAGAATAACCATCAGCAGTAACAATAATTTTAAGTCCACCTAACCTTCTGACCCATGTACCCGGGAGAAAAGCCAGTTCTCAAGGAAAATGTACATCTGATTATTATCAGCATATTGATAATAATTCACCCTGTGCTGTTGAATGGCCTTGCCCAGTGCTTTGTGTACATTTTAATAAAGAGTGTAGAGAGCCCTGAGCCTTGACTCATCCTGCAAAGAAATGGGTATGGGGTCAACCTCTGCCTTCTATCAACACAAAGTGGAACTGACCATGAGGAAAGGAGGAGAATGAGCACAAGATTGTGCCCCCAACTTCCAACCTCTGGAGCTGTGGCAGAAGAATCGGCTGTAATGAACGCTGATAGGTCAAGAGCAAGGATGGACACACTATTCTCTTGCTTCACCCATCAGAAGTCATCTGAAAGCTGATCAATACTATTCTTTTTTTCTTATTGTCATTAGATTGATAAAAAGTAGATAATGGTGTACAAGAAGAAGATAAGCCAATATAAACCAGATTTTACTAGGTCTGTCAAAACAACAGTACTAAATGCTCAATAAACATTGGACACAATTTCCATCTCTTGATCTAATAGGCATAAATTTCTTATGTTAAAAGTATTTTATCATTGACTGAGACCCTGAAAATATGCATCAAACAGCTTTACCGAAACAAATGTAGCAATAAGAATTCAAAATCAGTTCATTAGATTCTTCGGTTTCTAAAACATATAAGGACAATTTAGCATAACATTGCATTTGCTAAACAATATTTGATTCATTAAAATGAAATCAGTAATCCTGCCTAGGAGATATGGATATATTATTTTGTTCAGTAATTAATGGTGTGAATCAGTGGTTCTCAACTTGTGGCCCAAAGAACCCTGGGAGGATGCAAAGTCATCACAGGAGGTCCGTGAAGGCTTGAAGAAATTTTATGATTTAAATCTTGAGTTAAGTCTTGGTGGTCCTGGCCACAAAAGGTATTTAAAGGGGGACTAGAGTGAAGAAAAGCTTGAGAACCACTAGTGTAAATTATCCCTAATTATTTTCTCAAAAAGGAAAAAAAGCTTTAAAATTCCCAACATTCAAATATGCCATCAAATTAGATGAGACAATAAACAAATTGTTATGTCTACTTTATGTCTACCTATGTATTTTCTTCTTACCTCTCTATTAAGTCACACAAGTAATTGAATGTATGGACAGCTTCCTCTTTGTCTTCATGAAGAGGAAGCCATGATAACCAGTGAGGCAGAACTTCTTCAACATTTATACAGTCAGGTTTGAACTTCATGATTTTCCCTACTGCTGAAATGCAGTTTTCTGTTGCATTGATATTTTCTTTGGTTTTGGCATCTGCTGATTGAATTACTTGCACCAATAATGGAAGCGCCTCTGATAAGGTAAAATTTGAAAAAATATATTGAGTAATAATATAGCATTTCAAAGCACTCTTGATTATTTGGGCTTGTAAGAGAATACTAGAGAATAAAAAGTGCACTTTTCCAGCCAGAATATGGCTTCCAATCATGGTACTGCACAACATAATTAAAAGATAGCCACATACATTCTTCTCAATAATCTTTTATAAAAAGTGAAAAAGGAGCAGTCGGGTGCCATCAATAAATGAAGATAATATTAAGTGAGGACCTCATGACTGCAACTTTGACCTCCTGCTTGATTCCCCATAGAATTTGCTTGGGGAAATCAGCAAGGGATTTTGAAAATTGTGATTATATGACCATGGCTCACTGCGATAGGCAGAACTCCAAGAACCTGTCGTGGTTCCCCTCGTTTGACATCCCTGCAAGTTTGAACAGTTGAATAAGCGGTTGTAACCTGTACACAAATTTAAGCACATTTAGCTGTGCTTATCACTGACTGAATTACAGACATTCTAGCACAGGGCTTTTCAACCGGTGGTACATTGGCACCTGGCAGGTGGTACACGGCCATGCCCAGCCCAGCCCAGCATAGCAGGGGAGGGAACAAGCCAAAGCGGCGCAGCGCAGGGCTTGCCATGAGGGAATCTTCAGGAGCTGCAGGGTGGCTGGGGTGAGGCGACGGCCCCAGGATTGGCACTTCCAGCTCACCAGGAAGAGAAAGGTGGAGCAGGGGGCAGAGACAGGAGAGGCTATAAAAGGAGTCAGTTTGGGCAGGAGGAGAAAAAAAAAGGACACAGCCTTGGGAAGAGGGGTCAGCTGGAGCTGCACTGAAGGGAAAAGGAGGAGTGGGGAGGAGACAGAGGAGAGGAGATCTAGCAGGCTGGCTAGGAGCTGATCTACAACTTCTGTGGCAGGCATCTGTGCTGGGTGTGCACACAGGTGGCAGCAACAAACAGGCAAGAAAGGCAGCTGGGGAGGGGTCGCCCTCCATGAGGAGTGAAGGAAAGCAGCATTGGCTGGAGGTGAGGCACGGAGAGAGGAAGGAAGGAAATAGCAATGAGAAAGGGAGGTAGAGAGCAGGAGGGAGGGAAACGGAAAGGAAGAAGTAAGTGTTGGAAGAAAAAGCCGGGGGCTTGCTTTCTAGCTGGGAGGCTATACCTTTAAGAGAAAATAAAAAAAAAATAAGCTGCTGTTTGAGATAGACGAGAGGAAGCCGGTTGCTCCAGCTGCTCGAGATGTTTATGGGCAGAAGCGAACTTCTGTTTGAGCAGTTCGGTTCTGGGTCAGCTGAATCCTTCAGTGGAAGGATTCTTATGTGATTTTGGAACTTTGAAGTTCTGGGATTTGTGCAATGTGGGCTTTGTGTTCTTAAGGAGTGTTTGGCAATTTATATTGTGGCTGATGTCCCATGTTGGATTTTGGGTTCTAATTCTATTGCTCTGCTATTGTTAGCTGTAAGTTTTGCTGCAAGGGATTTTAAAGTATTTTTGTCCTGAAGGGATTTTGCCTGCAGCATTCCTTTACTTATGAATGAAGACATTTGGGGAGGTTGCCTTAACTTTCCTTTCTAGCCAGTAGCTAATTCTTAAAGGGGAATGTGCCTTTTTAAGCTAGTTCCCTCAGCTGCTTGTCTTTTCTGTCTCTGGAGGCTTTTCCTTGTTTGATAAAATATATGGAAGAGGGAATGAGAAAGGCGGAGGGAAACAGGAGGAAGGAAGAGAGGAGGGAGGGAGATTGGAATGAAAGGGAGGGAGTCTGAAGGAAGTCCCGCCTTAGCATTGGCCACCAGCAGTCCTGCCAGACTTTGCTTGTCAAAAGGTTGCAAAAGGGGATTACACGACACTGGGACACTATGAGCATTATAAATATGAATCAGTTGCCAAGCATCCAAACTCACATGACCCTGAGCATGCTGCAACGACTATAAGTGTGAAAAGCGGCCATTGTAACTTTGAATGGTCACTAAGCAATTTGTTGTAAGTCGAGGATTACCTGTAGTTTAACACTTTCCTCTTTTTTTTTGGTCATCAAGTTTTTGACACCTTGCTAGGTGGTACTCGAATATTGCCATATCCTAAAAGTGGTACAATCGGTGAAACGTTGAAAAGCCCTGTTCTAGCAAGCATGTTTAAGATTAGAAATATCCCCCATGCCTGTTACATGGTGCCAGGGATGGCACACAAATTTTAAAGTTAGAGACAGATTCTATATTCAGGTACCTATGCCTGGATATAGACAATGAATCTTAAGCCTGAAGCAATGCATTCTACGTGCTAAAGATGATAAAGTGGTTATAATAATGGTTATATTTAGATAATGCTGAGAAATATCTTGAGTGCATACCTGTGCAGAAAGGCCGATAGTTGTCCCCACCAAACTGTGCCATAACTCCAATACCATATGCAGCTGCTTGCCTAACTTCTGGACTATTATCGCACACAGATTGTAGCATAGGTCTCAAGAAGTATTCTGCGTATTTGAATGAGGTTGGACTGCAATGTTCTATGACATCATCAAAAATGCACAAACCCCACTGTCTGTCAGGCCATGGCCTATGTGGACACTATGAAGAAAAATGTCCAAGCAAAAAAATAAAATAAATATCCAGCGTTTTTGTTTATCCAAACTGTAACTCTTACCACCCTACCTCACCCTATATGAACAGTAGGCTGCCTGCTATTTGAAATGCCTTTCATAGCTTTGAATATTTTTGTGATAAGTCAGAGCTTAGCCATTTTAACAGCTTTATTGCTTATTCAGCTGTACATATTCTGAATGCAGCACACACACAAACTTTTCCTGAGTGGTTTTGCGAACATATGACAAAAAAACCACATTGCAATAAACGCATTAAAAACATGTTTACAAACAAAACAAAACTTGACTTCTTTGCCTTTTTCAATATCATTCTATAGGTTTCTAAATCCTTCTGGATGAACATATTATTTTGAAGTCAATATGGGAAATTATTCCAGACCAAAGGAAATGCTTGGGATGGATAAAACCCACTGCTCCAGTAAAGAACAGTTCGCAATATTTCAGAATGTTCCATTTTTCCATGTTGATCTAAGTTTGGGTGTGTATCAGTTGTTTCCCCCAAGTTAGTCCTGGACCAGAAATTCATAGGGTTCTGGGAATATGCTGTCTAAAACAGCATGAAATGTTTCCATTTCAAAAGAGTACATACATTCTGCTGTACTTTTTCTTTTAGATTAAGTACTGTTATGTAAAGTACAGAAAAATAGTGAAAAGTATTGGACAAAACAAATTAATGGCACAAAATAAGAAAAAGAAATCTAAATCTAGTTCATCAGTAGCACTCACAAATCCTTTCCACCCATTTTTGTTTGTACAAACCATTTCTTACTTTCACTATGTTTTCTGCATGAAGCTCCATTTGTGCGAGTGGTGAGTGTGCATCACTCACACAGAACCATCTCCTCCCCCCCCCTTCGGCTGATCCCCCAAGCCTGAAAGGTTGGGGACTACTGTCTTAGTATATTTGACAACTAACCTTCAACTACAATTACAATTTGTGCAAAATACTCCGTAATTCAAGCATTCATTTTCTCATAAACTTTTTCTACTCAAAACTTCCAGTAAAAACTCTTTGTTACTTTTATACCTTTCTCAATGACCTGACAAAATGGTTTGCATATCCTGATAGCATAAAGACATACTGGAATTTTGAAATTTTAACCACTCTTATGTTTTATACTTTCAATCAGAATTCTGAGAAACATTTTAAGTAATATCTCAGTTTATTTATTATTATTTCGCTTGTAGAAGAAGAAAACAACAGTACTCTCCTAACAATGAAGAATGGATGCAGTTTTCATATACATATTAAAACAAGTCACACAGCCATGCCATAAATAATTTCTGACCCAACAAAAGCTGTACCTGTATCATTTTTTAACATTCTCACAGCATTTATTATTTTCTTTTTATCGTTCTTTCTTGGACATTTATAGCAATCAATCTTACTGGCATGGTAGATATTGCACATGTCTAAACTTTGCATAGATGGTATCAGTACCAGATAAAAATAAATGGGCAAGCCAACATAAACAAACAAATATCATTCCCATGCACTCTCTCTCTTTTCTTATTGGTCTTAAAGTGATACGTTACTGCTCAATTCAGGCTACTTACAATTAAGTTGACAATTTGTGGCAACAGCTGTTCAAACCATGGTAGCACGTTTGCTTTGTAGCTACTGAATATTGAGTGCAAAATATCTGAAACTTTAGTCAAAATGTAGACATCACTGTCATGCTGATAGAGAAAAAAAGTAGAATTTGATTAGTACTAAATAATTGTGTCCTAGAGTTGTATAACTCTCTTAAACTTCACAAACTGTGTTTAAAGCAATTTCTGTGTCTCTTAAGAGGAAGAACTGACAAATGGGCTAGTTTTCACTGAGTAAGCACTTAGGTGAGCTCAAAATACAGAATGTATAACACTGCTGTCAGCAAGGATTTAGCGACTTATGGAAAATCTCAAAAATATATTAGCTTCGCAGAAAATAGAGGACTAAATTGTACTCCAGTTTCCAGTTGTGGTTATGTTAATTGGTCCATGGGATAAAAAAAGACAAGTATGGTTCTGAAGTACTCATTTCTATTGATTATCCCAACATTTGGGGATGAGATTCCTCATTGCCTGCACTATATTCAACGTTCTAATATAAATTTATTTCATGACTTGCTTGGAAAGAAAGATTTTTACAGCAAGTAAAGTGCTACTAGGATTATCTAGTTTTATTGGATGTTAAGGCAGTATGGTGGCGATAATGAAGAATGCCTTAAATTTTTTTCTGCCAACATTTTTTTATTGATTTGCCCAAGTAGCCCCTGTAGGCTATATATTTTATGTTCTGCTGTTTCTGCATGCAAATGATTTTTTAGATATAAATAAAATTGTGTGCAGGTCAAAGCAAGGGTGAATAAACTGACATTCCAGATATTGTTAGTGACCTCTGTCACCATACTGAACCTAATGACATGAGAAGAAAAGTTTTAATTACTGTATATGTGAGAAAACCTGGACAATCTTTTCCTTTTTTTTGGATAAACAGCTGATTTTGACCACATGAAGAAATTTTTGTAGATGCAATACATGAGCAAAACTTTCCAAAGTCGTATTTCCTTTTCAAATTCTCACGTTTTTAACATGTAATTATACATTTCAACAATGAACAAATAATAAGAGCCTTACTTCATCTTGCAAGGACTCCTCAACTTGTTCATCATAGTCTTCGTCTTGCCTTTTCACTAATTCAAAAATAAATTGATAATGTATCAGCATGGCCTATTTTCATAAACATTCCAGCTTGCTTGTAAGAAAGGTATACAAAAGGAACACAAGGTGAATTATCTGATATTATCATCCTGCCTAACATGGATAAATTGTGACCAAGCTATCAGGGTAGGCTCAGATTTGTAGGACCTCAACTTTTGAAACTACAGTAGTGGCCAAAATTGTGGAAACCTTTTGGGAAAAGTATACAGTAGAAATGCCACCTTTGGTTAAGTTTCCACCAATTTTCCTTCTAATTTCTTTATAACTGTAGCCTTGTTCACTTAATAATACTATTTTACATTGCTTTCTGGACAACCAGTCAACTCTTTGCACCATTACTTTAATTTTATTATGTTTTACAAGCTCACTAAAAGAAAGAAGACAAAAAAACCCAACCAACTTGATAGCGATCATGTAATGCACTGACAAATGTCCTCCTTTCAGCTTCAATACATGACATCAATAACTGAATCCTACTGTGATCTCATTGGCTCATTGCCAAAACAAGATGACACCTGATTGGCTCTCTAAACACTCATGCTCATTGGCTACAATCAGATGAAGGAAAGCTACCTGATAACCTAAGCAAGTTGTGCTTCCTTTTTCTGGTTATTTGGCTATCTTTTCATAGAATACAGTACAGATAATTGAACAAACTATGTCGCATTACATTCTTGATTAAAGTATCTTTCCACTGATATATAATTTTATGGTACTACTAAAAAAAGTGGTGTTATTAGCCATCAAACCTCAAAAATACACTTTTCCCAAAAGGCTTCCACAATTTTGGCCACTACTGTAATTTGGTTCAAAATATATTTATTTTTATTATTTTTTATTTTAATCCATTTTATATTTATTTTATTTTATATCCCGCCCTTCTCCGAAGACTCAGGGCGGCTTACAATCTAAGCACAAATCAAATGTGCTTAGCAGTAGCCTTCATTCTATGTATATGCCTGCTTATTAGGGCTTTCGCCCCCCGCCCCAAGCGGCATTTTTACAGTCAGCTTATTGCCCCCAACAATATAGCCAAGGAAGATAATACATACATATAAAATCAGGAAATAAAAATATCCAAAAAGTTATTTTAAGTACTAAAATTGAAATGGGTTCCCCCACTCCTGATAACCTACTCATAATTTTCCTTTATAACAGTAACATAATAGGAGAGTGCTATGGAAAGAGATTTTTAAAAGCGTATGATACCTTGTTGTTCTACTGAAAAATCACAAAGTTATCAGTTAATTAATAATCACTTTCTGCCTAGCAATAGTGTAAATAAGGAGGAACTTTTATCTTGCAATTTACTCCTAATTTCTTTGTAGTTTTGTGGTACATTCAGACTAAGAACGTCAAAGTATATTTGGAAGAACTTCTGAATTGCCCACAGATTGCTATTTTAACGTTAGGCATGATCATCATTTTTAAGTATTTACATTTTAATTTCCATAAAACACTGGAATTTGGTAGGATAAATACTTGCTTACATTTTGGAACTCTTGCCCTGACATTCATATTTATTTAATATCAACCAATGTTTAATTGATTTACCTTGTCTTAATTCTTGATTCTTAAAGTGCTCTTCTAATTTTCCTTTCAATATTCCTCCAAGTTCTTCAAAATGTTCGTTGTTTAGGCAGCCATCTCCCATTACTTCAATACACTAAAGAAATAACATTAATTTGAAAACATGTTTAACAATAACTATTGCTATCTCAGTAATTTCTTGCATCTCATATAACTAAGTACTATAAAAAGGCAGCTTGATCTTGCAAGACTGAACTTTTTTTTTGTACAACACATAGAACTCCTGATACTGGGTGGGAAATAAATAATCAAAAGGAAAATAGCTTCCTTCTTACATGTTGCAGTGAAACATGTTTTGGGTAATAAAAGTACACAGGTTTTGATTAAGTAAGGAAATATTTGCCCCTTTTTCAATGAATACACATACTGTAGAACTACTGATCACATTTGTCTGGAATAGAATTACAAGCACAGATCTAGTTCTTTGCATTGACAAACACTGTCCTGTCTGCATGTAGAAATTCCAAGATAAAAACTATATTAAAGATATAGAAGATATAGAAACAGCAGTTATTTCATGTTTCCTTCTCCCTTTCTTTACATTGTAAGGGGAGAAGATTAGAAATTGGTAAAAAGGCATTCAGATTCAAAAGCAAAGAGAAGTTTTAATGGAGTGAAGCACGGGAGGGGAAACGTTTGGATAAGTTGCTTATTTATAAAGATAGTTCTTCAAGAATCAATTTATGCATTCATGTATATTTTTGAAATGTTCCAAATCTGAAATTTTTGGTAGGAACCTGCCTCTATTTTTACACCTATGTGTGCATATATGTCTCCTGTGCATCCTGCTCAAAATTGTACACACTATCCTAACAGCATTACAAAACACCTTTAATAATCAAATGTGAATTAATAGAACTATAGATAATAATTTCATGTATAAAGGTAAAGGTTCCCCCGCACATGCGTGCTAGTCGTTTCCAACTCTAGGGGCCGGTGCTCATCTCCGTTTCAAAGCCAAAGAGCCAGCGCTTGTCTGAGGACGACTCCGTGGTCATGTGGCTGGCATGACTAGACACCAAAGGCGCACGGAACGCTGTTACCTTCCCACCATAGTGGTCCCTATTTTTCTACTTGCATTTTTACATGCTTTCGAACTGCTAGGTTGGCAGAAGCTGGGACGAGTAACAGGAGCTCACTCTGTTACACGGCACTCGGGATTCGACCCGCCAAACTGCCAACCATCTGATCGACAAGCTCAGTGTCCTAACCCACTGAGCCACCGCGTCCCTTAATTTCATGTATAGGTGGTCCTTAACTTGTGACTGGTTGATTAGTGACTGTTCAAAGTTATGATGGACTTTCCCAGGGCTACTTACGACCTGCATTCAAAATTCCACCAGCCCCCCCCCACCAAAAAAAAAAAGAGTTGTGAGGAGGTAGATGTCAACACTGCTAACATCAAATGTTATTGCTTGACAAGAGATGAAGAAGTAGCTGTTTCATATATTAAACTTGTGTATTGCTTTAAGACTTCTGTATGGTTTTAGTTTAAGGTTAGGAGGGGAGATGAGTAGGATTGCACTTTTCAAGGCCATTTCTCTCACTAAAGAAGGCTTTGGCTGGTCTTCTAACGGAAGGGAAACTGATTCTTTAAATTAATTGGAGAATATGATTAATGACAAAATTAGAAAGGTGGGGAATTGTGTTTTAATATATTGTGCAAGGGGCGGAGATTTCAGATTCCAGCTTCCTTCGAGCAAGCATTTGCCGGTGTATTAGGCTAATAAAGGACTTTTAAGGTAAACAATGCCTCAGAGTCACTTGAAAAGCCCATACGTCAGAAACTTGACAGTAACTTCAGCAACTTGTATGAGACAATAATTAAGGTAGTCATCCTTTCGGAAAAAAATATTGGGTGGAAAAAGAAGAGCACCTTCATAAAATGGAAACTTTTAACAATAGCTATTCTGCATGTAAGCCAATGTTCAACAACTACTTAAAAAATAAGAATGCTATTTTTAACTTATTTGAAGGATGAAAAATCAAAAGAACGATATCCTGCTGATGATGAAAGGGGAATTAAGTTATTTTGAGTCACAGCATAAATAGGTGTTACGCCATACCACATTAAGTTGGATAGAGTCAGAGTTCATTAAAAGAGAGTTCTATAAGGAAGCTTCCCCCCACCCAAAAAAGTTAGAAAATGAAATGGTAAAAAAAGTTTTATGTCAAATTCAATGAAAGTGGACTGAACTACTGTGATACTACAAAAGTAAATGGCAACAATTCTGCAAACTGGAAAATTAAAATTATCCAGGTATTTGAATAATAGGATAGAAAAAGTCAGCCAATAAACATAAGTTAAATTATTCTGAGTAATTATGTATATGCTACTTTATTTTGTACTTAATAAAGACCTTAGGAGATCAGCTATTATTTACAGAAGCAAAATGCTACCCATATAAAATTAAAATTTACCTTGGCAAAAGAATGCATTATTTCTGATAGAACATCTGAGTCAGGTTCTGTTCCTATGGCCTTGATAAGAGCATCACACATAAAATGCCACATCTGGGTGAGATACTCTGGGCCACGAACTCTTGCGCACTCCAGAAGTAAAGGCATTGATTCTGCAGCTGCCACACGAACACGTTAAATTCATTAAGGGAAACTGTTACACTTTTCTAGCAATATAAAGATTATTTCAGAAAATGTGATCAATGTACCACCCCACTTTTCTAGTTTAAAACTCTAGGCATGTCACACCATATTCCTTCCTCTTCCTATTTTCCCCAACAACCTTGAGAGGTGGGTTGGGCTGTGTGTGTGAGATGGGTCCAAAGTCACCCAGCTGGTTTTCATGCCTGAGGCAGGACTAGAACTCATAGCCTCCTGGCTTTTTAGTCTGATACTTCAATCACTAGACCAAACTAGTAGTCATCAATATTAAATAACTATTAAGGATTAAACAGCATAACTGTTAAAATTTAATTTTGCTTAACCAACCCAGATTTAAATCCAGTGAAACTTAGAATGCTTTTCTTTAAAAAAAGCTATACTAACTCTATTTTAGGTCTCATATTACATTTTAAAAATATTTGCACCAATGGTGGGAATTGTATAATTGATCTGGGTTGGCAACAAAATGATTTACTTGGATTAATATAAAGGATGGAATATTGCCCTCTTCCTCAACAAGCTATATATAGAATGGCAGCAAAGAATTTGATAACAAAACCTAAAAATGGTCACATTAACAGTCCATAGGACTCTCAGGGAAAATGGAACAGACATAAAAAAAGATATCATCATGGAAGTAGAACTTCAGCAAAGGAACCATTAGCTTCACAACTTGTTCGGTGTACTCCACAAATCCTTCTTTCAATTCTTTGGCATAACAAACCTAAAATCCAAACATAAATTTCTTCAGCAAAGGAAGCTAGATCATGGATAAACAAATTACTAGTGGTAGACTTAAAACTGGTAAAATGTATAAAAGACAAGTAAATGCATTTCCCCAAATTTTTAAATTCTATTTGAACGTGAATAGACTATACATTTAAAAGTAAATGAATAGTGGAAGAATGTATTTCTTTTATACAAAAATATGTTTTCTTGCAAATAGTGATTTAACAGATATTTTCAATAACTTCCCTTCAAAGAGTTCCATTTTGATTTCAATTCCTCAAGTTTAAGGAGTCTCATTCCCAAACATTTTGGGCATCAGGAGCCAAATTTTTATTTAAAAATGTAATTAAAATAGTACCTACCAACATCTGACATGCAGTTGCTTTTTCTTCAAGACCTGCCGTCTTAATACCAAAACTCTGCTGATCCCCTAAATTGACAAATTCCCAGCCATCATCATCACTCATATTTTCCATATCTTGAGCTAGTGACAAAAAAGGTTAATTTTAGTAGAGTTGTATTATTCCTTACTGGTCAATTTTAGTAGAGTTGTATTATTCCTTACTAACTAAAAATATAAATTAAAATATCAGAACCTACTGTCAAGAAGGGCCACTTCAGGTTTAATTGATGCAGTTTTCATTAAAGGACCCATAACAACAGGAAGATATTGTTGGAATTCCTTTCCAAGAATTTTGCACATTCTAGCCCATGCAGAAATCATATATGATATCTGTAAATTAATAAAATGAGGTTTCATTTTCTTCAAGAATAATGACTATACAGCTATATTATGGCTGGGATCGTATAAAAATCAATCCCTAACAAACCTGCTTTAAAAGTTAATTATACAGATTTGTGTAGTACTTTGAAAAATCTAAAGTGCCTTTCAAAAATACTATGTTTACAAGGCCATTAGAAAATATTAAGTGTACTCCCAAAATTAATTGGGCTAGAATTAACAAATTCATGGCATAAATGAGAAGAGAAAAAGAAACTTTCATAGGTCAGTTTTAATCACTGTGGAATATGAAGTCTCCATTACAGAGGCTTTGCGTAAGCATTGCAACAGCACTTTGCTAAAAGATATCCAATTAAATTTTATCACATCAAAACTGTAAAGCGCATTTTTTCACAATAGTTTCTGGATGTGAACATGTTTCCTAGGTATCTATGGCAACTGGGACTGGAATTGCCATTGCTAAGGGATGCAGTAATAAGGTGTGACGTTGTGAGAACACCTTGCTTAGTGACAGTAGTTCCGCCAATTGCTGCCACTAAGGAAAATCACAAGGTAGTTAAGTGAGAACCCTACATGACTGTAACTTATGACTTCTTCCTGACTTTCCACAAACAAGGTGGATGGGGAAGCCATTTGAAGTTTCAGGTCCTGGGTGGCTTGCCAGCAGTTTGGAGGGTAGGTGAGCACTATGGAAGGAGCTGTGAGATGGAACTTTGAGGACTGGTTTTAACTACCATTTCTTCAGTGCCACTGCAACTTTCAATGCTTGCTGAACGAGTAGTAGTTACCTAAGGACAACCTGCATGAGTAAAAAGGGCAAAATAAAAATATTTTGAAATTACAGAAGTTGCAAACGCCTGGAAGATGTTGAGCGTGCATTTGGAGAAAAGCCTCAAAATTTCAAGCGTATCCTGATTATGCTTAGTAAGCTTTTACGTGGTTTGGTAGCTAAAATTCTTCCTTATCCCTACTGTGGCGTGTCAATGAAAAATATAGATTTCTATCATGTATTTCTAACACGTATTGCAAAATCTTGAATTAACTGAAATGTGATAAGCAGATTATTATAACCTCATTTAGGAATTCTGTTCCAAATATATGCAGTTATAGAAATGTGGACCAAAGCGAGATCTGCTCACTAACATACCTGAGGATCATCGTCTTCCAAGTCGTTAAAATCAGTCTGTGTTTTTAGCAAGAGTTGCATCACATCAGATGCATCCTGCATAAACTAGAAACGAATAAGAGAACCCAAATCAAGCTGTGGCAGTTTTTAAACAGGCACATAAAACCCTTACAATAATGTATTGAAGAGCGCAAGTTAAAAATACATATTGAAATTACTTCAGCTTTAAAGCTGAAGCTAAAAATCAAGAATGGTTTCAATTTAAGAATACAGAAGCAATTCAATGTACCTACAAAGCTGAAGACAGTACAGAATTAAATTGATACCTACCTTCTCTTTGCCTACTGCAAGGCCTATTAAGCTGATACATTCTATAGTTTTGCCTCTTAAGAGTCTGAGTTCCTTTTGCACAGCATTTTCAACTATGTGTTTCAGGGAAGGCATAAACAAATCGTAGTATGGAACAAACTTTTCTTCTGCTGTATCAGCAACTGAGGCAATGGATGTAACAACTTGTTCCAAAACAAGCTTGGTGCCTTTTTCTATCAACTATGAAAAAAGCAGCAAATAAATAAAAATAAAATTGCACTCTTGCTGAAATAATGTATATTTAATAACTTAAATATAACTATATTCAATTTTATCTTACAACGTCCTTACCTCCTGTAGTTTTAATACCATAGTGGAATGAAGGTGCTTCACTAAGTTATCTAAATATGGAATAAGCAGTGATTTTGGACAGTCTTCAGTAAAGTTGATCAGAGCAGCAGCTGCATGAGCCTGAACACGTTGGTTGCCTTGGTCTTCCATTGTCTGCAGAAGAGCTGCAATTACCTATAACAAAGATGGCAACCATGAGTGACAGATCCCTAAATAAGCTTTGTTAATGAGCAACACAAAGCTTTATACTTGCCTTCTCATGGAATTTTTTCTGGAAGCTTGGTGCAAAGTCTGTAGCCATTTGACCAATCGCATTGCAAGCTGCATATCTTACCCGTGGATGCTGAAATATTCACACGTAATTAGCAATATCATAAAATAACGCACAGAAATCAACATTTGGAGGAAGAAAAGTGCATTCAACTTACAGGATCCTGAAGGAAAAGCAATACCAAGTTAACTATTTCATTCAAAATTGCCTCCATTTGTTGGTGGCAGCCTTCGCCAATAGCTGATAGAGCCATCAAGCCAGCATGCCTGCACTTCCAGTCGGCTGTAATTAAATGAAAGAATTCAAAGCCAGGGAAAAAAGGCATACAGAAGATATGTTTTTATTGACAACATGAATCTGTTCAAATTAATTTCTTTTCCATTCCAGACTCCAGGATGGCTATTCTCTCCTCTCTTGCACCCCAGTTGGCAATTTGGTAAAATTGGCTCAGAGGAACGCAGTGTGTGTTCATGGGTGCCTATTTCAATGAATTGGAAGAAACCTTCATGATACAGGCAGTTCTCAATTGCAACTATTTGCTTAGTGGCTATTTCAAATTATGATGGTGCAGAAAAAATGATTTATGATTGGTCCATGCACTGCCCCCATGCTTGTGATTTGGACACTCTGCAACCATTATACGTTTCTTCAAGTCGGTAATTGACTCCTGAGGACTATTTGGAGTAATCTCCGCAGTTTTCTTGGCACAATTTTTGGTAGGGGTTTGTTCTTGCTTTCTTTCTAAGTCTGAGAGTGAATGATTGGCCAAATGATTGACCCAGTCACTTTGGCTGGCTTTGTGCTTAAGGCAGGACTAGAACTCTAGTCTTCTCCCAGTTTCTAGCCTGGTGCCCTAACCACAATACCAAACTAGTTTTCATGTAAGGGTTACTTGGCTATAAATTCATTTAAACTCCCTTTTTAACTGCTCAGTTCCTACATCCTTTAATCAGCAGCTCAAAATCCAAAATAAAATTACTTACGATTCTGAAGCATTTGCATAATATGCTCTTTAATCATAGGCAAGACAAGTTTTCCACCAAGGCCACATGCCATTCTATCCAGTGCACTCTCACCAGCAACAGCATTGCTAAAATAAGAACAATATTTAGGACATCAACTGATGTTCCTATTCTTTAGACTTTTGTTTCAAAGAAAATTCTGCTTAATATAGTTTCAAATACAAACTTTTAATATCAAAATACTGCAAATATTTTGTTTGCTTATCCTTCACATTTTCCTAAGTGAAAACTGAACCTGTAGAAGGTCTTACACTGCATAGTATATACAGCTTATCTACTACTGCTTTCCTGGTGCTAATATAGAGTTGCTTCAACTGCATTCCTGTTATGACAGAGAGCTTTCAAACCACATGGGGTCAGCTCCATACCAATTTATTATACATATTTTCTGTTCCTGGGGCTTCATCTGATTTAGTTTTGACTCTGCTTTGGAATGCTATGAACTTCAGCAAACTTTGCATTTTCCTTTTAAATCACTGCAGTACAGAGCCATCTGATGTTCACTTTCTATCTCTCATCTCAACTTCAGCATTCTGGACTTTGTTTCCTACTGTATATATTGTGCAGATTTTAATTCACTCTCCCCAATTCAGTGAGTACTGTGGCATAAAATCATGGTCAGAATTATTCTGAAAAACCCTCCATTATAAAATTGTCAACCTACTGCTATACTACTTCACAAATTTTGTTATTTTTAAATGCAATGAATTAATTGTGACCAAGAATTTTGGGAGTGAACTAGAAGGAAACTTTAAGAAGAACTTCATACAATAGTAATAGCACTTATATACCGCTTCACAGTGCTTTACAGCCCACTAAGCAGTTTTTACAGAGTCAGCATATTGCCCCCAACATTCTGGATCCTCATTTTACCGACCTCAGAAGGATGGAAGGCTGAATCAACCTTGAACTGCTTACTATCAAACTTTTGGAGAGAGCAGTGTTAGCCTGCAGTACTGCATTCTAACCACTGTGCCACCACGGATAAAGAATAGGTCATGTGATGTTTAATTTCTAGAGTAGATTTGTTCTTTGTATGGATTCTTTTTTTGTACCACATTGGAAATTATTATTTTTTCTTTCTGTGAGCATGTTTTCTCACTTTTGATTCACTTTATACTTTATTAAACAAATGTATTAAATTTTTACTTTTCTGTACAAACAATGGCTCCTCTCAATATAATTTCTTAAATACTGTACATCTTTTTAATGAGAAAGAAAATGTGTACCAATACTATTGATCCTTAACCAGTTGAAATGGATGGTACAGCCATATGTCTAGGGCTGGGACTTGACATGAATTAAATGTCAAAACAGATTAAAGTACAAAATAATCCTGGGAAAAATCAAGCAGCCTAAATTGAATTTCGAAAATAAGCATCTTTACCTGTCAAAGTCATCATCTTCTAATTCATCAGAATTTGCCCAATCTTCATCTTCTTCTAGATCAACCATCATTGCTAACATCTGAGGGACTAAAACAAATTTAACAGTGCTTATTAACAAATTTCTAACAATGCATTGGATGCTAACAATCCCAAAAGGAATGTGGGATTTTCACTCACTGCATTATATACTGACACGATTTGTGAAAAATTGCTGATCAATTTGGTATTTGGAATAATTATAGCTAAGTAAAGTAAAATAAGGGTATGCAATATGTTCTGAGTGCTTTGTAGTTGGAACAAAACATACACATTCTCAACATTTGTCAAGACTGTACAAATTTCCAGAAAGCCAAATGAAGGAAACATTGAGAACAGGTCATAACCCTGATTAAAAAGCAGGACGATCCTGTCTGGACAACATATGATCACTATAATCTAAACAGAGATACTACTTTCAGAATACTCTAGAACAGACATGTCAAACCTGCGACATCATGTGACATCGCACAACATATTGGAGCCTTTTTGCCATTGCCAGCAATGGGGTGGGCGCGGCTTCCAGATGACGTATCCGGCCCGTGGACCGGCAGTTTGACACCCCTGCTCTAGAAAGAAGGAAGTGGGAAATTCTTAAAATAACCTGCAGGAAGCAAGAAATTAGGCTGCAGTGTCTCTAACCCAAGTATGCTAACAGTTGTAAACTCAGATTTAGGATTTAATTCAATAGTCTGAGTGACATTTGAATAATAGGGATCAAATAGGGAATTGCTAATATTATATTTCATACTTAATCATTTTTCCTTTATTAATTTGCAGGCAATGAAACAAGGTCTCCAAGAATTTTCTACATAGAACCTACATATTTTAACAACCCTTAGACATTGTCCTAACCAGTATTCTTTTTTTAAAAAAATTAAAATCAGCAATAACATAGCCAAGCCCAACTAGACTTAATAGTATCTTGAGTGTATGATGGCTCAGTGGTTAAAAAAAGCTGACAGCCCAGGTTTGATACCTGAGAGCTGCGCAATGGGGTGAGTTTCCGTTACTATACAAATACAAGTAGATAAATAAGGTACCATTTCAGTGGGAAAGTAGCAGCGTTCTGCGGGCCTTGGCATAGAGTCATGCTGGCCACATGACCACAGAAATGTCTTTGGACAACACTGGCTCCCTCGGCTAAGAAATGGAGATCAGCACCATCTCCTAAAGTCAGACTTGACTGGACAGAGGAAACCTTTTATTTTTACCTCTATAGGCTTACATATTTCTATACACTACACATTTTATGCTTTCTCTGCTTCAGTACTGCAATCCGGTGTATGCCTGATTCTGGATAGCTTTAAATAGCAAGCTTAGCTTTTAACATTAAACTATGAACTTAATTAGCCTCTGTGTAAATAAAATAGTGGTAACAATCAGAATTATGCAGTAAGCAACTCTTAAAAGCCTTGACTTTGGGTATACATCTCCACAGGAATTTCTGGAGTGCTGGTGGTCATGGGGGGGCAATTAAGATATGATTATAATTTGTACATTACTATTACATGAATGAAGGCAAATATATGTGTCTCAGGATAATGTTGCAGGATGCAATCTGGGTCGGTCACCGGAACCAGAGGTTTACTCTTCCAAGCCTTCTGACTTGTGCTGAAACCCATCCTCAGGGAACTTCTCTTTACCGGTGACCGAGCCAGATCGGATTATCATGATCCTTCTCATTTTTCTCCTACTGGTATCTTATGATATTACTTTATTGTTATATGTATTCTGAGAGTTTATGCACCGGAGACAAATTCCTTGTGTGTCCAATCACACTTTGCCAATAAAGTATTCTATTCTATACCTCAGGGGTCCGCCGGTCCGTGGACCAGTACTGGTCTACAGCCCATTAGGAACTGGGCTGTGCAAGTGGTGGGCAAGTGAGTGAAGCTTCATGTGTGCATGTGCGACAGCTAGGTTGTGCACGTGGAACCATTCCCTCTCATGCTGCTGCTGGTCTGTCGAGCCAAAAAGGTTGGGTACCACTGCTATACCTGACCATCAAGATTTTGGCTTTTAAAATCCAAAGTAAGACTTTCTTTAAAAAAAACCACCCCTCATTTTATATATTTTAAATACTTACTAGCTTGTGCAACAATGTTGATATGCCTTCTCAGCATAGCAGCAGCAGTCTCTGATAATGTAACTATTACTTCAAGGGCCAGTTGACGTTGCATATTATTGAGATTTGTGTCTGCACATAGCTGAAATTGAAAAATATTTCAGGAAAACTCTAAAATCAAGGCCAGCATTCTAACAACTAAAATTTTTAAATTGAACTGCTAGAATAAAAACTTACTTTCAAACTCAGTTGTAATGTAGGTTCTAAGTGCGGACGTAAATATTTTGGAACTGTATCTGCAATCTCTACAAGAGACTTTAGGACCGAATCATCATTTTGATAACACGAGTCATTGACTGCCTGAAGAAAAACAGTAATTAATATATTTTTCTTGTAATTTGCATTCAAAAGCATTAAAGGAAACCACTCAACATCTTGCAAGTTTCTACAACAGAGACATTTCACCTTAGCATCAAAAGTTCACCTTACTATGGGCAATGTAATTTTAGCACAGTGCTTCCCAAACTTTTTCTTTCAATACCCCAAACTGTTTTATCAGAAAGTCCTTTTTATTCAGTGCAGGTAAAATGCTTTAACTGTCCCTTTTGTGGTTTGGCAATGAGTTCACATGTTGCTACCCCCCAAAAAAACCAAAACATTTTTACCAAATTTTGGGTAATTTTAGCTAGGTTTGGGAAGCACTATTAAAGCACATGCTAACCAAGTGAGACTTATTAATGTTCACCTCTTCTATAATTCATCTGATGCAATAATTGTTCGATGATTTTTTTTCTTGTTGCATATCATTACTTTTCTGGAGAAACCATCATCTATTTTAATTATGCCCTAGTTTTTCAGAATTATGTAGTTACAACTACAGGCAACAAACAGCATCTGTGTAAATTAAAAACAAATATATTCTTCAAAAAACAAGAGGTTTTAGTTTTGCTTAGAATTTCAGAATTTTTTCTACCTGTTAAGTTGCTGTTTGTATATGATAATAAACTGCAATAATTTCACTTGAGTATCTGATAGAATAAACTAGCTATATGCAAACTTGGAAACTGTCACCAAGAATAGGATAAATCAGGGCTCCCCAACCCATAGGCCATGGCCTGTTCAGAACTGGGCCGCGCAAATGACAGATGAGCGTGAAACTCCACTTGCATTGAGTGGCGAGCACTTGCGCATGAAGTTCCATTTGTGCAAGCAGTGAGTGCATGCCAGTCACAGACAATCATCCCCTTCTCATCCCCGCCACCTCCACCAGTTTGCTAAGCTGGAAAGGTTGGGGACTGCTGGGATAAATGATACATCTGTGCTGGATATATCATGTTATTTATCAATATAGCTCATGCTTTTAATTTTCTCAACAGACACTAAGTTTGTTTACAAGTTTCAAAAGGATTTACTGTAATTAAGCATTATAAAAACAATAAATGCATTTATGTGTGTACTTCAGGTCTTTCTGAAGATTATTATATGGACCACAATTTTTGCACTGCATATTGTGCTATGCAGTTAGGAACTAAAGGGATAGATTTTTAGATCAACAAAAATATTATCTTGATTTCTAAAACTTTATTTCTTGCAGCATTTGTATATAGTAGTTGCTCTTGTATAAGTCCCATTTATTGTTTAATCAAGCTGCATGAGTTATATATTTAAAAACAACTATGCTGTTATGTTGAGTGACATCCACTATAGTAACAGATACACTGGAAATACATGTATTATCAACAAAAATAACAGCAACAGCCTTAGCATTTCAGTCACCATAATTTTCTGACATTTTACCTGCAAAATTCCAGGAAGTAAGTCTGCAAAATGTTTAAGAAGGGGCACATTTTGCTCATTAGCAAGAACAAATGCAGCTGCAGCCCTGGCAGACAGCGTCCTGATCTGGAAAGAAAATCAACTGTCAGTACAGGTTGGGGCTTAATTCTATTCAATCTCTATCAGCTTTAGGATGAGCACAAACTCAAGCAGGGAGGGGAGGGGGGTATATATAGCTGTCCAAATCCAATGAAAGTCAACAAGGGACTTAAGTGAAGCATACTGCCATCACCCAGATTTCCATTAATTTGGCAAAGAAAATACTGCTCTCTATGGGATTCAAAGGTCAGTCTTCTGAACTGACAATCTCTTAAACATCAGCTCCATGAAGAACAGAACACAATAATTCCCCAAAAGCATTTATCTAAAATAATCCCAATAGTTATTTCATGTAAATTCCTAAATCTGTCTTGAACAAGACTGATTTTTTTTGCAACAGCATTAAAATAAAAGACAAAATTAAATAAATGTAGAATTACTGTTGGATTCTCCTGATCTTGCATACACTGCACCAACATTCGTTTGATGACCTCCAAATAATGTTGCTGTTGATTTCCAAAAATACCAGGAAAGTTCCTAAACAGAGAATTAAATAAACATACTTACTAAATTATTAAAGTATACTAAAATTCACTTGTGGCCATTTCTTTGTCATTACTTATTTCACTGAGGAAGACCCAATAATAGCACAAGCAATCTACATGAATTTCAGTGCCCATCTAAACAAAATTGCAACTATTCTGCACAGAAAATGCAAGAAAATAAGTCTATCACCACTATTTTGTCATGGGACATGTAGTACATTTAGTGCTTTTTTTTAAAAAAAATGGACTAAAATATATTAATAAAACTTCTAAACTACAACATCCTGCAGTTCTATGACCTGAAGTGCATCCCTGCTGGGAAGCAATGTACATAAAAGACTAATCAAGATGAAGATATAAATTTTGCACTAATTATTCAACGATAGTAGAGAGGCCATTTCCCAACTAGGCAAGCAAAGTGGCACAGATGACTCCTGACAGCCCCCTCCCATTTTACTCATTAATTTTTCATTCTGAACATTCTGTGAAATAATGGTCAGGAATGATGGTCTTGAAACAGAAGAAACTTTGTCCAGATGTATAATGTGTGTGAGCCAGATACAACAAGCTCCTTAAACAGATAACCTCCTGTTTCACAATTTATATCAGAATATAGAAAAGTGTCATGAAGTATTTAAGAGTGATCGTATACCAAAAGATATGTAGAGCAGCTTCACGCAGTCCCACATTTTGAGAGCTGACTGAGTCAAACAAAAATTTCAGACCTTCTGGCCACTGGTTGTTGCCATCTTCATCTATGTGAGAGAGAAAATTAACATTTAAGGTGTACAATTTTAAAAATTAAATAAAAATAAAATGGAAATCATAGCAGTTAACCAAATTAGATCAATGAAGTCTGATGCATTCTTCTGTTTCAATGTCTTGTTAGCTCTGAATTCTGATGAACACAGTGAATTTTCCTTCCTAAGACTTTTATCATATCCTACCTAGCCTGGTTGACTAAAGTAATTTCACAATGCTTAGAAAATCTGCAGCTTTTGCTTTTTAACCTCCACCATTATACTCAGGATTCCAACTGAACTTATACTGACTGTTGAAAAAGCAAATGGAAAAGAGTAAGTAAAGCACCCATGAAGCATAATAGTGAAAGTACAGTGGCTGCATACTATTTCGCTAAATCAAAAAGTAATCTGTGAATGCCCCATTATTTCAGATCATTCCACCAATGCAGAAAAGTCACGTGCAGAGATGCCATACTCACTAATGTCAAACAGAAAAGGCTGCACAGAGATCACATAAGGTTGTGGATTGCTATATTCCTCAAGGCTTGCGCAGCATATCTAAAGATAATATTTCTAAATATAAAAATGCATATTTAAAGTGGTAGATGTTTAATCATTTTTTTAAAGTTTTATCTTCATTTCAAAGCCAATTAACGGAGCCAAAGCGTGATAGAGAGTACAAGGAAAATATACATCCCAGATTCGGACAGATACTATGTCAAGGCTTAACCATGCTTATATTATGTCATGGGCTAACTTTAAAGAGTAAACCACAACTGACTTGGTTTACACAACATGCTAAAGACAAATGAACCCTATTATGACTTAGCACAATCTTTGAACACAGCTGCAGACATAGAAAAGAACTGTTTTTTACATAATGTTTTTCGAACTATCATGTCAGCCAAAATACTCTTCCTTTATGCATCTGTACTAAAATAAGATTTTATACCTATTAGATTCCTGGCCAGTTCAGCTACAATATCACAGATTTTTCTCCTCATACTGGATTGTGTTTCCAATTGAATAATCACAAGCAGTTCACTTTTGATGGCAGTTTGGACTTCAGAGGGTAATGTTGGATAAACTTCCTCAAAAGAAGCTGACAAAAGTCTCCGTAGAAGGACAGCAGCCATTTGTCTAGCCTGTTAAGACAAATACATGGTAAACTATTTCCTTTTTTATTTTTTAAAAAACCCAATACTGATTTTGTAAAGACATTTTTCTTGCATGTATAAAAATCTAGAAGCTGAGCCAAAATGCGGACTTAGCTGATCTATTTTTGGTATCTTTAGTTATTCCATCCCCCTCAAGTATTTCACTCCATAGCTAATATAAGAACTAAATAAGACATGTGACTCTATAGCAAAAGCACTATGAACTTAGAAGCATGTAGTAATAAATTAAGGAATGAAAAATGTAAACATGACTTCTAGACAATCTAAAAACTATTAATATAGAGGAATAAGGTGTGTTATTTTAAAATAGCTGAATGACTTAGTATGTGAAGAAATGCAAAGGAAGTAAAATTCAAACTCCAGGACTAAAATCTAACTTTTTTATTATATATAGTGTTGTCCAGTACAAATGATAGAAGAAATTGTCACTTTGGATAGCGAGATGAGCATCATATAAATTTAATAATAAAATAAAAATTTGAGCAAGGATCAATCCCGTTGTCTATACCAACTGCAGCTGTAACAATATAAATATCAGCTATTTTAATTCAATGTTAAGTCTTCACTTCTGTTATAATCACTAAATAATAAATAAATCTCTGTACAAGGTGCACAATTAGATAACAGTATCTCAATCTTAAAACATTGCAGTAAGTTATAGGGACAGGGAAAGAAGTCAGTTAATTAAATGTAAACATAATGATTATTGCATTAAAAATCACATACATGGAAACTTTGGAGAACTGATTTAACAATCTCCACCTGTAGTATATATAAATTATCGTAATATCATGTATTCTTGTGTTCTTCCAAAGACAAGATTAGACAACCTATTCACTATACTATTGACTATATATCAACATATGCTTCATTTCATTTACATGCACCTCACTTAAAACACTATTATTTTCTTGTTTCTCTTCAGTATTAGTTGCTTAATAAGGAAAAACCACAATACAATCCATGACAAACAATGAAAAAGGTATGGTAGGAAACTCCTTTATTATATCTGGTCCATTTCCATATTACATTTATTAACTTATTTTTCTGATCAAATTTTCTAAGATTCTTATGTGTGTTAATGGACAACACTTTCTTATAATAAAATTATATGTGTAATTTGTAGTAATGCACTTTTTAAATGAACCCTCACCAAATGCATTTCTTGTATTTCCTAAATGAACAGTTTAGCATCAAATGATGAGACTAAAAAAATTCACCCCTTGCTGCCACTCACACCAGAAGAACATGTTCTCTGAACGAAATCTATAAATTTTATACCCCAAATTTCATTCCAGCCTTCAAAGATGCTCATGAATTTTAAATTGCTTTCTATCTGCATCTCAAATGCTACTTCCCCTCCTCTCTGCATGTTTAATCTTTGCTAATCTTAAAGAGTTACTTAAGGGGATTATCAAAATAAATACTTAAGATTGAAATTTAGTTTAATCATAGAATTATAGCTCAAGGTACTTCTCCATTCAAGTAAAGAATGTAGCATATATTGCCTCCTTTATCTCAAAGCGCTTGAATCTAGCTGAAATGGGTTTTGTGGAAGTAGAAAGGGCCATAGAGAGAAAAAAGAAAAGCCATGTTCTGTTCATGAAAAGAAAATTGAAATCAAGAGTATTTATCAACTTTGTAATTATAAACTCAAAATATTAAACATTGGTTTGTCACAAAACCACTGTAGGAATGAAAGCTTCCATATATACAGGGAGTGCAGAATTATTAGGCAAGTTGTATTTTTGAGGATTAATTTTATTATTGAACAACAACCATGTTCTCAATGAACCCAAAAAACTCATTAATATCAAAGCTGAATATTTTTGGAAGTAGTTTTTAGTTTGTTTGTAGTTATAGCTATTTTAGGGGGATATCTGTGTGTGCAGGTGACTATTACTGTGCATAATTATTAGGCAACTTAACAAAAAACAAATATATACCCATTTCAATTATTTATTTTTACCAGTGAAACCAATATAACATCTCAACATTCACAAATATACATTTCTGACATTCAAAAACATAACAAAAACAAATCAGTGACCAATATAGCCACCTTTCTTTGCAAGGACACTCAAAAGCCTGCCATCCATGGATTCTGTCAGTGTTTTGATCTGTTCACCATCAACATTGCGTGCAGCAGCAACCACAGCCTCCCAGACACTGTTCAGAGAGGTGTACTGTTTTCCCTCCTTGTAAATCTCACATTTGATGATGGACCACAGGTTCTCAATGGGGTTCAGATCAGGTGAACAAGGAGGCCATGTCATTAGATTTCCTTCTTTTATACCCTTTCTTGCCAGCCACGCTGTGGAGTACTTGGACGCGTGTGATGGAGCATTGTCCTGCATGAAAATCATGTTTTTCTTGAAGGATGCAGACTTCTTCCTGTACCACTGCTTGAAGAAGGTGTCTTCCAGAAACTGGCAGTAGGACTGGGAGTTGAGCTTGACTCCATCCTCAACCCGAAAAGGCCCCACAAGCTCATCTTTGATGATACCAGCCCAAACCAGTACTCCACCTCCACCTTGCTGGCGTCTGAGTTGGACTGGAGCTCTCTGCCCTTTACCAATCCAGCCACGGGCCCATCCATTTGGCCCATCAAGACTCACTCTCATTTCATCAGTCCATAAAACCTTAGAAAAATCAGTCTTGAGATATTTCTTGGCCCAGTCTTGACGTTTCAGCTTGTGTGTCTTGTTCAGTGGTGGTCGTCTTTCAGCCTTTCTTACCTTGGCCATGTCTCTGAGTATTGCACACCTTGTGCTTTTGGGCACTCCAGTGATGTTGCAGCTCTGAAATATGGCCAAACTGGTGGCAAGTGGCATCTTGGCAGCTGCACGCTTGACTTTTCTCAGTTCATGGGCAGTTATTTTGCGCCTTGGTTTCTCCACACGCTTCTTGCGACCCTGTTGACTATTTTGAATGAAACGCTTGATTGTTCGATGATCACGCTTCAGAAGCTTTGCAATTTTAAGAGTGCTGCATCCCTCTGCAAGATATCTCACTATTTTTGACTTTTCTGAGCCTGTCAAGTCCTTCTTTTGACCCATTTTGCCAAAGGAAAGGAAGTTGCCTAATAATTATGCACACCTGATACAGGGTGTTGATGTCATTAGACCACACCCCTTCTCATTACAGAGATGCACATCACCTAATATGCTTAATTGGTAGTAGGCTTTCGAGCCTATACAGCTTGGAGTAAGACAACATGCATAAAGAGGATGATGTGGTCAAAATACTCATTTGCCTAATAATTCTGCACTCCCTGTATGATGAGTTAAGGTTTAGCAATACAGGAGGAGCAAATACTAATGATGTAATTTCCTGACCATTTGTTCTTTAACAAAATTGTAGGGTTAATAATATATTCCATCATAGATGGTATGACCATATGAGTCACAATCACAAAATCATATTTTACAACATAAAACCTGAGGGTGAAAAATACCTCTTCGGCAACCGTAGTATTTCTGACAGCTTGTAGAAGGAAGGTAATCTTAGACTGGCCTGGTATGTTCTCGTATGTTTCCTAAAAAGAAAAGACCAGAAACAGGTTAGCATTAAAAAATACGAGGCATGAAGACTTAACAGCCACTTAATACGCTTTAAGTAGACAATTAATGTTTACAAAAAAATCTATTACAGAAGTAATTTTACTCAAAACAGGAATATGAAGTTCTATACTGTGCAAGATACAGTACCTCAAATATCAAACAGCAGAGAAATTATAATATGAAAGTAAACTTTAATTCACAAAAAATAATAGTTCAGCCTTTTTCCCCTCTAATATTATCCTGCTAATGAAGGACATGAAAATATATAGCAGCTAATTAAAAGAAATTATAACTTTGTTTTCTTTTCTTTAATCCTATTTTTTTCTTTGTAGGACAGGTTAAAACAAAATTTACCTTTTTAAATACATGAATACCACATTATCAACATTATTAGCTATGTCACAATGGTGACAACCTGGTGATCTTCAGATGACTTCAATAAAAAATCTGTATGCTATATCCATCAGGGTGAATTGTTACAAATTTTGGAAAATAGTCCTAGTTATCTGGAAAGTGTCAGGTTGCCAAATGTTCTAGCACTTAGAATAACAGAGTTGGGACTTTGTAGGTCAACTAGTCAACCCCCTGCTCAGGCAGGAGACCATTTCTGACAAGTGGCTGTCCAGTCTCTTCTTGAAAGCCTCCAGTGATGAAGCACCCATAACTTCTGAAGGAAAGCTGTTCCATTGGTTGATTGTTCTGTCAGAAAATTTCTGACAAGAAACAAGGGGCTTATTACTATTTCTCACAATTGCAACCATTGCAGCATCCTCATGGTCACATGATCAAAATTTCTCTTTAGTTCTAGGTTGCTTCTCTCCTCAGTTAATTTCAATCCATTTTTTCTTGTCTTGCCTTTTGGAACTTTGGAAAATAGTTTGAACCCCCCTTTTCTTTGTAGGGGCCCCTCAAATATTGGAACACTGCTATCATGTCTCCCCTACTCCTCCTTTTCAGTAACTACATGTACACAGTTCCTTTAACCTTTCTTTATATGTTTTAGCCTCCAGCCTCCTAATCATTCTTGTTGCTCTTCTTTGCACTCTTTCCTAGTCTCAACATCTTTATAATGTGGTGACCAAAACTGGATGCAGTATTCCAAGTGCGACCTTACTAAGCTTTATAGAGTGGTACTATTACCTTTGTACTTGTACTTCTGGTTTTTCTTGCCTAAAACTTTACTTTTCTCTATGTTGAATTTCATTTTGTTAGATAGGGCCCAATGTTCACGTCTGTCAATATCCATCTGAATCTAGGATGTTGGCTATTCCTACCAGCTTAGTGTCATCTGCAAAGTTGATTAGTTCCCCCTTCTATTCCCTCATCTAAGTTATTTATGAAGATATTGAGGAGTACTTGGGCCTAAGACAGAACCTTGTGGTACCCCACTGCTTACTTCCCTCCACGTAGATGTAGTACCATTAAGGACTACTCACTGAGTATGGTTTGTCAGCCAGTTACAAATCCATCTGATGATAATGCTATGTATCCCAGTTTTTTCTAGCTTAGCAAGAAGTAGGTTGTGGTCTACTTTGTTGAATGCCTTACTGAAGTCTAAGTATACTATGCTCATAGCATTTTGCTTGTCTTCTAATTTAGTTTGTCAAAAAATGAAATGAAATTGGCTTGGCATGATCTGTTTTTAACAAACTTGTGCTGGCTTCTAGTTATAACTTTGTTTCTAGATTTTCACAGATCTGTTTTTTCATTATCTTTTCCAGTATCTTCCCAGGTATTGTTAGGCTGATTGGTCTGTAGTGTCCTGGGTCTGATTCCCCCCCCCACTTCTTTGAAGGAATACTCTTCCAGCTACTTGAAGCATGAGTGCCATCCAGGGGCTGCAGGTTATATTTTTTCAGCCACTGAAAGCCACATTCAATACATCAGTAATAGAACATTTATGGGATGTATAGGTCACCTCAATCTGTTACAACTCTGGATAACTTACAAGATGCAACATTTATTTTTAAAAATGAAAATATATAATGAAAACCAGAAAATTCAGAAAATAAGCAACAAACATTAAAAAAAATCAAAACATCACATCAGGTTCATCATCTACTCTTACTTAGGTCTTATGGATTATATTTTTAAGGGCTCATTTAAGGAGGATCAGGGTGAATAAGGTCCAATTAAACTGATCTATTGCTAAACAACCTTTGCACAGGAATCTTTCCAATTAATGGTTAACACCTGCTTGTAGTTAGATAAGGATCTACATAATTGGGGGGCCGGTGGGTGGACTTAGTTTATTTATGGCTATGTAGGGATTCTAGGGTGATACCTCTTTTAACTACGTTGCCACTCCTCCCATAATATCAGGAGGAATGGTATTCCAGAGGGTAGATGCCATGAGAAAAGACTAGTACTAGAGTCCTGCTGGGTGACACTGTTTAAAAGTGAGATTTCAAGCTGGTGAAAGATCACATGGGTCAAGCAGAAAACTATGGGGCACAGGTGGCTTCTCAAAAACCAGGTCTTTTGCCTTGAAGGGATAGACAGAACTCTGAGCATCATCAGACTGTAGCAGAGTCTTTATTTGATTACAGTTCAACACAGCTATTTCTTTCTGCCCAAGAGCTAATTAAAAAAATCATACTGCTTTTATTAGGGAGGTAGGATCTTGTGGATTTTTTGGCAACCACAGCTTAAAACAGTGGTCCCTAACCTATCCGGCTTTGGGGACCTGTGTGTTTGTGGGGGGGAATGGTTCCACGTGAGTGACAGGTGCACACATGTTGGCCTGCTGCTTCTACAGCCCAGTTCTAAATGGGCCGTGGCCCATGAGTTGAGGATCCCTGGCTTAAAAGTCATCATTAAATTACCCAAGAAATTATTATAATGGTTAAAAATGGTTAGAAATGAGATTAAAGATTCCAGACATGCCAGATTAGTTCTTCTCAACTGGTTTATTTATCAAATTTTAAAGCTCCTGAGACTTATAAATACAGTAGCTTTTACTTTTAGTTGTTATATAAATGCAATCAAAATCTCGTTTCTTATACATGTGCTTTAAACAAAGTCTGTGAATATCTGTCATTCAGCTACATGAAATAAAATGCAAATCCTGGTGGATTGTATGTCTCATACAAGCATCATTGTTGTGTGGAATCTATGATGTCAGTAACCTGCACAAACAGTCATAACCTTGCACTGATGGTATTAATGAAGCAGCTGTCACTACTAAAAAAACACTCCCTTCTCTTAACATGCACATGGATGGTCATCATAGTGGCTCATAAACCTCTTCAGATGATAGATACTGCTATTCATATAACCTGAATGTTTTTATCGATCTGGGCTTTTAGGATTTCACTACAGCGATGTCCTCCACTGTGGTTCAGAATTATATGGTAATGAATAGGATTTATATAGCCAATGATTCTGGAAACTCCCAAGGCAACAATCCCCTACTTTTGTATCTAACATTTAAATATTCAGATATGGAAGTTTTGTATAGGTTGCTACAGTAAAATTGGGGTATTATCACAATTAGGCAATATTTATCTATCAAATGTCATCTTATTCAAATATAAGTAATATGCCTTTTTCTGCACCTTATTTCACAGAACTCTTTAGAATCTGGCCACACTAACTGTAACACAAAGAATGTTTTTCCCCATTTGCCTCTTCTAATTTTCAGCAGATTTGATACCCATAGTACTTAAACGGCTGGCACCGATATACAGAATTTTAACCCTGAATGATGAATGCCCATTTCAGATCCAAAAAGAAAACCAGACCATATTGTTTTACATTTGGGTACTGAGAATAGTTTTTTGTACAACTATTCACAAGGAAAGAATGTGCTGAACTCTGCTGATCACTGAAGTGATGTAAATGATAAAAGCCCCGCCAAAGCCACACAATGAGAAAACTCTAACCCAGACACTGGCATTCATTTCAACAGACAAAGATTCTGCACTATTTTTTTTAATAGCAAAGAATGAAGAGCAGTCCTACAGAAGGGAAAAAGTATTATCCCTTTATACTAATGATAGAGAAATCCTGTAGTTTGGAATTTTAACTTATAATAAAAAAGGCTATTCAGAGAAAGAGTAATAAAGCAATTAGGTATAGCATGTTCCTGCACTATGAAAAGAAATCCTGGCTTCAAATCCAATTCGTGGGAAACAGCAACCCTTTTACCCTTCTATATAATTTCCAGTTCAGGTAGTTTCTGGATGAAATCCATCTCCATAAATCCTTTATTCAAGGCCAGCATCCTGAGCTCAGAATATTCTGGGAAGCTGAAATATTTCTCTGCTTTTTCTACTGGAAACTTCTACAGCAAACGAACTTAGTCACAATGCTGACTCTACTGTGAGTATGGTACCAGAAAACCGAGCCAACAGATCCGTTCTGACTCCTCGCTTCCTTGTTTCCAAGCCCAGCATACAAATAATACAGTATGAAACACGGTTAGAAACAGAGATCAATTGTGAGGCCTACCAGCCGAGGAGTTTCCCTTTTGTAAGCATTACTTAACTTACTGTCCCTATTTAATTAGTCACCAACTGCAACCCTAGCTCTTCCACGTACAGTATCATTCTCATTCATCCCAAACCAGGAAGGGGTGGCGGGAACAGAGACACTTTAAGAAGAAGCGAGACTCTTTACGGGTCCCCTCCTGCATTTGTGAAAGAGTTGGTGAAGGTTGTCGTTGTCCGAATCAGAAGGGCCAGGTCTGAGAACGAAGCGGGGGAAGAGAAAAGGGGCCGCGACGCTAACAATAGGTGGGGAAAAGCAGAGAAAATGGGGACCGAACAGGAGAGAAGCCGGCTCCGGGGCAAGAGTGAGAGAGGCGAGCGGACCAATGGAGACCCCATCGCCGAGGGAGAGAAAGCCTCCACGTGATGGGACGGTGGGAGAAGGGAGCGTTTGAACCCGGGATCGGAGCCGAGGATGGGCGAAAGAGGACAGCAGGGGCGCCGCCGACGGCGGAGGAGACTCGGCCGGAGTTTCGCGAAGAGGAGGGAAGAGCAATTGGCCTCTCTTCCCCGAGCGGTGTTCTAGTTCCCGGCCAACGGCTGTTAACGGCCGCCGGCTTGGCCGGAGCACGTGGGCCCGGCGGAGGGCCTGCGCAACGCGGAGGGCGGCCACTGCTGACAGGCAAAGGCCAGGAGCGAAACCTCGTGCGCGGCGGGGCTGGAGGAGAGGAGGGGACAGAGAGCCCGCGCGAGGACGCCAGTCACCTCGGCTTGTTTGCGGACGACGTTATCCGGACTGAGCAGGTTGCCGAGAAGGAGGTAGAACTGCTGCTGTTCCTGCTCCGCTGCCACCGCCATGGCTGCCGAAGAGAGAGGGGCCAGCCGGGCGGGGAGGAGGAGGAGGAAGGAGGGGACGCGCACCGACCACAGGAAGGCGGAGCCGCCGCCGCTGCCGAGCTCTTGGGAACCTCTCCCCCTCCCTCTTGGCCGGACAAACCCCTCCTGCCGGCGCCGGAATGCCGCGCGCTCATTGGCTGCGGTCTGGCGGCAATGTGCTTGGATTGGGCGGCGAAAGCAAGGGCTTTATGATTGGGCGGGAAAGACCCATTGTGAGGTCACTTCCCTTTCTCTTCTGGTTACTCCGGCGCTTTTTTTCCAGGGGTAACCTCGGCCGGGGTTGATGTTGGTATTGGGGGGGGGGGCGGGGCGGGCTGCAATAGCCGCGCTCTTGGTGGCGGGAAAAACGCCGGCTGGGAAGGGAGCCTGTTCGGCGAAAGGAGGGAGCGCCGGGGCAGACGGGACCCGTGCCCGCTCCCCAAGGGGAGCCAGAAGGCTCCTTGGCGTAATTCTGGTACTATTTTGCTACTTGGCAAATAGATGGGGAAGAAATGGAGGTAGTGACAGATTTTATTTTCCTGGGCTCCAAGATCACTGCAGATGGGGACTGTAGCTAAAGAGCCTCTTGATGCGGGTGAAGAAGGAGAGTGCAAAAGTTGGGTTGAAACTAAACATTAAGAAAACCAAGATCATGGCATCCGGCCCTCTCAATTCCTGGCAAATAGATGGGGAAGAAATGGAGATAGTGACAGATTTTATTTTCCTGGGCTCCAAGATCACCGCAGATGGGGACTGAAGCCAAGAAATTAAAAGACGCTTGCTCCTCGGGAGGAAAGCCATGGCAAATCTAGACAGCACACTAAAAAGCAGAGAAAATCACCCTGTCAACAAAAGTGCGTATAGTCAAGGCTACGGTCTTCCCAGTTGCAATGTATGGCAGTGAAAGTTGGACCATAAGAAAGGCTGAGCGCCAAAGAATTGAGGCCTTGGAGCTATGGTGCTGGAGAAGACTCCTGTGAGTCCCTTGGACTGCAAGGCGATCAAACCGGTCAGTCCTAGAGGAGATCAACCCTGACTGCTCTTTAGAAGGCCAGATTCTAAAGCTAAAACTCAAATACTTTGGCCACCTAATGAGAAGGAAGGACTCACTGGAGAAGAGCCTAATGCTGGGAAAGGTTGAGGGCAAGAGAAGAAGGGGACGACAGAGAATGAGGTGGCTGGATGGAGTCACTGAAGCAGTAGGCGTGAGCTTAGATGGACTCCAGAAGATGGTAGAGGACAGGAAGGCCTGGAGGAACATTGTCCATAGGGTCGCGATGGGTCGGACACGACTTCGCAACTAACGACAACAACATTTTGCTACTTTTCTCCTGGGACCGTGATAAAGGGGGGGCTCGACCCGTTTGCTGAAATGGTGACCCGGGTTGCCGCTTCCCATGTTGCATGTTGTTGTGTGTGTGGGAGTGCGAGTCCTTTGAAAGGATGAAGTGCTGGGCTCCTCTTTGCAATGGGGATTCTGTGCCAAGGTTGATCTCTCCCAGCCAGCCCTGCCCCAGATGAGTTGAGCGACCGTATCGGGCAGGACCCGCGTGGCCTCGTCATTGCTTCTCATATCTCCACGCATCCGGACGATTCCAAGTCTAGACTGAAATTCCCTGGAACGTTTTCATGGATTTAAACGGATGCTGTACTTTCGAGTAGAAATGTGTGCAGTAAAATATTTAAGTCTGTTTACCTGTCTCGTGACTTGAGTCTCAAGAGTGTGTAGGTATGCAAAAGAGGTTTTCCTTTCCCATAATTATCTCTCCGGATAATAATAATAATAAACAGTGAAATGAAAAGTAATACATAGCAATGATAGCCAGCTGCATTATGGGCATAGCTGAGGTTGTAACCATGTTTAAAATAAGTTTCCTAATTTTAAGGAATTTTTACCGTCGTTTCCAATACTGTATGAACAGTTGAATGATTACAGAACAGGTGCAGAGTGTGAGAAAGGAAAAATAAAGGTTTCAGTAAGGATCTTTGAAGATTAACAAGCATATTGGGCACAAATTCAGAAAACCTGCTATGGAAGCCTTACGTTTATAAGCTTTGAAGAAAACAGCTTATTAAAAGAATAAAATAAGTCGGAGCTATCATTGCTTTCTATTGTTTGCTATTTGCTCATGAGATTTATGGGTGTTAACACATTTTTGGAATTCTGGAAGCAGGGAATTACTTTGTTATTTGCATATGTTATTGAATGAAAAATTAAACTTCAGTTAACAGTTGGTGAAAATGTGGTTGTAATCTTTTCCCATGGACAAAAATTCAGGTACCCCTCCCCAAGGGATCTGTGGACATCAGGTTAATAATACCTGTTGAATAAAGTGACAGCTGTTAAAGCCCAAGACAAGAGCATTTGGGAAACATACAATAGCAACACCTTGTCTTTGGAAAAAGCTTAACCTTAGCTGTTCTAAACTTTATATTACAGTCATAGCAATGACAAAGTTGTTAGTTACAAAAATCTTAATAGTCTAATTAACAACTTGTAATATAAACAATTATTAAGGGGAATGAGCAATTCTTGGCCCAGCTTTGCCCTTGTATAGTATTTGCTTTAAAACAATGATCATGATTCCAAAGCTACAGAAAAATAGCAAAAGATGGAAGCGTATCTGGCATCTAAGAGATTAAGGGAATTTTGCAGGAATAGCTTTTGTAGGCTTCTTAACAGATCTCGCTGCAATAGTTAGCTATTCATTGATAATCAGATGTTATTTTATGGCTACTTGTGATGCCTAAACTTTAGTGATTATGCCCCCTTCTGTTTAAGATCACTAACTGTTTGAATTAATAAGTAATCTTTTAAATCAGGGGTGTCAAACTGCCAGGGAGGGCTGGTTGCATCATGTGGAGACTGCACCCACTCCAGCTCCAGCAATGTGAAAAAGGTCGCAATACATCGCGACACATCACATGACACAGTGAGTTTGACACCTGTGTTCTAAATGGTACCCACAACTTTGTTTTTAAACAAAGTCTTTAAAGTGTAAGTTTGATAGTTATAAAGTCTTTAAGTTATTTTGACATGTCAGTGTAATAATATAGAAATGAAATTGCATTTAAAAGTAGGGTTTATTTGCAAAAGATTAAATGTAATACCTGATAGTTTCTAAAGTTTTTCAATGCAAACTTTCTAGCTCAACTATTATTAACTGTATGGAAAATTGTTAGTAAATCTTTTAAAGAACAAAATGTGAACACTGTATACCAGAATAGGTTTACAGATGTGGATGATTCAAAATATTGGGAATAAGTAATGGGTTGATACTAGTTGCTCACATTCCAAAAGAGTTTAAACTCTTATTTTCAGTAATTATATAGATGAATGATAATAACTTCATCTAATGATAATGATAGTAAGTCCATATAAACCTAAACAATTTCTTCAAGATTCTTGACATATTTTTCTCTACAACTAATGCAATGACTGGTATATACACTTATCCAAGATCTTTCAAAATATAATGAAGAAAAACTACAAATTCATATTTTAATACATGTATTTGATTTTAGTAGTTTCCCCCAAGCATTTATAGAATTTAGGCTACATTTAATTCAGTAGTTGCCTCAATAAAGTTTTTCCAACTCCCTACTGCCATCTGTTGGTAAAGGTCAACATTGCTTAGAAACATGATTGATTTCAAGTAGTCCTTAATTTAAATATATTTGTTTAGCAACTGTTTGAAGTTACAGCAGCACTGAAAAATGTAACTTATGACCTGTTTTCACACTTACGACTGGTTCTTACATTTTAAGGATCATTGCAGCACCCTCATGGCCATGTGATCAGAATTCAGGCACTTGGCAACCAGTATGTATTTACATTGGTTGCAATGTCCTGGGCACATACTATTTTACTATTTGCAACCTTCTCAGCTAGCTCTGACAAGCAAAGTCAGTGGTGGAAGTCAGATTTGCTTAATCACCATGTGATTCACTTAACAACATTGATTCATTTAAAAGTAAAAAAAAGTAGAATTGGGCAAACCAAACTTAATAACTGTATTGGTTAGGAACAGAAATTCTGGTCCCTATTGTGGTTATAAGTTATAAGTTTATTTTAATAAAACCTTGTGAGCCGCCCTGAGTCCTAGGGGAGAAGGGCGGTATATAAGTCTAATAAAGATAAAGATAAAGATGAGGACTACCTATATCAAGGTTAGGCAACCTTGGCTCTTTTATGACTTGTGGACTTCAACTCCCAGAATTCCTGAGTCAGCATGGCTGTTTGAGGAATTCTGGGTGTTGAAGTCCACAATTCATAAAAGAGCCAAGGTTGCCTACCCCTGACCTATATGGAAGATTGTTGACATTTCAATTCTAAATAAGGCAATAAAATGAAAGACTTGGGGAAAAAATCCCTACTCTGAGCTGATTTTAGTTTTTGTTTAGCCTTAGCATCCCACTCTCCCACGGTAAAGGAAGGGGGAGAAGGAATGCACCTTTACTGGAAATAAATCAGGTGTTCGTAACAGCTTGCTAGCCTGATCTTAACTAAGCAGAGCAAAGCTGGTAACATTTGAATGGGAAAGTCAGAAAACGCTATGGTCGGAATAGAAACGGGGGGGGGGGGGGGGAAGCTGGAAAAGGAAGCAACAAATTATATTACTTAGTGTTTCTGCTTAAAAAAAAACCCTGCCTGGACCTTTACCCTTATTTCTAGGTAACTGCAAGTGTCTGTGTACATGTGTAGACAGGCACACGAATTTATGCCAGCTGCTTTTTGATCCTAGTTTGTCATAGCAAAATTCTTCCTTCGATGTTAAGGAACAGCAGAAGAAAGGACAATTCTGTTGAGGTTGCAAAACTGATATAAATATTACTTGAATGTTTCCCGTCCTGATACACTCACAGTCTCTGTGTAAGAACTACATTTCCCAGCGGGAAGCCGTTTCCATTTGTGACGTAATAACATGGCGCCGGCTGGCTGAGCGGCGCTTTGTTTTCCAATGCTTTTCCCTGTATTTTCTAGTTTCCTAGGTGGATTCGTCCTCCGTTTTCCACGTATTTTACTCAGGAATCCCATCATCTTCGCTTTGCACAAACTAAGGTTCGTTGGTCTTTTCGCCCTCCGTTGCAGCAATTCTCTTTATTGTAAGTTTCGCCCATGTGAATCTGGTTTCGGTGTCGGAAGTCGATGTTGAGGAAGGCAGCAGGAGCGATTACACAACGACCATGATGCTAATTTAGGTCAGGAATTATAGGAAAAAGTAAAAAGAAAATCCCTGTGTCCCGAAGAAGATTGCAGTGGGAATTTGTCTTAGGAGGCCTAATACAGAGGAGAAATGCAAAATACGCAAGCCGGTTTAGTTAGGGGTCGGTATCTTCTCTGTTAAGGCAAAGCACTTAAAAAAATTGGAGTTGGGATTGACGAAGGTTGGATTTCCTCTTCAAAACGAAGACATTTGACAGCGTTTCCAAGACTACTGATAACATTACCTTACCAGCGCGTTAATGGCACGAAATGTCTTATCTGCCCGTAGGAAAAAAATCATCCTCTTAATAATTCAGACCACTGCTAATTCAGGATTAATTAAAAAATACACTTCAAACCCTTACACAATCTTGTAATTTGATTAGAACTCTTTCTGCTTGTCAGGTGCCATCTTGTTGAGGAAATGGAGCTAGAGTGAATTATTACATTAAAACTGCAGGATAATTTTATTTTACACAGTTGTTTATAATAATTTTACACAGTGTTACCTGTGAATACTAATGCTGATTAGCTAATGAGGCTGTGACTGCCATCCTGAGGTGGAAACATATTTTAGAGATTATTTCTATTTTTTTAAAAAAAACTATGCTCATTTAAAACTATTCATAATTGGTTTGATTAAATCAAAATATATATGAAGAAAGTAATACTTCATAAGTATTCTTTTTCTGGTAAGGTTTAACAATTAGTTAATGGTTATAGGTAATGATGTGAGGTGTGTGTGATTCTTCATCAGAGTTAAATATTTGTAAATTGTCTAGCAAGATTGCAATTCTACAGTAAGCTAATAGATACAGTAAGATATTATGATTGTCATATTTAACATATAAGCAATTGACCAATATTTTTATTGCTTTCAACAGATTTAACTTTCATTATATCACCTAACGAACAATGGGAGTTCATGGGCTTTGGAAGTTACTGGAATGCTCAGGAAGACCAATAAACCCAGAAACATTGGAAGGAAAAATTCTTGCTGTTGGTATCCTTAAAAAATGAGCTTTCTTAAGACAATTGCTGATTTTGTCCAGTCAATAAAAATTGAAAAGCAATATTTTATCTTGTTAATTTTACTTGGTGTGCTGGTTTTACAATCTCAGGAAAATTAGTACATCAGCTAAAATTAATAGCAATGCAGTTTTTTTCCCTAGCTGCTTGGACACAACATGATTCATAGCAGTTGTGTTAATCTCATTGTGTCAGATAACTACCGGCTTTTCTGAGAGATGTAGCCTCACATATGCAGAAGTGGCAAAATAAGGAAAAACATCTCATTATTATACTATTATAGTATTAGCTTTTTGTAATAAAGTGTGCTTTGTAAAATGCTGGTTATGTAAGCATGAATGACTAATATGCTTAAACAGATCAATGCTTTGTATATGTCATTTTTTCTGTTGTCTTCCTTTAAATGGTTTCTTAAGATATTAGTATTTGGTTAAATCAAGCTATTAAAGGAGCAAGAGACCGCCATGGGAATTCCATCCATAACGCGCATCTTTTGACATTATTTCGACGACTTTGCAAACTGCTCTTCTTTCGGATCCACCCCATTTTTGTTTTTGATGGAGAAGCTCCTCTATTGAAGAGGCAAACTTTGGTATGTAAGCCATACCTATCCTGTTCATAATTCCATTGAATACCCTCCTCTTGAAAGACCAGATAAGGCAGACAGGGAGATGAAGAGTTCAACCGAGTTTCCTCTTTTGTTCAGGCATCTGCACCCGCTGCTTTTAAACTCGCCGGGCGCTGCAACGGCACCCATTTTCCCCGGTGAGTTTTCCCTACCTGGCCCCTGCAGAATCGCGGTGGCGCCACCGGAGAAGCCTACCCCGAGGCTGCGGCCGATTTTTCCTTCTCCAGGACTCTGCCGCCCAGAGCGTTGTTTCTCCCCCTCGTGCGTGCGTGGGATGAGGCGAGAAACCAACAGCCTGCGTCCGTCTCTCTTTATGTATATTTCTGTATATATCTTATCTCGGGATCTAGACCTTTCGAAGGAGAAGGGGCGGCTGGAGTTCGTGAGTTGCTGTGGGACCCAAGGGTTGGGGGAAGAGAGATGGGAGGGAAAAGGGGAGAAACCTGCCGCTGGCTAGTTCTTTGTCTGATCGGGGAGCCTGAACAAAAGAGGAAGCTCGGTTGAACTCTTCATCTCCCTGTCTGCCTTATCTGGCTTTTTGAAATGCACCACCGGCTGCTCCGTCCAGAAGCCCAGATTCGGGAGGGCTGCTTGGCTTCCACTTGAGCCCATCTATGTCCGCGAGCCCCCCCCCACTACCCCTAGACCTCCGCCGCCGGCGGAGGCTGGATCCGCGCTCCGCAGCGGCAGGGCGCGGATCCAGCCGGCGGCAGAGGCTTGTGGAGCACGGATCCAGCCTCCGCCGGCATGCAGGCAAATCCTGCTAAAGGGCTTTTCCCCCCCACTGGATCCGCGCTCCGCAAGCCTCTGCCGGCGGCAGGGCGCGGATCCAGCCGGCGGCAGAGGCTTGTGGAGCACGGATCCAGCCTCCGCCGGCATGCAGGCAAATCCTGCTAAAGGGCTTTTCCCCCCCACTGGATCCGCGCTCCGCAAGCCTCTGCCGCCGGCAGGGCGCGGATCCAGCCGGCGGCAGAGGCTTGTGGAGCACGGATCCAGCCTCCGCCGGCATGCAGGCAAATCCTGCTAAAGGGCTTTTCCCCCCCACTTTATCCGTGCTCCGCAAGCCTCTGCCGGCGGCAGGGCGCGGATCCAGCCGGCGGCAGAGGCTTGTGGAGCACGGATCCAGCCTCCGCCAGCATGCAGGCAAATCCTGCTAAAGGGCTTTTCCCCCCCACTGGATCCGCGCTCCGCAAGCCTCTGCCGGCGGCAGGGCGCGGATCCAGCCGGCGGCAGAGGCTTGTGGAGCACGGATCCAGCCTCCGCCGGCATGCAGGCAAATCCTGCTAAAGGGCTTTTCCCCCCCACTGGATCTGCGCTCCGCAAGCCTCTGCCGGTGGCAGGGCGCGGATCCAGCCGGCGGCAGAGGCTTGCAGAGCGCGGATCCAGCCACCGGCGACAGAGGCCTGCCTGCTTCTTTCCGCTGCGGAACGAAGCAGCCTGCCTGCTTCTTTCCGCTGCGGAACGAAGCAGCCTGCCTGCTTCTTTCCGCTGCGGAACGAAGCAGCCTGCCTGCTTCTTTCCGCTGCGGAACGAAGCAGCCTGCCTGCTTCTTTCCGCTGCGGAACGAAGCAGCCTGCCTGCTTCTTTCCGCTGCGGAACGAAGCAGCCTGCCTGCTTCTTTCCGCTGCGGAACGAAGCAGCCTGCCTGCTTCTTTCCGCAGCGGAAAGAAGCAGGCAGGCTGCTTCTTTCCGCAGTGGAAAGAAGCAGGCAGGCAGGGCGCGGAAGTCCGGAGACCTGCCGACGTTTGGGGAGGTTTGGGGAGGTGCGCGCGCACCTCCCCAAACCTCCCCAAACTTCGGCAGGTCTCCGGACGGCGACGGCTTGGGAGAGGTGCGCGCGATCCTGGAAGCACCGAAGCCTCGGCCGCGCGCAAGTCCTCGGTAAGCTCCGGGCGGTCACTTGCTTCGCGTCTCCTGAGGGAAGGGGGGCGACTGGAGCGGGCGTGTTTCCTCGCCTGCTGGGCGCCGCGATTTGCCCGGGGAACACGCGGGCCCCGAATGGCAGCGTGGAGCGAGGAAGCGGACAGCCAGGGCTTCCCCGAGAGCCGCGGCCACACAGGGTATTCCTGTGTATTCAGGCTTGCAAAATGGCGGATCGAGCCTCTGCTGGCGGCAGAGGCTTGCAGAGCGCGGATCCAGCCTCCGCCGGCGGCGGAGGCTTGCAGAACGGCGGATCGGCTTATACTCGAGTCAACAACTTTTCCCAGTTTTTGGGGGTGAAATTGGGGGTCTCGGCTTATACTCGAGTCGGCTTATACTCAAGTATATACGGTACCTTTTCTTGATTTCCAAGTTGCTGGGGCAGCTTTGCTAGCAACAAGATGAGAGACAAAAGCTTTAATAAAATTAATGACTACGAAGCATTTTACTCAATCGTACTTTATTGCAGGCTAAACGAAAGCAGCAAAAAGAAACTGCAGCCACAGATTCAAAGAAAACTAAGGAGAAGCTTTTGAAAACTTTCCTGAAACGACAAGTGATCAAGACTGCTTTAGCAGGCAAGAGGCAAGAACAACCTTAGTCTGTTTATAAATGTCCATGGGAACTTTCAGTTTTTTAAGTATTTTGGTTTCCATAACATGAAATATCCTTATATTCCCAGGAATGCTGAATTTCCTAGTCTTGCAGAAGTAAGAAGAGAAGAGGTGGATGATATTTACGTGCTCCCTGCCTTACAAGAAGATAAAAAAAATAGGTGAATGAAACAAGTTAAAAAAATAGATTATTATGTAAACATTGAGAACAATAGAATCCAAAATACTCTTTCATTTTCTATGGACAAATTTTGACATTTAGCAATTTAATTCTGTCTTTTTAAGACCTAGCTCGGAAGAGGAAGAGGAAAAAGAGTGGGAAGAAAGGATGACTCAAAAGAAAATATTGCAAGTAAGGCTCAGTATTTTATATTACATTGCGATCCTTTCAAAACAAATTGCAATCCTTTCAGAACAAAACCAGTGATTATTGGCATACTGGGTGCCGTATCAAAAAATCTTGAATAGCACTTAGAAAATCTGTATATTGGCAAAATTTCCAACTGTCATTTATAAATGGCCACACTGTTTGGATCTGCAGATATACTATGCTGATACGTTATGGCATACTAGGTTCTTGGAAGAACTCACTGTAAATGAAGGCCAACACCAGCTAAAGAACTGGCAGCTGTGACTTCACATTTTTGTGTATATAATAATAATCAAACCTATACTAAATTGTTTTTCCCCCTGAATTTCATTAACTGATTGAAACGCCAAATCCAGTCTAAGCAATTGATTGACTGTGTGAACAAACATAATAATATTAAAAGTTATTGCATTTATTTGCTGCCCAACTCCCTGTGATTCATAAGGATCATAAGGTCCATATACTGCACTGAAAAACACTAGACCACTTTACATGGCACAGTAAGCTAGAACTTTGAGTAACTTCTTCCCATGGTTTGTTCAATTTTGGATTAGAACTAGGAACCCCGGCCCCTCTGATATGCCAGAATTTGAAGCCAGAGTTTGTCTTAATTGTGGTTGTTTGCCTTGCACATACTCCTAGATCTGTGGGCCTTGAATGACTTCAGTGTGAATCTCTCAGATGGCTCCAAAAGTTGGTTCCTAATTGTTGTTTTTAATGACAGAATAAGTGTTAAATGTGGGGAGGAACTAATGTTAGCTGTGCTTGGTTTACTATAGTTATAGTAAAAATGAATATGCAGGTAGTCCTCAACTTACAACTATAACTGAGCCCAAAGTTTATGTTGCTAAGCAGGACGGTTGTTAAGTGACTTTGGCCCCATTTTATAATCCACAATGCCACAATTGTTAAGCAATTCACTACAATGTAAAGTTAGTAACACAGTTAAGTGAATCTGATTTCCCCATTGATTTGCTTGTCAGAAGGTCACAAAAGGTGATCACATCACCTCAGGATGCTGCAAACATCATAAATACATGCCAGTTGCTAAGCATCTGAATTTTGATCACATGATCAAGGATGCTGCAATGGTCATATGTGTGAAAAGTGGTCATAAGTCACTATTTTCGGTGCCATTGTAACTTTGAATGGTCAAATGAACTGTTGTAAGTTGAGTACTACCTATAGTTTTGTCCCTAGCATACTCATTTTTGAAGTGGCTTGCTGTGTGAAGTTAGAAGAAGATTACATATTTTAAAAGCAGTGGAACTGTTAAAAGACTTTAGCATGAGAACATTGGAAGCTCATTCTAGACAGAGCAGACAACACTAGTCTTGTTGAATGAGAGGCTTAGCTCTCTAAAAGGCAACTTCATAGGCTTGGTCCTGTCTGAAATTTAATAAAAGTACTTTATTTCTGTTTTGGAAAGTGCCCAAAGTTCAGTTTATTGTGCTGCAGGATTCGGGCAATAGTATAAATGGAGAAGAATTTTGAGGAAAGGGGAAGTGCTTGCAATCTGTAAGTAAGGAACTTCTGCATAAACTTTTGGAGCTATAAAATACTGGATTTTTTTTTAAAAAAATAACTTTCATAATGTAATTAATAAAGATAGGATAGTGTAACAAAAAGGGATTAAGCTGCAAATTAGGAAAAACGTTTTGATGCTGACTTAATGACTTCGTTAATAGTTTTTGCTATAATTATACTATACACTCCAATCTACTCTAGAATCCTGTTTTCCTATGATGGCCAACCAAGTGTTCCTGGGAAGCTCATAGGGGGAGGATTTGTGAGGACAATATGTACCTTTCTGCATTATTTCTAAAAACTGATATTTCAAAGCATATTAATAGATCCTGATGATAACAACCCAGGTCTCTTGACTCTTCCTCCTTAAATATGCAGGAGGATCCTGTATCTCATATCTCATACATACTTTCATCTTGTGGCCTCTGGCATGGCATCAGAGATGCCCTTTGGTTTGTCTGATTTTTCTCTTATAATTAAAGAAAATGTTCTTAGGGCAAATTTTGTCTCAGACTTTCATGAAAACCTAAGGAGGAGATATGTTTTTTAATCTGAAAACACTACTGCCCCACCTCGTACTTTGGACTTTATTGACAAAGATTGATATCGGGTGGACTCATTTCTAATGCTTCTCCACTCAATTCCTAATGCGTGTTTACAACATTCTGCTACTTGTTTCAGAAAACCATTTTCAGTCGCTGTAAATGAGGTTTGGTTAGTCCTTTTTATGCTTCTATACTTCTAATCTGTGTGCATACCTTATGCCACTTCTTTTATAAACTGCTTTTGTGCTCCTTCTTTCTCCTTTGCAAAGGAAGAATTGCTTGAAAACCCTCGTTCTGTAGATGTTGAATCAGACGATTTCTTGAGCTTGCCTCCTGAAGTAAAACATGAGATCCTCACTGACATGAAGGAATTCACTAAACGAAGAAGAACATTATTTGAAGCAATGCCTGAGGTAATGGACAAACTTTCCTTTGCCTTTTCAAGCAGAAGGGTGCTTTGTTTGGAGCTGATGAATCTTTGTTAGGCAATCCTGTATCTTTGTTAAGTAATAATGTCGAAAATACTTAGGTAACAATTCTCAATGTACAGGCCTCAGCAGTATTTCCATAGTAAAACATTCATACTATGACTGTTTAAATGAGGATGCTTGGGAAATAGGGTATTGGTTATCATTTATCATCTCTGGATAGTTTCAGTGACAATTTACAGTAAGTGAAGTTTTCTTGTAGACAAATTTCATTATTTGGGCACTTAACTTCTGGATTTGTGCTTATCTGTAGATTCTTATTACATTTTTAACTTGCTGTTCTGTAAAACAATAAAAAGAGTTGACCTCATATTTAACATTTGTTAGGAAGTAAAAATCAAACATCCCTAGCATAAACAGTTAAAATACCAATTGTGAAACTAATAGAAAAAGGAGATTTTTGGTGTCTCCCTGGTGAGTTTTTCATATACATACTTATGTACTGTATGTGTGCATATACACACAGAATAATAATATAATAACAATAATAACAATAACAATAATAATAATAATAATAATAACAACAACAACAACAACAAGTTGGAAGGGACCTTGGAGGTCATCTAGTCCAACCCCCTGCTCAGGCAGGAAACCCTATACCATTTCAGACAAAAGGATGTCTAGTCTCTTCTTAAAAGCTTCCAGCGTTGGAGCATTCACCACTTCTGGAGGCAGGTTGTTCCACTGGTTAATTGTTTTAACTGTCAGGAAGTTTCTCCTTAGTTCTAGGTTGCTTCTCTCCTTGGTTAGTTTCCATCCGTTGCTTCTTGTCCTGCTTTCAGGTGCTTTGGAGAATAGCTTGACTCCCTCTTCTTTGTGGCAGCCCCTGAGATACTGGAACACTGCTATCATGTCACCCCTCACCCTTCTCTTCGTTAAACTACACATACCCAATTCCAGCAACCGTTCCCTATATGTTTTAGCCTCCAGTCCCCCAATCATCACGTGTGTGTGTGTGTACACACACACACACATACACCCCATATATATGTGTGTATATACAGTCATGGCCGAAATTGTTGGCACCCCAGAAATTTTTCCAGAAAATCAAGTATTTCTCACAGAAAAGTATTGCAGGAACACATGTTTTGCTATACACAGGTTTATTCCCTTTGTGTGTATTGGAACACAACAAAAAAGGGAGGGAAAAAAGCAAATTGGACATAATGTCAAACAAAACTCCAAAAATGGGCCGGACAAAATTATTGGCACCCTTTCAAAATTGTGGGTAAACAAGATTGTTTCAAGCACGTGATGCTCCTTTAAACTCACCTGGGGCAAGTAAAAGGTGTGGGCAATATAAAAATCACACCTGAAAGCAGATAAAAAGGAGAGAAGTTCACTTAGTCTTTGCATTGTGTGTCTGTGTGTGCCACGCTAAGCATGGACAACAGAAAGAGAAGAGAACTGTCTGAGGACTTGAGAACCAAAATTGTGGACAAATATCAACAATCTCAAGGTTACAAGTCCATCTCCAGAGATCTAGATTTGCCTTTGTCCACAGTGCGCAACATTATCAAGAAGTTTGCAACCCACGGCACTGTAGCGAATCTCCCTGGTCGTGGACAGAAGAGAAAAATAGATGAAAGGTTGCAATGCAGGATAGTCCGGATGGTGGATAAGCAGCCCCAAACAAGTTCCAAAAAAATGCAAGCTGTCCTGCAGGCTCAGGGAGCATCAGTGTCAGCGCAAACTATCCGTCGACATTTAAATGAAATGAAACGCTATGGCAGGAGACCCAGGAGGACCCCACTGCTGACACAGAGACATAAAAAAGCAAGATTACAGTTTGCCAAAATGTACTTGAGTAAACCAAAATCTTTCTGGGAAAACGTCTTGTGGACAGATGAGACCAAGCTAGAGCTTTTTGGTAAAGCACATCATTCTACTGTTTACCGAAAATGAAATGAGGCCTATAAAGAAAAGAACACAGTACCTACAGTGAAATATGGTGGAGGTTCAATGATGTTTTGGGGTTGTTTTGCTGCCTCTGGCACTGGGTGCCTTGAATGTGTGCAAGGCATCATGAAATCTGAGGATTACCAAAGGATTTTGGGTTGCACTGTAGAGCCCAGTGTCAGAAAGCTGGGTTTGCGTTCGAGATCTTGGGTCTTCCAGCAGGACAATGACCCCAAACATATGTCAAAAAGCACCCAGAAATGGATGGCAAGAAAGCGCTGGAGAGTTCTGAAGTGGCCAGCAATGAGTCCAGATCTGAATTCCATTGAACACCTGTGGAGAGATCTTAAAATTGCTGTTGGGAAAAGGTGCCCTTCCAATAAGAGAGACCTGGAGCAGTTTGCAAAGGAAGAGTGGTCCAAAATTCTGGGTGAGAGGTGTAAGAAGCTTATTGATGGTTATAGGAAGCGACTGATTTCAGTTATTTTTTCCAAAGGGTGTGCAACCAAATATTAAGTTAAGGGTGCCAATAATTTTGTCCGGCCCATTTTTGGAGTTTTGTTTGACATTATGTCCAATTTGCTTTTTTTCCTCCCTTTTTGTTGTGTTCCAATACACACAAAGGGAATAAACCTGTGTATAGCAAAACATGTGTTCCTGCAATACTTTTCTGTGAGAAATACTTGATTTTCTGGAAAAATTTCTGGGGTGCCAACAATTTCGGCCATGACTGTATATCTATACATACATTCACACACACACACACACACACACACACACACACACACACACACATATACTGTGTGTGTGTGTGTGTGTGTGTGTTTGAGTTGAAGAGAATATCTAGCTCAGGGTTCAACTGTGGAGTTCTTGGTGTTTGCTGGCAGACATTTCATTACCCAACTTGGTAACATCATCATGCACAACTTACAGATAATGACAGCCCTGATGATGTCACCGATTCCTGGGTAATCACACTCACTCTTACATATGCAAACCTACACAAGAATGATTTATGTATCTGTACATTTCATTTAACCATCTAAACTATGACCCCTGAGGTCAAACCAATGAACCCACCTCATAAAAGCAGGAAAACCTGCCCAATCTGTTATGCTTGGGGAACAGACAGCTCTTCAGTGCCTTACAAAAGGCTAACAGGCCACCTGGATTTCCAAAGGGATGCTGTTCTGTGGGTATGTGCTGCTACAGAGAAGGCAACCTTCCTTGCTCTCTAGTTGCAGTGTCTCCAGCCAGGAACTTAGTACAGGTAGTCCTCAACTTTCAACAATTCATTTGACCATTCAAAGTTACAACAGCTCTGAAAAAAGTGACTTATGACCGTTTTTCACAATTACGACCACTGCAGCATCCTTATGGTCATGTGATCAAAATCCAGATGCTTGGCAGCTGGTTCGTATTTATGATGGCTTCAGTGTCCTGGGGTTATGTGATCAGCTTTGGAGACCTTCTGACAAGCAAAGTCAATGGGGAATCCAGATTCACTTATTAACAACTATGTTGCTAACTTAAGGAATGCAATAATTCAGTTAACAACTGTGGCAAGAAAAGTCATAAAATGGGGCAAACTCACTTAACAAATGTTTCATTTAGCAACATAAATTTTGGGCTCAATTGTGGTTGTAACTCAAGGACTACCTGTATGCCACTATGGTAAGGACTTGTCATATATGGGGAAGAACTATTCCTACTCATGTTCCAAGTATTTCAAAGTCAATAGATATTCTTTCATGTTAAATGTGTTCATCCCACCAACGCACAGAATGTTGGTACTATTAAAAAATTAATTAAAATCCTTAGAGGAAAATGATGTTGCTTTTGCCTCCAGAAATCCTTTCTTTCTTTCTGTCTGCCATTTAATTCCAGTATTTCTTTTAAGGAATCCAGTGACTTCTCCCAGTATCAGCTCAAGGGTTTGCTTAAGAAAAGCAGTTTAAATCGACACATAGAAAAAGTGCAGAAGGAGATGAATGAACAACACTCTGGCCAAATCCAGCACCAGTATGAAGAAGATGGGGGTTTCTTGAAAGAATTGGAAACCAGGAGGGTTGTATCAGAAGATACATCTCATTACATCCTATTAAAAGGTATCATGGGAATGCTCCAGATTCAGAGTCATATTGAGATCCATATTGATTACTGTAACTTAGTTGTGTGAATTTTACTAAGTCTCTTTTAACTTACAAATAAAATTCCTTTCTTTATGCCTTTTCTCAGGTACCCAGTCCAAAGGAGATACTTCTAGTTATGTCACATCTGCAGTCCATTCTTCTACAATGCCGAAAGATCTAAAACCTAGCAAAAATATTAACAACTTGCAAGTTAAGCCAGTCTCATGTGATCTTTCAATGGAATCAACCAGTAGTACTTATTCAACACCCCCTTCTCCCAGAACAATGCTTGCTATCCAGGCTGCTATGTTGGGAAGCAGTTCAGAAGATGAGTTGGAAGATGGAAACAAGAACAGCCCTAATTTAGAAAAGTGTGAGTCCATGTCCAGTGTAGGCAGAGGCAGCATGTCTCCACGAACAATCAAGGCTATTCAGCAGGCATTATGTGAGGAGGAGGAGGAGATTATCACAGCACCATTTATCAATAGGACTACTATTACTCAAGGAGAAAGAATGTCCATGAAGGACCATCTTGCCAGCAGTTCAGATGAAGGAGGACAAGATCCTGAAGATCAAAATGAAAAACAACTTTTACCGGTAGACAAATTGGAAAGTAGAAATATTAAAAAAAGCCCATGCATTCCTGTTGTGCAAAAAAGACTTTTGTCTGGGGCAGAAAATGAAGAAAAAAGTGTGGAAACTAGGATTTCTCAAACAGATGTAAGTCCTGGACAATGTCAGAGTCCAAACAGCAGTATAAAGCAGCCAGAAATTTCTTTGTCTCCAATTCCTTCGGTTGGCTCAAGTCATTCAGGATTTGCACAGTTAGCCCAAACTGGAAAACTTCAGGGTTTAAAGGACTTGACTAGCCATTCAGAAAAAAACGTATCCAGTACACAGAATGAATTTTTGTTTGCTTTAGATACCCCTAAACCTGACGAGTGTTTGGAACATCAATCACAGTCTGAAGAAAGTGATTCTGATGGTATGTCAGTTTTAGCTTAACATTAGATTACTGGAATGATTTTAAAAGTATATAAAAGTAAAGAAATTCTACGAACTATCCTGGCAAGTTGGCTTGTGAATATGCATGTTCAGCTAATTCAGAGATTGATTTTAAACTGATTGTTCAGTTTAGGAAGGCATGCATTTTTCATTTTTTAAATTGGCTTTTTATCTTACGCTATTTTTTATTATTGGAAAATGTTTTAGTAAGTAAAGCTGATTTAAAATACAGATAGAAAGATGTGTACATTATAACTGCAGCCAAAGTTTATTTAGTAGTGGTAAAATGCAAAGAATATTGTGGCAAGCAATGGCTAGAAGGCATCTAATGTAATGCAACAAAACTGGTTATACACTATTTATATGTTATTTATATATATATATATAAATGTATGTGTATATATATATATGTATGTATATATATGTGTGTGTGTATATATATAAAATGCAATATATTTGTAGGAAGTTTCATTGAAGTAGAGACTGAACCAAGTGGGGAACAAGATGGGACATCTGAGACTTCGCTTGCCTCCACTGAAGAGGAGGTTGGAATGGTGGCTGAAGCTTCATTGGAAATGAGAGAGGAGAGTGAGGGTGCTACAGAGAATAAATCAGAAAATGGTGAAGATGCAGAGCTTGCTATGCAACAAAATTCTGGAATGGAAAGCACAGAGAAAACTGAAATTAATGAATGGCAAAATATTAGTATGGTAATTATTTTGCAACTATCTGTACTTGAGGAATAACAAGGCGGAACTATGAGCTGTGAACCATTTTTATTTTGGAAATAATGAAGAATGAAATAACTTAGAAATATATAGGGATAAATATATAGGGATAAATGTTCATGTTGATGAACATTGGAAAAGTGTGTGTGTTTATGGGTTTAACGATGAAAATTTTGGATTCTGGTGGGGGCACACATAATCTATGGCATATCTCTTCTAGATTTAAGATAGACATTTTATGAGGTCCTTTGGCAGGAATTGAGAGATTTGGTTTGTAATTATATGTATAAGAGGCTTAAATGAAGACACTTAACAGACCTAAGTACTTTAGATTTAACAGTGTTTTGATTTGTATCTTTGTAGGAGGATTTGGAAGTCTTGGAAACAAACTTGTCTGTTGAACAAACAGCACTTCAAGCTCAGAAACAGCAGCAGGAACGTACCGCTGCCACTGTGACGGGGCAGATGTTCTTAGAGAGTCAGGTTTGTGTTTATGATCTATTTCATTTGTTCTCGGTGATGGAGACAGCCTCTTATATAGAAAATGGGAATATTGATTGGGCAAGATTGTCTAGAGAAATCTGTATTTTAGATGGGACATGAAGTGCCTGAACAGTGTGGTTTGAGAAAATATTCATAGTAGCAGTAGTGTCTATGAAGATTCTCAATCATCCAGGTCATGGTTATCCCATGGGTGCTTTTTCAGTTCAGAATTAAACTGAAAGGCCCACTTTGGTGGGAAAATGACAGAGACGTGAAGGGAGACCTCTCGGGTATGCCCTGGGCTTGGGTGATGTCACTGGTTAATCCTTTCAACCTGAAAGCACCTTGATAGGTGTTTCCGACACTAATGTAATAGTAGTGGTTCAGAATTGAAGAAGCTTCTTGGATGAGAAGCGAAAGGTTTTCAAATTAAAAAACAGTCCTGTTCCTTTTGGAAAAAACACCTTTGGGACATAGTAGCATTAGGTTTTTCCCATGTCCAGTCTTCCCTTTTAACATACTTGGACCTTTGAAATGTAAAAGGATCAAAAAATTCCATTGAATTCCGTTAAGCTTATAAAACAATGTATCATGTATAATATGTTAATGTTAAGTTGTATATAATACTGAAAATATTCCTTTAATTCTAAACTCAGTAGGTTGTACTATATTTAAACATTGTTTATTTCTTTAATTGATAATATCTAGATCCTTTATGAAGCAATGATTAATCTTAATTTCCTTCAAGTAGTTGGAATTTGTTTCCAATTTATTTTGCAAATTGTATTCAGTGGTAATAGGATCAGAGACTCAAGAATTAGATCTCTAATTCTATAGATTATGTATACCGTAGTTTTCAGTCTAGAGATCAGTCCCATTCCTTATAATGAACAAACTAATCTTCCTGTTCAAACAACAAATAGGAAGAGAGAAAACTCAAGAAGTGGAAATTTAGCCATCTTTCTCACATTTCCAGATTTCCCAAATAAACATTAAGAATCAATCTGAAATAGTTGATGCTATTTTTTTTAATACTGGGGAAGAATAGTATATCCTTATTTGATAGAAAATCCAGTGTCGACACAGTTAAGACCAGAATTGAGAAATATTTGAATTCCTAATAATATGAGTTATCTTAAATGAAATCCATCAAAACAATATTTCAAATTTGAGTGTATTTTGCTTATCATTTTTTGTGTTAAAGAAAATAAAACATGATAATGGAATTGAGAATTTTGGAAATGAAAATAGGCATATATCACAATTCTATCAAGCAGTACTAATAAAAAATGCTGACTTTAATATAATTTGAATCTTTAACTATAGAGAATCATAGTTCTTTATTTTTGGGGGGTGTGTATCTTAGAGTCAGTGTTGACTCCTGACAATTGCATGGACAAGTCTACATTTCTCTGCAAAGATTTCAGAAGTACAGTAGTGGCCAAAATTGTGGAAACCTTTTGGGAAAAGTGTACAGTAGAAATGCCACCTTTGGTTAAGTTTCCACCATTTTTTCTTCTAATTTCTTTATAACTGTAGCCTTGTTCACTTAATAATACTATTTTACATTGCTTTCTGGGCAACCAGTCAACTCTTTGCATCATTACTTTAATTTTATTATGTTTTACAAGCTCACTAAATGAAAGAACACAAAAAACCCCAACCAACTTGATAGCAATCACATAACATACTGACAGATGTTCTCCTCTCAGCTTCAATGTTGTTGTTAGCTGCGAAGTTGTGTCCGACCCATCACGACCCTATGGACAACGTTCCTCCAGGCCTTCCTGTCCTCTACCATCTTCTGGAGTCCATTTAAGCTCACGGCTAGTGCTTCAGTGACTCCATCCAGCCACCTCATTCTCTGTCGTCCCCTTCTTCTCTTGCCCTCAATCTTTCCCAGCATTAGGCTCTTCTCCAGTGAGTCCTTCTCATTAGGTGGCCAAAGTATTTGAGTTTTGGCTTCAGGATCTGGCCTTCTAAAGAGCAGTCAGGGTTGATCTCCTCTAGGACTGACCGGTTTGATCGCCTTGCAGTCCAAGGGACTCGCAGGAGTCTTCTCCAGCACCATAGTTCAAAGGCCTCAATTCTTTGGCACTCAGCCTTTTTTATGGTTCAACATTCACTACCATACATTGCAACTGGGAAGACCATAGCCTTAACTATACACACTTTTGTTGACAGGGTGATGTCTCTGCTTTTTAGGGTGCTGTTTAGATTTGCCATGGCTTTCCTCCCAAGGAGCAAGCGTCTTTTAATTTCTTGGCTACAGTCCCCATCTGCAGTGATCTTGGAGCCCAGGAAAATAAAATCTGTCACTACCTCCATTTCTTCCCCATCTATTTGCCAGGAATTGAGAGGGCCGGATGCCATGATCTTGGTTTTCTTAATGTTAAGTTTCAACCCAACTTTTGCACTCTCCTTCTTCACCCGCATCAAGAGGCTCTTTAGTTCTTCTTCACTTTCTGCCATTAGAGTGGTATCATCTGCATATCTTAGGTTGTTGATATTTCTTCCAGCAATCTTAATTCCAACTTTTGATTCATCTAGCCCTGCCTTTCTCATGATGTGCTCTGCATATAAGTTAAATAGGCAAGGTGACAGTATACAGCCTTGCCGGACTCCTTTCCCAATTTTGAACCAATCAGTGGTTCCGTGTCCAGTTCTCACTGTTGCTTCTTGGCCCACATATAGGTTTCTCAAGAGACAAATAAGATGGTCTGGTACTCCCATCTCTTTAAAAACTTGCCACAGTTTGTTGTGATCCACACAATCAAAAGGTTTAGCATAGTCAATGAAGTAGAAATAGATGTTTTTCTGGAACTCCCTACCTTTCTCCATGATCCAGCGTATGTTGGCAATTTGATCTCTAGTTCCTCTGCCTCTCCAAAATCCTGCCTGTACTTTTGGAAGTTCTCGATCCACATACTGCTGGAGTGTAGTGTGTAGGATTTTAAGCATAACTTTACTGGCATGAGAAATGAGTGCAATGGTGCGATAGTTTGAACATTCTTTGGCACTGCCTTTCTTTGGAATTGGAATGTAAACTGATCTTTTCCAATCCTGTGGCCACTGTTGAGTTTTCCAAATTTGCTGGCAAATTGAGTGTAGCACTTTTACTGCATCGTCTTTTAAGATTTTGAATAGCTCAGCTGGAATACTGTCACCTCCACTAGCTTTGTTGTTGTTCAGCTTTTCTAAGGCCCACTTCACTTCACATTCTAGGATGTCTGGCTCGAGGTCAGTGACCACCTCGTTGTGATTATCAGGGACGTTAAGCTTGTTCTTTTATAGTTCTGTGTAATTTTGCCACCTCTTCTTAATCTCTTCTGCCTCTGTTAGGTCCCTGCCATTCTGGTCCTTTATCATGCCCATTTTTGCATGAAACGTTCCCTTCATCTCTCCAATTTTCTTTAAAAGATCTCTGGTCCTCCCTATTCTATTGTTTTCTTCTATTTCTTTGTACTGTTCATTTAAGAAGGCATTCTTATCTCTTCTAGCTATTCTCTGGAATTCTGCATTCAATTGGGCGTATCTTTCTTTTTCTCCCTTGCCTTTCACTTCCCTCCTTTCCTCAGCTATTTGCAAAGCTTCCTCAGACAGCCATTTTGCTTTCTTGCATTTCATTTTCTTTGGGATGGTTTTGGTTGCTACCTGTTGTACAATGTTGCAAACCTCTGTCCATAGTTCTTCAGGCACTCTGTCTATCGGATCTAATTCTTTAAAACTATTTGTCACCTCTACTGTATATTCAACAGGGATATGATTTAATTCATACCTGAGTGGCCTAGCGCTTTTCCCTAATTTCTTCAGTTTAAGCCTAAACTTTGCAATGAGAAGCTCCTGGTCTGAGCCACAGTCAGCTCCTGGTCTTGTTTTTACTGACTGTATAGAGTTTCTCCATCTTTGGCTGCGGAGCATATAGTCAATCTGATTTCTGTGTTGACCGTCTGGTGATGTCCATGTGTAGAGCTGTCTCTTGGGTTGTTGGAAAAGAGTGTTTGCTATGACCATCGTATTCTCTTGACAAAATCCTATCAGCCTGTGCCCTGCTTCGTTTTGTACTCCAAGGCCAAACTTGCCTGTTATTCCAATTATCTTTTGGCTTCCTACTTTAGCATTCCAATCCCCCATGATGATAAGGACATCATTTTTTGGTGTTAGTTCTATAAGGTGCTGTAGGGCTTCATAGAACCGGTCAATTTCATCGTCTTCAGCACTGGTGGTTGGGGCATAGACTTGGGCTACTGTGATATTGAATGGTTTGCCTTGGATTCGAACTGAGATCATTCTGTCAGTTTGAGGATTATATCCCAGTATTGCTTTTCCTACTCTTTTATTGACTATGAAGGCTACTCCATTTCTTTTGAGGGATTCTTGCCCGCAGTAGTATACCTGATGGTCATCTGAATTACATTCACCCATTCCTGTCCATTTTAGTTCGCTGATACCTAAAATGTCGATGTTCAGTCTTGTCATCTCTTCTTTGACCACATCCAGCTTACCTTGATTCATGGATCTTACATTCCAGGTTCCTATGGAGAAAAAATCTTTACAGCATTGGACTTTCCTTTCACCACCAGACACATCCATAGCTGAGCGTCCTTTCGGCTTTGGCCCAGTCGCTTCATTCTTTCTGGTGCTACTAGTACTAGCCCTCTGCTCTTCTCCAGTAGAATATTGGACGCTTTCCGACCTGAGGGGCTCATCTTCCAGTGTCATATCATTTTGCCTTTTGGTACTGTCCATGGGATTTTCATGGCAAAGATACTAGAGTGGTTTGCCATTTCCTTCTCCAGTGGATCACGTTTTGTCAGAACTCTCTGCTATGACCTTTCCTTCTTCGGTGGCCCTGCCCGGCATAGCTCATAGCTTCATTGAATTACGCAAGCCCCTTCGCCACGACAAGGCAGTAATCCATGAAGGGGCTCAGCTTCAATACATGACATCAATAACTGAATCCTACTGTGATCCGATTGGCTCATTGCCAAAACAAGATGACACCTGCTTGGCTTTCTAAACACTCATGCTCATTGGCTACAATCAGATGAAGGAAAGCTACCTGATATCAATCTAAGCAAGTTGTTCTTCCTTTTTCTGGTTATTTGGCTTTAACGTTTCATAGAATACAGTACAGATAATTGAACAAACTTTGTTGCATTACATTCTTGATTAAATTATCTTTCCATTGATATATAATTTTATGGTACTACTCTAAAAAAAAGTGGTGTTAGTAGCCATCAAACCTCAAAAACACACTTTTCCCAAAAGACTTCCACAATTTTGGCCACTACTGTAGCTTGCCATTATTTGTTTCCTAGGGCTGAAAAACAATGACTGGCCTACGATCACCCACCTGGCTGTATGCTTAAGGCAGAACTAGAACTCACAGTCTCCTGATTTCTAATCTGATGCCTTAACCACTACATGAAATTGTTGGGTTTTTTTTACTTGGTGCCAATTTTAGTAATAATTACTCCTAGGTGTATAAAATCATCAGGAATGCTGCATCTAATAGTTTTTGAAATTGTTCCTATAACTAATTATCAGTATTAACATAGCAATTTCAAATTGTAGCTGACTCATGCCTCTTTTAGGTTTTTAACAAAATTTATCTGCCAATTATATTCTATTGTTAGACCCTAACTTTTATGCTAGAAGATTTAGAATAAGATGAAGCAAAATAAAAGAGAATGGGAGTCTTTATTTATTGCTCTTAGTCATCTGGAAAAAAAACCTGTATCTGATCCATATATTCTAATTATTGCTTGTACTGGTGAATGTAGCTGACTAATTATAGAAATAATGTCCAAATGTCACTTCTAAGAGCAGTTTTAAAGATGTATCTTCTACAAGTCCATATATTGGTCTCTAGGAAATTAATTAGCACATGTGATGGATTAACCAACCCTTAGCAGATATCACCACCACCTAATTTTGGAATTGTTTTTCCTGTCCTTGTTCACAGGAGCTTCTGCGCCTCTTTGGCATTCCATACATCGAGGCTCCAATGGAAGCAGAAGCTCAGTGTGCTGTTTTGGATCTCACTGATCAAACGTCCGGGACAATCACAGATGACAGTGATATTTGGTTGTTTGGAGGGCGTCATGTGTACAAAAACTTCTTCAGCCAAAACAAGTACGTCGAGTATTATCAGTATGTGGACTTCCAAAATCAGCTAGGTAAATGAAACATTGAATCTTGTCTTCTTTTATCTATTTCCAAATATATAACTTAATTTCAGTTGTAAACTTATGTACCTGTTACACTATTCTCTTTTGAGGTAAACAGTAAAACAAACAAACAAAACAAAGGGCAAAAAATGAAGAAGAAATCGAAAATCAAATTGAATCGTGAGAAAAGGAAAAAGAAAAGGCTAGATCTAGTTTACACCAAACGAATAACTATTCCTCTCCATACCATTCTGTGCCGCAAAAAGTTCTTGCTTCCATTTTTATCTGTCACTGTGTCATACATTCCCTTTTGTTCTTTAGATTCTTATTTCTCTCTCTGATGATTTTGTCAGTTCAACACAACTTTTTTAGTTTGCCCCTCCCTCTTGACTTATTAATCCTTCCTCCATATACTCCTTAGTGATTTGGCCTTTATTCACTCTGTATGATTAAACAGCTTCAACATACTGTTTCAAGTGATCTCTCACTTTTATATATTCAGTCTCCAGGATCAGAACCCATTTATTTGTAAAGAATAACAGAGTAACATCTCTTCTTGGTTTACCCTAAATATTTCTAATGTATGCTATTCCTGCTTGTTTAACCTACTTTGAAGTTTTTGCTGATGTTCCCAGTGCTAATTTCAATGTAACAAAATGGATGTAAGCATGTTTCCCCTCCCTCAATAATTTCTCATTGGGTGGGTGTGCTCCAGCTTTCCCCTTTTAAACATTATGGCTTATGGAACGTGTTTAAACCTTGTCCCGTAATTATGGTACTTAGGACATGTGTATAGGATTTGTAGTTGCCCCTGGAACAATCTCTTTCCCCAATATATACCAGGCCCCAATTCTGCTTGCTGTAAGTGGCTATAACTCCCCACCCCACCCCACCCGTACTTTGGTCCAGTTGAGCACAGTCCTGTTTTAGTTGACTGGTTATCCCCTTTGGTCATCATTTTATATTTTCTATATTGTGCTGTTTTTTTTAACATTGTATAATTAGTTTCCTTTGTTTATTGTTTGTTTTTGTTGTACTCTGCCTCCAGTTACTTTGTTTGAATCCCTGAAAGAACGAAATAAATCCTTTTTTCCCCTGCTACATGATAAGAAACTTGCAGATGATCACTTCCTTTTTTTTCTTTCAGGCTTGGATCGAAACAAGTTGATTAATCTGGCCTATCTCCTGGGCAGCGACTACACTGAGGGCATCCCTAATGTTGGCTGTGTAACTGCAATGGAGATTTTGAATGAGTTCCCGGGTCGAGGACTAGAGCCTCTCTTGAAACTCATGTAGGCAGTTTTCACTTAGGGGGCTTTCCTTTTTCCTTTCCAAAGCCTAAGTCAAGATCATTTTCTAAATATGCCTCTTTCTCTCTCTCTCTTTTTCAGAGAATGGTGGGCTGAGGCTCAAAAGAATAAGAAAATACGTCCCAATCCATATGATACTAAAGTGAAGAAAAAACTGCGGCACATAGAAATTGCTACTGGTTTCCCAAATCCTTCTGTGGCGGAAGCTTATTTGCACCCTGTGGTGGATGAGTCAAAGGGATCCTTTACTTGGGGAAGACCTGACGTGGAACAGATTAGAGAATATCCTTTCCCCCATTTGTTCCCTTAACAAACGGTTAAAAAGAAAGATATTCTATCTAGCGCAAACATTTCCATAGGTGAACTGTGCTTCAGTATGGTGGTTCCTTGTTTCCTTCTTTGCATGGAAAAAATTAGATTCTATAGTTAGTAAATTACTTACCTGGTGAGAACAAATTTAATTTTTCTGAATACTAACTAGTAGCACTTCCTTATATATTAGTTGTTGTTTTTTTGCTTGATGCAGAGTCTACCCTATATAAATAAAATTAAGAAGCTCAGTGTAGTAAATCCCGTGTTTGGTTTTTATTGGTTTAAAAAAAGTGTTCATTGTTTACTTGCCTGATGCAGTTGCCAGTATAAAATAATTTGGGAGTACAGTTTTTGCATGTGAAAAGTAATGTAAGATTAAAATTAGCAAAAGGGCTTCCAAATGTCTAATTCAGATACATCTTTAGAAATCTTGGGAGTGCTTGCTTGTGGTCCTTAACTGTTTGCATATTTTGCCAAAGTCATTTTGGATGGACTAAGTTAAAAACTGACGAAGTTCTCTTTCCTGTTCTCAAACAACTGAATATTCAACAGGTATTACTGAAAATGAAACCTTTTCTTTGACAGTGGTTTTGATGGACTTGAAGTGTCCAAGTAAGGTTTGTCGTAAACTTACAAAACTATCTATGTATGTGCAATAATGAATAAAGCATATATATTTCTCCCTTCCATAAAATATATAATCAATATTTAAGTTATTGTATATCAGTTGTGCGAATGTAGCATCTCTGAAAATAAAATTTTAGAAAGCAGATGAATAATTAGAATTTGATATAAAATTTGGTTGGATAAATAAAAATATAGTAAAGAAGTAAGCTATGTGTTTCACAATTTCAGAACTGTTATTTTATATACAGTCTGAAAAGAGCAGTACTGGATCTTAATACTGAGTAGACAAAAGTTATATCTAGGCCACTTGCTTTCATGGGTCAGTGTCCTGGAATAAAGCAGATTACTTTCCCCAGAATATTCCCTTTCGTTCAGAGATTAAAAGCAACCACAGGAAATGGCAGTCATGTTTTGAATGCACCATGTTTGTAATCCCAACATTTAGAATTGATTAGATGTAGGGTTCAAAATTGTCAAAATACCAGACTTCAGTCATGTAGTAGCTGATTAGAAATTACAAAAAAAGTTATGGATGAAGGGAGTCTGATTTTTTATATTCAAAAATTGGTTAGAGTCAAATTTAGGCAAATATATCTGTAGAAAAAGCATAAAAATATAGCGGTCTTAGCAATTGTATAAGTTGTTGGTTGTTGCTGCATGGTTTTTTTTCTAATAATTTATAATTCATAAGTTTTCCAAGTAAATTCTGACAGGAAGCCTAAAGTAAACCATCGAGTTAATATTTTAGTGACATAATAGCAGTACAAACAACAACATATTTTACTAAGTGGTTGGTTATTAAAAGTTATCTAAATAAGTTGCTATCCACCTATGAAAGCAGTCTGGTATCAAGCTCTGGGAAAGTTGTGTAGGTACCTCTAAGAGCAACTGCCCGTTGCAGCCTGTAGTGGAGCCAAAACATTTACAGGACCAACAAAATGAAACCTAAATAGGGCTACTAAAAGCCTAGAGTGGGATATTAGAAAACTGGGGCAACCCTAATGGAAGCCAAATGTAGACTTGGGGTGAATTGGCCTGCTTAACCTCCATAAAGCACTTTGAGATGGTAGAGAATGTCTGGCAATCCAAGTGTTGTGGAAATTCATTTCCTAATATTTCTCACCATTGTCAATGCTAGATGAGGCACTGAGAATTCTAGTTCAGCATAAGCTGGAGGGCCAGATACTCTCCCTACTCTGTATTGGGACTAGGCACAACCAGCTGGAGCTCTGAACAAATACTCTCTTGTCAAGGATGTGAATTTTGTTGCATGTTTTCTTTGCTGCAGGTAGTATTCTCGGTAACCCTTACTGAATCTCACAGGGGTACTTTTCTTTCTTTTGTAGACTCAGCTGCGTATTGACTCATTCTTCAGACTGGCACAACATGAAAAACAAGCCATCAAGAGTCAGAGGCTTCGCCGAGCTGTGACTTGCATGAGGAGAAAAGAGAAGGAAGAAGAAGACAGTGAAGTCCAGGAGGCAACTTCTGTCCTAGAAGAAGAATTGAAACAGAGGAAAGGGCAAACATTCAATAAAGGAAGGGCTGGATGCCAGAGACGAGGAAGCAAACGGAAAAAATGTCCGCCATCTGAGCAACAGAGCTCTCTGTGTGGTGGCTTCATAGGAGAGGTTCTGCTCTCGGAGGCATCCAGCGAGTCTTCAGCTGGTGATTTGGAGAAGGAAGCTTCCAGAAAGCACAGAAGAGGGGAGGATGCAAAGATGCTCAAAACAAAAGTGGCAAGTCACAAAACTACTCTAGAAGTTGTATCTGCACAAAGTGAAGCAGAGAGTAGCAGCTCCAGTGCAGAGGAGGAAATGCAAATGGTGACAGCCAGGCCAGTGTTTGAGGGCAAAAAAGCCCGAGGCAAGAGATGGAGGAAGAAATAATGCTAGCTAGAAATATATATGAGGCTTTAAAAATCATCTGTTTCTCAACCTTGGCAACTTGAAGACGTGTGGACGTCAAGGCTGACTGGAGTTCTGGGATTTGAAGTCCATGCATCTTCAAGCTGCTAAGATTAAGAAACACTGCATTATGTTATAAATTACATAATATTCTTTTCATTAGAAAGATATTTTCCACTTTATCAATTTTGTATATATTAATACTGTTCACATACTTAATAATAGCATGATATGAATTGTTTTAAAACACACTAAAAAGGGAAACATCTGTTTTCTCCTCAAGAAAGTGTATGCTAAAGTTTGTCAGCTTTGAGAATTATCTGAGGTGATTTGTGACGTGAATTCATTTTCACTTTCAGAAGGAAAATGAATTCAATTTTTGGTGCTGCTAATTAAGCTTCACACCACAAAAAAACAACAACCAAAAATGCACACCTTCGTAGGAACTATGTGGGACAACCGAATTTCCTTCGTATCTTGTCATGCCACTTATATTAAACATCAGTTTGTGCATTTTGTGGTGCAAAGAAACTTTGATGGAAAGAGAAGAGTTAATCATTTTGATCTTGCTACAAGTGGATATTAAATGAAATGGAAATGAGATATCAAACAAGACATAAATAAATTGAAGAAAAGCAAAGAATAGACTCAAAGTTTAGATCAGATTTAAATTTAATTTTCTGTGCAGTTGAATTATGAAGCTTGCTGTATCAATCTGGTTCATCAGTTGCCCAATATAAAGGAAATTCCACACAGTTTTTGTAGACAAAAATGTGCAAAATATATAAACTACCTTCCTGTTTTCATTTCTTGTTTTATAAAATGAATGTTTGTATATTTGTTGAATTAACTGAATTCATCACATTAACTGAATTTCAGTTTTCTGTCCAAGATACTTACACTGATCTAAGAACACAAAGAAGCAGATGAAATACAAAACTAAACTTAAACCACCAAGAAGATGGTTGTTATAGGATGCAATAGAATAATAGACATTTTGGAATCAAATTGTCAAACCAAACACATAAAAAATTATATACAGGTTATGTTGAATTTACAATTATTTATCCAAGGGATTCTTAATAAAGCTTAGTAGAATATATACAGCAGTATGATTCATTATCAGACTATTGAATTAACAAAAACAAGACCCAAATATGGGTATGAAACTTAAATTTTAAGAAGAAAATCTATTTATAATGAACAATGAGCTTTAAGATCATTTCTAAAAAGATAATTTATCTGGGAATTTATTTAACAAGAAATTATAAAGATTTATTTACGAACCATTAATCAGACTTGGAGAAATATAATGCTAAACATTTCAAGATAGGAAAGGCAAAAACTGTTCTGGATAGGAAGAATTGCAGGGCTAAAAATGCAAATCTTAACTTTTTGATCTTAAAAATCCCAATAAAAATTGATGAAAATACACTAAATGGCTGGGAGAAAGAAAAAAAAAAGTATATACGGCCTAATGAGATTTCCAGGATAAAATTTAGAGATCTGAGTTTCAAAATGTGTTACATATAATTAAGACTATTTATTAGAGTTTTTAAATTGCAGGGAGGTTTGGTTCCCAAAGTGAACAAGTTAAAGAGTGATTAAATGAATGCAGAATTCAAAGAGAATAATTGATATGCAACAATAAGAATATCAATGAAATAAAAATATTTGGTCAGTATTATTCTCAGAGAAAATTGGTATCAGATTCCCCCCCCCTTTCCATTCAGTCATGTCTGGTTCTCAGAGACTGCTTTATAAATTCCTTCTTGGTTAGGTTTTTCAGAAGTGGTTTGCCAGCGCCTTCTTCCTAGGGTTGAGAGAAAGTGACCTTGCCCAAGATCATCCAGTTAGCTTCATTGCAAGGTAGGGCTAGAATTCACAGTCTTCCAGTTTCTGGTCTGATGCCTTAGCCACTACACCAAATTAGTTGTCATCAGATGTTTTAATGGTGGTATAGTACTCTAGCGTTGATTATCAGAATAGACAATTCATTCTCAACATATTCCTGGAAATGCTATAGTAATACTGGATCATTTTTCTTATGTGATGTCATGTCATGTCATGTAAAGTGGAAAATGATTTACAATTGAATGAAATAAATGTTCCGTTCTAGCTTGTCAGATTTTTGTTAATATTGCTAAACTATATATTCCCATAAGGTATACTGAATTGGGTTTGTAGATGTAATAGCTACAAAAATTCTGTATCCTTCTGCATGCCACCAACTGAAAATACAATTTCTTCCATAGAAGAATGAGAAAGCAAATTGTAGGAGTATGTTCTTAGTATGTCTCTCCCAAGTGGGCCCTGTCCTGCAGTGCCACGCTGGAGTACTGAATCCCCCTGGATTTCACAAATTGCATCGCCAGAGAGGGAAGCAGGGCAGTGGCACGCCAGAGAGCTTGGTGTGCCACTGCCCTGCTTCTCTCGCTTGCTAAAAACACCCCTTAAAAATGGCAAACAAACCTGCTTTCCAGCTCCGTAGCATTTCTCCCCGCAGCTCAAGACGCTTTTCTTTTGCTAGAGAAATGGAAAAGCTGGGTTCCAAATGGCAGATATGTGCAGGGAAACTAAAAGAAAAGTACAATCAGCCTTTCCAACTTTGTGAGATCTTACTTTTTTCTCTCACCAAAAAAGCAGATTTGTTGTCAATTTTTTAAGCGAGGGGAGCAGGGTGGTGGCACGCCAAGCTCTCCAGCTCCGCAGCGGTGCAATTTGTGAAATCCGGGCGGGTTCAGCACTAGCAAGTGGTGGGGCAGTGCTGTGCCTGCTTGTGAGAGAGGCTGGGGCTCAGGAGGGAAGGGGAGAGACCAGCCTGGCACTTCTCTGCCTGGCTGGATAAGGGCTTTCGCACCCAAGGCTGCTCAGGAGGCAAGTGTGGGCAGCACAGAGCTCTGAAGCATGCCAAAAGTAGGTGGGGAGGAAAGGCCCAAGCAGCTTGCAACCTCAAGGGGTGGGAAGAGCATGGGTTCTCTCAGTGGGCTGGGGGGAGGACTTGCCCTCATGGCCTTCCCTATCCTGAGATAACCTGCGCATTAGATTAGCGAATGTGTGGGCGAAAGCAGGGAGTTTTCACGTTCCTTTTGATTCACTCCAACAAATTCTCGGGTTATGAATGTAATTGGCAGGCTCCATTACATTCGTAGCTCAAGGACTACCTGTACTTGCAAAATTATTAAAGGAGAAGAAAAGATACAGTAGTAGCTATGAAGCGATATTCCTCCTTTTTTATTCTACTGAGTGACATAGAAAAGTGCTTTTAGTTATTGAATAGGCTGTGTTGTATACCACAAGCGAATAATGGGATCAAGAATTGTCAACCTGGCTTTGCTTAACTTTGGTGAACAAACAGCTGGGAGTAAATGGGACATGAGTTTGAAATACTGTACAGCTTGACTTCCTGCTTCATGACTACAGTGAAGTGTTAAAGATGCAATGGACAGAAACACTGATTATCTCACCGGATATAAGAGATGTTAACTTTTTGTTGTTTTCATCCCTATGATCACAAAATGTGATATTTTGATCTGGAGCTTTATAAAATGTTTGCATGACATTTGATATGACAAAACCAGAATTGCCTCTAAGGAGAAAGATGAAAGGGCTAGTGAATTTCTCTGTTCATGTTTCTGTAACATTCTTTGTTCAGTTTGGTTTTGTTGTGATTCCTCACCAGCCTGTAGATCTGACAGCTGAGTCTGAGGACTCAAATGAGGAGGAGGGGTCTGAAGTGACATTAGAGTCAGAGGAAGGCTCTGAGGAGCTCCAAGACTTACAGTCTGACGACGAGCCTGGCCCCTCTACTTGCGCTCAGGCTGAGACACAGCTGTGCTGGAAGTCTGAGTTGGACAGTGATGAAGCGCAGCTGGGAAATATCCAGGATGCGCAACGGCGCCAGCAAGAAAAGAGAGCAGGACAGAGGAATGCAATGGGGCGGCTCCAAAGGCAAAGGAGCAGGCATTAAGAAAGCCATGCCTTGGCTGCATAATAAAAGGAAAGGTGTGGAAGGTGCTAGTTGCCAAAGGCAACAGTTTGTGTTGATCGAGTTTCTGTGAACTATGTTTGCCTTGGACATTGACTCAGGTCTGAATAATAAAAGGGGTTTGGGTTTTTCCTGCGGTTCCTGCCTGCTTGATTGGAAGAGGGGTTTCTCCTTGTGAGCATAACAAGGACTCAACAAGGGCTGGGACAGAACAGGTTTATGTTGAAGCCAAAAGAGAAATGGAGGGATGTTATAGTTCATTTTTACCAGCTTTTATAACTTCTAGCCAACATGAATCTTGAGTGATGGAGTTAATACAGGTGGTGTACAACAGGTAGGGAAAATTAGAAGTATCTCATTTTATCCCAGTTCTATGATTGCCTTATTCTCTCAGATATTTCTTAATACAACCATACCATACCATCCATTTTCTTGATTCTAACTTTTTTTTTCATTTACTCCTACCTTCTCCAACTTGATGCCATGTAGATGACAGTTCCCAGAAACTCCAACTATTGTACCAAAGCCATATTGTTTTGATAGTTCTGAAAGATGACACAAAGCAGAGAAAGGCTGATGTAGGCATTCATTTTTTTCCAAACAGTTTAAAACTTGGCAGTTTAAATTGTTCTTGTATGTTGGTGTCATCTCAACTCTTCTTGAGAAAAATGATATCTGGACTGTGAGGATGCTTTAATTTCAGTTTCACTCAGCACCTGCCCTGTAAGTTCTAAAATAAGAGAAGAATCGTATTTCTGCAAAGACCTTTACCTTGTATGGTGTATCTGGCTGTGGGATACGAGGCATTAAAATACCATTCTCTAAAACTAGGTGTCAACTCAAAATTAAGTCGTACTGAGTTGGTCTTCATCAACGGGATACACAGTAAGACTCCAGTCTGATTTTGCTAATTTGAGACCAGCGTCTGACTGGCTTGTTTGTCATCACTGTCCCTTCTGTTTTACGTAACTGTACTTTGTGTTTTGGTTTTCTTCTCCCAATGAAGTTCAAGGGCACTGTTGGTTTTATTACTCTCTTATCGGAGTTATTGATAGATTTTGCCTGTACTTTTTCTGAATATAAATAACAGCAAAAGGTATGTTGCTTAAATAGATTGCATGTATACATTTTCAGATTCTGGAAACAGTTTTTAAAGTTACTCTGAACTATATTTAGTAATGCAATTGTTGCTAGAATACTGTAGTCAAAACAGCTAACAAACAACTGGCTCATATTTTAGGCTTTGCAGGCTATTCTAGATTACAGATCATAAGATCATATGGAAAAGAAAAACATTTTGTGAAATATCAATGGAGGGGAATTTATAACTGAGGAATGAGCAGCGCAGAAAGTTCCTTTGATAATTTTTTTTCTGCCACTGCAACTATTAACAATGATCTAGATCTAAATATGTTTATTTCTTCTGTGTAAACATGCTTATCACAAATTTTATTACAAAATCTGTTTATGTTCTATATAGATACAGCTATGATACTTGGTTGTTGGTTTTATAGCTTCAGCCTTGCTCTGCTAACTTGAATCAATGAATGCATACATCGCTTATGCAAATCTAGAAGTTACTATTTAAGAATAAGCCTTTGTAAATGGCTCAAACCACTTCCAATGATATGGCAGAAAATACTCTCTAAATGTGTTAAACCTGAGTATAAAGGTTCCCTGTAATTGTTTAAACCTACTGTTGGCATGCATGTGTTTTTAATAAGCAATTGGCAAACATATTGTACTCCCTGCTATTTGCTCTGCTGTGTTAGTAGGGCAATCACTAATGGGATAAGTGGAAATAGGACCATTAAGACAGTCCCCCCTGAGGTTTATAGAATGCAACAAATACTTGAATGGTTTGGGGAAAATTTTCAGAAGGCAAAGCTGATAAGTCTGTCAAAGTCTTAGCTGAAGTTTAGAAGGGTAAGACAAAATTAATGGTGTTGCCTCCAAATGCCCTTTTTGGCTTTTCACAGCCTAAACTCCCTGCTTTTCTGGGGAACTCCAAGCAATGAAATAGATCAAGGGACACCATTTGGAGTGCAAATGGTATAATTAATACCCATTCTGAGGCCCGCTGGACAAACAGAACAATGTATAAGTATGCCTATTGCATAAGAATGAAAAAACATTTGCTTTAGATCCTGCAAATACACAGCAAGCAGCACTTTTTGGAATGGGTAATGGCATATTGTCATTTGCTGTAGATCAAGGGTGTCAAACTTGCAATGTCACATGCCGTTTCGTGACGTATCGCAACTTTTTTTTCCATTGCCGGCAATGGGGCGGGCGCGGTTTCGGAATGACGCATCCAGCCCATGGGCTGGCAGTTTGACACCCCTGCTGTAGATGATCTTATGTTGGAACTTCTATCTTACCGATTTATCATTCTCTTTCCCTTCTCCCTCCCTCCCTCCAACCATCCATCCATCCTTAAGATTTATCAGCTGCCCAACTCCAATGGACTTGTATCTTTCTCTTGATATAATATATAGAGATGGGGTCAGTGCATTGTCTGGTCCAATTATGTAGGATCCCTTTAAATTTTTGAGGCTAGAGAACATAGACAAGATACTGGTAGCTAGATAGCCTACAGTGAGTTTAACTGAGCCTTACCCATCTTGGCTTATTCAATGCAGCTAGTGTCTGTGTGACTAGTGAATCCAAGGAGTATAAATGTTTTATGTAATGGTACTGCTAGTCATACAAAAGATAGTGATGCATCCACATCTTAAAAAAACTTTACAAGATTCAGAAATTTATAACAATTACTGCCCAATTACTGCATCCCCCCCATTTTGGACACTTGGAGAAGACAGCCAACATTTTTCAAACAAATTATCTTAATTCACTTCTGTCTGGATTGAGAGCTGGGTATATGAATGAATCACTCTTCATTATCCTGATCAATGATCTCAAGTTGGAAAGAATAGACATTTTATGCTTTTGCAGAATCTTTCGATAATTTTTATTACTAATGATCTAATACTAATTTGTGGCCTGTCATCTGGGCAGTTAGACTATCAATATTATAAGGCATTATCTTGTTCTCTATGGGAGCAGCTATTAGGAGTTGCCATCAATGTGCTGGTGATATTTATGACTTCTGATTCAGCAGGATATATGTATGCTCCAAAGTGGTATCTAGAATTGGTTGGATGAGAACAAAGAAATCAATATTGAATCTTGTCAGTGGGTGGATGTGAATGAATGGATCCTTGGCATGGGAATTTGGGAGTTTTATTAATGGGGAGGCATGCTCTCAGCACAGGAAATATGCCTTAGGTGTTCCTAGAACAGTCACTGTTACTAAAGGCTCAAGTGATCTCTAGGTTGAGAATGCCTATTTCTAGTTTCAGTTAGTTTTTCAGCCAACAGTTGTCTGTGCACCTGTAATTCCACTTTTATATTACTAGAGTGTCCTCACTGTGGGGCTACTATTGTGTTGAGTGCAGAAGATGCAGTTGATTTAGATTGTGCTGGCCAGGTTGTTGAGGGTCACTATCTACATATTTCATCTAGGCCAGACATGTCAAACTCGCGACGTCATGTGACGTTGTGCAACGTATCGGGATGAATTTGCCATTGCCGGCAATGGGGTGGGCGCGGCTTCCGGATGACGCGTCCGGCCTGCGGGCCAGCAGTTTGACACCCCTGATCTAGGCTGAAGCAACTTCAGTTCATATGAACTAAAACAATTGATTACCAATTAGATATTGGGTCAAGTTTGATATTTTAATATTAAATACTTTATAAGGCATATAAAGCCTTAACTTGAGACAAGAACACAAAGGTCACCTTCCCTGGTGTAAGTTTGCATGATCATTAAGATAATCTTGGGAGATCTTATTGCGGTGTTATTAAATGTGGATTATGTGTTAAAGATTTCTCAGCCACAGTGCCTACTAATTAAAATATTTCAGGGGCATCTACTATTACACTGCTCCTGCTATTGAAGAATCATCTTTTCATTCATTTCATTTCTAATTGAATACATTTTCTGTTGTTATTATTTTATATTTTATTTTTCCTGCATTTCCTCCCGTCCAATTTTGGATGTTTGATAATTTTGTAAACACTTTTTATTACAGGGATATTTTTTGTGTAAAACAATTTGAAGTTTTCATAATGTCAACAGTGTAGCAAATAGATATATTTCTGGACAATTCTTGTGAAGTATTTGCCAATCTATAACAAAACATTCGTACAATCTGAAGATGTCAATATTCACATTAGCTATTTAAATAGAACAAATATATTAGCCAAGACATTTTAATTAAGAATTTGAAGATCAATCTAGATTTATAAATAACTTGTGTCATTTATAATTTTCTAAAACCTCAACAATTTGTATGCATTTTATTATTAAATACATGGATTCATTTTTCTAAAGATAACACTTTCCCAAATGATACATCTTTTTATGGTGTGCAGGTTTGAAAATATGCATACGTAGTATATGTCTATGACTGTCATAGCTACCTTTTGATAGGTCTTGCAATTTTGGTTGAATAGGAACCTATCTCAGGTGTTGGGGGGTTGTTGTTGTTTTTTTTTTACATCTCTTGGGTAAAGTTCTATTGGGGAGATGCTGAAATCTGTGAAAACGTGAGATGTGACATAGTGCCAATACAAAAGCATGTCATTCATTCACAAAGTTGGCTTTCCTTAACATGAATTTATACTTGTTCTTTGCTATTGGAGCTACTCCTATCAATAGCCAATAATAATCTAACCACTAAATTATCACTGTATGTTGACCGTTACAGTAAAATTCTTATTTATCCAACCAACCAAGAAAACATTATTGAAGATAATGTGACGGCTCTACTTTTTCATAGAATCAGATTTTATTGTCTTAATTATTACTTCTTATATTATTACTTAGTGTTTTTGGCTTCATTTCTAGGATTGTTAACTTATCTATCCAGGATTTTGAATGACATGGATTCAGAATCCTCACAACAAAAACATGTTATCACAAATGAACTACTTAGAAAACCAGACCATAACAAAGGTAAATATTACCCACTCTTCTACCAGGTTTTGTGACTAGCTTTCTATGTTTCACATTTGTTGACTGGTGATAGAATAGACCTTACAACAAAACCACCAACAGTGGTAGAAAAATTGTGTTTTTTTAGTTGATAACCACATGTTGACATTCTAAGATGAATATATTATTTTTTAATATTCTGGTACATAGTAGTCTCTCAGCACAGGTAATCCTCAAATTATAACCATAGTTAGGACTGAAAATCTGGTTGTAAGTCATTGTGGTTATAAATTGAGGCACCCATGTAAACGAAATCATTTTTTGACATTTTTTGCATTGAGTGTTAAGGAAATCACTGCAGTTGTTAACTAAGTGGTATGGTTGTTAAGTGAACCCTTACTTTCAACTGAGTTTTTTTGTTTTTTTGACACCATATAGTTGAGTCAGGGCTTACTTTTCTCCAGAAAGAGGTAGTTGGATTAGGGGCTTTTCACTTACTCCCCCAGCTCCTACAACGCCTATAAGCTCTAATGTAGGCCCCAGAGACATTTATGTAAATAATGAAAATGCTATATTAACACATTATTTAGTGCTTCTCACAAATACATAGTTTTTCATTATTTTCAATTAAAAAGGAAGTGGTGGGTGTCCATGAAGGAAGCTACATGGGTCCCCACAGATATCATGCTAGGAATTATAGTCTCAACACTTCTGGAATGTGCCATGAGGCGCGCTTTCATTTATTTAATGGGTGAGTAGCATTTCAGTACAGGTAGTCCTCGACTTACAACAATTCGTTTAGTGATGATTCAGAGTTTTTAATGGCACTGAAATATGTGACCATTTTTCACAATTATGACCTTTGTAGCATCCCCATGATCATGTGATCAAAATTCAGATCCTTGGCAACTGGTTCATATTTATGACTGTTGCTGTGTCCCAAGGTCACGTGATCACCTTTTGCGACCTTCTGACAAGCAGAGTCAATGGGGAAACCAGATCCACTTAACAACCAGGTTATTAACTTATCAACTGCAGTGATTCACTTAACAACTGTGGCAAGAAAGGTCATAAAATGGGACAAAACTCACTTAACTGTCTCACAAAAAGAAATTTTGAGCTAAATTGTGGTTGTAAGTCAAGGACTATCTGTATTGAATTTATGTCCCATGATCACTGCTGCCCACTGTTTAGTTGGGAGGAAGGAATTAGGAGAATAGAGACAAAATGAATCAAATGGCAGAGCAGCACAGAGTAAACCCTAAGCAGGACTGTGGAAATAGCTTTATAATAGAAACGAACAACCAATATGTTGCAAAAATGTTGCCCTTCCTCCAATGTGTTATACCAGGGGTGTAAAACTCGCCACGTGATGTGTCGCGACGTATTGTGACTCCCCCCACACCCCCCCCCAGCCGGAGCTGGCGTGATGCATCCGGCCCGCAGGCCGGCAGTTTGACACCCCCATATTACACTATTACCTTTCTATGCCCAACAATATGATCTCCCTTAAGAACATGCTGGCTCAGGCTCTTTGATAATCATTAGGTCATGGAAAACAAATGGAATTATAGACTACATTCAAGGTTTGGTTGAAAAATATGTTTACCAGGGAAAGACTCTTTGAAAAGAGCAATTAAGGTCCCCAAGGTCATCAAGGACTTAGCAAGAGTATCATTTCCCTTGGCAATATTTAAAAAGAGGTTGACCTGGTAACCCTTGTATCCTATTTCAGTGTTTGCAAAGAATGTGTTGCTTTCACTTTCATAGAGATGTTCTCACATGCTGAAATCTCTATCATTTAACTACATTAGGATGTTGGCCCAGAGAGATGCAGCTTTTAGAATGTACTTGAAGTGATTAAAAAAAAACCATTATTATATTAGAAAGGAATGAGACTTACTAAAGGATGATAGAGGGGACTCTGTGGGGACTCAGCATGTAATGGGTTTCAGTTTTCTTAAAATAGAAACAAGGAAAAAAAACAGAAGACAGATTTATACAAGAAAAATGCTTGGATGAGCAATCTAATAAGATAGAAAATTAGTTTATAGGGTTTTAATAGGACCTGATAAAATGGAATAGAATATGCACAAACATTAACACCCTAAGCTCTTAATTGATGGTTTAAATATTCATGTGCAAAAAAACTATCTGTGATTTATTCTGATACTCAGTTTCATCTTATAAAGCAATCAACTTCAATTTGCTTGATTTTACCTTATTATACAAAACATAGAGCCATGTGTTATTGAGTTCAGAGGGATTTACTCCCTGCTCTCTTTCTCTCTGTGTAATATGAACTAGATAACTGCAGTGTTAACTCTTGCGAAGCCACACACAGGTCAACTATTTTACATTTACATTGCTGTGAATGCTGTTTTTGATTAGCTATCAAAACTATAATTTAAAGGGCAATCAGAGTGATAGAGTTGAGGTCTAAAATAGTTTTAACTGGAACTCTTCGAAGCCAAACTATACAAATATGTCACAAGACTAAGGTAAAAAATCTAGATGATCACTAAATGTCAGTAAAAAAGTAGAAGTTTCTGTATCTCATGACTGCCTTTTAGTGACATCTTGGATATTTTTCAAGTCATATCTGGTTTTGGAATTTTTAGGGTTCCCCCCCCCCCTGTATATTTTCCCAACCTAGTGAAATTACTATCTGAGAGAAAATTAAAAGTTACAGGTATGATTTTAACTAGGAAACAATGCAGAAAAGGGCTAATTTCACTTTCACTTGACTTCCCTTGAAATGGGACATTTTTTTAACCCATTGAAAACATTTTTAAATGCATAATATTTGGAAAACAATTTGTCCAATTCCTATATAGGCCATTTGTCATTTCCATGTGAGAAAAAGAAAGTGGCCAAGGAGCGAACTTTATCACATCAACACCTTGACACAATATAGAGTTGCTCTAATTAATTTTAACTGGGGTTTTATTTTTTCAGGGACGGATATAACTTTTTTAATCTGTTTTTAACTTTTGTATTTTTTGTTTTAACCACCCTGTAAACCGCCCTGAGTCCTTCGGGAAAGGGCGGTATATAAATAAAATAAATAAATAATTCACAGGTCTGCAACCCGCGGCTCCGGAGCCTCATGCGGCTCTTTTAGCCGTCTCCTACGGCTCCTAGTCCTCTGCCATGTGCAGTCCAAAAAAAAAAAGTGGGACTAAAAAAGTTCAACCAATCAATTCAAATATGCAGGGTAGGTGCATATCTCGCCTTGGCTCCACTCTTCAGTCAAACCCTGTTCTGCGCATGCGTGCATGTACGTGCATGTGCACACATTTTTTGTGGCTCCCAGTTTTTCCTTTTGTGAGGGAACCGGTTCCGAGTGGCTCTTTCACTGTTTCAGGTTGCTGACCCCTGCTCTAATTGAACCAGCTAAGAATGTTTCAGGAGGAGACTTGATGACATGACTTTGAGGGCAATAGGTCCCCTTGATGTTCATTGTCTTCTTCCAACTGGGTACCAAAGCTAATTTGGGGTGACAAGTACAGTTCATTCAAGGCTAATTCTTAACATCTAATAAAAACTGAAATTTACCCTAAGATCAATTTCTTGTATAAGAAGAGTTACACCAGATATGTCCAAAGGCTAATGTGTTCCCTCAGTTCAGTAGCCCATCAAACACTTGTTGGAAATTTATAAGCATATTATGAACTACATAATCCTATGTACATTGTTTTACCCAGCAATTGGTACAGAGACTGACTGTCTCTAGATGCTGGAGATAATATATATCTAATAATTACTAGCCATTGATAGCCTTCAAGAGCATGAGTCTTATTTTAAAATATTCTATCTTGGTAGTCAATTCTCTTGTCTGCACTAGTAAATTTCACAGTCCTTTAGAACAGAAATACTTTCCTGCAATCATAATTTGATTTCTGCAGAATTAAAAGAAATTATGACTACTTCTTGTAAAAACACTCCAAGGCACTTTATTTGAAATTTAATTCATGCCATACCATATAACATGTTACTATTTTTAAAAATTGGTTTTAATTTCTTGGGTTTGTAAATAGGAACTACGGAGAGCCAGATTCTGACTGACAATTAATACTTCTGAATTAATTGAACAAATATTTCTGCCTTTTCACCTTTACCTTTTGCTTATGAGAAGTCTTTCTGACAGTAAAAGGAGTGCAGGTCACTGTTGGTTCCCAGTGCTTTTCTTCCTCCACCCCTCTCTTTTCTGTTCTCGTGTTCACATTTGGGATTTTTTTTTACATATTGCAGCTGCTTCTTTCCCAAATTCTATCCCCCAACTCTCTACTTGAGTTATTTAATGTTGGTTAAATGATCACCTAGATTCAGCTGTTCTAGCAGGAAGGGCAATCCAGCTCGTAGTTGGGTCAGCCTTCTTTCCATATCGACTTGCACTGCTTCCCCTCCCCTCATGGCCCTCAGGAGAGCTCCAGTGAGGTCCTCCTCAGCTGACTCAAATTGCCTGTCACTTTGCTAGGGAGAGGGCGCACCAAGAGAGCCATGTACTGTGAAGAAAACCACACCCTTGATCCTCGTTCTGATGTGTCCCCAAGGGCCCGCTTTCTCCAGGGAAGAAGAGGGCTCACCCAGTGATGCCAGTGCTCTCAAGCCAGCCCTTGCTGCCATCTAATTGGGTACAGGGGCCAAAGGGAAGAGGGAAGGAGGGTGCAGATAAGCCTCTCCCATTTTCTTTTGTGCCACACAACCTACAGGTTTCAGGGAAGTGTAGTTGGAAGGGGTCACAGTGCTGAAGTGGCCACAGCTTTGCCGAATTTTAATCCTATGGAGTGATGGATTTTGGATGTATTCTGCAAGTTAGCCCACTTGGGTTACCTTGGATAAAAAAGTTATTGCCCTATGATGTACCCTTTGCCCAGTCTGGAGAGAATTGCATGCAGATAAAAGATACAACAGAATAAAATTACATATAAAAAGCTAAAAGGCATGACAAAACTTTAAAAAATCTTGAAGAAGGGGTAGGAGCAGGAGAAGAGCATAAGGTGAACATGGCAAATTAAATTTATAATACAGAGCACTCTATAATGAATCAGTTATATACATTAGAGCTCATGAATGAATCATGTAGAACTTGCAAAGGACTCAAAGTGAAAATATTTACATATAAAATGTAACATTTTTGGACACTGTTTTCGGCTTCAACACGTTCCTGTATTCTGGCTGAATGTCAGTTCATCACAATAGCTCAACAGAAGTGTCCTCAACAAGTAAAATCAATGGGGAATTCGGCAGTTGGTCACCATGTGATGTGATTAACAGCGTGGGATTCATTTAATGATGGTAACCAGATGCATCAGAACTGCTGTCACAAGTGGCAAAGTCACATGATGTACTTTATGACTGTGTTAATAGCATTATAAATCCCATTTCCAATTAATCCTGTTAAGCAAGGATTATCTGTATTATTTATCACATTCTGCTCAATGGAGAAAAAAATGCATTTTATTCAGTGCAAATGTCTTTCTTTTGGTTTGTCAATGCTGCAGTTATTGCTTGTTTTCTTCAAGGCTTTGACATCACAGTCTTTGTCAAGCAGAAGCCAGAATATCAGATATAGCTATTTTGAGAAGGATCTATGATTGGTGAGCTTTGTTGAAAATACCAATTTCTGAAAGGTCTGTTCCTTGCAATGTGAAAGCAAAGTGATAATTCTGTCAGTCTAATACAGAATTAAGATTGCCAGGCACTCTGGTTTTTGCATTAAAAGGATTTGTGGACTTATATAACTGTTAAACTTTCCAGAAACAGTAACCTTTTAAGAAAAAAAGGACACTTGCTGCAATAATCAATTATTTAATAAAGATCTTGATGGGTTGCTTATAATCAAGGGGCATTAGTTACTTACCTCTAGTTTATAAGGTAGTTGGGCTTAACAGCTACTAACTTTGTAGACAAACACTGTTAGAAAGTACGTACAAAGCAAGGAATACTTATTTGTGCTAGAATAGGGATATACAAAAGTGTCCTTAGAGGACAAGAAGTTGGAGAGAGGGCTTTCTTTCTAAGCCCCTGACTGCTTTTAAATAAACTTATCAGTCTGGAATGGGACAATTGGCCGCAGCCACACAGTTGGGCCACTTCACCCTCCCCCTCTGCAACTGACCCACCACTGGCGTTCATCTGTTGGCATTTCTCCCCTGCCACTGGTCCCTCCCCTGCCCGCTCATCCCAGGCAATTTGATGAGGGACACTTGTGCCGGCCAATTCGCAGTATGGGACAATTAGCTGCATGTCCTGGCAGCCAATCCGCATGCCAGGGAGTGGGCCTCTGCCTTCCCATTGGATGCAGTCCTTCCAGCTTGACTTCCTGAAGTACTCATATTCCTTCTCAGACATTTGGGGTGGGCTACAGATGGGAGGAGGAAGGGAGAGACTTTCTTCCCCTTGCTGGGAAACTTTCCAGGGGCCTCGCCCAGCACAGGGGTGGTGTGGAGTGTAGGGAGGGAGAGACCAGAATTCCAAAGGTGAAAGAGCTTCAAAGGGGACAATTAAAGCAATCTCCATGTTTTTTTTCTTGCTCCTGTCCTACCCAGGCCTGCACGCTATTGATGCTGGAAGTTCCCTGCCTGAAACTTTCTTGGTGAAGAGCTTGGAGCCCTCTCACCCCAACTGCCCACAGTGTTTTCTCTCCCCCCTCATGCCCTAAACCACCACCATGAGAGGTTTTCCAGCAAGGCAAAGAACGATTCTCTCTCCTTCCCTGTTCATAGCCTGCCCCAAATGTTGGAGAAGGAATTTGAGCACTTCAGGAAGCCGAGGTGGTGGGTCTACATCCAATGGGAAGGCCGAGGCCCACCCCTCGGCATGCGGATTGGATGCCTGGATGCCTGGCTAATTGTTCCACACTGCAAATTGGCTAGAGACAAGTGTCTTTGGACCAATTGCCCAGGACGAGGGGGAGGGAGAGGAGCGTGGGGCAACAATGGTGGGAGGAGTGCTGGTGGACGGCCAGCTGAGGATGAACGTCCACAGTGGGTCAGCTGAGGCTGAGGGGGTGGGGTGAAGTGGGCGTGGCCATGTGGCTGCAGCCAATTATCCTAGACCCATATCTGTTTCCTAATTATGAAGATTCAGTTGGTTACAAGACTACTGCAGTAGGGTTTTTATTTCATTGTTACTGAATTACAAAGGGAAAAAATTATTACAGTTTTATGAATATGTACATAATGTCTACAAATGTATTAAAACTTTCATTGTGGGGATCCTTTACCAGTATTGATATAAATATTTTGATATTTAAAAGGGATATCTGCCTCTTGCTATTTTTAACATATCTGTTATTGTTATATATTGTCACTGTCATTGTTATATGTTTGTTGTTATTTTAAATTAGGACAAAATGGAGATGAGGGCGTAGTTGCAGAGATCATGGGACGATGTTTCTGTCCATCTTTGATAACCACCCATACTTGGGAAGAATTCAGTTTTGCTGGCCACAGGATCAAGATTACGGAAGCTACAGACAGTTATGGAGCTGTGGTTTGGCCTTCGGTATTGTTGTCATACAATATTATTGGCTTTGATATCTGAAATAAAGTACAGCAGTGTATTCCACAGGCCTGTATCTGCTTTGGAAATAAGCCCATAGAAGTAATTAGTTTGCTTGCTTGCTTGTTGTTATTCCACTGAATTTCTGATTTATTTTGGAGCTAAGAACCTACCCTCTGCAGTTAGCAGAGGAAGCAAGCAAGTTGGGTGACCAGGATGGAGTTTTGTCCTTCCTGCATTACTTCACTCACACGGCATGGGATTCCTAATCACTTATGGCCACAAGTCAAATGATTAAATATATGAAATACAGATAGATTTTACTTATCAAATGCCTCATGCAATGGCCATTTGCAACTATAAGGGTTCAAAAAAACCCCTCCTTTGCAACCAAGGTGCATATTTATGACCTTTGCACTCTCTCTCTCTCAGTCATGTATTTGCCATTAAAATCCTTTAGTGCATGTCTTGTGCCTGACCTGCTTTTTCTTCTTTTACCTTTCTTGCAGTGTGGAGAAATTGCCTAAACAAGCAATCTCTCCTGGGCCTCACTGTTTTTTTTCCTCCTCCCCTCCTCAAAGAGCAGAGAAATTGGAGAGGAAGGAATTAAAAAAGAGTAAGCAGGCACACAATGGGGAATACACATCAAAAGGAATGAGTTAGTGCCGGCTGTTTGCCTAGAACAGGGCTTTTCAAACAGTGGTACGCGTACCACTACTGGTACGTGAGCACCTGGCTGGTGATATGCATAGGACTGGTTGAACAGCACTGTAAAAAAAAAAGTAAAAAGCGTTTTTTACTAACCTGCTTTCAGCTGCATTCCGTTTCTCCATTTGCTTCTCAGCCACGTGTTTGTGGGACAAAAAAAGTTCAATTGAGACTTTCTAATTTTGCGAGAAGTTAGAAGGTCTCATGGAACTTTTTTTTTCTTTTTTACCGATAGTCCCACAAACACGTGGCGAAGGCAGAGAAGCTGAGAAATGGAATGCAGCTGAAAGCAGGTTAGTAAAAAAAATACTTGGGGTTGGTGAGAGCATCTGGGTGGGGGTGGGGGCTGGCAGAACCTGGCTAGGCTTGTTCCATCCAGACGTCTTTTGCACTCGCCAAAAGAAGGGAGGGAGCCCCGCCTTTCCTCCCGAATGCTCGAGTGGGGTTTCTGCAGGGTTTCTGCATGGTCTCCACTGCAGGGAGGTCCATGCCTGCAGCCATGAGGACGCCACTGGAATTCCCCTTCCCACAGTGTGATGCCAGATTGTCCCATGCCCTCTGCAGAGAGCTCCCAGTGGTCTGCTGGCTCACTAGCAGCCACCCTAGCTGAAGAGGAGAATGGGGGAAAGGCGGCGAGCCTGGAACCAGCCCTGACTGCTCTGGAGGGCTTCTGGCATTCTGCTCGCTGCCCCACTCCTGCTCTCTTCGCTGGCTGGAGCCACCACCGGGAGCCCTCCGGAGCAGTCAGGGATGGTTCCAGGCTCACTGCCTTTCTCCCGTTCTCACTGGCGACCCCCTGCAGAGCTCCGTCAGTGACAGCTGAAGGAGGAGGTAAGTCTGCGGGCAGCCCCGGAGCCGGAGCAGTGGCCAGGGGAGGGGGAGCACAGGCGGCACAGTTCCGATGGCCGGTGTGCCCCACGGAGAAGCGCCTGTGACCTTTGCCTGGCCTCAGCCCAACTTTTCTACCTGGCAGCTGGTGAAGGGCGGAGGGGCTAGGAGAGATTGGCTGGTCCAGAAGCAGGCTCGGAAGAACGCTGCTCCTGGAGGCCGGGGGTGGCTGCACCAGAACACCACAGCTGAGCGGCAGAAAGCCACAAGGAGGTTGGGGAGGGGGAGGGCGGTCAGATGCAGAAGGGAGAAATGACAACAGCCAACACCTCTGTTCCTTCCTTAGTCCCCAACCCGCAAACGCGCAGGGGTGGGGAGGAATCGAGAGGAGGAGCTGAATGCTGTGGGATTTCCACAGGAAATATTGAACCCGTCTCTCCCTTGGCCACTGCTGCAGTGGCAGCAGCAGGTGCTGCCTGAAGGAGGAAGCCAAACGGAGCATTTCACCACCGAGCAAGTTGCGGAGGTGCGCAGCAAGTTTGGTGACACACGTGCCCGCCTCTAGAACGTTTCTCACCTGCTCGCTGCCCCTCATCATGGCTGCCTTGAGGTTGGGGCCGTAGGCCTCTGAAAAGCCTTGGAGAGCCTGAAGACAGGAGGGGAGGGAGGACGGGAAGGAGGTGGTGTTGCAACATCTGGCAGAACCTCAACTCGCTGGCTTATCCCCCGCCCCCGTCGCTTTGAGTGTCATTGACTTCTATCTAGGGAAAGCCCCGCTGGTCCCACACAGGGGAGCAAGGGCGCTGAGTGGGACACTTGGTCCCTCAGGCAGTTGAGGGTTTTTTTGGGGGGGAGCTTCTGCTAGCTGGAGATGCTGGGAACTGAAATGCAAAGGGCAGCGGGTGGGTGGGAAGGGAGGGAGCAGCCGCTGCCTGGTGAGGCAGGCAGATGGGCGGGCAGGGAAGGCACCGCTCCCTCGTGGCCAGGTAGGGGAGGCGCCGGGCCCAGTGGGGTAGGTGGCCGCCCAGCTCCGCTTCCCTGCACTCACCTGGTTGGCGCAGTTGGGAGTGCTGGGCGGCCTGCAGGCGCCGCTCACCGTCTGCCAGCTGAGCCCGGAAGCCAGAGCACACCGCCCCTGATGGGGCCTTGTGGTGGTGTGGCCTGGCCAGATGCTCTCGGGGGAGCCCTCTGGCTCTTTGCCCCCGGAGTGCTCCCAGGTGCCCTTTCCTTGAACCCCCCCAGCCAAAGCTGAGCTTTCGCTCCTGGCCCTCTTGGCTTCTGCGAATTGTTGTAAGTCGAGGACTACCTGTACTTTATCATTTTTTTCCTTTTTTTGGTCATTTTTTTTACACCTTGCTGGGTGACTGGTGGTATTTGGATAGTGCCTTATCCTAAAAGTGGTACAATGGGTGAAAATGTTGAAAAGCCCTGGCCTAGAACAGATGCGGTTCCCAACCCCAAGCATACTAGGCAAGCAAATGATGTTAACCCATTTTTTGATGTGTATTTCCCATTGTGTGGCTGAATAGCCTCTTCCTCCCCAATGAATGTAAATACAACTATTAAATCTCTTACTGGTAATTAAGTCAGTGCTGGGGTGAGCATCCCAAAGGGAGGGAGAGTGGAGAAAAAAAAAGGAAAGCAAAGTTGTATAATGTTATTTTTGTCACAGAATTACTGATCCCAATTCTGATTGCTAAACAAGCACTACATGTATTTGGATTTTTTTTGTAAAATTTGGAAAACATAATGCTCAAAAATATAAATGAGGAAAATCCACACACAGTGGAATATTAAGGTTAGGGACTTCCACATCTCTATTCCTGGGTAGATTTAATATTCACAGATCAAAAGGCAATCATTTGACAATGTAATTCACCAAATATCAGAAATATGAAATTATTTTAGATTTATTAAAAGCATACCCCATCTCTCTTTTATCAGTAATGTTCCTAGGCAGTTTCAGTTAAGATGCTGAACAGATTTTATTTGCTCTACATTGCTTTTATGACCATTGCCTATATTTCAAATCAAAAAGTATGTCATTCACATGTTCCATTTTCTAAAGCATTTAGCCATGAATCATTCATTAGATGATTCTTAATTCTGTTGTAACATCTAAATCTCACTGTCTGAATGCTCTTTTGGGGCTGGACCTCCCCCCTCCTGCTGTTTGACTTTGTCCACTGCTCCTTTTGGGTCTTGAAGTCTCAATATTTCCCCACTGAACTTCTTCCTTGTTGGTGAAAATCCATCAGCCTTTCCCTCTCTTTCACCGACTGAGAATTGCCGATGATAATTTGTACTTCCAAACACACTTGCAAGGATGGAGACCCAGTTGAGCAGAATGCTACAGGGAGAGAAGCCTTGTGCTCCACCCCCATCTCTTATCTCTTACTCTCAAGTAACCTTTCTTTCTTGTCTTATTCTCCTTAAGCTCCCCCTTTCTAGAGTAACCTTCTAGACCAGGGGTAGGCAACCTCAGCTCTTTTATGACTCATGGACTTCAACTCCCAGAATTCCTGAGTCAGCTGGGAGTTGAAGTCCATGAGTCATAAAAGAGCCGAGGTTGCCTACCCCTGTATCTAGACCAGACATGTCAAACTCGCAACATCACGTGATGTCGCGTGACGCATCGGAGCTTTTTCCCCATTGCCGGCAATGGGGTGGGCGCGGTTTTGTTGTGACGCATCCAGCCCACGGGCCGGCAGTTTGACACCCCTGATCTAGACTAAACTTCTTCAGCTCTTCTCCATTCTCAGTTCTATAGCTCATTGTTAGAGTTTTCTAATTTCTGAATACTTTTTATGCCAATTTACCCTTTGGGACAACTAGCTTCCTTGTCAAGAAGTCTCCAATTCTATATTCTTTCATTGGCTCCAAACTGTCCAACTTTTTGCCTGCAGCACAATTCATTTCCTCTTAATCTCATCTTTTATTTGCTCTTTCTGGAGGTTCTTATCCCCATTTGATTTCAACTTCCTCTAATTACAGCCCTTTGCAACTAGATCAGGGGTCTTCAAACTTGGCCCTTTTATGACTTATGGACTTCAACTCCCAGAATTCCTCAGCCAGCATGCCTGGCTGAGGAATTCTGAGAGTTGACATTCACAAGTCATAAAAGGGCCAAGTCTGAAGACCCCTGAACTAGATAATATCATTCTTCCCTCCTGCCTCCCCAGCAAACTGCTACCAGTTTGTTCCAAACATTAACTTCAGCACAATCATCCCGATTGTAAAAGCATGGGTCAAGAGCACATGGAAGCGTACAAACTCAGACTGTTCAGAAGTGTCTCATATTAAAATGGTAATTGTCTTTACAGTATATTTTACTAGGGCTTCCAATAGACATTTGGTTCATCACTCTGGAAATTCAATCTGATTTACATAGGCCTTTGTTCCGATCCTGCACAAACAACTTGTGTAATGGGTTTGTATAATCCTAAACATTTTATTAAAGAAGATATCAGAATCTGAAAATAATGTACAGTGTGACATTTATATTGTAATTTAAAAACATTAGATATCAAGCATAAAAGGTGTTATTTCAAAGCAAATGTTCATCTGCCAATTAGTAAAGTTTACAGTTGGGACGCGGTGGCTCAGTGGGTTAGGACGCTGAGCTTGTCGATCAGAAGGTCGGCAGTTTGGCAGGTCGAATCCCGAGTGCCACTTAACAGAGTGAGCGCCTGTTGCTCGTCCCAGCTTCTGCCAACCTAGCAGTTCGAAAGCACGTAAAAATGCAAGTAGAAAAATAGGGACCAGTATGGTGGGAAGGTAACAGCGTTCCGTGCGCCTTTGGCGTCTAGTCATGCCGGCCACACGACCACGGAGACGTCCTCGGACAAGCGCTGGCTCTTCGGCTTTGAAACGGAGATGAGCACCGGCCCCTAGAGTCGGAAACGACTAGCACGCATGTGCGGGGGAACCTTTACCTTTACCTTACAGTTGAAACAAAGGAATGAAAAAAGAATGAAAGAATGAAACAAAAATAGTAGCAATTAGCTTATCAGCGGTTGGCTTAAGGTGAAATGACATTTGATTCATGTGTGCTTTGCTACCCATGATTCAGTTAGATGGAATGATAATAGATGGAGAAGTTCCACTGTTTTGTAGAAATTAGTGGCTCACATTGCATTTTATTTAAAGAAAAAGGAGAAAAATAAATCTTAGGAAGTCCAGTTTTAAATCCCTCACATGGCATGCATGTTTTGCCCCTTAATTCTGAGCACTATATTGTTCCTAGTTTCCATTTTTGACAGTACTATGCTAGCTATCCAGAAGGGCACCTATAACAATGTTGGAAGGAGTTAGAATAGACATAGTCAGGAAATAATAGCATGGTGTTAGAAGACCCTTGTAATTAATTGTGGAAGACAACATAGGAGTTTTACAGTTTACAGCAGAAGAAGATAATCTATTGCTCTCCATATGTTTTGGGCTGCAAATCTCACCGTCCCCTGGCATGTTGATTAACAGTTATGGAGCGTTATAATCCAAATAATCTGAAAAATTCTAGATTTGCCAATTGTCTAAAACTAGTTCATATAAAACAAACTTGAACTTCTGATTATTTCTCTAACTTCCTAAGATTCATGCTTTTCATACATATTTTTGTGTCAAGAGATTCTTTTATTCATATACACTAAAGTTTCTTTCTCCTCTTTGTTACTTTATAGTAATTAAAGGGTGGCCTTGTTGAGCTAAAGGCATTGTTTCATTATTCTTTTTCAGAATTGCCAATTGCCAATTTATTCTTGTTCTTTTTCATTCTCAGGCTCTTGTTCTATGCTATTTTTTGGAAACAAATGTGAAGCTTTGTAACATGGTTGACAAAAATGTTATTGAAATTGGAGCTGGAACAGGCCTTGTCTCTATAGTAGCCAGCTTGCTAGGTAAGTGGTAGTATCTCCTGCTGTGCCCTCCGTTTTTAAAAATAGCACATGTGATACTAGTATCTGGAGGGACATAAAACAGGTGGAAAAAACAGGTGCAAAATTGATTTATTCTCAGAGCAAATCCACTTTGAACAGGACACCAATCTTGAGAATAGTATTTTTGGGTTCATCAGTTTCTGAAGTAAATTGCTGATGTGTTTGTCCTTGGGCTAATGTGCCTCAAATTCTAGTATGGGGAGCAATTGGCTTTATTCCCATGGACCTCTCCCATGGATCTCACTGCAGCCCTGATTTAAATAGGACACCTTGGTCAGAGAGGGAAACAAAATAGACTAACTGAACCAGGATGGCAAAAACCCTGACCACCATTAGATGGAAGCAAGCAGCTCAGAGAACAACTTGATGTTGCCACTAGTGACTGTACAGATTTTACATTTACATGCTTTAAATGGAAAAAAAAATGGGAGCTGCAATTGAACTATGGATTCAATAAATCCGTTCAGACTGGGAATTGTGATAGGGATAAAGAGATAATTCAGCTAGCTTTTAACAGGATTCCGATCGCCATTGTTCCCCTTCCCATAATTTACTTTAATCAGATGTAGGCAGGTGTAGTGGGGTGGAAAGGAGAAGCAGGGGAAACCTGCCTTTCTGGTGACTGTTCTCCTGGCATTAAGAAGACCCACTTCCCCAACAGAAGATGTGCTGCCTTCAGAGATGCTTCCTTTTTGCACCTTTTGATCCTGCTTTCTGTCACCTTCCCAGCATCTGAGGGCTAAAGTCTCAGTAGACTAAGTATATAAAAAGCTGCTTCTTCAACCTACCCTTGGCTGCCTGACGGTCCTGCTAGCCAAAATGATAATGCTGAAAGAAGTCAGGGCAACTTCATCATGGAGCTACATGTAGGAGGATAGCCGGAGAAGCTGTCCACTGTGGGTCTCTTCTGCATCCCTCCCCACTGCCAGGCAGCTTTATCTTGGGGGGTGTTGCTTCCATCCTATTTTTCCTTTCTGAGTATTAAAAGAAGTGGGGAAATTACGATACAGCTGCCTTTCTATGGGGAAGATGTAGGACTTTCCCTACCCCCTCTCCATGGTTTCTGCTACTCATGGGTGGCAGAAGAGAGAGGTAAAAGAAACAAGGACAGGTTATTCATTTTCTTCCAGTTCTTTATTGCCATTGAAAGATCCCTCTCTGGGATTGGAAAATTAACAGCAGTAACTTGACCTAACAGAGACATTCCTTCTCTCTGCTCCATCCCCAACCCTTGGCTTTCTTTTTTCCCAACTTCTGGTCTAAGATAAAAACAAACTTTGATTGGCTTTCTTTACCTCTAACAGATTTGCAGGGTGGATGTGACATAATGTTAAGAGCAGCATTGTCTTGTCATGATGTGAGTCCTCTCCCTTTTGTATGAGTGGCATGAAATTGCACATACAGTCCAAAGTGATCAACTTTGCAGCAAGGCAATATGGTGTTAATTGCTATTATTTTGATGAAAGCAAAAAGTTCCTGCAGACACATGCATCCTGTCCTAATGTGGACAGGAACCCTACTCTGCTTTGTGGCTAAGGCAGAGTCAGAGGTTGGAAATGCAACCAGAGTAGTCTTCTGCTGACTTCCAGCTTGGATAGTAACAGTATAGTCCTGTTGCATGGAAAAGCTTGTAGTAAATGGTTTAAAATTATCTAGTGAGTTTCATGACTAGTTTGGCAATGTGACCATAAGGCCATACTGATTCATTGAGCCTACAAACTTAATGTATAGTTGTGGAGTGTCACATTATCAGAAAGCCTTTCTGCTCAAGTTTGCTCCGCTCACAGTTGTAAGCTAAATAAATATTACAAAACTATAATCTAAAATTGGCCTGGAATTTCATCAGGTAAGGAATTGGAGACAGATAAGAATATTGTATTACTTACAGTGGGCCACACTTCATCATTTTTACTTATGCTACAGAGAATTATAAAAATAATTTGTACTAGTTTCTTCAACGCTTCTCAATAAATAATGACATTGTGGTCCTTTTTGTCACAGGTGCTCATGTGATTTCCACTGACTTGCCTGAAGTGCTAGGAAACCTTCAGTACAATCTTCTCAGAAGCACAAAACTGAAATGCAAACATGAGCCTCAGGTGAAAGCATTGGTCTGGGGGGTGGACCTGCAGAAGAATTTTCCCAGGTCTTCATCTCAGTTTGACTACATATTGGCTGCTGATGTTGTATACCACCACCCTTACTTGGAAGAGCTGCTTCTAACCTTTGATCATTTGTGTATGGATAATACCACCATCATCTGGGCCATGCGGTTCAGATTGGAAAGTGAAAACTCGTTTGTGGACCAATTCAAAAAACTGTTCCATCTAGAAGTGATTTCTGATTTTCCTAGTTTAAATATAACTTTGTTTAAAGCAAAGAGGAGGCCAAAACAACTCCAATAACTGCATCCTGGATTGTTAAATATCCAATAATTAGGTGGTTTAATAAAACAAGACAAGACAAGACAAGACTAGGAATAGAATAGAATAGAATAGAATTCTTTTATTGGCCAAGTGTGATTGGACACACAAGGAATTTGTTTCTGGTGTATACGAGCAACAAGTGATAAATCGTGATCATAATCGTAAAATACATTCATCGTAAACCTTCAGTGATAGTCATAGGATACTAAATAAACAACATAAATCATAATATACTAATAAAAACAATCAACATAAATCATGAGATACAAATAACAAAGTTATAGTCATAAGAAACTAAGGAAATAGGTAATAGGATCAAAATAGGATCAAAATCAAGCAAGTTAATTTGCTTGATTTTCCAGTTCTGAATGCGCAAGATTGCTGGAGTACTCAAATATTTTATTTCTTATCAACATTTCAGTTCAACTACAGATTCAGGCTACCGTGATGATTATTCTAAAACTAAAATTCAGTTGCATGCTTTTATATGAATTAGTTATGAGCTGCCAAGTTAACCCTACATTCTCAATTGACATTTTGATTATTTCAGAGGTGGCAAGTTAACCTGCTGTGATAAAATAGAGAGAGGTGGTTGCTTCAGGCAACACATATTATGGGTGTAGGAACGGTGGTGAAATGATAGGATATAAATGCTATTCTGTTGATAATGCCTAAGGAAGACCCAACTGCCTGCCTTATCAAGTTTTATTTATTTATTAACTGTATATGCCAATATTTGTCATGTTTTGTGGAAAGGAGTAGAGGTTAATGGCTAATTCCCATTAAGTAATAACCAGGACTGAATATCACATATCCTTTTCTCAGCCTGCCTTGAAGAAGTATTTAGCAAACTAGACTGGGCAACAGATGAAATAAAAATCAATCACTTAAGATTTGCAGATGATGTTCTCTTCTCACAAGACTCAGAAGAGCTACAAAGAGTTGCACAAAGCAGGAGAATCATTTGGCTTAAAAATAAACCTGAAAAAGAGCTAGGTTATGTTTAATAACTACCAAAGAAAGAAAGAAAAAATATATCTGGAAAAGAACTAGATGTAGTAGACCACTACATATGCCTTGGCCATCAGATCTCAGTGAAAGGTGATATAATAAAGGAAATTGAACAGCATGTTAAATGTGGTTGGCAGGCATTCGGCAAGTTAAGCATAATTTTCAAGAGCAACCTCCCCCTATGCTTGAAGAGAAAGGTTGTCTATTGGTGTGCGCTACCTGCTCTAACATATGCCAGTGAAACATGGATACTAACCTCATAATTGATACAAAACCTATGAGTGGGGCAAAGAGCCCTGGAAAGATACATGCTTGGCATTACAAAACAAGATAGAAAGATCTGTACGTGGGTTAGAGAACAAACAAAAGTATACAATATCATCAAGAGAATAAAAGAATTGAAATGGAAATGGGCTGCTCACATAGCAAGAAGAACTGATGGCAGATTGACCAAGGCAGTCCTAGAATGGATGCCGCTTGATAAAAAGCGTCCACAAAAGAGACCTAAAACAAGATGGATCAATGACATCAGCAAGTAGAGGACTTCCGGTGGCGGCGCGGCGCCGAAGACAGCCTCCCTTGGCTGCCCGCGGCTCAGCTGTTTGTTTTTTTGCCCGAAACAGTGCCGATCAGCTGTTCGGGCGAAATTGAAGCCCCCTCCTCGGGAGAAGAGGAGGGGGTGAGGCCCCAGGTAGGGGTAGAGTTCTCCGAGGCCACCTGAGCTTGGAGCTTGGGCGGCTGAAGGATCGAACTCCCCCAAAGCCTGGGTTGCTCCCAGCTGGCCGTCGTCTCTGCTCCGAACTTCCTGGAGCAGAGCCAGGCATCTGCGAACCATCCCTGCCTGAAGAAAGGACTATGATTTAAAGGAGCAGGCAGAGCGGTGCAAGAGGAAAAGGTGAAGAGGACTATTTTACTATACTCTCGAACTTGTTGGACTTTTTAAACTTTAATTGAAAGTGCGTCATAATTGAGGATTAAAAGATGGCGGCTAAACCTCCCTCTAAAACTCTTCGGAGTGGAGGATCCTCGCCGGTGCAACAATCATCACTACAGGCATTGCACCCTCCTGAAGTGCTGACATCGAAGGATTTGCGAGATGCCCTGGATAAACATGCCCAGGTACTTTTGGAATCAATTAATCAATCAATTGCTGATAAATTTGCACAGATGGAGGAGAAATTGGAGAAATTTGAGGAAAGAATGGAAGAGAGGATGGAACAGAAGTACAGCGTGATGAAGGTAGACATTTTGACTTCAGTGCATAAAGTGGCGGAATGTGTGGAAGATTTAGATGAAAAAGTGGATGATTTGGCTCAAAGGAATGCTATATTAGAAGTAAAAGCACGGGAGAATGAAAATGTAAGAGGCAAGTTGGAAAGGGAGTTAAGCCTTGCCCAATATTACCAGATGCAGTTTGCTGTCAGAATTAGAGGCTTAAAAGAGAATGTTAAAGAAGATTTAAAGCAGCTGATCTCTGAGGCTCTCGAAGGGGTATTGAACCAGCCAGCATCTGAAATAAGAGCAGCTATGGATAAAGTGTTTCGGGTGAATTCATGGATTGCTAGACAGAGAAAGTTGCCTAGAGATGTGGTGGTTTATTTTGCAAAAAGAGAAATTAGAGATCAAGTTATACAAGCTGCCTATGATGCTAAGGTTGTGATTGCTGAACAAGAAGTCTTGGTTTTAAAAGAAATTCCTCCAAGGATTTTAAGAGGAAGAAAGGACTATACATTTCTTGTGCAAGAGCTCAAGCAAAGAGATATAAGGTTCAGATGGGAGATTCCAGATGGGCTGATGGTGATGTATGAAGGTAAAAGGTATAGGCTGATTACTGTGAAACAAGCACGTGATTTCTACAATAATGTCTTAAAAGCAACCCCATTGACGCTCCTGGAAGCTGGAAAGGGATCTGGAGAAGAAGAACAACAAGAGGAGGAAACAGAGGAAAATGGTGCTGGAGGAGATCAAGCTACAATTTCTTTGGATGATCCTAGAGAGCAAAGAGTGACGCGTGCTGCTTTAAAACGAGCAAAGAAAATAAAAGAACAAGATCAGCAAAAGTTTTCAGATTCATCACAACGCATTCATAGCCAAGCTGTGGGAGGAGCACGGCCTAAAGTAACTAGTCCTATCAAAGCTGTGGTCCAAGAGCTTTTCGGGGATATACATGGCAACTAAATTTTTAACCTGGAAGGTTAATGGACTAAACTCACCGCAGAAGAGGAAGAAAGTTTTTCAATATTTAAAACAATTTAAGATAGATGTTATATGCCTGCAAGAAACGCATATTAGAGTTTTGGATCAAAAGTATTTATTGAACTCGAGGCTGGGTACGCAATTTGTTGCTTCTGCAGAGAATAAGAAAAATGGAGTGGTTGTTTATGTTAAAAGTGCCTTAACAGCGGATCTAATTGAAGCAGATAAGCATGGAAGATATGTTATGATCGAGCTGTTGTTAGAAGGTAAAAAGACGCTTTTAGTTGGATTATATGCACCAAATCAACAACAAGCTGACTTTTTTAGTTTACTTCATACAAAGCTTACCCAGTTGGATTATAAATCCTTTATTTTTATGGGGGACTGGAATGGAGTTATGGATGTACAGTTGGATAAGGCTGGAGCCTTTAAGCGCATTCCAAGTCACGCTAGATTGCCTAAATCTTTTTTTGAAATGAAGGATGACCTGGAATTGCGAGATATTTGGCGTGAGAGACATCTGCAGGAGAAGGATTATACATTTTATTCTGATAGACACCAATCTTTTTCGAGGATTGATTTTATTTTGTTGACTAATGATTTTCTTTTGAGAACTAAAAAGGTGAAGATCTGCGCAAGAACTATCTCTGATCACAGTCCAGTGTGGTTGGAGATTGATAAGGAAAGAGGAGACAGACGCTCATGGCGCGTAAATGAGAATTTGTTTAAAAATCAGAGAAATGTGGAAGAATGCAAACAGCGGATGAAGGATTTTTTTGAGATGAATATGAATAAGGGTACCTCTATGGATATGGTTTGGGATGCTAGCAAGGCCTATATGAGAGGGGTGTTGATATATATGAATAATAGACATAGACGTGCAGTGGAAACTAGAAGGAAAGAACTGGAGAATGAAATAAAGGAAAAAGAAAAGGCTTTGATTTTGAACCCAGAGGAGGTGAAGATCAAGGAGGCTATTAGACTGTTAAGAGGACAATTTGATAAATTAATGGCTGATCAAGTGGCGACCAATCTGCGGTTTGCTAGGCATAATACTTTTTGCAATGCTAATAAACCAGGCAGATGGTTAGCTTATAGACTGAGGAAAAAACAAAGGGCATCTAATATAGATAAGATTGAGTATAAAGGAAGGGTTGTGTATCAACAGAATCTTATTAAGGATGCCTTTGTGGATTTTTACTCGAAATTATATACTAAAGAGGACATTAATGCAAAAGATATTGATACGTATTTGGAGAAGGCTAGCATCCCGGTTCTTACGCAAGTACAAAAAGAGGGGATTAATCAACTGATTACAGAAGAAGAAATTTTTACAGCTATTAAGGAACTGAAGGTGGATAAAGCACCAGGCACTGATGGCTTGACTGCGGCCTATTATAAAAACTTACAATTAGAGATGATAAAACCGTTAAAGGAACTGTTCCAGACAATCCAGAGGGGGGGAAAGGTGCCCCCGTCTTGGAGAACAGCTTTTATCTCTTTGATTCCGAAGGAAGACCAGGATGCTACTTTAGTTAAAAATTACAGACCGATATCACTTTTAAATACAGATTATAAGATATTTGCTAAGGTTTTGGCTAATAGACTGATGAGGGTTCTGCAACAGGTGATTCATGGGGACCAAACGGGGTTTATTAGTGGAAGACAAATGAAAACTAATGTGAGACATATAGTTGATGTGTTAGAGTTTTTGGAAAGGCACAACCAGATCTCTGCTGCGCTAATTTTTTTAGATGCTGAAAAGGCTTTTGATCAATTGAACTGGCAATTTTTGTTGAAAGTTTTAGACAAAATGGATTTTGGGGAAAATTTTTTACAACCGATTAGGGCATTATATCAAAAACAAACTGCCCGAATTATAGTTAACAATAGTTTGACAACAGTATGTAATATTGAGAAGGGCACAAGGCAAGGGTGTCCGCTATCGCCTTTGTTATTTGTGTTAACATTAGAGATATTATTGGTTAAGATTCGGAATTCGGAAAAAATTAAGGGGATACAAGTTGGAGATCAGGATTACAGATTGAGAGCATTTGCAGATGATCTGGTTGTTACAGTGACCCAGCCAGAGAACTCTGTTGTGGACCTGATGGAGATAATAACACAATATGGGAAGGTTTCTGGATTTAAAGTAAATATACAGAAAACTAAAATTTTGGCTAGAAATATGACAGTTTCGCAGAAGGCTCTCCTAGAAGGATTAACTGGATTTGAGATTGTTAAAAGGGTTAAATATTTGGGGGTGATTTTGTCGCCCTCTAATACAAAGCTATATAAAAATAATTATGAAAAGTTATGGGGGAAAGTTCAAAAAGAACTGGAGAGTTGGGAAAAATTGCAATTGTCTCTGTTGGGACGGATTGCAGCAGTGAAAATGAATGTCCTGCCCAAATTTTTATTCTTATTTCAAATGATACCGATTCTTAAGAAAGATTCTAATTTGGAGGAATGGCAGCGTGGTATCAATAAATTTGTGTGGGCAGGGAAAAAGCCACGAGTTAAACTTAAGATTATGCAGGATACTCGTGAGAGAGGTGGCCTTAAAATGCCTAATTTTAAATTATATTATGAAGCTGCTGCACTAGTAGGAATAAGTGATTGGATTAATTTGACACAATCGAGGTTATTAAATCTTGAGGGCCATGATTTGTTGTTTGGCTGGCATGCATATCTGTTGTATGATAAGAAGGTAGATACTGTGTTTAGGATGCATATTTTAAGACAGGCACTGCTGAGAGTCTGGAAGAAGTATAGACATAAGTTAAGCAGCAAGATACCATTGTGGGCAATCCCAAAACACGCAATAGAAAATATACATGCTGGTTTCAAACATGATGAGACTACTTACAAGGAAATTTTAAGTTTGGAAAGGAATATTTGGTGTTTGAAATCATATAGCTTCTTGCGAGAAGAGAAGGTTGTTCAGACTTGGTTTCAATATATTCAGTTACGGGCCAGGTGGAAAGAAGACCAAAAAAATGGATTTGCAACGACTGATGAAAATTTGATAAAGCAAATTAGAAATCAAGGACCAGCACATATTAAACGGATATATCTTGCATTGATAGAGATCGATTCAGAAACAGAGCTTGTTAAGGATTGTATGATAAAATGGGCCCAAAACATTCAGGAAGTTATTACAATGGATACGTGGGAAAAGATCTGGGTGAGGAATGTAAAATTCACTCAAGCTCAAAATCTAAGAGAGAACTTTTATAAAATGTTTTATAGATGGCATCTAGATCCTAAAAAGCTTGCAAGTATGTATCCGAATTATCAGCCTAAATGTTGGAGGTGTGGTGATGAAGAGGCAACATATTTTCACATATGGTGGACATGTAAAAAGGTCAAGGCTTTTTGGATAAAAGTCTGGTGGAATATGCAGAAGATTTTTAAACGGAGGATAAAGTTTTGTCCGCAATTTTTTTTGTTGGGAATAATTGTTGACGCTACAGTTGTGGACTCTAAGTTGATGTTGAATTTAGTTACGGCAGCAAGACTTTTGATAGGTCAATATTGGAAGAAAGAGGAACTGCCGACTATACAAGAGTGGATTTTAAAGGTTTCCGACTTGGCAGAGATGGCGAAGATTTCGGCCTATTTGAAAGATTACTCGCAAGAACATTATATTATGGAATGGAGAAAATGGATTGAGTTTATCCAGAACAAGTATAGGGTTAAGAAGTTTTATGTAGCATTCGAATAAGTCTTCTTTCGTTTTCTTTTTTCTTTTTCTATTTTAGTCTTCTATATATATTTAATAATGCTAAGTTTTGTTTGATCCTATATAAGTTAGAGAGTGATGGATTTTAGAATTTATAGTTGTTAGCATATGGTTGTTTATGATTGCTTTTTTATATATATATACCTTGTATTTAGCTCTGGGAAGTCCGGGGGGGGAGGGGGGTTGGGGGGAAGTAGGGGGGGGAGGAGGGAGGGGGGGAGGGGGGAGGAAGGGGGGAGGTAGGGAGGGGAGGAGGGAGGGGGAAGGGGGTTTTTTAAAGGAAAACTGTATTTTTAAAACTTTTCAATAAAAAAAAAATGACATCAGCAAGTATTGTGGGACCAACTGGCAAAAGAAAGCTCAGGAGTGTATTGGTTGGAAATACGAGGAATTCATCCTGCAGTGGACAGACAATGGTTAAAATGATGATGATGATGATGAATAGTTATAGTGGCTGTCAGGAACTGGAATGTATTAAAAAGTGAACACACTTCTAAAGCTTCATGTTTGCTTTAATAAAGGGATGCTTTTTAATTATCATATGGCGTCACATTCTTCTCTTCAACATTATCATCTTCTTTAGACTCCTTATTAAAATTAAGACACTGGTGGGCTCAGAACAGTGAACAAGCCACAATATTAGAACATAGAACAGGGGTCTTCAAACTCGGCCCTTTTGTGACTCATGGACTTCAACTCCCAGAATTCCTCAGCCAGTGTGCCTGGCTGAGGAATTCTGGGAGTTGAAGTCCATGAGTCATAAAAGGGCCGAGTTTGAAGACCCCTGACACAGAATAATAGAGCTAGAAGGGACCTTGGAGATCTTCTAGTCCAACTCCCTGCTCAAGCAGGAAACCCTATATCATTTCAGATAAATGGTTGTCCGGCCTCTTTTTGAAAGCCTGCAATGATGGAGCACCACAACTTCTAACCAATTCCAATGGTTAATTGCTCTCATCATTAGGAAATTTCTACTTAGTTCTACAGTAGGTTGCTTGTCTCCTTGCTTAGTTTCCATCCAATGTTTCTTGTCTTGCCTATTGGTGCTTTTATAAATAGTTTGACCCCCGCTCATCTTTGTAGGAGCCACTCCAATATTGAATTATCATGTCTTCCCTAGTCCTTCTTTTCATTAGACCAGACATACCCAATTCATGTAACCGTTTGTATGTTTTAGCCACCAGCCCCTAATCATTTTTGTTGCTCTTCTTTGCACTCTTTTCAGGGTCTCAACATCTTTTTTTTTATTGTGACCAGAACTAGATGCAGTATTCCAAGTGTGGTCTTACTAAGGCTCTCTAAAGCAGTACTAGAATGTCATGTGATCTTGATTCTATCCCTCTCTTAATGCAGCCCAGGGTTGCCTTGGCTTCTTTTGCTGCTGCCGCACACTGTTGACTCATATTTAAGTGATTGTCCACTAGAACCCCAAGATCCCTCTCCAGTTACTGGCAGTTATTGTAACTAATCACTAATCCTCACACCAAGGACCCATACTTTAAACCTGGGAGCTAATATACATAATACTCATATAAAGGGCAAGATGATTTCTACTGCTCCACCACAGTTTCTTTTTTAAAAACATCTACAAAATGCAACTGTGGAAAAGAATGGCAAATTTTTGGCCTTACTAGGGATACAAAAATGGAGTAAACATCACTATCTTTAAATAAAAAATATGCATTTTTTTACAGAACTAGAAAGTTAAAATGAGACATATTTTTCTGTTCTGGTTGATATGTTTTGTTGGATACAGGTAGTCCTCAACTTAAACCACAAGCGGGACTGGAACTTCTGTCACTAAGCTGTGCAGTTGTGATGTGAGCCATACCTGGTTTTATGATCTTTCTGCCACACTTGTTAAGTGAATCTGACTTCCCCCATTGATTTTGTTTGTGAGACGCCCCCTAAGAAGGCTGCAAATGGTGATCATGTGACTACAGGATGCTGCAACCATTGTAAGCACATGCTGGTTGCCAAGCATCCAAATCATGATCGCAGGATCACAGGGAAAGTTCAACAGTCATAAGTGCAAGAATCTATTGTACAGTAGGTCACTTTTTTTTCAGAGCCATTGAAACTTCAAATAGTTTCCACGGACCAGAGGGTGTGTGGTTTTGTGTGCTGCCTGCATCTCGCAGATGGGGCTTTGCTTGTTTGTGTGGACTGGTTGCTGGCATGCCGCAGCCCAGTACTGGTCCATGGACCGGGAGTTGGGGACCCCTGTTCTAAGACACTGACAAGACTCACAAGCATTATAAACAAACATAACAATTCTCCACAGAGAGGGCACAAGTAAAATGTGTTTAGATAAGCATCTGATGGATATCCCAGACTCTGGCTTTGTTTTTGACAACTACCATGTTTTCCCGAAAGTTAGACCCAGCCCGATAGTAAGCCCTAGCTTGGTTTTTGGGGGTGGGCCTAATATAAGCCCTACTCCAAAACTAAGCCCTAGTTTTGGGGTGAGGGGCACCCCTAAAAATCAAGCTAGGGTGGGGGATGGGGGGGTGAAGCTGCCCCACATGCCCCACACCTGCTTACTTTACCTGCAGGACCACCACAGCCAGCCCTCCCACACCCCGACACCTGTCGTGCCACTACTTGACTTCTTCTGCGGCTGCCACTTGTAGCCAGATGCCATGTGGCGCATTGCACCATTGCCACTCCTTCCAGCAGGATGCCGCATGGTGCTTTGGGCCACTTCTGCTGCTTGCACAGCACTTTGGGATGCTTCCGTTGCTCATGCGCTTCGGGTCGCTTCTGTTGCGTCCGCAGTGGCCTGAAGCACGCAAGAAATGGAAGCGTCCCAAAGCGCTGTGCAAGCAGCAGAAGCGGCCTGAAGCATCATGCAGCATCCTGCCAGGAGGAGCGGCAATGGCACAATGCGCCAACATGGCATCCAGCTGCTAGTGCTGGCAAGCGGCTGCAGAAGAAGTCAAGCAGCGGCATTACAGGTGTCGGGGCATGGGAGGCCGGGCTGCGCTGGTCCTAAGGTAAGACATTCTCCAAAATTAAGACCTAGTACCTCTTTTGGAGGCAAAAAAATAAAAGATAAGATCGGGTTTTAATTTTGGGGAAACATGGTAATTCAGCTTTGAAGTTTTTCAGTGCATTGCTTCATCTTGTTTTGATCCCACATTTCCACCAGGTGGCAGCACAGACATACATTTCTTGCACAAAAACTAATGTGTATACATAATGAAATCTATTTCTTCAGGATGAAAGTTAAGACAACTAGGAAATGTTTGGGAGTGTCTGCTTCATGCTTTGATAGCATGGCCATAGCTATCATTTTGCATTTTTGATACCCTGGAGGGTGGGCTTATAATGTAACCAAGAGCAGCCTATCATGCTAATTCTGACTAGGACCCCACACATCTCCTGATTTTACATGTCTTAACTCAGCTATTGTGTGGCAGAAGCCTCAGAAGCAGGTCTTGTCTTTATTAGAACCTTTAGCTCAGACAAGAGTGATGCCAAATGAAACAGAGGATTGCCCACATCCAATGTGAACGTCCCTCTTCTATTCAGAGTGATTCAGACCAGTAGTTTTTAATTTTCCCTCTAACCTTTCCATAAATGAATATACACTTTACACAGTATGACCCAAACCTGACATCGAGCAGCTGTCAAAGGTTAAATACAGCTACTAGCACTGGCTTGACAATTGTTGGTTCTTAGCTTACATCTTAGCTATCATATTCTCCATCCCTTGCTAGGACCCCACACATCCCTTTGTTCATAAAGCCTAATTGCTGTCTCCAGAACAGGACAGCAACCATTTTTTGAAGGCAGGAACTGATGAAATGTGTTTCTCACATTTACATATCTCCCTCCCATCACAAATTCAACCCTGGGGTATGCTTTCCTCCTGCTGATTGAAAGTTTTATTTTTCTTTCACATTGCCTTGAACACCTTTGTTTTTGATGGGATCCTTTATGGAATAGTAGCCAGCAGCTCCTTAGCTGCTTTGCAGATGAAAGCAAATGTATCTTAATCTTTGGTCTTCAATGGGTTGCATTGCCCCAGATGAAACCAGTGTGTAACCTAGGGAGTCCTCCTGGACTCATGAAGCCTGCTTGAGGTGCAAGTAGCACTTGCACCTAGGAAGGCCTTTGTTCAACTTCAGGTTGTGTGGTAGGTGTGCCCCTTCTTTATCTGAGAAGCCATCCTTTCAGTCACTCATGCCCATCTCCTGGAGGGATTACTGCAATGCACTCTACATGAAGCTATCCTTGAAGAATATCCAGGAGCTGCAAGTGGTGCAGAATGTAGTGGCATGAGCAGTTCTGGGCACCCCTGGGGCTGCTCATCTAGCATCTTTGCTATGCAAGTTTCATTGGGTGCCAGTTTGCTTCCACATCCAATTCAAGGTGTTGCTTATCACTTTTAAAGCCCCTCTTAGCATGGAATCAGGTTACCCAAGGAACCACCTCATCCCAATTACATCAACCAATCCCGTTCTGTCAGGCAGGGAGGATACACTGTGGATTCCATTGGTTAAAGAATTACATACTTACACACTAGTGAAGTTCTTAGTCATTTAGGTAAGAGTGCTAGTAAGTGAAAGATCTCCTTCCTTATCCTTGCCTATTCTTCCTAGCTTTCTCCCTCTTGCCTCCCATGATCAATGAGAGAGTACATAGGCCTGAAGCTGAACTGGTCACTTTGGATTATGCTTTAGTGAGCTGATGTTATCTTAATCAGCAACTGTGAGAAGAAATCTTCAAAGAGACATTCAATACATTAAACAAAGGGAGGTCAATTGGCAATGGCTCTTCACTGGGCAATGGAACAAATCACCAGTCTGAAATCAGAGCAAATTTTCAAGCTTGGGAGCATTCTGCTGGGAGATTATCTAAGAAGACCAAAGCTGATGGTCAAGGATCTCGGGATTGGAATGGCATGGGATCATTTTATACAAAATGCAAAAGAAAAAGAGTCAATCTCTTATGGAAGAGGTGAACAATCCTTCTTTGACCCCCATTAGCTGAGGGAGATCTGTTGAGTGCAACACAGTGGGCAGAATTATGTTTCCACCATCTGTCTTTTCTTCCAAGTTACAAAAAAAGACAAGAGCACTTACCAGAAAAGTGGCCTAATTCCTTCGGAAGGAAGGATTTGAAATTAGTCCAAAGGCTATATGGAACTAGTTAAGAAGCTCAGGTTTTCTACCCTTGTCTTGAAACCCTGGATAATGACCTTTCGTAGTCGTCTTGCAATCATAAGTGCAAGTTGGCAGTCTTGTAATCATAAGAACCTATTTGGTCTAGTGGTTAAGGCAACAGGCTAGAAGCCACAAGATGTGAGTTCTAGTCCCACCTTAGGCATGAGAGTTGACTGGGTGGTTTGGGGCCAGCCACTCTCTCTCAGCCTAACTGACCTCACACGGTTGTTGTGGGGAAAAGAGGGGGCAGGAGTATTGTGTGTGTTCACCACCTTGAATTTGGTTTTGTGCACTTCTGTTTGTGATGGCTGTGGGGGCATTATGGTTGCATCTGGTCATTGCCAGCCATTTAGCACAACCCAGGGAGCACATGCAGGCGACTATTACTGCCCTTGGCCTTGGTTTATTCCACAAATGAATATTGTGCCAGCATGTGGCTTAACAGCTCCCACATCCAAATGGTCAATGTCCAACTTCACCAGACAATGCATATCATCTCTGGCACATGGCATCCCACTCCTGTGCACTGGTTACCAGTACTTAGCAATACCATACCACCCCACATCAGAAGACAACCAGCTCTCATTTGGCTATGGTGAAGGATGCTGAACAACAAAGCCCTTGCTATTCACCAAGACAATGCACAGCCCAGCACAATATTCAAATCCCATAGGCCAGCTTGGAAAGCAGCTATTCACTTAACCTCTACCCAGTTTAACCCAGAGAATGCCTGGAGAGAGGAATGGTCCAAAGTATGCCATACCTCATAGAGGTTTTACGTATAATTACATAGACCATGTACATATGTTTACTTCTCTTCTGTCATGTTCTCTTCATATGCTAAATAAATAAATAACCACCGTGAATTATTTATAAAAATAATAAAGATGGGATATAAATAAATTTCCACTTTCCTATTGGATGGAGCTCTGCCAGTTTACTAGGAAGCAGGTTTGTATGACCCATATACATGCTTATATAGTGAGTGTTTGCATTTACGATAGTCAGAGGAATTGTCGAAAAATTATTTCCATTCATTTGGATTGGTTCAGGCCAGTGGTGGGATTCAGCCCGTTCGTACCAGTTTGGCAGAACTGGTAGCTGATTTCTTGTTGCCCAGGCCCAGAATGGACTTCTGGAAGTGGCATCCACACAGAGAACTGGTTGTTCACAGATCTGAATCCCACCACTGGTTCAAACTATTTGCTTTTTTTAACTCACTGCTAACTCACATGGAGGAACGTTGTCCATGGGGTCGCGATGGTTCAGACACGACTTCGCAGCTAACAACAACAGCTCACTTTGCTGACAAAAGAACAAGAACTCAGTTTCACTGAAGTAGCAGTGAAACTTTAGGCAGGTGGCAGAATGCAAGGTCAGAAGACCTTTTGCGTTTTGCCCTTTCACGAGGCTGCTCTGTCTCAGCTCAAGCTTTCTGAACCGACCCTGAACAGGCTTCTATGAATTACAGGTGTTTGAGCAGTTGGTTTGTGGTGCTTTACATTTCTTCATGCCATTTATAAATTGCTTCAATCTCAGAGACTCAGCAGATTGAACTAACTCCCTTCCTACCTACTTGTGATATCCTACTGTATACAGTATTGCAGTGTGATTTAACTTGATGTTATTCAAAGATGATTCAATCAAATCATTTCTTTTAATCTTTGAGTTAGATTGCTGAGTTGGTTTGCTTTGTTAATTAAACCAGGAATCCCTGAATCTATTTGGAGATTTAATGGACTTTTCTGAATGGGCAAACACTTTCATCAAAGTGTTGTAATAATTGATTGACATTTTGAACCCAGGGTTTGACTGGACTTGAATTGTTGGACTGAATCATACATTCCAATGGGAACTTGGTTTATACAATCCTAATAAATAGTCAAGCAAGGAATACCCCTGAAATAATTCAAAAGTGAATTCAGTAGTAACCTTCCCGTCTTCTGTAAATCTTTGACTTGATTTTATTATATACTAAATTTTCATTGGTGAGCAATTTATATGTGCTCTCTACTAGGAATGGCTTCTGCTTTGTGATGTATGATTGCATGATATGTTCTCTACTATAAATAGTGTGACATCTAGGGCAGTTGGGTTTTGTCACATTGTCACTTTGCACCTGATTATGCACTGGTGGATTTGGGTGAAATGCCACTTTGGACTATAAATTTAAGATAATACATTTCAGTTCACTAAAATTAAAAATGCTACATTAGAATGCCAGGATAACCAAAGCAAGCCATGCCTTCTTTTCGACACGAAAGATAAGAAATGTAGCAATACTGGCTAATGAAAACATACAAACAGCACAATTTGTGATTCCACCCTGAATGCCACCTGAATGTGCATGTTTTTGAGTATTGCAGATCAGGCTCAGTCTAGGATCTAGAATCTATGAACTTATTCAGTCCTGGTCACTTGTAGAATTTGCTCAATGGCTCTGGTATCAAAATATAAAAAAAGAAGAAAATTCATGAGATTTTATAATCATGTTAATCTTCTGGCAATGCTTAAACGTATTTATATTTGATTTAGTTTGGCATGGTGGTACATCTTTGGTTCTGTCAGGCATCGGCGAGTGTTCCATTTGTTGATTTCTGGATTACAAGGTATGAAAAGTAGGACAAATTTTCTCATTACAAAATTTTGCTCAAATGCTTAAAGTTGAACTATGCCCACAATAATTTTTGAAACTCATTGTGTCCATATTGATACGGAGTGGGCTCTTTTTGTTGTCATTCTTTCTGGCAATGATAATAACAATTATGCACATTCTGTTCAATTGTTTCCACTTGAGGGGCTCTTCCCCATGGCTGCATTCATATTCATGCCTCTTGTCCTTGAGTTGGCAGAAAAGTATGAGCTCCATTCTGCACGAGGGATGAGGCTAGTGACTGGGAACAGCAAATGGGCGGACTCTTCTGGCTGCTTTTTCCTCCTGACATCACCTGACAGCAGTAAAAACAGTGAACAATCACTGTTATGCATCTGTGATGGATGTGCTTGGGTGACTATGGGTGGGTGCCTAAGAGGAGGGATTTAGCTGCTTTTCAAGTTTCTGAGTGTTAAATTGCTTCTGGTGGGTGAAACTAAATAGAATTCTTCTGTTACATGTCCTGCTTTACCCTGCATCTTTTCTTCACCAATCTGTGACACGCTACTTTTGAACACAGTTAAAAGGTATTCCAGAAGACTGTTACACTCGTGTCCAGAAATAGCACAAGTGACAGCTTATCAATACTGGAAGGGTTGTGAGGTGCTTTGGATTCTCCTTTTTTCATTTCCTCCCACACCCTTCTTCTGTGCCAGTGATCTGCCACTCAAGCTAAAGGTGTATGTGGGGGGAACTCTTGCCACTCCAATTTCCATGTACCCCAAACTGATCAAATTCTGAAGGGAATGGTAGGATTGGCAATGAGTGGCTTCAGCTGAGGGTTGGACTAGAAGACCTCCATGGACCCTTCCAATGCTTGTATTTTGTATTCTTCATGTTGGATGATATAAATTGCATCAGGCCAAGGGGAAGAACACTACTTTGAAAACTAGAACAGCAATTTAGGGTGCCTCCAGGGAGATGGCACTGGGGATGAAATGAAGGCAAGGTCATGAGGATATATCCTCTAAAAATGTTTATCAAGGCATGTTTGTGCTCTTATTAGTAGCATGAATCTATTTTTCCTCCCAGCCCACAATTTATATCAATGCCATGCCCTGGCATTTCCACTCTGTTTGCTTTCACTTGTTATCTTGAAAATTTTAACAACCCCGCTTTCTGTCTTCCTGTCTAAGTTCAAACTGTTAGAGTTAGTATCTAGGTATATGCAGTCAGATGGAGTAATTTTTCTCTTTATTACAAGTCTCTTGCCTGTCTCTATATGTGTTAAAAATAAACCTACAAAGTTTTTGAACTTGGATGGATGTTTGAGCTAATTATTCCTCATTTGTTTTTGAACTTGGATGATTGTTGCTAATTATTTCCCGTTTTAGAAGTAATTATTCTTCAAGGAGTAAAACACAAGGCATAAAGATGCCATGTGCATGACACATTTCTCTAAAATGTAGCTCAGTCTGACACATATGTGAGCACAACAGCAATAAACAGTAAAACTTTTCTTGTATTGTCATCTTCTGTCCATAGAGTCTTTTCCAAAATGCTTGGAAAGAGTGTTTGTGTGTATAATTTCTGAATTAATATTCAGCGTTCAGATTAGCATGTTGTGTGTATGAGAGTGGTAATGAACGAATGAACGAGGGAATGAAGAAAAAAGGGTATTTATGTTTTTTTATTGCTTTCAATCTCATATTATTTTTATTTTTATTATTTGCATTCTGTCTTTCTCTGCCCATGTAAAGTTCATATATGCAATCTGGGTAATGTCCTGCTTTATCAAGTTTTGCAGACATCCTTATATTAAGCATAGTTAGAGATGGTTTGGCTTCCACACAAGCCAGGATGCTGCATTTTCATTTGGAAGCTAGCACACATCCAATGAGACCCATATCGGTCTTTCAAGAACAGCTTTCTGGGAAGGATACCATCTTGCTCCAGAAATAGGACTGAAGTTTTTTCTGGAGCACCACTCATTCACAGCACTCTAGACTGCTTTTAGTAATAGCAACAGCACTTAGACTTAAACACCGCTCCATAGTGCCTCTATAGCATTCTCTGAGTGAATGTCTGTGGAGATTCTCAATCACCCAGGTCATATTTGTCTCAAATGTGCTTTTTCAAAAGGCAACTGGACTACTTTTCCCTTGAGGAAGAAGTCACTTTGCTTCTCATTGAAGAAGCTTCATCAGCTTCTTCCAAGAAGATTCCACAACCATTTGCACTCTGATTCAGGTGACCCCGAGCACACATACAAACCCCCAAGTAGTCTCAGCAGCTCTCAACGACCAGTCAATGACCAGATGGCTGTAAAATCCTTCCATCCACCCCCATCCTCTCAGAACCTATCCTTCCATCCCCCCACTATCCACTCACAACTGACCAAGCTTCTTGGATGAGAAGCCAAACATCTATTTTTTCCTCATAGAAAACCAGTCCAGTTGCCTTTTGAAAAAGCACTTTTGAAACATTCTTTGGGTGGCTTACAATGTCAGCATATTGCCCCAACTACTGTATCTGGGTTCTCATTTTACTGACCCCGGAAAGATGAAAGGCTGAGTCAACTTTGAGCCCCAGCAGGATTAAACTCCAGATGGTGGGCAGAGCTATCCTGCAATACTGCATTCTAACCACCAGGGCTTCTCCAAGGCCTTAGTATTAATACAGCACATGGATGTTCTTAACTGAAATGGATGCAGGTAATATCACCTCAGCTTCCTACTGTATGTCAGACAGCAGGAGATACACTCTGGCACAGCTATATATCTTACACAGCTTAACATCCCAAATCGGAGAAGGGCTTTTAATCTTAGCCCCATGCAACGCTCTCAGTACGTCTAGCTGGAAGATAAAAAAAGATCCCTTACTCATTAAGAGTATGTCTTCACAACTCAGGACAGGTAGAAACGATTGAACATATTCTTCTATATTGCCAGCTTTAAAAACAGGATGTAAATCATATCAACAACTATATAAGTAATTTTCACTTTATATTACAAAGATTGTTAATTTTAATTTCTTCTTGTTGCATGAGTATAGCCTCAGTAAGTGCTTTAGCATATTTTGGTTTAACATGATCTTTTAGTTACCTTTTTTTTGTTGGTATGTACTTTTCCTAACTATCCTGACATTGTCAGTTTACTTTTGGATATCTTGGATATTTGAACGCCAGTTTTCTTATGCTGGTTAATGCCGCAATAAAGTAGATAAGTTTTAATAGTATAATTGAGTTTCTTGTTGTTTTGCAGTAGGTATTATCACTAGGTTTAATAGCATAAATTCACTTACAGATTGCCCAGTATTAAGACTTTCAAAAGTTAGATATACCAAGTAGAAGACCAAGATAAGGTAAATGAAGTAAAACAATGTCTCATTACTATGGAAGAGATACGAGGACCATTGTAGTTGGCCATCTAACTTGATGAGAATTTAGAATGCAGTGGACTTAATTTTTTAAATTTTTTATTAAGACCGCTAATTATAATAGTAAATTTAGAGAAAGAGAAGACAGTGGAAAGAAAGAATAAAAAATGAATGAAGAAAAATAAAAAATATAAAAAAGTTTTAGCCTTCATCATAACAAGTATAAACAAATTTAATAACTCTTCACCTCATGAGGTTAAATAAATATCTCTTCATCCCCTCTCCCATACCTTATATATAAACAAATTGATAAAACATCAACTTTCAATCCTGGTGTCAGCAAAAAGGTGCCAGAACTTTACAAAAGGTTGTATTTTAACCTTGATCAAACAAACCAACTTTATATTCCTCCTTTACTTCTAATAGTTTTAATCTTTAATTGAATTAAGTATTCCCATAGGATTTGATTTTTTTTCAATTCTAATTTATCCTATTGCACAAATTTCTTCAAGGCTTTAATAAGCTTTTTTTTGCAGATCAAATAATTTCCATTCTGGTTTATCATTTGTATTTCTCTTTTAATTTTTTAAATTTTAGCCAGTTTCCTTTGTACATCCAGTAATGTGTTCTTTTTAAATCCATTCTCTTGGCCTATCATTTCTAGTTCCATTTTTGATGTTTTCTCTGTCTCGTCAAACAAAACTTGTTCTGCATTTATCATTCCTTCATTAATATCTTTTAGACATGGTCTATCCATAGAACTAGATATCATTACTGACAGCATTGATATTATAGTTACTAGTTTCTGCTCCATTCTTGAAAGATCTCCTTTAATATTTCCAATGCTTAATGTCATTTTGTACATTTCAGTAATTGATATCAAGAGCTGTCTATACTTCAACGTACCTTTCCCAAAGGTTCAGCAATGTATTTAATATTTTAACCAACTGAATTAAAGTAAAAGAAGCAAATTAAATTAGAAGCAAATAATTTAATAGGTCTTTTCATAGGAGGAAAGAAGAAAGAGAACAGACCCTGTTTCCTGGACATTATTCTATAGTCATCCCTCCCTATGAATCCCAGTTAATTCCTATAAGTATTGTATTAGTAACTGGCACTTAGGAAATTGTGGTCTGTGATATCTTCATTAGGACAGGCTTACTTTAAGACAGGGAGAGATAGGGTTAGGGTCAAGAGGAAAGGTGAAATATCTTAGGAAACGTTTACTGAATTTTGATGTCAGCAATGCTGGATCAGCTTCTAGAGAGGTTATTAAATGTTTTAAAGTAATTCAAAACATGTTTGTGGTCCTTTGGTGGCCAATTGTGAAGCAAAATCTGGAAACATCTCTTTGACATTGAAACCACTGATGAAAAGCCAAGAAGACGCTATAAAACCCATCAAACATCAAATTGGAAAATAGATGGTATCTTTGTTGTCATTAAAGAAGATAATGCTTGATACAACTGCTCATGACAAAACAGTGACAAGGGAAAATGAATTATCAGAAACATATATTTTCTGTGTAGATTAGTCTTGTGGCATGAAATACTGTTTGAAATGAATGTGAGCAGGAAACTGCAAGGTGTTGACCTTGATATATCTGAAATAAAAGAACAATTGGAGAAAGCAAAGTCATAACTATGCACCTTATTCTTACAGCCTTCCTCTCATGGTTCTTGTCCCACCTCTGGATTTTGTCTCTTAAAACAATGCTAGATAAAAATAATCACAAAATAATGCACTCAACTGTTATATTTTTCCCCTTTATTTTTCTGAGCAGTGAAGTAAGACTTGACATTTAGTCATTGTTTTATATTCAGAGGGACCACAAAATGTGAGAGTTATAATTCTTTATCTTATAAGAAAGCTGGCATTTAATATATGTGCACAAGTAAGATCCTTTTGTGATTTCGTGCATATATTTAATACTTCCTATAAGAAGTACCAGTGGGGAATGCAGGTTTTTCAAGCTGAAGTTAATAACACAACTATATTCCAGAGTGACACAGAGGGCATAGTCAGTTCTTGTTAGAATCTAGGCTGGTCCAGACCTTGGACCTTCACGAAGCATTTCAGGTTTTTGCAGGCAAGATGGCAGGAAAAGCATTGCTTTGATTATTCATATAAAGATGCCAGTATCAACTGTGCATGCAAGAAAGCTTACATCTTCCATTTAGTTGTTTGCAAGTTATTTAGAGTTTTTGAACAAGGCATGTTAAATGGTTCTTGCTGCACTGTTGATTTTATAGTCATGGTGGAATGGTACCTTGAGAGGAGCAGAACAGGAAGAAGGCAGAACTTTCAAAATTTGGGCCCAAGTAAGAGGACATGTGTCATTACAAATCCTTGCTGTGAGAACAAAAACGCTGAAGGTTGGCCCTGACTGAGAATCTGAAATTTGTGCAACATCTCTCCCATTTCCTTTTATCCTTAGATCTTAGTCGACCTGCTATCACATTCCCTCACATTTTAAAATCTTTGTATTTATATATATAAAAACATTAGCATTTAACAACAGTTCTATGCAGATACAGGAAGTCCTCGGTTGATGTTCATCTTTTTTTTTTGGTCAAACTTGCATTGGTATTGGTACTTATGACTGGTCTTCATAGTTCTGGCTATTGCAGCATCCTTGTGGTCAAATGATCATAAGCTTGGCATTTGGTGCCTGGATCATGATTACAAAGTTGCAGTGACCTGCAGTCAAATAATTGACATTTCTGATGTTCTCTGCTGGCTTTTCATAAGCAAAGTTACTTGAGAAGCCTTCAGGAAGTCAGAAGTTATGATCATGTGAGGTCCTCACTTAACAATGGCAATTGGGTCTATTAGAACTGCCATTGTTAAGTGCCACAGTCACATGATATTGCACTGCATGACCATGTCATTTACAATGGATCAGGACTATCTGCAAAATTGAAATTTAACCATGCATATTTCTTAATTCAAGTTAGTTTTCTTCAGTAGTATCCCACTCTTTTCACTCCGAGCATCTTTTGGAAATTGGCTTTGCTGCTAATGAGCAGCATATGGAAGCCACAGTCAAGATGAGTCCACAATGGAGTGGTGACATTGTGATAAATAGTTCTTTTGCAGAAGGCTGTGCAGGTAGACAGTTTTACTGAGCCCACTTTTAGGTGACCACTTTATGTTAGAAGGAATTACGATTATGTTGAGAAAAAGAACACCCTCTGCTTAAAATGTAACTAATAAAAAGAGCACCTGTGCCTATGTAGATGCCTGATTTCCCTTCTTCTAGTCAGTGCTGGACCACTTTGAATGTTCTTCTCATTATGGTTATGGGAACAGGAAATTTTGATTTAAGGCTCAGGGACCAGTTTTAACTACATCACTATTCACTCCTAACGTTCTGTCCTCACTACATATTACTCTGTGTGTGGCTTGCAGTGCAGCTAAACCCACCTATCTTCCAATTAAAAAAACCCACCTGCATAGATCTGGATGCTTTATTAAAGGAACAGGATGGGTGAAACTGGGAAAAATAGAAATACAGGCAATAAGAACCCAAATACAAAATAAGTGATGTTGAGTTGCTGGCGAGCATAACAATGAACAAATATAGATAAATCTAAATCTCACCAGTGGTGCTGTAGTGTATGGGATGTGGATTTTTGCCTTCAGATGAACTTATGTCATGAAATACGCTGGATTCTTCTTGATGCTTCCATGTCCTTGGAATGCTAAAAGAAAATGGAGTCTGGCTTCCCAAGATGCACTTGTTTTGGAATGAGGGGGTGACAGGAATGGAGATCTTAAAGGGCTGTGTCAGTTTCCAAACAATAAAGATTGGCATTTGGCCTCAGCCACTAAATGGGGCTAGAGAACAACAACGGTATATACACAAATTATATGCTGGGGGGCATAACACCTAAGCTTGTCAAGGGAGGGCTAGAGACAGATTGGACTGTGTGCGAGTCCCATATTAGTGCTGAATAGAGCATGAAGATGTATTCCTAAATGCAAATGGAGCTTCTGCTAAAAAGTTTAAGGAATAACCTATTACGTTTCTTTTCTTCTTCTTTTTACATGTAATTTGTTTGCCAGATTCCAGGTAATCTGAACAGTGGCAGATACTGGCCCATGCTTCCAAAATTCTGCGATATGTGTGTAAGTAATACTGTAAAGGAAGTTTAACTAAGTTTTGGGTTGCTTAATGTAGGGTTTTTGTTTTTTTTAAAAAAGAAAATAGCATTTGTTGTTGATTTATTAAATATTAGCCTTTGAAGAAGGCTGAAAAGGCTTGATCTCAATTTTATACAAGTATAGTTTGGGGCATCTTGAGGCTATTTTTTAAATTCTTGTTGTGTGCTGTTTGTTGACAATTTTGGTTTTTTTAAAATATCCAATCAGGAAGGAAGTGTTTGGGAAGACACTTAAGTAGAATGTAGAGGGAGAATAAATAAGGACTTAACAAAGGAATATGACATACCAAGCTTAGAAGAGAGTTACAATGTAAATAGATTTTCTCCCAGGAGGATCAGCATCCTGTAGGCATGGAAGAGTTAGCAGCTGGAATTTTGACCTCACCTGTCCACCCTCCTTAAATTACTTAAAGGTGTCCATCCTTCTTAAGTAAACTTTCTCAGACTCCTAATGTTCAATGATTTCATGAATTATTCAAACTGTATTGAAAAACAATTAATAATAACATATTTTTATTTTAGGTAGAAGAGAGGGAAGCGACTTTTACCCACCTTCAAATGAATGGGTTTTATTAAGAAGATGTATAGACAGGTGCACATTCAGCTGTATTTTAATTAAGATATGACTGCTAACCGAGCAATTCAATAATGAGTGCTTTAAAGTCAAGTCTCCCTGGTGAAGAGATAATACAGCTAACATTTCAGCTTTGATGTAAATCCAAGATGTGGTGGATGAATCTTCTGTCTCTGGTTCCTATTCAGTATGTCACATTTTGATAATGATCAGGGCTCAGTTACTTAACACTTTAATTTGAATTTTTCTGAGCAGTCAAGGGATTGATTTAACAAGAGCACCCACCAGGGGTCACTATGGCACTTAAGATTTTGTTAAAACATTTTGAAGGTGGTCCTTAGAAAGAGGCAGTAATAGTTATGAACAGGGTAAAAATGGGAACACATTCAATAAGAAATAAGAACGCAGTGTTTGTCATAAACAATTATTTCACTTATGTTACTGTGAACACGCAGGGTTTAAGGAGCTAAATATAAGCATGCACATATTTGCATGTGCCAGCTTCACTACATCTCAATAATAAGCCAAAGAAGTAGTGACCAGATATAATGATTTGGATTGACATAAATTATAGATTTTCTCTTTTTCTCCTCCTGCCTTTCCTACAATTCCTTGCTGGCTTTCAAATATTAGCAACAACAACAACAACAACAACAACAACAAAAGCCTTACCTATTATTTTCAGAAAACAAAAACTTGTGTTTTTAGTTTGCTGATTTCTCTTTTCAGACAGAAGAAGCTATCTGTTGAATTTATAAGCGATACACATAAAAAAGCTCCCTTTTTATGATCCTGTAATCCCTTAGTCGGGGGAAAGTCGGGGCGACACCTAGAAAAGACCTTGTGACAGAGTTCCTTGTTTTTGGGAACCAGTGCTAGTTCTTATATGGGTTTTGGGTTCCAAAATCTTAGCATTTACACCCTTGTGTTTTCTGGTGATAATGGTATTTTGTCTCTTCTGACTTAAAGTTGGCTGCTGCAACTAGTTTGCCTCTGTTGGTGGACAGAAAAGACTGGCAAGAATAAAAACCTATAGTTCTTGATGTAACATAGAATATTCTTCTTCACAAAATTTACTTGTAATTGTACAGCAACCTGTCAACATTTCAGGAAAATATCCATTCTTCATGAGCCTAGTCCTGACAATAAAATAAAATTGTAGTACAGTTGTACTCAATTTCTTTTTGTGTCTTAAGTTTTGCCAAAGAGCTAAAGTCTATCAAAGACTCAATGCTCCATCATGATAAAAAACATTATTTTTCCTGAATAAGTGTGTGTGTGTGTGTACGTATGTTTTCCAGCTCTGTGCGTACACTTTAAAAATTTACTTAAAATTTCAGGGATTTACTCTGAATCTCATCTAGAATACCTCTGACTCCCACTTTTGGTATGAGTACTATTGGTTAAAAATCACAGTTATAAATAATACATCTTCCTATATTTGTTAAGGAGGATTCCAATTTTCAGAGTTCATATCCTGAATAAACAGCAAGGTTTACTTTGTCCTCTTGCAGTATTTAATTTTTATTACCAAATCCCTTTTTGAAATTGCTAGAAATTAAATCTCAGGATGATATGGGTCTTATGTACATGTGCATCTTACAGGCTCAGGTCCATGAACGATAAGGCATTCTAGGATGCACAGTCTTCTGTTGTATGGGAGCTGTAATGGCTGTTCTTTATGAATAATTGTGTAACATGATACAAAAAGATTCTTATTTTACTTTAGGTTACAGAAAATATCTAAAATTAGTCCTGTAAAATAAACAAATGCAACTAAGAGTGGGTCAACAATAGCTGTCAGCAATAAAGAATACTAGGCAGAGGACAAAGGGTTTTGAACTTGGCTTGATGTAAACAAGAATTATCTCTAGTGTGGTCTGTGAAATATTACAAGCATCATTTATCATTCAGAGTCAAATGACACACAGAGTCCTGATATCAGCCATTATTTAAACTTACCAGTGGCATGGCAGACTGTGGCAAATTCTCAGTTTCCACTATGATACACCAAGATAATGGTTTCTAGGAAGTAAAAGCCAAAATTAATTGATTGCCTTCCTGAGACACTGAACAGCCTTCAGCCCAGAAAGGAATTATCCAAGCTACATTGTTCAGGGAATACAAACTCTTTTTTTGATCCATACATTGGTTGCCGATAATTTTCTGGAAAGTTTGCCCTCAAGTTGAGACTAGGATATTTTGTAACTTTTCCATTGCTTAATGTTATATTCTGGCAAATCCAGGTCGGGTTGCTTTCCATAGCCTGTTCTGTCTTTCCCCTTCCCCATTATTTGGAAAGGAACTATGAGTGATGTTTAAGTGTCTTATCTTGGCAAGGCATATTGAATGTATCTGTATTGCAAAACACATATTTTATGTTCATATGTATAATGACAACAGGAAAGTGTTTTTCTGACTGCAATTGAATTTGAGATTGATTGTAACAGTTTTAGCAAAGCATGAAATCAGTAGAGCAGGGGTCCCGAACTCTAAATCCACAGACTGGAACCAACCCATAGCCCATCAGAAACTGGTCCGTGCGAGTAGTGGATGAGTGCACAAAGCTCCATTTGCACATGTGTGGGATTAGGTTGCATCCATGAACCATCCCCTCCTTTCTGCCGCTGCTGCTGCCACCCACCACCACTGTCGGTCCACAGAGCTATAAAGGTTGGGGACCACTAAGGTAGAGCAGTGGTTCCCAAACTTTCTGGCTTTGTGGGCTGGTGGAGGGGAGAAGAAATGATTCTGTGTGAGTGGCAGATGTGCGCATGTGCCTGCCACTTCTGCAAATGGAGCTGCACGCAATTGCCTGCCACTTGCACAGCCCAGTTCTGAGGCCTGAGGTTTGGGGACCAATGAGGTAGAGGGTTCCAGGTTTAAGGAAAAAGAGAGTGTGGTTTTCATTTAGGCAAGGCATTTTTTATATTTCAGGGAGGGAGATTAAACATGATAAGTGTTAAATCCTCTTTGGGGAATCAACAGGTTTTGAAGGTGTTGATTGTGCTCTTTGTGATTTTTATCAATATTAAATAGAAGCCCCCCACCCCATCACCTCTGAATGTAAGGTTTAAATCAGTGCAAGTTTAAATTATAAAACCCTAATTGGTTAGAGAGCATAATCTCTGTTGTTTCTTCTTCTTTTACTATATTCAAATTTATACCACCAGCATTTATCTGTTTAACTAATAGTACCAGAGATACTCAGAGATATTTAATGTGGAAAATAGCTAAATGCAGAAAATGATGTATTTAAGTGAAGGAATGCTGTGGCAATGAAATGACATAAATAATCAAAAAACTGCCATTTAAGCAGACCATTGCTAGAAATTCTTCAAGCTGTTAACTGACAAGAGTAAACCTCTTTCTTAAAAGCATAAATTCCACTGAAACATGGCTTGAAGCCCATGTGTAATCTGAGTTTGATTTTCACCTCTAAGTACAAGTGGTTATTGTTTTCCCTTCATCCACTTTCCTTCTGCACAAGGATTACAATGGACAGAGAAATGAAAGACTTTGGCGATGAGTTGTCCTCCAAGTTCTTCATGATTAGCCACTATGTTCATCTATTTTTCTGTTGGGCTCTCTACCCACAGCTTGTAACACAGGAACATAGACACAATTCAGAATTCACACACTGATTTATTTTCTTTTAGAAAATAAGAAAAGCACATAAGAAAAACCACTCTGAAAGCTTGGGAGACATGCTTCAGACTTAAGAAGGGATGATTTCAAGTAAGATGGTCTTTTAACTAATAATTTCATATAACATTGTCACTAATCTTGAAATTTAGGCACAACTTTGCCATTAGAAAGTGCTACTTCACTGACATCTCCCATTTTCATTCCTACACTTCTAAAACAGCACAGATGCTCTGAATGTCTGTATGTATCTATTTAGGTGAAGTGTAAGGTTTTACACATAGCCTCACAATTGCCCCAGCATTACTCAGGAATTTAAAAGAGCCAAAAGAAACTCCTGAGCCGAGGTTTCAGCAAGCAAACAACTTTTATTTTGATCAAAATAGAGTTGGGTGGCCACATCTCTCTTTGTGGATGGTAGAGAGATGAAGGCAACAACCAGGAAAGATGTCTTCCACCTTTTATACCTTTCCAGAACAAAGAGATCTGGTGTTGGTACTAGGAACTAAAAGGTACAGAAAAATAATTCCTAGATGATGACTCATACACAACAACCCAGGTTCCACCATAACTCCTTTTCCCCCTCCCCTTACCATGCTCTTTTCATGTAAGCAATCACCTGTACCTAAAGCATGAAACATTTGCTTTTATATAACTAATTTCCCAATATAAAGCGCCTACAAAGCTGCTTGCACATAAACAAAGATGATTGCAAAGCATCACTACTAATATCAATATTATTAACATCAACCTTAAGCATAATAAAATTTCTTCAAAGTACTGTAGACCAGTGTTTCTCAACCTTGGCCATTTTAAGATGTGTGAACTTCCAGATTTCCCCAGCTAGCCTGCTGGCTGGGGAACTCTGGGAGTTGAAGTCAACACATCTTAATATGGCCAAGATTGAGAAACAATGAAATAGACAACAAAGGGCCTTGACATCCTTCTACAACATGACCACATCAGCTGAAAATTCTAAAAGTTGTAGTCTAACACATTTTGAGGCTCTACTTCAGAGAAAACTGGCTTAGGCCATGGATTTCTCATAAATCTTGAGAAGAAGCTGGAGATGATATGATTGGAGTGAGTATGGCAATAGCCAGCACATATCTTGTTGGTGATTTAGGAATCTCTCAAATAGGTAACCTTCTGTGTGAATTCTAGATGCAGGGAACTTGTGATTTTTCTCTTTTTGAAAAACAGCAAACAAACTGTTGTGTAGTGGGTTCTGGAGAGCAGGAAGGACACCGAGACGATGAGTACAGCATAGCAGATCTTTATTAGGTGGAAGTGACTGTACTGGGGAATAGGGGTTACCTGCACTCTTATATATACCTGGCCAGTACCTGGCCAAAACAGTTACAGTTCAACGCCTCCTGGTGGTGACTCTCAAACACAGCTTTATGTTTCCAATAAAGCTTAATACATAATACCCCTTCCCCCTTAAGGATGAAACTATATACACATATAATGAACTTACATTCATGACAACCACTTCCCAATGGACCTAGCCACCGGCTTCCCTTATTTGCGCACATAGTCAGTGGGGTAAGCGGGTGGCCTGTGGGGCCGAGATGAACGTCTCAGGGGTTCTTCCCCCTTGTGGGCTGGCGCCCTACTCGGTGAGTCCTGGCACACAAGCTGGTCTTGTAGTCTCTCATCCAGGTTGGAGAACTTGCAGAGGCGGGCAGCCTGTTGCAAGGCCGCGATGAACTCAGACGCAGATTCGCCCAGCTGTTGTACCCTCTGGTCAAAATGGAACCGCCAAGTCAACTTGGACATTCGGGGCTTGAAATGCCCATTCAGCTTTTGCACGAGGTCCTTGTATGGCATGGTATCAATAGGCGTCGGTGTGAACAGGCTTTCGGCCAAATTGAATATGGCAGGCCCGCTTATGCAAAGCAAGGTCACCGCTTTTAGGTCGTGCTCGGCGATTTGGTTCACCCGGAGGTAGTTCTCAACTTGCCCCAGGTGTGATGACCATCGTTCGGGATGGCGGATGTTGAATTCTCTGGGCTGGCTGACCTTCAGCATCTTCCTCTTGTTCTTGTATCCTGCTCTGCCAACTCAGATGGTTGGTTCTGAGTATGTCAGGCCGCTAGCGTGGTGACTAGCCGGCCATAGAAGGGGGGGGGAAGATGCCTCTTTCCTCCAGCACACGAAGCCATCCTCTCGTGAATTCAGCTCTTTAATGCGAAGCAGGATCCCACCTTCGTCACCACTGTTGTTTAGTGGGTTCTGGAGAGCAGGAAGGATGCCGAGACGATGAGTACAGCATAGCAGATCTTTATTAGGTGGAAGTGACTGTACTGGGGAATAGGGGTTACCTGCACTCTTATATATACCTGGCCAGTACCTGGCCAGGTACACAAGCAACCAATCGGATTGAACCTCTGTTTCCCGCCAAAATTGCTTCCTGCCAAAACAGTTACAGTTCAACGCCTCCTGGTGGTGACTCTTAAACACAGCTTTAGGTTTCCAATAAAGCTTAATACATAACACAAACAAAAACCGAAAACATTTTGGAATGGCCAGAAACAACAACCAACAAAAATAGGTAAAAAAGCCTCTCTCTTTTTAATTCTTAAAAAAATAATTTTCTTGGAGTTTTCTGTGCAGCATTCCACTAAACCATGGCCAGAAACCATCACAGAGAAGTTGCTTAATCTGTTTGTTCGGTGTATTAAATTAGATATTTACACATGCCGCTTTCTGTGAATCAGCCAGGCAGGAAATCAACCTGACCTTTCAAAAATAACTGACAAGATTGTGTGAAACACAATTAATTAATGAGGGAGGTTTAACACTTCACCTTTTCTGCTGGAGCTTATATCACCGGTAACAGTCTGCCTGCTTGTGGAACTAGATCACTGCATATTGATCCTAGAACACCTGCTTTTGCAGAGCATGACCTAAAAACTATAAAATATTCAAAATGGGAACTATTTTATCAATCACACATTTCTGTATGCTTGTTCTTATTCCCTAGATGATGTTTTTATCCATCTCACCCATTTTATAAATTTAATAAACTCTGGTTTAGTATCTGTTAAGTTTAAAATCAATATGTCTTAAAATATAGACATGATTTATTTGCCCAGATTAAAATATGGATAGTCTGATCTAATCCTTAACAGATGTATTCCAATTTATAAGGAATAAAATTTTGGCAACCTTAAAAGTTTCTTTTTTTAACCAATCCGCTTTCCAATTACAATGCTCAATATCCTGACCTATATCCCTCAACTTTTCTCAATTCCTAGTTTGTTCTTTAAATAAGTTGCTAGATTTATGCTGTCTCAGATATACTGGATATAGGTCTGGTGATATGGCAATGTCATGGGATGAATGTCTAGTAAGAAATCAATTTTTTGTAGATTAGACATTTTAGGTGGAGATAGATATGGTTTCCTCACTGAGAATTAATGTATTTTCTCTACTCTTTATTGTTGTATATGTGCCTTAGAGATACTGTAGTGTTTACGCCTGGACTGGTCTCAGCACTTTTCTGGGCAAGGTTTTTTTTCCTGTCTCCTTCCTATGGTTGAGAGTGACTGGCCCAAGATTACCTAGCTGGATTTGTGCCTAAGGCAGGACTAGAAGTCACAGTCTCCCAGTTTTTAGTCTGCTGTCTTAACCACTACATTAAACTTACTCCCATTTATAACTGTGCCCCTACTCACCCCAGCCATTAAAGTAAAAATCAGTTATTTTGCTCCTGAAGTTCACTGATGTGAACTGGGGTTGCTCCAAAATGTTAGCTGGAGGACCACATGTGAGTAAAGTTCCCATCAAAATCTTTGCTTCCACCAATGGAAGAAATTGCTTGATTAGGAAAGGCTTTTCTTGGCACCTCCTGCTCCCAAATGTATTTTGTATTGTCCTGTCTTTAGATTTAATGCTATTAACTTGGGGCCAGATTAAGGGCAACTGATATCCAAAGAATAGACTAGAGATGGTTCGCCCTGACCGAAGCAAACTTCTCACGTTGTGAGATGGAGAAAAATTTAATATTTGACATCTTAAAATCAGATCTGAACTTTAGTTACTCATCATGCCATAGAAAATGCCTTTTTAAAACAAATATTAAAGTTGAACATGGCAGATAAGACAATGACAAAAAACTTAGACTAAAATTGAGCGTGGCAGTGAAAGAGTTAAGGGCATGATAGGTAGGAGAAAAATCTCTGTGGTGCCCCTCTACCCTTGGTTTCCCAAGCATGTGATTGTTTTGTTTAATTGTTAATCCAGGCTTCAGTGATTTGCTGCTAATTAATAGGTGGCGGATGTTTTAGTATTGTATGGGTGTTAAGAGTAGGCTCTCATACTTAATTATAGTTATTCTAACATATGGAGGTGAAAATAGCTTCAAATATTGCAGATGTTGGTCAATAAATGAAGTATCTTATTTTAAAGACATATTATAATTTTATAGATTATAATTTTAATGGTTATGTACCTTTGCCTTTTTTTTGAAGCATGCATTGGATTGGGTGAATGTCTTCATCCAAAAGCTGGAGGAGATTCCCAAAGGATAGGTAAATGACATGTGGTGTAGGCAGCTGGGAAGAAGAAATGATGGAGAAATAATATATTTTTCCTGAAAGAATAAATATATGTATGCATGCAAATCCATCTTCAATGGGGCAGCAAAAGTTTAAGTAAAGCTTCAGCAAATAACCAGCCCAGTAAACAAATTCTGCCTTGATATGCATATCCCAGGTAAAATTCTCCTTTTTTTCAATATCTAAAAGTTCAGACTAAAATCTAGAGTTCAGAGACCTCTGGATTTTTTTATTGCCTCTATTATTCACAAGTAATGCTGAATAAAACAATTAAAACTGGGTTTCTCTTCTTTTAAAAAAGTTGTCATACCATAAAAATAGTATGTGTGCAGTTCTTAAAAGTTATAAGGTGTGCAATCACATGGATTGCATCTCCTGATGCTTGGGCCTTGAACAATTCATGGGATGACCTTCTACATCCCAATAAACAGTAGCACTTAGGAGTGGCTTATTGCATGCTAGGATACTCAAATGCATCATTGATTGTCTTGAACTTTGATCCCTGGAGTGGTTTTATTAGATTAAAAAGAGTTGATGAACTCAAAAGAATATAATGTCTTGGGAACATTGCAGGAACTTAGTCATGAAGCCATTACTTTCACGCAATTTCCTTGATATGACAATCCCATCCCACTCCACCCCTGGGATATTTCACAGCTTCTGGGAGAAACTGAGAGAAGCAATATCATGTTTTGTCAATTCTTGTTTTAATGCATTGTATAACAGAATATGTTCTGGCTTGTTAAAAACTAAAGATAATCTTCGAACATTGTTTTGTCTCGTCATTATTTAAATTGAAGACAGGTGCTCCATAGGTTAAGTCTAGTGTTCCTTTCAAGCCATGCTGTCCGAACCTAAGAGACCTACTATAGTTGGATTAAGATTTGATAAATCACTGAATTTTTCTTTTTTCAAATTTTCCTCTGTTAAGGAAAGACACCATTGGGCTTCACAGTATACAGGTGAAACTCGAAAAATTAGAATATCGTGCAAAAGTTCATTTATTTCAGTAATGCAACTTAAAAGGGGAAACTAATATATGAGATAGACTCATTACATGCAAAGCAAAATAGTTCAAGCCGTGATTTGTCATAATTGTGATGGTTATGGAGTACAGCTCATGAAAACCCCAAATCCACAATCTCAGAAAATTAGAATATTGTGAAAAGGTGAAATAGTGTCCCACTCTAATCAGCTAATTAAGCCATAACACCTGCAAAGGGTTCCTGAGCCTTTAAATGGTCTCTAAGTCTGGTTCAGTAGGAATCACAATCATGGGGAAGACTGCTGACCTGACAGTTGTGCAGAAAACCATCATTGACACCCTCCATAAGGAGGGAAAGCCTCAAAAGGTAATTGCAAAAGAAGTTGGATATTCCCAAAGTGCTGTATCAAAGCACATTAATAGAAAGTTATGTGGAAGGGGAAAGTGTGGAAGAAAAAGGTGCACAAGAAGCAGGGATGACTGCAGCCTGGAGAGGATTGTCAGGAAAAGCCCATTCAAAAGTGTTGGGGACTTTCACAAGGAGCGGACTGAGGCTGGAGTCAGTGCATCAAGAGCCACCACACACAGACCGATCCTGGACATGGGCTTCAAGTGTCGTATTCCTCTTGTTAAGCTGCTCCTGAACAACAAACAATGTCAGAAGCGTCTTACCTGGGCTAAAAAAACCCAGACCTGGTCTGTTGCTCAGTAGTCCAAAGTCCTCTTTTCTGATGAGAGCAACTTTTGCATCTCATTTAGAAACCAAGGACCCAGAGTCTAGAGGAAGAATGGAGAGGCACACACTGCAAGATGCTTGAAGTCCAGTGTGAAGTTTCCACAGTCTGTGTTGATTTGGGGAGCCATGTGATCTGCTGGTGTTGGTGCACTGTGCTTCATTAAGTCCAGGGTCAACGCAGCCATCTACCAGGAGATTTTGGAGCACTTCATGCTTCATTCTGCAGACGAGCTTTATGGGGATGCTGACTTCATTTTCCAGCAGGACTTGGCACCTGCCCACACTGCCAAAAGCACCAAAACCTGGTTCAATGACCGTGGGATTACTGTGCTTGATTGGCCAGCAAACTCTCCTGACCTGAACCCCATAGAGAATCTATGGGGCATTTCCAAGAGAAAGATGAGAGTCATGAGACAGAACAATGCAGAAGAGCTGAAGGCCGCTATTGAAGCATCCTGGTCTTCCATAACACCTCAGCAGTGCCACAGGCTGATAGCTTCCATGCCACGCCGCATTGAGGCAGTAATTGCTGCAAAAGGGGCCCAAACCAAGTACTGAGTACATATGCATGCTTATACTTTTCAGAGGTCCGATATTGTTCTATGTACACTCCTTGTTTTATTGATTGCATGTAATATTCTATTTTTCTGAGATTGTGGATTTGGGGTTTTCATGAGCTGTATACCATAATCATCACAATTATGACAAATCACAGCTTGAACTATCTTGCTTTGCATGTAATGAGTCTATCTCATATATTAGTTTCCCCTTTTAAGTTGCATTACTGAAATAAATGAATGTTTGCACAATATTCTAATTTTTTGAGTTTCACCTGTATTTATTGCATTTCAACCTGTAAAAGGAGAGAGAGGGAGGGAGGAAGGGAGGAAATATATATATATATATATATATATATATATATGTTTTCGTAGATTCTCGCGGGTGTCTGTATGTGTAGATCTAGAGTCTCGGGTTTCTTCCCACGTTCCTTTCATCTTCAGAAAGTTGTGGCGACGTTTCGACGAAATCCCATCTGTCATCATCAGGCCGGAGTGTTCCTCCTGCTGCTTCCAGGAGCAATGCGTGGTCTGGCTGTTCCTTTCCTTCCAACTGCCGGTGGGGCATATATATATATGTTATTTTATGTTAGAAACAGGGAGATACTGGTATTTCTTGGTTAGGGTTTGTCAAGGAAACAACAGGAAGAGTACTCAGCAGCCAAGAGTCCTTGTTGTTAGTAGAAATAGCATCTGTAGGCTCTTGAAGGCTTCTTGTACTAATCAATGAACAGGAGGGATTGTTCAGGATGGATCTGGGCCTGATGGGAGTGTAGTATTGTTGTCTTAAGTATGTAAGTGCTCTTAGGATTATACTTACTGAAATAATTGTATACTTAAAACCAAAAGCTTATATTTCAACTGGAAGTACATTTTAAGTTCCACTCTAAAAGTGTATATTTATTTTAGATTAAAAGTTGAACAAAAGTTGATGTCATTACTGATATATTTTACAGTGAGAATTTGCAATAAATCATGACTGATTTAAGCAAAAATAGCATTTGGGTAGCTATATGAAATGCCAACTTATTTCTCCACCTACTCTCCATTTAAAAGGCCATTTCACTGCTGCTTAGCAACAAATCTTTTTTTATGTTTGGATACTGAATGCATATTCAGCTTGATACTCCAGCCAATCTCAGAGTTTTGATAAATATATTTGAATAATACTTATGCTTTAGGTGTATTTTACAAGGGTTCTTGTTTAATGTTGAGATATGCTGGGCTTCTTTTACCATTATATATTTTATTTTTAGCTACACAACAACTCTTAGTTATGCACCTCAAAAATTAGACCGTAAACTAGATGCCTGTGTATCTTGTTGGTATAATAGCTTTTAAATTTTATTTTTTATTTTTTAAAAGCTATGCTTTTGTGCTGGTCTGCTGTGACTTCAGGCTTAAAGCAGAAAAGAGAACAGATTCTGGTTCTTGGAGCATGGGAAAAAAGTTTTCTAAACAGGTATCAAGACCATAGGTGTGAAGGCCCAGGACACTATTGATTCAACATCTGGAGGGATATTCCAGAATAGAGCTAAAAATATTGAAATAAGCTTTTTCTAAGTGGATGCCAGTCAGATATGTGAATTTCATCTCCTATAATTTTCCAGCCAGCCTTCCCATTTTTGAGAGTTGAAGTTCATATGATCAGAGGGTATCCAAATCAGAGAAGGCTAGTTTAAGTGATTTATAAGACCAACCACATAAAATTGTGAAATAATATTTTTAAATCAGTTTTAAATGAAAGACCCATATGAAAACTCATATGCAGAAATGTTTATTACTACTGCCTAAGGAGGAATTGAGCCTTTGAATTAAGCCTTTGAATCTTCTCTTGGGTACCAGATGAAGGTTTTCCCAATTTTCTTGAAAATAGAGAAATTTCAGATCAAAAATTGAAATAGAAAACAAGTTGAAAAACTTCCTCTAAATCACTATAATATGCATCTTTATGTTGCAATATGCCATTTCTGAGAATCAGAACACTATATAAATATTAATCGTAACACAACACTCAATACTCAATGTTTTGTTTAAGGAATAGAATAATAAAACAAGCAAAGTGACACTGGTAATTTCCCTTCTTCCCCTTCAGTTTCCTCATCCAAAATCCTTGTTTAAAAAACCAATTTGTGTGCCAATATTTGTATTCCACATGCTGATATTATGTTTACTAATGGGAATCACCTTCTTGGAAAAGTCATATCTGGGTTTTAGAAGCCTCTCCTTTAATATTGTATCCATTGGCTTGTGCAAGATCCTGGAGATGAATGGAGGCTTTTTCAGAAAAAAAAGAAGAAAGAGGAAAGAAAGAAAGAAAGAAAGAAAGAAAGAAAGAAAGAAAGAAAGAAAGAAAGAACGAGAGAGAGAGAGAGAGAGAGAGAGAGAGAGAGAGAGAGAGAGAGAGAGAGAGAGAGAGAGAGAGAGAGAGAGGCTATGCCTTCCTTCAAGATTGTGAACCTTTTTGGAAGCTGTATCTGATTGCCTATTCTGACAGAGACATTTTACCTTTGTGAGGGAAATGGGCAGTTTTTAAACAAACAAACAAACAAACAAACAAACAAACAAACAAACTCCCAAATGCTAGAATCTGGAGAATGACATGGCTGCTTCATGTGTGCTCTTGTGCATTCCCAAGAAGCCTTGTCAAAAGATTTTCCCACCCCAACTGAACAAATTGAATACTCTCTTCATCTACACCATGTAAAAGACACCAGTGGTGGGCAGGGTGGGCGGGGGGGGGGCAAGAGAAGTGTTTTTCCCAAAAGATTCTTGGCTATCAAAATGTGTTTTCTTACCAATGAACTTGTGAAAATCTTCCAATGCTACCATGGCTACACTTTGAAACTAACAGCTCTAGAAACCTGCTGTTATTTAGATAGTAAGCAAGTAGATTCCTTTTAGTGCATTATTGATGTAATTTAATGCATAAATATATACATTTCATGTATAAATATAATTGCGTACTATTACATACACACTATACAAATAGTGAGGGAGAACCATGAACTCAATAACAAAAGGCTGGTTGTAGGTTTTTGTTTTTGAACACTCTCCAACAAGTGTAAACTTCACTCTCCTTGTGGTGTGCCTCCTGATTTGATCATATTTATTTTCAGAAGGTCAGCTCAGAAAAGTAAATTTCATTTCCACAACACTTTCTGAAATAAATTCCAAGGATCAAAGGATGTCAGATACACTATTTTAATGTTGGTGGCCTGTATGATTCCTCAAAACAAATGGCAGCTAAACAATCTGAGAGTTAGCGCTTTAACATCCAATAATATTGGGTTGGCATATTGATTGAAAATGCACAAATCTAAAAGGTAATCAAAAGTTTCCTTCTTATACCATTATATTTAGTTAAAAGCAGATATATTCATTTGATTTGTTTGGAAAAGCCCTGATCTGTTTATGATCTGAATAATAATAATAATAATAATAATAATAATAATAATAATAATAATAATAATAATAATAATAATAATAATAATAATAATAATAATAATAATAATAAAATAATAATAATAATAATTTCTTGTTCACCGAAGGTAGAAGCAATAGGAAAGGGTTAAAAGCTTCTTTTACAATTTTTAAAAATGGTTTCCTCCCTCTGAACACTGCCTTTTAACAACTTGCTTTTTTAGTGCAACCACTTTTTCATTTTAAAATGTTATCTTGCTTGTGATTGTTTTGCTTAATCAGATAATGGAAACTAATGACCAATTAACCATGTCAAATTGATCTCCTCTTTACCTGTTGTTCCACATTGGTGCCAGCCAGTAACTTTGCTGCTTCAGTTTCTCCTTCCCTGTCCTGTCTTTCCTGAGTACTAACTTGGAAGGCTAAAATAAAAACTTTCTGCATTCAAATGTCTTTGGTATTCATGATATTCAAAGAGTCTCACACTAGACGGTGCCTCGCACTACTATTCAAATGCCTTCCTTTCTAAGAGAATATTTCAGAATATACAAAGAGGGAAGAAATTATGGAGAAATATAGGAAGGCCAGAAATGGAGAATGACAAGACAATCTTGGAATGGAGTGATTAAAGATACACCTTACAATCATTTGTTTAGTGACTGTATGAAGTTACAATGGCATTGAAAAAAGGACTTGTTACTAGTTCTCACACTTACAACCATTGCAGGAACCTCATGGTCACATAATCAAAATTTCTCCTTAGTTCTAGGTTGTTTCTCTCCTCAGTTACCGTATTTTCCGGCGTATAAGACGACTGGGCGTATAAGACGACTGGGCGTATAAGACGACTGGGCGTATAAGACGACCCCCTACATTTCCTGTTAAATTATAGGGTTTGGGCTATACTCGCCGTATAAGACTACCCCTCTTCCAACGCACACCAAATAAAAATTAAAAAACATCAGATTTGATTTTAATATGGTAATTTTAATTCAAATGCTTATGACATGCAGGTACTTAGTAGGAAAACTGTCACTTATAAACATAAGGCTGTTTGTCATCAAACATGTAAACATAAAACAGTGCAGGTGGATTAAACTTTAATAATAATAATAATAATAATAATAATAATAATAATAATAATAATAATAATAATAATAAGTTGGAAGGGACCTTGGAGGTCATCTAGTCCAACCCCCTGCTAAGGCAGGAAACCCTATACCATTTCAGACAAATGGCTGTCCAGTCTCTTCTTAAAAACTTCCAGTGTTGGAGCATTCACCACTTCTGGAGGCAGGTTGTTCCACTGGTTAATAGTTCTAACTGTCAGGAAGTTTCTCCTTAGTTCTAGGTTGCTTCTCTCCTTGACTAGTTTCCATCCATTGCTTCTTGTCCTGCTTTCAGGTGCTTTGGAGAATAGCTTGGCTCCCTCTTCTTTGTGGCAGCCCCTGAGATATTGGATCACTGCTATCGTGTCACCCCTCACCCTTCTCTTCATTAAACTACACGTACCCAATTCCAGCAACCCTTTTCCTATTTTCCTAATTCACTTTTTCACTTTTCCTAATTCACTCTAAAGCTTTCCCTGTGCAGAGCCTTAAGTAACCCCAGCTGCCTGCAGTTAGTGCAGGTTCTCATCCCACCAGGCTCAAGGTTGAGTCATCCTTCCATCATTCCGAGGTAGGTAAAATGAGGACTCAGATTGTTGGGAGCAATAAGCTGACTTTGTAATAATGCTGCTTGTGGGGGGGGGGTGAAAGCTCTAATAGGCAGGCATATACATAGAATGAAGGCTATTGCTAAGCACATTGATTTGTGCTTTAAATTGTAAGCCGCCCAGAGTCTTCGGAGAAGGGTGGGATATAAATGGGATTTAAAAAAAAGACCAAATGGGAGATCCACTCCAGGTTTTCCAGCCAGCCCGCCCAGTTCCTGAGTCAAATGTGTCCTTAGAGCTAAGCTGCTGCTCTGGCTATGCATTCCCCACCTGCCTTTCAAATTGCTCTTGCATTCCCCACCTGCCTACAGCTGCTCTTCAACTTTAGAAGGAAAGAAGCCCAGACCCCAGCCTGTAAAAAATTACAGACTGCAGCTTCTACTCCAATTGGTCCCGCTTTCCCTGCGCAGACTAAATGGAAGATCCACTCCAGGTTTTCCAGCCAGCCCTGTCCCTAAAGTTTCAGCACCCGGCGTATAAGACGACCCCTGACTTTTGAGAAGATTTTCATGGGTTAAAAAGTAGTCTTATACGCCGGAATCTACGGTAATTTCTATCCATTGCTTTTTGTTTTGCCTTTTGGTGCTTTGGAAAATAGTTTGACTCCCCTTGTGTTCGTAGGAGCCCCTCAAATATTGGAACATTGCTATCATGTCTCCCCTAGTCCTCTTTTTCAGTAGACTAGATATACTCAATTCCTTTAACTGCTCTTTGTATGATTTAGTCTCCAGTCCCCTAATCATTCTTGTTGCTCTTCTTTGCACTCTTTGCAGAGTTTCAACAACTTTTTTATATTGCGTTGACTAGAACTGGAGGCAGTATTCCAAGTGTGGTCTTAATAGGGCTTTGTAAAGCGGTACTAGAACGTCACATGTTGTTGATTTTATCCCTCTATTGATGCAGCCTAGGATTGCATTGGTTTTTTTGGCTGTTGCCTCACACTGTTGGCTCATATGTAAGTGATTGTCCACTAAGACTCCAAGATCCCTCTCACAATTACAGGTTTTAAGCCAAATTTCACCTAGACTGTACCTATACAGTTGGCTTTATTGCCTAAGTATAAAACCTTATTTTTCTCTACACTGAATTTCATTTTGTTAGATAGGGCCCAGTGTTCAAGTCTGTCAAGATCTTTTTCGATCTTGAGCTTGTTTTGTTGTGTGTTGGCTATTCCTGCCAGCTTAGTGTCATCTGCAAATTTGATAAGTTCACCATCTATTCCCTCATCTAGATTGTTTATGAAGACATTGAAGAATATTGGGCCCCAAATGGAACCTTGGAGTACCTCATTGCTTACTTCCCTCCATGTAGATGTAGTTCCGTTGAGGACAACACATTGAATACAATTTGTCAGCCAGTTACAGACCCATCTGCGGTGATGCTGTCTATCTCAGTAGTATCAGTCATATACTAATGTCAGTAATTTACTAATGTCAGTAAGTTGTTGCCATCAGTCTCAAAACATTCAGTAAAGGTCAATATCTGATTCTTCAACACTTCCTTCTACATGGGAATTCAGAAGTAAAGCACTGAAAAACTGCTTTGGCCAAATAGCTGTCTTTTGCTAGTCAGTGTGGAGGCTGCACTCATAATCAGGCTATCCAATGGAGCAGAACCGCTGGAGGTCCCAGTCCTTCTCTATGTTCTACCTTCAAGCCTCACTTGTTCAAGAAGCCCTCTGAAGATGGCTTTTCAGTTCTGTTATAAAGCAGGCTTTCAATGAGCTAGTCTAAATAAGGAACAAAAATGAGAGGATGTGTTCTTATTTGCCCAAGAAAAATATTCTTTGTGAAGAGTTTTATTTGGCAAAGAATTCTTAGATTGATAAACAAGATAATTACTTCTGGGAAAAAAGTAGTCTCAGTGAGTGTATTTTTGTCTCGCGGATCAGTTTATTGGGAGAAAAGGTTCAAAGATATTTACTTTAGGACAACTGATTTGCTAATGGAAGCAGAAATCAAAGGAGCTGTAATCATATAGCATCAGCAACTGGTATTACTTTAATGTTGAAGATGGAGTTTACTTCATAATATTTTAGTAGCACATCTCATGTCTCTCGTGTTACTGATTTAGAAATATGTGACTAATTTCCATTAAACAGAAAACCCAAAATTGAATACATCCACATCCATATCCACACAGACATCTATACCCACACATAAAGAGTCCATTTTTACACCCTAATAGGACAGTGATGCAATCTGTAATGATAGCTCTTGTTCCCTTAAGATCAGGCCTAGGAAAAAATTTAAAGAAACATTTTCTCTAGATTCAAAACATTGCGTAGGACTTTGTGAAATATCATTGGAAGATAAAAGACTGTTTAGCAACCATCATAGCTAGCAAATGAAGTTTAATGAAGAATTCTAGAGAAATACCAAGTCAGGAACTGAAAGCAACATTGTGCTTAGAACTCTCCTGCTCTGGCCACCATTTCTTTTCTCAGGTTTGATCCTGCTTGCCAGGTTGCCCCATTATATGAGTATGGACCACCTACCATTGTGTGGGGATAGAAATGAATGACGTTGTCTTTGATCTACCCATAACCCCTCGGAGAGGCATCCTTTACTTCTGTTTTCCTGCTCTAAATAAAAAAAAAAGATTTTCCAGCTTGTTTCAGCTTTCCAGGTCACTGGCTATGTTTCACTTCTTTGTGTGCCAACTGCTCCACTAAAGTTGCCTACTGGGGACTCTGCACAGAACATGCCCTCTTTACATCTCTGGTAGTTGACCTTGATTCCATTTTGTTCTATAGTGATAACTAGTTTGACCACATCCCACTGAAGCTGTTCAGAAATGGGTCATTTTTCATGCGTCCTGTTTAGAATGCCTAAATTTAAGATTTTAGTTGCCGAAGTGAATTTTGTTATGCTGCTAGATCAACTTTTACAGCCCATTCCTAAATAAATGTGCAAGAACTGCACACGACCCAAACCAAAGCAGCGTATTCATGATATTGTTCTTTGCGTTTCAGCTGTAATTTTCCTCCTTCCTTTCTTCCCCAGTAAAGTCTTTAACAGAGCCAAACAATACAATTATGAGGGTAAGCAGAAAGAAAAAGTTGTGAAGTGAGAAAAACAGTAGCTGTTTGACTAGCACTGCTGTTGCCCTGGGCTATTCTCTGTTACCACAGAGATCACTTCTCTCCTGACTAATTGAACTGTGGCTTGGCCTTTAGTGACACAGTGGAAGGATCACTGTGGCAACGAAGAAGAGAAGGAACAACTATAGAATTGATGGTTCCTCAAATAACCATTGTCTCCATGTTCTGATGGAGTTAAAACAAAAATGTCAGTTAAAACAAGTAGCCTAACTCATGGCTAATGTGTGGCCGCCCTTTTTAAAGGAAGATGTGCTAACTGGAAATCTCAATAATGGTTTGCAATCTAAAACAGCTTAAAGCAGCTTATGCTCAGCAATACCTGTCAGTTAAAAGAAATGTTCTCTACACAACAGCGAGGACAAAACAGAACAGACCCAAGACTATTAGTATGAGTGCACTTGCTCAATAGCATTCCCACTATAATAAAATGCTAATTAGGAATATTTACCATACTTTTGTGCAAATCTTATCATAAAGCTGAAGATTTACTATTGCCAAGAAATTTATTAAGCTTTTTAATTAAAATATGAGGAGGTTTGAGTGATAGTTGCCTCTCTATTGGTGAAATTGCTGCAACATATGTTGCTAGTGGAAAACCTTTGCAAATCCAGTTTCAGCAAAGTTGGTGCTATTTGCCATTTGGAGTTTTCAAATATAGGCTTAAATTGTCTAGAGAGACTTCTCTTCAAATGCATCTGTGGGAAGTCAGCTCCCCAGAGAAGGAAATATTAAAAGGGCAGAAAAATATATTTCCTAAAAAGATATTGAAGAACCAGGAAAGCATGCCCAGATTTCTTAATAGTCCCAGGTCTCCTTCCCCCAAGCAGAAAACCAGTTCTATAGACATGCAGATGTAAACCATCAGGAAGGTTGGAGCTAGAACATTAAGAAGACAAAGACACCTAAAAACTATGTACCCCAGCCCCAGGAAAGCAGGACATGACCTTTGGACATAATAGGATTAACCCATCACCATCAGAATGCCAGAAGGACACACTCAGACTCAGGTCAAAAGTTCAAGACACAGGAAATAGCCTCAAACAGGAACAGGAAGCAACTCCAAACAAAAGGATCCAGAGGGTATAAAAACCTATTCTCTACATGTGGTCAGTCCTTCTTTTCTGCCAGCCATATTCCTGTCTGGTTCTCCTCTTCAATAAACTACAACCTTCTTCCCAAAGCAGTTGCCATGTTTATTCCCAGCTTGGATGAACCACGATGAAGACCTTTCTTCCAACACATCTTATTTAATTTCAACCTTAAATGGCCAAATATTTTATAACATGGACTTCTGTTTTTGGCAGTTTCTCTACTTCCTGCATCACTCAACCATAACTGAAATGATAGAAAGCCTGCCTTCGTTATTTATTATAATTTTGGCATAGTATTGGCTGAATAACCCTAGATTAAGTTAGTGACCCTCCCTTGTATGTATCTTTTTCTTTTTCCCCCCAGATTTTTTTTGTAGAAAGAATATAAATAAAAAGAAACACAGAACTTGTATGAAGATAAGAAATATGGTACAAATAATAAGCTAAGGGTGGATAAACAATGAATGAAATGTATCATAAAGACTAGTATATTCCATTGTATCATTAAAATTAATAAGATTGTAATTATTTCATACCCTTTCTCTACAAATAAATTAAGCCTTCTACTTCCTAGTGATACATGTATTCCAAATATTGAATGTAGATGAATCCCTATTTTGGATCAACCTAGAGTTCTCACTCGAGACACAAATGCCCAGGCTCCTACTTTGTGAATACTCAGCTCTCTTGGGAAAGCTCCAATGCTTGGAAAGGTAGAAGGAAAGAGAAGAAGAGGATGAGAAGCAGCAAGATGGGTGCTCTTAGCTACAGTAGTGATGAGTGCACTGTTGGAGGATCCGAAAGACCAAATTAAGGGTAAATCATCATGGAACAAATCTATCTATATGGTTGCTAAGAGCTGACACTGACAATGGCACACAGTCAGTTTTATTTTAGAAAGTATTAAACCAATTTAAAAGTAAAAGTAGCAATACTTTAACAGATTTTATATACCTTGTATTTACCTATATTCCAATGTATATCTAAATTGGGGTTTATATCTTGATAGGAAATATTAATCAATAGATAATTTTATTATATGGCACAATAAAAAATTAGCATGTCTTAGAAAAATTCCAGAGACCAAAGACACATGGAGATCTCTATGCTCAAGTATCATAAAATAAAATAACTTAATCTTTTCATGATAATAAGATTGAAGGAGATTAGGTAAACCATAAATGACAATTTAAAGCTTAGCCCAAAGAAGTAGTTCCAGAATGCTTCTGTCTGCAATATTTGAGGTGTGTAAAGTATGTTTTAATATTAAACTAGCTAATGAAATGTGACAGCCTATTTATCTTTGCACTTATAGAACTGTGGCATACAATACTACTGAAGCACCATTAAGCTCAGATATACAGCATCTTTATTACTATACATTTTCTTTATAATTACTCTTTTCTTTGCTCAGAAAACAACTGGAGACAAAGACAAGAAATAAACTGGAATGAAATCAAGAGAAGTAAATCTGCCCATTCTTTTGAACTACTTTAAAAAGAACTTTAAAAAGCCCCTATCTATATGTTTTCCTCTCTCCCCTATAGAATTTGATATTTCCTAGGCTTTTTGATGATGTTTTAGTCTTTGTATACTATTTATTATTATTTGTTTTAAAGCTATTTAATTGCATACTATTGTGGTTTATTAGTTCCCATTGCTAACCACAGCAGTCTGGCTATGCTAGCAGCTGCATAATATACATATTTGTTGAATAGATACAGGAAAGAACTCTTACAGACTTTTAAAATCCTCCATAAGGAAGTATGTGAGATATTCCTGACTCAGAAGAATTGCTTTATTTAACTTCTTATGTAAATATACCCATGTACAAAGTTATTTCACAATTTATAATGGTAATTCAATTACATCAAATTTGCTGAATTGCTATATGATACTGGAAAGCCGTCTCTTAACACGAGAAACTATCTTTTTTTTCTTCTTCATTTGGTCTTCTTCTACCTCTGGCATTTGTAGCTTCATAATATGTAATTGTTCTTGTAGCAGATTGAAATATCAATGCTAGTGTGCATGCCAGTTGCTGTTTTATTATTTATATGTAGGCATTTGTCTAGGGTAAATAAAATGATAATCAATGATTACAGTTGCTTTATTTCAAACAGGTTACATTGTTTTAGATACAGTATTGCTAAAATTTCAAGGAGCAAGTGTCAAAAGTCTTCTCTTAAGTTTGCTATTAGAACTTTTCTGATGTTTCAATTCAGTTCTAGAATTCTTTCCCATCAAAATTACAATCCACTTTTTATTAAGCTTTTGATTCATTAATAGCAGCTTGGCTAAAATGGCCCAATTATTCCAGATCCTGGGTGTTTAGCTAAATTTTGTTTGGAATGGTTTTCATCAGAAACCTGTTTCAGTTTGATCATTCAACTCCATTAAAATGATGGCGACATTGTTTAATCTGTTATCTGTGCTGCATTTCTGGTGCTGCTTGTATTTTTATTTTATACTTATTTTAATCATTTCTTAGTTGCTCTGAGGGCCAGGCTAGGAAAAGGCTGCACAAACATCCAAACAAAGAAAGAACATCTGCACAGGTTTATCTACTTCATTGGGCTAGCAGTGCAGGTGATCTGGAAGCAAAAATTACTGTTACCTTATACTTAGTCAGCATGGCCTTCTGAGATAAAAACCAGATTCATGTTTATACGCTATATCAGACGGGAAAACACTTTGCCTGGGCATTTGCACATGGCACGACGTTTACCCCAATGTGCTCAAAGCAATTGAAATGGTCTTGTGAATTAGCATCACTTCAGAACCAGGAATACTACGAATGTGCTGAAAATATGAGCCAACCAGTTGCCTGGTCAATACAGCATGTAAAGAAAGGCTATTAAAACAGTGGCCTCCCCAAGAATAAACTCCCCTTACAAACCACATGAAAAGAAAATAAGCTGCAACCACATACACTGTTCTTGTATGTTTTTTGTATCTGTAATAGCTCTTCGTCCTTGTTTGGGGAAAAAAAATTGCACAAACATGTTTAAAGGAATAATTGAAATCTCTTCCTTTAAAGGGAATTCCAAATGTTTAGGGTTTTTTGTTTATAGGAAAGAAAAGATGGTATTTGCAATAAGCTGAAGCTGCCTGAATAACCAGCCAACATTTCTCCTGTATTAGAAATAGCACTGAGAGTTGTAAAACTGATATGATTATCACGCTATCAATTTTTACAATCAGGTGCTTTTTTCATCTCCTTTAATCATCACTGCAGGTTGCATGGTGGTTGAACAAGGAGACGAGAAGCAAATTCTTTGGTAGAAATTGGAACTCATGCTAAGGGTATTTCTATATGGTCAACACTTTCCCTTCACTGGAATACCCCAATTTTCCTCAGCCTCATTCTATCCTAAATGGAAAGAAAGATCATACTGGGGTTATTGAACCTGGGTAGTAAAAATTCAGATAGCAACAAGGATACACACAAAATTCTGTTTGCTGCCATTTGCTATTTGATCATCTAGATTTTTGCTGGTTGGGTCTTGTAGTCTTATATTTTTTATCCAAGTACACTGGCTCTTTCCATATGAGTTGTTCTTTCAGCTGGGAAGGGGAAAACTGGCCTCTTGTCAATTTCACCATGGCTAAGTTGAGCCAACATTCTCCAAAGAACCTGCTTGGACTGCTGAAGCTCAGGAGTCAGGAGGATGGGTGGGGAAAGTGTTCATCCAATGAAGAACCAAACTGTCCAGAAGCTCTACAAAGCTTCCCCCATGGAAGTTGTAAAGTAGTGTGGTCTGGACCGTGAGGGAACAGCTGACAACGGAGACTCAGTAACTCAGCTTTATTTCAGTTCCGAACAAGACAAACCCGTAGCCCTTTTAGAGCCCCTTAAATACTCTAGCCGGTGCGCTCTTGACCAATCCCCGCATTGGAATATCCCGCTGAATGCTGGTCAGCCAATCTGAGCGCACACCGGCACCACCGGCTGTTGCCGGTGGCCGAGCTGTCAAATTACCTCAACTATGTACACAACAGAAGTCACCCCTCTGACTTGGATTGTACAGCATATGAGCTAGAAACAATTCCATTGTCCCACTGTGGTTTTATGGGGATCAGCCTTTGAGTTACTGGAGGATCTTCATATGAAAACACCATCAGCCTATTAGCCATAATTTTTCTCATAAGTAAAGTAGAATATACCTAAACTAAAAGCTACGGTATCAAACCTAAATTCTTCAGTTGCACATATTCTTACATGTACTCTCTTTCTCCAGTCCTCTTTCTTTGAATGAACAATTGTGTTATGTACTGGGCTCATTAGTAATACCACGTGGGTTGCTGGAGCAGCTAACGGCTCTCCAGCAACCCAGACTACAAGTCTCCAGCATTATAATTGGCTATCCCTAGGCGGCAATGGTTGCTTCAAACCTATTGGCTGCTGCCTAGGGGCTAGACTATATATTGCGGCTAGTTGCAGCCATTTGCCAGTACAGATTCTGCATGAAATAAACTATGAGTTTCCCTGTACTCAGTTACCTCATCTTCATTCTTGCGCCAAAGAACCCGCTACTTAACAAATTGAATTTAACTATTTCCCATTTGTTACTAATTGTTGTTGCAATAAGCACGTTCCACCCTTTAAAAGTATTTCTTTAATCATTCCTCCATGGAGCCTATATTTTATTTATTTACTAGTTTTCTAGTTAACCTTTCATTTAGGAATTCAAGAGGAAACAGATACAGTAGTACCACCTCCTCTCTTTTTCCATACAATATCTGGCTTGTTATTGGCCCAAAATTACTTGGGAGTTTCTCTGGATAAAGGTGCAGTGGAGCCTCAATTTCTCTGCTCCTAGAGCAACATTTCACCCCATCACTCTGCTTCCAGTTTTCTGCTTTGTGTTGTGATTCAGTGTCAGCCTGTGCTCCCAGCAGCTGAATCTGAGGAATCTGAGGAGGAGGAGGAGGAGGAGAAGGAGGAGGAGGGGTTTGGAGAGCCTTCGGTGTCAGAGGGAGGCTCTGATGCCTGCAGGACTATCAGCCTGGCCCCTTCCTCATGAGGCTCAGTTGTGTGAGGAGGAGGTGTCGGACTCAGAGGAGTCACAGCTGAATCTGTTCACAGATGTTAGAAGCAGAAGGCAATCCAGCAGAGCAGACCAGAGAAAATCAATGAGACAACTCAGTGAAAAGAGGAGAAGGCATTGAGAAGCCATGCCTTGGGACTGATAATAAAAGGGGAAGGTGTGGGTGGTGCTGGTTGCTGAAGGCAACCATTCGGAGACATTCAAAGAGAATCCTGGTCTGTTCTTGCTAATTTGTTTGACTCTTGTTTGACTCTTGTTGAATCATGTATTTTTGGTTGAAGAAAATATGCTTTTTTGTTTGAAAGACTTTATTATTTGGAATTGTAAATAAATTTGGGTTGGGTTTTTTTCCAGCCTTTGATTGTTAAAAGGAAAAAGGGGTTGTCCCTGACATACAAACAGGGCTGGTCGTAGGCTGGAACAGAACACTTTGATGGAAATCGAATATTTTGTTTATAGTTTATATCTCGCATTTTACATATCACCAAGAATGAAGGCTAGATCTGTGTTCATTTACAGTTCTTCTAGTATAAGATGATGAAAGTTCTATGCCAACAGAGAGAAGATTTTCGTAGAAGATGAAGGGAATCATGGTCCAACAATTTTGAATGAAAATGATAGAATGTAGGTGTTATTTTTACTACTACACAGACGGACTTGAAGAGGAGTTGAAACAGTTTTATTTAATTGTGAAGGAGTATTCCAATATAATCTCCTGCCAATCAAGCAGTTCAAAAGCATGCAAGTAAATAAATAGGTACCACTCCAGTGGGAAGGTAACAGCATTCCGTGTACCTTGGTGCATAGTCATGCCAGCCTCATGACCATGGAAATATCTTGGTACACTTCCCTCAGGTAAGAACTGGAGATGAGTACCACTCTCTAGAGTTGGACACAGCTGGCAGGGGAAACCTTTACCTTTTTATTCGAATATAATACTTCTCAATATGCTTCTTAAAATAATACAGTATAAGAGCACCAGTTGTCCAGCCAGTCTCTGAGAAATGGACAGTCACAGAATGCTCCATCCCATTACATTGCATTTTTAAATGTGTTGTTACCTTGCCTTATATGTTGTCTTTTTACAAAAGATATAGCCCCAGCATTCTAGTCTTTGATTCAATTACTGTTTGTTGAGGCAGAGATGCCTCTATCATTTTTCATTCAGATTTATAGAGCTAAAAGATGCTGAGAACCAGTACACCTACTGGAGTAATGGATTTCTGTATTTGTGAGAAAATGCAACATACAGAAAGAGACAGCTTAAGTCAAAGTGTTAAAAGTAAAACAGAACTATTGATTTTGCTAAGGCTCCTAGAAACAAATGCTTTCAAAAATGAAAATGTGAACATGTTGGTTCACTTCTTTGACAGATACATATAAATAAGAAACACAGTTGGAAAGGCTGTTACTTCCACTGATTCTTGTAAACCAGGGGTCTTCAAACGTGGCCCTTTTATGACTTGTGGACTCCCAGAATTCCTTAGCCAGCGTGCCTGGGTGAGGAATTCTGGGAGTTGAAGTCCACAAGTCATAAAAGGGCCAAGTTTGAAGACCCCTGTTGTAAACGGTTGCAAGACTAAGCGCTATTTATAAACTAGTTCTTTGGTAGGGTTTCCGACTGTGCCCTTAAGAGTTAGCTGATCTGGAGATTAGACATTAGCATCTCATAAAGCTTATCCTCCTCTGAAAAAAACTAAAAAAAAAATCCTTTCCTTTCATATTTCCTTTCCATTGTATTAATGAGAATGATGAACATAAAAAGCAGATTAATTTTTTAATGCAGTGTTGGAAGTTAAAACACAAGGCAGGGCAGTCGAACTCTCCTGATTGTGGGTTCCAATGACATAATTCAGGCATATGCTCCATAAATGTAATTGCAACATTTGCCTTTCCAAGTCCACGGTTCTTAAATTGCATACCCTGTACAATTTGTAATTGCTTTACACTAATTGCTTCAGGGTTCTTCTCAGATGTTCAAAATAAGTGTTACAGAGGTTGAAAATGAAAGATAAGACATTTATATTGAAATCAAAGAGAAACTAGACCAGCACATAATTTAAAGGATAATTTATCCTTACATCTTATCAGATAAGCTACATAGGTAGGCAATAGTCACTCTGCTTTATCAAAGGATAAGTAGGCATTTATTGTACCACCAGATAAAGAAGTGCTGTTACATTTAACCCTCAAGTTGCACCTGCATTTGAGAGGTCTTCCTGTTCCAATTTTCTTCATGCAACTCCCTTGACCTATTCCAAGAATTTTCTGAGGAGACCTTGATATTTGGGAGGATTCCATGACATTATGCTATAATATGGTCTCTTTGGTTTGGAAGTACATAAACCCAGCTGTTGTGGCATCTTATTAATTCAGCAAAATAAAACTGAAGAAAACATTGCATAGTGAAAAATATGAATCTGAAAACCTTTTTATGTTTCTTTTTCCGATCTGCGTCTAATATTGTTGTATTTTTAACTGCTTCATTTTTCTTACATAGAAAATCAGTTAAAGAGGGGAAAAGGGATTAGCTGTACAAAGTTTTTTTGACTGGCAGTGGTAGGAATAGGTATGAGCAGATCTATTTCAAATTATTGGAAGATTTGCATATATCTGTCCCAAGTGCTGTAAGTTTTGTGTTGCCATTGGCATTTTTCCCCTTCATGTATCTCTTTGTATGCAATGTGCTTTGCAATACAGAATTTTCATCTCTAATGCATACTTTTATATACAGAAGTGTCAAGCATATATTTCTTTCTGAAAATGTGTTTGCCAAATATGCACTTCTTTGTGAGAGTATCCAATGATGGATACTCAGCCACAATTCACTGCTGCCTGGCCAAGCCAAATCCATTTTGCTATATTTTCCACTGAATTTGGTTAATTTATTTTATACCTCTAGTCAAGGCTTCTCTATCTTGAAGCTGTTTTGATCCACAGATCTACCGAACTTTTCATGCATTTATTTATATATACTATATATGATTGGACTATATTTGTTTTTTAAAAAATCCCTATATTAAAAAGCTTTCAAATTACTATGCAAATTTTTACACCTTAAGCTAATTTGCATAGAGACAAAAAATAGTGAAGAAAACTAGAAATACTTAGACATAAAGGAACTTTAAATTGTAAGTCTTATATACTGTATACTAATTTAGGAATAAGCTGAATTAATCACCAAAGGATTTCTAAATAAACACACTTAGCTTTTATCAAAAAGAAGGCCAGATATTTGGCCATGTAGGCTATTGGTTAGTTTACATTGACCAAAATGATCTTACTTAGCATTACTAGATCTGTGCTGTAAGGAGATTGTATTTCTGCTGTTAAAATGGTCTGTTCCCTCTTCTCCTGATAAAACCAAAGATGGTGGTCACAGACAGGAACTTCCCCAGCTCTTATTGCCAGTAGTAGTTGCTAAAGTTTATTGTAGGCACATCTTCTCATGTTTAAGTCCCTGCAATTGCCCAACATGGTGATTCTGGTTTGATTTCAGTGTGAGTCTGGACAACGGGTTTGTATAGCCTTTTATTTCTGACACAGGAATATTAATTTCTCAGAAGATTGGTGCATCTAAATGAATGAGATAAAGAAATTACAACATGCTTGCAGAAAACCACAATGGGTTGTACTGATAGGTCTGTGGGAGGTTGGGAGAGGTGCTGAGTAGAGAGGCGCTCTATTAATCTGCCTGATAGCTTCAGCCTAAGAGACTTCCCTTCCCTTCCCTTGTCCTGTGGTGGGGACTGCTATTTTGGTTTGAGGTGCAAAAAAGACACCTGCTTATGCTTAGTAGATCTTTTTAGGGGAGAGAGAAAGAGAGGGAGGGAGGTGGGAGAGAGAGATCCATAAGACTACTGATTTCAAATCTCATCTGGGGCCTATGAGAGGAGAAAGATAATCAGAAGGGAGTCTAGTTAACTTGCATGTAAAATCTGTCCTGACTCTGAGACAGGGCTTTTCAACCAGTGGTACGGGGACCACCTGTGGTACATTGGCACCTGGCAGGTGGTATGCCAACATACGCTGGATCATGGAGAAAGCTAGAGAGTTCCAGAAAAACATCTACTTCTGCTTCATTGACTATGCTAAAGCCTTTGATTGTGTGGATCATAACAAACTGTGGCAAGTCCTTAAAGAGATGGGTGTACCAGACCATCTTATTTGTCTCTTGAGAAACCTATATGTGGGCCAAGAAGCAACAGTGAGAACTGGACACGGAAACACTGATTGGTTCAAAATTGGGAAAGGAGTCCAAGATCATGGCATCTGGCCCTCTCAATTCCTGGCAAATAGATGGGGACGAAATAGAGGTAGTGACAGATTTTATTTTCCTGGGCTCCAAGATCACTGCAGATGGGGACTGTAGCCAAGAAATTAAAAGGCGCTTGCTCCTCGGGAGGAAAGCCATGGCAAATCTAGACAGCACACTAAAAAGCAGAGACATCACCCTGTCAACAAAAGTGCGTATAGTCAAGGCTATGGTCTTCCCAGTTGCAATGTATGGCTGTGAAAGTTGGACCATAAAAAAGGCTGAGCACCAAAGAATTGAGGCCTTTGAACTCTGGTGCTGGAGAAGACTCCTGGGAGTCCCTTGGACTGCAAGGCGATCAAACCGGTCAGTCCTAGAGGAGATCAACCCTGACTGCTCTTTAGAAGATCCTGAAGCTAAAACTCAAATACTTTGGCCCCCTAATGAGAAGGAAGGACTCACTGGAGAAGAGCCTAATGGTGGGAAAGATTGAGGGCAATAGAAGGAGGGGACAACAGAGAATGAGGTGGCTGGATGGAATCACTGAAGCAGTAGGCGTGAGCCTAGATGGACTCCAGAAGATGGTAGAGGACAGGAAGGCCTGGAGGAACGTTGTCCATAGGGTTGCGATGGGTCAGACACGACTTCGCAGCTAACAACAAATGTTTCTTGGCAATTTATGACTCAACAACTAAAAAAAAAGGACTTTGGACAAAATTTTATAAATATGACAAGACAATATATCACAAACAAACAGGAAAAGTGATTGTAAATGGAGACTATACAGAGAACTTTTATATAAGGAAAGGCACAAGAACAGGATGTCCACTATCCCCATTGTTATTTATTTTAACCTTGGAAGTTTTAAATAGAAATATTAGACAAGATTTAGAAATTAAAGGACTGGAGATAAAAACTGAAAGCTACAAATTGCAACATTTGCAGACGATTTGGTATTCATCCTAGAGGAACCCTTAGAGATGATTCTTAAATTGTTGGAAAAGGTAGAACAGTTTGGAGAGACAGCAGGATTGGAGATAAATAGAGAAAAAGCTAAAGCAATAGTTAAAAATCTTACAGAGAAACAAAAACAAAAGTCAGAAAATATAGTTTTACAAATAGTTAAAAAGGTTAAATACTGTATTTGGGAATATATTTGACAGCAAGTTGTTCAATGATAAAAGAAGATAATTATATAAAATTACTAAACCAAATAAAACTTGACTTAGAAAAATGGAAAAATCTGCAATTGTCGATGTTAAGGAGAATTGCTACGGCGAAAATGAATATATTACCAAAAATACTTTTCTTATTCCAAACAATACCTATAAAACTAGATTAAAATTTTTTTTGAAGACCGGAATTCCTTAATTTTAAAATTTATCTGGCAAGGAAAGAAAGCTAGAATTAAATTGAAAATGTTACAAGAAGCTAAGGGAAATGAAGGTTTTGGTTTGCCAGACTGTGTATTATATTACCAAGCATCGGTGTTAACCTGGGTAAAAGTGGATAACCCTCAGAAATAAAAAAAATGTTGTATCTAGAGGGACATGACTTACAACTTGGTTGGCATGCTTTCCTATGGTATGGGAAAAATAAAATTCATAAATATTTCCAAAAAACCACTATATTAGAAATGCATTATTACTAATATGGGAAAAAATAAAATGTAAAATATATTTGAAAATTCCAGGATGGCTTTCAACAATGGAAGGATTCCTATACCCAAATCTAGTTAGTCTTGAGAAAATATGGACATATAAAGATATTCTAAACTCTGAAGGGAACTTAAAATCTAGACAAGAGATGGAAAATCAGGGTATTGATTTATCATGGTGGTCACATTTACAGACGGAAGTGAGACATGATAAATGTTGTGTTTCGGGTTCGAATGAGCAGGAAAGATGCCAGGCAGATGAGTACAGAGAAACAGCAACTTTATTGATAACCATAACTGTACTGAGGGGTTAGGGTGTACATGCACTCTTTATATACTTTCTAAGCCTTCAGACAACCAATCAGATTGAACCCATTATTCCCGCTATTTTGGTTCCTGCCTGAACTGTTAGAGCTCAGTACATGTGCTAGAGAACTGTCAGTTCCCAGTAACCCAGTGAATAGGTGTTTCTTCAAACCTCAATACATAACACCCCTTCCCCTTTTAAGGATCGAATAGTATAACTCCATACTATTACAGGTTTACATCTTTCACTCCAACTCCCAATGCACGATTGAATGATTGACCCCATTCAAGGTTAGATATTCCTATAACCCTTATTCAAGGATTATAAAACTCACTCCCAACCACCAATATTTGATTCTGAGTGATTGACCCCACTCAAGGCAATATGCTTATAACCCTTTTCCAAGGATTATATTCTTACTCCAACCCTCCAATATTTGGTTTGAGTGATTGACCCCACTCAAGGTAGTAGTTTCCATCGCAACCTTCTCGGACGTGCAATGTAAGGGTTGCTGCCAGTAAGATTAAAGACAGACCCTTTTGCTGTTCTGCCAGTAGAGATGTACTACCAAGTAGTACATAATGACCCAGTATAGATTAAGAACGCCTCTATGAATAGACCTGCTCCTGTAAGTCCCCTTACAGTATGCTATGCAACATGACACATTAACAAAATCCAAAAAACAAGAGGCATGCCCCCCACTTGGTGATTCATTACATACTTCTTTCTCTTAATCAACCACATAATCAGCGAGGTGTGCAGGTGGCCTATGAGGCCATGAGGAACGTCTTTGAGGTTCCCCCACTTTGTGGTCTACCAACTTATTAGGCATGCCATGAGATTCTGTGTTCTCCCTAGCTGGAGACTCTGAAGAATTGCTCTGGCTGGCCCTGTCCGGTAGGCCCACCCCAGAGTCAGATCTTGTAGCAGTGTTAGCACAGTGGTCACTGAAGATTGGCTGATCCTTCAGAATAAAGTTCCATTTAGCTTATGAGTAGATTTTAGAGGGATATTGTTATTAATTTTAGTGTTAGTACTTTGTATGTATTTATGTTAAAGGGGAGTTAAAGCACATTATGAATTTGGTTAATTTTATATTATGGATAATCTTTAGCTAGAATATGATTATTATAACTATACCCTGTATTTAGCTCTGGGAAGTGCTTGATCACCTGGACTCAGACTCGAACTCAACTGTGTGCTGAAAATGCTGGTAGGGAGAATAAGTGTTAGCCTGTGTGCTAGCTTGCGAACTAAATACTTGACTGATTAGTCAATGAAGAGTAATGATAATTGAAATCTCCATGAAAATGCAAGTGCCGGTAGGTGGGACCAAAGGGAATAGTTGACAATGGTAGGGTCAAAAGTAAGAGAGGCAACTTGTTTTCTTTATTTTTCAATACCAATCAATTGATTTGCCCAGCAAACTGCCAGAGGAGGAATATCAGTGGTCAGAGGCCTGAACTAGAGTGCATAGCAGACTTCTTGGTAATAGGCTCCTCAAGCCTGGCATAGATTACATTGAAATAAATGACGTTTTGACTCACAACTTTTATATTCCTAAAAAAGAAATTACATTTTTGTCTGTTATGGATGTTATTTTAGATAATATGATACTAACTTATTTGAGCTTATAAATACCTTATTTGATGTGTTTAGTGAAGTATTTCAGTGGTTTCCAACAGATATTAAGTGTATTTCAGTTGGGGCTCAGAAATAATCTAAATGGGACCCAGGATAAATTTGAATTTTTAATTAAGTTTTAAAAAATTACCACGTGATAAATAGAGCAATAACCAACATTCCTTTAAAAATGTAAACGTGTTTTTTTCTTGTTTCAATCATGGTGAGATTTTGGCCGATTGATGGAGTAATTTGCGGGATTTAAGGTAGAAAGGGGAAAACCACTGAAGTGGCTTACCAAGATCATTTGAAGGAAACACTCTTTGAAAGATGCCTTGGGAACTTATTTGATTTTCCTCAATGAAGTATCAGTAAAGATGAACAGATTTCACTGAAAGAGAGCTTGTTTTGTCCTACAGCATAGCTAGTAAATGGCCCTCAAGAAGTTGATGGCTGACAGCTCCCAGGATTCTTCCTCCTTCACCATGCTGATGGGGCTTTAGACCGGCGGCCCTTAAGCCTTTGAGCGCAAGGAATGGTTCTGTGGAGAGAGGTTTTTCTGTGGACCAGAGGAGGCATGGTTTCACATGCTGCCTGCATCCCACAGATGGGGCTTCACTTGTTTGTTTGGCCCAGTTTCTGTTGTGCCGCAGCCCTGTGCTGGTCCATGGACCAGGGGTTGGGGACACTTGCTTTAGACAATTAGGATTAATAATTTTCTGAGGGCTACTAGTTTCTCGCCTTACTGTGTGCTTGATCACCTGGAAATACTGAGATCATCACCAATACAATTTCTACTTTACATGAAAAATATATGATATATAGCAAATTAAACTATCCTGGAATATGCTATTGAGTCTTTTTTAAACCACCAGAATGTCAACTATTTTGAAGGACAGAGTTAGGAAAGGAGTAAAGCAAATCTGAACTTGGTTAATGTTATGTATATATGTACATAGGGGATGTTTCACAGAGATAGCCACTGACACCACCAGGTGGCAAGGTGCCCTGTCAGGATTGGCAGGGCAGTCTTTGGCGGGAAATCCGGACAATGGGATTGGTTCCAAGTATACCTGCCTAGGTATATAAGAGGGGCAGTTGCCCCTTTGTTTGCCAAGTCTGTGCTACCTCAATAAAGAATGTTATGCTGAACCCTGTTGTCCTGCGTCGTCCATCTTGGCCATGCAGTCCAGAGCCCACAATCTAACAGTGGCGACGAAGGTGGGATGCTGTTTCAATCAGAGCTGAAGTCACTCGGAGGTGGGAAAGGCAGAAAAAAAATTCTGAGACCTTCCTAACGAAGCAGCATTTAAGGACCGGTGCAACATGGCTAAATTCGGAGCGACCAGTGAATTTCGTTTCAACATCGACAAGCCAGAGTGATGGGAAGCGCATCTGGGATGAGTCGAAGGGTTCCTGATGATCAACAAGATCACAGAGGATAAGATGAAAGCAGCGGCACTTTTGTGCTTAAGTGGTCAGGACATGTATGATGTGGCCATTGGTCTGTGCTCACTGATGCCTGTCGCAAACGTCTCTTGTGCTGATTTAAAAAAGAAGTTGGAGGAGCATTTCATGCCGGTGAGAGGTCCAATCTATTGGCAGCACCAATTCATCCAGCGCAACCAGCAACCGGGTGAGCCAACCTCACAATTTGTCTCAGTGCTGAGACAGGCTGCTCACCAGTGTAAATTTCCTGATCTTGAAGACAGGATCAGGGATTGAGTGGCGTTTGGACTGAGAGACCGGCAATGCTGACAAAGGATCCTTGCAAAGCCACCAATGAATCTGTGGGAGGTTTTAGACGAGGTGATGGCTTACGAGGCAGCCAATGACTCTGGCAAACACACACACCGCAATAGCAGCAGCCGTCTGCCGGAATCGGAGCAGAGACAGCCTGAACGAATTACAAGCTATGGCATCGGAGCTTGAAGGTAGTTCTCCCTCGGCACAAACCCTGGCACAATTCCTCAATCCCTGGAAAGAGCAGATGGACTGTGTCTCACACGCAAGTCCATCAGCTGCTCAAACCAAAAATAACAATACAGGTCCATCTGCAAGGGGTACCTTGCACGTTGGAGCTGGACTCTGGCTCTGCAGTCTCAATAATCTCCTTTGAGACATTTAAAAGAATTTGCGATCGGAGTAGGCAGAGGGTTCCCTTAAAGCCCATCAGTTTACAGCTGTCAGATTTTCAGCACATCCCTATTAAAATCAGAGGGAAGGCCACCGTGCTTGTGGGGTTTAAGGACTTTCAGGATCCCTTAGATATTTTGGTGACCGATGGGTGGAGAACTAGTTAAGTAGGGCTGAATTGGTTTGATGCCCTGGGCATTTTTGGGGGGAGTGAATAGCATCCAGCACAAACGTCTTGAATCCATTTGTAATGAATTTGCAGATGTATTCGATGACAGGCTGGGAAAGTACACGGGCCTCCCGTTAAATTTAAACTAAACCCGAACGTTCCACTGGTTCATATCAAGCCCCGAAGAGTCCCATTCGCTCTCAAACATAAGACTGAGAGCGAACTGGACAAACTGGTGGAACAGGGAGTGTTAGAACTGGTGGACGGGGGAGACTGGGAAACCCCAATTGTGACACCGTTAAAGGCAAATGGAGAAATTAGAATATGTGCTGATTATAAGGCTACAGTAAACCGAGCCTTAAATCCGCATGCTTACCTGGTTCTGTCGGTCTGGCAAGTCCTCACCGCTGTCCAAGGTGGCGCTCTCTTTGCAAAACTTGATTTGGCACAAGCATATCAGCAGCTGTCAGTTAATAAGGAAGTGGCTGACGCTTAAACAATAGTGACACATAGAGGAGCTTTCCAAGTTAACCGGTTAAAATTTGGTATCTCAGTAGCTCTTGGGATTTTTCAAGAAGTGATGGAGAGGACTCTGAAGGGCATTCCTGGTGTTTGTCCCTATTTTGACGATGTCCTCATCTCTGGGGAATCTGAAGAGATCTTGGCTGACAGGCTGCAAGCTGTTTTAAGCAGATTTCGCTCTGCTGGGCTTAAACTTAAAAAAAGTAAGTGCAGCATTGGTGTGGCATCCACTGAGTTCTTAGGGTTCAGGATTGATGCCAAAGGTATTCACCCCACTGACTCTAAGGTAAAAGCAATTAAGTTGGCTCCAACCCCAACGAATAAGGCTGAATTGCAAGCTTTCCTGGGGTTACTTAACTTCTATCACACGTTTTTACCCCACAAAGCAGCAATTGCAGAACCTTTACACAGGCTGCTAGATAAGAAAACTCCATGGATCTGGACCAAGGTCCACGAACAGAGTTTTAGAAATCTTAAACAACTTTTATCTAGTGATTCAACCATCACACATTTTATAGAAAATAAGCCTATCTGCATCGCGTGTGATGCATCCCCTTATGGGGTGGGCGCTGTATTAAGTCATATAGAGGAAAATGGGGAGCAAAGGCCTATTGCATATCACTCCCAAACTCTGTCCAAAGCAGAAAGGAATTATGCACAAATTGACAAGGAAGCACTGGCAATTGTGTCAGGAGTAAAAAAATTCCATGATTACCTGTATGGCAGGGAGTTCACCATTTTAACTGATCATAAACCATTGTTGGGGTTGTTCACAACTGACAAACAAACACCACAAATTCTTTCCCCAAGAATGCTTAGGTGGTCCATTTTTCTATCCGCTTATGCTTGCAAACTAGTCCATAAACTGGGAAAGGAAATGGGCCATATTGATGCATTAAGCAGATTGCCATGGATGAGCAATGACTCTGACCCGGCACCGGCGGAGCAGATCCTGCTCATCCAAGATCTTCCAGATTGTCCTCTACAGGTGAAGGATATTGCTGCTGGCACCACAGCAGACAAGGTACTGAGCAGGGTCAGCTCATGGGTAGCATTGGGGTGGCAGGACAAGAGCCCAGGGCCGGAATTCCAGGCATATTTTATGAGGAGGCACAAGTTGTCTTCTCATAAAGGATGTTTGCTGTGGGGTAGTAGAGTTATTATTCCTGAGAAAATGAGGGAAAGGGTCTTACAATCGTTACACGAGTGGCATCCTGGCATAGTAAGGACAAAGGAACTAGCTATGAGCTACTTATGGTTGCCTGGTCTTGACAAAGCCATAGAGGAGCAGGTAGCAGGGTGCTACACTTGTCAGAGGTCAAGGCCAGAACAGCCACAGGCTCCCATTCACAAATGGGAAGTGACTCACACCCCATGGTCCAGGTTACACATCGATTACGCTGGGCCCTTTCAGGGACAATCGTTCCTGGTAGTAGTTGACAGTCACTCTAAATGGCTAGGAGTAGTTCCAGTCTCTAGCATGACAACTGCAAAGACAATTCAAGTGCTTCAGGGGCTATTTGCCACTCATGGGTTGTCTGATGTCTTGGTCTCTGATAATGGCCCTCAATTCACATCTGCTGATTTCCAGGCATTTACCAGAGCCAACTCGATTAGACACGTCACATCAGCGCCTTTCCACCCATTGACTAACGGTTTGGCAGAACAAATGGTGAGGACAACCAAGGACGCATTGAGGCACATCATCAGGGGAGATTGGCATCACCAGTTAGCTCAGTTTCTTTTGGCACAACATACCACCCCATGCACAGCTATGGGCAAGAGCCCTGCTGAATTGTGCTGGGGATGGCGACTCATTACTAAGTTGGACAGACTACACACAGACAGAGTGGCAGCTCAACAGGAGCAACCAGACACCACCAGAGAACTTCACATAGGTGAAAAAGTTTGGGACTGGAACTATGGTCAAGGGAATACTTGGATTCAGGGGGTGGTAGTGGACAAAATGGGGCCTGTATCTTACATTGTAGAGGTGGAGGAGGGTCGCGAGGTGAGAAGACACATTGACCCGTTGAGGAAGAGACAACCTGAAAAGCCACAAAATGTGATTCCAGAGCAACATCTGGCTGGTAATCAGGACCCTGATGGCATCCCAATTGATGACTACATTGCAGACCCAGTTGCCCTTGCTGACCCAGGTGACCAGAATGCAGGGCAATCAGTGAAACGGTCAGCAAGGATCCATAGGCCACCGGCGTATCTCAAGGACTATGTAAGGTCTTGAGGCTAGGGTTATTATGTGATAAATCAAGCTCCACACTGCAGGGTTTTTTCCTATTAGATGTTTATTGTTTCCATTATCATTTTGGGTTTTTTTTGTATGGGGGAAGGGGTGTTATGTATATATGTATACAGGAGATGTTTCACAGAGATAGCCACTGACACCACCAGGTGGCAGGGTGCCCTGTCAGGATTGGCAGGGCAGTTTTTGGTGGGAAATCTGGACAATGGGATTGGTTCCAAGTATACCTGGCTAGGTATATAAGAGGGGCAGTTGCCCCTTTGTTTGCCAAGTCTGTGCTACCTCAATAAAGAATGTTATGCTGAACCCTGTTGTCCTGCGTCGTCCATCTTGGCCATGCGGTCCAGACCTCATGATCTAAAAGTTAACTTTTCTTTCTTTTATTAAAAAAGGCATGTTTGCCAAGCTTTTTTCTTAATGGAATTTCTTGTGAACCAAAGAAGTGTAAGAAACACATCAACAGCAATTATGTTATCACATCTTCTTTAATGTTGCTAAAGTGATTGTCTACATCCAGCCATGTATATGCAGCCTAGATCCTAACTCTAACTTTGGATCTGATCATAAAAAAATGTCAAGATCTATTTACCCCAGCATTAAATTAGTGTTGGAGGTTACTATCTTACATCCAGCAAAAGCTTGTCACTATCAAAAAACATTAAGTACATTAGGCACCAAATAAGCAGGAATGTTAGATACACGAACTAGGAAGCTTGGATCAATATATGCACTGGTATTTATTTTCAAATATATATACATACTTTTCTGAGCTATATATCCTCCCAGTCGTCTACATACTGTATCAGTAGGTTTTAGTGGGTTCAGATAATTTACTTCCAACTAAATGCTCATAAAATTACAGCTAACTTTACAAGGATGTGACCATTAATACGTATACCCAAGCTCCTGGTTTCTCATACTGGCTGCTCTGAAACATCTAAGCAGTACAATTTAAGAGGACAAATTCTGCTCAGTGTTGAATACTTATTCAAGAGTGTTTATGAATAGATCTCCCATATGAGCCTATAATGCAAAATTTATTTTTAATGTCTAGAATGCACTGGCAATATGTACTTTGTTCTGCCTTTATCATTGTTATTTCTTTTCAATTTGCCATGGAGAAAAGTATACCAAGAGCTTAGAGTCTTGCATTTAAACAATGTTGTCCAGACAGGTGTTTGCAATAGAATACAGAGAGAATAACATTAAATTGAGTCACAACATCTAGTGTTAGGAAAATTGATCTTTTCCATGCATCAGCTAAGAAGTGCTACTCAACCACATAATCCTGGGTCTTCCATTCTTCCAATAATGACTGCTAATTTTATTATTTCTTGCATTCTAGTAGGACATCATTAGAAGTCTCCATCTGCAAACAATCAGTGGACAGTGAAATAATAAAATGATGTTTTTCAATTTCTTAAGCTTAAAGAAATATACTCCTCAAAAAAATAAAGGGAACACTTAAACAACACAATGTACTGTATTTAATAGTAGGATGTCTTATTTTGTGTTCGCTTTATTTTTTTGAGCAGTATATTTATAGTTGGTTGATAGTCTCCTTTGGTTTTTGAGCAACTTGTATTGTGAGCAATATACTTCAGCACAAAATGCATCACAAACTTAAAGAAGATTTCCAATGGTTTATTGTCATTTACATTTTTTGCTGGCTAAAATATTAAAATCCTTAGAAAATTAAAATAACTTTCCTTCTATTTTCTGAAGAAGAGAAAAGTGAGAGGAAAGATCAAAGGACACAATTGTAAATGAATAATTTAAAGGGAAGGATATCTGTACAAATGTATACTCCCAATATTTGAAAATATATCTCTTCAAGGAGCAGAATTTTTAAAAGCAAAAGTTCCAGAAAATCCATACTTCTTATACTTTTCCATTTTCCACCTCTCTTGTCTGGTTTTCTTCTTTTCCTTCTTCCATCTTAAGTCCTTCATTTGTTGTTGCAAAAGTTGACACTGGCCCTGATTCAGCTTGATTTTCTTTCTCTAGCAAAACGCTCTTTTGATCAGCAAAATATCTTTTGTAGATCTGGTAAACTAAGGACAATGGCCTGACATGTTAGGAACTGAAATAACAACCACTTACAAAGTCACATTTACTTTGGGACTTTAACAATATTCAACATTTACATAAAAAAGTCAAGATGGCAGCCATGACTGGGCAAAAAATTCTGTCCACTTGTTTTAAATGTGCAATACACGTAAAAAAACAGGCAAAGCTTTCACCATAACATCACAGCTACAATCTTGATTGGCTGTATTCTGTGGATGCTTCTGAATGCTTTACTTCCTTTGTTGGGGTTTTTATTATACTGCATATGTAATCATTAGCTTGAATGTGGTACTTTGAAATGCCCTTGTGTTTTTCTCACTTGTCGAGTTCTGTACACTTTCTCCTACCAAATGTATTTTTGTGGTTTCTCTTAATTGGCAAAGAATGTGAAGGTTGCACCTTGCAAAGCATCCTCATGCATAATTAGTATTTCCAGAAAGGCCTCTGAGCTCCACATTTTGAACAGTATTTCTCAACCTTAGCAACTTTAAGAGGCATGGACTTCAACTCCCAGAAGTCCTCAGCCAGCATGTTGGTTGGGCAGTTCTGGGAGTTGAAGTTCATGTATTTTAATTTTGCTGAGGTTGAGAAATATTGATTTAGAACATAACACTGAGCCCATTGCAGCCCATTGTTTTGTTTGGTTTCTGGTAAATGGTAATTTTGTGACTGGCCACACTCCTCAAGGCAACAATTAGGGAATTTTTCAGATTGATTTCTACTTTTGTGGTTAATATTGATCAAGCCAGAAAATTATTTTTAGTCACTTTTACAGCTGTCTTTTAAGATCATTATCTTAAACATTGTGTGCTTTATTTTGTTTGGGAGATAATTACAGAAAATATAATCATTCTATGCTGCGTGAATAAACACTAAAGCCTCTGAAATGACTTCCTAATTTTAAAAACAAAAGATCCAAATGGGTCATAGGCAAGGTAGCTTACCTCCCAGAATGATTGCTGCAAAAGCAAGCTGGAAAATGGAATAGATGAGTGGAAAAGTAAACATCAGTGCCAGTTGTTCCTGACTGAAGGAGAGCTGCACAATGGTTGTACACAGCTGAGAGTTCTGCATTCCTGTTTCTAGTGCAACTGTACGGCATCTAAAAGAAGTAGTGAAGGGTGGAAAAAGAAATAATCACCAGATTGCTTGAGAAAGAGCCTTACTGTAGTAGGAATTGGTCTGCTTGGGAATAATGACCAGTTCTGGAGTAGTTTGACTTCTGCAATCAGTTCTGATAAATCAGTTCTGTTTGGTTGAAGGCCAGAAACTTCCAGGGAGAAAGCTTCTGGCTGGGAGCAGCCAAAGGCTGGAACAATTTCCATGACAGCTTGATTCGTGTTACAAAACAAACCCGTGGTCATTTCCAGGGACAACAATTCTATCTTTTATCAGGATCTGATAAAATTTTGCTTACAGAATTTCTGAACTTGCTACTAGCATTGAACTTCATTGACTAAAAGTCTGGAGCTTAATTAGATTATTGTGCTTGAGCTTGAACTGATAATCCATTCTGCTCTACTGTGTGATTCCTGGGTCAGAATATAGATAGTGTTTACCTATGTACTGCATGTTTGTCTATACTTTGATAATGTCCATTTTGCATTCAGGCCAACTCACTGCCAGTATGTAGCCCCAAATTTCATTCTCCAAAAGAATACAGGTCTCAACAAGGTACCCTCCCTGAAACTCGGAAATGTGCAGACTCATTAGCAGACTCCTTTTGAGTTATATTAGGCTTATAAAATAACAGGAAAGGAAGGGCCCTTGGTGCTCTCTGAGTTTAGTTGTTTTCTTGCAAATGTTTCATTACCCAAATTATGTAATATCATCAGGGCTAGTGACTTAGCACTGATGATGTTACCTAGTTTGGGTAATGAAACATCTGCAAGAAAACAACCAAAGCTCAGAGAGCACCAAGGATCTTTCATTTCAAGCCTTATCTACAAATATTCTCCTTTATTGATACCAGGAAAGGATATGGGATGTTCTGAGGGAATTTCCTTCCCTAGGCAAATCTAAGGCTATATCATGAAAATTGTATGCATTTATTTTAATTACTGAACTACATAAGGATTAACTATAAGTATTGCAGATTCAGCAAATTATATGAGCTTCCACCTCTCTTTCTTACTGAGAATTATGAATTTATGATGCATCAAAAGTTTCAGTATAAGCTCATTTAAATTGCTCTTGGATCAGAGATGAGGTTGGAGAAGACTGGACAATTGAGTTGTGAATCAAGTAGAGTTGTTATGATGCTTGTGTAAAGGAAGGTTGTTTTTTTAAAAAAATCAGAAAGATTTCAAAAACATGGTTATTTTATAGTTTGGGAATGGCAATAGCACTTATACTTATGTACTGTTTCACAGTGCTTTGCAGCCCTCTCTAAGAGATTCAATAAGTCAGCATATTGCCCCCAACAATCTGGGTCCTAATTTTACTGATCTTGGAAGGATGGAAGGCTGAGTCAACCTTGAGCCAGTGAGGATCGAACTCTGGCAGTCAGTTTTATAAATAACTGATATTTATAAATATCCGTTTATAAAAAAGGGAAGTAGTGAATGACTAGGCTAGGGGCTGTAAACAGAATAGAATAAAGCCAGCCTATAACTCTATGGTTAATTGATTTTCAATTTTTAATTATCTTTTTAAAAGATAGACAATATGGTTTTTGCTAGTCAGGATTATAGTATTAGTTGTGAAACAAACCTTACCTGTGCCAGGATTGGCCAGCAATGCGAGCCAAAAAAAAGCCTAGAGAATAACCAGCAGCTGGAAAGATAGTCCCAATAATCCAGAGTTGAGGAGAAATTATCCAGGAACTTTGGTATAATATTCCTCCAACCACGGCTATGATCACTATGAGAATACCACCACTTATGGAACCAATCTGTGGGCAAGGGAGAGACTGCATATTTAATATATCACCAGCACAAATTATAACCTTGAAATCTTCCACTGTATATGGTGGAGTCAGGACCGATCCTATTATAGGGTAATATACTGCCCAAGTATGGCAATATTACTAACAATAATTGATCAGTATGCCAGGTTATTAAAATTATAACTATATTTTCTGTAACAGTGATAATTTCTCTCTCATGTATCAAAATAACTTGGATTATGTTTAGGTAAAAAAGGAAGTAAGTAAATTTGCAAAACTTTGGGGTTTGGGATGGTCTCTGATAGTCCTTAAAGGGAATAATCATAATCATAATAGTAAAGTTGGAAAGGACCTTGGAGGTCATCTAGGCCAACCCCCTGCTCAGGCAGGAAACCCTATACCATTTCAGGCAAATGGCTGTCCAGTCTCTTCTTAAAAACTTCCAGTGTTGGAGCATTCATAGCTTCTGGGGTGACAAATAGATCTCTTAAATAATTAAATTGACATATTTTGTTTTTTTCTCCAGCATTCAAATTAAGGGAGCAAAAGTGATTGCTCTAGTATGTTTGTGTATGAATGTATTTGTTTGATTTATAGGGCCACCTATAAACGGCCCTAAATGGCTGTAGCAACTCTAGACACCCAACAACATATAAAAAACATAGTTACAACAGACAAAACAACATTAAATATATATGAAGACAGCCAAGGTAAGAAAAAAACTCTATAATACATTCAGATCACAATCATCCCCCAATTATATCTTGAGTATTCTTTGAATAAGTATTCATAATTGTTCAGTCTTACCTTAAGTATAATTTTAGCTAGTTTGGGCCATTGGTGCTTAAATAATATCCCAAAGGAAACAGGAACGACAAGTGCAACCAATGAAATGCCTGGGGAAAAAACACAGGTTAAATTGGGGAAAAGGCACCTAAGTTGAAAGAAATGAACTATCTTTAAAATGAACTCTCTTTAAAAAAGAAAAGGAGGAAAAAAAATCTCAAAGCTCTTATCCACTAATCAAAATCAGTGTTATGTATGCCATGCTGTACAAGTCAGTTTACTTAACTAAATAGAAATTAATCATATAAATTAGTAAGTTATTTCTAAATGGTTCTCCAAATCAGGACTCATAGCAGTAAAATGCATGTCCAAATAAAGAAAAAAAGATAGGTTTTTCAGACTATTGTGTAATGTTTCCAGCTTGTTGTGTCAATTTTTGTTTGAAATATAAAGGGGGCAATATTGTTGACTATGGTCTTGCACAAATTTCCAAACATTGGTATGTTATTCAAAAACCAATGAATCTTGCATATATTAAATAATTTAAAAATAAAATTATAAAATAAAATTAATATGAAAAATGTAACTCCTGTACAAAGTTACATTTTTGAGCACCATTTCTCCATAAAGTACCTGATGGTATAAGAACTCCTGCCTTGGGCAGGGGATTGGAGTAGGAGACCTCCAAGGTCCGTTCCAGCCCTATGATATTATAAATACATCAATTTCTTCTTTAAAAGAAATGTACGTGTCCAATAAGCACCACACAATAATTTAATTTTGTTAATTAAGTTATTAGTTGACCTAATAAAGTTAATTATTTAATTAACTGTGATTTGCATGAAGATGACAAAATGGACTTCCATTGACATTCCCAAACTTAGCACTCTAAATATTTATCCATCTCTACTTATACTTTTAAACACTTAACAGTGTATTTACAAATAATTATTATAGGAGCATCCTTTACAAAACAGTAAATCTTCTAGTACAACAGACAGTTAAGCATGCCAGACTACATCTATATTTTTGGCAAATTATCTTTACTGTTCGACTTCTTGGATAAAGTAATTTTATCATGGATGTAAGGCAATGTACGCCATGGTCTGATTAGGTGCTTTTGGCCAAGCTATTATATATCATAATTCCCTAATAGATGACATTGCACAAAGAGTATTCTATCTTTCCAAATAGTTAAGCCTAAAATCCTCCAGTTATAAGAGGTATCAAATATACAGATCCCAAGAAGATACTTGAAAGAAAGTTTCCATTGGGCAAAGTTTGCTGTTCATTACTGCTCCCAAATGGAAGTTCAGTGTGAACTTCATCTGTAAAATGAAAGCCACCTACTCTGACAACTGGTTCAAAAACAAGGAGATTTTTTTTACCAAGTAAACCTCCAAAACTGACCACTAACTCCAGAAAATACATCTTAAATATGCCATATATGGTATATACTATCTGCAATTTCATTTTTAAGGTATTAATTTTCCCTCATATGCTCATCATCTGAGATACACATTTTCAGACCAAGGTATATAACATATTGCTTCTGGGCACCATCAAAATTTTCCAGAAAAAGCTGATTTTGACAACTTTGTAATACCCAAAGACATCTGTTCTTTAATTTTAGTATGGAAGAATCAGGTTTATCAATAATTACCACACATTGTTTGTAAATAGGACTACTTGACATCCATTACTTGTCTTAATCAAGCCATGAATTTTGCTATTCTGTCAAATTGAACATGCAAAAACATCCAGGTAGAAATCAATCAAGTTTAGACTAGACTAGACTAGACTAGACTAGACTAGACTAGACTAGACTAGACTAGACTAGACTAGACTAGACTAGACTAGACTAGACTAGACTAGAATAGAATAGAATAGAATAGAATAGAATAGAGCTGGAAGGGACCTTGGAGATCTTCTAGTCCAGCCTCCTGCTCAAGCAGGAGAACCTATATCATTTCAGACAAATGACTTAAAAACCTCCAGAAATTGAGCACCCACAGTTTCTGAAGGCAAGCTGTTCCACTGGTTAATTGTCCCCACTGCCAGGAAGTTTTTCCTTAATTCCAGGTTGCTTCTCTCTTTGATCAGTTTTCAACCATTGTTTCTTGTCCTGACCTCTGGTGCTTTGGTGAATAATGTGACCTCTTCTTCTTTGTGGCAGCCCCTCAAATACTGGAATACTGCTATCATGTCTCCCCTATTGCTTCTTTTCTTTTGACTAGCCAAACCCAAGTCCTGCAGCCATTCTTCGTATGTTTTAGTCTCCAGGTCTTTGATCATAGTTGCTTTTCTCTGATTTTTTTCCAAACTCTCAACATCTTTTTTGTGATACGGTGACCAAAATTGGCTGCAGTGTGGTCTTACTAGGGTTTTATAAAGCATTACTAATACTTTGCATTATCTTGATTCTATGCCTCTGTTTATACAACCCAGGATTGTATTAGCTTTTTGGGCTGCTGCTGCACACTGCTGGTTCATGGTTAAGTGATCGTCCACTAGGACTCCAAGGTCCCTCTCACACTTACTGTTTTTAAGCCAGATCTTGCCCAATCTTTACTAGTACTTTTTGTTGTGTGGCCAGTTCTTTTCAGGCAATAAGCAAGACGGAAGGTTGCAAACAGGAACATGCTTTATTGAGGCAAACAGGAACAGAATTGAAACAGGGGCTGCTGTGCAGCTACTTATATGGTTGGCCAGTAGGTGGAAGCCAATAGGTTTAAAGGAACCCATTCCCGCCCCAAATCATCCAATGATCTGCTTGGAGACAACAAGTCTGGCTTAGTCAGTGACCATTACACAGACACACCATTGAGCAACCTTAAGCAGCATTCAAACAGACACGTGAATCAGTTCAAGTAAAAATCCCAATACATTACACCTTTGATTTTTCCTACCAAAATGTAAAACTTTGCTTTTCTCCACACTGAAACTCATTTTGCTGGATAGGGTTGATTGTTCAAGTTTGTCAAGATCTTTTTGGATCCTGAGTTTGTCTTCTAGGGTATTGGCTAGTCTTGCCAATTTGGTGTCATCTGCAAATTTGATGAATTTCCCTTCAATTCCCTCATCTAAGTCATTGATAAAGATATTGAAGAGTACTGGGCCTAAGACAGAACCTTGTGGTACCCCATTGCTTACTTCTCTCCATGTGGATGTAGTGCTGTTGAGGACTATTCATTGAATACAATTTTCCAGCTAGCTACAGATCCATCTGATGGTGATGTTGTCTATTCCACCTTTTTCTAGCTTACCAAGGAGTAGGTTGTCAAATGCCTTACTGAAGTCTAAGTATATTATGTCCACAGTGTTTCACTGGTTTACTAATTTGGTCACTTTATCAAAGAATAAAATAAGATTGTTTTGGCATGATCTGTTTTTAACAAACCCAGTTATAACTTTTATAACAAACTAGTTATAACTTTGTTTGCTTCTAGTTGTTCACAGATCTGGTTTTTTGATTATCTTTTCCAGGATCTTCCCAGGTATTGATGTTAGATTGATTGGTCTCTAATTTCCTGGGTCTGTTTTTTTCCCTTTCTTGAAGATGGGAACCACCTCAGTCCTTTTCCAATCCTCAGGTACTTCCCCGGTGCTCCAGGATTTTTGAAAGATGTGGTACAATGGTTCTAAGATAACATCTGCCAGCTCCTTCAAAACTCTGGGATGTAATCTTTCAGGCCCAGGTGATTTATATTCATCAAGGTTGGATAGGTGTTCTCTTACCGTTTCCTTGCTTAGTTTAATTTTTGCTTCTAATTTGTCTTTTGCAGTGGTTTTTTTGGTATGTTGGACTGTAGTTTCTTTTAGAGAAGGCAAACCTGCTATATAACCTTTTCCAGTACAAGAGTGCCCAATTTTCATCTAAAAGTAAGATAAGTCAACAGTGTCTTATTCCCACTCAAAGAGTCGCAGTCAGAGCAAAAGTTTAAACTCTCAACACAATTGTCATTTTTTTTTAAAACCTTGGATTGCCTGCTAAACACTATCTCGGATATTTTCTCCTCCCAATAAATTGCACATATGTATTCTACTTGTATGCAGTGCTTTTTTTGTAAGAAAATGGTGCTGGAACTCACATCTTGTTAATCTTTTATTTACCTTTTGCATGTAGTCAATCAATGTACACACACCCACACACGTCAGTTGTGTAACGAAACATAACAGTTGCTGCCCACAATAAGCAGTGAGCGCGCGACCACATGACCAATCACCAGCTGAACAGTACCCCAAGTCAAGCAGCTGGACGAAGTATATATGCTTTGGACTCGACACACAAGCAGCCTGCATGCACCATTTTAATGATTTTGCTGTTGACTTGCTATGCTCGACAGGGCGATTCAAGTCCACATGGACCAAACATCAAATTTTCAAAAGTTACTTCTAAAACTTGGAAAATCCATCAAAAAAAAGGTGCTGGAACTCTGTCCCGGTGAATTAATTCTATGACAAAAAAGCACTGCTTGTATGTGTTTATGAAAGTATATCTCTGCCAAAAGTCATACTCCAGAAAACTGCCAGAGCTTAGAAAAATAGAAAGAAAGAAATGTTATATTAATGACTGATTAAAATAAACTATCATAAAAAAGGAGATGAGAGTCTGTTTGGTATAGTATTTAAAGTATCAGGCTAGAAACTGGGATGCTGTGAGTTGTAGTCCCGCTTTAGGTACATTGCCAGCTGGATGACTTTAGACCAGTCACAATCTTTCAGTCTAGAAAGGAGGCAATCACAATCCACTTTTCCAAATTTTGCCAATAAAACTTCAGGGATATGAATGTTTTCCTTCCTTGCTTAAAGTTTATTTCATAACAGTATATCTCTGTATACAACAGTAGTGGCCTTTATTCAGGATGATATTGAGGGTGCTTACCAGGAGCAAGTAGAGGGTTTGGTTAACTGGTGTAATAAATACAGCCTGATTTTAAATGTAGGTAAAAGAAAAGAGATTATTGTCAATTTCAGAATATTCTGAGACCAGAATAGTTCCATCATGGTTAGCCCTGCATATACATTTAATGAATTAAATACAGAATAGTTGTAAACTTGAAGGCAATATACCACCCTGCAGTAAGTTTTAAAAAAATTAAAAGATAAGACTGCTGGTTCTCATTGTCTTTTTGGTTTTAGAGATGATTTGTCACACTGCAGTTGCATTCAATCAGAATCAATGGCTCTTGATTTTAATGGCAGTGTGCCTGCTTATGGAGGCCATCTGCTGACTGACTAGTGAGCTTCCTTGGGCAATTAGTTGGCTACTATAAGTACAGATTACAGGACTAGATGGTCCAGAGGTCAGATCCATCATACAAAACCAACACTGGCAGAATTCTTTTATTGTGGTTTCTCCAAATTTTGGATTACAACTCCCATCTACTCTGTAGGGCATCAGTGATAATTATGGATAATAGATGTTCAAAAACAACAGAAGGGATTTCCAAATGCTCATTCTGCATCTTTCCAAATTGCCTGTCTATTTTATTCCTTCAAGAAATGTGCTATAGACTAGAACTGGGCATGGTAGCAATGAGAGAGATTTGGAAAAACGATTCAGGTGTTTTGCATTGTCTACATCTACAAAGATCAGACTCATGTAGGGCACAGGTGTCAAACTGAATTGCGTCATGTGATGTATTGCAATGCTTTTTTTGCCTTTGCGGAGCTGGGTGGGTGTGGGCTGTGCGTGATGCATCTGGCCCACAGGCTGTCAGTTTAACACTCCTGATGTAGGCAATGGTTTTCTCTGTGATGTTTTATAGAAGTTAAGGTTGAAGAAACAGCATGGATAAAGTTGGGATGCTTTTGTACTTCAGTGTTGGGAATACTCTCAAGAATATCATGGGATAGTCAAGAAAATAACAAATGAACAAATCATAAAATAAAGCCATCCAGAGTTTTCAAGGTGCAAACAAACAAGTTCAAATTAGACAAGGTTGTATGGTTTATGATAGGTAGGATGACAGGATATTAATTATGGAACAATGACAGTGCTGTTAATATTAGAGGGGATGAACTGAACTGATATTTGTTGTTAGCTGCGAAGTTGTGTCCAACACATCGTGACCCCATGGACAATGTTCCTCCAGGCCTTCCTGTCCTCTACCATCTTCTGGAGTCCATTTAAGCTCACACCTACTGCTTCAGTGACTCCATCCAGCCACCTCATTCTCTGTCGTCCCTTTCTTCTCTTGCCCTCAATCTTTCCCAGCAATAGGCTCTTCTCCAGTGAGTCCTTCCTTCTCATTAGGTGGCCAAAATATTTGAATTTCAACTTCAGGATCAGGCCTTCTAAAGAGCAGTCAGGGTTGATCTCCTCTAGGACTGACCGATTTGATCATCTTGCAGTCCAAGGGACTCGCAGGAGTCTTCTCCAGCACCATAGTTCAAAGAAACTAATATAGATTGTTGTAATTTTATATAAACTTTGGTAAAAACTATGGTTGAAAATAATTGTATTTACTACTACAGTTTGACAACTTTAGACAAAAACCTAACACTCTTGGGAAAAGCAAAAGGATTGAGAAAATGAAAAATAGTAGCAAGTCAATTGAACTCTATTTTTATAGTGATGAGTAACCCAGTTGGAAGACCTGAAGAGTCAGATTGGGGATGTATTAACTAGAGTGAGAAGTTCAGTCTACATGGTTGCTAAGAGTCAATACCAATCTGAAGGCATATAACCAACCAACCAACCAACCAACCAACCAACCAACCAACCATTTTATTCCTTGAACCTTTGGATTTCCTGCAGTTTGATTGGGAAATGGAAAAGAGTTTGAGCTTCAAAGTTTCTGAGCTTAAAATGACTATTCTGAGCATCCTCAGCTTAAAACAAAATATCCTAGAATTTGTCCTGGATTTGTATTCCATGCTTGAGATAAAACAATTTCTTTTATTTCATGTTGTTCTGAGGGTGCTTATTTCTATTCTGAGAATTAGTGTATTAATCAATAAAATAGTAGGCATAAATTCCAGTTCTTCAGCCATTAGCTACAACTAGTTGAAAAGAGAAGGTGGAGGGGAATTGAGGAATGGCATCTATAACAACATGTTTAAAGCCTGAAACCATTTTGAACAGCTGGTTTGTGGAGAGAGACACAAGTTGACTGCTGCTTGCTTAATACCTAAGTAGTACTGTTTTTATTCATTGCTATTGAAAGCTTATGGGTTGTAAAATAATGCTGTTATCTTTGTTTTATCCTTTCTTAGGCAGGTTCTAAACTAAAAAGAGTACTGTGTACATCCATCACAGATAGATTTACTATGCTGTTGAGCTTTCAGGGAACCAAATGAGAAATTATTTTGCTTTCTTTGTTTGTTGAGACAAACCTATCTTAATAAATAATAACAGAAGAAATGAAAAAAATTGAACAGTGAATGTGCATTAGAAATAATGTTTCATGGTAGTAGCCATACAAGTGTATTTTTGTTATGTCATTCATGACGTACGTTGAAATGGGTAGCTGCTTCTTTCCTGGGCTGTATAGTTTTTTTTTTCAGGGCTGGTTTATTTATTTATTATTTATTAAATTTATTTGCTTGAAAAATGTGTGTTTAAAAATTATTTGCCATGGAGATGTTTTAAATATTGTTCTTTCAAAATGGAAATTGAATGTAGGTAGCACTTAATGTGGATTACTTATATGGATATAGTTAAAAATGAAGGAATAACGGACTTGTTTCAAGTTCCCATTACTCACTTGGGGGAATTATTCAAAAATATTTGGGATTTTGTACCATCAAAACATAACACACTTGAAACCTCTAGTAGGTTGTTTTATTCTAAGCTCCTAGCAAGATATTCTCAAAAAGAAAAAAAAGAAAAAAAGCTACACACTCTTCTAATTTTCTCATTGTTTCTTCTTTACCTCATATCCATAGCTTTATCTCAATTTTTTCTTAGTTTCTAGCTTTTTACTTCATTAACTATTTTCATCCTCCTTTGTTCTACCTTTCTCTTGGCCAGTTTTACGTTCCTCTCCCACAAAGCCATTTTATATAGATTCTTCTCTGCCAGATTTTCTTTGAACTTCTTTGTTCTCAACCTTTTCTATTTATTTCCATTTTTTCTTGGCTTTTATTAGGATTGCACATTGACTCCAAACGTTAGTATGTGCCCACATTAGTGATTTAGAAACAGCACTTAATTAAATTTAAATAGTATCAGAGGCTGTTTGATTTGGGTTGTGGCTGGAATCCAAAGTGAGATTTGAGAAATGAAGTTTCACGTCTCCTGTGGACAAACAAAATTCACAAATGCGTAAATCCTGGCTACATTCCAGACTATAGGAATATGAGTTTTAAAACTAAGTTGTGATTTAACCTTATAATTGAGGTCATTTTGCTATTTGGGCAGAATTAGGCGTGCAGACTACAAAATAAATCTCCATCCAACTCCCAAACTAAAGTGAATGGAGACTCTGTCAGTCAATGTCAGAAATGTTATACTATATGCATAGTGCAATATTGCTTATTTGAGTTTTCAAAAATCTCTGCAGTTTACTAATGATAAGTACCTGCAGACCAAGGCTTTGTTTAGCCACCAACAAATGGCAAACAAACAAGTGTAGGATGAAGGCTTCTTCAGCATGTTTCCACCCAATATGGTCCTGAGCTTTCATTTCCGAATTGGGCCCGTGATACTTGCTGATGTCATCAAACCATCTTGTTTTAGGTCCCTTTCGTGGATGCTTTTTATCAAGTGGGACCCATTCTAGGACTGCCTTGGTCCACCTGCCATCAGTTCTTCTTCTTATGTGATCAGCCCATTTCCATTTCATTTTTTATATCTAGAGAAGAACTAGAAGTACTAGACCACTATATATACCTTGGCCAACAGATCTCAGTGGAAGGTGATACAACAAAGGAAATTGAATGGCATGTTAAATATGGCTGGCAGGCATTTGGCAAGCTAAGCATAATTTTCAAGGACAGCCTCACCCAATGCCTGAAGAGAAAAATTTTCAATCAGTGTGTGCTACTTGCTCTAACATATGCCGGTGGAACATGGACACTACCCTCACAAACAATACAAAAGCTATGAGTGGCGCAAAGAGCCATGGAAAGATATATGCTCAGCATCACAAGACAAAATAGGAAGACTTGCACATGGATTAGAGAACAAACAAAAGTATATGGTATCATCAAGAGAGTATAAGAATTAAAAAAAAAGAACACACACAGACAGATCCATTATAACAGTGGAAATGTATGCATCAAATTATCATCATTGTTCACTTTTTGGTTTTCCAATCCTTCTTAATGGATTGGGTTTGCATGTTCTTAGAGAAGGTTGAAACACAAGTTTTTCCATGTTTCTACAGTTAACCCAAAATAATAGAGCAGTTTAAACCATAGAATTTCCTATCTGAACTTATCTTGGTGCAGTCAAATCTTAACATTCTTTTAAAGGGAGAACACATAAGTCCTATTTTTTTTAAAGTAAGACACATTTTACAGAAATGTTTGTGCCATTACTTCCAGAGGGTATAAATCCATATTCTTTTGTTGTTCAATCACTAAGTCACATCTGATTCTTCGGAACCCCATGGATCATAGCAGGCCTCCTTGTCTTCCTTTGTCTCGTGGAGTTGGCCCAAATTCATGCTCATTGCATTGATGACACTAACTAACCATTTCATCCTCTGCCGTCCCCTTCTCCTTTTGCCTTCAATCTTTCCCAACATCCATGTTTTTAATATGCCTTAATTTTATGATGTTAATCCTTGTCAACAATTGTAAGTATAATTACAATATCATAGATTTTCACTGACAAGGAGGCATGAACAATATTGGTTGTTTGAACTCCCAACTGGGCTTATATGTCACTGTTGAAAATGCATCATATGTCTTCCCGGCAACCGAGTGTTTACTTTGGGGAGTTAGTTTCAACTTTATGCCATTCCTGATTCTGTCAATTGCATAAAAAGATGCCAAGCATCTGTTTTGAGAGAAGTCCTAAAGTTTCAGACTAATTAACCCAAAGTATAAAACCATGGAGGTTATGAGTGATTTTCTAAGGCAGACTTTAGATGTAAAAATGGATCTTGGAATGATTGTGGAAGAAAAAGAGGCACATTTAGCTTACCAATGCTGTCATAGGGGATATTAACGGAGTTGACATCTGTCCAAATCCTGGTGTAGGCAAAGACACAAAGCGGCATCATTCCCATGGCCAGCAGGGTTGAACATGTTGTCATACTGATGCTGAAAAAGAATCATTCATTGTTACTGTTGTTATCATGTTAGCTTCAAATATTTTGTGGATGCTAAATTGTGGTTTCTCACAAAAGTGTACTTATTTTCAAGTTCCAGATATAGTTCCAGAATGATGTTTGTCTTGTCATCAATACAGATAGTCCTTGACTTTCTACCAGCCACTCAGCAATGGTTCAAAGTTATGACCTACTTGAAAAAGGGGAGTAATGATCTGACTCTGAAGTCCTGACAGTTAGCTGCCTCGCCCAGTCAGATGACCACTCTTTGGCTACTTGGCAACACAACCACATTTACAGCCATTTGCAGCATGTCTCAATCACTGATCATGTTTTATGAAAGTTTTGTTGAAAAGTGACACTTTTTGGGAAAACTGCACCATAACAAACAATTGGTTTGCTTAACAGCCATGGCAATCACTTAACTGTGGCATTCACATTTATGACTGTGGCATTTGCTTAATGGTGGTGAAAAAATGTAAAATTTAGTAGTTTTACAACAATATTAGTAGTTTTACAACCATTACAACTTACAACCATAATGGGCAGGCTCCATTACAGCCATAACTTGGAGACTACCTGCAATGGTATAACGCCTATAAATAACAATAGCAATTTTGTAAAGTAACAGGCATATCATAAAGGAATCTCAAGTGATTTTTCTCTTGCTATGTTCAGTTGGCCCCTGCTGAACTTTAGAAAGACTTTGAAACCTTGGCTATGGGGACCAAGATGAGGGAGGGTATCAGGAGATTCTATGAATGTGGCTCAGGTAGCCTATTATTATTTATTGCTGACTGTTGTTTTTGATCTTGGTTGCTTGCTGCTCAAGTCACCCAGAATCATTTTGTTTAAATTGGTGGTTATATAAACTCTTCAAATAAATAAATAAGAAAACTTTATCATGCATTCACTCTGCATTTTTGAGATAATTGTAGGAAGAGAGATCCTAATGTCATTTAATATCTGTTTCAGTATTTTCAAGGCATAACACACACACACACACACACACACACACACACACACAAAGAGAGAGAGAGAGAGAGAGAGAGAGAGAGAGAGAGAGAGAGAGAGAGAGAATATACAAAGACAATATTTGATGATGCAAAAAGACAAATAAACTGTCCAATGTCAAAAAATATTTTAAGTGGTAGGACTAGGAATTGATAGTCTGAAAGGATTCATAAATATAGGAATTTTGAAACAGAGATTCCAAGGATAGTGAAAATGGAAATACTGCAAAATTAAAAACTGATTTGAAGCTTAAGGATTACATATTTATTGGAAAATAATGGAAATTATGTCTGAATATGCATATCTAAGTATTGACAAGTTGAATTTGTATGTGAATAAGCCTTGCTGAATTTTCAAAGTAAATATAAGAATTGCATTAATAAAGCTCATTTTCCTCACTGTAGTGTAATATCCCAAAAATTAAGCATTTACAAAATATTACTGGAGAAGAGGGACTAAAAATAAACAGCTTCTTATTCTTTCATTTGGCCTATTAAGGATCACAAACAATAATTAATTACAATTGGGAGGGAAGGCAAACAAAATATAGACAGAAAATCTGTCCATAGTCTGATTCTGTTAAACAGTTAAGCCAGACATTTGTTATTATGGGAAATATAACTTATTTACTGTATGTAACCTGGGCTCACTTAAACTTACTTGGAATTAAGTCCCAGTGAGTACAATAGGCTCTGCAGCTGAATAAAACATGGACAGGATTTCATTGAAAGTAGCAATCTATTTGTGTGGGTGACAATTTAATTAAACTAATTCGTGCAGGAAAACTGTTTTAAAAGTATCTGGACAAAATCCCAATTGCTTCTAACAAAAACAGAATGGAACATGATTAATGTATAAGTATTGCTAGTATTTGTGAATGATAACCTTTTAAAAATCCAAAAATATTTGAATTTTAAAACGCCTATTAGCACCAGCACTGATGATGTTACATAGTTTGGGTAATGAAACATCCACAAGAAAACAGCCAAGCTGAGAGAGCACCAAGGACCTCTCACAATATCTATTCTCAAGTTATTTTGGAACAGAGTATTCCTGTTAATAGCAACGTGTGTACTGCAAAATTCCTATGATTTAATGTAGAGAATACAAATGTTGTGCAGGGGCTATAATGCAGGCATTTTCCATATGCCAATCCATATGCATCCTCATACAGAACCTTAAAGGTAAAGGTAAAGGTTCCCCCGCACATGCGTGCTAGTCGTTTCTGACTCTAGGGGCCGGTGCTCATCTCCGTTTCAAAGCCGAAGAGCCAGCGCTTGTCCGAGGACGTCTCCGTGGTCATGTGGCCGGCATGACTAGAACCTTACATACATGTAATTTGATAAATATTGCAGGTCACCTGTGAATAGTTCAATGGAATGAATATATATTTCTGAATTGGCTCTTCTGAGCCCAGCTTTCAAAATCAATTTAATAGTTTCGCACTGGTAAGAAAAAAGAACAACTTCCAAATCAGAAGTTATATCCTGCCAAGTTTTACTTGTGCTAATACAGATTTTGGATCGGTTTAAGATTCTGAATATATCTACAGTTGTGCTGGATCAGATCACACGTATATATTGGTAGCAGCAAGCAGGATCTGACTTTGGACTGCATTCCTTTTATTTGTATAATAAGATTAATTCGGTTACCCTTCATGTTCTAGCTATCTATCTTAATGACTAAAAGAAAATGAAGCAGCAAAATAGCCACAACCCTCGAATGAGTCATGCACCAGGTTCAGGAAAGTACCTGCCAACTTTTCAAAACCTTTGATCAAAATATGTAAAAATTAGAACTGAAATATATAAATGTGCTTCTAATATTTTCCCTCTCTTGATCTTCTTTCTACTCTTTGTTCTAGTTGTGCTTTTGTTTTGTTTTGTTCTTCCTAAATTCAGTGGTGCCTAGCATTTTCAAAGAACCCCTCAAATGGTCCCTTCTTTTATGAATTTTGGAATTCATCCACCCTTCAATTTCCATTCACCTGTTTTTGCCATCTCTACTCCTATGACCTGAGTTGAAAAGTTCTCTTTTACTCCTCCAACTTTGCCCTACTTGCACTGATTTTTCACTTTAATCTAATTCATTGCTCTGTATTTTAAACTGAGGATGGAGGAATTCTTTTTCTCCATTTGGAATTCACTGTATTTCTGCTATTCCCAATGAAAGCACTTGAACACTTTGATTTGGTGTCCTCTCTCTCTCGCGCGCGCGCTCTGTCAATATAACTATTTATTTTGAAAAGACTGATAGTAGCAGTTAAATACATCAAGGTGCTCTTGCCAAGATTTAAAGTGGATATATCTGCAAATGCAGTTGTGTTCAAGCCATTCTGTTAAGAGTGTTTTCTAATAAGGTTGAAGGTGCAGAGCAATATTTTTAAGTACAATGTTTTATTAAGAGATATAATGCATTATGTTTGTTAGATTACAACTTCTACTGATTTCAGTGGGTTCTCTCACTAATAAACATGCACAAAGTAGCAGTTTTAAAGTTTATTTTTTTTAAAAAATATGACACAAACTTAAACTCTGAGAAAAGCAAACCACTCTTACCTTAGGTCCATGTCACCATCTACCCAGTAAGCTAAAATGTTAGAAGCTGTTCCACCAGGACAACATCCCATGATGATCACTGCAACAGCTTGAATTGGAAGCACATCAAAAGCAAATGCCAGTGTAAAACCCAAGAGAGGCATGATTCCAAACTGGCAAAGGATACCCACAATGATACCCCAAGGCTTTTTTAGGTGTCCTAAAAATTTCTTCAGTTCCACATTGCAGCCCATGGAGAACATCACTAGTGCCAGCATAACAGTTAGGACAGTACTTAAGACTGTACTCAAAACTTCGTTGAAATTATCTGGTGGCTTTAAGCAGGATGTCCCTTTGCAGATGGTGGCATTTCTAGAACAGTGTGAAAAATTCCAAGTTGATTGTGTTGTTGGAAATGCAGAGGTTAAAATATCAGATTCCCTTGAATGGTCCTCCTGCATTTTGAAGGGGAAGAAATGCTTGTCCAGGCTGTCATGCACTATATTGAAACTAGTCTTCTTCAGTGTCTCATTATAAATGACTAGGGGCAATAAAGAAGATGATAATGCTGGAATTTGGCAGTTGCTAAGGTTTAGAGCTGAGTTGCTGAGTCACAATATTTCCCTAGTGCAAATTCATTTATTCACTGTGAATCAATCATTTATTTTCAGAATAGGTGAGGTTTCACACCAAATTAATATTTAAACATAATGAGCAACAAGCAAAAAATAACTAATATATTACATGAGGATCAAAGAGTAACTGTGAGCATCTCTCTTTAATATCTATCTCTTCGCCACCCCTTAATTTTCGGCCAACTGTACTGTGAAAAACTATTTGCCCCCTTTTGGATTTCCTGAATTTTTCCATATCTTTGCTATCACTTTCTCATGTGGGTCTTTTTGACTTACAAAGGAAGTCTGAATGAAAAAAAAATCAAAGTTTTCTGCCAGTTTCATTTACTTCATCCAATATACTGATGTATTGCTAGATTAGAAATATGTTGTGGTTTCATACTAAAGCACTGTGCTGAAACATATACTATATTTCCACCCTTTTTAAAGTGAGAAAAGGTGAGTCTTTAAACATATGATTTATTACTGCAGTTTCCTTATCTAAAATTAGATATTAGATAGAATTGGAATTAGAATTTTCTTGTCCTGTATGAAGAAAAGATAATCCATTGAAATCAGGGCTAATCATCTTGATTATCTGATATCCTCTTAGTTCAGAGACAGCTCACTACCCACATTTGGACAACACTGTCTTTAAAAAAAAATGAAATAAAACAGTCTCAGTCCTCACAAATGTTGGGATTCCAGGGATTCAGCAAATACCATCATTTATGTTACCATTGATGATGCTCAGCTGGGTGGCAAACAGGTTGATGAGATTAATCAAGACTGCAACTTCTCATTGTCAGTATGTTATTGTGTCCATTTGCAGTAACTTTCCATTGGAGGTGGGGCCAGTAATTAAGATGGGAGTGCCCTTTTGCTCTTCTTACTCCACTGTCCGCTCATAAAAATCAGCATTACCTTTCAGATTACATTCCGCCTGGGGCCATCATACATATGTTGGGAACAGAACTGGAATAATGTAGGTGATGTTGCTGCTCAGGTTAGATGTGCCTCAGAGTTCTCACTGTGTGAGAAACAAGGAATAAGATCACTCAGCAACTAGCACATGGTAGAACCTAGTACTTGCTCCTAATATCTGTTTTTGAGATTGCAGTGAATAGCACTTAAAAACAACTGTCAAAATTGTATTTCTTGACGCAGAATCTGTAGGTCTAACATGTGAGTTAACTTCTGGAGTGCAAAAATACTGGGACCCTGTTGCACTGGTTTTTCACAGGATAGTAGGGATTAGAAAATGGTTTGGTCCAAAACATTTGGAATATAAAATCTGTTTCAATTCTAAGGTGAAGTATGTGGGTCCCTTGGTAGATGGAAAGCAAAAGATAAATAAAGTAGGCGGTCTTTATATTAACAAGGTAGAGATAATTTTAGGTGCTGTATTGATTGGACCCAAATTGCATTTTTTAGATCATGCTTACCAGGGGTCTTCAAACTTGGCTCTTTTATGACTTGTGGACTTCAACTCCCAGAATTCCTCAGCCAGGCACACTGGCTGAGGGATTCTGGGAGTTGAAGTCCACAAGTCATAAAAGGGCCAAGTTTGAAGACCCCTGATGCTTACATTCCATCAAAGGCTATAATGAAGGATAGACATTACATGACATCAACCATATTCTTCTACCTTTTGAATAGTTTTTTTCCACTATTATTTGATTAAAAATGTTTGAAAACTCAGTTTAGACATCAGTTTAAGCACCACTTCTGCTTGTATTGTCTTCATCATCAATATACTAGTTTAACAATCTAAAGTCACTATGTACATTTGTTAAATATGTTTTTTTAAACTTAAGACATAGGAAATGGTATTTTGTTAAACATTTACATAGTAATATGCCATTTCCTGTGTGTTAAATTTGAAAAGTGTCACAATGTTAGAGAAAAAGAACCTCAAATGCTCTGCATTAAGTGGTAGGTTAAACCCTCAATGATAATCCATTATAAGCAGCATCAAAATTTTTTAAAAATCAGGTTGCCTTGTGGCAAACATGATTTTATAAAGTAGAAAGTTTTTTAAAATGGAAAATGGGTGCTGAGAGCCTTCTTTTTTAATCAGATGGGGCATAAGTAGATTATGTTTATAACAATGGTTGAAATGTGGGGATGGCAGAACAGGTCTCAGTGAAATTTATAGGGAATGTAGCACAAAATAAGCAAGTGGGAAAATACCAGAGAAAATAATCCCAGTCTAAACTATTCTGACATAAAGGTTGCTTATGACTTTCCCAGCATGTCAGCAGAATAAACCTATTTTTCATTTAAACAATACCTTTATTGGAATAAATTAATGTATCATATATTTTAAATTCTGCCATGCATAAGCTGCATCTCTTTGAATACTTTGCTTTGAAGACAAAGACCCAAAATTTCATCTTGGGTAGTATAATAAGATGATGCCTGTTTGAGTGGAGTGTAGATGATTTCTCCAGTAGGATTCACAACTGAAGTTGTGCTTAGCATTATGCCTCAAACCTATCTTGAATTACCTACTGTAATATTTTCTCTGTAGCATAACAGAGGCAGGCTGTTTTGACATTTCCAACCATTTTCTACAACATCAGTCTTTTCTGTTAGTAAAATGGGTTGGTGTGTGTGTGGGTTTGTTTTGTGGACAAAATTAGGCCACTGAGAAGTAAAACACCTAAGAGATCTCATAAACAAGGAAGTAAAATTTATGAGAAGCTGATGTATTTTACTTTAAATTTTATATCTTTGAAGATATTTACCTTACATTAATAGATGTATTATGTTACGGTGCTTTAAATTTTGGGATTGGGATTTCAGTGTTATTTCGATAAGAAAAATATACCTCAGAGTAATCACTTTGGTAGAATGTAGTTTTTGTCTCATATTAAAATGATTTATCTTAACATATTTACATATGGATGTACTTAGTCATAAAAATGTTAGTTTATGCAATATTTTCTAACTCAGCGTCGCATTTCTGGCTTCCCACCACAGCTAGTAGCTTTTTTTCCTCACATATATTGTTAATAAGTTGCTGATATCAACAGAAAGATATTTAAGGTGTTGGGAAAAATCTGAAAAATACCGTAGGTGAAGCCAAGCAGTGCAGAAATAATTTGAGCTGCATCAGTGACAAATCTAAGTTAGTTCAGTTAGTTAGAAATAGAGAGTGGCCTGCAAAACTTATATATCTAGAAATAGGACAAATGGCATCTAAAAAAAAAAAGATTGAGCTCCACAATGCTCTCTGTTCTATCCTTAAAATCATTATAAGTATTTGTCTGGTCGTGAAGGGTAGCAAGTTTTTGCATTAAGATATTATGAATGGTGGCTTACCCACATATCAGAATCCCAATTGTAAAAGTTTCTAGAATGTGTGGAAAAGTATATACACATCTGATGCTTCCTGAACCGAGATCACTATGTAAGCTTGTGAATGAAGAGCTTGGAAAAGTCAAACAATGTTAATATTTCAGCATCTTCTACACCATAGATAAGGGGAGTCGGAATGAAAAAAACACAATGCAAGCCTTGCCCCCTTTTTATGTACATCAAGACAGCCCAAAGACCCTAATAGACATACAGAAACTTCTGCTTTTTTCTGCATGAGGGGAGGTCATGATGATGCGTTATGAGGCAAATATTAATACAACTTTTTTTAAAAATGAACTCAAACCTTGTTAGGCAAAAAGCTATAGTACTGATTGATTACTGAGTAAAATGATTCAGGGCATAAAACAGATTTTAATGATTTAAAATTATTTTATTGGATTAGAGTACAAGAACAAAAACAAGCATGTTCCTTTTCTTGAGTAATATCCTTGGACTTTGATATTTAAGAGACTATGAAACCTATCCTAGCCTTTGCTTGAAAGTTATAGTTTTACTTTATAACCATCATCAAGAACTGCTGAATCAATTTATAAAATCCATGATATCAGACTAGTAAAACAAATGTACTCTTGCTTTCTTTATTTTCAGAAAGGCATCTGATAACTTAATTTTGGCAAATCATTTTTAGCAAAATATTGAGTCCATTGGAATGTATAAAAAATACAACTATTGTTCTAAAGTAAGTTTCAGTGCACACTTTTCTTGGTCCAAAGGCTGAGCTCAATTTAATGTAAAAATTGCTGAATCATATGTGTGATCTGACACAGAATATTTCTGGCCTGGCAATTCTTCATTGAGATGGACACTTGTGAGATATGGAGTTTCCAACTGTAATCCAATGTTAGAAACAGGGTTACAAATGGGATTGAGATACTACTGGGATTCAGATGGTATATAATCCCCCCATCTAAATTAACAGAATCAGTGTTGAATTAGCAATTTGGGCTTAGACTGCTTGAAAGACTGTCTCAAACTATAACATTAGAGAGAAACTTATTTGTCTCTAATGTTCAAACATTTGAACATTAGAGAGAAACTTATTTGTCTGCCTGGCATAAGTGTTAGTTGAATGAGCACAACAGTTAAGATCTTCTTGGTAGCATCTCTCTGATGCTTTCTAAACTGATAAACTGATACTTAAGAGGCTCCTTCATTAAATATAGTGTTACTGTTCCTGGATTGCAAAAGTATAATTAGATGGTAGGAAAAAAAGAGTTTTCTGCATCTTTCTGCAACTTCTGCATTTAGTTACCGTACAGAGTTAAAGTATTGTAGCCCTGCTTTAAAGCAGATCTAAATAATTTCTATTAACTATTATGGCATGTATTGAGTTGGGGCATAATTGGGCCATTATGCATGTGGTACTCAAAATTAATCTTTGAGTGTAATGATGATATTATCATTATTTGAAATATTCATAGTTTATCCTTAACTTATTTCATAGATTTCAATTTTCCTTCAATTTTAGAGCATGAATCACTATTAAACTATGACCACCTTCAAGTGAGATGCGGTGTCTCTCTTCCCCACTCAAAGCTATTCAAAGGTAATTGGACAATGAGAGGTGAATTACTCTAAAGACTGTGGATATCAAGAAGGTCCTTGAATCAGTGTTACAATGTTCAAACAAAGCAATATTCCTCAGAGCCCAGAGATAAAGCTGACAGTTTATTCATATGCATTGACTGAATTCCTGTAACCAAAACTCTATGTCTCTTATCACAAAAATAGACTGATATTCAGTAAGTAAGCAAGGGAACCTTTTTGGGGATATATTAAATTTACAAATACCTCAAGATCTCTCTGCTATACGTGACAGTATACATGACTAGTTCCAAAACAAACAAAAATAAACAGCTTATAGAATCCAGCCAGATGTTACCCAAACACAGGATAATACATTCTGTAGTTTGCAAAGACTGTTGGAGCAGATATCTAAAGGTGAAATGCCTATTATGTAAGACTTTATGTAAATGGGTTCTGCAAAATATTTTTGGAAGCTGCTCAGAATTGGTTAAAAGATAGGTAAAAGTAAAGGTAAAGGTTCCCCCACACATGCATGCTAGTTGTTTCCGACTCTAGGGGCCAGTGCTCATCTCCGTTTCAAAGCCGAAGAGCCAGCGCTTGTCCGAGGACGTCTCCGTGGTCATGTGGCTGGCATGACTAGATGCCAAAGGCGCATGGAACGCTGTTACCTTCCCACCATAGTGGTCTCTATTTTTCTACTTGCATTTTTATGTGCTTTTGAACTGCTACGTTGGCAGAAGCTGGGACGAGTAACAGGCGCTCACTCTGTTACGCGGCACTCGGGATTCGACCCGCCAAACTGCCGACCTTCTGATTGACAAGCTTAGTGTCTTAACCCACTGAGCCACTATATAAATGTTAATTTAGGCCACTATATAAATGTCTAGTCATGTCCAGCTCTAGGGGTGGCATTCATCTTGTTTCTTAGCTGAGGGAAGCAGCATTGTCTGGAGATATTTCTGTGGTCATGTGGCCAGCATGACTCTACGCTGAAACACATAGAGTGCTGCTACCTTCCCACTGAAGTGATACCTATTTATCTACCCACATTTGCATATTTTCAAACTGCTAGGTGGGCAGGAGCTGGGGCAAGTAGTGGGAGCTTTCCCTGTTGTGCAGCATTCAGTTTTCAAACTTGGGCTAGACAAACTCCTCTGAGCCATCGTGCCCCCACACTTAAATGCTATAGTTAAATAATTCTATGAATAGAATTTAGATTACTTTCAGTTAAAGCTTGTACCTGTATAAATAAGGTACTGATCAGTGTTTATAAAATAATCTTCTCTCTCTCAAAAAAGTCCATATTCATTGTCCTGCAATGCTTGGATCTGTTAATTCAGCAAAGCATCTAGAAATAAATCTCTTTTATGTGAGTTAAAGGTATTTGGATAAGTATTCACTCTCAGGTTTATTCCTTTAGAATCCGAGGAAGAGTTGATTTGTAGTTTAGAATTAAGAGACTTATGAATCTTATCATGTCATCTACTAGGTTCTCGACTTTGTATGGCAGGTATGAATTTGGCCCATAAAAAAGCTGGGTCACCATAATTTCCTAAAAGGCAAACATTTACAGCTTTAAGATCACATCCACAGCAATGACTAAGGGTAGAAATCAGGAAATGCCTGTTAGATAAAGGCTCTGACCTTGAGGTTATTCCCAAACTGAGGAACCACATTGCTTTTGTCCTGCTTATGTAGTTGTCTGGGAAAAAGGTATTGAAAAAAACTGAAAAAAATCTCTTAGCTTAGTTCAGCTGAAAAAAACCCACTTCTTTCTAACAAAATAGTGTCACAGTTGTACAATTTTATTTGCACCCTCTCCTCAAATGATTCCTGTAATTCATACAGCAATGGTAGAAAGTAGGGATTTGGTGCTGAATTAAGGTCTCCTGTTTTAACTGTATTTCTTTATTTTAATGTTAATGAATATAATTTATTTATTTATTTATTTATTTTATTAAACTTATATACTGCCCTTCTCCCGCAGGACCCAGGGCGGTTCACAAGGCAATTAAAACAACATCACAATACAAAAATTAATAACAATTAAAATAGATTAAATTATCCTTAATTAAAATCTAAAACCCCTATAACTCTGATTAAAAACCCAATTACAATAAGTTTAAAAATTAAAAATTTAAAAAAAATCCTCAGGCTGGCCGGAAAGCTCAAAGTCTTCAGGTCCTGGCAGAACAAACGAAAATCAGAGGCAGTCCTAAGCTCTACGGGTAACTGGTTCCAGAGGGCAGGCGTGCCCACAGAGAAGGCCCTCCCCCTGGGTGTTGCCCGCCGGCAATCCTTTGCCGGTGGCACCCTGAGAAGGCTCTCCCTGTGGGAGCGCACAGGACGAAGGGAACTTGATATCCCAGATATCCCAGACCCAAGCCATTTAGGGCTTTATAGGTCATCACCAGCACCTTGAATCTCACCTGGAGGGCAACCGGAAGCCAATGCAGCTCGCGGAGCAGAGGTGTTATATGGGAGTATCGGGAAGCCCCCATCACAACTCGTGCGGCTGCATTCTGCACCAGTTGAAACCTCCGAGTGGTCCTCAAGGGCAGCCCCATGTAGAGAGCATTGCAGTAGTCTAACCGGGAGGTCACGAGCGCAAGAGTGACTGTGCGCAAGGCATCCCGGTCCATATAGGGCCGCAACTGGCTCACCAGGCGAACCTGGGCAAAAGCCCCCCTGGTCACGGCTCCTATATGATCTTCAAGGCTGAGCTGCGAATCCAGGAGGACACCCAAGTTGCGAGCCCTATCGACGGGGGGGGGGGTAACACCTCACCCCCCATCATTAAAGATGGAATAGAATGGTTCACTCGAGATGCCTGTACGCACAGCCACTCAATCTTGGCAGGATTGAGTCGGAGCCTGTTTCTCCCCATCCAAACCCGAACTGCCTCCAGGCAATGGGACATCATAATGGTTTATGGGTATACATTTTTATTAAATAAACTTGAAACTTATTAAAAAATACACAAAAGTGGAACAGTCCCATCTCTGTTAAGTTTTTTTGAGGCTCACAAATATATCTTAAAATTCTTGAAAATAAATAAATAATTCTAGAAATGTCTCCACTCAGTGAGCATCCTAGAATTTCATGACTTTTTTTTGAACTATTACTTTTTTTTCTTTGTGTTTAGGTATTGATTTATTCCTAAAAGGATTAGTGTTTTGCTTTCATGACGACATTATAATGGAAGAACATAAAATTCTAATTAATAAGTTAATATAAAAATAAAATCTTACTCTCATGAACACACACAGACACACACACAGAGATCCACTTTAGCTGCATCAGTAATTAAAATAAATCCATCATGCCTGTACCAAGATGCATCCAATTAATCTGAGTTACAAGCTCCAATTAGATCTTACTGATGGACTATATTTTACCAGACAAATTGGCTTGTTTAGTGGCTCTTTGTGTTTTCTGAACATGCTGTAATTTAATGTTAAGACCTTGATTTTGTTATTTTGCAAGGTAGCTTGGAACTAATTGTACATAATCTCTCCACAATTCAATTAGAGCAAATTCTGCTTCATTCAAATCTTTAACCTGAAAGACTATAATTAATTCTGGAAACTTTAAAGGAAAAGAGAAAGTAAACAATAAAGAAAAGAGAAGCAGTTGGACAACAGAAAACAACAGCATTTGAGAGCTGGAGAAGTTAACGTAGAATGAAGGTCCAACTAAGTATGCCCTTTTTTGATCTTCCATCAGTATAGTTTTCATGTTTGATGCATTCTAGAAGGGATTACTATCAGTTCTCAAACAAAATGAAGTTATAGTGAATATTAATTCACATTGGTTAAGCTCTGGGGTTATGAAGAGATACAATTATATTAAAATTGTTGTATTTTTTGGATCAGTGACCGTAATGTAGTGGTTCTGTTTTAATTATTGTCAGGGCTTTTTTGTCATAGAACGCTCAGAACGGAGTTCCTGCACCTTTTTTGGATGGAACCTTGTAGGGTAGGCAAGGCGGGTTGTATGACATGTGTGAGTTCCGGCACCTTTTTCTTTTACAAAAAAAAAAAAATATTGTATAAACCTCTGTTTTTTTGTATTCATCAAAATACAAAGCACCAATGATTATCTTGAAAACTGAAATAGACCAAGTTATTTCTGAGAGTGCTTTATTTTCTAGCTCTTATCTGCTAGTTAATATCTTATTAACTGTAGTTCCAGGGCTATTTGGCAGTGACTGGAGACCTGGCTAAACTGAAGATGTCCCTCAATTTTGGAAGATAAAGGGAGAAGCTTCTTGTGGTTCTTACACAGTCTTTAAAAATTACTGCTATGGTCAGGATGTCAACTGGTATTTTATTATTTTAATTATTTTACCCATTTGTTCTACCTGTTATTTTGTAGTAGTTGCTGTAGTTGTAATCCACCTAGACACAAATGCTAATGCTAATACTAATGATACACTGCACTGGAGGCAAAAGTCAGCTCCATGTTTTCTATATCAAGTGTCAAAGAACTAGGTATTTGTGTTGACTTTCATTCCATCATCTTAAAACTTTTTCTCCCTGAAAACCTGTCATGTATGTTAGATTTGACAGTAAAGCATGTAGGAAATGGGAAGCATTCCTAATACAAATGCATTAGTGCTTGGATGTTGCTGGATGTTACTGGACTGTAAATTCCCAGCAAATCCAGTGGGCATGGTCAGTACTGAGGAATGCTGGGGGTTGCTGTTCAACATGCGCAGATTAAAAAGGCCTTGACAAAACCATAGGCCTCAGACGTCCAATTATACTCTATACTCTTAAGAGTTCAACTGTTGCTGAAATTTCCCACCCAAGATGCTGATCTACTATCTGTATATTATGGTCAGTTTGAGAGCCTTGGTGGAGCAGTGGGCTAATGCCTCCTTAAGTAACACCAGCTGCCTGCAATTAGTGCAGGTTTGCATCCCACCAGGCTCAAGGTTGACTCAGCCTTCCATCCTTCCGAGGTAGGTAAAATGAGGACCCAGATTGTTGGGGGCAATTAAGCTGACTTTGTAATAATGCTGCTTGGGGTGTGTGTGAAAGCCCTAATAAGCAGGCATATACATAGAATGAAGGCTACTGCTAAGTTTGTAAGCCGCCCTGAGTCTTCGGAGAAGGGCGGGATATAAATGGAATAAAAATAAAAAAAAATAAAAAAATAAGTTTACAGGGAGGAATATTTATATTTGGTTTGGAGATGATTGTCAAGTTATATGTTAGAAATCTATCCTACAAGTTTGGGGCAAACATTAGCTTGTAAAGAATGGGATAATTATTTTCCTAGAGTGTTTATGCTTGAAAATGATATTTAGCAGATTTAAGGTGAAAAAGAAAAGGTTAGATTCTGTTCCCAAATGTTCTTAATGGAAATCTCCATCTTCTTGTCTGTTTTTGAATAATTTAAAAATCCCTGACATGCCTTCCGATTATGCATTAAATGCCAGATCTAGTTTATTCCTTCAGGGATGGTTATGCAATAAATACACTTTTTATTGATCAAGCCTATTTAAATTTAAACTAGAATTGAAAACTAAAGATAAAAATTATTTAATAATTGATCTTGTCAATAGCAAATTCTAAAATCAATAGTTATCCAACAACAGTCAATTTCTCAACCTATGTCTTGCCATTAAAACAGAAAGTAATCTCTGTCTGTTAACAGGCAGATACATTATCCATGTCGGTAAATGTAGCATGTGGGAAATATAACATATTGATGAAACTTCCACATTTTAATTATATTCAATAACAGACTCTGTTTCTTGACAGAAATTCCTGTCATCATTTCAGCAAGCAGAATGAAAAAGTATAAGTCAGGATTAATTCATAAGGTCACAGTTTTTTAAAAGAAAACTTGAATGTTCATTTGATAAGAAAACACAAATCGTGATCCTTTCCCACATGCTACATTATTAAAAAGAACATCAAGAATGGGGTATTAGGGTGTGGGAAGATGGAGATTTGTGGCCAGTGACAAGCTTATTAAACTGTACCAATAAAAGAGAATATTGTAGCTCAGGGTTAAACTATAGGGTCCTTGATGCTATCTGAACTTGGTTGTTGGCTTGTAGATGTTTCATTACCCAACTAGGTAACATCATCAGTGCTAGAAGGCTGTGGGGTTTGCCCTCTGTTTATATACAAGTGACTTGCCTTGTCAGTGTTGGTGGGAGTGTTCATTAGGCTGTTTGACTGTCTGAGTTGGTAGTTCCTTGATTGGGATATTGTTTACTGCTTGTAAATATTAGATTGTATTGGATTTGCTTAATATACAGTCGTCCATGCCTTCCCCAGTCTGTGCTAGGTGTGAAAGATCAGGTCTACAGCTGAAGGTCCAATTAAATTGATATATTGCTAAAAAGTCTATGCACAGGAATCTTCTCAACTAATGGTTGGCAGCCACCTGCAGTTAGTTAAGAGTAATGGAGTTCCAGGAGGGTTGGACTTAGAATGCTTGTGATTACATAGAGATTGTAGGCTGTTCCCCCTTTTAATTCCCCCCTCCTTCTCCTACAGTCTGCTACTCTTGAGATGACAAACAGAAACTTTGGTCATTGACCAATAAAAGTACATTCAAGAAAATGAACAATACAAAACTATCTCCTAACAACTACAAGTATACATAATGTAGCAAAATTTGCTACTTTTTGAGAAATACATTTATCTTGATTGTTTAATACATAGTGTAAATAACAATTATGAGAGTGCCCCAGAAATAAATGTAAATGAAAAGAGGAGTAATCAACTAGTGGTGAATGTTGCTGTATAACTGGCAATACAGAAAAAAAGAGTGATGGTTTAATATGGTACACATATCACAGACTTGATATGTAGTAGATTTTAGTTCCCATGAATGCCAGCATAAGATTATTCAATTTGAAGTCCTCCACATTTGAAAGCCACAAGAAGATTCATAAGGTAGAAATGTGTAAGAGCTGATGGGGTACAGTGACTCAGTTTGGAACTGTCTTCGCTCTCTCTTTGCTGTCAAATCAAAATTTGGTTTTTGGCTATTTATTTCATGCATACGTAGTGAACCTGATATGCAGAATACATTTTGTTATTAATTTTAATGATTGTATTTAAATTTTATAAGAGCTTGAGCATAGCTGTAGGATCTCTTAAAGGCCTTGTGGGAAATATTTCTGTTGCTAAGCAATGTGGTTGTTTAGTGAGTCACACACAATTTTATGATCTTTTTGCCATGTTTTTTTTTAGTGAATCACTGCAGTGGTTAAGGGAATCAAGAGGTCATTAAGTGAATTTGGCTTTTCCCATTGACTTCACTTGCCAGAAAGTCAAGTGTGACTTGGTCACAAATGGTGATCATATGATCCTGGAATCCTGCAATCATCACAAGTACATACCAGTTGCTAAACACCCAAATGTTGATCACATGACCGTGGAAATACTGCAATAATTGTATTAAGTCACTTTTTTCAATGCCATTGTAACTTTGAATGATTGCTAAACAAATGGTTGTAAGTTAACAACTACCTATAATTGCATATCGTTTTCTCTTTTGGAAAACAGTCACTTTTTATGAATGTAAATAAAACAAAATATCCTATCAAAAAGGATTCATATTTTTCAGAAGATAAATGTGGAATCTTCAACCCTAGCAAAACAAGGGTCCTTTCCTAGCTTGCTATAGCTCTGTGTCTGTAAGACTGGTAAGGTAACACACACTTGTTGTTATATTTCTGACAGCCTAAAAATCAAATCTTCTATATTTTACCGCTGACTGGAACATGATTGATGGAGAAATTGACTGGATAGTATAAAACTATAATCATAAGGTCTCTTGAGTATACACAAATAAAACATATTGCAATTTTAAAAAATCAGCACAAGAAGAACATTACAAAACATCTACAATTACAATTTGCCCAAGTTTCCGTGTCTATTGGCAGCTCAAGATATATCATGGTACTGCATAAATCATCCTAGTACAAGACTGGCTGCAAAAATATTTAGCATTTGTTCTGCTTTTTAGTTTGTTAAATGTATTAGATATTTTGGGAATTTTCAATAGAATTCTTGACATGCCATAATCTAGAAATATTGGATTACAAACTGCAAAAGCACTAGCCTGCATGATCTGTAGATACTGTATGCTCTTTACAAATGAACGGTGTGTATAGTCCTAAATCTATGAATTTTACCAGTTTTGGCAAAATCTGCTCTTGAACAAAGAGGATGCTTTAAGTAAGTTCTACTACAGATTTTTTAAAATGTAAATTTGGAAAGGTAATATTACATTCAAGATATACCTTAAGGCAGTGTTTCTCAGATTTAGGAACTTTTAAGATATACAGATTTCAATTCCCAGAATGCTATGCTGACTGAAGAATTCTGGGATTTGAAGTCCACATACCTTAAAGTTTCCAAGGTTGAGAAACACTGCCTTAAGGCTTTTGAAAGCAAGTACACCCAATTAGGAAATTCATAATTTGACCTAGAAATGTCCAAGTAACTTGATTATTTTTTCCTCTTAAAAATAAATGTATTTTTGTACTGTTTTCTTTCCAGAATAGCCTAGAGCAAGAGAATAGTAGAAAATCTGAAATAAAGCAATCACAATAAAGACATCACTTCTTAAAAGCAATAACTATAACATTACATTTAATTTAAAAACTAGTAAGGAAAAATAGTATTTTAATTTAAATCCTTTAAATAGGATTTTAAGACCCCATCTTCTAGAATAACTTTTGTTCTACACATGTCTGGCTGGAGAACCATGTCTTTACAAGTAGCACTCAACTTATGACTGCTTGCTTGGTGATGGTTTGAAGTTATGATGGACCTTGAAAAAAGATACTTATGACCTAATTTCAAAGTTCCCATGTCTGGGCTCTCCTGTGGTCACATGACTGCATTTTGTGTGCTTGGCAACCAGTCCACATTCACAGCCATTTGCAGCACCTCGTATTCACCTGATCGTGGTTTAGGACATTTTTATTGGAAACCAGAGTTTCCTTTTGGTTTCGGGCAAAATACACCCCATAGTGAACAATGGGATTGCTTAACAGCCACAGCATTTGCTTTACAACCGCTACAAAAAAGGTTGTAAAACTGGATCTGGTCACATGGTGATCCACTTTACGATTATCATGACTTATGACTATAATTGCAGGGCTCAATTACGTTGTAACTCAAGTATTTGTTTTTGGAAACTAAACTGCATGGGGACCATCTGGACTACTGAGAGGGTCCAATTCATGGTTCATGCATGAATAACCATTGATCTCCACGACTTCCATAAATTTGTTCAACCCTTTTTTTGAAGCCAGCCAAGCTGATAGTCAGCAACACATTCCGTGATGGTGAAGTCCAAAGTTATACTATGTAATGTACAAATATTGTCTTTTTTGCCTGGCTTGATTCTCCCATTTTCATTGGATGAGATTTATTTTATTTGATTAAACTGCAGAAAGGATGGTTGCATTCTTCCTGCTATCAACATGTACTGTATGTAAAATTATGTGCATGACAAATAGCTTATTGCTTTTGTATTCTGTAAAAAAAACCTGGAGTTTAATAGCTGTATTTTCAAACCATTTATTAAGCAATATACAGTAAACAATAATAATCTGTAAAAAATTCATGCTAACAATCCTGTAACATTTGGAGAATGTAATTCACAAAAGCTTTTCAATACAGGCATACCTTGTTTTATTGCATTCTGCTTTATTGTGCTTTGCATATTGCATTTTTACAAGACTCTCCAACAGCAAAAGATTATAACTTGCTGAAGGCTCAGAGGATAATTAGCATATTTTGTAGCAATAAATTATTTTTTAATTAAGGTATGAACATTTCGTTTTTTTAGACATAATGCTATTGCACACTTAATGGACACAGCACAGTGTAAACATAACTTGTATATGCCCTGGAAAACTCAAAAATTCATGTGACTCAGTTTATTCCATTATTTACTTGATTGCAGTGATTTGGAATCAAACACAATATCTCTGAGGTATTTTCTATAATAACATTCATTTAATCTTTAAAGTATCAAAATAAAATATGGTGATATAAATACATAATAAGTCTTACTTGCTTTTGAAATTCACAAATACACACAGACAATAGCATAAGGTGGGTTGAACTTTCCTTAGAAAAATAGAGGGAAAGGTATAAAGGAATCCTGGTGGCACAGTGGTTAATGTGCAGTATTGCAAGCAAACTCTGCCCACAGTTGATCCTGATGGGACTCTGTGTTGAATCAACTTTCCATCCTTCCAAGGTTGATAAAATGAAGACCCAGATTGATAGGGGCAATATGAAAATAATGCTTACATTGTAAACTGTAGAGTTCTGTAAAGTGCTATGGAGTGGTGTATATAAGCCTAAATGCTACTGCTATTGTTATAAAGTGTATTTTAACAAATGAAGTGCTGCATGTATGTCAGAAATCTGTGTTGAAACGGATTCCCTATTCTCATCATTGTGGATCTAAGATCTGGAATCCAAATGGAAATTTGAAGCTATCAATCACTGTAGCAATAACTTAATGTAAAACAAACAAACAAACCATGATTTCAGAATCAATTTATCACTGTCCAATATGGATTTACTGCTTGATTTGTTTTGGCATTTCCCATTTCTAAGTGAAGATACACCATTGTAATCTCTCGGTGCTTCATTTGTGAAACAAGACACTAGTATGCAGATGGGCTTCTGAGAATGCAGTGGATATGGCATTTCCTGCCAGTGGTTTTATTTCCCTCATTTATTTAAGAATGTCTGAAGAATGAAATGTTTACATTCTCTGATTGTTAGGAGGTGTGGGGATGTTCAGTCCTCATTAGGGACGTGTAGATCAGCCTGAATCCAATCTATGTCAACGTTGAAGCATTTCCTTATTATTGCACTTGTCAAATTATTTTAGCAAGAAAACTTCATTTATTTTCAAGGGAATGTTTCCCGATATACACAGTGTATACATATGGTGTGTGTGCATGTGTGTATTTGTGAATGGTGAAAAGAAGCATCTTGACATTGTAACACAACACCCACATCTTTTGCACTTGTATTGTCTGCATATACAAAAGGGATGGAGCTAGTTGATTTATTGCACTGGAACCTGCAGATACCTCTCTATACAACCTTCACTGATAAAATATTCAGCAGAATTCCAGCTAGTACTTCTGTCTTTATTAATATTACTTTACTAATTGGGAGCCCACTATCACCAAAAGCATTAAGGTAATTTCAGTTATCAAATTAAAATGGGGAAGGGTGTCCTTCTGTGAATGCAAAGTATCCTTCACATCTTCTTTGAAGGTCATTCTTCATATATCTTTAGCAAATGTGCAGAGTGCAGAGAAGAGCAACAAAGATGATTAGAGGGCTGTAGGCTAAAACATATAGAGAACGGTTGCTGAAATTGGGTATGTCTAGTTTAATGAAAACAAGGACTGGGTGACATGATAACAGTGTTCCAATATCTCAAGGGTTGCCACAAAGAAGAGGGAGTCAAGCTATTCTCCAAAGCACCTGAGGGCATGACAATGGATGGAAACTAATCAAGGAGACAAGCAACCTAGAACTAAGGAGAAATTTCCTAATAGTGAAGAACAATTAATCAGTGGAACAACTTGCCTCTAGTATTGTGAATAGAATAGAATAGAATAGAATAGAATAGAATAGAATAGAATAGAATAGAATAGAATAGAATAGAATAGAATAGAACAGAATAGAATCAGAAGTGGAAGGGACCTGGGAGGTTTTCTAGTCCAACCCCCTGCTCAGGCAGGAAAGCCTATACCATTTCAGACAAATGGTTGTCCAGTGTCTTCTTAAAGACACTGGACAACTGTCTTCTTAAAAAGACACTGGACAACCATTTGTCTGAAATGGTATAGGCTTTCCTGCCTGAGCAGGGGGTTGGACTAGAAAACCTCCCAGGTCTCTTCCACTTCTGATTCTATTCTATTCTATTCTATTCTATTCTATTCTATTCTATTCTATTCTATTCTATTCTATTCTATTCTATTCTATTCTATTCTATTCTATTCTATTCTATCCTATCCTATCCTATCCTATCCTATCCTATCCTATCCTATCCTATCCTATCCTATCCTATCCTATCCTATGTAACATGCAGGCGACAACAGTATGAGAGGTGACACTTTTGGATGTGACACCCAGTTGAATCTAGTGAAAAATCCAGATAATCATACTGACATCATACTTATGGAATTGGAAACAAAATAAAACAATAGTACTCAGGGATGCCTGATTGGCTGAATTTTTAACAATTGCTGGATAGAATTCTGCAAGTCCAATAAAGAGCTAGATAGCCTATCTCTTCTATGAATAGAACTGGATTAAAGTAGTTTTTGGTTTGACACAATAAACTTTTGTGTGTATTTATGCTGAACAATGAGAAGAAGGTGATAAAAAAGATGGACTGGAAGTTCAGTGATAATGGAACAGGTGGATTCATTTCCAGTAAAATTTATGGAAGAATTCTTTTATATTTCTTAATGCAGAAGCAGAATCCAAAACATTGTTTCTAATCTAAAGCCAAGAAGAAAAATTTAAAAGCAAAAGGTTGGTAATGGATATAAACTAGTAGAATGACAGGAACATACCCTTATGAGAGAAACAGTGATGATTTCTGATTACCAGCTGTCTGTTTTGACAGGCAAACTGTTGCTTAATTTAAACTGCTTACTGTGTGATAGCTAATTATGTGCTTCATAGAGATTAAAATGTGTAACATTAACTTTGTCGAGTCTACTTAAAAAACCCCCCCACTCCCACTGTTTCAATTCTATCATGTTTAATCTGCTAGCCAGTCAACTGATGAACATACAGTTGATATGGTTGGAGGTAGCTTCACTTGAGCAGTGACTGCATTGTTTCTGCCATGAGAAAATCATACCCTGTGTGCAAATTAATCTATGCATGCTTCCCCTATGTCATACTAATTTCTTTTTAGCTTTAAAGTACCTTTTACAGAGAGACAGAGACAGAGACAGAGAGTAATGAAACGGTTTTTTCCTGGCATGTTCTTCTAATGCAAGAATACATTGTGATGCAAGTCTGCATAAGTTGTGGCTGATATTCAACATTTGTTTTGATATTATCCTATTTTTACATTAGATGTAGCACATACTAGAACTGATGCATGTTCACCCCATTAGTCAGAAAATCAACTTCACATTTTTTGAGATTAATCTGATTGTGCTATGTAGCACCTCTTCCTCCTTAGTGAATCAGTGTAATTCAGTGTATTTCATTGAATCAGGAAGGTGTCGGCTGAGCTACTTTTGAATATTTTCTTATTTCTCAGGATCTCAAGAATATTTCAGACTGCCCTAGATAGTGGTCCTTGTGTATTTCTGTCAAAGTCACCTCCCTTATTTTGTACAAATGTGATTAACTGTGATTATTTTTCTTACAACCTCTAGCAATAAAATGGGATTTATTTACCAATGCAGTCTGTCTGTCTGCCTGCCTGCCTATCCAGGGTTCTGAAGGAGCTGGCAGAAGTTATCTCAGAACCATTGTATCATATCTATCAAAAATCCTGGAGCACTGGGAAACTACCTGATGATTGGAAAAGGGCTGATGTGGTTCCCATCTTCAAAAAAAAAAAAAAAAAAAAAAAAACCAGAACCAGGAAACTACAGACCAATCAGTCTAACATCAATACCTGGGAAGATCCTGGAAAAGGTAATCAAAAAACAGATTGCAAACAACCAGAAGCAAACAAAGTTATAACCAGTAGCCAGCACAGGTTTGTCAAAAACAGATCATGCCAAAACAATCTTATTTCTTTCATAAAGTGACTAAATTTGTAGACCAACCAAACTCTGTAGACGTAGTATTACTTAGCCTTCAGTAAGGCATTCGACAAAGTAGACTACAACCTGCTGCTTGGTAAGCTAGAAAAAGGTGGGATAGACAACAACACCATCGGATGGATCTGTAGCTGGCTGGCAAATCATACTCAGTAAGTAGTCCTAAACAGCACTACATCCACATGGAGAGAAGTAAGCAGTGGGTTACCACAAGGTTCTTTCTTAGGCCCAGTACTCTTCAATATCTTCATCAATGACTTAGATGAGGGACTTAAAGGGAAACTCATCAAATTTGCAGATGATACCAAATTGGCAGGAGAAACCAACACCCAGAAGACAAACTTGGGATTCAAAAAGATCTTGACAAACTTGAACAAAGGGCCCTATTCAACAAAATGAGTTTTAATGTGGAGAAAAGCAAAGTTTTACATTTAGGCAGGAAAAATCAAAGGTTTAAGTACAGATTGGGTGAGACCTGGCTCAAAAACAGCAACTGTGAGAGGGATCTTGGAGTCCTAGTGGACAATCACTTGACTATGAGCCAGCAGTGTGCAGCAGCAGCAGCCCAAAACACTAACACAATCCTGGGTTGTATAAACAGAGGCATAGAATCAAGATCATACAAAGTATTAGTACCACTTTATAAAACTCTAGTAAGACCACACCTGGAATTCTACAACCAATTTTGGTCACCATACTACAAAAAAGGTGTTGAGACCTTGGAAAAAGTTCAGAGGAGAGCAACTAAAATGATCAATGGCCTGGAGACTAAAACATATGAAGAACAGCTGCAGGACTTGGGTTTGTCTAGTCTAAAGAAAAGAATAAACAGGGGCAACATGATAGCAGTATTCCAGTATTTGAGGGGCTGCCACAAAGAAGAGGGCATCAAACTATTCTCCAAAGCACCAGAGGGCGAGACAAGAAACAATGGTTGGAAACTGACCAAAGAGAGAAGCAACCTAGAATTAAGGAGAAACTTCCTAACAGTGAGGGCAATTAACCAGTGGAACAGCTTGCCTTCAGAAAACATGGGCACCCCATCACTGGAGATTTTTAAGAAGAGACTAGACTTTTCACTTGTCTGAAATGATATAGGTTCTCCTGCTTGAGCAGGGGCTGGACTAGAGGACCTCCAAGGTCCCTTCCAGCTCTAATTCTATTCTAAATATTCTAAATCTATCTATCATCTATCTATCTATCTATCTATCTATCTATCTATCTATCTATCTATCATCTATCCATCCATCCATCCATCCATCCATCCATCCATCCATCCATCCATCCACCCACCCATCCATCTCAAGCAGCTGAGATCTGAGGCATCCTTTTTATAGGTCAATGGAACCATTTTAGATTCACATCTAGTAAGTAAATTTTCAGAAAATGCAAAAGACTGCAGATACTGTCAGTTTTTCCTAGTAACAGCTTGGACTGGAAGCTATTCTTTTCAGGAATAGTTTATTACGATTTATAATGAAGTACTCTAACTTACAACATAGGAATTCTGTCACAGAGTCTACTTTTGGATTAGAATACATATAGGTAAATTCCATGGTGTATGTGTGTGTGTTTGTGTGTGTGTAGCTTCTGGATCTGTTACATGCACTCTTTACACTGAAGTGTAAAGAGGCTTAAAGGGGCATTTTGTGAAGGAAAGGCAGCTTGCACCTATTTGTTAATATATTACTGCTGATATTTTTTTGAAAAGGATAATAGGTTTTTAATTTTTTTAGTTATTATGAATATTCTTTTAATAGCACTGGGTGCCCTCTGTTAAAAATCCAAAATCTAAAGTTACATTTTTTTTGAGTTCTGTGGACAGCTTTATTCAAATGCATGCCAGTCCTTAATATTTAGGTTATTTATGAAAACATACTTGTGAAGGGAATAGGTCCACAGGTCAGGGTTTTTTTTCTTCCAGAAATAAAGGCTTAACTTGAAGGAAAATACATCTGCTTTTCTCTATTCCTAAATACACATTAATCCCCTTCATGGATTACTGCCTTGTCGTGGCGAAGGGGCTTGCATAATTCAATGAAGCTCTGAGCTATGCCATGCAGGGCCACCCAAGACGGAAAGGTCATAGCAGAGAGTTCTGACAAAACGTGATCCACTGGAGAAGGAAATGGCAACCCACTCCAGTATCTTTGCCATGAAAACCCTATGGACAGTACCAAAAGGCAAAGCGATATGACACTGGAAGATGAGCCCCTCAGGTCGGAAGGCGTCCAATATGATACTGGGGAAGAGCAGAGGGCTAGTACTAGTAACGCCAGAAAAAATGAAGCAACTGGGCCAAAGCCGAAAGGACACTCAGCTGTGGATGTGTCTGTTGGTGAAAGGAAAGTCCGATGCTGTAAAGATTTTTTCTCCATAGGAACCTGGAATGTAAGATCAATGAATCAAGGAAAACTGGACGTGGTCAAAAAAGAGATGACAAGACTGAACATCGACATCTTAAGTATCAGCAAACTAAAATGGACAGGAATGGGTGAATTTAATTCAGATGACCATCAGGTATACTACTGCAGGCAAGAATCCATCAGAAGAAATGGAGTAGTCTTCATAGTCAATAAAAGAGTAGGAAAAGCAATACTGGGATACAATCCTCAAAATGACAGAATGATCTCAGTTCGAATCCAAGGCAAACCATTCAATATCACAGTAGTCCAAGTCTATGCCCCAACCACCAGTGCTGAAATGGATGAAATTGACCGGTTCTATGAAGCCCTACAGCACCTTATAGAACTAACACCAAAAAATGATGTCCTTATCATCATGGGGGATTGGAATGCTAAAGTAGGAAGCCAAAAGATAACCGGAATAACAGGCAAGTTTGGCCTTGGAGTACAAAATGAAGCAGGGCACAGGCTGTTAGGATTTTGTCAAGAGAATACGATGGTCATAGCAAACACTCTTTTCCAACAACCCAAGAGATGGCTCTACACATGGACATCACCAGACGGTCAACACAGAAATCAGATTGACTATATGCTCTGCAGCCAAAGATGGAGGAGCTCTACACAGTCAGTAAAAACAAGACCAGGAGCTGACTGTGGCTCAGACCATGAGCTTCTCATTGCAAAGTTTAGGCTTAAACTGAAGAAAGTAGGAAAAAGCACTAGGCCACTCAGGTATGAATTAAATCACATCGCTGTTGAGTATACAGTAGAGGTGACAAATAGATTTAAGGAATTAGATCTGATAGACAGAGTGCCTGAAGAACTATGGACAGAGGTTCGCAACACTGTACAACAGGTAGCAACCAAAACCATCCCAAAGAAAAAGAAATGCAAGAAAGCAAAATGGCTGTCTGAGGAAGCTTTGCAAATAGCTGAGGAAAGGAGGGAAGTGAAAGGCAAGGGAGAAAAAGAAAGATACGCCCAATTGAATGCAGAATTCCAGAGAATAGCTAGAAGAGATAAGGATGCCTTCTTAAATGAACAGTGCAAAGAAATAGAAAAAAAACAATAGAATAGGGAGGACCAGAGATCTTTTCAAGAAAATTGGAGAGATGAAGGGAATGTTTCATGCAAAAATGGGCATGATAAACAACCAAAATGGCAGGGACCTAACAGAGGCAGAAGAGATTAAGAAGAGGTGGCAAAATTACACAGAAGAACTATACAAGAATGAGCTTAATGTCCCTGATAATCACAATGAGGTGGTCACTGACCTCGAGCCAGACATCCTAGAATGTGAAGTGAAGTGGGCCTTAGAAAAGCTGAGCAACAACAAAGCTAGTGGAGGTGACAGTATTCCAGCTGAGCTATTCAAAATCTTAAAAGACGATGCAGTAAAAGTGCTACACTCAATTTGCCAGCAAATTTGGAAAACTCAACAGTGGCCATAGGATTGGAAAAGATCAGTTTACATTCCAATTCCAAAGAAAGGCAGTGCCAAAGAATGTTCAAACTACCACACCATTGCACTCATTTCTCATGCTAGTAAAGTTCTGCTTAAAATCCTACAAGCTAGACTCCAGCAGCACGTGGACCGAGAACTACCAGAAGTACAGGATTTCGAAGAGGCAGAGGAACTAGAGATCAAATTGCCAACAAACATTGGATCATGGAGAAAGCTAGGGAGTTCCAGAAAAACATCTACTTCTGCTTCATTGACTATGCTAAAGCCTTTGATTGTGTGGATCATAACAAACTGTGGCAAGTTCTCAAAGAGATGGTCATACCAGACCATCTTATTTGTCTCTTGAGAAACCTATATGTGGGCCAAGAAGCAACAGTGAGAACTGGACACGGAAATTGGGAAAGGAGTCCGGCAAGACTGTATACTGTTGCCCTGCCTATTTAACTTATATGCAGAACACATCATGAGAAAGGCAGAGTTAGAGGAATCAAAAGTTGGAATTAAGATTGCCGGAAGAAATATCAACAACCTAAGATATGCAGATGATACCACTCTAATGGCAGAAAGTGAAGAATAACTAAAGAGCCTCTTGTTGCGGGTGAAGAAGGAGAGTGCAAAACTTGGGCTGAAACTTAACATTAAGAAAACCAAGATCATGGCATCTGGCCCTCTCATTTCCTGGCAAATAGATGGGGAAGAAATGGAGGTAGTGACAGATTTTATTTTCCTGGGCTCCAAGATCACTGTAGATGGGGACTGTAGCCAAGAAATTAAAGACGCTTGCTCCTGGGGAGGAAAGCCATGGCAAATCTAGACAGCACACTAAAAAGCAGAGACATCACCCTGTCAACAAAAGTGCGTATAGTCAAGGCTATGGTCTTCCCAGTTGCAATGTATGGCAGTGAAAGCTGGACCATAAAAAAGGCTGAGCGCCAAAGAATTGAGGCCTTTGAACTCTGGTGCTGGAGAAGACTCCTGCGAGTCCCTTGGACTGCAAGGCAATCAAACTGGTCAGTCCTAGAGGAGATCAACCCTGACTGCTCTTTAGAAGATCCTGAAGCTAAAACTCAAATACTTTGGCCACCTAATGAGAAGGAAGGACTCACTGGAGAAGAGCCTAATGCTGGGAAAGATTGAGGGCAATAGAAGAAGGGGACGACAGAGAATGAGGTGGCTGGATGGAGTCACAGAAGCAGTAGGCGTGAGCTTAAATGGACTCCAGAAGATGGTAGAGGACAGGAAGGCCTGGAGGAACGTTGTCCATAGGGTCGCGATGAGTCAGACACGACTTCGCAGCTAACAACAACAACAAATACACATTGTATAACCAAGGGCAAGTGCTGGTTTTTCAGTTTTTCAGTACTTTTTGAAGCTGACTGAAAATGTGAGTTTGCCTCTCATGAATGAGAAGATTTGCTTTTTCACTATTACTATCAGAATCTCTGCTCTTAAACTGGGGGCAAAAACTCAAGTCTCCAATGTAAGGAAGCCTGAGGAATGATTGACTCAGAAACATGTGATTTAGAAATGAATGTGTTTAGAAGTGCCTAAGACATACTGCCAATTTGTTTTCTTAATGTTCCTAAAGCTCTAAGGTTTGGTTTTGTTTGTAAGAAAAATGAATAGTCTGCAAAAGTCCTCAAAAGTTTTTTTCAGGTTCAAATCTTTTTTTTGCACAAAAAGCTTCAATATGGTTTGCATGCACTGTGGAGAAAGAATGTATTCATTAGTGTTTAATGGACTTCCCAAGGTTGAAAGTTTAATGAGAAATTAATTAGACTACTAGTACTACTGATTAAGTATATCCATCATATTGTGAATATGAATAGCAGCGTCCGGCTCTGTTTAAGTTGTAATGAAGTCAAGATCTAATATGTCACTGTCTCATGCAATTAATCATATACATAAAGGGCATTGTATGACAACATGCTTACCTGTAGCTTTATGTCTGACTGTATTGATTTGCTGAACCAAACAGCCATTAGTTAATTAGTTGGAGAAACAGCCATTAGTTAATTAGTTGGAGGTTAGCAGATTAAAAGGTAACTACAATAACTTTTTATATGAACAGTTGTCTTTTGCTTTTAAGACTATGCTTTTTGTATGCCACAAAGTCAAAGTAGCTTATCGGCCCCATATTGTAATTTTCAAGTTTTTTCCTACAGAACTTTCTAAGGTTTGTTGAATTGTTTTACATGGCTAATGTCCTGATACTTTACAAGTTGTACCTGCATATACTGTAAGCTTGATATTTTGTGTATTGATTTTTCCCATAAGAACACAAACAAATGAAGAATCATTTATCTGAAATGACAGCCTTATAGGAGCTACAAATATCTGAATGTGCATAACCTAGTTAACTGAAGCATGAATTTTTATTTTTTTATTTTTTATTTTAATCCCATTTATATCCCGCCCTTCTCTGAAGACTTACAATTTAAGCACAAACCAATGTGCTTAGCAATAGCCTTCATTCTATGTATATGCCTGCTTATTAGGGCTTTCACCCCCCCCCCCAAGTGGCATTATTACAAAGTCAGCTTATTGCCCCCAACAATCTGGGTCCTCATTTTACCTACCTCGGAAGGATGGAAGGCTGAGTCAACCTTGAGCCTGGTGGGATGCGAACCTGCACTAATTGCAGGCAGCTGGTGTTACTTAAGGAGGCATTAGCCCACTGCTCCACCAAGGCTTGTTCCCCAGCTTAATAGCTCCAAAGGTGAACAGATTATCAACATTTTCAATCAATGTTCAACTCAAGATCAGTATAGTCATGTATTAACCAAGCCATATCTGGAGCCAGGCAACCAGGTTGATTTTTTTCTTACAATTTACTTCCAGAAAGCTAGTAGATGCAAATTGTTGTGGTTCAGAAGAAAAAAAAAGTCTATTATGGGGCTCCCTAGAGTATTCTAACTTTGGAACAGGATATTTTATAAATCCCTAATGATGAGTGTATTAATGTCCATTCACCAGGAACTTGTCATTTCCAAAAGTTTGGAAATGAGCTATTGTGTGCTCTAACCAGGACATTAACAAAAATGGTAAAGGTTCCCCCGCACATGCGTGCTAGTTGTTTCCGACTCTAGGGGCTGGTGCTCATCTCCATTTCAAAGCCGAAGAGCCACCGCTTGTCCGAGGACATCTCCATGGTCATGTGGCCGGCATGACTAGATGCCAACAGCGCACGGAACGCTGTTACCTTCCCACTGTAGTGGTCCGTATTTTTCTACTTGCATTTTTACGTGCTTTCGAACTGCTAGGTTGGCAGAAGCTGCGATGAGTAACAGGCACTCACTCTGTTACATGGCACTTGGGATTCGACCCACCAAACTGCCAACCTTGTGATTGACAAGCTCAGCTTCCTAACCCACTGAGCCACCGCGTCCCTGCAGGACATTAATACCAGAAATCAATTTTATTATCTTAGAATTGGCTTTCTAATATTAACCAATCTCAACTCTTGCTTTTTATGAACTGCCTAGAGATCTTTTGATGTTTTCTGTTTCATATACTGTACATATTCTCAGATAAGCCCATCCACAGATAGGACAACTCTCATATTTTCAACCAAAGTATCATGAAAAATGCACCACTTCTGGATTACAGAATAACAAAATAACAGAGTTGGAAGGGATTTTGGAGGTCTTCTAGTCCAAACTCTTGATCAAGCAGGAAACCTTATACCATTTTAGACAAGTGGCTGTCCAGTCTCTTCTTAAAAGCCTCTGATGATGGAGCACTCACAACTTCTGAAGGCAAGTTATTCTCTCTGTTAATACCACCAAGGATTGCATTGGCTTTTTTTGCAGCTACAACATATTGCTGGCTCATATTTAAATGAATTCCCACTGGAACCCCCCCTCTCCCTCTCTCCCTGTCTCCCTCTCCTATTGAATCAAGTTTAACTTAATCTGTACCTGTAAATTTGATTTTTCTTTCTTAAGTGTAAAAACTTTTCTCACCATTGAATTTCATTTTGTTAGATAGAGTCCAGTGTTCAAGACTGTAGATAAGATGACCCCCCAAATGTGTGTATGATTCAGTTTTCACAGTTGGTTTATCCATGGGCAGCACATTTTTACTGGTATTTTGGTTAAAAATTGGAAGATCAATTTATCCACAGGTGGGGTTATCTGCAAGCATATACAGGTACTTTATTTTGGGGTTGTATGTTACAACCTAAAATTCTTAGCTTATCTATGAGAATATTTTGTATTTGCTGATCACATTACAGGTAAATAATATCAATAGTAGGAAAAAGCAATACATGTAGTTTGCAGTGATGTGAATTAACTGATGGAAAGGTTCCTAATTAAGCAATTAATATTTCCTGAAATAATTTCCTAAACACTGTTTGTGGATGCATATAAATATCTTAGTTATAAGAAAAAAATTAAATTAATTGTCATATTGACTTGCTCTAAGATATAGAGCAGGGTTGTGCCACCTTGGCAACTTTAAGCCCTGTGGACTTCAACTTCCAGAATTCCTCAGTGAGCTAAGTCTTAAAGTTGCCAAGGTTGGACACCCCTAATATAGAGCATTATGGTAAAACAAATAACACAAAAAAGTCTGGATATTGGGAAGATCATTTATTCAAGTCTACCTTGAGGTGAAATACTTCAATATTCAGGCACTTTGCAAGATAGGCATTTGCAAGGTAGGTATTTATGACCATCACAGTGTCCCATGGTCATGTGATTACCATTTGTCTTTACAACTGGCAACAAGCAGAGTCAATGGAGAAACTGGCGGTAAAATTGCAAACTACAGTCATGTGTTATTTTGCTAAACAACCAATGGTGGCTTGATTAATAGTTGAATAGGAAATGATGTCATAAGTCCATTCTAGTATTGTGATGTTTCACTTAGTGACTACTGTATGTTGCTTAGCAATGGAGTTGCTGGTCCTGATTGTGGTCATTAAGCAAGGACTACCTGTTGCAAGTTCAATTTGACCACTAGATGGCAGCAAAGAGAGAGCAAAAACTTTTTGATGTCCACTATTGCAGGAGTCCCCAACCCCCAGTCTGTGGACCAGTACTGGGTCGCGGCATGCCAGCAACTGGGCTGTACAAACAAGCAAAGCCACATTTGCAAGATGCAGGCCACACACAAAACCAAACACCCTCCGGTCCGTGGGAAAACCTCTCTCCACGGAACCAGTCCCTGGTCCCCAAAAGGTTGGGGACCTCTGCTCTATTGGCTATTATCTGCATTTTTGCAGCTCAGATATAGTAACTCTAATGAGCCTCCATTGAGATAATGTAAAACTCCTAATGTGAATTTCTTTTGCACACATTAACTCAGGCACATCTGCATTTGCACATCTGAATTAGCATAAAAATAAAACAAAAAACTGAGATAACTATCACAAAACAAATAGAAATTTTCATCATTCATGTAACAGACACTTGCAAATAGTTATCCTCACACTAGGCAGAATACATCAGGGAGGCTTCCCCATATATTTATAATTATAGTGACTGCCTGAATTAAATTTAAGTATGATGAAATAGATCTAATTCTTATAGAGAAATCAATCTGTATTATAATCTATGAAAACATAGACTAGACACACTTTCATTTGAATGTAGAGTTTGCTTAACAAGCATTAGCAGCTGTTTTGTTTAAAGAATAAAGACAGGAGAATTCAACTTCTATGAAGCCTCCCATCTATCTTCATTAGAGGTATAAATAAAATATTTCTGACTGCTTAAACTGTGAATCCTTTTCAATGAATTTATAAAAAAGTTGTGCTAAAGTGATGGATTGATCAGGAAAGGCATTCATCTCTTCAAAATTACATGTCAAGCAAAAGTCCTTAGCCTGGTTATCAGAAAGTATAATTTAAAGAAGAATTGAACAATTGATGGCCACATAGCAATAAAGAGTTACAGAAAAAAAATGGGATTCCTGGTTTTCCTTTGTGGTCATCCAGATTTTTTGAGACCACATATAATAGTTTTAGACTATGGTTAAACCTATTCTGGGAGTTAATTGTATAATTTGTGTAATGAAGAAAAGAAACTACACAAGTTGGCTTCATGCATCATATGAAGATACATTCTACAGCTCCAGAATAGCATGCATGCCTCCTGCAGTTGCAAATCTTAGACTTGTAATTATGAACAGCATGATTTTATAGCATGACTGCCATTTATAGCATTAAAAATGTTGCAGTATGAGTTCTAGGATTAATAGGCTTAAAACAGTTGAAAAAAAATCAAATGCTTTCCTCTGAACCCTAAAAATTCCTGATCTCCGTGTATTACTGATATGCTCCTCCCTTCTTGCAACCATGGCTTTTCCTGGGTGACTCTTCTCTCTTCAATAATTAAGCTTCTGCCATTAAATGTTGCTTATTGTACCGCTTAAATCACCATACAGGTAATCTTTATTTAACAATTGGGACTGGAATTTCTGTCAATGTGAAGCAGTCGTAAAGCAATGGCAATAGTACTTAGACTTATATACTGCTTTACAGTGCTTTACAGTCCTCTCTAAGTGGTTTACAGAGTCAGTCTGTTGCCCCCAACAATCTGGGTCCTCATTTTACTGACCTTGAAAGAATGGAAGCCTGAGCGGGTGATAATTGAACTGCTAGCACTCGGCAGAATTAGCTTGCAATACTGCATTCTGACCACTGCGCCAACACATCTTGCTATGACATGTGACTGCACTCTTAGTGATAGTAGTTTCAGCACTTTTGATTGCTGTTTTCAATTAGCAATAGTCTCACCTCAGAAAAACCTCATTGACTACAATACCGTCACTCTCCAAAATGAATCTCACATTGTGAGACACTACATTGTGTGATCACCATTTGAGAGCCTCCTGCCAACTTCCCCATTGACTTGGCTTGTGGGAAGCTCGCAGTGAAGGTTGCAAATGGTGGTGATGTGACCAACGGACTTTGTGATGTTGTAATTGTGAGCTGGACACTGAGCACCTGAACTATATGATCCCATGACAGTGGGAATAGTGCTATCAACATAAATGCTAAGACTGGTTGTAAACACCACATATACTGTCCTGTCATAAGTTTGAATGATTTAAATGAGGACCACCTCTATGGCTTACTTACTTTTGCCTATGAACCTAGCATCTGGGTTATTATTCCCAGAGACCTTTAAAATTTGTTACAAATTTTTAATTACTCAAACAAATAATTGTTGGATTTTATACATGCAGCTCTAAATGTTATATAAATCTGAAATAATGGCAACAATGACTGAAATTTTAATTAAACTTACCAATAGAAATTCCAGTTCCAGTTGTTCCAATTATTCCAATTGTTAAGTAAAGACTACCTGTATGGTACACTGAAGCAGTAGGCTACACAGAAGCATTAGGCGTGAGCCTAAATGGACTCCAGAAGATGGTAGAGGACAGGAAGGCCTGGAGGAACGTTGTCTATGGGGTTGCGATGGGTTGGACATGACTTCGCAACTAACAACAACAACAATGGTGATTTAAGTGGTACCATAAGCAACATTTAGTGGCAGAAGTTTAATTATGCAAATGAAGTTAATCTATTTTATTTTTATTCTTATTACCACCCAATACTTGTTGGAATGAGGTCGGTGCCAAATTGTGCATTTCTGATTTTATGACTTTCTCTTATGTGTAACATAGGTTCTTATGGCTTACTCAAGTAAGCATGTTTAAAAGAAACTATAGCTTCTTTTATAAACATTAGGAATAAATGGTTAAGGTTATATACTGTATATATATCATTAGTAATCCAAACACTTTTGGGATTTGCTATGAAAAAAATATTTTATTCATACAAAAACTAGCTGCTTGTAGCTATTTATAGTCAATTGGATATTCACTTGTACACACCAGTTGTCTTGAAAAAAGACAACAAAAATAATATAATAGAACAGATTGTCTCCAGAAGTTAAAAGCATAAGAACATAAATTTGACATTCACATGAATTTCTTCATTCTCTCTGTGCATTTTCTTTTGCAGACTTCAAAGTTTCCAGCACATTTTTTTTCAAAAGCATGGCTCTTTAGCCAATCTAGGATTAGAAGGAAAGTGATGAGGGTTTTGGTAGCATAATTATTGTGCATCTGAAATTATATTTTTTTGTACTTTACAAGATGCATTCCAGGAGATTACTTTCCCCATTTCATCTGTAAATGAAGATGATTTGTTTAAATATGGGGATATGATAATAGAAGTGTTGAATTGTAGCCTAGAAGGATAATTTTAAAAAAATGTGTGTCAATACATTTATTCAAAAGAAGGAACTATAGAATCTTTTAGCCTATGGCTTATATGCTTTTTAAGCTGATGTTACCTGCTTTTCTGGATACATTTCTTGGGCAAAGAAGAGACTAGGTAAATTTGTTGTTGCAGGAGAAATCTAGCAGCTGCAGTGGAGAACCAGAAGAGGGCTGGAATGAGAATCATGACAATCTTACATGTTGTTGTTGTTGTTAGCTGCGAAGTCGTGTCCGACCCATCGCGACCCTATGGACAACATTCCTCCAGGCCTTCCTGTCCTCTACCATATTCTGGAGTCCATTTAAGCTCACGCCTACTGCTTCAGTGACTCCATCCAGCCACCTCATTCTCTGTCGTCCCCTTCTTCTATTGCCCTCGATCTTCCCCAGCATTAGGCTCTTCTCCAGGGAGTCCTTCCTTCTCATTAGGTGGCCAAAGTACTTGAGTTTTAGCTTCAGGATCTGGCCTTCTAAAGAGCAGTCAGGATTGATCTCCTCTAGGACTGACCGGTTTGATCGCCTTGCAGTCCAAGGGACTCGCAGGAGTCTTCTCCAGCACCACAGTTCAAAGGCCTCAATTCTTTGGCGCTCAGCCTTTCTTATGGTCCAACTTTCACTACCATACATTGCAACTGGAAAGACCATAGCCTTGACTATACGCACTTTTGTTGACAGGGTGATGTCTCTGCTTTTTAGTGTGCTGTCTAGATTTGCCATGGCTTTCCTCCCCAGGAGCAAGCGTCTTTTAATTTCTTGGCTACAGTCCCCATCTGCAGTGATCTTGGAGCCCAGGAAAATAAAATCTGTCACTACCTCCATTTCTTCCCCATCTATTTGCCAGGAATTGAGAGGGCCAGATGCCATGATCTTGGTTTTCTTAATGTTAAGTTTCAACCCAAGTTTTGCACTCTCCTTCTTCACCCGCAACAAGAGACTCTTCAGTTCCTCTTCACTTTCTGCCATTAGAGTGGTATCATCTGCGTATCTTAGGTTGTTGATATTTCTTCTTACATACTATGGTGCAAATGCTTATTAAATTTACTCATGCTGCTACACTACAATTAACCATCTGGCTGGGTAAAAATGGAATTAATTTATGTTGACCAACAGTATCTATTAACAATTTGCATTACAATAAACACCTGTTACCACTTTTGAAAGCCCCTTTCCTAAAAAACCAAATTGGAAACAACACTGATTGTTACTGCCAGGGCCAACACATGCTAATGTCACTCACTTATTTGGGTCAAGTAATGTATAAACAAATATATCAAGCTGATTGAAGAGCCTATGATTGAAACAATAGTATTTAGAATATCCACCGAACTCTCATAATTATGGCTCTACATATTCATGATAAGATGTTTGAAAGCCCAGTGTGCTGTAAATTATCGAAGTCAAAAGCCTGTCTCTAGAGTCTTTTCTTCAGGATTTTAGTAACTGAAGAGCATTTGAGAAAAGGGTCTTGTAAAGAATGTATATTTTTTTAGGAATGGAGAGTAACACTGTAAACTGAAGGTATGTTTCTGTGAGATTTCTCTATCCTGAAGCTCCAAGCTCCACTTCATAAGTTAATATAACTGATAGCCTAAGAGTGTGACTTTTGGAAAGTGTGTTTTATTTAGTTCAGATATATCTGTGCCTTATCCAAGCTTATAAAGGAAATAATGGCTTTCTCTTTCATTTTATACCCAAAAGAATTCTAAAATATTGAGTTAGCTGAGAAAAAGTAACTAGCCCCAGGTCAAGTGAAGAACTCCATAGCTAAATGGGAATTTGATCTTAGGTTTCCCCACAGATTGTGGTAGGAAAACATTTACATGAAGGTCCAGGAAAGCAAAGACATTCTTTCTTGCTTTCATTTTTCTGTCATTCAATAGAGAAAAGAGTAACTGATGCTGCCAGGTAACTATAGGTGAACTCAGGTCTTTTAAACCTAAAGCAGGTTTACCCTATAATCTTTTAGATGAGATCAAACAGCTTTCCTCGTAACATCTGCTTTAGTTCTTTCAGCCTATGGATATGACCAGTCCACTGTAAATGGGTCCTTCTTTTGGCACTTCTTTCTGCATTAAAGTGCCACTTTCCATGAATGAAATGTTAAATTTTATTATACTGTTAAAAAACAACCCCCCTCAAAAAACCCCCAAAACCCCAACAACCTAGGAGCAGTTATGAGTCTCCGAGTCCCATTCCATTCCAGGATCTACCACAACTTGCCACTGCTAACTGGCCGTGACCAACTCACCATGGCCAACTTGCCACAACCAATTTGCTGTGGTCAACTCAACGTGGCCTACTTGTTGTGGGACAACTTGCCCTGGCCAATTCACCATGGGGCAACTTGCCACAGGACAAGAGTTACACTAATATTGAAGAAATAGTGGAAGAGAATCATTAGAGAGAGGATGCCAAAGGAGGAACAAAATGAAATGTGAATGAAAAAAATAAAAATATTTTTAAAAATTATTTTAAATAATTAAATTGAATTGTTGAATTGTCCTCCAGTGAGTTGTCCCGTGGCAAGTTGCCTTTCCTGTATATCCAGTTTCATCTGCTTTTGCAATAATCACATTGACAGGCACTCAGAATAATGCTTGCCATCCTGGAGAAGCTTGAAAATTACTCTAAGTAGCATCTGCTGGTCCTGATGATCCCACATTAAGAGCAGCAGATCTTGGAGTCAGGCAAAAGACCAAAGCAGATTGAACAATAGAGTTATGTGAAGTCTGAATCTTCACAGTTTAAAAACTATTATGTATATTTCATTTATTGGATTTATATCCTACATTTCATCCAAGAAACCTAAGACATTATTTCTCCCGTGTATTTATATCTTTAGTAACATTGTGAGGCATGTAAATCTGAATAACAGGTTTGGTTAATTGTCATAATTGGGATTTGTGACAGAGTATTGATGTAATAGACTACCCAGTAAGAATCAATGAGGAGATGGAACAGAGAAGAGATTAGATTAGATTCAACAAGAGATCAGGTGATTGCTTTCCTATAGGTTTCTTGTTACATGGTAATAACGCCCTGAATCCCATGATATCCCATGAAGTATATTTGTCCTTTGCTGAGGAAATATGTGTGGGGAAGATCTGATGCAGAAAGTGATGCAGTGGTTAAGGTGTGATCTAGCAAAACAAACCATTATCCCCCCCCAGCAAACAGCAAAGATTTTTCTCATGCACCCCAGTTCCAATCTCAGGGCTTTTACTCATCAGCTGTTATTTCTAAAAGTCTGATAATAGTGTAGAGAGTGGAAATCTGTCCATGTACCTTCTTTGTTATTGGTTTATATTTATTGACCAGATTTATATCATGTCTTTTCTTTAAGAGCTCAAAGTATGCAATTCTGCCTTCATTTGATTGCCACTCACAAAGGTAACCCTTGAGGTAGTTTGGGTTGAGAGTGACTCACTGAAAGTCATCCCATGCCAGTTTTTACTGTCAGTTCAACTGTAATCACTGCACTACACTGACTTTTTTCTTTAGCCCAGTCAGGTTGATTCTCCATATTAACCTTTTTGGACATCATGAAAACAAAAACTAAATGTTTATAATGTTTAATTGCTGTCAGATTCCTTATTTCCTGTTTTATAAATGTTCTATACTTGTTTACTACTTAATCTGCAGCATCGATGTGTTTGTTTTACTGACATTCATCTTTGCTCTCTGATATATTGCTGTTACTTGTAGCATAGATGAAGAATTCAGCACAAAAATGGGACATACACCACAATGACATTGTTGACCTTGTCACAGATCTCTGATCTCTTGCTTCTCTTGTGATCATGCTGTTTCTACCTCCCAGCTCTTTTATTTAGTCAACTGCCACCTGCCTTTTTTCCACATGTGTTTCTATGCTGGTTGTCATTCTGCAATCATTGATTGAAGTCAGATTAAAAGTAACAATGGCTAGGGGTAGGGTGTCTCATGTTGTTTCATTTTGATCTATTTATGTTTTGGAAGAAAAATATGGTTGTTAATATCCCTAGTTGATAAGCATCATTAACAGCATTGACTTAGGTCTCAGACATTTGACAGCTTTACTGAACAATATCCTGGGTTACACAGAGTCAAGTGGAAATGATCCTTTCATATTATGTTCGATTAAAAACATTGGTGCCTTAAAAAGGAACTTGTTTTAAGTATTCCTGGGCCTACAGTGTATTTGAAAAGAGAGCGGTTGATTAGAACCAGTGCAACAGGATAAAGTGATCTGCTCCTGGTAGTAACAACTAAGGAAAGAAAGAAGTTGAACGCATAGCAAACAGGAGAAATTGGCATCTGCTTGATACAACAATCTTTAAAGTGGTATTAAAAAGGCATTTTGTTTGGTCTTTGCTTTAGCAGCAAAATGTCATAAAGTGACACTACAACAGCAAAAACATGGTATCAGCACTTCCCTTTTGATTACTTAGTTCAGTTAGAGCTTAGCTGGGAGACAGCTATAGTATAGATTAAAATGCAACATTTTGTGAACACTTCGCCTCCTAAGTCCAAGAATACCACACTCTGCACACACACACACACATAAGGAAGGGACCTTGGAGGTCTTCTAGTCCAGCCTCCCACTCAAGCAGGAAAATCTATATCATCTCAGACAAGTGACTGTCCAATCTTAAAAACCTCCAGTGATGGAGCACCCACAATTTCTGAAGGCAAGCTGTTCCATTGGTTAATTGTCCTCACTGTTAGGAACTTTCTCCTTAGTTCCAGGTTGCTTCTCTCTTTGATCAGTTTCCAACCATTGTTTCTTGTCTCACCCTCTGGTGCTTTGGAGAACAGTTTGAAGCTCTCTTCTTTGGGGCAGCCCCTCAAATACTAGAATACTGCTATCACGTCACCCCTGTTTCTTCTTTTCTTTAGATCTAGCCAAACCCAAGTGCTGCAGCCGTTCTTCATATGTTTTAGTCTCCAGGCCTTTGATTTTTTTAGTTGCTCTTCTCTGAACTTTTCCCCAAGGTCTCAACATGTTTTTTGTAAGTATGGTGACCAAAATTGGTTGCAGTATTCCAGCTGTGGTCTCATTAGGGTTTTATAAAGCAGTACTAAAATTTGCGTAATCTCGATGCTATGCATCTGTTTGTAGGTGTTCTCCTACCATCTTCTTGCTTATTATAACTTTTGTTTCTAGTTTGTCTTTTGCAGTATTTTTTTTTGCTATGTTGTGCTATAATTTCTCTTTGTGTGAAGACTGATGCAAAGAATGTGTTAAGCAGCTCTGCTTTCTCCCTATTACTTGTTACTTCCTTGCCATCTTCTCTCTTTAGTGGACCTACAGTTTCCTTGACTTTTTTCTTATTATTAATATGTTGAAAGAAACTTTTTAAAAAATTATCCTTGATTTCTGTTGCAAGTCTTTGTTCATTCTGAGCTTTTCCTTTCCTGACTTCATCTTTGCATGTTCTGGCTGTCTGCTGATAATCAGCCTTATTTATGTGCCCCTCTTTCCATTTTTTGTATTGTCCTTTTTGTCTTTCAGTTTGTCTGAGAGATTTTTGTGTAGTCATGCTGGTTTCTTCTTGACTTTCTTGTTTTTCTTTTTCAGTGGTATTGTGCTGGACTGGGCTTTTATGATAGCATTTTTCAGAGTTTCCCATGCTTCTTGAGTTGTTTTTCCCTTTAGGATTTTCATCCATGGAATCTTTCCTAGGTTCTCCCTGAGTTTGTTAAAATCAGCTCTTTTGAAATTTAAGACATTGGTTGAATTATTTTCTACTGCTTGTATTTGCATTATATTGAATTCCAGTATGACGTGGTCACTTTCCCCTAAGGTTCTGGCAACTTCAACTCTCTCTATCACTTGTCTATTAGTAAGAATTAGGTCCAGTATAGTTTTACTTCTAATTCCCTCCTCTACCTTTTGGATGACAAAGTTGTTGGCTAGGTTGGTTAGGAAACTATTTGATCTCCTGCTTGCTGCAGAGTTTGTCTCCCAGCTGATATCTGGGTAGTTGAAGTCTCCCGTTACTACTGTGGTATGCTTCCTACATACATTTGTTAACTGGTTGAAAAATAATCCATTTATTTCTTCTGATTGGTTGGGTGGCCTATAATATACCCCTATGGCAATGTCACTTTTTTCCCTTTTATATTGACCCATATAGATTCTGGAGGGCTTTTATCTTTGCTCATGTGCATTTTTGTAAATATGTAGTATTCTTTCTTTTGGTTAGGTTCTCAGCTACATCTTTGATTTTTGTCCAGGAAGACAACATACCTCCCTGAATTGTATGTCTGGTCTGCAGATGTTGATTCTGTTCCTTTGAGAATAGAATTCCCTATCACCAGCACTCACCTTCTTTTTTGGGGGGGGGGTATAGTCTGAGGTGCTTTTCTGTTTGTCTCAGGTGTGTTTGTTGATGTGACTTTTTAAGGGATATTTAGTGTTGTTTCTTTGCTAGGTATTTGCATATTTTCTTTGTGGTTGTGGGTCTGTGTATTTCCATCTAGGAGGAGAAATTGATTGCTCAGTTTTAATGGGGCTGCTTCTGGTTGGGTTAGATTGGGCAGTAGGGGTTTGTTAGATGCATGCTGCTGCTTCCTTTGATTGTTGTGTTTCCTTCTATGTGTGACATACCTCCATTTGTCTTCCTCCAAGTGTTTATCGATAGGGTCAAATCCTCTGGGAGTTATTTGTCCATTGTTTGGTTTGGTTTGGGTATAGCTTTTCTTCATAGGTTGGAGTTTGGCTAGAATAACCTCTAGATCTCTTACTTTTTCCTCTAGTAGTTAACATAGTTTACATTTATTTATATTTTTTATTAGATTTTATTGATTTTTTAGAATAACAATCTTTAGTGCTTAGTAAACAACATGTTGTCTGGTTCATATATTTAACAACAATCAATAATAATTTCTATGCTTTCATAAGCAACATACTAACTAGAAATACCTTTTCTTGGTCTTCTTTTTTTCCAATAGTATTCTCCTTTTACCAACATTGAGCAAATATACTTCTTAGTACTTTCAATACATACAAAGTTGAATATAAACATTTTTCTAGTATTTAACAATAACATCAATATGTAACATCTTTTCTAATCATCTTATTTTACAGTTGCATTTGCAAAAAATCATCTTATGTAAATTGCTATAAGTCCTGTTTTCAGAACTCTTATTTAAGCTTAGTTTCCCCTCAGTATTCAAAACATTTCTTGTCAGTTATAATTTTCTCAAAATTGATTACATTTAAATATCCAAAACATTTCATACATTTAAATCATCCCAATATTTTTACATTTCCCATATCATAAAAAATACTATACTACTTATAAATCACATCTTTCTTTCTATAGTACCCCTTCATATCCAAAATTTGACTATTCTTTTATCCATATTCAGACAAATGTTTGGTCATATGATACTCCATCTGGTATGTCAAGTCATCTCTTTTGAGTCTAGCTCTTGCCTGTTCTTATTTAAGATTAGTTTCCCTTCAGTATTCAGAACATTTCTTATCAATTATAATTTTCTCCAAGTTGATTACATTTGAATATCCAAAACATTTCATTCATTTAAATCATCCCATTATTTTTACATTTCCCATATCATAAAGAAATGCTATACTACTTATGAATCACATCTCTCTTACTCTAGAACCCATTCACATCCAAAATTTAACTATTCTTTTAACCATATTCAAGCAAGTGTTTAGTCATGTAGTACTCCATCTAGTAGGTCAAATCATCTCTCTTGAGTCTGGCTCTTTCCTTCTTCTTTTGCTTAGCAGCTTTCCAACTCAGTGTATTCAGCTTGCCAAGAGATGCTTCTTGTATTTTTATAGGTGGTGTTAAGAATGGGAAAGACAAATTGAGTAAGGTGCTTTTGAGGAGGAGTTTCACCATTTATATTCGCTAAGTAGTTTCCACTTTCCTTCTCCCTCAATTTCTCTTTTCATTTTTTGTCTCCCAAACTCTAGTGATTCTCCAGACAGCTCTATTGTTCATTTTATCAAGTCTTCTTCCTTATCTTCAGGTTTGTTTTGAAGTTCTGAAAGATAAAATGTCTTTTCCATTTCCAAAATTATAGCAAAATCTTGCAGATTTTTCTTTGTCTGTGCTAAGCTATAATTTTCATTTGTGGCCTCCATCTTTGGGTCACTTTCCTCTGTTTTTTGTTCTATTATCTGATTTATTTGTTCATTCTTTGTCACCATTTTCTGAGAATTTTTTAATTGTGAGATTAGATCAAGGATGTGCTCATTTATATCATCAAAATTATTTTTAATCTCATTATGATTTGAATCAATTGTCATTTGGATTAGTTGCAACATAGTACACATTTCCTCCTGGAAAATATTTGTCCTGTCTTGAAGTATTACTCCTGCAGATCTCTGATGTCTCAGACTGGGGATTTTAGAAAAGAATATTATGTATGGTTTCTTACCATTTTTACTTGTATATGCAACCTCCATTTTCATCAAACCAACCAGTCTTAAATTCCAAACACTTTAGTCTTATATGTTTCTTATCTTTATGAACAGTCCAAAATGTTCAACCACTTAGAAACAATCCAGTAATTTCCCCCTAGAAGAATAGCCAAAAAGTCAAAGTTTTTCTTTCTCTGCAAACGATTCTTAAATTTAAATATCACAGCTCAGTAAGTGTTTATAATCCAAATAAGTCAGCAGTTTTCATAACAATTGTATTTCTCATTCTGCAATAGATAGCCCAGTGTATTTTATTTCCTCTATTCCCAGCTGTTCTCTGTTTAGCTAAGAATCCATTTCAATGTATTTCTATCCCCCATAAAAATTAAAATGCCATTTCCATCTATGGAAGGGTGGGGTTATAATCCCCTTCCTTCTCATTTTGGAGGATTTTTTTTGCTTCTTGGGGATCTTTTCCAGGAAACCAGTTTCAAAATAGGGAAGAGAAGATCAATATTCTCACCCAGCTCCAACATGCTGTTCACAGTTGTTCTTAGTTGGTGCTTTTGGATTTTGGATGCCAATAGCTTGGGCTAGTCACTGGAGTGCAGCTAGCCTTTCTCCTGTTGGGTTGGAGAGCTTCTCCTGGATCAAACAGATTGACCATTGTCTTTCCATGAACGTCAGGGGGGCTCCTTCTTTTTCACCTCTTCGGGGTGACTCTAGACCCATTTAGGGTCCCCAGGCAGGATGAAACCAGCTGTGGGGTACAGAGGTCCGCAATCCCTTGGCCGTGTTGCTATGATGCAAAATTGGAAGTCCACATAGTTTACATTTAATGCATGTATAATTTGGGTGTTCTTTGGGCATAAGCATATACATGGAACATGTACTGTATTTCATACTACAATAGTATCTGTTGCCTGTTCCATGAATTTGTTGTTTGAAAATCCCTCTTTTATGGTTGGTGGATGTGCTTTGCTGTTAGCCATGCTTCTACCTTCTCTGTTCTAGGTAATTATGCCTATTTCCCCCCCCCCCCCATCCTATGTTTTGCAAATGAAAATAGTATCGATTTCTTTTTCCAAGAGTCTGCTGTGCGGTTGCCATTCACAGTCCGTGGCCTACTGGTCTGCTGCCATTCACAGTCCCCAGTCTACTGGTCTACTTCTGTTCGCAGTCCCCAGAGTGTTGGTCTACTGCTGTCCACAGCACCTGATCTACTGCCATCTGCAGGCCCTGGTGTACTACTGTCTGCAGGAGTAGTATATCTTTTTTAAATGCCCATTTTAATAAAATAGTAATGTGATTCATTGACATTTTAAAAAGTTTTTAAAAATCATTAAAATATTTTATTTGTATCATTCCCTAACATAATTTTAAATGGAACTTTTCTAATGAACACTCTAGTTCATGTAAGTTCCTCAAGAATTTTTTAAAATTAGGCAAAGAAAGAATGGGACCCATATTCAGAAATCTACATTTCCTAGAAGAAAGTTCTTTTGTAACAAAAGCATGCTTTTATGCATACAATTTTTACAAATGTGCATGCTTTTCCAGTATATTTTCATAATTTTTTTTATTTTCTTTCCTACAATTTCTTTGGTAGAGAAATATAGACAATAATGGAGTTTCTATAGTGATGCCTGGGATGCTCTGGTGGAATATTTCCAAAACAGTAAATAAAACAATTCAACTGAAAAAAAGACAAACATATAATTACAACTATAGAACAGCAGAATATTATGAAGTATAACTAAAAGCAACAGCATTAAAGCTCATAAAATCCATGCTAGCAAGGCACATTAATATAAAATATTAAAGACTGTAAAGAAATAAAAGAATGCTTTATCTGGCGTCTAAAAATAGCAGGTCAGCTTTACAGCAAGATGCCCCACCACAGCTAAATAGGGTCTATGTTAGGCATAATCTTAGCTGTGATTAGAAGACAGACCTAAGAAGGAAATCTTAGATCTCATAAAGGTTCTGTGCACAGCGCAATAGCCTTGAACTGGTCCTAAAATATCTGAAGGCTAAGAGTGGCAACCTGAAATGAATGACAGCCCCCAGAATAGAGTGTCATTGGCTGTTCTGGCAGTTACTTTAGTGCTGCTTCTGAATATCAGACTGCCCTGACTGAATTTTTGTTACCAACTGAAGCTTTTGACAGTTTTGAAAAGCAGGAACATACATGCAGATCATATTACCTGGGAAGGGAAGTCCAGGCATTAGGATGAACAGGACAGCAATATCTTACTGATGTCTCCATGTATTTGTAGCTGATTTTAGTTTACAGATGGTATAGGTTGCAACCATAATGCCATCAGTAGACAAATGCCAGAGCATGATGTTAGGGCTACTGTATCTGTGCTGCAAATATCTGACCATAGATGGCAGCAAAGTAATACAGAACATTCCACTCTTTGCCACCTTCTAATGGTAAACTAAAAGGGACGTTCAGTGGGTTAGGACGCTGAGCTTGTCGATCAGAGTATTGGCAGTTTGGCGGGTCGAATCCTGAGTGCCGCATAGCAGAATGAGCGCCTGTTACTCATCCCAGCTTCTGCCAACGTAGCAGTTCAAAAGCACGTAAAAATGCAAGTAGAAAAATAGGGACCACTATGGTGGGAAGGTAACAGTGTTCCGTGTGCCTTTGGCATCTAGTCATGCCGGCCACATGACCATGGAGATGTCCTTGGACAAACGTTGGCTCTTCGGCTTTGAAATGGAGATGAGCACTGGCCCCTAGAGTTGGAAACGACTAGCACGCATGTGCGGGGGAAACTTTACCTTTACCTTTTAATGGTAAACTAGATTTTTGCTGCCCAGATATTATCATCTTAATGGTGTTGCAGCAGCATAGCTAATACCTTAGCTAATTATGTCACAGTTGCCCTAATAATTTTCAGCTCACTGAGAGAACACCATTCTCAAAAGTTGTTTGCTAATTCTATTTTCCATCAAAAACAGAGTATTGCTAAAGAAGGCACAAACTGTTTAAACAAGCAAACAATACTCTGGAAATCTCTGAAACAAAATAGCAGTTTTAGAAAATAAATGCAAATAACAATACTGCATTTTTTTTAAAAAAACCCTCTTCTGCTAAAATTATTGTGTATCATTTTATAAGAGCACCAGCTTAGCAATAAATATATAAATGTTAATGTTTTGACATTTGGAAGAAGACATTGAACGCTGGGCATGTTCTTTGCAAGCTGATTAAAAGAGATTGTGGTGTGTGAAATTTGTTTTTGCCTCACATGATTAAATCCTTGCTTAAAACATAAGAAGACAGTAATCTTTCAAAACTTTGCAAGATAGGGAATTTAAAATTCAGCAGTGTGCTTCTCAGATAGAGAAAGCTTTATTTCTCCGCACCCTACCCCTCTCTACCCTCCCTGCCATGCACAAGATTCATTCACAGCTTTTGGAGAAGACATTTATCCAGATGTACCTATATGAGCCTGTTGTACATACACCTTCACCTTATTTGAATCACAAGGCAAACTTCTATTAAGTTGGGGGGAAATGGTTTATTTTCTTTGAAACTCTTTTCCCCCTCCCAGTTAGTTTTAAATAAACATTGAAAAGCACAAATTCTGATTTTGTTGTTTAAGATAAAACTGTCTGAATGATGGAGAGAAAAACAGAGAAAATTGAAATTGGCAATGGGGTTGAAAACAGTTGTGTAGACTATTAAGAAGAATGAAGTGCGGTGGGGGACCTGATCTGATCAAGTAGCAGTAAAAAAAAATGGTAGAGTTCAGACTCTTGCTAAATTACAATGTGGATTGTTTTGTTTTACTTAGCACATTGCATGGCATCAGTGCTGAGTGGCTTCCAAATATGGTTTATAGCTTAGCAGAAGGATAGACAATTTTTGGAATATATGACCTCCTAAAATAGAGAGATCCAGCAAAGGTTTGCTGCTTCATTGTCTAGATGAGGTCCATGTGTGTTGCTTTAGTCTGCAAAGACCCAGGTTCAAAGCATTATGGCTAATGCAGGATAAGTTTGCATAGCCAGTCTCTTTCATACCAACTGTCAGGGTAAGCTGGCTATGAAAAAAAAGGCTGTAACTTCCTTGGGTGGGGGGGGGAGGAAAGAAGAGGAAAACAGAAATTTAATAAAGTATCCAAATTTTCAAATATCACTCAGTTAATTTTGAACTCAAAAAAGTACAGGAAAACAAAGTACCCAGAGGAGAAGTCTTAATAGAAAGTGCATCCTTGGCATGTAGTCAGTTGTTAACTTGTATGAGGATTTAGGACCAATACTGACAATTGCAAAAGACTGTCAAGATTTTGCATTCATTCACTGAGAAAATTGAGTACTGTCCTGTTACAGAAATCTTCTCTGTTGTTTGATCTTAAGGAAACCACTCCTCTCCTCCCCACTATTCTGGACAGAAATCACAACTATATTCTATAATCCACAAAAGCTTGATATAAAATTGGTTTGTCTGGTTTATCTGTCTGTCTTGTTCACTAGGAGAGCTTTTCAAATCTGTTCTGGTTCTAAATATGTTGTTCATTTTTAATTTCTTAAGATATCTGGTGTACCTTTTTGTGTATTGATATAAAGATATGTATGATTTGACCTAATCCTGTAGTTTAGGATGCTACTGCTGAGCTCTAATCTGTCCACAAATTTAGATTGAAAAGGTGTGTCTTTGAATAAACAGTATCTCAGTCTTGGTAAAATCAGACCTATGAAACCTACAATATGCATTATGCTGTTTACTAATATGCAAAAACAGATTTGCAATATTTCTAAAGTTATGTACTTTGTATATAAAATATTCTGGATTACAATTCTTGTCCAGCAGACACCATCACCATGGTTCACAGATTAAACCTTATCCTGGGTGACAAAATCCTTGAATTTTTAAGCTCTGTTCCATTTTGTCATAAATTATGGCAAAAAGCCACAAATCAGTCATCAACCAATGAAATGGAACAATGAATGAGAAGAAAATGAAACATGCTGCTTCTCATCCCCCTCTACATTCCATCTGCTTTAGCACTCCGGGGCAGCTGCTTCTTTCTAAAACTATTCATTTAAAAGAAGAAAAGAGAGAGAGAGAAAGAGAGAATTCCCAAATGTATAGCTACAAGCCCATGGCTGAATGAGGTCTTTCCTTCTAAATGGGATACGCTTCCTCATGCAACTCATTTGGTGTGGGACTGGGGTGCCAAAGTCAAATTCTTCACGCCATGGGTGCCTCCTGTCGATCAGAGGAAGGGAGGTCACCTTGGAGAGAAAAGGTTCATGACACACAGGAGGGAGCTGCTCTTTGCCCAAAAGGTCTAAAAGACACACTTAAAAAAGAAAAAAAAGGGAGGGAAAAAGTCCGCAGCAAAGCCCTTCCTAGTGGTAAGCCTGACAAAGCATGACCCGTCTTTCTTTGCAATAGAGTCATATGCTAACTTACTTAATCCACCGTAACAGGAATTGGATGGAAAAGAAAATGGTGGTGAATGAGTGAGCAGACACACTGTATTTCAAAAGAAAATCGTCCTTTGGGATATTTCAAGAACATTTTACATAGAAAATATAAAAAGTGCTTGATATTCAGATTAGGTAGTATCTGTGTTGTTGTTTCCCTATAAAAATCAAACCAGAGCTGTAGATAATGTACACCTCATGTAAAAAAATAGTTAAGTTGCTTAATAAAAGATGGTTGTTCTGTGCACCTGTGAGATGAATCTTTGTATACTTATTGTCTGTTGCCTTTGAAGTACCAATCATTATAAAGGAAATAACAGGATGTATGTTGTTTCTATATTGACTCTGTCAAACTTTGAGATAAGTTAGATTTGTCACTTTACTTTTAGGTGTGCTTCTCTTTCACCCCCATCTGTCATGGCAAGTTCTGCAGAAATCCATGCTTTGTTTACAATTCTTAGGAAGTTCCTACTGGCAAATTAAGGAGCTTTGCAAAAAGCAAGGTACCACTGGTTAACTAATCTAAAGGTAAAGGTTCCCCCACACATGTGTGCTAGTCATTTCCGACTCTAGGGGCCAGTGCTCATCTCTGTTTGAAAGCCGAAGAGCCAGCACTTGTCCGAGAATGTCTCCGTGGTCATGTGGCCAGCATGACTAGACGCCAAAGGCGCACGGAACGCTGTTACCTTCCCACCGTAGTGGTCCCTATCTTTCTACTTGCATTTTTACATGCTTTCGAACTGCTAGGTTGGCAGAAGCTGGGATGAGTAACAGGCACTCACTCTGTTACGCGGCACTTGGGATTCGACCCGCCAAACTGCCGACCTTCTGATCGACAAGCTCAGCGTCCTAACCCACTGAGCCACCGCATCCCTTAATTAATAACTAATCTAGGATCTATAAATCAGGCTGCCAATGAACTCAGACATGCTTGCCTGGGTTAGGTAGTCAGTAAGCCCAGTCAGGTCCAGTCCAGTCAGCTGCCTTTGTAACATATTCCTCAAATATTAAAAGCAATTTAATGTACTGTATATTAATGGGGTTGGACTAGAAGAGCAAGGGGCTGGACTAGAAGACCTCCAAGGTCCTTCCAACTCTGTTATTTTATGTTCTATGTATAGTGAAGAGATGCTATTCAGTTATGAGGCTTTATTACATTGCATTGGACACCAGTATCGCTTGAACAAAAAATAGCTCAGTATGGCAGAGAGGAGAGGATGCTGAGCATGGATTGGGACGAAGTTGGATTCAAATATCTTTTTAGTCATGAAAAGTCTCAGATAAGATGGTAAACTTTCAGTTGTACCACATGGAGCTTCTGTGGAAATAACATGGGGAAAAACCCTGAAAGCAGTCATAAAGTTCTGCAAAGACAGGAAGTTCTGTCTTGCACTGACAAATTTTGTGCACCCCCAATCAATAGCAAAAGAACTATTGCCAGACATACTCTGTGTGTGTGTGTGTGTGTGTGTGTGTGTGTGTGTGTGTGTGTTTGTATACATACAATGGGAAAGGAAAATGAAATTGGCTTGAAATAATTAAGAAGATCCCATTGATTAAGGCTAAGCCCTGTATGGGCAAATGCCCTCAATATTCACTTGTGAGCAACTATTTTTCTAAAGCCATCAGAGGAATATTCCTAATGCTGTACATTCCTTTTTATCCATTAGCTTCCTTTCTTTTACTTCCCTCAGTTTTACCAACTCTAGTTGTTTTTCGTAGCATGACACCTGTTTGCCTCTTAAGCTCAAAGTATGTGAGTTTCTCTTACATGATCATTTTCTTAGCAGAACACAGCACATTTCTTTAATCAAGAATGCTTTATTAATCATCGTAATCCATGGTGATTTTAGTATTGTCTCTTATTCAGGAGGCAGACAACCACTGGAGGAAAGCTGAGCCTCCTTTGCATCCCATTGGCTGGGGGGCTTTGCAAAATCCAGAAAGGTGAGTTGGGAGCTGCTGGGCCCTGGAGACAGCTGAGGAGCAGGCCAAGTCCTACAAGTCCCTTGGGTGGCATGATGGGAAGTAGGCTCTAATAGATCCCACATGCTCGTAGCTTCTTTTGCCTGGCTTTAGGCTGCCTTGAATGGCTAAGCTGAGAGCAAGCCAAAGGCCTGCAGAGAGCTGGCAGGGTGGGTGAGGGAGATAGGTGTGTGTGTGTAAGGGGCACTGTAGTGATCCTGTGGTTGGTCATAAGAGTGAATCACTATGGAGGCACTGCAGTGGTTATAATTTTGAAACCAGGTCACAAGTAGTTTTTGGATAGTTTTTGTCATAACTTAGAATGTTAACTAAGCAATGGGTCATAAGCTGAGTATTACTTGCAAGGCAAAGAGCATGAGATAAGGATGTGTATTATATCCATATTTACTAACGGCAGAATTTGAAGAGTTGGACCAAAACTGGAGGTCGGGTGAAATGGATATCCCTGTTTATGTCTGGTTCAGGAAATGGGTAACAGATTAGAAAAACAACAGGTCTGGTCAACCTATTTTGGTACTGCTAAAAGAAGATTGAAAATATTAGATTTATATATTGCCTTTCATAGGGACGTGGTGGCTCAGTGGGTTAGGACGCTGAGCTTGTCGATCAAATGGTTGGCAGTCTGGCGGGTTGAATCCTGAGTGCCGAGTAACAGAGTGAGCGCCTGTTACTTGTCCCAGCTTCTGTCAACCTAGCAGTTCGAATGCACGTAAAAATGCAAGTAGAAAAATAGGGACCACTGCGGTGGGAAGGTAACAGCATTCCGTGAGCCTTTGGCATCTAGTCATGCCCAGCCACATGACCATGGAGACGTCCTCGGACAAGCGCTGGTTCTTCGGCTTAGAGATGGAAACGACTAGCACGCATGTGCGGGGGAACCTTTACCTTTTACCTTACTGCCTTTCAGTCAGGAGCCAGACACCAACTCTGTGTGGTAAACTGAGTTGAAAGAGAATGAGTGGTCTAAAGTTATCTGGTGAGCTTCTGTGGCTAAGGATACACTACATCTTGGGTCTTCCAACTCCTGGTCCAGTTTCTTAACCACCTGGGCTTTTGCAGTTTTCATAATCAGTTTCTAACTTCATGCAAAACTATACAGGTGGTCTAGAATGAGAACTATCAGTAGATAACAGTGTTGGGATGCTGACGTTCTCTTCCTTTGACAGAGGTTTCATTGAAATAAATTTAACCTAGTGCAGACTCGGATTGTGCAGTGGGTCAAGCATAATGGCAGCCTTAGAATCAGAAGGGCACTAAAATCTCAGTTCCATCAAAAATTAGAAAGACAGAACCCAAATAATTTTAGAATAATGTAGACACATCAAGACAACTACTTTCTAATTGTGTTTAAGGTGTATATTAATTTGAAGTGAAGAGGGAACTTTTAAAAAATCTCCAGTGGAAATCGGGTTATATTAACATTTATGTTTTTTTGTGTAAATCTAATATTTTTGCCCCCTCTCTATATATTTTTTAGAATATATATATATATATATATATATATATATATATATATATATATATATATATATATATATATATATATATATACACATATATACATATATACATATACATATATATATATATATATATATATATATATATATATACATATATACATATACATATATATATATATATATATATATATATATACACACACATATACATATACATATATATATATATATATATATATATATATATATATATATATATATATATATATATATATATATATATATAAATGTATTTTTATTTTTAAATTATGTGTATTGTTTTTTTTAAAAAATATTGTTTGTATTCCACATTCTTTATGCCGATATATCATGATAATGAAGATTTCATTGATTGCATAATTTAAGTTACTTTTCAAAGTCATAGAAAACTTACATTAAAAAAAATGCAACTCTGACGTTTTTCCACAGTGCTATTAGGCCATGCTACTGAAACCCACTTATGGTCAACACAATGATCACAAACCTGTCATTTCACAATTATTCCAGCAGGGGGCAGGAGGGTATCACTAATAAAAATGCCAACCCTCTTGCTTTTCCTTGCACTTTCCCAAGACAATCAGATCTGAAATGTTAAACAGAATTGCCTAAGGAAGGAACATGAAAGCTAGAAAACATTCCCTCTTTTAGATCATAATGGTTTTAAGCACAGCCTTTTAAGTCTTTAAAGATTTTCATAGGAAAGACAAAGTAGTTAAAAGAACAAGAAAGACCACCAGGGCTGCCACCAGTACCAGTCTAATATTTCAGCAGTGTGGCAAATATGTGAAGAGCTCCATTTCGTTCCAAACACTGTGTGTGCAAGAACAACACAGCCATGCATGCAGGCACTGGGCAAGAGAAGCCATGATATGGAGGCAACGCAGCAGCTGTAACAGGCCCAACTCAGGGAGGTTTGCTGATTTTCTGAATTTGACTTGCTCTCTTTATTCTTAACAGTTCCTAATTATTTACATTAGTTTTAATTACAGAAGTAAAAAGAAAAGCCACACTATGCTGATTTCACTCTCCAATGCTTCACAAAGATCTTTTAAGTTTATTTATACATATCTATCTTTGCTGATGTTGAAATGCGGAGCACATACAAGACACCATCCAATGAGTTCTCATCTCCAGTTAACCAAGAGAAAGCATCTGCCATCCACCTGGAGTTTTGCCCCCTGAACTACTACAATGCCTGGGGCATCAAAAATCCCCTCATTTCCCACTTCACCTAGCCATTTGAAAGCATGCAAATGGGAGTAAATTAATAGGTACCACAGTAATACAGTTCTGTGTGCCTTTGGTGTATAATCATGCTGGCTATGTGACTATCGAAAATGTCTTCAGACAACGCTGGGTCCCTTGGCCAAGAAAGGGAGATGAGATGAGCACTGCAGACACAACTGGGCAGGGAAACCTTTACCTTACAGGAAGAAAATAAAATTAGTTGTTGGCATTTTGGCAACCAGATATGGTGGTTGCATACTGTGGTTGGCTGGAATGGTAGAGGGGGAAAATGAGACACAGCCCTCTTGAACATCAAAGATATTGTGGGAATCCTGAATTTGGTGCTGATCCTGAACTAGTGCAAAGAGTATTGAAAAACAATACTTATTGAAATCTGAGTGTGCTCGAAGACAATAGGCTCCTAGTTGTCTTCACATTGTTCTTAGCCCTCTTGCATGTATCTTTGAGATCTACCCACAAACTTTTTTTAAAAAAAGTTCAACACTTGAAATTGTGAAGGCCATTCTAAAACCATTATTTTTTTCCTATAAATATTCCATGTTTCAGATCAGTTGTACAGAAATATCCAATCTATTTTCAGCTTGTATTTCTCCCCTGACAATGTTTTACACGAATCTTTGAAATCTCTTTCTGATAGCTGTGGAAGGTATCACTGATGCAACACATGCAAGACTTAAGAATATTTTAGGGATAGAAGACTTCTGCAAGGAAGAGTGGGGAAACAAACACAAGTAAGAATAGATATATTCATAGCTGGCTCCAGTAAACATCTGGAAACTGTCGCTACAAAGTACTGACTAAAAGAATATCCAAACTTATGCATCTGTTATATTTCCTGTTGCCTTATTTTGAATCTGTAAACGTCTGCCCATAAATGGTAATCATGCATTAATATTTACAGGAAGTTATGTTTAATTTCTTATGATACAGAGATTGTGTTAACTTCTGTTCATTTAGGGATTTGTTGAAATTGCAGTATGCAATTCAAGAGTGTCTACACTTCTGAATAAAACTGGGTAAATATGTATTTGTGGGTAGATGATTTGGATGTATGTGCGTGTATATATGCACACATACAGTATTTATTATACAGGTAGTCCTCAACTTACAGCCACAATTGAATCCAAAGTTTATGTTACTAAGTGAGAAATTTGTTAAGTGAGTTTTGCCTCATCTTATGATCTTTCTTGCCACATTTGTTAAGTGAATTGCTGTAGTTGTTAAATTAGTAACATAGTTGTTAAGTGAATCTGGTTTCCCTGTTAGCTTTGCTTGTCAGAAAGTTGCAAAAGGTGATCATATGACCCTGGGACACTGCAACCATCCTAAATGTGAGTCAAGCATCTGAATGTAAATCACATGACTCTGGGGATGCCGCATTGGTTATAAGTGTGAAAAATGGTCATAAGTCACTTTTTCAGTACCTTTGTAACTTTGAACGGTCACTAAGTGATCTGTTGTAAGTTAGGACTACCTGTACTAATACATTTATTAACGCACAGAGTTTTTTTTATAGGAGTACTTTAGTTGTATCTAGCTGTAAATACTTATAGGATTTCTTTGCCTGTAAATTTACTCAGAGATTGTAAATTTTCTTAACATTTCTGATATGTAACTTCCCATTATAAATAGAAATAAATGAAATTGAGGGTTAACAGTCACAAAAAGACATCACTAAAAAAAGTGTACATATTTCTTAACTTTGATTTTATTTAGTGAAATAAAATCATTCCTGCTATTTTATTTTTATTTTTCATTAAAATTTGGGAACAATGATAAGAATAAATAATAATAAAAGAGAAGCCTATGTTTCTAATAGTGATATGAAGATATGATTTCTCAAGAATTATGCACTTAAAAATGAGTGAATTAATCATGTAGCATTTGCCTAGTCCAAAATATACACTAGGGAAATGTTTTCCATTGGGTAATTAATGAGTAGCAAATTGTTTAAACACTTTTTGCTGCTGGCACAGTGGCTGAAAGGAAACCAAACCTGAACAAAAAGCTTTCATGCACTCTTATTCTAAGAATATTGAAATAAAAATGCAACTTTTGATTTGAAAATTACTGCTCAGAAAGGAAGGGAGTTGGGCTTTGTAATTTCATACTGTGTCAAACTGTAATTTCAATTCCTAGAGGGGAAAATTAAGATATGAAAATAGAATAATGTGCTGCTTACATAATTACCATGCACACCATACAGATTTACTTAGAAGTAAGAGCTACTGAGCTTAATGAAATTTTCTCCCTGGTTAGCAAATATAGGATTGCATGTCAGAAGACAACTTCTCTCCAAAGTTGCAGAAGGACTACCTTTGTTGTGTATATTATCATATACTGTATTCTGTATTAATTTAGGGAATATATTATTTAAACAGATTGTCCTTGACATATGACCATAACTGAATCTGTTGTGATCATATGTTGTGACAGTCATAAAATGGGTCATTCCTGTGATTGACCTGATTTCTTGCAGCAGTTGTTAAGTGAACACAGCAATCCTTAAACAAATGCTGTGGTCATTAAATGAACACCATGGTTATTAAGCAAATCCAATGTTCAGTATGATGTGGTTTTGCCAAAAACTGGAAGCAATTTTTGGTTTTTGGCAAAACTTTTATAAAACATGGTCATGAGATTGGGAAGTGCTGGAAATAGCTGTAAACGTGACTGTGTTGCTGAGCGCCTGATATGTGGTCACATGGACCATGAAGGAAGGCCATTTTTGGAACTCTGGAACCAGGTTGTAACTGCCTTTTTCCAAGTAGGTCATAAATTCTAATGATCATTAAAAAACCGGTTATAAGTCGAGAACTATCTGCAAAGGTCATTGCTTCCTGGGAGCACAATTTTTGACAGAAAGATAACAATGTTAGATGATTTAAACTTATTTTAAGCAGTTCTGTGTGTAGCCTAGATATTGCTGTGCTATAACTTCCAACAATGCCTTCTCCATGTTCAGTAATGTTTATTCTGAGAATTGTAGTAGAATAAAGCCTTAAGGATCAAAGAGAGCTCCTTACTGCAAATTGCCCGTTTTCCTGAGAAAATAAGCCAAATAGGTTAAAAAGATTTGCAGGGTTTAGATCAGAATTTGTGTACCTCCATCTGGAATATTTCTCATCTTTGTAGGATGAAAATAAATCATTTGTGGGAATAAACTGAATTCTTAGTGAATGGTTTAAGACTGAGCAGGAAATAATTAAAAAAATATGTGATCTTGGCTGTTTAATGTAGTTATAGATACATGACATGGATGTTAATGGTGAAAATAAAGGAATGTTGGTTGGTAATGTGAATATGTACACGTATAGTTTTGTATGGAGAAGAGGTTATATTATTAGCTGGCACTCCAAGTGATTTGCAGTGAATGTTAAATAGGTTGTATGATGCAATGATGAACATAAAACAGAAGATTGATATATCAAAGACCAATATAATCATGTTTATAAGGACAGTATAGTGAAAATTTAAAAGTAATACATTAATGATGAAAAAGAGGCTAAGTAGATGATTTGTATAGCTTGAATTTTAAGACATGTACTGTAAATGCTGGGAGAAATTAGTGGGTAATACATGCTTTCTTGTGGGGAATGAAGATTTGTCAAAAGAGGCAAAAATAGCTGTGTTTAAGATCATGTTTCTATCTACTTTATTAAATGAAAGTGAGAGTTGGTTTCGTCAGGAGCAACCTATTAATGGGTATGGAATACTGAAGTGTATTAAAATAAGAAGAGATAGGGTCATGAATGAATGAGTGCTGAATGAATGTGGATTGAATACAACTCTGGGTAACCAAAATGAAATAAGAATTTTTAAGTGGTTTCATTATACAGACGATCCTGATGAGATCCCCAAAGGTAAGGAAGGTAAGAACATTTTGCTTTGTACTGTATTTTTTATATTTCCACATTATTTGGAATAGCATAGTGGCTGTGTCTCTCTCTGTGTGTCTCTTTGTGACCATCATGTTTGTGGAGTTGGGCTGCAAAAGTTCATATGACCTCCAGGTGGCAATATAAATATGGTGAAAACAATATCTCTTTGCTGCCATCTACTGCAGGGCTTTTCAACCTTTTCACAGATTGTACCACTTTTAGGACGTGACAATACTCAAGTACCACCAGTGCTCAGCAAGGTGTCAAAAACCTGATGACTTAAAAAAAAAGTGGGGGGGGGATTTGGGGTTTAGAAATGGCTAGTTTACACTATTATGGAAAAGTAAAAAGTTGAGGTTCGATGTTAATACTTCATTCTACTGCAACAGAGGAAGTCAGAAGTCAATGCCTTTTCTTTTTTTCCCTTCTCCCCCTCACTTTTCTTTTCCTTTTTCCTCCCCACTGTGTCCTACTATTTGCTTTTGTATTTTTGTATTTATTTCTATAATCTAATAAAATGTTACAAACTGTAAAAAATGGTTTTAATTTCTTTGGTGGCAATTCCTTTGTTGAATCACTTTCCCTTTGCACTGACAAATGTATGATGAATTTATCCATATTTATTAATATGCACCACTACCTTGGTGATAAGCTGGCTGGTTGGCCCTTCTTCCTCTCTCCCTCTCCTATTTTTTCTCCCTGCCTACTGGGCTCTTCGTCCACAGCTTCTTCCCTCTCTCTTCTTCCTCCCTGCCTGCTGGGCTCTCCTTCCGCAGTTTCTTTTCCATCCCTTTCTCTTTCTCTTTTGTCTTTTTTCCCTCTCCCACCAAAACCATCTCCTTTTATATCCTCTCCTCTCTCCCCTCCTCCTTTTTTGATGCACCTCCAGCTGATTCCTCTCCTCAAAGTTGCACTTTCCCCCCCATTGTCTTTTTTCCTCTCTCTTTCCTGCCAAAACCTCCTCCTTTTATATCATCTCCTCTCTCCCCCTTCTCTATCTCTTTCTCCATCCCCTTCCCTTTCCCCTGTTGTCTTTTCCCCCCTTTCCCATTAAAACCTCCTTTTATATCCTTTCCTCTTTCCCTCTCTCCTCCTTTTCTCTTTGGTGCACCTCCAGCTACACACTGCTTCCGGAAGCACAAATCAGCTGGAGCCTGTGCTGTCCTGGGGCTTCTGCTGAGCCCTGACAACTCTTCAGAAGTGCCGATCAGCTTGTAGCCATGCGTGCCGATCCTGGGGCTTCTGCTGAGCCCTGACAGCCCTGCAGCTCCAACTGTCTCTCCCTCAGGCTTCTGTGGTATTGCCACTGCTTCAGCTCATTCCCCTTCCCCACTACACTTTTCTAGGATGGTCGCATACCACCTGCCAGGTGCCAAAGTACCACCGGTGGTACGCGTATCACTGGTTGAAAAGCCCTGATCTATTGCAACCCATTTATGCTTGTTCCTAAGTCTGAGACTTATTGTGCCAATCCTAATACTTGGCATGCAATTTATACAGACAGATTCTCCTCCTGCTTGCTTTAGAAAAAAAAAATAGATAGAAGCCATGATTGCTTACTGATGATTTGTGGAAACCTTTCTTCGGGATACCTACTGTAGCTGGTGATTAAAGATGGAAGGGAACTTCTGAGCCTCCAGATACCACTGAGCTACATCCACATTTCTCACTTTCAGTTAATCAGACTAATGTCAAGGAGTCTGCAGTTGCCAGTTGTTGTTCATCAATATCTAGAAGTTCCCATATCTAGTCTGAAGAGTGGCTTTTTCCATATTTCTTTTATTGCTGGCTCTTATTAAAATAAATTCTTAAATTCTCCTTCTACTGGTTTCTTTTATATTATTTGCAAAGCACTTTGGGATTATTTAAAACAGTGGATTTTGACAGATTTGAACACTGGGCCTTATACAATGAAATGAAATTCAATGTAGAGAAAAGCAAGGTTTTACACTTAGCTAAGAAAAACCAAATGTACAGATTAGGTGAAACTTGGCTCAATTGTAGTAACTGCAAGAGGGATCTTGGAGTTCTAGTTGACAATTATTTAAATATGAGCCAGCAGTGTGCTGGTGGTAGTGCAGTGGTTAGAATTCAGTATTGCAGGCTAATTCTGCTGACTGCTGACTACTGGCAATTCGAGTCTCACTGGCTCAAGGTTGACTCAGCCTTCTGTCCTTCTGAGATTGATAAAATGAGGACCCATATTGTTGGGGGCAATATGCTGACTCTGTAAACCACTTAGAGATAGCTGTAAAGCACTGTAAACCACTTAGAGAGAGTTGTAAAGCACTGTGAAACAATATATAATTCTAAGTGCTATTGCTAAGTGCTATTCTTGGGTTATTTCTTCTTTACGATTTTCGCCCATGGAACCTTTCCCTAGGTCTCTCTAAGTTTGTTGAAATCTGCTGTTTTAAACTCTTAAAGACACTGGTTTGATCATGTTTTATTGCTTGTGTCTGCATTATATTACACCTTTGCTCCGCGAGCTGCATTGGCTGCCGGTTGCCCTCCGGGTGAGATTCAAGGTGTTGGTAATGACTTACAAAGCCCTACATGGCATGGGTCCGGATTACCTATGGCAGCACCTGCGGCCGGCGTCAACTTCCCTCCGTCCAGTGTGCTCCCACAGAGAGGGCCTCCTCAGAGTGCCTCCGATCAAAGAATGTCGATTGGTGGCTCCTAGGGGGAGGGCGTTCTCTGTGGGCGCACCAGACCTGTGGAACCGCTTGCCGGTTGAGCTCCGGATGGCCCCCGACCTTCGGTCCTTCCGGCGGGATCTAAAAACTTATTTATTCGAGCAATCCGGCCTGGTTTGATGGGTTAAGGGTTGGGGTTTTAACATGGTTTTTAATTACTGTTTATATTCGGGCATAATATTTAATTGTTTTTAACTTTTGTACTTCGTTTTTATGTACGCCGCCCTGAGTCCTTCGGGAGAAGGGCAGTATAAAAATTTAATAAATATAAATATAATATATATCGATTTCCAATATGAAATCGTCATTCTCCCCAAAGTTCCTGCAACTTCAAACCCCTCTATCATTTCTTCTCTGTTGGTGAGTATTAGGTCCAGTATAGCTGTGCCTCTAGTTTGCTCTTCTATCTTTTGGATGATAAATTTGTCAGCTAGGATAGTCAGAACCTGTTCGATCTCCCACTTGATGCAGAGTTTATCTCCCATTTGATGTCAGGATAGTTAAAATCCCCCATTTTTACTGTGGTATGTTTCCTACATACCTTTGTTAACTGATCTGCAAAAAGTTAATGTACTTCTTCTGCTTGGTTGGGTGGCCTGTAGTATTAGACCTATGGCAATGACATTCTTTTTTCATTTTATATTGACCCATGTGCCTTGTAGGAGGCTTTTGTCCTTCATTTGTGCATCTCTTTAGGGATGTAGTGATCTCTTACATATAATGCAATTTCACTTCCTCTTTTGTTAGGTCTGTTTCTTTTGAACAAATTGTATCCTTCTATCAGTACATGCCAGTCATGAGTTTCCACCAGATTTTGGTGATGGCAACTATATTGTATTTGCCCTTGTATACTAGTACTTCAGGGATGCGGTGGCTCAGTGGGTTAGGACGTTGAGCTTGTCGATCAGATGGTTGGCAGTTTGGCGGGTCGAATCCCAAGTGCCGCATAACAGAGTGAGCGCCTGTTACTCATCCCAGCTTCTGCCAACCTAGCAGTTCGAAAGCACGTAAAAATGCAAGTAGAAAAATAGGGACCACTACGGTGGGAAGGTAACAGCGTTCCGTGTGCCTCTGGCATCTAGTCATGCTGGCCACATGACCATGGAGACGTCCTCGGACAAAAGCTGGCTCTTTGGCTTTGAAACGGAGATGAGCACTGGCCCCTAGAGTTGGAAACAACTAGCACGCATGTGCGGGGGAACCTTTACCTTTTACCTTTACCTTTACTAGTACTTCAGGTTTACCCTGTTTGTTCCCCAAACTTTGAGCATTAGTGTACAGGCTGACCCTGGGTCTGCTTCCTACATGTCCTACTTTTTATCTGCAGAACTACGACTCATAGTCTCCTGGTTTCTAGCCTGGTATGTCTTGATACATAGAATTTATCTATATTGTTGCATTCATGTATGCTTCATTATGTGTATATGCATGTGTATGCACTCTCCCATTCCCCCAGATGCATGTTTGAGGAATAAAATGCATAAAGTACAATCTGAGCCTATTTCCCTTCAAACTGATAATTATTTGGTTTCTGTCCATGTAAATTATCCATGTTAAGTATTAAGCTAAATATATTCCACCCGCAATTCATTAACTTTGAATAGGCAGGCTGCATGTAGCGCAAGATCACAGCTTGAGTGGAAATTAGCATGTCTGCAAGAACAATATCAAAATCTCACATATTTGCCGTTCATAAACATGCAAACGCTCATCTGAACAGAATGTACCTTCTTCAATGGCTTTAGAACATTGGCTTATAATATGCCAATTTGTGTATCTCATTAGGAAGCCTTTGTTTTATACCCCAACATGGTAATGAGGAATAGTTTATAAAGTAGCAAATGAGACTCAGGCTGAGTAAAATTTGAACATAATTCTTTTATTTGTTAATCTAAGTAGAAGTGGCTTTTCACAAACAGACCAGGAAATAAACTTGAGTTTGGATTATGATACTTCAGATACAGACAGCAATGTGCTATGATATAATGCCTATCTTCTTAAAAGAAAAAAGAAGAAATAGTGTGTAGAAAGCAATACTCCACTTTAATTTTCTTCTTTGATAATGTACAGATTGTTTTTTATATGTAATATATAGATTTTCTCTTGGAGACAAAGATTTATACTGAAAACCCAAACAACTAACAAAAACAAAGCAAAATATATCCCCCACCCCAATTTATCTTTCCTAAACTGCTAGTGAGAACTATTGTTCAAATTACAGATAATAACAAAATCCCATCACAAATATTTATTTTTTCTTGCACACTCCCTGCACCTATCTGTCTGAAATTTGGCAGGCTTCATTGTTAACACAATCAAAATCACCATGGTGTTTTCTTGGTATGCTGCTTTTCCATGGTAACCATGCTCAGAATATCTCAAGGTATGGGGCTTTCTTTCCAAACTAAAAGTACATTTCATTTGGAACTGTTGAATTCCCATTATCCCTTCCTATTGAGTGTGGCTTTGAATTGAAGTAACCATTTTTCTTGTTGTGGAGTTTGCAGGGCTAGAGGCTAGACAGAAATACATTTTTAAAAAAATCATAGAAGAAAGGAATGCCAGCTGACCTTTGGGGCAATTGAAGTTTTAATTATAGCAGATTACTTTTTGAAATGATATGAATGATATCTTTGACAACATATCATTTTTTAAAAAATACAACAGTTGTACAGTGGTGGCCAACATGAGGACACCACTTACCTAATCAAACTTCTTATACATTGAAATGACAGCTGAAATTAGTCGTGGAATTGAACAGTATGGAAGGTAGAGCAAGAGAATGAGTGGATTTACAGTTATTAGAAGTTACGGTAACTTCTGTTATTTTCCTCCATAAATAACAACAATAACAACAACCCTTAAACAGCCAGCATTGGTAAGTATTCTTCAGAAAGAAATAAGAAAACTAAAATAAGTATATCTATTCAAAACACTGACAAGTGGTCTCTAAGAGCATGTATACACAGTGGCGTAGCGTGGGGGGTGCAGGGGGGGCCAGCCGCACCGGGCGCAACATCTGGGGGGGGCGCGCTCGCACTGAGCTGCTCGGTAGCCACCGAGGCTCTGTGTCATTTCTGTCCGCGCCGCGGGCTGCGAAGAGGCGGGGCGGGGCCAGGCCGCCGACATACACGCCGCCCAGTGACAGGCGGCGCACGCGGGCCCAACCAGGAGAGGCCCCCTGCTACAGAGGCCCTCCCCCTCTCCCGGCCCCCGCCCCCTCCCGTGTCTCCTTCATCCGCTCCGGGAGAGCGAGCCAGAAAGGGTAGTGGACGGACGGACGGGCGTGCGGGAGGGCGGCGGCAGGGTGACTTTGGATTCCAGTTCCGCGAAGGAAGAAACTGGGGTCCCTTCTTTCTCAACGCACCGGACTGCTCCAGAATAAGAGCCTTCCTTAAAAGTCGCCCGGTTCGGCTCCATGATAGCCGGCGATGGAAAATATCTGGTCCAAACCCAAAACCCGAAGTGAACAAGTGCACGCGGTCTCACGCCTGCGCGCGTGGCTTTATTTAGCGGGGCTCACGTGCGAGCTTGAATGCAGCGGCTCTTGCAGGTCGGAGCCCCGCCCAGCCGCCCTCGAGAGGGACCCGGAAGCATCCCGCATGCGCACGACTCTTCTTGGAAAGTCTACGCCGCTGCGGGGCGCGTCTTTTCAGCAGTGCCATGATGTCACCGCCCGCCCGCCCCTCTATTTCCGCTTCCGGTTGCCTTGCCCCGCCCCGGGTGCTGACAACCCACACTACGCCACTGTGTATACAGCAGACAGACAGATGAACATACAGACAGGCAAACAACTGTTTTTGTCTTCAAGCTTGGGACTCTGATCTTATGAGTGAGCCTGTTTTATGGTTATTTTGAGTGTTATGAATGTTGTCAGCTGCTATTTTATGCTATTTATGTTGTTTAAATTTTGGTTGGTTTTAGTTTGTTTTTATTCTAATTGTTTTATATATATATACATATGATGGCAGACATAAACACACACACACACACACAGAGTGGGTCTGCATAGACCAATTCTGGGAAAGATTATCTGCTATTTCTAATGTCTATTAAATTGGAAAGTACTTAATGAATGGCATTTCCATTATGCAAGATAAAGAATATACCGTATTTTCCGGCGTATAAGATGACTGGGTGTATAAGATGACCCCCCAACTTTTGAGATGATTTTCAAGATTTTTTGTCTTATACGCCGGAAAGTCAGCGAGCCCGGGAAGGCACGCCCTCCCCTCTCACTGTGGAGGAAGCAGGGCAGGCTGACGCACTCCTCGGCTGCTCCTTAGCAGCTGGGGAGTGCGCGTGTGTGCAGGACTGCCCTGCCGGCTCCCGCCCGACGCTCTTCCCTCTTGAGGCAGCATCGCTCCCCGGCTCCTAAGGAGTCCTCGGGGATGCTGCCTCAAGAGGGAAGAGCGTTGGACGGGAGCTGGCAGGGAAGTCCTGCACACACACGCTCCCGCCAGACGCCACCCACTGATTTTCCGGCGTATAAGACGACTGGGCGTATAAGACGACCCCCCAACTTTTGAGGTGATTTTCATGGGTTAAAAAGTCATCTTATACGCCGGAAAATACGGTAAAACAAATACAATGGGAATTTTATTTATTGCATCTACTCTGTGTATGTGTGAATGCATGTGTTAACATACATCTAGAAGCCATTCCCCCCTGAAAGTTCAGATTGAAGACTAAATATCTAAACTAATAATTGCTAATGTTTGTAAATATCCCAATTTAATGAATCCGAATATAATTTTGATGATATTTGAATTTAATTTTGATGACTTTGATTCCTTATCTGAATCCCTGCACAAATACCATTCTTCCTCACCCATGACAAGCACTTGTAGAACCATCTTCATAGACACTGTTTGCCCCACAAAATTAACATCCATTCTCCCAATATATTTTTAGCTTCATTTTTATAGTTTTTAATGTTTTTTAATAATTATTATTATTTGGGTATTTATTAACAGTTTGTATTAGCTTGTTGAAGGCAACCGAGGGTCACTTGCTTTGTGAGATGGGTGGCTATGTAATGTTAATTTATATAAAGTAAAAGCATCAACATACATATATATTTTCAAGCAACTCTGAAAAAGAAACCTTCTTTCCAGGACGGTGTTTCTCTTGCTGTCTTTACAGGTTCTATTGAAATAGTAGGTAAAGGTAAAAGTTCCCCATGTCCAGTTGTTCCTGACTCTAGGGGGTGGTGCTCATCTCTGTTTCTTAGCTGAGGGAGACGGTGTTGTCCAAAGACATTTTCCATGGTCCATGGCCAGCATGTCTAAAAGCCAAGAAAAACAGAATGCTGTTATCTTCCCACTGAAGTAGTACCTATTTATGTACTTGCATTTGCGTGTTTTCAAACTGCTAGGTGGGCAGGAGCTGGGGCAAGTAACGGGACCTCATTCTTTTGTGTGGCACTCAGATTTTAAATCTGGGCTGTCAGCTTTCTAGCTGACAAGCTCAGCTTCTTTAACCACTGGGCCACCCTGTTTCAACACTGTTGAAATAGCATAGTGATTAAAATCTTCCATCTGGGAGCTGGGACTGAAATTCTTCTATCTCAGATGATTGAAAAAAAATGATAAAATGTTAAACTGTGGATTTTTTTTAAAAAAAAAACAAATTAAGAGGGATCAACCTACCTAAGCAAATAACTTTTGTAAAAAGAAAAAAAATCTATTTTCAATGCTAATTAAAAGTTTAATCCCTATGCTATTTTAGCAGTACTACGTAGTAAAGGGAATTATAGAAAAAATATAGTGTGCATGACAAGCATTGGGTTAGTTCAATGAGGTTTTCCCAATCTCAGCCTTTTCCAGGGATATGGATTTCAACTGCCAAAATTATCAATGGCCATGTTGGCAGTGGAATTCTGGGAGTTGAAATCAACATATTTAGAAGTGATGGGAAACACTGGCTTAGTTGAAAATATCAATCATCCTTTTCAAATTAGCCAGGGAACTAAAGATGTTAGTTTGCAACAAACTTAAGCATGCTATTCCAGTAGTAGGAGTACTCAAGGCAATGTAATAGAAGAAAATGTCTTTGCCCTTGGATCAGTTTGAAGGTGGATTAATTGATCAGCTGCTTCTTCCTTCAGAAATGGTTGCCTACCCATTCTGTTGAATTTGCCTCCTGTTATCAATGGCGATCAAACTGGTCAGTCCTAGAGGAGATCAACCCTGACTGATCTTTAGAAGGCCAGATCCTGAAGTTGAAACTCAAATACTTTGGCCACCTATTGAGAAGGAAGGACTCACTGGAGAACAGCCTAATGCTGGGAAAGATTGAGGGCAATAGAAGAAGGGGATGACAGAGAATGAAGTGGCTGGATGGAGTCATAGAAGCAGTAGGTTTGAGCTTAAATGGACTCCAGAAGTTGGTAGAGGACAGGAAGGCCTGGAGGAATGTTGTTCATAGGGTCGTGATGGGTCAGACACGACTTCGCAACTAACAACAACAATCAATCGTAGGATTATAGAATTGCCTATGGATGAAAAACAAAGAAGAAACAAGTTTTCCCCACCTTTTGGTTTAGCCAATATGAACTGACAAGATTTAAGAGGAGGTGCTCTATCTGCTGGTACGCTATCCCTTGTCGTGCCTTGAACTGAATTTGGGTTGAGTAAATTTCAGAGTAGGGTACAACATATTTAGTAAATTATATTTTATAGAAAGCTCTGCCAGGAAATAAATTAAAATATTTCTGCTCAGTGTTGTACAGTATTTAATGTTTCCGAATGTCAACATTTGCATCCATCTTTCTTGAATATATGCAAATCTGTATGCATCTTCTCTTCACCCTGATACCATTTTCTGAATAACATCTTTAACCTGAGAAGCAGATATGGCTTTCAAGTGAATAAATATGCAAGTCAGACTTCACACAAATTAATCTAGATTAGTAGATGATAGAAAACTAGAAGTTTAGCTACCTTTCTGTCTTGGTTTTCTGTCTTTTTTCCTGTTGTAGCTTATATAAGAAGTAGTGAAAGTTTAAAAAGAATACTAATTGAACATCATGTTCCTCTTTTTCTTATCTCTCATCTCCTAATTATTTTGAACCTCAATTTTATTATGAAATCTAAAATTGGATTGTGGATTGAGGTTATGATTGACAATGGGACTATCTTCTAAAGTACATTTTCTAAATGAAGCCGGATACAGTACATTTCTCTGACTCAAGGGAAAAATGTGCTTGATTCAAATGTTTACACACACACACACACACTCACACACACAAATACACACACACACACACACACACACACTAAGCGAACACTGGGATGGAATAAGAAAAATAAACAGTTTTTATTGTTAAAAGATCAAGCTGTCGTTGGGTAACTGCCAACGTCATCAGGATGGCAGTTAGCCAATGAAAGCTTGATCTTTTAACCATAAAAACTGTTTAGTTTTTCTTATTCCATCCCAGATATATATCTATATCTATATCTATATCTATATCTATATCTATATCTATATCTATATCTATATCTATATCTATATCTATATCTATATCTATATCTATATCTATATCTATATCTATATCTATATCTATATCTATAAGTATATCTATATCTGTCTGTCTGTCTATCTATCTATCTATCTATCTATCTATCTATCTATCTATCTATCTATCTATCTAATCATCTATCTTGAAGTTATTAAAAATAAAAACGATGATCTCCCTTATCATTCAGCCCTTGCTCTAATTGCCCTAATATCACACACACACACACACACACATGTGTGTATATATGTGTTTCTGTGTATAGGAAAAAGGTCCATAAAGGTGCAATATTATGGAAAAGCTACTTGCACAACTTCATACAAGGAAAGGAAAAAGAAAACTATCAAGAAATACAAAGGACTGTATGTACATTTTTATACATACTATATTTACTATATTTTACTATATTTACTATATTTGTGGACTGAGGAAGCAATGAGCCAAATAAATTTAAAATTAGAAAATGAGAAACTAAAGAGGCAAAAGAAGAATTGGTACCTTTGATAAGAAAGAAGTCTTCTACAAATGAAAAGTGACACCAACTGATAACATATACAACTAATTTACTGCTCATAAAATTTCATTATATTGCTATTTTATTAACCAGTAGCTCAAATTGCTGCATCAGTTAGATTATTTTTATCAGCCCTGTCATAATTTTTCCTTTCTGATTTTTCAGGTGGAATAATAAGTAGAATTTGATCCATAAAGTGGGCTAATTTATCTAAAGGTTCATGAGCATATGATCAGATGCAATAATTTAAAGAACCTTTATGCATCAACAGCATAAAGTGGTGTCATTTATTCATTCATGCTCCCTTAATGCAGCAGTTAATATAATATACCTGCATGAAGTTATAGTTATATTCAGTGCTATGGATATTGCAGAAACTTAGAAAAATCTCACTGAGGGCAAATAATTTTTCACAAGTTAGTATTAACTTGAGCTAAATTACAATATTCTGTAGATGTGTGTGTGTTTGTGTTTATGTGTATGACTATAGAGAGCTTCAAAAGAGTACTTGAATGAATTCTGATCAGAATTCAAAGCAGTGTATCAAAGAGGGCTCTCCATAATCTTGAAAATAATAACCAATAGAGGGAAATCAGTCTTGCATGATGCCTATAATTATTTGAATAACTTGATCAGTTGGAAAGAAATAGCAATCTATTGATCAGACAGGTTCTTCAGTATGTTGGAACTTTGATTACAACCTTAAATATAAAACAAAAAACTGCATAATGGTAGTTATTGTTATCTTTTTTTCTAAAAGGTCCAGAATGTTCTTTTCAAAAAGAAAATTCAACCAAATTTTTTCTATAAACAGAAAATGATTTTCAGGAAGAATTTACCGGCAATGGATTATAATTGGAGGAGGAAAAATTCTTGGCCCATGGTATGGAAAAGGGGGTGAAAATGGTAGAAAAGAATTTAAATCAGGGCAATTGGCTTCATTTTTGACTTTGCCTAGTTTGGGAAAGAGGTTAAAAGAAGGAAATAAAATAAATGTAATGTATTGGGTTTTTGTCTTACTAAAGAGTATCACGTGGGGTTAATTGCTGGAAGGTTGTTTAAGCAGGGAAGCTGGCTAATGGCTCCCAGCTCCTCAGACAACCTGTCTCCAGCGTTGCCATTGGCTGCTTCTAGGGTGGCAATAGGTTGCTTTAAGCCTATTGGCCACCACCTAGAGGCCAGGGTATAAATAGCTGCATTCGCAGCCCTGTTTCTCAGTTCAGTTCCTGCAACAAATAAAGAATGATTCTTGCTAAACTCACTTGCCTCATCTCGTCAATCAAGCATCAAACCCAGTATATAACACTGGCGACGAGGGTGGGATCCTGCTTCTCCAACAGAGCTGAGAGTCACTAGGGGAGAGGCCGAATGCGCCTGGCGGGAAAAGCAATTCCCCCCTACGGTCGGCCTAGCACAGCCACGTTAGCGACCACGCGCCCAGAGGACTAGTCCCTGGGCATATGGAGGAGCAGGATAAGAAGACTAAGAGCCCCAGCTGCAAAGACCAGCAGAAATGGCAAAGGTTGGAAAGTTGGAAGAATTTGATATAGCTCATTCGGAAAAATGGTCTTCATATCTATCCAGGGTTGAGAACTATCTTCGCACGAATCAAGTTGCCAAGGATGGCCTGAAGGTCGCTATGCTCCTGTGTGTGCATGGCCCAGCCACATTTGACATCACAGAGAACTTGTTTGTGCCAATGCCATTGGAGTCCGTAACATTCGTGGACTTGAAGAAACGGCTCAGCGACCATTTCCAGCCCAAACTGTCGATAATCACTTGGCACCATGCATTTGAACAGAAGGTTCAGCAACAAGGTGAAACAGCATTAGAATTCATCGTGGTGATGAGGCAGGCCACATGCCTGTGCCAGTTCTCTGACGTAGAGGAGAGGCTCCGAGACCGGCTTGTCTGCAGTCTCCGAAATCGAGAGTTATAGCAAAAACTCTTCACCAAAGAGACTCTGTCATTCCCAGATGCACTGAAAGAGATCATGGTGGACGAAGCCGCCGGCGGGGCCGTATGAGCCATGCGGCCTACCAAAACAGCACAGCACAAGGAAGCCACCAACCACGAGGATGCTGAACACGTGGAAGACCCCGAAGACAACAAAGAAGTTGACAAGCTACAAAGGCACAATGATCAACAGCGTCACAGCAACAAGCAACAAGGGGCAACTTACAAGGCAGATCCCTTCCTTAGGTGCCCAGGGTGTGGTGGTTGCCACCAATGCATGGACTGTAGGTTCCGGACAGCCAAGTGCCGGGCCTGCGGGAAGACCGGCCACATTGTGTCCATCTGCAGAGGTCACCAGAGAGATCGGCAATCAAATCACCAGTTGGACATTCTGATTAGGAGAGGTACTGGGGCCCTGGGGCAGTATAGCATAGGGTTTTGCTCCAGCCACAGAAGCATTCACCACATGGAAGCTCGCCGCCCTATTAAGCTGAAGTTTAGACTTCAGATGGAACTGCAAGGTGTCCCTTGCAAGATGGAGCTGGACATGGGCTCAGCCGTATCCATTATATTGCTTGAGACATTTAATTTTGTCAGCAATCACAGCAAGAGATGGGCCAAGCTGAGGCCATCTGACATTATACTGACTGACTTCCAGAATGCCAGACGTGGCCTACACTGGCCGTCAAATTTAAGGGGTTTTCTGGGCACCTGGACATTGTCGTAGTAGGGGGTCAGTGAATGAGCCTGATGAGGCTCGATTAGTTTGATGCACTAGGCATCCAAGTAACCGGAATCAACCGGACACAAGTCACAAGTCTAGAGACAATATGCAAGGAATTCGCAGATGTGTGGTCTGGGGATGTACATGAGCCTGCCAATAACATTTAAACTAGATCCTACTGTAGTGCCAGTCAGGATTAAACCTCGTAGAGTGCCATTTGCTCTTAAACACAACATAGACGCTGAGTTAGATAAACTCGTAGAACAGGGAGTACTTCAGCCCATAGATGGAAGTGAATGGGAGACCCCAATCATCATGCCACTAAAAGCCAACGAGGAGGTCAGAATCTGTGCTGATTACAAATGCACAATTAATCACGCACTCAAACAGCATATGTACCTTGTACCAGTAGTAAGCCACATCCTGGCATCCTTGCAAGGTGGTACAATTTTTTGCAAAATTAGATTTGGCTCAGGCCTACCAATAGCTTCCTGTGGACGAGGCCACAGCCACGGCACAAACAATTGCAACCCACAGGGGGGCGTTTAAAGTAAAATGCCTGCAATTTGGGGTCAGCGTAGCCCCTGGTATTTTTCAAGGTATCATGGAGCAAATGGTATTTTAATGACGTGCTCATCGCTGGTGAGTCTACTGAGGTGCTGGCAAGGAGGCTCAGAGCCGTCCTTCAGAGGCTGCACAAAGCAGGCCACAAGCTTAAAAAGAATAAGTGTAGTATTGGAGTCCCTTCAACTGAGTTCTTGGGTTTCCGTATCAATGCTGATGGCATCCACCTTGCTGAGTCAAAAGTGAAAGCCATTCAGATGGCACCCAGCCCCAAAATGAAGGGAGAGCTTCAGGCATTCCTAGGCCTCCTAAATTTTTACCATGTGTTCCTTCCTAACAAGGCCGCAATGGCAGAGCCATTACACCGGCTCTTGGACAAAAATACTGCGTGGAAGTGGACTAGTGTTCATGAAAGAAGCTTTCAGGAATTGAAGGCTCTACTATCCATCAGTTCAATGATCACTCACTTCAAGGAATCAATACTGATATGCCTTGCGTGTGACACATCCCCATATGGGGTGGGGGCTGTACTAAATCACTTGGAAACTGATGGGACTCAAGTCCCGATTGCTTTTTATTCCAGGACGCTGTCCTCCGCAGAGCGTAATTACGCACAAATTGATAAGGAGGCATTGGCCATGACTACTTGTATGGCAGGGACTTCACAGTCTTCACAGATCATAAACCGCTATTGGGGTTATTCGCTACAGACAGACAGACACCCCACATCTTATCCCCTAGAATGTTAAGATGATCAATTTTTTATCTGCTTACAGCTTTAAGCTAATTCACAATCCCGGCAAGGATATGGGCCATGCAGATGGCCTGAGTAGGCTTCCACTGCCTCATATCGAACCAGATCTGGCCCCAGCAGCCCACGTTTTGTCCATTCAGGACTTGCTGGAGTTTCCCCTCCACGCGGGTGACATAGCCTCAGAAATGTTGGCAGGCAAGACTCTAAGCAGAGTGCTATCTTGGGTCCACACGGGATGGCTAGAGAAAAGCCCGGGGCCTGAGTTCCAGAGCTACTTCACAAGGAGACACGAGCTCTCAGCTCATAAGGGTTGTATTCTATGGGGGAACAGGGTCATTGTTCCCACCTCATTAAGGGACAGGGTATTGCAATCGCTTCATGAAGGTCATCTGGGTATTGTTTGCATGAAAGTTTTGGCACAAAGCTATTTATGGTGCTCAAGTACACGGGTGTTACACATGTCAGCAGTCTAGGTCTGAAATACTACATGCTCCTGTCCATAGATGGGAGGAGACATACACCCCCCTGGTCAAGGATTCATATAGACTTTGCTGGGCCCTTTCAGGGACAGTTATTTCTTATAGTGGTCGACAGCCTCTCTAAATGGCTGGAAGTTATACCAATCGCAAATGTGACTACTGCTAGGACAATCCAGGTGCTTAGGAAACTCTTTGCAATGCACAGGCTGCCGGACATCGTAGTGTCCAATAATGGGGCCCAATTTACTGCGGCAGAATTTCAGGCTTTCCTGAGGGCAAACCTCATTAGGAATGTGACATCAGCTCCATTTCATCCATATAGTAATGGGCAAGCCGAATGAATGGTGCGCACCATGAAAGAATCACTAAAGCGCATAGTGAATGGGGACTGGCACCACAGACTGGCTGACTTTTTGCTCTGCCAACATTCCACACCGTGCATGGCAATGGGCAAAAGCCTAGCAGAGCTGCACTGGGGGAGGCAACTAATCACGAAACTGGACAGGGTGCACCCAGACCGGGTGGCAGCAGAGGCCTCTTGCCCAAGACCCCCGAGGGAGTTGCAAGTGGGTGATGGGGTGTGGGCCTGGAACTATGGGCATGGGAACTTGTGGGTGCCAGGGAAAATCACCAAAACGTTGGGCCCTCTCTCATACGAAGTGGGCCTAGAGGGTGGGTGAGTTGTTTGTCGCCATATCGATCAGCTTAGGAAGCGTTTTCCAGAACAGCCACAAAGCAAGGACTTCATCCCAGGTCCCATCCATGGACCTCCAACCGACAGCTAGGCCAATCAGTCCATATGCTCTGAGGTCCCAAGCAGTCAGAGCAATGGGGAGATGGTCATAAAGGGGCAAAGCCCGGATGTGCAACATGGGGCCCCTGATGAACAAACTCAACCAGAACGCTATAGCCGCTGTGCTAACTCCGCAGAAGGATTAGACTCTGGGGTGGACCGACCTGGAATGGCCAGCCAGAGAATTCCGAGTCAGCCAGACTCGCTTGAACTTATGTATCCTGGTCTACCCAGCCCAGCGGGCAAACTGGTAGACCGGGGAATGCCCAGCTCTCCCAGGCGTTCCATGAGGGTTCGCAAGCCTCCTGCATATTTACAAGATTTTGTTCCAAAATAACTGAGCTTTAATGTTGCATGTGTCATTGAATTGCTACTAGCCAGGAGAACCTCTGTATTAGCAAACGGAAAAAGGTGTACTTTTACATACTTCTTTTTGTATCTCTGTAAAACTTGTAATTGCTGTAATCATCCCTTTTGTTATTATAATTTGTGTACATTCTAGGGGGGAGGGGTGTAATGTATTGGGTTTTTGTCTTACTAAAGAGTATCACGTGGGGTTAATTGCTGGAAGGTTGTTTAAGCAGGGAAGCTGGCTAACGGCTCCTAGCTCCTCAGACAACCCGTCTCCAGTGCTGCCATTGGCTGCTTCTAAGGAGACAATAGGTTGCTTTAAACCTATTGGCCGCCACCTAGAGGCCAGGGTATAAATAGCTACATTTGCAGCCCAGTTTCTCAGTTCACTTCCTGCAACAAATAAAGAATTATTCTTGCTGAACTCACTCACCTCATCTCGTCAATCAAGCATCGAACCCAGTATATAACAATAAAGTATTTTTATTCTTAAAGAAAAGGAGCCCTGGAACATTGCAAGGAAATATAAGGTCCTTCTCTTTTCATCCTCCATCTTCTACCATGGAAAAAGTTAGAGTAACTTTAGAGTGCTCAACTAATTAATGGAAAGGAAAGTATATTAAATAGACCTAACAGTATTAATGAAACAATAATAACTTTGTATTTAATAATGATCACAATAATAAAAAAGAGAAAAAAGAGGATAAAACAAACAGCTTGCTAAAATAATGTCAGCAGTAACAAGATTGTTTCTCTTAATTATAAATGCATCACAAGTAGAACAGAAAGCATTTACATTCCAGAAATCCCCATGAAATGTTCTCCGACAGTTGCAAAGACAGCAACTTTTCTTTGTGAGTAATTTGTTACTGCCCTCCAATAGGAAGCAAATTTTCTGCTGTGTAGTCTAAAGCTGAGCTCGAAGTAGAACAGGTGCACTACCTGAGTTGAATTATCTAAGCCCCAATTAAGAATAAGGAAAGTTTTCCCCACAGTATTTTGCTCAGAGTTTGGCCAAGGAGGGCTAAGTTAGGAAAAAAGGATGTGCCATTCTCTAAAAGATAAGAAAATCAGAAACAAGTTTTTCTTTGGAATCAAATCTCAAACAGAAACATATTCTTCATATTCTGGTAGAAAAATAATAATTATACAAGCTTGTAATGACAGTATCCATGCTATCATTAACTGTTAAAAAAACTCCATGTGATCAGTATGATGGAATAGAGATGATGATGATGATAATAATACTAATACTAATAATAAATATATAAATATAATATATAAAAAATAGAAAGACTGTGGCAAAGGCAAGCAAAGGTAGTACCAATAGTAATAGACACCTTGGGTGCAATCTCAAAACAACTGGAGCACCACTTGAACACCATTGGCATTGACAAATTCGCCATTAGTCAATTGCAAAAGGCGGCCTTACTAGGAACTGCTTCCATCCTGCGACGATATCTATAATACCATCAAACATCCACATCTGCCTATCCCAGGTCTCGATAGGTAGACAAAAATGCCAAATCCAGTCTGAACACCTGGCTGACTGTGCAGTGAATAATAATAATAATAATAATAATAATAATAATAATAATAATAATAATAATAATAATAATAATAATAATAATAATAATAATAATTGGAAGGGACCTTGGAGGTCATCTAGTCCAACCCCCTGCTCAGGCAGGAAACCCTATACCATTTCAGACAAATGGCTGTCCAGTCTCTTCTTAAAAACTTCCAGTGTTGGAGCATTCACAACTTCTGGAGGCAGGTTGTTCCACTGATTAATTGTTCAAACTGTCAGGAAATTTCTCCTTAGTTCTAGGTTGCTTCTCTCTTTGATTAGTTTCCAGCCGTTGCTTCTTGTCCTGCCCTCAGGCGCTTTGGAGAATAGCTTGACTCCCTCTTCTTTGTGGTAGCCCCTGAGATATTGGAACACTGCTATCATGTCACCCCTTGTCCTTCTCTTCATTAAACTAGACATACCCAATCCCAGCAACTGTTCCTTATATGTTTTAGCCTCCAGTCCCCTGATCATCTTTGTTGCTCTTCTCTGTACTCTTTCTAGAGTCTCAACATATTTTTTACATCATGGGGACCAAAACTGGATGCAGTTTTCCAAGTGTGGCCTTACCAAGGCATTGTAAAGTTATCCAAATTTTTTGATCTACTAAACGTGATTCTGGTAAGGATTATAGAATGGACTTTTTAGAGCATCATATCAAGCCATTTACTAAGAATAGGAATCTAAATTAAAATCCTCAGTCACTGGTTGTCCAACCTCTGAAGAGAACCATCTGATGAAATGATTCCGTAACTGAATAGCTTTTGTAAGGAATTATTTTCTAAATTGGAAAGTGCTTTTCTGTAACTTAAATCCTTTATTTAGTGTCCTGCACAGTGGAAGTTAAAGAATATATCTTCACTTTCTCTGTGAAATCTTTTCAGATTTTTTAACACTATTATCATATCCCTTCATCTTCCGGTTATTTCCTTCAATCTCTTTTCATAGGATGTAGTTTCTACGCCTTCAGCCATTCTTACTGACCTTCTCTGAACCATCCCCAGTTCCTCTGAATCCTTCTTAACGTATTGTAACTCAGATGAACACAGGACTTGGAATGACAAAGGAATTGGCAGTTTGGTAGTAACTTTTTAATGCTTTTGTGAAGTGCAGCTTCCTTCATCAGATGCACACAGTGGCTAGGCACATGTGGGACTTAAACTGGATACAAGTAGAGAGGGCGGGTGGGGTGGGGGTAAAGGGAGGAAAGATAGGGTGGTTATCAGATGCAAGTTACACTGCAACCTTTCTTCCTCACCCCAATTTATATCCTATATCAGTCTAGCAACTCTACACATCTAATGAACTGATCTGCAGCTTACCAAAGCTTATGCTTTTTAATAAAATGTGTTAGTTGGAAAAGGGGCTAGCAGGCTCCTCATTCCCCCCCCACCATAGTCTAACTGCTTTGTTCTTTCTATCATGTCTGTAACAGGAAATATCTGAAGTGGAATCTTCCCAATGCAAAAGAAATTGAAAGTACTACTTTCTATGATTTGGAGATTATTGTATACGACTGCTATAGTCTAAAATTCCACTTGCTTTTTCTTTTTTTGGTAATTACTGTTACTAAACAAGTTTCTCTGCCTGTATTTGCTTTTTGTTTCCTAACTGAAAAACCTCCGTTAAATTTCATTCTGTTACTTTCAATCTATTTCTCTAATCTATCAAAATCATTTCTTCTTATTTGTATCTTCCAAAGTATTAATCGTTTCACCCATTCTTGTGTCATTTGCAAATTTAATAAGTATTCCCTCTGCCTATTCATCCAAACCATTTAGGGAAAATATTGAAAAGTTACCTTATGGCACTCCCCTTATACCTTGCTATAGTTTGATGAAGTACATCATGATAATGATAGATGAGTATGAATTTTGAGCCAGCTGTATATACACTCAATTGCCATGCCATCCAGCTGGCATTTAACTGCTTGGTAATTAGAATGGGGGATTTTGTTAAATGCTTTGCAGAACTCAAGATATCTATGGAAGTCCCATAAATATATTCAGGAAATTAATTCATAAAAATTGGGGTAAAGTGATTTGGACAAGACTTGTTCTTGACAAATCCATACTGATTTTTAGTAATTAACTCCATTTTATTTTAGGTGTTTCTAAATTTCTTTATGGTTTGCTCTAGAATCTTTACTCACAAAGAGTGACTGGTCTGTTTTTGCTATTCCATTGTCTCTATTCTCTATTCCTCTTCCTCCCGTGTTAAAGATAGGGATAACTTTTGCTCTTTTAAGTCAGCTAAATTTCACCACTTCCTAAGTTTTGCAGAGATGATATATAAAGGTTCAGTATCACCATCTGTAAGCCCCACATCAGAATCATTATTAGCAACAAGACCCACTGATCTTCAGACTGTGCACTAAATGAAAATTTAAAGCCATAGTAAGGATTCATTGGTTAGCAGTAGACTAGTTTAAACAGGAATGCTATATGTAATCATCACCATCATCTAGATAGGGCTTCCTGAAGCCTTTTTCAGCCTCTTCAAGTTGGTCTAGTTGCTCCAAAGAGTCTGCACAGATGGGTCATTTGAAGTGCTGAAGTTTTTACAACATTTTAATTCATCTAAATTGAGAGATTTAAACTGATTCAAAGGGATTAGATATTTTCATGTTTCTAACCATCTCCACCTTTAATCCTGCACCATCATCTCACTCTTTACAATTTTATGGCTGAACATAAAATTCTCTATCTCATTGAAGAAGACTAAACCAGAATAAATATAGCTCTCCCTTTTCTTTGTCACACATTGATACAGAGTTGTTTCTCATGGGGAGATTTTCAGGAACCAATGAAAAGGGATTTTTTTTCCAGAAACATGACATCTCTGAAGGAAAACATTGGTTAGAAAGAAACTTTAAGAAATCTTGGATAATTTAAACATTTTATATTTATTGAACCTGCCCAAAGGGTAAGAAAATACTGTCAAGTTATATAATATTCTAAGGGTGCTATGGAATGGAAATCCTTGGTTCTCTTTTCTCTAGTGTAATGGAAAGCAGAACAAGCTGAGTTTGTTTTTTCTTTTCAAAATCCAATGAAATAAGCATGTTTGTTTTAGTGTTTGTTTGAAGTTATACAATTACAGCTTTTCAAAAAATCTGTTTACATAGGCAAGGCAGTCAGATTTAAAAGGAAGGAAGAAAGAGATTTTGGTCTTTTCCACTAGTACAGTAGTTGCCAAGTTGAAACAAATAAACAAAACTAGATGTGTTTAAAAAAACATTGCAAAGTATATATTTATTTGAAAGCTGAATCATTTACCTATTTCTTGTAGGCAATTTTTTATACAGTGTAGTACATATGAATCCAAATATCCTTGTCTTGGAGTTTGGTATGGTTTTCCAAACTCAGTCTGTTTTTCTGTAAGTATTCCCCATCAAAAGATAAAATATTTGCCAACTGTTTTCCATGTATTGTATAGAAGGTTTGTATTGTTTCATCATATAAATTGCCCAAAGAAATTGTGTGGACTACATTTATGATATCCATATCCAATGATATGGATATCCTATTATTGGCTTCTCTCTAACAGAAGATTAGCAGATGATGGCAACCTGATGGCCTCCAGAGATTTTAGTTCATAATTTCAGTAACCTTCACTGTCACCGCCACTTATGTGACTTGTAGTTCAACATTTCTCTGTGCTTCAAACTGCTTATCCCCTCATATTCTTCCTTCACCTCTTTTGTTAGAGAGAAGCCAATAATAGCTAAGAAAAGGGATCAAGAAAACATCCTGTATGAATGGAATTCTGATCATATAAAACTGGGTTTTTAATTATTCTGGTGCTCTAAAAGGAAGATAGGAATGAAAACTGAACACAACATTTCAGACAAAAATGGAACTCACCGCACTAACCTTTGCAGATTAGGAATCAAACACATCACTGATCAGAATCATTGCCCTATAAAAAGTTCAGCAGCCAAGGTTGTAGACTGGCAAGCAATGGATGACAGTTAATTCAAAAGGAGAGGCATAGATTTTTATTTTTTTTATTTTTGTTTATTTGTATTGTGCCTCCCCCTTTTTACAAAAAAACTCAAGGTGGCAAATAAATCCAACACACCCCTTCATTCTCCTATTCTTCTCCAAAGCAATCCTGTGAGGTGGGTTGGGCTGAGATAAAGTGACTGGCCCAAAGTCATCCAGCTGGCTTTCATGGCTAAGGCAGGACTAAGACTCATGGCGTCCTGCTTTCTAGCCTGGTGCCTTAACTAATAGTCCAAAATGACTCTTCATAGTATCTTAGGAAGATTCAGTACAAAGAATAGGATAGGATAGAATAGAATAGAATAGAATAGAATAGAATAGAATAGAATAGAAGAGTTGGAAGGGACCTTGGAGGTCTTCTAGTCCAACCCCCTGCTCAGGCAGGGAACTCTATACCATTTCAGACAAATGGTTGTCCAATCTCTTCTTAAAAACTTCCAATGTGGAGCATTCACAACTTCTGGAGGCAAGTTGTTCCAAGATCCCTCTCACAGTACTACTATTGAGTGAAGTACCATCTATGCTGAACCTGTGCATTTGGTTTTTCTTGCTTAAATGTAGAACCTTACTTTTTTCACCATTGAATTTCATTTTGTTAGATAGTGCCCAATATTCAAGTCTGTCAAGATCCTTCTGTATCTTAAGCCTATCTTCTGGAGTTTTGGCTATTCCTGCCAGCTTGGTGTTGTCTGCATATTTGATGAGTTCCCCATTTATCCCCTCATCTAAATCACTGATGAGGGTGTTGAAGCATACTGGGCCTAATACAGAGCCTTGAGGTACTCCACTGCATACTTCCATCTATGTAGATGCAGTTTCATTGAGCATTACATGTTGAGTGCTATTGGTCAGCCAGTTATAAATCCATCTGGTTGTGATGCTGTCTAACCCACATTTTTCTATCTTATCAAGTAGTAGGTTGTAGTCTACTTTATCAAATGCCTTACTGAAGTCCAAGTAAAATATCCACAGCATTCCTCTGATCCACTAATTTTGTCACCTGGTCAAAGAATGCAATACGATTTGTGTGGCATGATCTGTTTTTGACAAACCCAAGTTGGCTTTTGGTTATGACTTTGTTTGCCTCTAGGTGTTCACTGATTCATTGCTTGATTATCTTTTCCAGAGTCTTCCCAAGTATTGAGGTTAGAGGTCTGTAGTTTTCTGGATCTATTTTTTTTCCTGTTTTTGAAGATGAGATCAGCTCTTTTCCAGTCCTCTGATAGTTCCCTGGTGCTTCAGGATCTTTGAAAGATATAATTCAGTGGTTCTGAGATCATGTCTGCCAGTTCCTTCAGAACATTGGGGTGTAATCCATCTGGTCCTGGTAATTTGGGACAGGTGCTCACTTATTATTTTCTTGCCTATTTTAACTTGTGTTTCTAATTTATTTTATACAGTACTGTTTTTGATAGGTTGGGCTGTTTTTTCCTTTGTGAAAGACAGATGCAAAAAATGAATTTAGTAGTTCTGCTTTCTCCCTGTTGCTTGTCACTTTGCCACTTTCTCCCACTAATGGATCAATTGTTTCCTTGATTTTTTTTTCTTGTTTTTTACATGTTGAAAGAAGATTTTTTTGTTATTTTTGACTTTTGTCGCAAGCCTGAGTTCATTTTGATCCTTAGCTTTCCTCACTTCATCTTTGAAGGTTCGCTGATATTCTTCCTTAGTTATGTGCCCCTCTTTCAACTTTTTATACTTGTTTTTGTCTTTCAATTTATCAGAGAGTTCTTTATGCAGCCATGCTGGTTTCTTTTGAGAGCTGTTATTTTTCTTCTTCATTGGTATTTTGCTAGACTGGGCCTTTATTATCTCACTTTTCAAAATTTCCCAAGCTTCTTGCATTGTTTTCCCCTTCCCAAACTCTAAGTTTATTGAAATTAGCTCTTTTAAAGTCCAACACACTAGTTTGACTATAGTTACAGTTATATATAACTATAATTATAGATGTAGGTGTTTCCACCATGCTTTGTATGCATTTTGTGATGTTTACAAGCTAATCATTTTATGAAAGGTAGCATAGATGTTCTATTTATACTTTCCTTTATTTTTAATTGTCACAGCACTCCTTGGTTTCCCAAAAGGAATGGATGTGGAAGGTCCAGCTAGAATTCCTTCTCAGAATAATCTTTAGTACTTACTTTCCCCCCCTCTTTTGCAAGTGGTTCTGTATTTTTGACCAGAAAAAAAAGCATAGGAGAAGCAAAGAAAAACTAGGTCTTTGGAAAATAATATTTTAAAGCCTATTGCTTTTTTGTTAGAAAGCAAGACCTTTCTAAAGCTGCTATGTTTTAGAGCTGCCCCAGCTGGAAGTTTTAAAAATAGTTTGTCTAATTCCCTGCTGCGTGTCACCAGTCTCAGCACTTTTATGCACTTATGGGAGGTGCAGAAGGCAGGAATATAAAGAGATTTAATTCTAGAACTTGAAATGAACTTGCCTTTTTCTCATCCCTCTGTAGCTAGAGTGAACAAAACTCTTAGTAAATTCAAAGCAACTTCATCATTTTACACTACAGATAGCTTCAGAATATTACTCCAAGAGTAGCTTCATGACAAACTAAAGATTCTTTGCTGGGCTGACTTATAAAAGTAAAAACAAGTAATTCCAATGCTGTGCTAGTCTTACCTTATTCTGAATGATTGCAGAGTGAATTCAAGACAGAAGAGCAAAGCTGCCTTTGCAGATAGCCCTGAGCTGGCAAGAGACAGTTTGTGAAAAGTCAATTGACATCCACCACTTGGACAACAGACAATTACACTCAGTTGGTACCTAGATATCAAGCAAAGCAGGTGATTATTTTTATCGGTAGGCAATGAAAACAAAATACTGTTATTATGTGGAATCTCTCTGGCTCCCAGATCTCTGCAGTGTTGTTATTTTAAGGCAAATCATGGAGATAACAACCCTGCTGGCAGAGTGGTTTGCAAAAGAAAATGCTTAAATCAGGTCTGGCTTACAGTATTTATCTTTTTGTATTAAAAATGACATGGATGGTAAGATATCTCATTGCAGTAAAGTTTTTATTTATTATTATGATTCTCATGTGATTCTAAAAATTCTTAGTTGCTGAAACACCACTTTGCAACTACTGTTTGAAATGAGAGTTGACTACTTTGGGAGGGGATGCAAGACTATTTTCCCCTTCTGCTCTTCTCCTCTGTCTTGAAACAAAAGTAATGGGCAAGTGATTAAAGCATCTTGACGAATGTGGACACACTATTTTGTGCAGAAACTGAAAAGAACAATAGTTTCCGTGCATTTCAGAAGTAGGTTCCTTCCTTGGATGTGCAGAACAACTAAGTTTGAGGAAGGCCTCAAGGTTTTCCATGTGTTAACAAACTCGAGAAGCATGTGCAGATATTTTAAAAAGAAAATAAATATGGAGCCTTGGTCTTTAGGAACAGAGTCCTCAGAAGAATTTTTTTTTTTAACTTCGCAAATCATCTGACAGATAGGCATTGCCTGGAATGAAAGGCCAAGCTTGCCTCTTTCTTCTGTGACTAGACATCAGCTAGATACTTAAGATCTGAATTTAGAAATACCTTTAATTTTCCCAGTGGGTGAAAGAGGAGGGGAAGAGAATGACCCCCAAGTAGAACATGGTGATTGATGATGAAGCAGACTTTTGCCTCTGTGCATTTTTGCCTGTCAGAAAAAGCAAAAGATGAGAGACCTGTGGGAATGCCTTTTGAAGATGCTCAAAGTATTTTTAATGTAGCAATTCTCTAATCACGTCGATTCCCCTCAGCTTTTCTGAAAGAGACAGCTTTTTGGAGTTTCAGCATCCCATTACTAGGGCTAGAGGTTGCAGGTGGAAGATTCACTAGCACTACTAAATATCTCATAGTTTGTATATCTTTAAATATGTCTATGGAGATAGCAGGACTAGAACTCACACTTTCCTGGTTTCTAGTCTAGTGCCCTAACCACTAGGCCAACTGTTGTCCATTTTACAATGTGATTCACAGTATTACTATCTTAATTGACTTGTATTAGTGCATGACTTTGTATTATTCATTAATTAAATTCATTAGAAATAGCATCCAGCTCTGTTTTTGCCCCTGGCCACACTAGGCTGGTTGGTCAAAGAAACTCCACCAAAAACATCAAAATTACAAAGTAGTAATTTTCTATTGGCATAACATTTTTTCCAATATTCTTTTTTATTTTAAAGTCTCCCTTTTAGAATTACATTACTGAATGTCATGGAAAGTTTACTTTTCAACCCAATGGGCCTCCTTTTCTAGTCTTTACCTTACTTTCTCCATTTGATCAGGGTTTTTTTTCTTGTATAACACTGAAACATTGGGTTAAAAGGAAATACCCCTGAAAAACAAAATATAATATCATTCCATACAAATTTACCATTGTGAATACACCTTCATTACTGTATTCTTTAAACAAATTTTTATTTCAGGGTTTTCTCTTAGACAATATAGCTGAAGACATACGGTACATGTTCTCATTATTATGATGGGACTCTTGGACTGTATTTTGTGACTGATTTCCTCAAATAAGAAGTGAAATCTTGTATTGGTTGGCATCTCATTACAAGTGGGAAATATTGTACAGGTGTTATCTTGTTATGAACCATAATGTTCTTGAGAATCTATGAGGCATTTCAAATCTCTGGAGGGAAAATTGATCTCTGTAACACAGCAGTTTGGCTGGGAGCACATCTGGCATATAATCATGTGCATCTTGAAAAAAAGGTCCTGGTAAATTTCATTCTGGTTTAGGGTAGACTTTGACTTTACAAATTTAAGTCGGCAACTGAATGTCATTTATGACAAAATTCTGATTGATTTGTGTGGCGCACACAAAGAGGAGAGAAAAAAATGTCAGAAGCTGCCAGTTTTGTGAGCTCTCTCACCATTTCTTCTTACAGACTGAATTTTCTATGTATTATCCAGACTTTATACTCTGATCTATGTGACATGTATGTTGTTTTTCTATTTACTGGGGGAGTAGTGGGGATAGAATTTCATGTTGTGATCTGAAATAATTCTTGTTAGACATTTTTTCTCTTTGTCAAAAAAGCTCATGGCTTCCTATAAGATTGCCGTTTGACTATTAAAAACAGTACGGGTTGCTTTAACACTTGGCTCTGTGAATAGAATGAATTCATTCCCCCCCCCCATATTTTCATTGGCACTGAGATTTGGCTAATCAGGATCCATATTTAGGGCAAACTTAATCATTGTTGTTGTTTTATCATAATGAGGAACTTAAAAAGCACACAAAGTCCTAAACTATCTCTGAACCTCTGGTAACAGTAGGTTTTATTTATTTATTTGGATTTATATACCGCCCCTCTCCGAAGGGACTCGGGGCGGTGTACAGGGCAATTAAAACACTATAAATAACACATAATGTATAAAAGTTATGCAGATGAATGACTTTTATATGAATGTCTAACAGTCTCTGGGTCTTCACTACTTTCATCAATTATTTTACCTTATGAGGTAGATTTCAAGCAAAAAGAACCCCAGGATGTCAGAATCCTGTTATCTTTCTCAAGTGTGCATATGTTATTTTCCGCTAGCACAAGAATTCCAGTAAGTGCTTCACTTTCCAATGTAACCTCATTTACTTTATTCTGGCAACAAAGTCTTTATCTGCTTTCTAGTATTCTAAGAGTTGGAAAGAGGGCATGTAGAAGATTGGTGCTTCTGTGAAATTAGGACAACAGCATGTACAGGTAGTCCTTGATTTATGACCACAGTTGAGTCCCAAATTTTTGTTACTGACACATTTAAGTGAGTTTTGCTCCATTTTACGACCTTTTGTGCCACAGTTGTTAAGTGAATCACTACAGGTGTTAAATTAGTAACACAGCTGTTAAGTGAATCTGGCTTCCCCATTGACTTTGTTTGTCAGAAGGTCACAAAAGGGATCACATGACCCCAGGACACTGCAACCATCATAAATATGAGTCAGTTGCCAAAGGCCTGATTTTTGATCATGTAACCATAGGGATGCTGCAATGGTCGTAAGTGTGAAAAATGGTCATAAGTCATTTTTTTCAGTGCTGTTGTAAATGAACTGTTGTAAGTTGAGGACTACCTGTAATTCCCAGTCCTCTTACTAGTCAGGGAAACCACTTGGAAATCCTAATAACAGTTGCTCCTGACTGAAGTCTATTGAATTATATCAGATTAAATATTCTTGGCTTTGGATGAGTCCTGATTCATTCATTTTCTTTACTTAGTTTCCCAACTTTTCTTTTTTTTAACTTTTTGCAGCTGAAGTAGGGAAGGGGCTATAACTCAGTGATTTGGCATATAGAAGCTCTTGCTTCTTAATTCTGCTGCCCAGTATTAAAAAAAAACACACAAAAACATTATAAGATTATTGTCGGCTAGTATTATCAACCCAATCTGAATACTATAGGTAGAAAAGAAAGGGGATAATTATATTCTTTTTCTTCTGGGACTCAACCATTCTCAGGGATAGTGATCATTCAGAGTAATCACTCTGAAATAAGAATTATTCACTCCTTGGGAGACAGACTATGGGATATCTAGTCATTAGATTAAAATGCACAAATCACAGTGGCTGAAACAGAAGCCTTCCACATATGTAAGTTATTTACATTCATGGATGAATGAAAAAAGAAACCTTAAAGCCCTCTTGTAGGAATTTGAGCTTATTTTATACTGTAAAAAAAAGGTAACATCTAAAAGAATTGTATTCAGATCAGTCTACAAAAGTTCCTGTTTTATATTTTTGGTCACATATCTAATTATTTTTTGAGTATAGGACAAATGAGAATCCAAGAATGTTTACTTACCTAGGTGAACTCCATAAAAAATATTGTAAATTGATCACATGATTGCGGAATTCTGCAGCCAGCTGTAAAGGTGAGCTGATTGACAAGCTGTCAGAACCCATATCTTAATGGGCCCCTTTCCCCTTTTTAACCCAAACCTCATTCTCTTCTCTTCCTGGATTCTGCCATACTCCTGGAGGGGATGGGGTAGTGCATGCGGGTTATTGCCTTGCTTTCCTCTGTTGCTACAATGTAACACTTTGCTGTTTCTGCATACTTCTTCTGTGAACTTTCTCTCCCCTTGTTGTCAGCTAGTAAAAGGGGGGAGGAGAATGGAATGTACCTCCGGGAACTGGTTTATCTCTGTGTTTGCAAAGGAAGGTGCGAAAGCCGATAAAACATAGCTGTAGTCTGGAGACAGCCTGATGTTATCTCCCTTTTCCCACAATGGATTTAACACCTTGGGATTGGCCTGTTTGAACTGACCGGATGAACTATGGGGTGGGGTTTTGCTTGGGACACTTTTTACCTATTGATCTGGCAGGAAACCCTCAGATCCTGTGTATTATGCCTGTTATCGACTTCTAATAAAAGCTCCTTTTGGAAGAAACTGCTTCCACGAGTTCTACTTTCTTAGGATGAGGGTTTGAAGTGGGCCCTGACACAAGTCCCAAAATACAGTCATGTGATCATGTGGGGCGTATTTGCCACCATCAGAACTCTGGAACTGGTTTGTAAATGCCTTTTGGGGGGTGGTGTCCTAACTTTGAGGTTGCTAAGTGACTAGACATTAAGCAAGGACTACTTATACTTATACTTATAAGCTATTTTATTTTGAAAGAGAGGGATGTGAAGAAGTTAGCATGCACTAACTAACATGAGTAATCACTTACTCGTGACTTTTTAAGAATAATGGTATGCTTCTTTAATATATTAAGTTTCATTTTGTTCCAGGTAAGAATTGAGTCCAAGCTGACCTTAATAAAGACAATCAGTTCACCTTTTGTATCACTAAAAGGTAAAGGTAAAGGTTCCTCCGCAAATGCGTGCTAGTCGTTTCCAACTCTAGGGGCCGGTGCTCATCTCCATTTCAAAGCCGAACAGCCAGCGCTTGTCCGAGGACGTCTCCGTGGTCATGTGGCCAGCATGACTAGATGCCAAAGGCTCACGGAACGCTGTTACCTTCCCACCGTAGTGGTCCCTATTTTTCTACTTGCATTTTTACGTGCTTTTGAACTGCTAGGTTGGCAGAAGCTGGGACGAGTAACAGGTGCTCACTCTGCTACGCGGCACTCGGGATTCGACCTGCCAAACTGCCGAACTTCTGATCGACAAGCTCAGCGTCCTAACCCACTGAGCCACCGCATCCCTTTTTTTGTATCACTGCCTCCTCCTAAATGAACAAAACAGCTCTGGTTTTGTACATATGCCAGATTACTTTTTTCTCTCTTCCAAGCTAGAAAAATGTTATCCCTCAGAATTTGGCATGGATACATAGACATTTTCTCTCATTTTGTGCCTTTGAAAAATCAGTAAAGGAAGGAGGCTTGAAATGGAATGGAGAAATTCAGAATGAAGGGAAAGTCAACATCAGACTTCAGTCTAGATTGGAAAAACCTTTGGAGCTATAGGTATAGGAAAAAAGCCGGCAGAGTTGGAGGGCAGAGTTAAATATGTCATCAGTTTGGAGTCATTGCATTGCCAGAAGACATCCAAGTCCAGTCCCCTGGGAATTCTGTTGATCCCTATATAGTGCCAATTTAGCGCTGACCATTAGTTAACTAGATTCTTGATTATAGGTCACACCAACAAACTCTTCTGTGCTTTAAATCCTGTAAATGTTTCTGATTATTTGCACCGTTCAGTTGGGCTTCTTTTATATTGAGTTAAACATTGCAACCTTTATCAGGGTTCTGGAAGATGCTTCTCAGTGAAACTTACATGGTACAAATGTTAATAGTTTTGCAGGTCAGAACATCATCACACTTCTTCCAGGTGTTTCCAGTTTAGGGCTCAATTTGATTTTATGTATGTGTCCTACATTGGAAAAAGGGATTTTATGTTTTTAAAAAAGTTTTCCTGTGTTATATATTTATTTATTGTACTTTGATGTTTTGGTTGTTTCTAATTTTTTTTATCAGAAATGTTGGTTTCAGGAACTTTGTAATCTACCCCCCCCAAATTTTGATTATTCAATCAAGTAGAACTGTAGTAAGAAAACTAACAAAGAACCTTGCCTTCTGTATTTTTCCCAAGATAATGGTTACATTTATTACTCAGCACTGTGTATGTGTGTGCACGTGTGTGTATTAGCTTTTAACCCTGATACCTCTAAAAATCATATATTATGCCATTGCTTACAGTGGCTACATTTTTACCCAAAATAATGGCTTCACATAACTGGACAATAGGAAAAGCTATGTTAAGTGAAAGCTCATCCTATAGAAATCATGTTCTTTTTTTCTGGCAGTCTTGTTTGAGGGGTGGTTATTTCTCCTCTCTGACCAGCTTTCTCAGATGTTTTCCAGAAGAAATCAATAATCCTGAAGCCTGTGCTATATCATCTCACTGAGAACTGCCTTGGAAATGTCAAAGGCTGTAGACAGTCAATCATCTTGCCTTTGGAGACTGGCACATACAAGGCCTGGAGACCACACATATTGCTTCCTTAAGTTCTCAGTTGCTTAACTATCACTAGAACTTGCCTTGGAGGTAAAGCAAAGCAGCTGCCCCAGCAATACCTTGTCACTCACAATAAAGCCCATTTAGTCTGGCTCTCTGTTCAACATAACAGAAGAGGAAGAGTAGTAGCCATGATAGCTTTGATTTGCTTTACCTGTCAGTATGTAAACCAGGACTCTCACTGATGCATTTTGTCTCCCATTCTTTCCTTTCTAGGAACCAACCTTTTTTTGGCTCATTTTTCTTTCTTTTTTCTTAAAACCCTTCAAATGCATTTTGAGGGGTTTTTTTAAGGCATGTGTAGGATTGTCATCTTGTAAAGTATTACTTCTATAAGCTACAGCCATTAGTTAGCCACTCAAGTGGTGCTGCCTGCCCTTATTTTTCCACCCACTGGGAGGAATTGGACTGAAACCAATTACAAAAGAAAAGCTATTTCCTAGTCTTTGGGGAATAGTCTTCACGCTATCTGGTTCTATAAGTTTCTAGTAGAAACTACCTATGGATAGGAACAAAAAGGAAATACGCTGCAGATTTCTTGTCAAGTCCAATGATATGATCTGTTATCATGGCACAGATGGTAGAAATATATAACGTTTACTTGCATCCAACATTGTGCTGATTTGCTGGCTTTCCATAAGCTGTAAATTAATGAAGCACTTTTAGTTAATTCACAAAGCAATTAATTTAGCCTGAGTTAAAACACAGTTGCTACTACTTAAATCCAAAAAGGGCAAAACAAACACATAGAAAACATGAAGCAGAAGATTAAGGATTTCAAGAGACAATCATTGAAAGGCAGTCAATCTTGAATGACAAGAGAAAACAGACTAAAACAAAAGTTAGAGATTACAGAATCTAACATGGATCAAAATATATACAAATAGGTTGTAATGAGAAATTGCTCCAATTCATAATGGCACTAGAGCAATGTAGATACTCTCAGCTTTTATATGAGCACAACTTCTCATACCTGTCAGAGTCTCATCCAGGACCTGTCTATCTCTTTGTCTCTAGAACTCAAACCTGTCCTTAGGAGTTAGCAGTGAAATGTCAAAGACACATCTTGGAAAAATAAGGTGCTTTTACTGTAGCTGTCAGAAGGCCTAATATTGAAGATGTGCTATCACAAAATCAAGCAGTCAAGCTTACTGTTTATTAAAAGGGTAGGGTGAAAATCTTCCGACTCTTTATCTTAGCCTTCCTGTGGTGGATGGTTTCATTCTCAATCCTGGATAAAGGGCTGTCCACCATGGGGGTGAGATGGGGGTCAGAAAAGTCCAAATGGCAGTTGTGAGTGTGTGATGAAAATCTCACTCCTTTTTTCACATGATTGCAGCTGCTATCTTGTAATAGAATGTGTGGGTGAACTTGGGGAACAAGGAGAATGAGGGGAAGAGAGACAGGAGTGCCCAATGGTTTAACAGTCAGAGAAAGAAACTTAGGGAGGACTCACCCTAATAGATCAAGTCATTAAAAGTAGCAATGTGAACTTTGTATTTTAAGACTTGTTGGCCCTCCCAGGTAAACCAGATATGAAACACAACAAAATGAATTAATTCTGCTTCATTGTAAAGGTACATTAACAAAATGTTGTAAGTCTGAAAATACAAACTTCTGTCACTTGGGTAGGACTTTCCCAAGTTTCTTTCTCTGTCCATGAAGCCACTGGCGGCTCCTGACTTTCTTGTCCGATTGTTTCCTAGGCACCTCATTCCCCAAGGTCATCCACACATTCCAGGACACATCTAGATTTTGTTTAACACTTTCTGGTCCATGGATGCCTGTGCTTTAATGTTCATGGAACCATATCAGAGTTTGATACCAGTCTTATCTAATCTCAGGCTCTGTGTTGTTACCAGTCTGCCAGCTTCGGTCCTCAGACTAATTACATGGCTTGACATAGCATGGTCATAATTTGTGTTTTGTCCCTATTTTCACCCCTGAGGTTAGGTGAAAATATGCAAGTAATACCTTCTTCATTGTAGTCTCCCAAATATTGCTTTCATCTTGTCTCCAGCCTTTGAGTGAGACTATCTTAAATTTTTGTTAGTTATTTTGTTTGTTATTTTGATATAATCAAATGACACTCTCAAGAAATGTAAAATCTTTTAGGGTTTGGGAGGGAAATCAGGGAACATGAAATAAGCACTAGAAACAGTTTAGTAATTGGCAATGGGAACAGCCATTTTCAATACAGGATAAATTTTTGCCACTTAAGAATAGGTGAGTAGTAAAATAGGGTTGCAAAGTCCTACAAGCTGTGCTAGATCTTACTTCCACAAATTTCCTTCCTTCCTTCCTTCCTTCCTTCCTTCCTTCCTTCCTTCCTTCCTTCCTTCCTTCCTTCCTTCCTTTCCTTCCCTTCCTTCCTTCCTTCCTTCCTTCCTTCCTTCCTTCCTTCCTTCCTTCCTTCCTTCCTTCCTTTCCTTCCTTTCCTTCCTTCCTTCCTTCCTTCCTTCTCAGAGATGACAGCCATATTACAGGCTAGGCAGTCAGGACTATAGTTAATGGGAATTGAGAATGAAGGAGCTTGTTTGAAGTAACCTCTTAGAAATCTTGGAACCTGAATTTTCTCTGTCAGAACTACACCTGGAGTAATCATCATATAAACACACCTTAGAATTCTCTCTCTCTCTTTTTCACCTTCATCTGTGGGAGAGTCTCAAATTAGATCCATAAATATTTTATGAACCCAAAAATATAATATGAACTTTGTCAACTAGACTGTTTGTCAGGACCCACCCCAAACCACGTCTTAGGAAGACAAAAACTCTTGGAGTCAGTTCTAGTCCAAAAGGAATCTTTACTAGGACATGCAGACTACCTACAACAGTCTAGTTGACAAAGTTTCATACAGCTCCTTCCACCCCTCAAATCTATATAATACTAGGGCTAATTGTATTTTTTAAAAACACATTATTATAAAAAAATAGGTAGAAAGAGGTATATTTATTATTAGTTGTGTTAGAAGGGACACTGCATGCAAATCATTTATTAGAAAGAGCTCAGTACAACAATATTGGCAGATTGTTTTGTATAAAATATCACATAACATTTGATGGAATGGAATAGGTAAATATATGAGATGTGAATAAGGCGTAGTTTTAGAGTGATATGAATAATCTTTGCTATGGAAGGATACTGATTGTCTGCTAGTCATGATGTGCCATGTAACTTTAATTCCTATCCTTTTAACAATTTTAAAAAGTGTAAATAATGTGAATAATTAACACATAAATATGGCTAAATATGTAGGCCGACAATCAGGACTCTAATTCAGAGAGCATTTTCTGTATGTTTCCACTACTTCAGGCCTTTAAAATGTTCATTTCTTTTTTAAAGATAATAGTTCCTTTTAGAGCATGAGTGTCCTGTTGCTTATTTTCTTTTGTTTATGTTTTGCTGGATGTTTTTCATTTACATTTAGTTTTTAAAAATTTCACAATTATTCTTAGGGGGAAAAACAAGCACCTTTTTAAAAAGTCTGGAAGCCTTATATGGACTTTTGCTGAAAGAAGAAAAGGCTCTACTGGTGATTTATAGATTTGGGAATTAAAAAGGATTAAAGGGGAAAGGAAAAGAGTCAGATGGCAATTACTCATTAGAAAAAGGAGTGCAAATCAAAATTGTATGGTTTTTTCACTTTTTAAATTTCTTTTTTTATTTTTATTACTATTCATTTTTATATTTTATTGTATTATAAAATTATAATAAAAATATTAAGCAAAACTTAATCCAACAGAAAATTATATCAGCATTTCGTATGGTATCGCCTTCAGTCTACAGTATTTGTGAAGTTAAGTTTGCTAAGAGGTGTTTCCAATTTAGGATACATCTATCTTCACTCCTATTTACCTGTGGTCATTTAGACAAGTAAATGCTTTGTTTGATGCACTGGAAAATGCTGAAAAGTTGTGCAGCATGGAAATTGATAGTATAATAGGTAGGAAGAAATGTGAATAAACATTGTGGCTTCAAAGAGGATAGTTTCTTTTATCTACAAAATTTTGTCATCATGCAGACACTTGTAGTAGTGTTCTTCTGGATTTTTTCTATAGACAAGAATTTATTGATTAGTTATCAGCACTGAACAACCCTGAAGATGTCTTAGCTTTTTGCCAGAAAGGAAATACTGATTTGATCAGTATTTCTCAACCTTTGCCACTTGAAGATGTGTGGACTTCAACTCCCAGAATTCTCCAACCACCCATGGGAGTGGAAACAAACAAATGCATCATCAAACAAATCAACCAAAGTTCTCAGTTAAAGTTAGATGACCAGGCTCAAATTATTGGATTTTAGATACCTTTTCATCTCATCCTGGAGAAATAACTTGACTTTACAATAATGAATTAGATTATAACATATTAAATCACAGTAACCTTTAGAGGCAAAAAACTGTATTTCCATTTGTCTGTATATATATTTGTATATTTGAACTGAATATATTTGTTGAACAGATGACAACTGCAAGTGTCTAGACTTGACCACTGTGTTTAATCACTAAAGTGATCAGAAATATATACTGTGGTGTCTAAAGTCCTGATACCACCTGCCATATTTCCAAATATTACGGTATATTTGGGGAACTGGATATTGAATTGTGGCTTGGTTCCTCAGTGCACTCCTACATCCAACTATCTGCTTTTTCTCTTTTCTTATTTCATGCCACTTAACCAATGCACCTTTCTCCTGTATGCCTTTTGGTCTTTATTGAGAAAGTCTTTTTTTTGCAACTCTTCCCTAACAGCAGGAGAGATAAATGATGATCAGAGCAGCTAAATATAAATGGGAGGTACAGACAAACCATACTGGGAAAGGTGCACCTAAAGAGTCAACACCAACTTGATGGCACTAAATCAATCATTCAATCTGTCAGTTAACCAAAGCAAGAATTTTCAGACATTTGACTCATGCTTTGGAAATGTTTCTTGTCTGCATTCCTTGTCTTTAGATTTTGGAATTCAAAATGAATAGTTTTCCTTTCAAAGTGGAATAAATGTATTAGCTCTGGGTTTTATTTTCAAAATGGAAATTCTATATGTACAGGTAGTCCTCGACTTACAATAATTCATTTAGTGACCATTCAAAGTTACAACAGCATATGACCATTTTTCACAGTTATGACCATTGCAGCATTCTCACGGTCATGTGATTAAAATTCAGATGTTTAGCAACTGGTTCATATTTATGGCAGCTGCAGTGTCTGAGGGTCATGTGATCAGCTTTTGTGACCTTCTGACAAGCAAAGTCAATGGAAAAGCTAAACAAGAACTAGCTGTATTCTTTAGGTTTTTCACTTCCAATGTTACTAACTTAACAACTGCAACGATTCACTTAACAGCTATGGCAAGAAAGATTGTAAAATGGGGAAAAACTCACTTAACAAATGTCTCAGTTAGCAACAGAAATTTTGGGCTCAATTAAGGACTACCTACACAGGAAAGCACAATCTTTGTTTTGTTTTGTTTGGCCCTGCCCTCCTTTAATAATTTACATGTGTTTTTCTCATAAAATGGTGCATATGTACACTGAAAACTATATTTTTGAGAAATCAGGGTAATTATAAAGCACTAGGAAAACATCCATCTTGGTATCATGTAACAAAGTATATCTATGCTTTTTGCGTATTGTGATGTGGAGAACAGAAGAAATAAATGAGATGAATGAACTGAAAGCTTCAAAAATTGCATATATATGTCTATGTCTGTATATATGACCAGCGTAATTAGAATGCAATGAACCCAAAGAGTGTGTTTAAAATATAATAAGAGATGTTTTCTGCCCAACTTACTAGTGCATATCTTTCTCACATAGGTTGGACTACGGTCCTCATAATCTTTGGCCATCATAAATATGTATTAACCATATTGGTTTGGAATCATGAGATTTGAAGCATCATTTATCAAGAAATGTGAACCTACTGAGGGTGAATCAGTGCACATCATTGCTACTTGCATCATAACGATAAATAGGTTTAGTTACAACTACATTCATTCATTGCATTATGTAAATGGCATAATATGATAAACGTCACTGGATTTCCAATTTCATGCAGTTTATCATGTCTAGGCAGAGAAGGTTGCAAACAGGTTGCAACATATCATTATCTATGCCCCATTGATTTCAGCTTTTCAGATATATTGTAGAGTGTATTGAAATCACAGAATAGTTAATTCTAACACACATGGCAATGTTTTCCAATCTCAGAAACATTAAGATGTGTAAATTTTAACTCTCAGAACTGTTGGCTGGGACATTCTGGAAGTTAAGGTCCATACATTTTAATGTTTCTGTGGCGCTAAAATATTCTAATTAACATGTGGTATCCAGTATTAGCCATATGATTTTAACATGTGGTATCCAGTATTAGCCATATGATTTTAGCCTTTTATAGATGTTTACCTGGACACATGAAGGCTAAATGTGCATAATGGACATGGATATGGATATATGTGCAGCTGTTCTTTAGATTCTAAAGTGGATTTCATTGGTCTGAACAGCCTTGAAATACATTATACTACTGCGAATCGGAACATAGAAATTCTGGATGCCAAGAAGCTTAAAAGCCCTGTTCTGATTTTATAAGAGATATGTGAACACCTTAAGGGAAGGCCCATACCCTTTTTTTGTATAAATTTGATTAGTTTTTATAGGGTTAGGAATAAGGTGGGGTCGGGGTTGGGTTGAGATTTGGGTTAGGGTTAGGATTAGGATTAGGATTAGGGTTGGGGTTGGGGTTTTTCCAAATAACATTCTCAATATTTAGCAACAGGATTATGTCTGGGTTCATGTGTTTAACAAACAATAATAGATAATAATTAATTATCATAGACAATATGTTAATTAATCGCTCAATAGTCTTCTTCTTGCTAATATATATTCAAAATTACATATCACATTCCTTTATCTCTAACTCGTTTTTCTAGCCATTGATAGAAATTATCCCATGTTCTAAAGTACATTGAGTCTTCTTTCTCTTTTATCTTGAAAGTCAAACTATCCATTTCTGCACACTTTAAAATGTTCTTTTTTAATATAAATTTTATTTCCAATATTACACTTATATCTTTGAAAAGCAATGTGGTGTCTGGGTTACAATAGTTCCATTTCATACAGGTACATGTTATTACAAATCTCCAATTTATTGTAGCCAATATTTCCTCTCTTTTTTCCTGTTATACATATTATCTCTTATCTAAATTAACATACTTCTTATTTTATCTATCAATTATTTAATTGTTTCCTTGCATTTTTATTTATTTTAACATTTTAAAATTTTCTTAATTAGTACTTCTTCAGCTGGTAAATTTTCATTTTTCCAATGTTGGGCAAATACAATTCTTCCTGCCATTAGTACATGTAGTATTAAATAAATGAAATCTTTCTCATAATTTGCTCCTATTATTCCTAACAAAAATAATTCTGGTTTAAAATTTATTTGCTTTTTAGTCATTTTCTCCAACCATAAATGTATTTGAAAGCCATCCAGTATCTTAATAAAAAAAATCTTTTATTTATTCCCATTCTGAAATAAGTGCATTACTTATAAAATGGTTTTGCAAGTATCTGTATTTTATTCTTTCCATACCGCAGAAAGACATGCCAACCAATTTGTAGGTCATGCCCCTCTAGTTACAATAGTCTTTTGTTTCTAAGCATTATCCATTCTTTAAGCCATGTTAAAATAGTTGCTTGGTAGTATAACATCCAGTCCGGCAGTCCAAATCCTCCACTTTCTTTCACTTCTTGTAGCATTTTCAATCTAATTCTAGCTTTTTTTCCTTGCCAGATAAATTTCAATATTGTTATATTCAGTTCATCAAAAAAGGCTTTTCCCAACCTTACAGAAATTGTTTGAAATAAAAGAGTATTTTTGGTAAGATACTCATTTTCACTGTTGCTATTCTCCCCAACATTGAAAGTTGGAAGTTTTTCCACTTTTCCAAATCCAATTTTATTTGTTTTAGCAGTCTTACATAGTTATCTTCTTTTATTGTTACACATCTTGCTGTTAGATAAATTCCCAAATATTTAATTTTTCAACTATTTGAAGATTTGTTTTTTTTGTTAGTTGATTTTTTTGTTTTTCTGTTAGATTCTTGGTTAGCACTTTAGTCTTTTCTCTGTTTATTGTCAACCCTGCCACTTCTCCAATTTTTTTAATTTTCTCCATAAGTTTAGTGCTTGTTTCCAATGGATCTTCCAATATGAAAATCAAATCATCTGCAAATGCTTGTAGTTTATATTTTTCATCTTTTATCTCCAGTCCTTTAATTTCTATATCTTGTCTAATATATCTATTCAGTACTTCCAGTGTTAGTATAAATAGCAATGGAGATAGTGGGCATCCCTTATCTTGTGCCCTTTTTAATGTTGAAGTTTTCTATAAGATCTCCATTTACAATTATTTTGGCTGTTGGTTTACAATAAATTGCTTTGATTACATTTAAAAAGATTTTCCAAAGTTCATTTCTGCAAGTTGCTGGAACATAAATTGCCAGTTTACATTGTCAAACACTTTCTATGCATCAAGGAATATTAAAGCCATATGTTTCCCTGAATGAATTTCATAGTACTCTAACACATCAAGAATCATTCTTAAATTATTTTTTATCTGTCTTTTAGGTAGAAAACCATTTTGGTCTGTATGTATAAATTCGATCAAAAATTTCTTTAGTCTTTCTGCTGTTATTGAGGTGAAGATTTTATAATCTACATTTAATAGTGATATTGGTCTATAATTTTTTATTTGCGTTAAATCAGAATCTTCTTTGGGTATTAAAGTAATGTTGGTTTCAGTCCATGTATTTGGTATTTTAGCCTCCAGAAATATTTCATTACACAGTTCTTTCAGGATTGGACTTAACACATCTTGTATTGATTTATAAAACTTTGCAGGTAATCCATCTGGGCCAGGAGTCTTATCATTTTTTTGCCATTTTATAGCGTCTATAATCTCCATCATTGATATTTTTCCATTTAATATGTTTCGAATATTCTCTGAAATTTTTGGTAGTCTGCTTTTTTAAAATACTGCTGTATTTTTTTCTTTTGGAATGTCCTCTGCCTTATAAAGTACGTATCTCATAATAATCTTTAATAATTTTTTAAATTGTATCATTTTGAAACTGTAATTCACCTTTTGGATCTTGCAGCTTGTTTATCAATTTTTTCTCTTTTTCTCTTTTCAGTCTGTATGCTAACCATCTCCCTGGCTTGTTGGCATTTTCGAAGAAGTTCTGTTTAGCCCTTTTAATCTGTTGAGCCATTATTTTCATCTCGGCTAGATTTAATTTATGTTTTATTATCTCCATTTGTTTCTTAAGTATTTTCTTTTGTGGATCTATTTGTAATTCTGATTCTAACTTTCTGAATTCTTCCTTCAACTTTAACTGTTGTTTCTTTTCTTTATTCTTTTTAGCGATATAAGTCATAGCCAACTTCCCCAAGCCCAATTTCTACCAGCTGGGGAGTTCAATATGACCGAAAGTCATCCTGTAGAGGTGACTGGCCAAAGGGTGAAACTTTGCAGATCACGGGCCAGCGGTAGCTGGCCCACTTGATCCAAAGGAGCCCTTGGGACCGGCAGGAAGAAAGGCTGACCACATCCATGCAGTCTGCTAGGAGCAGCTGATTGTCGGAGACAATGAATTTTAAAAGCGGAAGGCAAAACAGCTGATCCAGGTGAGACTACTTTCCTTATCTCTCTACAAATGAAAATGCCAGTTCTGGGAAACAGCATTCAAAAGCAAGAAATCCCTAAGCTCCAGGGAGGGGGGGGGCTTTTTTCCTTACCCCTCTCTCCTGAACTATAAGCGGCGGTTTAAGCTTTGGGGAAATTAAAACTGACTTATAACAATATTGTGACGATAACTGAGGCATAAAAGAAGGATAATTTGGAACATTGTTGAATTTATAAATCTTTTTTTGTTTATTCCTTGTTTGGGAACCATAGGGTTTTAACTTCTTAAACTTTTTAAATGCATGGTGGGAATGGACATCTAATGACATCTAGTGGCAAAACGGAGAACTACATTCAATCTTGCTTTCCCCCCCCCTTGTGTTTATCTCACTGAGTTGCTCTGATTGGAGTCTTAAAACTTGGCTGTATGCCCAGACATAGCTTATAGTTTAAACATTTTGCTGTCCTTGGAATTTAAAGTCCTGAAGATTGTGGCTGAAAAAGAAAGACTCTTTTTGGATTGCCCTGTCCAAAGGATGGATTGCAATTATAAATAAAAACTGTGTTTGAACTCATCGGACTTCCCTGGATTACAAACACAGCTTGACCTGGAATTTTTACAGGCTGTTTTGAAAGAGTGAATAATAAGAAATCCCTTCAAACAGAATACTTTGGATTGCAAATTTTGGTATATATTTTTTTCCTTTTTTCCCTTTTTGCTCTTTTTTACCATTTACTATTTTTATTGTTTACCTCTCCTAATTGTTAGGAGCCTATTGGATTATAAATTTTGACTTACTTGGTGGATTACAATGTATGATTTAAAGATAAAGATGAGTGCCCCCAACCTATCTAAAGTTGGAAAAAAAGGATCTTCTACTCCCTCTTCGACTTCTGCAAGTCCAGTCTATCAGAGATTAATTGATACAATGCTTCAACAAGAAAAGGCTAATACCTTCCAAAAGGACACTCAAGCGACCCTACAGGCAATTCAAGAGGTAATTGCTACTCACATGGCAGTCACAACGAGAAACCATGAAGAGTTGAAAAGTGATTTTGATAAAATGAATAAAAAAATTAACAATATGGATTCTCAATTTGAAAATTTTAAATAGATGATCACAGATAATCAACAAAGAATTCAAAAAATAGAAGATAAATCAACGGAGGTTGACCAGAAACTAGAAGTTTTAAAAGATGAAAACCAGAAGTTGATCCAAATAAATGAAGAACTAGAAGACTCAATAGCTGGGATGGAGATGGAAACAGCCTCATACTTTTTAAGGTTTCAAAATATAATGGAAGACAAGGAAGAGGATCTCCTAGGCTTGATAACAGAATTGTTGGCAGAGGCATTAGGAATTGGGAAACAGCAAATGGAAGGAGAATTAGACTAGATCTATCAAATCAACTCAAACTATGCTAGAAGAAATAAAGTCCCCAAGGAAGTACATGTTAGATTTCTTAAAAGATCTACAAGAGATGAGATTTTGAGAAAAGTAAGAGACGAACCTTAGAAATACAAAGAAAAAGAAATTGTAGGTTTCAAACAAATTCCTAGGAGAATAAGAGACTCCCAAAGAGAATACCAGTTTCTAACCAGGAAATTAATTGAAAAAGGAGTGAATTTCAGATAGCTGATTCCAGAATGGATTCTAATCTACTGGGATATGAAAAGATATAGACTGGATACGTCAATTAAAGCAATGGAATCTCTCGACAACCATAGAGCATTTTTGGAATGAGGTGATTCTGAATCCGGTACAAAGAGAGAAACAAAGAAACAGGAAGAAATGTCAGTAGAAGGAGCAGTCAAACCAAGAGAGGAGGAAGAAATTAAAAACACATATACAGAAGAAGGAGCAAGACCAAGAGATCAGAGACAGATAAGATCGACTAGAAGATTTAGACCTAGATATAATTGAAAGAGGTGGATGAGAGTGGGATTTTGTCAATGGATATAAATGGACTAAATTTTCCTTCAAAAAGGAGAAAAATCTTTACACAATTACATGATTTACAAAAATTAAAAATGGATATAATTTGTCTTCAACAAACACACATTAAGAGACAACATTATAAGTTGTTAGAACAGCCAAAAATTGGTAAACTTCACTTTATATTAGCACTTCAAAAGAAAAGAGGAATAGCTCTATACATTAAAGAAATGATGAACCCCAAACAAATTTGTGCGGATGAAGAGGGGAGAATATTAATAGTGGAAATAATGATGGATCAAAACCAGATACTGATGGTAGCAATTTATGCACCAAATGATAAACAAGAACAATTTTACCAAAAACTATATAAAAAAATATTAGATTTAAACTATCAAAATCTTTCTATAATGGGAGACTTTAATGCAATAACAGATGGAACTTTGGACTACAAAATCGCCAAACAAATGAGAAAAGAAGGAAATATATTATCTAAAATGTTTTTAAAAATGACAGAAGAACTCTGTATCCAAGATATATGGAGAGAAAAAAATCCAAAGAAATTACAATATACATTTTACTCAAATAGACATAAATCATGGTCTAGAATTGACACGATATGGACATCTTCGGAACTTAATATGATGATACAAGAGATTGAGATAGAAACTAATGTTTGGGCAGATCATAACCCAATAAAGATGACTTGGAGAGGAACTAAAAAAAAATTAAGATGGTCCTTGAATAAATCTATATTGAAAGAAAAAGAATTTTTTACAACTAGCGACAAAGGAAATGGATTTTTTCCTTCAAAATAAACAAGAAAGAAGAAACATCACTTCAAAATGTGTGGAAGGCCCATACACTTTTAATTCCTATGTATTTAGGTGTATTTAGGCTTTTTGCATAGCCTATAACTGGACAAAGACCTTAGATGTGATGGAAGTACAAAAACATTCTTGAGTGATTTCTCAACTCTGGACACCAAGTTGAAAATTATGTGAACTCTGCTGATCCCAAGAGACTGAGATGTAGAAAACATTGATGGAAAATTCACAGTTGGCAAGATGGACTTTTCTAAACTTGGAGATAGATTTTTTTCCCAGAGTTGAAGTGCTCTGAAGCATGTACCAGAAGGGAACAGCGATTATACAGTTGGGTAAACTTCTTTTATTATATTTGTACTTTAAAAAAAAGGGCTTGGAAACTATTGGGAATAATTCCACCCTCCATTTTAATAGCTTTACAAAGCCATGTTTAATGTAAAATTTCAAAAGGTTCCCCCGCATGCTTTAAAAGCTCTAGTGGATAGTGTTCCTATTTTTGTTTGTACTTAGATTTGGTGCTCCTTTGAAGAAAAGAAAAGCTAATTAATATTTTAGTTTTGATAGCTGCAAATGCATCATAACATTTACATACACTGTATCCCCCAACCCCTCTCCACTGAATGGATAAGTTTGAAATTTGCATTCACAGTTAGAAAAAAGAAGCAAGGTACAAAAGTGGAATGAAGAAGGATGGCAGAGACATTGGAGTTTGTTTTAATTTTATTTTATTTAAATTGTTTTCTAAACCTGGATTTGTACATGAATTTAGTTTCAATAATATTTCAAACTTTAATTAATACAAATTAATCAATCAATGGATGCAACAGTTCTCGACCATTTTTATTCTGATCTCCAGCTTTTTTGTTGTTGAGAAGATATTTGGGTTACAGCTTTAGATGGCCTTGTATGAAGCAGTTTATCTACTATTTTCAGCCAGGGAGAATAAGATGGCATTGTTTGTGCTTGGTGAACCTGGGACAAGGATTGTGCTTGTGTTCTGGTTCTCCTTGATCTCTTAGTGGTTTTCAATGCTATCAATAATGACATTCTTCTGACCAACTATGGGGGCTGGGATGGGAAGTATTTGTTAGTTCTCTGCTTGTGATCAGTTTCATTCAGTATCTGCAGCAGGGTTTCTCAACTTCAGCAATTTTAAGAAGTGTGGACCTCATTTCCCCATGGCTGACTGAAGAATTCTGAGAGTTGAAGTCCACACATCCTCTAGTTTGTGTGGTATTTCAGCACTTGATGCTCCAGCTTCTGCTGTTCAACTTCTGGGTGAGACTACATGAGACTTCTGAGTGGAATAAACACATGGTCAGGGTATCCCCAGTACATTGATGCTACTCAGCTGTATATCTCAACCCCTAAGTGACCATGTGGTCTAAATCTTGTCATAGTAACTATGAGTTGGATAGGGAGAAACAGACTCAGATTCAACCATGCAAGGCTGAGTGGCTCTGGGTTCAACCCCCCCAAGGATTTTATACCCTTATTTCTGGTTGGAGTTGTACTCCCCCAAACTGATGCACAATTTGGGATACTCACAACCCCTGCTTCAGTAACATATGGCAACTGTGGCCAGAAAGATCTTAGTGCAAATCTTATGCACCTATTCCTGGCCCTACCCATGACCAATCATGCTTTAATAATCTCTTGTCTGGATTACTGAAATGCATTTTACAGTAAATTGGTTAATCTCAGGTTAACCGTTCATATTTTGGTCCATACAAATGATGATGTGGTCAAGGTCAGAAAATGTTGGGAAATGTCCAGCCAGGCAGGAAAGAGAACTCAAGCACGGAATTAGCCTTGAATAATTGCCACAATGAATTCTGGACTGACACCCCCCTCCCCACACACACTCATTCTTCAGATATTCAGTCAAATTTATGATGCAGCAAGATGGAGGAGGATGATATCTAAATTCATCTGGGATTATTTGTGGCTTAGATGTAGGCATGATAGCCTCTAGATATTTTCTTTGGTTTTAAGAGTATTCTACTCTCACCTCATAGGAGGATAAACCAGCAGAGAAAAGAGAAATATTTATATTGCATTGTCTCTATTCTACCTATGATAATAACAGAATAGCACCATTGATTTTTATGTACCAACAAGAAAGATGACCAAGTGGCAATGTACACAAGCTGTTTCATTACTATATAAACCACACTATTCTAGAAAATCACATATTGGGTGATTTTATAAAAATTCATCACATGGATGACATTATAACCACATTATCATTACATGATAAAATGATTAATCACATGGCCAATATAACTGAAATATTCAGTGAAAATAATGAAAAGCAATCTGATTAAAGCTAGTTTTTCCATTATAAAAAAGGAAAAAAATACATTTTTTTGATATGTAAATTTTTGGGAAGGAAATTAAGCAAAATTCTGTCCCAAAGATGCTTTTTCAGGAGGCAACTGGACCTTCTTGTTTTTCTTTGAAGATATTTCACTTCTCATCCAAGAAGCTTCTTCAGCTCTGACTGGATGGTGGGGAATGGAAGGATTTATCTTCCTTGTAGACAGTTGGTCATTTGCTCTTCAAAGAAAAGCAAGAAAGTTCAGCTGCCTCCTGAAAAGGCACCTTTGGGACAACCATGATCTGGATGACTGAGAATCTCCATAGACATTAAGCAAAATTCTGCTTTTCCTGCTTTAATTGATATTATATGATTGGAATTTTTTTTGTTCTTGGAGTTGTTATTTTATCCCAGTGTTGAATTTATAACAAAATATCTTTTGATTATTGAAAGTTATAGGAAACCTCTCAAAATGTGAAAATAATTTTTGTATTATTTGGCTACAGCAGAGACAAGAATCCCATATATTTTCAAATCAGTTTAAATGGCTGTTAAATCAATAAAAAGAAGCTTATCTATTGGTTGAAATATTAAATTTCTGAGTTTCTTGCCATTCTCAGAACTTTGCCCCCTTCATTTATTTTTGTCCCTAGGCTCTAATCAAGCAAGAACACAGTTCCAGACAAATAATTCTTGAGAGCCATTTGATCTCGCTACATTGCCCAGATGACTTTCTGCAATGACTCAGCTGTTTCTCCCCACTCTGCAATGCTGATTGCTCCGCATTGTTTATTTAAACTTCACATTGGCTCCACCAGAATGTCTGTCCTGCACTGCCCTGGATGTTCTGCTAGAGATTGGCAAAATTAGCAAGTACCTCTAGCAGCCCCAAAGGCTGAGCAATTAATTAGCATTTGGGTAACCTTCACTCACTTGATTATCTATAATGTCTGAATTTATAGCCTGACAGGTGATGTAGCCTTCCATTTCCCCAAACTTTCAGGCAACACTGGTTCAGTTTCCTTCACCTCTAACATGTGCCTGAAGATATCAACGTCTAATTGTCTTTCTTATTTGGAAAGTGGAACTTACGAATGGAAAGGCAACTTGGCTCTTTCCTACTGTGAATCAAGAAATTCCTTCTCCCTCAGCAGGGCCACAGTAAGGTTATTGTTGACAATCTCCTTTGGATGAATGTAATATTGATTTACTCACCAACATTATTATCTTTGGAATGTATTTATCCTTGTATCAGGCACAAATGCAAACTACCTTTCAAGGTTTGTTTTTTCTTAATAAACTTTTACTATTTTGCCAATAAAAGCACCGGTTCCATATTTTCATATTTAAAGATAGTTTTACTACAGGTTTGTATTCTTTGTAGTACACAATATTTATATATTAATATAATGTTATACAATAACAAAAAATTTTCTCTTTCCAATCACCCAAAACTTTTTAACAAATTTAAAAGTTTATTATAAAATCTTTAATAAGATATTGATTCATTCTAATAAACCAAACAGGAATTTGTCTGAGATGCTAGGAACATTGTTTTACCTATAAGGGCTGAATTAATTGATATCGTCTGCATCTAAATAGTCATGTAACTAGTCCCATGAGCCTGAAGGTGTTGTAGTTCCATGTTCTTTATAGCAAATCTTTTGAAATGGAACAGTTTGAAAATTTTTGTTATACACCATGGACTGCTGTTGCTAAATGTTCCATGAAAATCTTGGATGTATCTAAGCTTTTAGGGATGTCAAAATATGTTTAGATTTTAAAACAAACTAGGTCACTGAGCATTTTTTGTGTAGTTTCATGCACCTTCTATCTAATTTCAAAGGCCCTATGTTTCTCAGTCCTCATACACATGTTGATCATGTGACAAGAGGGTACAAAGTGGGATAAAGAAAGGTAGTCCAGAAAGATAAAGAATATACAGTTGGCTAAAATCGTATTGATAAACCATCAAGAGTCACTTGGATAGCCAGATGGGTGATGTCTAAACTTGATAGCAAATAAACAAGGCTCTGCCTCAACCCCTGCTTGATTAGATCCATCTTGAGGACCTAAAGCATATATATAACTTCTAACCCATGGTTTCTGTAAATAATTATCTTTCAGTGAAAAAGGTTGCTAATCCTATTTTAAAGTTAATCAAGTAAGTCTTTGAAACATTTCACTGCTTTTATATCTGAGAAGAGAATCAGAGGTGAAATCTAAGAATTAAATAGGAGTAAAATTTAGCGCTTTTGTAAAATGTTCAAATTGAAAAATGATTTTTCCATTTTCATTAACTTTTCTATGTATAGCAAAGATGGAAAATGTGTAATTTCATAGCCATCCCTTTGACTCTTTTTTTCCCTCTAGAGATTGTGTACTTAAAAAAAGCAATGTTAATTAGTAACATTTTAGAATTGTAGGGCTGCCAAAAGGCTCAAAATTCTCCTTAATATATAAGAATTAAAAACATGAATTATACATTAGTCTAAGATTGTTTGTTGGTTTGTCAGGTTAACTACCATATTCCCTATGTTCCCAATTCACTGTATAGGACCAGCATTGTGAATAAAATAGCAAAGTTTGGTTGTTTTTAGTTAACCAAAATTGAGAAAGATGAGAAGTTACATCTCTTGGAAATTCTGTAAAAGCAAATACTAGTTGCAAACTTGATTAATTCTCTCTGTTTACCAATAAGACACTGATGAGGTATTTATCCAAGCCTTGGGGGGAAACAGTCAATTTTCTGTAACTTTTGCTTGTTTCAATCGGAGAGGGTTTCACACAGTGGTGGGATTCAGCCAGTTCGTACCAGTTCAGTAGAACTGGTAGCTAATTTTTTTGTTGCCCAGGCCCAGAATCGACTTCCAGAAGCAGCATCTACACAGAGAACCGGTTGCTCACATATTTGAATCCCACCACTGTTTTCACAACAAATCCAAAGATCATGACCATAATAGCACAATGCCCAGTGACATGGCTTAAAAGTAATGTTGTTTACTAATGCAATTTTTTTCATTCCAGCTGAAACAAAATCTTCACCCAGACTTTTGATTCAAATATTTTATATCTTTTTTTCTAATATGTTTCTTGTAAATAAATGCTATCTTGTTTTAACTTTTTCAAATAATGATTTTTTTCTCTTTTAAGGAGAATTATGTCTTAAACTTTAATCTTTTCCCTGTCAAATTGCACCAGAACACCCCTTGAATATTCTTAATTTTGCAAAATATGTGTTAACCCAATAAATTTTATCAATATTTGTTTCATTGTCATCTTCCTTCTAGTCCAGGAAATCAGAGATTTAACAATCTTTTGTTTAACATCTTCGTGTTTTTCTGGAATTCTTCTAAATCTTAAACAAAATACATTTTCTCTCAATTACATTAATGCCAGATTGTCCAAATTTTTCCCCATCTCTCTACTTATAATTTCTCTCTTACATTTAAAAAAGTAAACTTTGTAAATCATTTAAGTCTCCAGTCTTAAATAATAAACAATCAGCATTCCTACAAAAGTCCAGCCTGTTTGTCTAATTAATTTTGCTATTTTTCAAAGTCTCTTTTGTCATAAGAAAGTATTTTTTCCTAAAATTATTGTCCCCTTTATTCGCTTAAAACTTCCTTGATTCACAATCTTGTTAAGCTTTTTGCTTTTAAATAGAAATCTTTTAATATAGCATTTTTCCTCTTCCTGATATCAGAAAAAAAGGCAACTGACCTTCCTGCTGTTTGGAATATTTCTCTTAGATTGTAAATTAATTAAATCCATAGGTTTAATTTTTTTTAGGAAAGTGAGGCTTTGGCTGCACATTTTAGTCAATTGTGCATAAAGTCTACAACATGGTTAAGGTACAATGATAACTCCTCAGCTCCTAAGCCATTTAACACACAACTGACCACAAGAAACTCAATTCCTGTGGTCTTCTGATGAGGAATAGTCCTCCAGAGCACACATGGGCAATCTTCTGCTCTTCCTTTCTTTCCAGAAAGATTTTCATCCACTACAACCTGGCTCCAGGCCACCAGTTCCACTGAAGTACTGTCCCTGCTCATGCAGCTGCTGGCACGAATGTATAAGCTGCCATCAGTCTTCACCCAGAAGCCACAGATGGAAGGAGTTGAAGCAGCATATTTTAAAGTTGATTTTGAATGTTTAGTTCCTTCTAGTTCCCTTTACCCCTTCATGGATTACTGCCTTGTTGTGGCGAAGGGGCTTGCATAATTCAATGAAACTATGAGCTATGCCATGCAGGGCCACCCACGATGGAAAGGTCATAGCAGAGATTTCTGACAAAACGTGATCCACTGGAGAAGGAAATGGCAACCCACTCCAGTATCTTTGCCATGAAAACCCTATGGACAGTTCCAAAAGGCAAAACGATATGACGCTGGAAGATGAGCCCCTCAGGTCGGAAGGTGTCCAATATGCTACTGGGGAAGAGCAGAGGGCTAGTACTAGTAGTGCCAGAAAGAATGAAGTGACTGGGCCAAAGCTGAAAGGATGCTCAGCTGTGGATGTGTCTGGTGGTGAAAGGAAAGTCCAATGCTGTAAATATTTTTTCTCCATAGGAACCTGGAATGTAAGATCCATGAATCAAGGCAAGCTGGACATGGTCAAAAAAGAGATGACAAGACTGAACATCGACATCTTAGGTATCAGCGAACTAAAATGGACAGGAATGGGTGAATTTAATTCAGATGACCATCAGGTATACTACTGCGGGCAAGAATCCCTCAGAAGAAATGGAATAGCCTTCATAGTCAATAAAAGAGTAGGAAAACCAATACTGGGATACAATCCTCAAAATGACTGAATGATCTCAGTTCGAATCCAAGGCAAACCATTCAATATCACAGTAGTCCAAGTCTATGCCCCAACCACTAGTGCTGAAGAGGATGAAATTGACCGGTTCTATGAACCTTATAGAACTAACACCAAAAAATGATGTCCTTATCATCATGGGGGATTGGAATGCCAAAGGAGGAAGCCAAAAGATAACTGGAATAACAGGCAAGTTTGGCCTTGGAGTACAAAATGAAGCAGGGCACAGGCTGTTAGGATTTTGTCAAGAGAATACAATGGTCATAGCAAACACTCTTTTCCAACAACCCAAGAGACGGCTCTACACATGGACATCACCAGACGGTCAACACAGAAATCAGATTGACTATATGCTCTGCAGCCAAAGATGGAGAAGCTCTATACAGTCAGTAAAAACAAGACCAGGAGCTGACTGTGGCTCAGACCATGAGCTTCTCATTGCAAAGTTTAGGCTTAAACTGAAGAAAGTAGGAAAAAGCACTAGGCCACTCAGGTATGAATTAAATCATATCCCTGTTGAATATACAGTAGAGGTGACAAATAGATTTAAGGAATTAGATCTGATAGACCAGAGTGCCTGAAGAACTATGGACAGAGGTTCACAACATTGTACAAGAGGTAGCAACTAAAACCATCCCAAAGAAAAAGAAATGCAAGGAAGCGAAATGGCTGTCTGAGGAAGCTTTGCAAATAGCTGAGGAAAGGAGGAAAGTGAAAGGCAAGGGAGGAAAAGAAAGATACGCCCAATTGAATGCAGAATTCCAGAGAATAGCTAGAAGAGATAAGAATGCCTTTTTAAATGAACAGTGTAAAGAAATAGAAGGAAACAATAGAATAGGGAGGACCGGAGATCTTTTCAAGAAAATTGGAGAGATGAAGGGAACGTTTCATGCAAAAATGGGCATGATAAAGGACCAAAAGGGCAGGGACCTAACAGAGGCAAAAGAGATTAAGAAGAGATGGCAAAATTACACAGAAGAACTATACAAGAATGAGCTTAACATCCCTGATAATCACAATGAGGTGGTCACTGACCTTGAGCCAGACATCCTAGAATGTGAAGTGAAGTGGGCCTTAGAGAAGCTGAGCAACAACATAGCTAGTGGAGGTGACAGTATTCCAGATGAGCTATTCAAAATCTTAAAAGACGATGCAGTAAAAGTGCTATAATTTATTCTAAAATCATATTTCAAATTTATCTGGATCCTTAATCCATTTTTAACTTTGTATAATCAAAGTTTTAACCATCTTTTAGCTGTTATTTCCCAACAATATTTTTTAAAGTTCTTAAACTTGAATTTAAATCTTCTTCCAGTAAGGACTGAAGGAAATTGTCCTGATGCTGTAAAATTTGTGTAGCCAAAGGTTCCTAATATGTGAGAAGCAGCTGACAAATAATTTCTGAAAGTAATTACAAAAAGAAGTATGCTAACCCAATGTCCTTTGAAAGGCACTCTCTGTGGTTTGAGTAAGAAAGCTATTCCTTCATTTTCCAAAGCTCTAAACCCAGCAGAGACCACTGTCTTGTAGTCTCCTCATGAGGAACAACTTTCTGGAGCACTTGTGGGTGTTCTCAAGTCCTCTCCCTAATCCATAAAGGAATTAAAAAGAGCTGATCTATTTACTGGTTTTCCATTTCATCATGGCCATTGACTGTACTTTTTGTAGAGCTGTTTTGAATGCACCATTTTTCCCCTGGAAGTTGATCGTTACTAATTCTCATTAAAAAGACCTGGGGGAAATTTCAACTCCAGTTCAGAAACTTAAAGTAGACATATGTTTATATGACTTACTTTTCTTAAATCCTGATAAAGTTTTTCTTGGACTCTACTGTAAATTAATGGAATATAGAATCCAGTTTCATTTGTCCATTAAATAAACAAAAATAATCATTCAACTTTTTTGTATTTTTGTGTTGAAAAGGCAGGTGTGTTCAGGTCCCTTCTCTAGAGGAAGAAATGCCTTTGAGTTTAATCCATGTGTTATAATAAAGTAATTTTGTTGCTTGTTGTTCTGCCTTAATCAGTAAATAAGGGTCAGCCATCTGCAAAGATGTACTTTGCTCTCACTGGATCCATCTGTTCTGTAATGAAATAAGTAGATTCTGCTCTTGTGGTGACATTTAAGATTTGACATTAGAGACTGGATTTCTTCATAGGTGTTTAAAATATGAAAAATGTGGATGATTTTTCTTCAAGTCTGCCAAATGACTTTTGAAGACTGGTGTTAATAATTGAATTGCTAACAGTTGGCCAAAAGGCTTGCTGATCTTATGTGAACCATTGTTGCTGGAAATGTAATCATCTGCAGAAACATAGCAGTTTGACCAGGCACCCTTGTGTGTTGATCTAATCAGGACACATTCAAAGTGTTTTTAAGCAAGTTGTACCCAAGATCAAAATAAGGTTGACTAAAAGTCTTTTATGATTGGTTTTGTAAAATTTTCCTCTATATTTTTTGTTGTGTAATTGTATCTTTATTGAATGTTCCTGGGGGAAATAAAAGCACCATAAGAGCTGCAAATCTGAAACAAATATTTATAGGACAAAACCAGAACAAAAAGGAAACATAAAGGCTCAAAGAGCAGAAGAAAAAATGACTGTTGGAACCACTTTAAAAAAACCTTATGCTACAAAGACTTCAAAGTGTATAAAGGTTAAAATGACTTTTTTTTAAATATATATAAATAGTACAACTTTGTTGTTCTTCACAAAGTCAGTGCCATACATAGCTCAGGTGAGTTAATCTCAAGCTATTTTTGTGTCAATTAACAACAATTATAACAGCTACATTTTTCTAGATACAGGATCTCCCATTTGGAGAATAATGCTGGAAGTGTCAGAGGTGTTGATGAGTTTTTTGCAAGTATAGCACATCACTCAGTGACATAACTTTCTATGGCCTCATCTATAGTTCTTTTCTTTTCACATTACTTAGAGTGTCTGATTGACTAATGTTGCAGGTGATGTAACTGTAACCCTATCATTCTGTCTTCATTTATGCTAATTGAACCTTTGTTATTGCTGCACGTGGGCAGAAATTCTGAAACTGGGGCTAAACGAATTTAATTTTCTTCATCTTTCTCCAATTATGCATTTGGGTTTTCCTTATATAGAAGTTGAATCAGAAACATGTGCTGTATAGTTTGACCTTTACTAAAATATGATTTGTTCCACTTAAGGTGAGTTTAAACTTCAACTGATTTATTCACATATTTGTACCCCAGCTTTTGGGGGGAGATTTTTTTTTAAATCTGGATCCAAAACTGAGCTATTTAAAATGGCACTCAGATTCTTATAGTAGTTTTTCATTTAATTGCCAAAATGTTCAAAAGCAGAAACTATGTTCTCCTGATGGAGTGAACAATGCCAAAATATAAACAGCTATTTGGTAAATTAAGTGATGCGTTTCTGGAATCTGAATTGCAAAAGTTGAATATGTTCACATTCAATACTTCATTTGGATATTGTAAAATGAACTGGATATGAATGAAAATTAATAAAAAATATAATAAAAATAAAAATAAAGTGTTTAAAAGGAAAAAAACTCTACCAGTATGACCCAAATATTTGAAATTTATAATATCTGGATGTATCTTCAAGGACAAAACGTATAAATATATAAAAAATCCAAACATCATATAGCATTGCCCTTTCAATTGTTGTCATATAAACATTATCATTTCTAACATGGTTATGGAAATGATTGTGTAAAATATATGCCCCCAACACCTCCAGTGTGGCATATGGAGACCTAATATATATGCATTTTACCTGAGGCAAAGCAAGCTGTTTAGATTCTAGTGAGGATTCAACAGAAAGCATTGATTCTTTTAAACAAAAACTGGGAATTTCTTTGACTTGCAAATCATTTTACCTGAACAGTCACTGCTCTACTTATCTCTTCCATCAATTTACACATGCAAATAGTTTCAGGACACTTTTTTTTACTTTTCAAAAGCATTATTTATTGAGTGATTTGCTTATGGGGATCTAGAAGAAGTTAAATTTGACAAATTAATGTATTCTTAATTCTGTAACTAAACAGACCTCATGATGATAAACATGTTATGTTTCTGAAATATCTGTATTCTTTAGGAACTGTGCCGAGTGGGAGGCAGAAGCTACACTGGCATTATGGCTGCAAATGAACTGTGCTACAGGAGACAATTCTTTCATTATTCCATGTGGAGTCAGATGGGATGCAGGCTATGAATTTAGATAATGTTGAACGATACTACATACATTTATAAAAAATCAGAGCTCACATTAATTTAATATCCAGGACAGCTGGACTGAAATGTAAGATGCTGTGGAATTCCTGATGTCTTCCTTGCAAACTTCCTTGAAAATTGACCAGAAAGAATTCAGCTCCACTTCAGCGGGGCTATTTTTATTGCAAGCAATTTTTTTAGAGAGTCTTTTCCCAAGTTGAAAAGATGCAAAAGCATTGTGATCTACTCAGTCAGGAAATCTGCAAAGTTATCAGGCAAATAGTCTGCTCTTGGAGGTAGCTATTTAGCAATAGCACTTAGACATATACCCTTCATAGTGCTTTTCAGCACTCTCTAAGCGGTTTACAGAGTCAGCACATTGCCCCCAACAATCTGGGTCCTCAGAAGGATGGAAGACTGAGTCAACCTTGAGCTGGTCAGGATTGAATTCCTGGCTGTGGGCAGAGTTAGCCTGCAATACTGCATTCTAACCACTGCTCCAACAGGGCAATTTCTTGACTGAATTTGGGAGATTTCCCAAGCAAATCATATACTCTGCCACATAATTAAGACTCATACATCTTCCAAAAGATTGAAACTTTTGTTCTCCCTTGGCAAGGACACTGTAGACCAGCTTAAGTAGACCAGACTAAGAAACTAATGCCATATAGGTCAGGACTGCTTTTATTGGGCTTTTTTTTAAACTTGGGCATTAATTTAATTATTTTTTTAATGTTTGTATTGGTGTTTATATTTATGCCCTGTGAACCGCCCTGAGTCCCTTTGGGAGAAGGGCGGTATAAAAATCTCAATAAATCTAAATCTAAAATCTATTGTAACTGCTATAGTAATAGACTCTTGCAATTGCTTTCCCTATTCTTCTTTTTATTATGTGTAAACTAGGGAGTTGTTTTTTGAGATATTTTCTCAGATTAGTTTCTTGGAATGGACTCAAGCCCCATCTGGTTTATCTGAACATTGTTCTTCCTCCTGTCCTCCAAGGCCATTTCTTCTACCCTCTACAAATAGTGAATAAAAGCATGCTGGCTGGAGAATTCTGTGAATCCACACACCTAAAATTTACCAGGTTTGAGAACTAAAATATCTTAGATTTTTCCTTCAGCTATATCTGATTTCTAGGATAAAGATAATGTTGATAATCATGACAGTAATAATAATGACAACAACAATAGGCTAGAATATGGATTCTACACTAGGCTGAAACATATGTTGAATCTACATATGATGGAACATCCTTCCCCCCCTCTTTTATTTTAGAAAAGCCACTGAGCAAAAAATAGTTGCTTGTGGCTGGAACTCAAGAAGAGAGACTATTGAAGGGCAGTGGACGTTTGGTTTCATTTAAAGGTTAGGCTGATACAGCAGTTGTGTTACTCTTAATTATTTATGGATGAACCAGTGAAATGCTTGCCAAAGGGAACAGAGAATCAAATAATGTCTGGGTTTGAAACATCTGACCTTGGAAGTAGAGCTGATTGAAAATAATTACCCCAGGTGTTTATTTTCTCCCTATTTTTTCCTCATTCTGTAAAAGATACATTTATTTCCTGTTTGGGCAACAATGCCCGGCTTTCAAATTATAAATTATCCAATCATTTCAGCATCAGATTAAGTTGCTTTGACTCTTTACTCAGCATTAGAATTTAACACTGTTGGCACATTGGGTAAAATGGCATTAATTATCTTTGTTTTCTCTTCCACGGGTGCGTGTATGGGCTTGTGTGCAAATTGGGTGGCGAGATGGGAGCAAGCAAAATGCAGAAGAGATGCTCTGAATATGCCATTGACATTCCACTGAGGCCAAAAGTCATATTGAAAAAGTCAGAATCTTGAAATTAACTCTCTTCCCCCCCACTTCTGACCTCTATAATACTTTGCTATGAGCAGGTGCATATGAATTTTCTTTTACCCTTTTTGTTATGGCTGTCTGGGCTGTCAGACTAACATCTGGAAATTAGATATAGGGAAATTATCAGTCTTATGAATTATAATTAGCTGTCATTCTCTTCCCAGGGAGCACTTTGGTCACAGGTGAAGAATACTGGCTCATGCATATTCATACAACTAAATTTTAAAAAAGCATTACAAAATGTAGCTTTTATTTTATCATTTACCTTGTTCACTCCTGCCCTGGCAATTTTTTTTCCTATTCTAGTTTCTATTTATTTTTGTTTTCACTTTCTACAGGGGCTGCTTCAAGGAAACCAGGTGTACGCTTGCAGAAGGCCTTGATTAATATACTGCTATTCATTGGGGCACATAGTTCTATAAATAGAAACTTTGCTGACAGAGAAAGGAAAGGAAAATTGCAACTCTGGAATACTTGTTTTTTTAATGCTGTTTATTGTAATTATGCAGGATTATTACAGTAGCATATTTATGACAGTGAAACTGAAACAGTGTCAGCATTTTTCTTTAAGCATTTAGTAATAAGTTTTGCCCTTAGTTGTGGGATGGAAATTAGAGTCCTAAATATTAATTAGTTACAGGTACATCTTCTACAGTATGTTTAATGGAGAAACCAGAATTCATATTACAGAAGCTGAGTAAACCAGTAATAAATGGCACTAGATCAATTTGGCGCTTTTCAGATTTATGGGCTAAAACTTTTTCAATTTCCAGTCAGCAAATCTATTGTCATCTATACTCCAACAAATCAGGTGATCTCCAGATCACAAAAGGCTGATTCATGCATAAAAGTTAGGAAAACTTACACTTCTATATATGCAAAGATATTAAATAGTTGTAACTGAACTTCTCATTAAACCATATTAATTGCCTTAAATACATTTTCTTGTTGGGGATCCAAAAATATTCCTAGAGCCAATAAATTAGGTTATCTGGATATTTGGTAAGAATACAGGAAGCTATCTTACACTGAATCAGATATTAATCCTATTCATCTAACACTTTCACAGTAGCTTTCTAAGGCTTTAGGCAAAGTATATTTTTTCAGACCTACCTAGATTTATTAGTAGTTCTGAATTTTCAGAAATGAGTTTTCTATGTTTCTTCAGCATTATCTTCATTTTGTTACTGACCTTTGGTGCTCAATTTCAAGATTTTTATAATGTTGCTGCATCTTCAAATCTCTAAATCTTTTGAACTAGTCTTATCCCCCTCTCCTCCCCAATTTCTTTGCTCTAGCTGTCATCTTTTTCTTTTTCTGTTCATAAGATATCTATTAAGTGATGTGATACAGTTTGCTGCTTTTTAAAAATAGTATAGCTATAGTCAGAATGGTCTTGACCTTCCCTTGGCCTTGTAGAACATGTGCCTTGTAGAACAGTAGTGGACATCATCTTTTCCTCCCTTCTAACCTAAGTTTTTGAATTTCAGTATATTTGTCAACTCTGTTAACATTGGATGTTCTTCCTTTGACAACAGATGGGAATGCAGCTATTTTCTCTATGCTTTTAGAATTAGTTGGTGCTGGGAGGGGGGATTGGAATGAGAATTCAGTTAGTCATAATAATAATAACTCTGCCATGGGAATCCAAGGACAAACTGGGTCCAGAGCTGATAAAGTTTTGGTGGGCTGGAGAGCTGGGGAGAAAGCCCCCGCTTCAAGCTAATTGGGGAATGTGATTTATGACTGTTTATTGGGAGTGGGAATTGTACTTTGTTACTTTGTATCTAGGGGAGGGGAATTTAGTTTTTGGGTTCAACTATGTAGTGCTGATACTTTGTTTCCTGAATAAGAGATTCTTTAAGGAAAATAATGCCTCAAAGTTCTTTCAAAGGGTTTCATCTGTCGGAACCATGACAATATTTGCTTGAGTGAATTGAAGACATTATATCTAGCTTTTCATTTGCTCTAAGTATTTCACATATTACAGGCAAATCACATGTGGTAATTCCTTCATCTGTGTGCTCCTGTCTGTTTTGAAGGCACATGCATGACTTCTGGTTTAAGAGCAGACCTTATTGTGAGGCAGAGGATAGCAGCTGTCTTAGGCAGCAAATATTGGGGACAGGTGAGTAAAACTGTTTGTGTCATTGTGTCTCTCACTCCCTAGTATTATAATGGAATGCCATCCTTGTTTGACAAACTCCGCTACCAGCCCCAAATGTTACATTTCACTTTAGCAATTATATTTTATTTTACAATCTGAAACTGACACAAATAAGATGTTCCTCTTGATGGGAGAAAAACTAGGGAATTGTTAATGAAAGCATCATCCAAAATTTGTAAATTATCACTTTTAATGTGTAAATATCTCCCAGCAATTTATGGGGAGATTTGTGAGGATACTTCCCAGGCTATATTCAAGATGTGCTGTCTTGCATAATTGTAGCTACCTCCAGGGTCTGATTAGAACTGTGCAAGTGTAGGAGCTGGGTTTAAGCCTTTCTCCTCTCATGTTGCAGTAACAATAACATTAGTAACAAATGATCCACAACCATGATTCTTGCTTAACAATTCCTATTTATAGGACATAATGACCTATCCAACACATCTAGATTCTGTAATGGTAATCATTGCTTGTGTTAGAGTTGTAAATAGACCGTTTTCAATTACCTTGGAACCAGCCATTTCCCCTCTCAGTGATGGGATTTAGGTGGAATTTAGGTGAATTTTTAATCCTAAGTGAGAGATACTGACAGATACAATTTCTCAGTTAAAAAATACAATACATGTGGACAGCACACTGACAATGACATGCATGCTCTTAGATGCTACCATCTGGTGCAGATTTGGTTTGGGGCACATTGTGAGTTAAAAAACAATAATAGACACAAAGAAACACCATTTATTTGACCTACCAGTACAGTATGGATGTTTAATGGCAATTATGTTAAGACATATAAGGAAATAGAAGAAAAAGAGCTGACCTGGATTCAGATTGCTTGAGATATTCTGCTATTGCAAATTCCAGTACAAATCAATCTGTTCTGCACCACCTGGGCAGCAGTAAGCAGAATTGAAATGGGAACAAGCATTGTATTTTCCAACACAGCTCTTGTTTATAAAATTGTATCAAAAGATATTTGAAAATGCATGCAGTTAGGAGAAAGGGGTTTAGAAATGTGTGATTTAAATAAAAATGATTTTAAAACAGGTATTTAAATGCAAATTTTCATTTCCCTAAAACATGGACTGATTGTCATGTTTCCAATAGATGAGACCAGTAAAAACAGAACTCCAAGGCAAGAGGTTTCCTTAAAGAACATATTTATTGGCTACAAAGTATCAGCAAGGTCAAAAGTGAAACCAAGACTGGAGTTCCCTCCCAAAGATTACAATGTTACAGAGTTGAACTTCCCACCCGAGCACTATGCCATTAATCACATTCCCCAATAAACTACTTTGGCGGGGTTTCTAATGGAAGGCTCAGCCCACCAAAATCCAGGCAGCAATGACCTTGGTTCCCATGGGACAATTTATTGTTTAGTCTAACCTTAAACTCACTCATCCCCCTCCCGTTATTGTGGCAACTGAAAATGAAGCGGAAATGGCTTCAGCCAAGATTGTTGCAGCGTTGGCACTGATGTGGAATTTGAATAGATTTAGCTCATGAGTGAACACATGTAAGGATGTCATGGAACAATGATAGATTAATTTGTAGTACCCTGCTCTGGGCCTATCTCTATAAGCCCCAGAAAAAACTTCACATTCAATTTTTGTATTAGGTGTGACTTGGGATCATTGTATGGGATCTTCAGGCCCACTCACAAACTGTGTCTTCAAGGCCTTACAGAAAAGGTGGAGGTCAGCTCTGGGGCAATGATATTCCAAAAGGATGAAGACACCAGAGAGAAGGGCCTTTTTCTAGGACCAACCAGATGTGGAACATCATGAAATGCTTTTGGATGAATTGTACTCCATGCCCCACATGCAGTCTTCAAGATCAGAAAATCAGCTCCAGAAGAAGATTAGAACTATATTGACATTGGCTATGATATCAGAATCTTGCTAGTCTGATTGTGTTGCACCTCGTCCATCTTCCCTCTTCATACACATATCCCAGTGAATCAGAAATAACTTTTGAATGTTATCTTACTTCCCAGATTTAAAACTTATTTCAGTCCTATAATGAAACCCCAACGGGCAGAAAAGTGACACAATATGACAGCTAGAGCAGGAAAGTAACCTTGTAGATGGTTATTTAATTTCCAAGTTTGCTCTTGCTATTTAATTTTTTGCAGCAGTAAGGCCACAGAAAATTATATATACACAATGTCTTTAAGTTGCAGTACATTTGAAATTGTCTTTAGGTGTAAAGAACAAGTTACAGAGAAGGCTGCAGTTTAAGAAACATAAGTTTAAAACCCGACTTCTGGATATAAATCAATTGTGTGGCTTTTCCCATCCATGTTTGTATCTTATACACCAGTTTTTTTCAAACTTGGCAACTTTAACATGTGTGGACTTCAATTCCCCAGCTGGCATGTGGAAGTTGAAATCCAGCTTAAAAAATACTGTTGTACAATGTCTCATTTTGATTTTTTTGTGTTTGGAACAAGGGGAAAAAAAGCACCCACCACACCTCCAGCTGTGGCTACATTCCAACAGTTGTCTTGCCTCAGAGCTTAGATTCAACACTCATTCAAATGCCAGGCCAAACTTGTCTGAACTTAGAAGGATCTGTTAGTAATAAATAAACAAAAACAATCAGGGAATACTGGGACTATATGCTATATTTCAGAAGAAGTCAGTGGTAAATTATTTCCCATTGCTATTAAGAAAACTACATGGAGGTGTCCATAAATTTAACAGGATTTGATCTCATTCTTACTCAATATTTACCTTTACTCAATATTGACCTTAAATTAAAGCTTGTTAATTGGGTGCAATTGTTATTCAGATAATAAAGATGAAAATAGTTTCATTAAATCCTGAGTTCCAACAGAACATGCACGCTGGGCTTGTATAAAAGAAAAAAGAAAAGAAAAAAATATACTTTGGGAAGCTGCAAAGCAAAACGTTGTGAGCAATTCTGCTAATGCTCAGAACAAACTGGATTCACCTTCAGCTGACATTCCCTGCTCAAATGAGTACCCACTCTCTTTGCAAGTAGCTTAGGGGACACAACTTATATAGTAGCTGTATGTCTTCTTTAAATGAAGCATGATTCTGATTTATTTTATTGCTCTTGCGCAGTGTTTTTTTTAAAGACCTAGATGTTTGAGTTATATCTTGGTCTGAGACTGAATCCTCTTATATTAGTTAATGACTTCTATTAGTACTTTATCTCTTAAATCACTATTTTACATTCTTAATAGTTAATGATGTATTTACCAATAATGCATTTATCATGGGAGTTTTGATGGCATATTATTAAGAGATTTGTAGAGCATAAGTAAATTTAGAGTGTAGGTAAACTCAAGGGAAATGCTGTTAGAAACACAGGCATCATGTCAGGTATTTAAAGCTACATTTTAAAAAGCTCAGGCTGGTCATAAGCTATTTACCTTCATCTGACATGATTTCCAATGCAGCAAAGTGCAAATAAATTTTCCAAGACAGCATTCAAATTGACTTACACTAAGTTTTGCTTAGGATGATTTTAATATTGCAAAGGATGTTTTATCTGCTTAGCTACAAATGAATGAAGAGACCTGACTCAAAACAGATTCACAAGGGATCACTAGATATGTGCTATCACTTTCAAGTAATTTTATGCTCAGTAACACATAATGCAGCATTAATTTCCCTTGATCTGCTCCTGGAATGCTTCTTCTGCAATTCTTGCACTAGAAAACTATTCCTTATAAACTGATGATACCATAATTTTTTTTTGCTTTGGCCTAGAAATCTTGTTCTATTTTTGTTGTTTCTACACATGCACTTATACTTGGCCTACTTGTTCTCTAGAAAATATGTACCAATAAGAAGCAAGGTGGTACACTTGATTGACTTAAATTCTAGAGTTTATTCTGTTCCTTTACAAAGCTCTACCTTGTTTGCAACATATGTTGTGGTGGAAAAACAAATGATTTTAAAATAAAAATAATAAAATGAGCAATTGTAAATATTTAGGTCCCACGCGAATGTTGGTAACAAGTAATGTCAGCTTTTCTAGGGCCCACCAGACCAACTGATGTAGTGCCTGCTTCCTGTCTTTCCAGCTACTCTGTAGATGATCATATGGCAGGTCCCTGACATTTGTGCTGTCACTGAAGAATGGTTGTATTTTCATATGTTTCTTTTTCCACTAAGGATGTCTCCTATTAGTTCAAATCAAGAGTCATCATAAAAATTTTCTTCTTGCTATTTAGTTGCTTCAGCATGCAAGGCATGGAACACCTTTTTTACTAGTTACACTGATATAGATGTCAAGTAAGACAAGGACAAAAGAGAATAGAAATTTGAGGAAAATCCCTTCTAGTCAATTTCCTTCTCTTCTAGTCAGTTTCAAAATGCTTACAGACAAGGGTTAACTGTTTCTCTCAACCCCATCCCACAAGTGAAGTTAACATTATGGCAACTTTGAATCACATTAAATTTGGCTACACAACTGTGCAAGAAATTTGTGCTTTGCTTTAATGGAAGTTTCAATAGAGGTTGATGTGAATTGTCCTGACAAGGTATTTCACATTGCCTCTGGGTTCTTAGAAGCAATTCCAGAAGCTAGGTCTTTCCAGATGTGTGGTACCTATGCAAAGGCATCTAACATTTCTGGCTACTGTTGGATGAGACTTTTTAAAGAAAGGGTGGGAGGGGAAGTTACTGTCTCATGGAGGAGCTTGGAAGGGAAGACCTATAGAAGTCTTGGTTAAAATGAAGCATCAGTTCCCTGAAGTCTTATTTGTCCAAAATAACAGTCATAAAATGGTCAGGGAAGAAAAAGGATTGTTTTTGAGAGAAATACCATTAAGGAAATGGGTTGGAACAAGCACTGGGCTTTCTGAAACAGAACATGGAATCTATCATCATTCAGCCCAGGCTGAAAGATATATTCTTCCTAGAGTAGTTTTTTATGTTTAAATTTAGCTTGAATTTGAGATTCTTTAAAACAGAAAATGTCCTATGTCTAAAATAGAACACATGGTCATCCAACATACTGTATAGCTTTCAGCTGGTAAAAATAGGGATATTCCTTGCATAAATTAGAAGCAGAAGTTGGCAGTCTATGAGATAGAGATAAACACCCAAACAGTCAAAGAACTGATGTGCCAGAAGCAAAAAAGTAGGAACAAAATGTCCCATGAACAGATGGGGGGAGTGTGCAAAGTATGGTTTAAAAAAGTCAAGATGGCAAATATGGTCTGAGCAAAGCTTGGCCCACTTTTTATGTCTGCTGCATTCAGTCTTGATCATCCAGTGGACACCCTAAGTAGAGGATATTGGAAAAGTACGTCTGAGCTTATGCAAAATACCTTCTTTTGTCCAGTGAAGAGCTAAATGACCCAGAACATTTAGCAGTAGAGCAATAGAGGAGATGGTTCTGCCACAATTTTTATCACTTTTTATCATTTTTCATCTATTTATCATATAATTACAATGGGGCTGGACTGTATTCTTCTCCTGAATGATGCAGATGTTTCAAAACTGGTTTCAATGGCAGGACAGATTTTGGGCGGAAGGATGCTTAAAGTATGATGTCTTGTTTTCCTACCTTTCTTAAGAATTAATTATCTGTACCAGAGACAAAATCCATAAAACAGGATTATTAGGGATCAGTGCTGCACTGGAAATCCCATGGGAATGGGAATTGCTATCTCAATCCACCCCATGTTTTCAGAGGACCCAGTGATAACAAACCTGTTTATCTACAAATAAATATTAATAGTGCTTTCTGAGTGATCATCTATTTACATAATGTGAAAACAGAGTTACTACTAAATTTAACACAGCCAATTACTAGAGTCCTTAATTTTTTGTAGGTGAAGGGAAGTTCAAGTTTGAGGATACTTTGGCCTGAGATACAAAACTTTGGGCAACTGTGCATTTTGCACTGATTTTCTTCCTCCTGCTTTCTATGAACACAACTTTGTGGACATAAAAGGGGAGATGCCACTAACTGGTTTTCCTTCCTTGGTTCCCTCATTTTGAAACTTTTTTGGAGAGAATTACCATCTCACTATCAGTTATACATGAAATCTTTTGTGATGCAGAAGTGTTTTTATCCTCTCAATCATTATGAAATCACCAGTATTTATATATACGTGCCATCATCACCAACATCAGAATCTGAATCAAGCAATGCAATCCCCAGTGTGGATTGGAAGAGATATATGTTAGATTGTAAGTATATAGTTTTAGTCTGGGAGAGAATGACTGGTCCAGAGTCATCGGCCAGCTTCTATGCTGAAAGGCGGACTAAAACTTATGGTCATCCAGTTTCTAGTTTACACAAAACTATACTAGTACTACTAGTCGACATTGCACTATACTACACTATACTATACTATTCTACTCTATGCTACGTCATGCTTTGCTAAACTATGCAACACTACACTACACTATACAATACATGCACAAGTATCTAGGGGATGTTAAATTTTGGTATTCATCTCTGTTGCAGTGTGAATTATAATATACAGTATATAGTTTATTATTGCCATGTTATTTTTAATCCTTTGTTTTTCTGGCATAGTTAAATTGCTGGGAGTACAGTAGTGTAAAATGTTTTTAGATAAATAAGTAGACAAAAATGGTTGATTGTATGTGTGACAGAAAGAGATAAAGAACACATTATCTACACAAAGGTCTTTCTCTAGGTTTAATATGCATTTACGTATGCATACATACATACTGTAAAAGAGGTTAGAGCTGACCTTGGAGAAGGTATGAAACAGCCATTAAGGGAGAAGTAGGGCAGGAGCCACTAAGAAAGTATTTGGAGAAAAGGTGACACAGTCCTTGAACTGACAAGAGTCAAGAGAAAAATCCTCAAAATAACTCCACTTTATTTTTGTTTAGGATAAGAAGGGACAGAGAGAAGCTTCAACAAGCCTTCAAGAGTCTCTCATTATATTCTATTACAATAAAGTAGCAGCAGCACGGAGTCCTTACAGCAGTGCTTTTTTTGTAAAAGAAAAAGCTGCCAGAACTCACACATTTCATACAACCCGCCTTACCTACCCTACAAGGTTTCATCCCAAAAAGGTGCCGGAACTCCGTTCTGAGCATTCTATGAGAAAAAAAGCCCTGCCCTACAGTATATGTTTTTGACCAGCACTGCTCGCTGGGCTTTCATCAATCTTGAAAACCTCTCCAAATTTGCTTCCTTACAGAGGTAGCTCTAAGCTCCACCAACATACATAGGCATCCCATTGTAAAGACAATGCCTCCTGAAACAAATAAGGGCTTCTGACAATTATTTCTTCCAAATGGGGTGAAGGCTTTGTGTTTTTAATCTAGGTGTAGCTATCTAAGGATACACATGCTGGGGAGGCCTTTAGAGTTTGCTCAGAGGACTCTGAAATGACATCAGTTGTCTCACTTGATGCTAAGTATAATCTTTCTGATTATGTCTGACTAACAACATTGTTATTAGTATTCATACTGACCTTTCAAAATCCCTTTTCCAAGAAAGCCTTTTCACATGGTAGGTGCTGCATAATTGCAATTTGTGGGAAGAAAATGAATTCTAAATTTAAATGTGACCTTGCATATCAGGAAGTTCACCCACAAGCTTGCCCTAGAGGCAATCTATTAACAATGTTTTGCATCTAAAACGCAAAGAAAAGATTCTAATGTATGTCATTTTTTTATTCACACCTGGAAGAAGTATTTGAGTGCATTAACAGAGAAGTGAAATCCTCTATCACATTAAAAGTAATAATCATCATTATAATTTGAACTGCACCTAACGATCAGGAAATAATTTCTCTGTATAATATATGTAAATGTTGAAACTGCTTGTAATGTGGGGTCTGAATCAGCATGGAAGGTATAGCTCAAAGAGATTTTAATTCTATTCCTCTTAATAATAGCCTGTTACATGTGTAACAGAAAAGTTCTAACCTTATTTGTTTTTCTTCCAGGACTGCTTTCTAGGATTCCCGGTGGCTTTGTGATAGGAGTGAATGAAGCAGCCATGGGGGTGAATAATAATATCCCAGATCATTTTTGGCCTGGCAAAATAGATCTTTCCACAGTGGGTCATCAGAAGTCAGGATACAGGAATATTATTATTAATGAGAGAAGATCCGCTTAGCAATTTGGGAAACTTTTTCTGCATTGTTTTGGATTTTGGGGTGGTTATGGTAGTAGTGAATAAGAACATATGCTGCAAAATATGGAACTTGAGATCATGTCTATATTAAGTGATATGGTTTGGTTGCTAGTTAACTTCTGGATTCATTTCACAATATTGATTTGGCTTTTTAAAGCCCTGTTGGTTAAGGAGAGAGATAGAAACCCTGCAGGTGCAGAGGTACATGTATCCTCAAAATTCCTCAGTTGCTGAAAGCTGATTGCACAATTGCCTGCCACTTTGAGGTGGGAAACTCATGAAAGTAGAAGATATTAGTCCTAAAATAAGCATTCACAGTTTGATCTCCTCACAATCAGCAGGGCTCATATTGACCAATACTTTTGTGAAAGCTCTTGGATAACAAAAACTTGTTCATCAGTAACTTATGGACCAACCAAGTGAATCTCAGCTGAATATTAAGATTGGCAGAAAAGGACATTTATCTCAACTTAGAAGCTTTTTATTCAGACACCTGACAAAAGGTCCTTCTGATTCCTATGTAATCCTGAAAATGTAGCATGCATTCTTCTGTAATTTATTTCAGAAGGATACCAAGAGGCATTATGTTTAATGTCAGAATAACAATTATTATTACTTTACATTTTTACATGTTTGCCATCAAGAACAAATACTAAAGTTGTGTTTTCAATTCAATCATTTATATTGTACTTATTGTTAGGCTCTTACTATTTTTTCTTTGTAGGAAGCTAGAATGAACTTTGAATTTCAGGACCAATTGAAGAGAATGGGGACAAGGTGCTTGCTCTGAACCTGTCTGTCCCAAAGTACAAAATAAATCTTAGAGAATATTCCACAGTATAATATTGTGAGTTTGCATTCAAAGGTCTGCATATAAATCCCAGTTTAGCTCTGGATTTATTGATTGTCTAGACTAACATAAGTTACTTAACTTTCAACATCAATAATAGACATGAATCAAGTGATTTATAAATGAAAGTAAACATGCATTGATCAATTGCTGAGGCCGTAGGTTTATTCCAAAGTTCTCATCTAGAAATGAGATTGAGGCACATTTAAAATCTACAGTGGTAGCATTAAAGATATGAATAAAATTAATAGACGCTGAGCTGTAAGACTGAATAACATAATATAGTAAGTAGTCTGACACATTAAAAGAGCACTATTAACAATAAAAAACAAGACTATCTAATGCTTTACAGAAAGCATTACAAAAAAGCTTTATAAATGTTTTCTGTGAGGTAAGGACACTTCCAAGTATACAATGGCCTTTAATAGAATGAGAAAATACAAAGAAAAATATAATTTCTACCGGTAAGACATATAGCATTCCTTGGGCATTAGTAGTATGGACCAATCCATGGTCTTAACATTGCTTTTCCTAAACTGATGCATTCACTGAGGATCATAGGAATCAAAATACAATCCATTTAGATAGCACTAGATCAAGGAACCCTCCAGTATAGGGTTGTTAAGTCCAGATATTGTAATTACGGAAACTACCAGCAATAATAATTGCATTTTCTTCATATGTTAACTAGTCCAGCTGAGTAAGCTGCGGCTGCTCACAGGTAAGACAATATATTGGCATAGATGGAGTTTTAGCCATACAGTACTTTGAATGGGTCAGTTGAAGTCACTTGGTATTAATAAGTTTCTAAATATATTAGAATCAAGTGTGAACTGGCTTAGCTATGTTTTGAGTATAAAGCTACATCAAGCACAGTCATTTGGCTAAATGTAATAAAAGTGATTCCTGTAAACTTTTTGGCTTTACTGAAGACTCTTCTTTTTGATGAAACAAAGCCAATTCTTACAACAACTCCACCATTCTTAGCCCAAGTTGGCAACAAGATTGTTTCTCCTGATAAAAGTACCTTTACAGACAAGTACAAGAAACTGCCATATAAATACCATTCTCCATCAACCTTGCCAAAGCACACCATCTCCATTTTTATACCCTTATAGTTTAAAGTGTTCAGTTCAACAATTTAGAAGGAGTAATTTGTAATTAACAGAAATTAACTCCAAATCTTACATCCAATGAAAACATGTACATGCATTATATACTATAGTTAATGGGATAAGAATCAGGTGGATTGAAAAATGAGATGATTGTGTATGTATCCTGAGCACTTTTTAGATACATCCTTTACACAATGAGACAGTTGGTTTTGCGATCCATTACGTATTTTCTAAAGAACACAAGGAAACCCCTATAAATCAGTAGAAAGGATTTTGGAATCCAGAGCAGAACGTTTAGAATGAAGCAGTAAGCTAAGAATATGTATACTTCTCAGAATCTGCTATGAAACTTTGGTTTAAATTAAAAAACCCAATGACAGTAACATTAAATAATTAAGGACTTATTAAATTCTCATTTCACATATCTGATATTTGTAGAAATACAAATGAGGAAATGCAGTGATTTATTAAAAATTGATTTCATGGCATCATACTTTAGAGAAATATGTCAGGCTGCAATATTTTTCTGAATACTAGTTCTGAGAAGTGTTTGTAATAGATTTTGTAAACTAATTAGTGCATTATCTTTTTCTCTTCGTTCTATCACATTTTTTAATTAAAAATAAACTACAAAACAGATTTCATCTTAGATGTTCTGCAGGGAGCTGACATTAAATAAAACATTTGGGCATGGAGAATCACAATTCACTTGACGGATTTTTATGTATTTATGGGTTCTAGAAAGATTTTAAAATCTATTGTAATATTTTAAGGATGGCTGGATTGTGGTCTTCTAGAAATACATAATCCCATGTCAATAGTTGAGATGATCAAGAGGGCTGAGCTTTTATTAAATTCAAAATCCCTCTAGAGAACTGCAATCTAAATAGTACATAATATTTTGAAAAGCATTTTTCCCTATTTCTAATATTTTGGAACACAAGAATAAATAAGAAGAACTATAGTTACGTCTTGTTGATAAGTGATCTTGACTTAAGCAGTAAGTTCATCAAATTTGGGGATGGTACAAAACTGTTTAAAGTGGTGAACCCAACAGTTATTGTGAAGAGCTGAATATTAGGTAAAAGGCAAATGAAGTTGCATTTAAGTTAGTGTAAAGAGAGATGCAAAAGTCTAAAGAGATGCACTTTGGACAATTCTCCCTAATATATATCTTTGATGGGATCTGAGTTATCATTTATAACTGAGCAGAAAATAGATCTAGTGTAAAGTTCAGTGAAGGTGTCACTTTGTGGTGGGATTAATTAAGAAAGAAAAGAAAATTGCCAAGCCTAATTGTCCCACGCTAAGCTACAATATGACCATGTGTGGAAAAGCAATTCTAAACAAGCTCATTCACTTCCCCTCATATCCATTAATAACAAGAAAGTAGTGCTTACTTTACTGCATCAGCACAGTGTTGTGCCTTGACCCCACAGTAATGGGAAAAAGCAGGGATGGAGATACTAAAATGCAAGACATGCATTTTGGTCTAATATCTGGTCAGATTATTATATCTTATTCCTAAAGTAATATTTTGGATGACATTATACAAAATAAAGGTGCAAGCAACCTCCTTCCCCTCATACCCTGCAGTCCAAGTTCTGATCATAGCTGGATATGGATAGATAGCATGACTAAAACAAAGTATTACTAGAACAAAAATATAGTGGAGAGATTGGCATGGTGGAAGCTTGAAAGGGAGGCTTGAAGACATATAAAAGGCCACGGCTATCAGAGCTGCCATCTTCAGTCCTGGTTTTACTTTGATGAAAGCCTGCCATGAATTACAGGGGGGAGGGGAGCTGTCAGGAAAGGGGGAAAACAGGAAGCAGGAACCAGCCTAGATGCTGACTTGAAGCATCAGGAGACTAGTCAAAAGTCACCTGGCCTGGGAACGAAATGTGGCCACCCATCAAAGAAGCACTAAACATCAGAACTGTAAACAAAACACCTGATCTGAACTTTATTGGACTCTTGGGAACTGACCGGGGGTGGGGGGAGGGCTTGGGAAAAGGGTGAGATAACTCAGGGGCAACTTTACACGGGAATCCTCAGATCTAGCTTTGCTAAGCTGCAGCCCCTTGGCATCAGTAAATGTCTACCTTTCATTGTGAAAGGAGTTGAGAGTCTTTCCTTGTTAGATTATTGAGTTGCGGCAAGTTATCTTAAATTATTGTACATTATTACAATTTCATTTTAGATTGTATTTTATTACTATTTCATCTTAAACTGTATTTTATTTTAATTCCATTTTAAATTGCATTTTATCAAATTCCATTTTAAATTGCCTTTATCAAATTTTAGTAACAATTTGTTGCTGGAACTTTGCACTTTGATATGGCCCAAGGGCTAATCAATAAAGTTGTTGTTGTTGTGAGTTGCAGCAAGCCTGACAATGCCATGCTCAACTGGAAATTTTTGTTTGTTGTAAGGAGGAGGCAAAGAAAAGCTTTTCTAAAAATTAAAGGGTGACTCCTATACATCCATCTATGTAAACCCATCCCTGCTGCCTGTTCTTTCTAAGGGCAGCAGTTGCTGCTTTCAGTGCAAAGAAGCAAACATCTGCCAAAGGGACAAAGGAGACAAAAGCTTATTATGAATATGCATATGAGTAATAGAAATAGGAAATGAATTTATTTTAAAAGAAAGAAAAAAAACTTGAAGAAGCCCCTTCAGTGGTACCAACCATTGTTTCTAATCTTAAAAGTTCAGAGGAAGGAGATCTGAATCTTCTACAGGGACAATGACTACTGAATATTAGCCAAGACTGGTTAGTGTCATAGGAGGGGATTTCTTAGCCTTCATTTTAGCCAGGATAAGTTACCTAAACCACTTCCAGCTGACTAGAGAAAAATGGATTCTTTTTTGACAAAGGTCTATATGCAACTCTGCATCCATAGAGCAACCAAATTGGGCATGTTGTTTCCCCAGTAAGGCTTCTTTGGCTTGACCTGACTAAGAGCAGTTATACAATCTGGTGGCCTTTCTCTCAGTGTTTCTGTTAATTTCAATTCCAGCATCCCACAGATAAAAGTATCTGATGCAGATTTTTGCCTAGGTTGAACTTACCTTGCAGTAAAGATCACTCTTACTGTTCAGTTCACTCAAAACTTTCACTGTGAGATCTACCAGAGGGACTGTGTCCAGGCCAATTTGAAAACTCTCACCAGAATTCATTTTGCCCAGAAATCTCTGCATTTCAATTCCAGCAGTGGTTTAATATCTTCAGTTTGGGTTTGAATAGACTTCATTGGTTCTGCTGGAAATGGTTATTGTTGTTACCTGTTACTATTGGTTTGTTCTTTATTTTGAAAGGAACAGTACTGTTAACCATGTTGAGATCTTTTTGCTGAAATAAAGAGGGGAAAAAATTGAGGTCAGCACAATAATGGAAAATATTACCCGAAACAGGAATATTAAGAACTTAACAATGAGAATGTGAGCTTACATTTGGTGCTTTAGAAGATCACCAGAGCCCATCTGATGTTGCTAAACAAAGACAGCCATTGATCACCACTGGCTAAGTTGGTTGGAAATGCAGACCTCTACCCTAGCTTTGAATTATCTGTTTTGATGCTTTTTGGTGGCTGAGGCTGGAGTTTCTTGGCTCTGATAGTCAGGTCTGAAATGTCCTTCCCAGGAGGACTCTTCAAGCTACTTTCTACTTACTTTGGCATGGTCATTCAGACTCATTAATGAAATGTCTGCTGTTTATGATTAATAATGCACAGTACTTGGCATAGCAAAGGTCTGCCCAGAGCTCTCTGAAGATAGAGCACTCAAATGGATCTTTGATTGCCTGGTTAGCTACAGCCTGGCAGGACAGAGAGAAAAACAGAAGGGCATTGGCATCTTTCTGCTGTTTTTCTGTCCATTAAAGACCACAATACACAGATTTCCCAATTCATTAATATGAGGGAGAAAATAGACTGCTAAACAACTGGGCTATTTTTTAAACCAAAACTATGGAAGTTGAGAATCTACATCAGGGGTGTCCAATCTTGGCAACTTTAAGACCTGTGGACTTCAACTCTCAGAATACTCCAGGCTGTCATCTTTAAACCCTACCTGACCTGAGATGAAGTTACCTGTGGCACCCTCTCTCTCTCTCCAGTTGTCCTACCCAGCCAGGTAGGAGAGACTTTTCTCTCCTCAATTCCAGTTGTCATGTCAGCTGGAATTATAGAATTGGTTCAATATAACTGAAGGATGGGGAGATGATGTATTTATAGATAAATGGGGATGCTTGAAAAGTTTATTTGCTGATTTAATCTGCACTTCAATTGATACATAAACTATTTACTGATTTCCATATTTCCTGTAAGTTCCAATGCAGATTCTGACTAAAAAATATATCAAGATTCTTTTTAAATGTATATTTTAAGCCATTCAGGATCATCTTGAACTACAAGATGGGTGGCACATTAATTTAATAAACAAGTAAAAATATTTTAAGAAAAATGCAGCTATAATTATTTTAATATAATATGTACTTAATGTAACATTTAGGGCAAGTGTTCTTGCCACAACTGGCATATGTAAGTATATTTATGTCAGGTCAATATTTTAAATAGAAGCACAGCTATAGCAAGGCAGTCCATAAGGACTTACTGCTATATTCAACTGATGTGTGTTCATCAAAACCAGTGTTTCTCAACCTTAGCCACTTTTAAGATATGGGGACTTCAATTCCCAGAATTCCCTAGTCAGAATGGCTGGCTGGTGAATTCTGGGAATGAAAGTCCATGCATTTTAAGGTTGCCAAGGTTGAGAAATATTGATCTAAACTATGTGGTCTTTATATCATCCAAGAAAACAAAGAGCTTGAGTAATATGCTGGTTGGAAAATAAAACAATTCTTCGTTTCATTAACTGTGTCTTAGTAAGTATCATTAGTGGATTTTGAAACAGTTTTCCAGGTGCATATTCATCATGAACAGGATTAAGATTCCACTTTAGTCTGTGCCCCAGCCAATCTATTTTATAGAGGTAAATGAATCATTTATCTATGCAATTAGCTAAAGCAGTACATTCCTGTTCCCACACAAAGAATCAGGGAGGGGGAATTACAAATTAAGTAAAGATGGTCAGCTGTAAATCAAAAACATCTGTGCCCACTAGAGGTATTGCATGATGTTGATTTTTTCCCTTTCCCAAATAAATGAATGAATGAATGAACAAATAAATAAATAAATAAAATTGGCAAGACCATACTACTTGGAAACAGATAAAAAACAGATATTTGAGAAATAATTAAATTTGTATCCTTGAAACCCATCATTTATGAAAACAATTTATCATGAAAAATAAATTGGGTTATGGTTATAATCATCAAGGAGTTTGGACAGAATCAATAATTATTTGCAGTTACCATTAATATCTGAGCATGAATGAAGGTGAATATACGTGTCCCAGGATAATGTTGTAGGATCCAATCTGGGTCAGTTGCTGGGACTAAAAGTTTTGGTCTTCTGAGCTTTCGGACTAATGCTGGAGCCCATCTTGATGATGATGATGGGCTTCAGCATGAGTCCAAAAGCTCAGAAGACAAATCTCTGATCCCAGTGACTGACCCAGATTGGATCCTGCAATATCTGAGCATTCTAGTGTCTAAGAGGAATTAGAAGGGAAGCAATGTATTATATCTGGGTTATAGTAAAAAATAATGAAGCTCATGAACACAACCCTAGAAAAAGATTCTGCTTTAAATCCAGTTCACCAAAGATCCAGTGACCTTTGGTGATGAAGGATAGTGTTTTGTGACTCAGCAACTTTATAATAAGTGGATTTCAACTCACAGAATTTCCCTTTCAAGTCCACATATTATAAAGTTGCTGAGGCTGAGAAACAGTGATGAAGAAGATAATGCTGTGGTTTAGCTCTAAAATCTATGAGCATCTGTCACATTCTTTTCACAATGGGCTCATTCCCTTTAAAGGACTTTGAAAAAAGAGAAATTTAACTCTTATGGTAGTCAGCCACATCGTTAGATAAAGAAGGCAGTAAAATTTGAATGCTATTTAGCAAGTGGTCAGTCATAAAGTATACTATGTTGCCCTGTCATATTTAATACAGATTCTTCAGGTATAATGGAAGGAACAAATTTGGTGGTTCACATCCCTTACATCCTATTGAATTCTAAAGATAATTACATGTAGACGCTTCTTATTGGATGAGAAGAGAACAAAATGCTTAATTTGTTATAATTCCTTTGGGGTTTTGTTTTCACCCAAAGCTTTCAATCTGATACAATTAACAATAGGAAGACTTCAAAGTTACTCTTATCACTGATTTTAATATGTCAAGGAATGCCTAACTGAACAATATTTAAATTGATTAATCACAGTTTGAAGAGGACTATAATTATATTATAAATGATGTAGAGACTATTAGTTAAAAATAAAGAAAAAAACTTGAATGAAAATTTTTACTCTGGTCACTGACCAAAATTGCAAACAAAAACATATTAAAAATAACAATAAAGTAAAAACAAAACAAGATATTACAATTGGTGGTGAGTTCATCAGTGGATAATCAAAATCTGCCTAATATTATGGGCATTATAACAAAATTTTGGTACATTCAAGAGAACAAATCACCTTGTACCTAAAAAAGATAAGAATTTTCCAGGTATTTTACCAGGTAAGTAGTTATAAGCTGGGGCTCCTTGAGTCCTTATAGAGGTACAGCAAGACACCAGCTGTAGTTTCAACCCCTTGTCTACAGGAGGCATTATCTTAGCTCACAAAGGGAATTTTCTTTTGTATTGACCCTTCAAAACTCTTTGGGGAGAGCATCGAAGCATGCTAAAGTTAGTGTTCTTTGGAATTTGGAAACACTTATGTGGTGTAAATATTTCACTGGTTTGTAAAAAGGAGCTTGACTGCTCAGAAAAATGTTATTAGATAGAGCCGACAAAAATTATTGATGGCTAGTGCTGTCTGGTGTTGTCATCTAAAGCTTCTAGTTTAGGAGGAGGGAGAATTTCCCCTTATTTAATTTTGAGGAAAACTTGAAAGACATAAGTAATAGATTTAGACAAGTAGTCTGACAGCATTTTTATACAGCTGAATGGATGAAGAGCCAAAGAATGTATTTTTAAATCAGACTGTGGATGCCATAAAACATTAGTAGAGAATAAAAATTGTATTGTTACTAGAATTTCACCTTGTGAGATTTTCTGTGTCCTTTCGTACTGTCCAAATAATCTAGCCATTCTGGTTAGTTCTGTCTTTAAAATGTCACTGCAACAGCCTGATGAAATGGTAATCATGCCATTGAAGGAACATGTGAATTAAGCCTGAGGAGGCCTTAGAGGAAATGATTATGTTGTTCTGTTCCAATGGACAGAGGAGGAGGAGGAGGACTTGGCCATTTCTGTTTTAAATTAAAATGACATTTGTTTATGTTAGAAAAGCAAGGACAAAGGGGTTCTCCTTTCCATGTACAGAAGCTGATGGAGAAGAAAGTGAATCCCACTAGGCTGCCTTAGGGGATGCTGGGCAGAATCTTGAAACACACAGTCCTGTCTTCCAGTACTTTATCAATGTACCTTATCTAGTTGCTCAGCAATGGTTTCCTCGTGTGACCACCTGGAATTTTAGGAAAACTTGGATGGGGTAAATGTAATGATGTTTGAGGTAAGTCTTGAAAGTTCTGAAAAGAGAAGACTCTACACAAGGACACCAATGGATGAATAACACAGAATAAAATCACAGATACAATAAGAACAGGAAGTGGAGTAAAACAATCACAATCAACTAAGATAGTTCCAAGTGCTGTGGAACAAAAGATTAATTTTAGACTTCTGGAAAACAGTGATAGGTGCAAGGATAGGTGAGGTTGGAGCCCAAGGAATCAGGACTTTGTTTTTCTTGGTTTTCTTGTCTTTGGCTTTATTAACACTATAAGGTGGTCAGAGTTGTGTTTTACAAGATTGGCACCCACAGAACACTCTTAGATAAATAGAAAATTTAGAAAATTAAAGAGAGTTAGTGTGCTATTAATATAGGTGCTGTGGGAGCAGATAAGAGACTTTGTGAAAACCAAGGCAGAAAAATATTTCCCAAATTTCAAAGAATAAAAGATCCAAGTGGTTTTCAAAGCAGCCTTTCATGATCACCAGTATATAAAAAAATGTAATAAAAATGATGTTTGGTGATTAAGAACTTTCAGCTTCAAGCAAGAAAAGACAAGGAAAAACATATTGACTAAGAATGTTAATGGTGGAAAACAAGGAAAATATTAAGAAAATGATTTAATTTAATAAGATGATTTTAATAAGATAAAAAAAACTGCAGACAAATTTATAGCTAAAATAAGAATAAAAGTAGTTATTGAAGTGACTCAATAGGGGTATATGTGGTTAAGGGAAGATGGAAATACTACAATAAAACCATTTAGAAATGGGATAAGAATGGCAGAATCATTTACAGAGAAATAATATATTTAGGAACAGATCCAAGAGAAAGTGGGGAATGAGACACAATAAACCAGCTGTCAAATAGAAAAGCACCAGGGGCAGAGGAAAACTTGTTAAACTTTAAACAGTTTAAGGCTCAGGAGAAGAAGCAGTTAAAGCGTTAACAGATTTGTGTCAACAAATAGGAAACAAGGTTCTGTGATCTAGAAGTTAGAAAAAATTGGTGTATATATACCAAAAAAAAAGTGCAAGAGAATATGTTGCACTTATGTTGAAGCATTGTGCTAATTCTTCACACAAGGAAAACAGAGAAAAGTTCTACCTAAAAAATAAATGCCAAATATCAGACAAGTTCAAAAAAGTAGAGGGACATGACATCGGATGGCTAAAGTTATCTAAAGATGAAGATAGAGAAAGAAGAGAAAGAGGGACTGGGAGATTTACCTTTATTTTATTAGCATATCACACTGGAATATGAAATAAATTTATGCTAGTAAGCATGCCAGAACCTCTGATTTTTATTTTGAGGATCCTTTATAATGAATAAGAATCTACTATAAGCACTGGTTTAAAATTGAAGAAATGAATAATTCAAAATAGAGATGAAAATGGTACAAGTATTCACACTATCCATATTTGTTTAATCTGTAGACTGAATATATTATAAGAATGGAAAGATTGGAAGAGATGGCACCTGTAATCTACACTGGACATCAAATTTCCAAGAATCTGTGATATGTAGATGCTACCATTTTGTTAGCGGAAGATAAAGGACCATTAAGAAAACACATCAGCAAAGTAAAATGTGAAAGTGAAAAATCAAGGTAAACGTTAAATATTAGGAAGACATAGCTAATGTCAGCCAGTATGCTTAGAAAATCATGTCTGCTAGTGAAGAAATGAAGAGAATAGTTTGGCTTTTCTGGGCTCGAGATTAATGTCGTAGAGAATGCAGTAGAAGATTAATCTTAGACAGGAAGGCAGTAGCAGATACGATCATGAAGGATAAGCAATTTGAAAATTTACTTTTGGAAACTGTGCCTATGGAGATTCTCAATCACCCAGCTCATGGTTGTCCCAAAGGTGCTTTTCCAAAGGTAACTGGATTTTCTTGGTTTTTCCCCTTGAAAATGTTTTGCTTCTTATCCAAGAAGCTTCTTCAGTTCTGACTGAATGGTAGGGAATAGAAAGATTTATATTCTTAGCAGTCATATGATTGTTAGCATTCTGAAGATTGGTTGTTAGCTCTCTGATGGCCTCAATGAATCTCAGAGAGCTAAGGACTGACTTTCAGAGTGTTAACAACCAGATGACTGCGAACAATATAAATCCTTCTACTCCCCAACATTCAATCAGAACTGAAGAAGCTTCTTGGATAAGAAGTGAAATATTTTCAAGGAAAAAAGCCAAGAAAGTCATTTTGGAAACTGTCCAACTTTTCCAATAATGGCATGGACTAGGAGGAGGTTTGGTATGAAGAAAAAGAGAATAGTTTTGGGGTTCTCCATACATCATATTTCAGGACTGAGAAATGTTGCATGTCTCACAGATATCCCCATGACAAAAAAATAAAAATAGTTAAAGTAATGCCTTTTTTGTTTCTAATTTGGAACATTTACTTCTGATAGCTCCAAGCTGCCTCTAGTGTGGAAGGAGGTTAGATATAATCTAGTGGGGAATGGAGCTTTGTAGAATTCTCTGGAATGTTCCTGGTCCAATTTTTTTTACATCTGTAGATATTTCTGTGATAAATGTCAGGATAATAAAATCAGTGGTAATGGAGATTGGGGATATGCAAGCTTGGTACTGTGAATGAGTGAGAAAAAGAAGATAGTCACTGTTGAATTATGAATTTGGAGGCTGTTAAATTATGAATTTGGAGGCAGATATTAAGAATGGACTGCAAGATGAACCAATCAGTCATTCCTGAAAGAAATAAAGACTGATTGCTTCTTTCATGAGGAGATTAGAAGCAGAAAAAAAAGGAAAGAAAAAAAAAACACTGAATAAGGCATATAGTTGGAATGGTCTTTGGAAAAGTTGGGGATAGTGAAGAGGAAGGGCATTTGTCCATACAGTTACTGGGGGTCCAAATGGAGGTCTAATTGAACATGGGAAGAAAAAAAGAGTTAAATGTGAAGCTTGGTAAATTTCCCCATCCTGACAATCAAAAGCTGAAAAGATTATATTAATTAAGTCCTGGCATGCTAGATATGTGATTATGTGAAAAAAGTGTCATCCTGCTAATTCTATTTTTAAAGATAAATCAATGTTCTTTTTAGAAAGGAAAATAGTGAATTTAAACCTTAATTCATTCTGGTCATGTTGCTGGAAATTATTTGATGAGACTTATCAGGTCAGCTGTATCAGGATTCCTTGTCATGAGCTACTCCACTGAAGAATGAGTTTCATAATTCTTTCTCTTTTGCTCTCTTAGGCAGCCTCGGGGTAAGATTGATCTTGGAGCTAGTAATTCTTATGGTTATCCCTGGACTTTGGATATTTCTTGTAGTAGCTTCCCATGTTTTCCAAATGCAGACTGCTTATTTCTCATCATTGGAATTGAGCCTTAGATTTTGCAGTTCATTTAATTTGCTTCATTCATGTTTTCTTTGGCACCTTTCATTGAATCTTCCAATGTGCTGGATGCGTCTCCACAGTAGACTGTAAGGAAGGCAGTGTTCTGCCATTCAGCGTACATGTTCAACTTCCACATTTTGACTTCAATTGTAGGTTGTATGATGACATAGTGGAATGAAAAGACTCCATATAGGAAAACATCCAGTTTATTTAATAGTGTCCATGTGTCAGATCCATATAGCCAGGCTGTTAAAATTAGTGTCTGGAATATTTACATTTTTGTTTCCACTGAAATGTTCTTTTTTCCACAGGTACCAGTTCAATAATTTAAAGACATCCAAAGTACTCTGACCAATCCTGCTGTGTGTTTCTGCTGTAGTTGCTGTTTTCTGTTCTTCACAAGCAATGTAAGATATTTGAACTGGTTTACCTGCTCTATTTGGACTCAACAGAGTCTCTAGAGCTCCACCTATAGAGATAGACAGAATACTGTGAACCATTAGTTGTCAAAACCTTTGTTTTTCAGGATTATTTTTCAGGTTGTATGAATGGGCAATGTTTGGGATGTCATGCAAAATGTCTTTTGCATCTGTGTCACTAAATATGGCACTGTGATTGGCGAACCAGAGGTCGGTTATATGTTGGGTTTCATTATACTGTCTCCTTGCCTACTGTCAAATCCTGTCTTCATTTAGCATCCATGATGATATTGAACAGCAGGGAAGAGATCATGCACCCTTCTCTAATGCCAGTTTGAACTGAGGAATTCCTCTGAAGGTTTCTTTCAGTTGTGTATATAGTTGCTAGCATGTGATTTTTGGAGACATGTGCTCATTTTTCAATGCTTCCCATAAAGTCAACTAATATACACTGCTGAAGGCTGCTCAAAAGTCAGTGAATACAATGACTATTCATTTGTCATTTGTCATATCAAATCCTCTTTTTTTTCATGAGTTGCCAGATGGTGAACATCTAATCAAAGCATACTTGGGTGAAAGTGGGCCTGCTGCTTGCCAGTTGTCTGCTCTTGCTGTTTCTAGAAATGTAGTAGGAAAATTCCCATGAAGAATCTTTCAGTGATTGGTAAAAGGATTATGTTCTGGTAGCTTTTACATTGGCGGCTGTTGCCACTTTTCAAAATAGAAATTATAATCACTTGTTTCCATGTGATAGCGACTTTTCTGAGTGCCAGATGAGTTGCAATAGTGAATATACTGCTAAGGTAGGTGATTCCCACCTGTGGTAAAGAGCATATGGTGCTCATGTTTTTGTGCAGCTTTTCCAGTACCATGGTCAAGGTGTTCCTGTGTGCCTCAAACTTTATGGTTGAGCTTCCTTTATTGTGCATTGTCAGCAGTGCATCTGATTGGTGATTAAACTGATCACCAAGTTTAAGGCATCATCTATCTTCCATATGTGTATTTGGTGTTGCATAGTCAGGCATGCATTTTTGGCACATTCATAGATAACCTCAGAGGCTTGTTCTTTGTTCACATTGTTGGCTAGTGTCAGGGTGGCAAACCAGTTTGCTAATGCGATTTGGAATTTGTGTTTGCAACCCAGTTCAGCCAATTTTGACCAATTCTGCTTTGTTATGGAACCATTTATCATTTTCTGCATTGGAACTTCTATCAAAATTTTGTGCAGAGTGGAACCTCTGTCAACATCACGTATCACATGTTCATCCTTGATGGATAATTGGAAGCAGGTAGTATGCCATCCTGGATCAATGTATCCTTGTCATTTAGGGTGTCACCATGTGAGCTGTACAATATCTTCCAACAAAAAGGATACTCACACAACTTTATCAAAAAGTGATAAAGAAAAGCCACCATAAGCTATGAAAAGGATAACACTATCTTACATCAAAAACATCTCATAAACAACCAACAGACTGTTACTACCACACAGTCTTAGTAGACAATCACTTCAATATGAGCCAGCAGTGTGCTGCAGCTGCCAAAAAAGCCAACACAGTGCTAGGCTGCATTAACAGAGGGATAGAATCAAGATCAAGTGAAGTACTAATACCACTTTACAATGCTTTGGTAAGTCCACACCTGGAATACTGCATCCAGTTTTGGTCACCACGATGTAAAAAAGATGTTGAGGCTCTAGAAAGGGTACAGAGAAGAGCAACAAAGATGATTAGGGGGCTGGAGGCTAAAACATATAGGGAACGGTTGCTGGAATTGGGTATGTGTAGTTTAATGAAGAGAAGAGTGAGGGGTGACATGATAGCAGTGTTCCAATATCTCAAGGGCTACCACAAAGAAGAGGGAGTCAAGCTATTCTCCAAAGCACCTGAAAGCAGGACAAGAAGCAATGGATGGAAACTAGTCAAGGAGAGAAGCAACCTAGAACTAAGGAGAAACTTCCTGATGGTTAGAACAATTAACCAGTGGAACAACCTGCCTCCAGAGGTGGTGAATGCTCCAACACTGGAGGTTTTTAAGAAGAGACTGGACAGCCATTTGCCTGAAATGGTATAAGGTTTCCTGCCTGAGCAGCGTGTTGGACTAGATGACCTCCAAGGTACCTTCCAACTTTATTATTATTATTATTATTATTATTATTATTATTATTATTATTATTATTATTATTATTATTATTATAGTAGACAAACAATTAAAGCCCATCAAAACATAGCTTAAATAAACCAAAAGACCCAGTACCCCAAGAAAACAGGACTTACCTACAACATACAGTATAAGGACTATAATGCCACTATGTAGGATAGTCAGGCAGAAGATTAGCACATCCAAGACACAATGAAAACTCATTAATCTAATCACACATGGACAGACTCCATCATAGTTTCAACTGGAAAACTGTGAACATGCTAGAGCAAGCTAACCTCAAAATGCTAAGGAATTCTTGGAAGCTTGGCATTTAAACAAATCAGCCATAAACAGACACATAGAAACAAATTGTATTTATATACCAAATTTATATTTGTATACGTTCAAAAGAAACAATAAAAACCTGAGAAGAAAACAAAAAGACCAGAACATATCATCTCCAGTGGCTCACACCCAGATAAGCAGAGACTAATACTAAGCAAACAATCAAGCAGAAAGCAATACTCGAATCAACTAAAAAGGTAAAGATTTCCCTGTCAGTTGTGTCAAACTCTAGGGCACTGTGCTCATCTCCATTTCTTGGCTAAGGAAGCCAGCATTGTCCAAAGACAATTTATGTGGTCATGTGGCTAGCATGGCTATATATCAAAGGAGCATGGAATGTTGTGACCTTCCCACTGAAGTGATACCTATTAATCTATTTGCATTTGCATGCTTTCGAGCTGCTAGATGGGAAGGAGCTGGGGCAAGTAATAGGAGCTCACCCCAATGTGTGAAGCTCAGGTTTTGAAGCTGGACTATCAACTCTGACAAGCTCAGCATCTTTAATCATTGAGAAAATCACAACCCATCAATACTGAACAGGGCAAGGTACAGTATATAAACAGGGAGTCTACTCTGCAGCCACTAGCACCGATGATGTTTCTTGCTTGGGTGATGAAACATGTTCAAGCCAACAACCAAGCTCAGAGAGCATCTGAGGTAAGCATCTTAACCACTACACCAGTTCAAATTCAATTAACTTGAACTCTAATAATATTGCTAACGTTAGTCTGTAATACAATAGTTTTCTAAACCTTTTCAGCTATGTTGTGGAGAAAGTACATAAAGGATCTTGCAAGTGATAAGCAAGAAAAAGAAAACAAAAACAAAAATAAAAAGTGACCAAGGGACCATAGGACTATGCTTTCCTATAACAAATATTTTAGCTATTTATTTAAATTAAATATTTTACTCTGCAACATGTACCCTGGAACAAGACAGCATAGATTTTAACTTAATATTGTCAGCATTTCTATTTTTGAAGAGAACCATCATATGCCTCCTTCAGTCATTTTCCTCAAACTAAATATATTCACCTCCTTCACTCTCTCTTCCGGCTGCTTAATTTCTACTTCCCTAGTAACATTTGTTATTCTTCTCTGATTTTGATTCCATTTTTCTGAAACATTCTAGCATGTGATCTGATCAAAGTAGAAAAGTACGGCAGTTATGATTGACAGGAGTGACCTGTCAAAGGACATCCAATAATATTTTAGGATGGACTTAAACCTGGGTTGTCATGGTCCTAGGCCAATACCTTATCTACTATGTTTACACTGGCTTAAGGATGACCTAAACCCATTTTGCTCATGGGATGAAGATAAAATGAACCTGGGTAAGACTGATTATATGGACTCATTTCAATTGGTGATGGCATTTAGTATACTTTAATCTCCTTAGTGGATTCATTAGTTCACAGACCACACCAGAGAATGTAGGCCTGCATATTATCTCATTTCCACTTGTATACCTTGTATTTTTCTCTGTGAGGAGTGCTATACAGGCTGCCTTGATCTCCTGGAGGAAATGTGGGTTATAAATCTAAATAAACAGTTCATTGTCTGAATGACCTCAAGTGGACAGAAGTGAGAATGAGGGCAACTTTTGATTTCTTGCCAGTTTCCCTATTGACTTTCCTTGTGGGAAGCTGGCTGAGTATTGGAAATGATGATTATGTGTCTGCAGCTATCTGTGGCAGCATGGTGGCACTGAAGTACCCACAATTTTGCCAAATTTTAATCCCATGGGAGAAATGGATACCAGATCTAAGACATCTGTTTAAAGTTAGCCAATTTGAGGTATGTTGGTTCGAAAACTGTTGCCCTATGATGCAACGTTTCATCCAACTGAATGTTACAAACAGACAGGAGGCTTATAGCAGTATAAATGTGCTGAAATATATTTTGTGCATTTATTTATCAAACGTACTATCATGAGTCAATGAGTAAAATAATCTCTCAAAAACCTTAATGGTCTTTTTTATATGTTAAAGTGAAAAAATAAATAAAAAGTGGTTTGGAAGTAATACAAATCTGATGCTTGCAGTATAATGCATTTTGTCCTGAACGTTGTTGAGGAATATGGGAAAATCAATAGTTAATCTTTGCAATATCATTATAAGTTTGGGTGCATTCCAGGAATACACTTCAAGTCAATCAAACATACATGCAGACCCATTTATGAGATTTCCATTGGTGGGGTGTATATAATGAGGAAATGAAGAAAAAAATATTTTATATGATCAAGCATCTTTTATAATAAATGAGTCCTTTAGTGAATTGGTGCAATATGCATCTAAATAAAAGAATTATGCCTTAAAACGATGGCAAGTATTCCTATGATCTTTCACACAGGAAATCTCTAATTTCTATACAATAGGGGTCTTCTGAATTAAATATGGAAGTGCGCAATACTTTTTACCTCACTTCTGCATGAGTCACTATTCTGGCTCCTTTGGAGATGGAGGGGTCTCAGGATAACCCCTCTTACCTCATTGAATTCCTGGAGGTGGAGATGGCAACCATGTACCTCAGATGGCAAGGCTGTTACTTTCATAGTTTGTGGGAAATGCCTTTGACTTGCGTTGTAGTGCAAGGCAGCTTTGCTTTCAGTTGTTGTGGAGCCAGAAGAACAGGGCTCTCCCAGCTGCCTCACCTTCCTATGTGGTAAATCTGAATGGAAAGATACATGCTTGGCAATACAAAACAAGATAGAAAGACCTGCACATGGATTAGAGCAGGGCTTCTCAACCTTTTCACTGATTGTACCACTTTTAGGATATGGCAATATTCGAGTACCACCTAGCAAGGTGTCAAAAACTTGATGACCCAAAAAACAAACAAAACCCCTGTTCAAAGTTGCAATTGCACTGAAATGACTTATGACCATTTTTCACACTTATGACCATTGCAGCATGCCCAGGGTTATGTGATTTATATTTGGATGTTTGGCAACTGATTCATATTTTTGATGGTCACAGTGTCCCAGGGTCGTGTGATCCCCTTTTGCAACCTTTGACAAGCAAAGTCAATGGCAGGGCTGCTGGTGGCCAAGTTCTAAGGCAGGACTTCCTTCCTTCCTTCCGTCCCTCCCTCCCTGCTTCCCTCTTTCTCATTCCCATCTTCTTCTGAAGGAAGAATGTGAAACACCTCCCCCCCAATATTTTCCCTCTTCCATATATTCATCAAACAAGGAAAAGCCTCTAGAGACAGAAAAGACAAGCTATTGAGGGAACTAGCTTAAAAAGGCACATTCCCCTTTAAGAATCAGCTACTGGCTAGAAAGGAAAATTAGGGAGCATAGCCGGCACTTAAGGAAGAAAAAAAATGTAAATAAGTACTGGCTGCTGGCTAAGGCAGCCTTCCCAAATGGCTCTATTCCTAAGTAAAGGAATACTACAGGCAAAATCCATTCAAAAGAAAAATAGTTCAAAATCCCTTGCAGCAAAACTTACAGCTAACAATAGCAGAGCAATAGAAGGTAACACGAGACATCAGCCATCAGCCAAATAGAAATTGCCAAACACCTCAAGAACATAAAGCCCACATTGCACAAATCCCAGAACTTCAAAGTCACAAAAGCACATAAGAATCCTTCCACTCTCCATTTCCCTCCCTCCCTCCCTCCCTCCCTCCTCCATGCCTCACCTCCAGCCAATGCTGCCTTTCTTCATTGCTGCCTTTCTTCATTCCTCATGGAGGGTGACCCCTCCCCCACTGCATTTCTTGTCTGTTTGCTGCTGCCAGCACAAGTGGCTGCCACAGCAGTTGTAGATTGGCTCACGGCTGCCCTGCTTGATCAATTCTTCTCTCCCCCCACCCTCCCCCTTCTTCTTCTTTCCCTTTGGTGCAGCTAGAGCTGACTCCCCCTCCTCCCAAGGCTGCTTCTTTTTCTCTCTCTTTCTCCCCCACCCAAACTGCCTCCTTTTATAGCTTCTCCCATCTTTGCCCCGCCTCCTCTTTTCTCATTCGGGAGGTGAGCCAGAAGTGAGTCTGGGAACTTTGCCTCACCCCAGCCACTCTGCAGCTCTGGAGGACTCTCTCACAGTAAGTCCTTGCCTGTGCTGGCTCGTTCCCTCCTCCACTACAGTACACTTCTCTGGGCAGGGCTGCATACCACCTGCCATGTGCTAATGTACCACAGCTGGTACATGTACCACCAGTTGAAAAGCCCTGGATTAGAGAACAAACAAAAGTATACGATGTCATCCAGAGAGTAAAAGGATTGAAATGGAAATGAGCTGGTCACACAGCAAGAAGAATGGCAGGTGGACCTGATGGCAGGTGGACCAAGGCAGTCATAGAATGAATCCCGCTTGATAAAAAGTGTCCATGAAAGCCACCTAAAACAAGATGGATTGATAACATCAGCAAGTATTGTGGGCCCAATTGGGAAAAGAAAGTTCAGGACCGTATGGGTTGGAAACATGCAGAAGTGGCCTTCATCATGCAGTGGATAGTCAATAGCTAAAATGATGATGATTGGTTAAATCTGAACTAAGGATCTTAAGCATGAAGGCTTAACCTAAATGCCAATATTTAAGTTTATGATGTCCATTTATGCTGTGTGCAATAATTGGTATAGTGTGGCATGTAGAAATGCCAAGAGGGGAACTCCTCTCACGTCAGTCACCGTGTCAGCTGTCTTTCTATGTCAAAAGAACCCAACAAACTTTCAGAGAAGCAGAACCAAAGAGTAGTTCAGGCACGACATGTTTCTTTATCTGCAGAGGAAGTTCCAAAGTCACAGGGAAGCCTTTGTTTGTTTAAGGTACGTATTTCATACAGCATTTTAGCAGATGGCTGGTTTGCAAATACCTGCTGCCATAATGGCTTTTTGCATGCACACAAAGCAATTTGTACATGAGGTTTTGATTTGCATTTGGCCTCCCTGAGCTATTTGAATATCTGATCAGACTTAATGTGGACAGCAGGCACTTACTATACTATCGGCAGTCTGGATAATGTAGACTTCATTCTTGCATTGCAAATGTTTGGAGGAATTCCTCAGGAGGAATAGCTTGGGGGTGGGGTGGGTGTCTTCTTTTGTCTAATGGTTGGACTGGCCTTATGGTCCTTCCAAAATAATAAAAAGGAAGAAGCAATGGAACATTCAGAGGAATGTCAGATTAGATCTAGTCTATACAATAAGTGAAATGTCAGTTCTGGGCAAGGAGCAATAATTGGACAATTGGCATATGTGGTTTCATTAAGTCCTTAAGGTGACATTTTTAATAGGGAAAATAAAATAATTCAGAAAATTCTGCCAAAAATCTGCTATATTAGGACTGGCTTCTTTTCACAGAATTAGGCATTCTTCATTGAGAATGGGAAAGCGTTCAGTCTCCAGCAGCTGCTCCAAGCATTGGCAGATCTGAAGAGAGATGAGAATTGCCAGCATTATTGAGCCTGAGATGCTGTGAAACAGGGAATGTGCCAGGAAGCAATAGAAACATTGCTGAAAATGACAGTAGCTATTTCTCCATCTGCAGAGCAGAGATTCACGTGGGATAAATTTTACTGCAAGACTTTGGACAGCCATAATCTACACTTTTTGTACCTTTGTACCTTTGATAGATAAGGACACAGCAAATATTATGTCTACGTTTCTGTTTAATCACATCAATCCCCCTAGCAAGCTGTTTACATAATATCTCAAGGTGCCCCCCTCCCACTTGACTGTGCCTCTTTGGATTGTCTGGCAAAGAACTTTTTCATATATAAAAGAATCAACAAAATGAAGACTTAAATGAAAAAGATAAAAGAATAACTTGGCCACATGTTAATTTGGCAATGACTGGGTTAAAATAAAAGGAATATCTAGTTTAACATTGATCCTGGTGTTTTTTGAATGCTAAGCATTACATTACTGCAAGCTGTGGCTTCTTCCCAAATCTGTGAAGTTCCATAAAACATTTCACTCTTTTGTTTTCTTTGCTCTACTTTCATTTTACTCTGCCCACCACTTCAGTGTCTTAATGGCGATTAGCAAAGCAACCGATAGTCTTAAAAATGGACATTGAGGAAACAGATTTTTCAGAATTGTTAGAGAAAGCATTTCTGGACTGCTGAAAAATACTGAGAGCCTTTATGATTGTGTGGGTATTCCTGCCTAGCTAGAGTTAAAATAATCCTCTGCTGGGCTAATTCAAGTAATGATGCATAGATAATATCTCTTGGGCTTGTTATGGAGGAATGCATCAGGAAACCATATTAAGGGAAAGAGCAAATAGCCATAAGTAATTCATTGCACTCAGACAGCATTTCCTGAAGAAATGTGGCCTTGGCTAAACTGTAGCATTAGCTAATTGACTGACTGGCAGGGTGGGAAGAAGGATTGCTGGAAAGAGGAAAATACTTTTCTGTGGAATGCCATAGAAGCAAGCTGGCTTTAAGGCAAGGAAATTTGGCTGGATCATTCTTTTAGTGCTACTAAGCACTGGAGAAGTATAACAAAGAAAGATCACAGGTCCCTCCACCTTCCTGGTTGTCTTAGTCTTATAAATTGGAACCCATCCATATATCTTTAAGTAAAAATCTGTGTTCCAAGATGTATCTGACTTTGATACCAGCTAGTAAAAAGAAAAAAAAAAACAAAAGAATAAAAGAGGATAATGCAGATTTGCACAAAATATCCACGGGCATCTCTCTAAATGCATTGGTAAGAGTTTAAATGGAAATATAAGACATCTCCCACTTGTGGGAAAGGCTGTGATTGAATATCTCATCTGCTGTCAGAAGCTGAAAATTCATGGATAACCCCTAGGCTCTTTTTATGTGCGACTTTATCTTTAAACAAGACTTGAACCATATAGCTTTTGAAAAAGAAGATGCCTTTAAATAGAAGACATAGCATTCTCCTTTGAGTCCTGCTGCTTGGTAATACCAATAGTAACTGGATTAGAAGGGCTCAGAATCTATCTCCAGAGAAGGGAGTTCCTGGTTTCTAAAGATGGATAACCACCTAGAGAAACTGAATTCTTAGTTGCAGCATTCTCCAGTCTCCTTAAATGCTGCCAGCTCTACCTGCCTGTCACAAGAAACAAATAGAGAATACTTTTGCAGTAATCACTTCTACATAAGTAACAAAATGAAACAGTCTTCCTTGCTCAGAGAGCTGAACTTCCAAAGCTCTCAAGTTTTGATCTTGTTGAATAAAATGAAGCTTTGGTTTCAAGTTTGCTGAGGGCCATCAAGGTAGCATTTCTTATGAAACTATTTATTTTAATGATTCTAAGTGAATCCTTCTTTCTTTTTCTATAGCCTGGTACACCAATATATTGAAATAAAATGGAGGAAAATTGGGGCCAATGTGTTTTAACTTATACAAATTGGGAAAAGTCAAACCCAGAATGTACAATAATAGATGCAGGAAAATGTTGCTTTGTGCAACATTTGATCTGCAAAGCCTTCCTCCCCTTTATCAATCTTTGCCTGCAAACTCCATCTTTTAATGAGATCACATTCATTAGAAATCCTTATAGGTAGTGCTAGGATGTTTTATGTGGTTCCTGTTTTGTGAACTCAGCCATACCTATCCATTTCTGTTTAAATAATAGCTGTTACCCCAAGCAGTTCCCAGAACAGAAATTAAGTCAGAAGGCTCCATTTTAAGCAGATGAATGCAGTTGAACAGGCTGTGGATTAGATTGCAATTGATTTAAGGTAGCATTTTGTTTGAAAATTTATGTCATGGTCACTTGGAAAGGTTATTGTTTGATTATGAAGAATTAAAAGCATTTTTAAAAACAATTTACAATACTATTTAGATGTTTCAGCAGAAAACAAAAACAAAACAAGACCTCCACACCATAAACTGAGATGAATTTAGCAGAGTCCATTTTTCCAATTCTTGGTAAATGTAATAATTTTGGGTATGCAATGCCAGCTGTGTCCATCACTCTCTGCAGGCACACTTCCCAGTTCATACTGGATCACACTCTAAGAACCCAAGGTGAGTTAAATGGCCAACATTTGAGAAATAAAGACAGTGAAATGCTGAGATTTCACATTTATACTATAAAAACAACAAAATGCTGGGAATAAATATAAGAATAGAATTAGAATCTCTCTCTTTCTCATTCACACACACACACACACACACACACACACACACACACTTCTATAAACCATGGCCAGAGCTAAACATGTTTAGATATTGTTGATTTCAGTGACAACAGTCTGTGCATGTTTCTTCATTTCATGATATCTATGAATTGCAAAACATTTAACCTAGCCTTTAACTATTTAATTTAGCACCATAGTGAAAAATAGTATTATATCAGGCTACTTGGGGAATACTGGGAGTTGAAGTCTACACATTTTTCAGTTGCCAAATTTGAAAAAAACACTGTATTATACGGACAGAAGCTATATGTGCTTCTAGTTAGTATGCCATACAAAGAATAAAACTCAATCTTTTTGAACCTACTGTTAGAATCCTAAGCCCTTGCAGATGCTTTTTGGGCAAAATAAAATTTAGGGTGGAGATAGAGGATGCAAATAAGATTTACCTAACCTAAGCTCTTTGGCTTGTCCATAAGTTGGAGAGCCATTTTTTTTTTGCTTACCTAGCATCCTGCCCCTGTTTGATTTCAAAAGTGTGGAAGTCATAGAGATTGAAATGATTTAGTGGGGTAACAAGTATTGGATATTCTTGCTTGTGCATACAGAAATATTTTCTATTTTTTATATTAGTTTTATTCAATTATAACATAAAATGTGAAAATACAAAAGCAAATAGTAGGGGACAATAGTAGAGAAACGGAAAAGAAAAATGGTGTGAAGAAGAGGAGGGGAAGAAACAAAAGGCATTGACTTCTGACTCTCTCTCTTGCAGTAAAATCAGACATTAAAATCAAATCTCAACTTTTTACATTTGTATAGTAGTATGGACTAGCCATTTCTGTATCGGCAAATCAGTCTAATTGCTAAAACCCAAAATCATCATATTATTTTTTTCCACCTTGAGCACAAAGTCCAGAAGCAGTTTCCAAGTAGAAACAAAAGTACTTATGTAAAGCACAGTCAATTTGGTCATCTCTGCTAATTCCATCAGCTTTTGTAACCAATTCATCCATGGTAGGAATCAAGGCATCCTCCCACTTTTGCGTATAAAACAATCTTGCTGCCATCACCATATATAAAATCAGAGTTCCATTTTTTTTCCAGTTCTCTTTCCCTTAGACTCAGAAGGAAAGTGTCTGGTTTAATCTTTATGTCCACTTCAAGAATTTTCTGTATTAATATATGAATCCTACTCCAATATTTCTTTGCCTTATCACATGTCCACCATAAATGATAAAATATTTTTTAATACGCAAAAGTATACTAGCTGCAAATCTCTATATTGAAATAGCGGTAAATGTTGGTAAAATCAGGGGCATAAAAGTAGTATTTTTCCCCCCTGGCAACGATGTAGATATGATTTGCCATCACCTTCTTCCAATTTTTCTTTTCTTCTAGTCTACTGCCCTAGAATTGTCTAGTGATCTGTCTATTATCCACATGTTATGTAAGGTCAGCAGGTATTTCAACTGAAATCTCTGTATATTTTTTCCCGGAGAAGTGTAATCTGAATTAGATAAATGGGTTAACTAGTATTTCTAGTGCCACTTATGATAAGAATTAAAAGTACTGCTATATTAAACAACTTTAAGCCTGGAAATGAAAAAAAAATCACTGTTGGTTCATTGTTTTTACTTTCTACAAGAGAGCCTTTATCCACTTACATTCCACATTCTTATGAGAAGATCCTATGAACCTGACATTTGGTGCAGGAGAAGATGTTCCTTGGAGATAGAAGAGCTCTTGATGATGGATAATACGGTATTGTAAGCCGCCCTGAGTCTTCGGAGAAGGGCGGGATATAAATGGAATTAAAATAAAAAAATAAAAAAAATATTTACACTATTTCTATTTATAGAGATAGATGAAAGAGCCTTGGTGGAGCAGTGGGCTAATGCCTCCTTAAGTAACACCAGCTGCCTGCAATTAGTGCAGGTTCGCATCCCACCAGGCTCAAGGTTGACTCAGCCTTCCATCCTTCCCAGGTAGGTAAAATGAGGACCCAGATTGTTGGGGGCAATTAAGCTGACTTTGTAATAATGCCGCTTGGGGGGTGTATGAAAGCCCTAATAAGCAGGCATATACATAGAATGAAGGCTACTGCTAAGCTTGTAAGCTGCCCTGAGTCTTCGGAGAAGGGCGGGATATAAATGGAATTAAAAAAAAATATGTCCCTCTTCTTATTATAGTCAAATAGCTACAATTTTCCCCAGTGTCATGTCTGTCTACTCCAACCTTCCTTTTCCTTGTGTCTTCATGAGCTTCACATGAGACTATATTCCTACTTCCAAGTAATTTTTTTTTTACCCAAGAGTGGTAATTTTTTTTTCATCCATTGTATAATAGAATAGTATGATTTTTAAAATACAAAATCATTTCTATATCGCAACGAATTTTTAAAATGGGAACTTATTGATCTTTTTTTTCCAAAGAGCATAATAACTTTAGTCAGTGTTGTAATCAGTAATTTCTGCAATCAAGGACGTAGTGTTGTCCTATCTAAGAAGTTAACTTTTAAAACACAATTTCTTTTTTGCTTAGTCATTTGAGGAATGATTTACAATATAGAGAATTTCATCTAATTTCATCTTTCACCCATTACTAGTTCATTTTAGAAGATGCCTAAATATCATAGTAACATAGGAAATAAGCTATAGAGTAGGATCATTGGTCTATCTTAGGATATTATTATGGATTAACAATGATTCTAGAAAGTTTCAGGTAGTTAAGATGCTACCTTAAGATATTGTGCCAGACTTTGACCTAGGATCTAGAACACAGTTTCCCAAATTGTGAGGTGTATCTCCATTGGAAAGGTGTAGACATAGCCCAAGGGACATGTGAAGAACATTGCAATAAATAATGTTACAATAAAACTACATTTCCCAAAATTTCATGGTATGGTTTTATTTGTTCATTTATGTTCATTTTGGTGTTTGGAATTGTAGTGGAGATGTGTGCACCAAAATTTCACTAAAGGAATGTGTGATGGCAAAAAGTTTAAGAACTCCTGAGCTAGATGAATCAGATATACAAGTGATGACAGATGGTCCTTGCTCTAGAAAGTGAAATCAGTGAATGTCTATATGGAAAAAGTCCTTTTGCATGTGTTAATGAAACCACATCTGTATTTTCTTTCATTTTATAACATATCATCTTAAACCAGAGGTGTCAAACTGCTGGCCCATGGGCCGGTTGCATCGTGCACCCACCCCAGCTCCAGCAATACAAAAAAAGTCACGATACATCACAACACGTCATGTGATGCGGCAAGTTTGACAACCGTGTCTTAAAGGCATCTATGAGTTCAATTTGCCATTCTTTTGCATTGATAAGTATCTGTAAGGCCCATGTAGGAAGAACCAGAATTTCCCACCTTTTCTAGCAACTGTTGCTCCTTTAACGTGTCTATGTGCAATTTCATAACTCTTCATTTTATCTTTTCAGAATTACACTTTTGAGAACTATTACAGTATTAGAGATGAAGAGTAGGACAATATTTTTACATGAAAAACTGACTCATTCAGAGAATGTATGATTTGCTAAGAATATCACTATGGATTATGGTTTAAGAACATCAAATGAAGCTCTGCTTCAAGTGTGATAGTTATCACAGTTGGAAAATGCATAAATAGTCAAGACCATTTTGTTGGTGACCCACTATGTGGGAGGTTCTGTTTTAAAGCTTTCCTGGAACATATGTTTAGAGAAGGAATAAAGATTAGTTTACTTTATGAACTGTGCTGACTATATTGGGTAGGAATTGTGGATAATTTTTAACTATAACTTTTTGTCTCTAAGATAATTATTCTACTGTATAGGTTATATATATTGTTTAATATGCAGTGTAATCATTTCATATACATTCTGTGAAATCAGGCAGACAAATAAATAAATAATTACGGTAACTAAATAACTAAATAAAAGCTTATCATTGCACCTTCTCCCTAATCTTAGGGTTTGTCAAAAACAAATAATTTCAAACAAATCTTATTTCATTCTTTGACAAAGTAATTAAATTAGTGGACCAGTGAAATGGGGTGGATATAGCATACTTAGATTTCATTAAGGTATTTGACACACTAGACCATGGTAAACTAAAAAATGTGGGATAGACAGCATCACCACCAGATGGATTTGTAACCAGGTGACAAATTGCACTCAATGTATAGTTCTCAATGGAACTAAATCTACGTGGAAGGAAGGAAGAAGTAGGATACCCCAAGGTTCCATTTTAGGTCCAGTACTTTTCAACATCTTTATAAATGATTTAGATGATGGAACAGAAGGGGAACTTATCAAATCTAAGATGGCACTAAACTGGTAGGAATAGCCAACACTCCAGAAGATAGGCTCAAGATCCAGCTGGATCTTGATAGTCTTGAACCCTAGCCTCTATCTACAATAACAAAATGAAATTCAGTGCTGAGAAAAGTAAGGCAAGAAAAATCAAACCCTAACCCACAAAAAGCCCATGCCATTCTAGGTTGCATTAACAGAGGGATAGAATCAAGTTCATATGAAGTATCAGTACCACTTTATAAAGCCTTAGTAAGACCAGTTTTGATCACAATATAAAAAAGATGTTGAGACTCTGGAAAGAGTGCAGAGAAGATTAACAAAGATGGTTAGGTGGCTGGAGGCTAAAACATATTAAAACATAGACAAATGTAGAAATTGGGTTTGTCTAACCTAATGAAAAGAAGGGGTAGGAGTGACATGAAAGTAGTGTTCCAATATTTGAGGGCCTGCCACAAAGAAGAAGGGGTCAACCTATTTACTAAAGCCAGAAGGTAAGACTAGAAACAATGGATGGAAACTAATCCAGGAGAGAAGCAACCTAGAATTAAGGAGAAATTTCCTATCCGTGAAAACAATCAACCAGTGGAATGGCTTGCCTTTAGAAGTTGTGGGTGTTCCATCATTGAAGAATTGACTTGTCTGAAATGGTTTAGGCTCTCCTGGTTGATCAGGGGGTTGGACTAGAACACCTCCAAGGTACCTTCCAACTTATTCTGTTAATTCTGATCTTTTATAATATAAACAAGATTATTTTTCTCCAAAGTGACACCATTTTTAATTTCATATATTTGCATTAATTATAGAAGCCTTCTTTTCAGTCATGCCTCTAAGACTAATGGATGTGGTGGGTAGAAATTACATTTAAAACATGTAATCACTTCAAGGTAATGTGAAGATTTGATATAATGGAATACCATAATTTGATCAAATAATTCAAATATTCACTTTTATTGCTTAAGCCTTTCACAGTGATCCAAAGAACTTGACTGGTGATCCTGAATCAGAAAATCAACTGAGAATGATACCAGTACTGAAAGCTAATAAATAAATCATGTAATAGTGTAATTCATTTCTGAGTTATCAAAAATGATAGGTAGAATATAAAATTCTCCCTTTATCAGATTAAATATGTCAAAATTTTAAATAGTCTGATCCACTCTTTATTTTTATGTCTGTGTCATAGGAACCTCTCAGGAAGGTGATTCTGATTGAATTTTCATTGGAATATGTTTATTTACTTCCCTGTTTTTTTCACAAATTGTATTAAATGTTATTATTTATCCTGTTATACATTTTGCCTGCTGCTGGAAAACAATTTTATCCAACATTTTTAAAAACCAAATTCAGTTGTGGTAGATAAAAGTAAATATGAATGTTGTGTAAAATAAATAGTTCCTCAGAAAGGAGGAGCTTATGAGCCGCCAATTTTCTCTAGGATCTGCCCTCAGGCTCCAGTCATTCTTTCCAACTGAACCCTAGATTCCTAATTCCAAGGAGCTTTCATCTCACCCCAAAGGAAGGAATGGGGGATCATTTCTTATGCACAGTTGTTGACTTCTCTGCATCTCCTGCCCAGATTCTGCCTCAGAAACTAATTGATCGAAACATATGGCATTCAGGAGGCGATTCTGGAGGGGATCTGAAGGAGAACTCTTGTCAGATCTGCTCTGAAGCTTTAAATGAAATTCTTGACTGAACTTTGCTGGCTTGCCTGCTGATCTGATTTGTTGATGAGCCTGTGGAGGAATTTTTCCTGCATTTCCACTAGCTTGTTTTCTTTCTCCTAGCTAGTGTTTGAATTACATTGTTGTATATATTGTTAGCATAATTTTTGTTTTTGCTTTTTAAAGATTGGATGATATTCCACATAACAAGAGTGAATAGAGATGGATTTTCAACTTAACACTTACTATTGAGGAATACTCAGAAGAAATCCTGAATTCTTATCTAACACACAGACAGCGCGACCTATTGTGTCACTGTGTAACTGTATATCGTAGAAGACCCATGGTCCAACTAATAGCTGCTGAAAGAATATTTGGGCTATCTTGTTTTCTGCCATTCCAAACCCTATCAGTTATAAGCCAAAAAACCTGTGGCCAAGGTTCAACAATTCCAGCACCCCAGCAACAGTGAAATAGCATTTGCTGGCTAAAAAAACCTGAAGTTTCTAGAACTAGACTTCTAAAAATCTCCTAATGCCAACAAAAGGAAATTCACGTGTTGAATGATTGTTTCAGTTTTTTTTAGAGGATATTGTGATCTTTCTCTGTTGTCTAAGGACACATCGGGATTATTGAGCTAACAATTTGTTCTAGTGTCCAAATCCAACAAAGCCATACTTTTCCTTTCCCACTTATTGTATTGTGTTCCTGTTTATGCAGCTGGTGTATTTATGTGTGTTTATGTACACACCTGCATATATGTGTATTCCCTTCAAAAACTTTGGAATGTTCTTCTAGTTAAATTTCTGTAACATATAGTTGCTACTTCCCAGCAACTGTAAAACTCGATTCCAGCTGCTCTGTTACATACTTCCAATAATACTTCCTTGTAATGCAGATTAACTGATGAAATTACATTTATTTGAAATGCAGGCTATTGTTTCTGAGTATTTGAACTGTGTTACTAATGGAGCCATTTGTTCTGTATCCAAACACATTTTATTTCCTACCAGCAACAATTAAGGCATTCTGGACTGAACCAGTGTTTCTTCAAAGAGATAATATGTCTATCTATAAGCCAGATAGTGGTAACTGAACTAAGAGTGATATTAGTGTGGATGCTCATGGGATTGCAATGAATGTAAAACTTAAGAGACAATTTCCTCTTTTCATCTTAACATTTCCTGCCATTTTTAACAAGTCAAATTCAGATCGATGATACTGTAATAGATGGACAGAAAATCCTACAGAAGATAAACAATGTTAGTATCTCTTTCATCCATTTTTTAATATTTCTATGTTGTGTCATTGGTTGCAGAGATGGGGATGGTCCTGTATCTGCACATTTATAGACTGGAGCACAAAATATAAATGTGTGCAATATTTGGAGAATATTTCAGACAGGAAGTAAGCCGAATCTCCTTCCTCAGGTTTTTCTTTGTTTCATAAACCAGAATACTTCCTTTATTATAGATACAAGTTAGATGTCATGGCTTCATAGACATAATATATGACCCATAACTGATAAATTGAACAGAAAATAACCTATTCAGCTTTTTAGGGAGAGGGGGGAAGTAGTAATTTCTTCTTCCCCTCTTTCTTTTAGTTGCCGGTTATTCTCTGAACATATATGAAAGCAAGTAATGAGTTACTGTAATTATTATAAATGGCATTCCTTTGTAACATATTGGTTGATTACCAGTGTTATTGTTGGCAAATTCCCTGCAAATATAGTAGCTCATTACATGTGTAGGATTTATGATATTGTGTCTCAACCAGTATAAACCAGTTCTATTGCAGAATGATAGATAATATTTATAAACTATTACAAATGATGATGTTCTTGGTCTCATTTTAATTGCAAGTCAATTAATAATAAAAAAACTGCCTCAAGTGATGCACAATAGTGAAGAGAAAAAAGTCTCTAGCTGTGCTTGGGGTTCAAAAGCTATGGCAGCTGTTAGACTTATAGAGAGTAATAAAAGCAATTGTTCCAGATGTTTAAGCATATCCAAAATTTCTCTATTACTAATGATATCGAAATGTATTTTGGTTGATTCTTAGTCTGTAGTATTTTTAATAAACAAGGACTATAGAGAAGGTGGATATTACTTATTTTCAAGAACCTGGGATTGAAGAGTTGGAATATTTTATATTAAAAATTCAATGGCTGAAGATTTTAAAGAATATTATGTTTCTACTTCTATTCTACTATTATTCTATTAATTCAACACATTTTTATTTTTTGTGTCCCACTGACCAAAATGTTTTAAAAGGGCGTGAAAGTATTTACTTGGAATTTATCATTAAAAGAAGAATTATGGATTTATCAAATGTAGCAAAAAGATTACTATTGAATGTCAGAAATATGGTAGATATTTCTCAGATTTAAAATGGTAGATCAGTGATCACTGTCTTTTCTTTCTATCTTTAAGCTTCCTAGGTTATTAGTGAAATGGAAAGATGGGCCAATGTTATTCTCTGTGGTCTGAGTTTGATGAATTTAAAAACTAGGTGAAATGGTTTCATGAATATAACATATGTTATGTCCATTTTTATTCTGTCCTCCCCCTTTTTCTTCTCTTTTTTTTTGTCATATAGGATTTAAAGCGATAAATATATATTATGATGAAATAATTCTCCATTTATTTCAGGCAAAATTCAAAACACTGATTAATGACTCATAAGACCGTAGTAAGTTGGGGTTGGGTTATTGAACATCTGTCTTCTCCAGGATTTGTGTGTTCCCTATATCTTTCATTTTCATTTTGATAGATCCTTTACTCACATGCACCATTTTTTTGTTACATTTTGAATGACAATAAGGGACTTCTCAGTGACTGCCTAAGTTGTCCTGTTCCTTCTCTAGAGAATCAGCTTTTTTCTCTATGCTAATATTCTTCCACCAGGCTAATTTCTTATTCCACAACATACTTCTATAAGGGCTCATTTAATGATCTTGACTGATTTAATTGTTTTTCCTTTCAATTTGGGGTTGTTGTTGTTTTTTTGAATTGTTGACTGAGAGTTAGTGCTATTGCATTCTTATTCTTCATGTTAGAAACCAAAATATGGATGCGTGCAAAAAGAATGTCTTTATAAAATGGCATCTTTTAAAATCACACTACTTAAAGGACAGCTGACAGATGTTTGATTCTTTCTTTATCAATCTAGTAAGGAAAAAGATTCTGTTGCTCTTTCATTGGGGCTAATGCTAAGAAGAAAATGCCCTCTTTTCACTTGCCTTCTTACTCACTGAATCAAGTAAATTTCATATGATATTATAATAATAGATATTCATTATGTCATTTGGCAAAAATAGTACTGTGGGAGATTTTTTTTCTTTTAAAAAAAGCCAATGGGACTCAGATTAATATGAGAAGACAAGTTGGCCAAACAACAAGTAGAAATGAGGCTGGCGTGATGTCTCAGTAGCTGTGGTAGGCAATTAGTGAGCAGGGCAGAACAGATGTAACAGGAAGCAGACAACAATTTACTGCAGTATTAGTTTGCTCAGTTTGTAGTTCAGGTCCTGGAGAATATTGGTGGGTACAAATAAATATAAATGTTATCCTTGGGAGGGGGAAAAAAGAAGAAGGGCCAGGTGCACTGCCCAGATTTTCTTCTCTAAAAAGTTTCTAGCCCTATTTCTTTTGGGATTTAAAAAAAATACATTTGGCTATAGAGCTGTAGTCTGTTATTTGGGATTAAGCTTTCTGGCAGTTTTTCTTGGCTAGAAATGTGGCTTGGAGAAGGAAAACCTGCATTCACATCCCCTTCAGTGAGCATCTTAATTGACAGAAAGAGTTTTGGGAGGAAGGAGGCTACATAATGATGTTTCCCCTGTAAACCTTCTGGGATCTCCCCCTTGTTTTTAAAACTTTTGGTTTAGCAAATAAAATATATCAGGGATTGAAATATGGCATGGCCTGTCTGTGACCAAATCTGGAAAAAATTCAAATTGTAGACAACTATTATAGGTAGTCCTCAATTTACAACCATTTGTTTAATGTTGTTTCAAAGTTACAACAGCACTGAAAAAAGTAACTTATGACCGCTTTTCACACTTACAACCATTGCGGCATTTCCATGGTGATGTGATCAAAATTAGGATGCTTGGCAACTAACTCATATTTATGATGGTGGCAGTGTCCAAAGCTCATGTGATCACATTTTGCTTTCTGACAAGCAAAGTTAATGGGAATGTCACTCCACTTAAAAACCATGTAAGTAACTTAACTGCAACGATTCACTTAATAACTGTGTCAAGAAAGGTCGTAAATGGGACAAAACTCCCTTAACATTTTGCTTAGCAATGGAAATTTTGGGCTCAATTGTGGTTGTAAGTCAGGGACTATAGCACCTGTACTATCAACCTAATAATCTCAGAATGGACTGAACCAGTGCAAATATTTTATTTTATTTTTTTAATTTTATCCCACCTTTATTATTTTTATAAATAATTCAAGACAACAAACGCACTCAATACTCCTTTCTCTCCTATTTTCTCCACAATAACAATCTTGTCAGGTGAGTTGGGCTGAGAGGGGGTGACTGGCCCTGGTTTTCATGCCTAAAGTGGGACTAAATCTCACAGTCTTAACCACCAGAACCAAGTGGTTCTTTCCTTTATTTTGTTCTTCCCTGTTTTGTTGGAAGTATACATATATGCATCATATTTAATTTGGGGACAGAATTTAATTCCATTTTTTCCTCAAAATAATTTAAAGGAGTATCATTTAAGTGGGCTGTTCTATAATTTCACAAAATAATTTGGTGAGAAAGGCTAAGTGGAAGGATAATGCTTAGTCAAGATCAGCCAGGGAACTTCATAGAGGAGTAGATTAGGTCTACCTTATTCAGATCTATCTATTAAAAATATCAGCTCTTGGACAGTTCATAAACACTAAGCTACTTCAGAAAGATTACAGTACTATCCTATGAGTAGGGATATAAAACACTGTAATTATAAAATTAACAAGAGAATTAATTTAAATTTTGTGGAATTGAATATAACATTAAGGGAAATTGTAAGCAAAAACTACCCTTCTGAAAGGGTAAAAAAAATTCTGATAGATGAGGATAATGGTCTTTTTTTTCCAGGGCTGTACAGAGCTTCAATCCTCAGATCTGATTTGCAGGCATTTCTGTCAAATCAACCAGAATCTTCAGATCAAATCTCTGTAGCTAAATGAATTGGACACCATCAGTTGACTTGCTGATTTGCTGAATTTTGGCATACACTCTCCCTTTTATTAAATTGAATCATTAATGCAAATGAATGACTCAAATTGATTGAGCTGAAACAAACTGGCATGTTGAACTGGTGATTACGTGAATTACATTGACTTTTCAAATTAGATATTTTCACTACTACTACATTCATGTCGGAAGTACCTACCAAGGTGCTTCTGGAATGAAAGGATTAGCTGGTGACATCACTGTTGTCCAGAGGACCCCCGAGGGGCTACTTTCATGTCTCTGTTATTTTCCCATAAAAGTGATCCTTATTTATCTATTTACATTTACATGCTTTTGAACTGCTAGGTGGACAGGAGCTAGGGCAAACTGACTGGAGCTCATTCAATTTGAATTGAATCAATGATTGGAAATGGACCATTGTATGATTTGTATGTCCCATTAGATATTATTCTGAATTGAAACATTTTCTGTCTGTTAGAAGATATCCTATTTAACCATTTGTGATGTGTTCTACCTCCAGATGAAGACGATTTAATATAATATAAGAAGGATTACAAGTTAGGAAGGGAGAGACTCCCATAACAATAGGTATAATTGCATAGTGCAGTTCAATTGATTTCAGCTTAAGGCAGAAATTTCCTTGCTTCCTAGACCTTTGCAGTGCAATCTCTTTTTTGTTGCAACTGGAAGAATCTGCTTTTGTTTTACTCCTTTTGATGGATCAGGTGAGTAGTTTTGATCTACTGGCAATAGATTACCATCAACCCTGGCAATTTGAGATTGAATTGACAATACAAATCTTGTGACAGATATTTGAAAATCCACTTTATTTAATTTTCCTTTCTTCTTGCCTTCTTAAAGAAGGGTTCTAGAGAACGTGAAAGTTTGCACACATATATGCCAATTCAGTTTGTTCTAAAAAGTCATCATCCAGCTACTTATTTTATTTAGTTCTGGTGATGAAAACTGCTAAAGAAATAATTGAATGATGAACAACCCCTCGTGGCAGTGTTTGTTTGTTTATTTACTTAAAAAACATTTGAGCCTAGATTTTGGAAACTGTTCTTCATTTATTCCTCTGACTGGTGTTGATAACAAAATCCTCCAAAGGGCATGTTTTTCAGATTTCTTGAATCCTGAGATATTATGAATACAGCATATGGCACTGGTGAGAAAGTAATTATTGTTCCAATATCTTATCTGTCATCATTTGTTGGAGGGAGAAAGCCAAAGAAAATGGTTAAATAAGTCTGTTGTGCGTAGTGGTTGGATCCGCACTACAAAAAATAGCTGATGAGTGATGTATCAACTGTAGAAAAAAAGGTGGTCTGAGCTTGTGTTTCATAGATTAAGGCCATGCATCAAATTTACCCCAATGCTGAATTCCACGACAGAGCAGGCTGTTTCAGACCAAACAATCTTTTCCCTGGAGTGAAGTAACTAGCCTGATTCCCTATAGATTTGTTTCTCTGGAGCTTTAGAATTCTTCCAAAGGCCCCATTGCCAAAACAGAGAGAAAGTGTTTATGATTTATTTAATATGGTAGAGAAAAAGTGAAAGGAATTTGGGATTTCTTTAACAGAGAGACTTGACCTTCCATCTGAACAACACTTGTGATTAGTATCTTATAAGGTAGAGAGGTGGAAGGGAGGAGAGAGGTTTGCCTTTGTGGTTTGTAATTCTTTGTTACAGCATCTTGTCTTGAACAATTAAAATGTCTAATGGACATTTTATTAATTTCATCATCTGTTATGGATACTATTATAATACTATTGGGGACACCCTTCATTGATTTCCAAGTCATATGCTTAAAAGGAGTAGATGGGAAAGTTTAGTGAATTAATCCTTCTGCTTCCATTTCAACCCCTAACAGTCAGTGCCTCAGATTCAGGAAATGACTCTTTCCCTTGCAAAAAAATTCTTTAACCTATCCATCTGAAATTTGGCAATGTGTCTGATATTTAACAGCATCTAAGTGCTTTGAAGCATATTGTGAGTTTTTTTAAAATGTTGCTGTCATTTTAATATACTGCAATCAACATTCTGGTTAAGAAGAACAAAAAACTCACATTGAAATAAATAAATATTCTTCTTTGCTTCTTTACTCCTCCTCCACAGCCATCCCATCTTATTCTGCCATTTGTTGCAACCAGGGCTTTTTTTCTCATAGAACGCTCAGAACGGAGTTCCGGCACCTTTTTTAGATGGAACCTTGTAGGGTAGGCAAGGCTGGTTATATGACATGTGTGAGTTCCGGCAACTTTTTCTTTTACAAAAAAAGCACTGGTTGCAACAATTTGGTGTTTAGGAAAGAAAGACCCTTGAGTGCATTTTCAGTGAAAGGTATACTTTTACTAAAGCCAAATGGTTACAGTGTAGGCAAAGCCAGATCTGAGGATTTCCACATAAAGCCAATAATTTCCCCTTCTCCCATGCCCTTCCCCCTGGTTATCTTGTTAGTGTCCAATAAGTTTCAAATTAGTTGTTTTGGTAACAGTTCTAAAGTTTGGTGCCTCTTTGGTGGGTGTTCACATTCTGTTCCCATGCCTATGTCCTTGGGTCACTCAACTGTTGTCTCTGGTTGGCATTTCTGATTCTTGTCATCCCCCCACCCTGATTCGTCTTTCTCTCCTCCCCATACTTTATGGCAGGCTGCTATCAAAGCAAAGCAGGATCGAAGTGGTGTGATGGCAGATCTGACAGATATAACTTCAAAATGAGAAGGAAACAGGATTACATGTGTTATTTTCAGGATATATCCTTTATGTCTGTATCTTTCTTTAAATATATATGATATATATTTATAAATATATGTGATATGAATATATATGACATATACTCAAAATTTAATGGAAGGAATGTTAATTTGTATTGCTAGTTTCATGTATGATATGCCATACACTAAATAAATAAATAAATTTAATGGAAGAGAGATTTTTTGAATTATTCTAAATTTTCTTACTTTGCAGCCAAGAATAGTTGACTCATGGTTTTTGTTTTTGTTTTTAATTGAATATCTCTCTCAATTTCTGCTGTGCTGATTTTCAGGAAATTGTTCAAAGCTTATATTTATAAATATACTATCTGGACTGTAAAACCTTTATATAGATCATTTTAAGGGGTGTTACACATGAAGTTTGTTTAGTGATGGCTGTCGTGGTGCAGTGGTTAGAATGCCATAGGTAAAGGTAAATTCCCTCGCACATGCATGCTAGTCGTTTCCAACTCTAGGGGCCGGTGCTCATCTCCGTTTCAAAGCCAAAGAGCTAGCACTTGTCCGAGGACGTCTCTGTGGTCATTTGGCCGGCATGACTACATGCCAAAGGGGCACGGAACACTGTTACCTTCCCACTGTAGTGGTCCCTAGTTTTCTACTTGCATTTTTACGTGCTTTCGAACTGCTAGGTTGGCAGAAGCTGGGACGAGTAACAGGTCCTCACTCTGCTACGTGGCACTCTGGATTCGACCCGCCAAACTGCCAATTTTCTGATCAACAAGCTCAGCGTCCTAACCCACTGAGCCACCGTGTCCCTCTTAGAATGCCATATTTTTTAAATGGGTTTTAACTTTTGTATTGCTGGTTTTTAACTCCCTGTAAACCGCCCTGAGTCCTCAGGGAAAGGGCGGTATATAAATGTAATAAAATAAATAAATAAAATAAATATTGCAGACTAATTCTGCTGATTGCCAGCAGTTCGATTCTCATCAGCTCAAGGTTGACTCAGCCTTCCATCCTTCCAGATAGTTGGGGGCAATATGCTGACTCTGTAAACCCCTCAGAGAGGGTAGTAAAGCACTTTAAAGCAGTATATTGCTATTGTGCCAAAAGCAGAAACCATGGGAAACAAGTTTAGAAATAGTTCTATTTTGTATAGTAATACAGAAGATATTCTGGCAAAATAGCATTTCTGGACAAGCACTTTGTATTTTTCAGAAATGATATTCTTAGAACCTCAGGAATCCCTCAGATGTCCATAATTTTGAAAGGCAAAACTCCTGAATTTGCCCTTTTATATGTATGGACAGAGCTGAATGCTCATTTATAGAGCTGATCTATTGAGTAGTGGCACACTATTACGAAAGAAATACATCCCCCTCTGGTGTTGTAAAATAAGATGAAGAAATCTAAAATTGTGATGTTATGGTTTGGTAATTAGATTTCACAATACTGTTGTGAGATCAAATCTATAGTCAATAGAAGTGACAGATGTGAGATGTAGTGCTGAAATATTGATTTCTCATCCACAATGCCCATCACTTTCACTGTGTCATGCTTCCAATAAATGAGACAATTCAAATTTTTGCACACTTGTAGTAAGGGTCATGGGCTTTGGGGCAAAAAAAAAAATCTTCCAGTCAAATAATGGCTGGCATTTTTATTTTGATAAACCCTCTGTTTTGTACTATCTGATGGACCTTCTAGAGCTGCATTAAAGATGATCTTAACATGGCAATTTGCTTTAACCTGCATAACCTCTTGCTGGTTTCTTGGTAATATTCCACTTTTACTTCTATTGACAAAAATTTAGCTCTCTGTAGGAAATGTATGTTTTTCTGCACATTTACTTTGTTCCAACCCAATTCTAAAGGCATCCAAGATTGTGAGGAATAGCTCTGCTGTACAAAGGAACTAAAAGACTGCTTTTAAGGAAATTACTTTTAGAAGGTATAATCAGGCCATTGTCTCTTTAGTTCTGTTCTTGGCTTATGCTACGCTCTTTAGAATGATCAGCTTGCCCTCCAAGTACATTGGCAATAAACCATGAGCCAGGAAGAAAAGTGGTGACAAGATTGTGGGTTACGCAGCAAATGTGTACAAAGCTGATTTAGATGATATTTTTGTAGATTTCTCCCTTTGCAGAGGATAAACATATTGTTAGTGCACATCTCTAGAGTACAGTGTTTCTTCAGTTGGAGACAATACCTACAAATAATGATCCATATAGCTAGAGATTTTATTTCTGAGTATAATCTTGGAATTTGTGTGATCTGAACCTCTGTGGAATGAAGAATAATCTCTGTGAATAGCTGGCCATTGGAAATGAGGAAGGAAGTAGAAAGGTGTTCAAGTGTATTTTATGCTCCATCATATAAGAAATGATCTATATGAGTATTGTTTGACCTGACCCTGGGCCTTAGATCAGTCAATTGTAAAACCAAGGCTCTTCAGGAAAGCCAAGAAAATGGAATCACAAAATAAGTGTTTGCGTTTCCTAAGAAATCACAAATTGGACTGAAACAGTATGCTGGAAACAGTATCCACTAAGAAAAGAACAGGGGAGAGAATAAGATATGACAAGGGCTTTTGCTGAAGAAAATATAAAAATAGAGCAACTTTATATGGAATACTTTGTATCTATTTATTGAAAGAAGGGAAATGTTTATTTGGCTGACATGTTACATGATAAGTTTGTTAGATTCTGAGTAGTTACAATTTTAAATGCTTTTCTTCCTTCTGCATTTTTTTCTCTTATATTCCCATCTTCCTGGAGTCAAAAGCTTATGATAGGGATGTCAGAGAAACTAACACTATGTTTTTTTCAAATTTGTGCTTGTATCTGCACATAATTCTCTCAAATCTTACTAGAAATAAATACATAAGCCAAGGCAAAAAAGAACTTTCAAGAAAATATAAAGTCAAGATGACTCCAGAAGCATTTAATTATAGATTGGCCTCCAGTGTTACGTATATCAAAACAATGTCATCCACGACCACCCTGCAGAACTGTTCAGCAATTCCATGATTACATTACATAAGATCCTTGGAGTCCTGTTGTTGTTGTTGTTAGCTGCGAAGTCGTGTCCAACCCATTGCGACCCCATGGACAACGTTCCTCCAGGCCTTCCTGTCCTCTACCATCTTCTGGAGTCCTTGGAGTCCTAACCCTGACCAAAAGCATGTAGAAGTCTCACAAGAAAGTCCTCTTCCATGTAACTTTCTAACAAGTGCTCTGAATGGTTTATGCTTTTTCTGATGGCAGAAAATTCTATAATTTCCTGTACAATCAAAGATTCACAATTCTAGTAGCTACAGTGATCTTGAGAAACTGTGGTTTCTTATCTCACTTTCCTGTTTGGAAGTGCCATTGGAGAATGGTACCCCCAAATCTCCAATAGTGAAGAAACTGTAAATATGCATGTTTCCAAACTATCAGTTTAAATATTTTCAGCTTGCCTAGTTCATAGTGAAAATATTATAATTCAACAAATCTGGACTTGTAATAGCATAATCTCTTGCTGGATGATATTGGCTTAGAAACCTTTCATCAAATTGTCCAATGACCTCTAGTGATCAAAGGTTGGAAAATGTTCTTCTGTTGTGAAGACTTATAGTGAAGACTATATGCTTTGCCCTAAACACCTTGATTGTTTCAACCTTCAAGATTCCACCTGATGCTCTAATCACTTGTCTGTCCATCTAAGACACTGTTTCTGATTGGGACCTACATGGACAGATAATTTACTTGGTTTACTCTGACAAGCCTTTACTTATTGCCCAACAGATATATTTTTAATGACACCTGTGATGCAAAGTAGAGTATGCATTTTAATTATTTCACTTCTTTCATTCTGAATGAAGGTGTTAAGGAATTTGTTGTGCAGAGGTCTCCTTGTGCTACCAAAGAGTTGCACAGACACGGAAGGGTACTGAGAGCAGTAAGAGTCACACAGAAACCACAAGAGTACACTGAGTTGTAAAAACAAAAGTAGTTTACTTTGAGGTGGTGTAAGAACAAAAAATGCACAGTCAAAAATAAACAGTCCAGGTCACACACAATAGCAATGCTCCAAGGAGTAATCCAAAATACAAAGTCTTCTTACAGGTCTAGAGGTCAATACACAGTTGAAGTAACAGAGCAAAAACAGTAATAGTAGAGAGCAGTGAATTCAGAGAGAGAGAGAAGCTACGTTACTAGCTCCCTCTTATGGCCATGAGAACACTTACACACCCATTGGCCAATTAACATCTTAAAGACATAACATCATGGTTAATATATTTTCAACCCAACATTGTAGGCTAACACCATATGCCTAACAGAAGGGATCAATCTAAATCCAAAACAGCATCTGATCATCATGGTAATTTGTCAGGTTTAGGTTTTATTTACTTTTAAATTTGTTTTTAGGCCATATTTCTTTTCTAATGCAGTATTGGGAAGATGAGGGTTAGCATAATCTTAATTTAATTCATTGTCATATCGAGTAATGGGGGGTGGATAGAAGAGACATCCTTTTTTGTCTAGTGATGTGTATAAGAGAGCTACATTAAATTAAGTAGAACTGTCACATAAATTATCCTCTGTTAGACTTTTGGATCTGAAAACACACGGGTGAGTGAAGGACAGGATTAGTTACATAACAGGAAGGAAAATACTGAATTTGCTTTAAGATATTGTATGCTGTGGGAATAATGGCTTTCACCTTCTGTTCAATCAGCTGCAGAGCATTTTAAATGTGGCTAAAATCTTGAAGCACAGAGAGAATGAATTTAAATAATTGTGGTGTATGGAGAGATTAAATGTAATGAGAGTAAATAAGCTGCTTAACATTATGCATTAATGGTTCTGCATTTACAAATAGGTATGTGGTTGATATTCACTTGTCAGTTGGTTCTGTATTTTAGCAGTCTGGTTCAACATTTGTTTCACAGCAATAGAAATTATTGATGGTTGGGAAAATGTCTTTGAGCCCGTGCAATAAGCATCTTAAGGCTGGAATAATTCATAATGTGGAATAAGGATGCTCAAGTGCACGGCTGTTCACCTTATATGAAGCCTCCATAAGCTTTTCAAATACAACTAATGCTTAAAATAAAGTTGGAGGTAACTCCCAAAGTGACCTTTACAAGTGATTTTTTCTCTCCTGTCCTTCAAAGACCCCCTCAGTTTGCTGTGGATCATCAGATTTAGAGTGCGAAGGACCAGTTCAGCCCCTTAAGATTCTACTTTCCTTCCAGAGTCTAGAGGAGTTGGGTCATTTTAGACTCTTTTGCAGAATGCATAGTTAAACTATAAGCTTTGCTTCCCTCATTGTGATGACTACCAACTAGGCTGATTTTAAAAATGGATTAGACAAATGCATGAAAAGTCAGGATATTGATGACTATTTATCTTATTGACTATGTTTTGATTGCCTGAATCAAAGGGAACCAAGTTTAAATATCAGCTGCTGGGTACTAATTTTAGGAAAAGTCTATTTTAAACAGCATTAATTAAATGCTACAAACAAACTAATACAACCAACCTTTTCAAATACCAGAGCAAAGAGAAAAAAATATAGCCTGTTATCAAATCATTTGCAAAGGGCAAAGGCAAAGTCAGTGGGCTTTTGTTGTTGTTTTAACTAGCTCAGTTGGGCTGGCTGTTACTCCTGAGCTCTTGAAGTCATAGGCCATTCCTGCCAAGGTGGAGCCAATGTTTTTCTGATACTTGTTTAGACAGAGGATTTTAGGTCCTCTTTGAGAAAATTAGGGATCAAATTAAAGAGTAATGCTTCCCTTAAGTTGAATTGAATACTGTACCAGATAACCTCATGGGTGCAGTACAAAAGTGGCTGATCTAGTCTTAAATAGTCCCAACTTCTCTTCTCATAGAAGATAACCAGTGAATAATGTTAATTCTCTGGCTGCAAGATGTCTATTGGTTTACTATGATTACTTCTGCTTTGAAAATGTATGTCATAATACCCTCGATGTTGGGATAATGAATTTTCCCCATCCTCCTTGCCTTAGCTATTTGCAGGGGATTAAAGGAGAGGCACATGACAAAAAGTGTGTCACAACATTGCAATGCAGACTTTTCCTTTTTTCCTTCTCTATTCCCCATGTTGCAATGTTCTATGTAAGTATACAAGGAATAGAATTCAAAAATATTGAAATGGGGTTCTGCCATCTGTCATCTCTAATTCCAAAGGGACTTCCTTACATAATTGAATGAAAGAAATCAACCACAGCTACTAAATGATAATGCTTTGATGCACCTTTTTAATTTCTATTCAGACAGCATCCTACATATTCAAGTACCATGTAATTTCATGATGAATTTTGATGTCACAAATGCTTACTTCTTCCTCCTTCAGCCAGGAACAAGAATGTTTTTTCAGCTTCAGACTTCAAAGACCTACTCATGCTAATATTTTCATTTATAAGCAAGAATTCAAAGTTTTACAGTCAGGGATTTAATATACAAACATAACATTTGCACTTCCAAATGCAGAAACAATAAACCCTCATATATTACAGATGTGGATAAAAGGTATCCTTCAATAATGTCATCCAAATATATAGGGTTTTTTTTCATTTTCTCACCTGTGTTATACCAGTTTTGATCTTTGGACATTTAATGTTTTGATATTAAAATTTACCATCAAATATCTGCTTCAAATATCTGCTTTTACATTACCTTTCTTGAGATTTTAATTTTCCTCTGGATAATAAGAATGAATTTAGGGTCTGGATATACACATTAGATTGCAGCCAAGTATTTATGTCTTTTAAGTCAATGAGAACCAATTTGTTTTAAGGAACTGAAAATTCTTAATTCAAATGCTAAAGTCTTTAAAAGTATTTACAGGAATTTCCTGAGAGTACCGTATTTTCCGGCGTATAAGACGACTGGGCGTATAAGACGACCCCCTACATTTCCTGTTAAATTATAGGGTTTGGGCTATATTCGCCGTATAAGACTACCCCTCTTCCAACGCACACCAAATAAAAATTAAAAAAACATCAGATTTGATTTTAATATGGTAATTTTAATTCAAATGCTTATGACATGCAGGTACTTAGTAGGAAAACTGTCACTTATAAACATAAGGCTGTTTGTCATCAAACATGTAAACATAAAACAGTGCAAGTGGATTAAACTTAATAATAATAATAATAATAATAATAATAATAATAATAATAATAATAATAATAATAATAATAATAATAATAAGTTGGAAGGGACCTTGGAGGTCATCTAGTCCAACCCCCTGCTAAGGCAGGAAACCCTATACCATTTCAGACAAATGGCTGTCCAGTCTCTTCTTAAAAACTTCCAGTGTTGGAGCATTCACCACTTCTGGAGGCAGGTTGTTCCACTGGTTAATTGTTCTAACTGTCAGGAAGTTTCTCCTTAGTTCTAGGTTGCTTCTCTTCTTGACTAGTTTCCATCCATTGCTTCTTGTCCTGCTTTCAGGTCCTTTGGAGAATAGCTTGGCTCCCTCTTCTTTGTGGCAGCCCCTGAGATATTGGATCACTGCTATCATGTCACCCCTCACCCTTCTCTTCATTAAACTACACATACCCAATTCCAGCAACCGTTTCCTATTTTCCTAATTCACTTTTTCACTTTTCCTAATTCACTCTAAAGCTTTCCCTGCGCAGAGCCTTAAGTAACACCAGCTGCCTGCAATTAGTGCAGGTTCTCATCTCACCAGGCTCAAGGTTGAGTCAGCCTTCCATCCTTCCGAGGTAGGTAAAATGAGGACTCAGATTGTTGGGAGCAATAAGCTGACTTTGTAATAATGCTGCTTGTGGGGGGGGGGGTGAAAGCTCGAATAAGCAGGCATATACATAGAATGAAGGCTATTGCTAAGCACATTGATTTGTGCTTTAAATTGTAAGCTGCCCTGAGTCTTTAGAGAAGGGCGGGATATAAATGGGATTAAAAAAAAAAGACCAAATGGGAGATCCATTCCAGGTTTTCCAGCCAGCCCGCCCAGTTCCTGAGTCAAATGTGTCCTTAGAGCTAAGCTGCTGCTCTGGCTATGCATTCCCCACCTGCCTACAGCTGCTCTTCAACTTTAGAAGGAAAGAAGCCCAGACCCCAGCCTGTAAAAAATCACAGACTGCAGCTTCTACTCCAATTGGTCCCGCTTTCCCTGCGCAGACTAAATGGAAGATCCGCTCCAGGTTTTCCAGCCAGCCCTGTCCCTAAAGTTTCAGCACCCAGCATATAAGACGACCACTGACTTTTGAGAAGATTTTCATGGGTTAAAAAGTCGTCTTATACGCCGAAAACTACGGTATTGTTTGATAGGAAATAATATATAGATTTATCCCACTATTATGCAACACTCTGCACAAGATTTGCTGAATTTGGGTTATTTTAACTAGGAGATTCCAAAAAGTCTACTTCTTTTACAGAATTTGTTCCTAATTATGGGTATTTCAATTTGTGTAGCAAACTTGCTGGATTTTGGCAGTTCTGAGATATAGATATGCATATTGTGAGTATGGAGTTCTATTCCAATGGGTAAGGCCAAGACAAAAGTTATTTTTGATTAAATTAAATTAAAATACATCAATTAAATTACATTAAATTTGTCAGTGTGCCTCTATTGCATTCACCTGTGTTCTAAATGAACTAAGTTCTAGTTGTAAGCTGAATCCTCCATCTACTACTTGACCTTAATTAAATTACTTTTCCTACTTCTGCCATATGTGAGGGTTATTTTTAGTTATTGGAATGGAAACATCTCCCAGATGTTTTTATTTTTAATTACTCCTAAACCACCAAAGTAACAAGTGTTCCTTGTACTAGGGGAACGTTAATCATCAATATTGTCAAGTTTCTGACATATGGGCTTTTCAAGTGACTCTGAGGCATTGTTTACCTTAAAAGTCCTTTATTTAGCCTAATACACCAGCAAATGCTTGCTCGAAAGAACCTGGAATCTGAAATCTCCGCCCCTTTGTGCAATATATTAAAACACAATTCTCCACCTTTCTAATTTTGTCATTAATCATATTCTCCAATTAATTTAAAGAATCAGTTTCCCTTACATTAGAAAACCTGCCAAGTTCTTATCTTCTTTAATTTCAGATGGCCTTGAGGTACAATCCTTCTCTTCCCCCCTCCCAACATTAATCCAATCTCTTAAAGCAATACACAAGTTTAACATATGAAATGGCTACTTCTTCATCTCTTGTCAAGCAATAACATTCGATGTTAGCAGCGTTGACATCCGGCCCCCCTTACAAAAAGGACAGATCCTGTAATGTAAACAAAACACAAGTTAGGAACTGGCTTTTGGTTTGTTGGGGTGTTTCTCATAAAACCTTTTGATAAGTCTGTCATCTTTCACATCAGTAGATTTCACCCAAATGGCTTCAGACAATGGGTATCCCTTCCATTGTACAAGGTACTGCAATTTTCCCTTAAAGATTCTAGAGTCAAGAATATGTTTCACTTCATAATGGGTCTGACGTGCTACTATGAGAGGTCCAGGTGCTTTCTTAGGGGGAGGTCTTAAAGTGGAGTTTCAAAAAGGTTTCAGCAAGCTACAATGGAACACCAGGTGAATTTCCCCCCAAAGTCTGGGTAGTTTCAATTTTACTGTGACCAGGTTGATGATTTTCACAATGGGGAAAGGCCCCAAGAATTTTGGTCCCAATTTCTTATTGGGTAGTTTAAGGTGTATGTATTTGGTCAACTTGGAATGTTCTTTGGGGAGTTCGTTTTTTGTCAGCTTGCTTTGTATGGATAGCTCATTTTTCCTAATGAAATAGGTCTGGAATTCAGGCCCTGGACTCTGGCCTTGCCAGCTGTAGGTTGTCCATGCTAATACCCTGCTGAGGATTTTGTCTTTGATTGTTGCTGAGGCAATGTCCTTTACTTGCAGGGGGCAATCAGGCAGTTCTTCTATGGCCAAAATTTGTCCCCCAGGTGCTGGGTCCGGGTCAATATTGGGTAAGGGCAGCCTGCTTAGCCCGTCAGCATGACACATTTCCTTGCCTGGTTTGTATAGTAATTTGAAGGAATATGCTGATAAGAATGTAGACCAGCGCAGGAGCCTTGGGGACAGAATTTGAGGGGTCTGCTTATCTATGGTAAATAGTCCCAATAAGGGTTTGTGATCTGTAAAGATCGTGAATTCCCTGCCATATAAATAATCGTGGAATTTTTTTACCCCTGCAACAATGGCTAATGCCTCCTTGTCAATCTGGGCATAATTCCTTTCTGCCTTAGATAATGTCCTGGAGTAGTACGCAATTGGTTTCTGGGCTCCTCCTTCTTCTAAATGGCTCAGTACAGTGCCAACCCCGTAAGGGGAGGCATCACATGCTACACAGACTGGTTTGTGCTCATTATAATGGGTGATTGTTGAATTACTGGATAATAAATTTTTTAGGCCCCTGAAACAGCTTTCATGGAGAGGTGTCCACTTCCAAGGGTTTTTTTAATCCTGTAGTCTGTGTAGGGGCTCTGCTCTAGCTGCTTTCATGGGGAGGAAGGTGTGATAAAAATTCAAGAGCCCCAAGAAAGCTTGTAGTTCTGCTTTATTTTTAGGTGTTGGGGCCCTTTTGATAGCTAATACCTTAGATTCAGTCGGATGGATTCCGTGAGCATCTATCCTATACCCTAGGAATTCAGTGGATGTTATCCCTATCGAACATTTTTCTTTTTTCAGCTTTAATTCAGCAGCACGAAATCTGCTGAGCACCTTTTGCAGTCTTTCTGCCAATGCCCCTTCGTCTTCACCTGCTATTAGGATGTCGTCAAAGTACGAACACACCCCTGGGATGCCTTTCAAAGTTCACTCCATGACTTCTTGGCAGATACCAGGAGCAACAGAAATGCCAAACTGCAGTCTGTGAACTTTGAAAGCCCCGCGGTGTGTCACGATCGTCTGCGCATCCGCCGTCTCCCTGGTAACAGAGAGCTGCAAGTAAGCATGCGCGAGATCTAACTTTGCAAAGATGGTGCCGGACTAAATCGCGGAGAAGACGTGCTTCACCACAGGGACAGGGTAAGCATGGGGGTTCAGGGCGCAGTTGAGGGTGGCCTTATAGTCTGCGCAGACCCGCACCTCCCCATTAGATTTAACTGGGGTGACAATTGGGGTCTCCCAGGTTCCCCCTTCCATGGGTTCCAGAACTCCTAATTTTACAAGGCATTCCAGTTCGTCCTCAATTTTTTGTTTGAGGGCGAACGGAACCCTTCTGGCCTTAATTCTAACTGGGAGGATGTCGGGCTTTAATTTTAGGTTGATAGGGGGCCCTGTGTATTTCCCCTAGCACAGTTTACAGACCCTAGATAAATAAACTGTCCTTGTAGACTAGTGATTTGTGTACAGATAGGACATTTTCCCAGTTTGAAAAGAGTGCTGCGAAAGACAGCTGCAAAACAAGTGTTGCACTGAACTAAGCCAGACATGCTGAGATGAAAGGAATCTCAGCTGCACTTGCCCTGAATGTACCACCACTATTTTTGATTTTTAGTTATGTGATTTGCGTGCTGTTAGGCGCTCGGGCCGCTACTATGCTCCTCACCCACCTTAACTCACAGTATTGCAGCTTTTCCCAGCAGCCTCTGGCAGTTTAAAAGCAAAGAGGGTCCAATCAGCAAGGGCTTAGCTACTTTGCTTCTCACCTACCTTAACTCAAAATGTTCAGAAAGAAGTAGCTGGCATTTGTCTAAGCTCTTTCTATAACAATATGAACTTTCACAATAATTTGGGTAATCAAAATAGCTGGATGTTATATTTTGGAGAAGAAAGAAAAACTTGTGTTTTTATTGCACTGCTTACTGTAAAATCTCATTAAGCTGAAGAACTAGACCTAGTTTCGATGTGCTGCAAGCATTAGTTTTCTTTAAGCTGTTGCCCTTCAAATACATTTTCTTTTCGTTCCCTTCAGCCATCCTATTTTATGGGTCTCAAGCCCACCTATCTAGAAGGAATTGTTCATGCCAAAGATTCCAGTTTGGGACAAATCATGGATGTCGCCACCAAAGGAAATTTGTTAGGGAGAATTTCTTACCATTCAGTCCTAGGTTAAAAATGTGTCCTATATTTATTTCTTTTTGACTCTCTCCTCTTCCTTGCTGTTTCAGGCAGCAGAGGAGGAAATGGAGAAGGATGAATTAGTTTTCTCTCATCCCTCCTGAACATATTTATGTTCAAATTATTAGTGATTCAGGCCTAAAATCCAAAGAAAGTGATAAAAAGAACAGTTTTGATAATGTCAGGATTCCACTTGTTCAGAACCTTCTTATTCAGATGGTACAATTCACTACAAAGGCTGCATGTTGCTACACATCCATGTTAGTTGAGTAAGTTCAATAGATGTGAACAGCTAAAAGAAATATGAACAAACAATTCAGAATCAAACAACTGGCTTTCTTTGAAAGCTGATTTTTGCTTGAATTTAACTGTTCCTCCACAAAGACAGGCCTAAATCTAATTAAGTGAACTCTGTGGAAATTCAGTGGCAGTTCTTGAAAACACAAGATTTATGTAGGTCTCAATAAAACAGCTAAAGAAACAGCATTCTTTTCAAAAGCTTCTGAAACAGTGGTTGGTAAAGCAGTGTATTTAACTGATTCTCTAGAGTATCCTAGTTTAATAACATGTCACGCTATAGTACATCAGATTAGAGTACAGTCTTGCAGCGATAATATAAACTACAAGACCATGAAGTCATAAGACATGGTAATGAGACTTCCCAGGCTGGTGTAATGTGGCCTAAAGAAAATGGCTGCAGTTGGTGCTCCCTTTGGCAGTGTTGAAAGAAAAATCATCAGATCCAGTTCCAAGCTGGGAGTAAACAAAATGAAGGCTAAAATGGAAGTAAAAATGGAGGCTGCTTAGAAAGAAGATTCCAATTTATTGATGAGCAGAACCAGCAACAGCATGCAGTTCTGGGACAGCTGACCAAATGGAGTTGAGAATGGATGGATCTTTATAGGGCTCCAAGACTTTGAAGTGGAAATGTTTCTGGGTTAAGATTTTTCCCCATTACTCCTTCAGGGAAAATATTCTATCCTGCCTTTTTAATATTCCCCAAAATATTTCATTCTCTTGAGGGTGGGGATGCTGACTTTCTACAGCAGCACATATTGAAACACTACAGAGATCTCACCCAAAGCTGGTTTCTGTTGGATATTTCTAATCAGTGTGATATATGGTGATATTTCCCATAATACGTGAGTTTGCACATGTTCACATTGTGCATGTTTTGCAGTTGTGGATGTAACATCAAAAAATGCTCGACAAATGTAATGAAAGAGCACGTTTAGTGATTTGAAAGAAGGTTGGGACAGTCATCATCATCATTTGTTTATAACAACAGAGTTTGAAAGAAAGTAGGTTTTTTCAGAGGATCTTTAAGGTTAGCTGAAAAAAATACTTCTCTTCTATTTTTCTCAGGTTATAGAAGCTATAACAAGAATGGAATTGGGCAGGGAAGTAGCAGCATTTGCTTGGATGTTGGTCGGGCTTAAAATCAGTGATATTTAAGGAAGAAATCCTTTTTAATGAGAGCTGTCTTGCTCTCTCTGTCTCTCCACTCCTAACTTGAATGCTCAACTATAGAACTGCGGTGAAGTTGTGCAGGGAAATGCCTTCTTCATTGCGGTCCTTCGCTTTGGATAATGGTTTTGATGTTCCCGCTCCCCAGTGGCTGAGTGGCTTCCAGATGCATGGGTTCTGTTTCCACAGTGTTCCCAAGTTCCCATGGTGAGCCATGGTTCTCGATAGCCCAAGGCTGCTTTCCAATTTTTTGAAATTTATCTGTATTTTCAACAATTGTAAGCAAAGATTAATCCATATCAATACTCTGTCTGATATAGATTTGGTAATGGATCAGATATAAGCATTTTTATCACGAAATGTAAATAAATGTCATTGTGTGTTGTGGACAACTCTTTCTCCATATGGCTGCTCTAGACTATAAAAGCTATTGGCTATCCAGAGTGGCTAAGCCATTATCATAAAGTTGGTACTACACCAATCTCTCCTGCCACTTTTGCAGATCTTTAAGAGAGAATTTGACAAACATTTGAGATAACTGCCCCCTTGAAGCTGTTTTGTGAAGTAGCACAGTCCCTTTGCTGCCAAGAAAAATGGTTTGCTTTTCTATGCAACCCCTTCAAAAACAATTTTGGCTTTTGTTAACACTGGAGGGCGGTAAGAGGAGGCTGAGACAGTGATTTCTACTATAGTTTAATCAATCTCCCCACTGTTTAATTTATAGTGTTTTCATAGCCTCATCCAGTTACTGCTGAAGTGATAGAAAGATTGTTCTCATTGTTCCTATTTTGGCAGAACAACAGCTGAGAAGCTGTATGTTGCTAGTAGGGAATGCATGTGAAATCTTTAGCTCTTAGAAAAACTGCAAGAATTTTTTGCACACATATAAAGGGTGCTTCTAATTCCTTTGTCAGTTTTGGGGGTATCAGAAGATACTTCTTCTGCCTTTGAAAGTAATGGAATTAACTAAGAGGGAAATAAACAAACAAGCAAATAAATAAGACAATGGTGAGACATCAAGGAGATAGGAAATATTGTGTTGTGGCATACTGCGTCAAAAAAGCAAATTATGTTAACTTCACAGTGTGAGGCAAATCAAAGCCAGCTCTCACAGGCTGGATCTTTGATGATGGCTGCATCATGCTTTTGCTATTAATGTCTTCAAGATAGTCTCCTCACAGATTTCATTGTTTTGAAGTTTTATTCTAAAACAGGGTGCTAAAAGCTTTTGAAAGTTTTTTTCCCCCTGTAAGATTCTAATAAAAGGAAATGCTTATCCCACCTCACTCCTTGAAAGCATTTAAAAAGCAATTGAGAGTCATGATGCAGACATGGCAGTGAGCTTCCATGCTGTCAGCAATACCATAAAGGGACTATAATACAAACATTTGAATTTATCACAATTGAAAGCAGACCTGGAAATACCAGAAAGTAATCTGCATTACATATTTTCCCAGTTGCAGCTATGAACTCCTAAACAACAGCCTACCACTTCCATAAAGTAAACCATGGAATTTGTTAAATGTTATCTTTTGAACAATTTTATTCATTTTAGGATACTGGGTAAAATATGTATGTTGTTACTTGGATTTTCCAGTTTCCAGTGGTGCAAGATTGAAGATTAGTATTTATAGAGAAAACGAAATGAATGTGTTGCCACCCCTAATCAGCTCCCTAATTTATAAGTAGCATCTTTGATGCCACGCTCAAACAAGAACAATCAGAATGTTCAAAATACTTCTGATATATTACCCAGCTCCATAGACCTTATAATAACTAGTTGTGAAATTTCTTCCATGCTGATATTATTTCCAACCTCTTACTTCTGTAATAAAAATAATTTTGCTTTCTTGTTTAAAATGTTTCAAGGTGCCAACATTCATTTATGGCTTTACTTGCCTCAGTGACCTCTCAGTGACATTTACAAATGTTACACACCTCTTGATTTCCCATAAGTCACCTCTGGATAAATTCCTCAAGGCATATCCATTTTTCAAATGCATACTGTTAGCACCCTGAAAAATTGTTCTGCTGACAAGCACAAATATTCAAGTTTTGATCTAAAATGTACACAATCAGAGCTTGGGTTTTGAAATAACACTTCAAAAGTTAATTTGAAGCGACCTCCTTTAATAAAGAGCCTATCTAGATGATAGTGCTCCCACTGATTGTTTGTCAAATATAACAATAACAATATTACACAGAATATGAAACAGAAAACTATCTTTCTTGAACACTATTTTCCATGTGTTATGTATTCTATTAAATTAGTGTTTAGGCCCACATTTTTTAATTATTCTAAAGATAATAAATTAATAAAATCCTAATGTAGATAGATTGCTTTTCCAGATATATTTAATAGCCATTTATAGTTATATGGAGACATATAGCTAGAGCTGACTTAAATGACTTTCAAAGATGGGTGTTAGAAATTCTGTACACTATATAGCCTTACAGAACAAAGTGCACAGTCCACGTGGCCTTTCTGCTTAACTATAATGGGAAACCTCAAATTTTACTCAGAACAAAAAGACATAGAGGATATAGCATAGAATGATCTTGTACTTCCTCATATACTGATGTTATTATGCTGATTTACAATATTCACCCTCTAACTTTCCTCCAGCTCCTGTTCCATATAATTTTTCAGAGGAAAAATGGTTACTAGGAATAAATATGTTTACTGTGTGTGGACATAGTGCTCTGAGCAAACCCATAGATTTGACTGCTAATTCTATCACTCTGCTGAGGGGGGGAGGAGCCAAGATGGTGGACAGGCAGCAAAGGCTGTAAAGAGCTCCTCCAAAAATAAAAGCTTTATTTTATTTTACTTTATTTTAACTTTTTAACCTCTCTTAATATTGTATTTTTAACCTACCCTTTTTAATCTATTTTAACCTTTTTAAATCTTTTAAACCCATTTTTAACCCATTTTAACCCTTTTAAACCTATTTTTAAACTTATTTTTAAACCTGTTTTAACAAACCTGAATGGGGAAAAGGAGGAAGAGACAGCACTCTGCAGGAGAGAGTTTATCCAAGCCAGTGAAGCAGCAGAAAATGGAAGATTATATTGCAAACAGACCGTCTGTTCCAGTAAGTAACTCATTCACAGGCACCTTATCAGATAAATTTAATTTATGTGACTCATTGGAATGGGACTTACAAACCGAACTGGAAGGCAAACAGCGTGTAGAGCTGTCCTCCTCCCTCTCGGAGAATGGCTCCCCTGCTTGGAACCCAGCAGCAGCCTTTTTTACACAGGAGGGAGATGTAACAAATTTAAGGGGGAAAATGTCTAGACTTCCTCTCTAGACAATGTTTGCTTACAGCTCAAACTGTAAACTCAATATATGATCTTTTGTCAATTGTCATAAATAAGGTCTACTGCCTGAAAGAATCTTTCGCAAAGTTTGTTAGGAGCCACCCAAATACTGTAGAAGGACTTGGGAGGACAACCACGGATAGACATGGGATGGCTAATTCAGAAAATGAAACTAGAGAAGGACCTTGTCTTCCTTCCAAAAATTTGAACACACATAGAGAAAACACTCAATCAGGTAAAGGCCTAAGACAGGGGTAGGGAACCTGAATTGGTGAAAGAGCCACTTGGAACTGGTTCCCTCACCAAAAAAACCCCCTGGGGGCCGCAAAATGCATGTGCGCATGCACATGTGCGTGCTCATGCACAGAATAGGGTTTGATTAAAGAGTGGAGCCTACCTAAGGCGAGATATATACCGGCCCTGCCCCCTGTCCAGCTCTGGTATGGACGGCTCCGCCGTGCTGGCTTTTCCTCCCCTCAGAAAAGACTGCTCCGAGGGAGCGGAGGAGGAGGCCGAGCCGACAGGGAGAAGGAGCTGCTGCGGCAAATCTTCTGAGGCTGCTGCTCAAGCTTGCGTATTTTATTTATTTATTTATTTTATTAGATTTATATACCGCCCTTTCCCGAAGGACTCAGGGCGGTTTACAGGGCATTTTAAAATCATACCAATACAAAATACAAAGTTAAAAGACAAATAAAAGATTAAATTATCCCTGAAAATAAAACCCCAGTTAAAATTCTCAGCCTGGGCCAGAGAGCTCAAAGAGCCAAGTCTTCAGGTCTCGGTGGAATGAGCGTAGGTCAGGGGTAGTCCTGAGCTCCACGGGCAGCTGGTTCCAGAGGGCAGGCGCACCTCCCCCTGGGTGTTATCCGCCGGCAATCTTTTACCAGCGGCACCCTGAGGAGACCCTCCCTGTGCAAGCGCACTGGATGAAGGGAACTTGATGCTGGCAGCAGGTGTTCCCTCAAATATCCCGGACCCAGGCCATTTAGGGCTTTAAAGGTCATCACCAGCCTGCTGCAGGATTTGGGGGTTTTTGTGGGATTTTTGCATGCAGTTTATTTATTTAATAGTCTGTCATCAAAATTATACACAAAAATTATTACAGCAAATAGTAACCCCTACTGATTATGGCATAATTGAAACTGTAACCATTTTATAAGTTTGTTTCTTTTTACTAGTAAAACGCCTTCCCAGCTGAATGACAATCCATCTGAAGGAAATGACCAGGCTGAGCCCGAGGGAGGGGTCAAACACATCATCAGTCATGAGTCCCTTCAGTCCCTTCCTAGTCCAGCCCACCTTGAATTCCTTTGACACTTATCTGCCACCAATTTGCTTTGACCCTTAATAGTTCTGACTCTTGTAGAGAGCTTAAGTTTGCAATTAATCTTTTATGCTCATTTGAACTGCCTGGATTTTCTGATTTTTCTGCAGCTTGACACCAGTTCCTTATCAATATGACCAATATAATCTACAGTACAATTCTAATTATCATTTGTTAAAATAATATTTAAAATAACGTAATTAAGCAACAAGCCGATATAAAGTTGGCTGAAAGGAGGAGGAGGAGGAAGAAGTGCAGAGCAGCCAGTCAGAGCCCTGATTGTTTGCTTATTGAGAGAGAGAGAGAGAGAAAGAAGGAGGGAGGGAAGGAAGTAAGACAAGAAAGGAAGAAGGAAGGAAGAATATGGGAAGGAAGGAAGGAAAAAATAAAGAGAAAGAAAGAAAACAGTTGCTGCTTGACTTGCTACGGCCGGGCGTGTTGCGTGGCTGGCAGCTTTGCGCGGTCAGGCAAGGGGGGCTTCTCCCTCTGGGCTCTTCCTTCCCCTTTTCTGGTCTGGTCTGCAATCTTGCCCACTGCTTCTCTGCCTCCTCCTTCCTCCTCCCCCCCTTGCAGAAAAAAAGGAGAAGGCAGGCGGTGGGGCAGGGGGTTTCCTTTCCTTGCTCAATTCCAATGTTTGCAAGAGAGGCAGAAGTGATCGCCCTTTTTCAAGCAGGAAATCTTGCACGGGAATTGCAGCCGGGGATTCCCCTTCGCCCCCACACTTTCCCTGGCTTGCCCATATCTGGAGTTTCCTTCCTCGCGAGGAGACCCACAATACCCGTGCTCTATACAGTCAGTAAAAACAAGACCAGGAGCTGACTGTGGCTCAGATAATGAGCTTCTCATTGCAAATTTAGACTTAAACTGAAGAAAGTAGGGAAAAGCGCTAGGCCACTCAGGTATGAACTAAATCATATCCCTGACGAACATACAGTAGAGGTGACAAATAGATTTAAGGAATTAGAACTGATAGACAGAGTGCCTGAAGAACTATGGATGGAGGTTTGCAACATTGTACAAGAGGTAGCAACTAAAACCATCCCAAAGAAAAAGAAATGCAAGAAAGCAAAATGGCTGTCTCAGGAAGCTTTGCAAATAGCTGAGGAAAGGCGGCAAGCAAAAGGCAAGGGAGAAAAAGAAAGATACACCCAACTGAATTCAGAATTCCAGAGAATAGCTAGAAGAGATAAGAATGCCTTCTTAAATGAACAGTGCAAAGAAATAGAAGAAAACAATAGAATAGGGAGGACCAGAGATCTCTTCAAGAAAATTGGAGAAATGAAGTGAACGTTTCATGCAAAAATGGGCATGATAAAGGACCAAAATGGCAGGGACCTAACAGAGGCAGAAGAGATTAAGAAGAGGTGGAAAAATTACACAGAAGAACGAGCTTAACATCCCTGATAACCACGATAAGGTGGTCACTGACCTCAAGCCAGACATCCTAGAATGTGAAGTGAAGTGGGCCTTAGGAAAACTGAGCAACAACAAAGTTAGTGGAGGTGACAGTATTCCAGCTGAGCTATTCAAAATCTTAAAAGATGATGCAGTAAAAGTGATATACTCAATTTGCCAGCAAATTTGGAAAACTCAACAGTGGCCACAGGATTGGAAAAGATCAGTTTACATTCCAATTCCAAAGAAAGGCAGTGCCAAAGAATGTTCAAACTATCGCACCATTGCACTCATTTCTCATGCTAGTAAAGTTCTGCTTAAAATCCTACAAGCTAGACTCCAGCAGTATGTGGATCGAGAACTACCAGAAGTGCAGGCAAGATTTCGAAGAGGCAGAGGAACTAGAGATCAAATTGCCAACATACGCTGGATCATGGAGAAAGCTAGGGAGTTCCAGAAAAAACATCTACTTCTGCTTCATTGACTATGCTAAAGCCTTTGATTGTGTGGATCACAACAAATTGTGGCAAGTTCTTAAAAAGATGGGAGTACCAGACCATCTTATTTGTCTCTTGAGAAACCTATATGCGGGTCAAAAAACAACAGTGAGAACTGGACACGGAACCACTGATTGATTCAAAATTGGAAAAGGATTCCAGCAAGGCTGTATACTGTCGTCCTGTCTGTTTAACTTATATGCAGAGCACATCATGAGAAAGGCAGGGCTAGATGAATCAAAAGTTGGAATTATGATTGCCGGGAGAAATGTCAACAACCTAAGATATGCAGATGATACCACTCTAATGGCAGAAAGTGAAGAGGAACTAAAGAGCCTCTTGTTGCTGGTAAAGAAGGAGAGTGCAAAAGTTGCCTTGAAACTTAACATTAAGAAAACCAAGATCATGGCATCCGGCCCTCTCAATTCCTGGCAAATAGATGGGGAAGAGATGGAGTTAGTGACAGATTTTATTTTCCTGGGCTCCAAGATCACTGCAGATGGGGACTGCAGCCAAGAAATTAAAAGATGCTTGCTCCTGGGGAGGAAAGCCATGGCAAATCTAGACAGCACACTAAAAAGCAGAGACATCACCCTGCCAACAAAAGTGTGTATAGTCAAGGCTATGGTCTTCCCAGTTGCAATGTATGGCTGTGAAAGATGGACCATAAGAAAGGCTGAGCGCCAAAGAATTGAGGCCTTTGAACTATGTGCTGGAGAAGACTCCTGCAAGTCTCTTGGACTGCAAGGTGATCAAACTGGTCAGTCCTAGAGGAGATCAACCCTGACTGCTCTTTAGAAGGCCAGATCTTGGTTGAAACTCAAATACTTTGGCCACCTAATGAGAAGGAAGGATTCACTGGAGAAGAGCCTAATTCTGGGAAAGGTTGAGGGCAAGAGAAGAAAGGGACGACAGAGAATGAGGTGGCTGGATGGAGTCACTGAAGCAGTAGGCGTGAGCTTAAATGGACTCCAGAAGATGGTAGAGGACAGGAAGGCCTGGAGGAACGTTGTCCATGGGGTCACAATGAGTCGGACATGACTTCGCAACTAACAACAACAAACCTTTATTGTCATTTTTTTACTGTGGGCACAATGGCACCCATCAAAAATGAAATTTAGTTGCCCACTCTCAAAGTGGAACACATAGATGACACACACCTTACCATGCTATATACACATATGTATAGACCCACACCTCTACGTATACATAACAAATAAATATTAAATACTGTCCATCTTGAATATATAACGGTAGGAGGAAGCTTGAGAATTCACAAGGTTAATGATGCAGAAGCTGAGCCAATCATAGATTATCTCAGTTTTCTATGCCAGCCTCACAGCTTGTTGGATCAGCATGGCAAGAAAGCCAAACTGTCTAATACTTTGAAGCTTTGAGTCAATCGTGGCAGAATGTGTGCTGACATTTTGTTGGGAATGCACAATTGAAGGCATATTCCAAAACTTATTCCATACTGAACAATCAAATATAATATTGATATAAATATAAACAATATTCATTTCCAGATTCATACTGGATGCGTGCTCCATGCTTGAATGTTTTTGTGAAACTCACATGTTCTTCAGTTTTACTTTACAAAAGCAACTGATGGAGGAAAAATGATTTGGATTCGGAAATATTTTGGATTTCATGTGGACACAGCTTGTCTCTGCAGTTCATTAAAACTGCCTGATCTTTTTTCAGACTTTTACATAAGTTTTGATAAAAAGCTGCTGCTGCTTTAAGAATGCTATTCACATTCAGGAATGGATTCCTTAAAACAGTATGTCTTTTTATTCAAGCTTATAGAAAGTTCTGAAAAAATAGGTTTACTTTGATGATTAGCCAAGATGTGCTGCACCAACATGAAACATGACATTTTTCAAAAATTATTTTTTGATTTTATTTTCAAAGCATGCTCAACTCTAGTTGGTAGTATTCCTATTGCATTTTGCCTTGAATTCCAATGGTGCTAATGAAACATAATAGGGTATATGTTATACCTGTGTAATGACAAATCCTCTACATAGTTCCCTAGAGATAAGATCCACTAAAACTTAATGACATATATGTGTGAGTAAGCATGCATAAGACTGAAGTCTTAGAATGATGAACTCAGACTCTATGAATCCGAGAAAGCAATTTTATAACTAGTTTCCCCCCCCCAACACTTTTCTGCACTGAATTGGCTGATAAACAAGTTGACTTGTCAATTTGAATTTGGACCTATTTATCTAATTTCATGATTGTCCTAAAACCAAACCTGCTTTTCATTAAGCAGAACAATTATGTCAACAAAAGGGTTACAAATGTATTGAAAATAAGAATGCCATGACTGATTTTGATTTTCCATATCAATTCTAGAGGAATTTTCACTAGTGCAGCCATCTATCCATTGGGAATGATACTGCTGTATATTGGAATGTGGAATGATAGTAATACATTGGATTCCAAGCGACCTTGGTACTGAAGGTCTACTTAAATGTATCTCAATACACCTCAGTAACTCACTGCCAGTTCAAATTTGATGCCCACTACCTATGGACATGGATAGGTCCAGTCTCCACTAGAAGACTTTATCCTTGAAAGGATTTCATTCCTGGAAGCTGCAGTTATCATTTGTAGCCTATGTAGCCCATCAAACTCCTTCCTTGAATTGTCTCAGAGACCTCTATCCCCATTATTTAGTTTAAATGTTCCTCCAAAAAAGCTGTGATTTTATTGCCAAGTAACTTAGTCCCTTTCTTGGATGGATGCAGACCATCTCTTTTATACATTTTTTCATTGGACCAGCTACAGACATCATGACTAATATAACCAAAGCCTTCTCCTTTACACCACTCCTTTAGCCACATATTAAATTCTGCTATACGCTGGCCTTTTCCATTTTGCTCCTTATACACTGGTAAAACCTCTGAAAAAGTAAGCCTACAGCCTATTCTGCTAAGTTCCTGCCCCAAGCTCTGGAAATCATTCTGCACAGAGAGTACATCTTTTTGGGACAGATCATTAGTGCCAAGATGTACAATAGCCTCCACATCACAGTCCTTGCTGGCATTCTTGATTATTTTAGAAATACGCTTCTTGTCCCTACTGGCAGTAGCACCTGGAAGACACCTGACCTCTTTCAAAACCTCTGTGTCCTTTCCTAAATTTACATCCCTTATAATTGAATCACCAACCAGAAGGTGGCTTCCCTTTTTGGATGCCTTTCTGTTCTTGCATGACTGGTGTGTAATACCAGATTCACACTTCTCCCTGTCGAAAACAAGTTTTTCATCTTGGACCACAATCCCCTGCTTATTTGAGTTATTATCACAGATACCTTTACCTGTCTCCTTAATGTCCTTATTAAGGTCAGAAAGGGCACTGTATCTGTTGTGCAGGGACACAGCGAAAGCTTTGGGTTTATGGTTCACAGATCTCACCTTGCCAGATCCCACGGTTGTCCACACTGCCCTTCTGCATGATCTTTGTGGTAGAGGGGGCTGATAGCACGGAGGCTCAATAGGGTAGAAGGGCTGAACTGGACACCTAATTTCTGCCTGAAGAGCACAGATTACAGACCATAGATAAATAATCTGTCCTTGTAGACTAGTGATTTGTTTACAGATAGGACAGTTTCCAAGTTTGAAAAGGGTACTGCGAAAGACAGCTGCAAAACAGGTGTTGCACTGAACTAAGCCAGACATGCTGAGTTACAACGAATCTCAGATGCACTTGTCCTGAATATACCGCTGCTGTTTTTGATATTTAGTTATATAATTCCTTTTTTGGTGCAGCCCTTGCAAAACGTACAGTCAGTGGCGTAGCGTGGGTTGTCAGCACCCGGGGCAAGGCAAGTGACGTCACGGCACCGCCGAAAAGACGCGCCCAGCAGTGGCGTAAACTTTCCAAGAAGAGTTGCGCACATGCGGGATGCTTCCGGGTCCCTCTCGAGGGTGGCTGGGCGGGGCTCCAACCTGCAAGAGCCGCTGCATTCAAGCTCGCACGTGAGCACCGCTAAATAAAGCCACGCATGCGCATGAAGCTAGGCCGGCCAGCCGGCGGGTCCGTCTTTGCTCGGCCAAGCCTGCCGGGGCGCCTGTGGGGCGCTTGCGGTTGGCCTGAGCCTGGGCGGAGAGTTGGGCACTTCTATTTATTTTATTCAGTTTATGTGGCCGCCCATCTCACCTGCCGGACTCATTTCGCTTTGAAAGAAAGAGCAGCTCGAGAGCGGAGCCAAGCCGACTCTGTGCAGCCCTTGGGACTCCCTGAGCAGCTCAGTGCAAGTGCGCCCCCTCCAGATGTTGCGCCCAGTGCGGCTGGCCCCCCCTGCACCCCCCACGCTACGCCACTGCGTACAGTATGGAGCACTTCCCAGCAGCTCTGAAAGTTGAAATTCTGCTGAAAAGCGATGGAGATCCAATGAGGACCCCAAATACAGTTGTTTATCCTAGTCCCATTCCTGCCCTTGCTTTGGGACTGTACCTTTATGTATTTGTGCATGATAATGGTTGATGTCAGCTAAATCTCCTGCACATAACAATTAAGAAAGGTACAGTATGTCTTTATCATATCCATTAATTTTTACTTCTCCACTTTTCTTTTATGAGCCTTCAATCCGTTGTTGGCTTTCCTGGTGGCAGTACAGTTGGAAAGTCACAGAGGAGTTGTGCAGTAGAAGTAATGAAATTGTACATTAATCTAATGTGCCTCTTTGGAAAAGTAACACATTCTCTTTTAGGCTTTATTGGTCTACTGTGCTGGCTGGAGAGAAGATTGAAACTGGAAAAAAATCTTTGGTAGCTTGGAGAGTTCGTTTCATTGTACTTCTTAGCAAACAGAGTCAGAATCAAACAGTTGAATAAACTGCCCAAGATAAAATTTACTTGTTGAATGCAGTCAGACACTTTGGTCAAATGCATCTGGTGCTTTGTTAGATCACAGATAACATGTCTTAAGAGTGCATACAAATCAGGAACATTCTCTATGTAGTTACCCTCCAACAGGTTGGCAATGGTCTGAGAAACGTCAATCATTATATATTACTCCTTCATTTGCATCGTATTGGTATTCTAATAGCACCCAACCTCCCTAAAAGTAAATGCATTGCCCCAAGGAAGTCAACACTTTACAATAATTCTTGGCTGTCTGAAGCAGAGATCTAAGAGACCACTTTGTGTCAGTCTTTGAGGCAATGTGGATTCCCGTTTCTATTCATTTCTAGGGATACCTGCTGCTAGAAGACTTCAAAGATATTTTTTCCCTTCAACATATAAAATAAAGTGGCAGTATTTGATTTTACTGTGAAGCAGACTTGTTGGAGGAGTGTCTCCATCTTATTTTCTTGTATGTTCTACCCTTTATAGTTTTTCTCCGCCTACTCTAACAAATCATAACTCAAACTGCAAGCCTGGATAGTAGAAGATGGGTTCTGTGGAACTCGATGCAGCTTTCTGCTGAATATGGATGGAGGAGGTTACACTGTATATTTTTTGAAGGAAGATGATAGCATTTTAGTTCTACGCTTTGGAAGCACTAACTGAGAGTTAAATGGCTTTATTAACTAGGCTTGTAAGGAGAAAAAGAAATTAATGGTTGATCTTGTTTTGCAAATCTAAAGAGGTGGACAAAATGAAAAGATCATGAAACAGTATCTACAATAGTATTGTGTACATTTTTGTGATAGTCAATCCATCTCAAGGAATGGTAGAATCCTACCACTCTAACCCTATGATTGCAATATATTTGAGGCCCTGGCGACCTTTGGCTGGTTGTAGAAAGCAGGAAAATGGATCAGGGAGAAAACGAAGAGGAATAGCAGCGGTTATCTCACCTCTTGCTATGCGTGTAACATTTGAGTGGGATGAACCAATGAATCTTTGTTCTATGACATTGAATATATGAGTGTGGGTCCACACTGGAGTCTCATTAAGCCAGCTTAGTTGCAGCAACTGTATAAGGGTGACATAACTGTTGGGTTTTCCAGCTTGGCATCCACATGTGCCATAAGGCTAATAGCACCACTAGATGGCACTCCATGACCTCTCTCTGGGTCTCTCTTCTTTCAGATTCAAAATTCTCCTGTTTAATTTGATGTTTTTGTCTACCATGTCGTATACTTTCCCAGAGCCTCACAACACATTTGAATTGCAATGTTCAAATATTGCAAATAAATAAATAGGCCCCAATTTTGCCAGAAAGCCATTCTTGGTTCTTGTATGAGATCCTAGCCATTTTATCCTCTGAAGAATATTTAAATATATTTACTGTCTTGGTACCCACAGTAAATATATTTACTGTTTTGTCAGCCATGACATCAGACCTACTGTATGTAATCTCTATCTGTAGATCTGTTGTGCATCATAGAGTTACCAGTAAGAGTGAAATTCACGACTGGTCCCAAGTAAATGATTTGAAACCAAGCTACACCAAATTTCAGAGAGTTGGATTCTTAAATGCAAATTAAGGTTTGGAAAGGGATTTTTAAAATGCTGATTTCACTCTGCCTTTGGTCAGGAAGCTCACATTTGTGAGAATGTGTACACCTTTGGACCTATCACATGGGTCTATTGTGTGTGTATTTTCTCTTACGGTATTTGGGGAAAAGGAAAATAGAATAAAAATATTTCATCCCTTTAAAAACCATAAATTTCACAAGTCAATTATCCTGACATGCATTGTTGCTGGAGATGAAACCACAGATAAATTACTATTTGACAAACATCTTTTTAATCTTCACCTCATTTGTTCAGTGGCAGCTATGAATGTTGCCTACAGAGATGTCTGGAGGGCAGAGGGAACAATTCAGGATGACTGAAGCCCTGCTTTTTTTTTTTACATGTTAGATATGTAACAAATATAAGAACAAAGGTTGCAAGGGTCATGTAATGTATTGGCCTTTCTTATAGGTTTGTTTGCTTATGTTGCACTGCTTGCTAATTGCTTGAATTCAACTGCTAAGTGCTAGTTCACGTGTATGCTTGTAATGGTTGCTAGCCCACCCAGACTGGTTGTCTCCAGCTGGTTAAGTAGGTCTTGGCGGGAAACCTCTGCTTCAAACCTATTGGTCACTGCCTATTGGCCAACCGTATAAATAGCTGCGCAGCAGCTCCCTTGTTGCTTCTGTTATGTTGCCGTTTTGAACCTTCCGTCTCGCTCAATGCCTGCAAAGAACTGGCTACACAACCCTGGCAATGAAGGTGGAATGTGCTGCTTCATCGTAAGAGGCTGAAGTCACTAGGGGGTGAGACCAGCACAGAGCCTGGTAGGGAACAGTGCTCCCCCCCTCGGTCTGCCTAGCAAGCCACGCTGGAGACCACCTCGCCCTGAGGATCAGTCCCAGGGCCTACACAGAAGCCAGCAGCACGAGGCAATGTGAGACATGAGCCGTGAAGACTACGCACCATGGCGAAGGTCGGAAAGCTCGAGGAATTCGACGTGATGCACCCAGAGAGATGGTCATCCTATATTTCCCATGTGGAGAACTATCTGTATGCAAATCAAGTCAGTGAAGATGGGCTGAAGGCTGCGACCCTCCTCTGCATGTGCAGCACAGCCACCTTCGATATCGCTGAGAACTTGGTTACCCCAGCACTTCTAGAAACTGTCACATATGCTGACCTCAAGAAGAAACTGTGTGACCATTTTGAGCCTAAGCTATCCGTGATAGCATGGAGGCACAGCTTTGAACAACGTGAACAATAACCTTGTGAGTCGGTGACAGAATTCATTGCAGTGCTTCGTCAAGCTTCACGAGACTGCAATTTCTCCAACCTAGAGGAGCGACTAAGAGACCGCTTAATCTGTGGACTCAGGAACAGAGAGCTCCAACAAAAACTTTTTGCAAAGGAGACTCTCTTACTTCAAAAGGCCTTAAAGGAGGTTATGGTGGATGAAGCCGCTGGAGGGGCCATGAAGGCACTGCAACCCTTCAAAAGCATGACATCTACAGAAACTGTCCACCACGAGGACACCGAATGAGTGGAAGACACTGACTCTGATCATGAAGTCGACAAGATTCAGCGGCATCACGAAAGAGGAATGAGACTGGCTGACAAGGCAGTTCTGTTCCTGAGGTGCTTGGACTGTGGAGGCCGCCATCAATGTGCAGATTGCTGTTTCAGGACAGCCACATGCTGGGTGTGTGGAAAACCAGGCCACATCACTGTCCTCTGTTGAGGTCACCAGAGGGACTGCCAGCCAGACGAGACTTTCAGGAGAGGTACTGGGGCCCCAGGGCAACATCGAGTAGGGTTCTGTTCCAGCCGTTGGAGCATTTTTCACACTGGTGCCCACCGACCTCTTAAACAGAAATTGTAACTGCAGGTCAAACTTCAAGGAGTTCCATGTAAAATGGAACTGGACACAGGCTCCACTGTGTCCATCATCTCCATTGGAACTTTTCGGCATGTTTGTAGCCGTAGTAACAGATGGGTCAAGCTACGACCATCTAATATCCTACTGACTGACTTCCAGAATTCCAGAGTGGCAGTCAAGGGTGAGGCCACACTTGCGGTGAAGTTCAAGGGGTTTTCAGGCCCACTAGATGTTATTTGGGTCAAGCCCCACCATGTGCCATTTGCGTTAAAGCATAAAATTGATGCAGAGCTGGACAAGCTTGTTAGTCAGGGGATTTTGCAGGCTGTAGACAGTGGGGAGTGGGAGACCCCCATTGTAACACCACTCAAGGCCAATGTAGAAGTATGAATATGTGCTGACTACAGGTATACCATTAACTGGGCACTACAGCAGCATGCGTACCCCGTCCCAGTTATCAGCCATATTCTGGTGTCATTGCAAGGAGGCCGTGTGTTCGCTAAATTAGATTTAGCACAGGCCTACCAACAGCTGCTGGTGGACAAGGCCATGGCAACCACCCAAATGATTGTTATGCACAGGGGGGCCCTTCAAGGTAAAGTGTCTTCAATTCGGGGTAAGTGTAGCCCCAGGGATTTTTCAGGGGATCATGGAACACATGCTCAAGGGCATTCCGGGGATCTGCCCCTACTTCGATGATGTACTCATTGCTGGGGAGTCCACAGAACTTCTGGCTGAGCAGCTTAGAGCCGTCCTTCAGTGGTTCCATGCCGTGGGACTTAGATTAAGGAGAGACAAATGTAAGATTGGGGTTCCATCCACAGAATTCCTTCGATTTCAAATCGATGCCAAGGGCATCCATCCTGCAGAGTCAAAACTGAAAGCGATTCAGCTGGCACCAAACCCTAGGTCCAAGAGAGAGCTTCAAGCCTTCTTGGGCCTCCTGAATTTTTATCATTCATTTCTCCCCAACAAGGCCACAGTGGCAGAGTCACTACACCAGATCTTAGACAAAAAATTCCCATGGCAGTGGACCAAGCTCCACGAAAGGAGTTTTCAGGCAGTCAAGGTGTTGTCCTCAAACTCAGTGCTCATGCAGTTTAACAAAAAGCTGCCAGTTTGCATCACATGTGATGTGTCCCCATATGGGGTTGGAGCTGTGCTGAGTCACTTGGTGGATGGGAGACAGTCACCCACTGCCTATTACTCAAGGACTTTGTCCACAGCAGAGCGCAATTATGCGCAAATTGACAAAGAGGCCTTGGCCATTGTGGGGTTAAGAAGTTCCATGACTATTTATATGGGAGGCAGTTCATGGTCTTTACTGACCACAAGCCCTTGCTAGGCTTGTTCACAACGGACAAGCAGATACCTCAAATTCTGTTGCCACGAATGTTGAGGTGGTCTGTCTTCCTTTTGGCCTATGACTACAGGTTGGTTCACAAACCCGGCAAAGAAATGGGCCACACAGACAGCCTTAGTAGATTTCCCTTGCCGCATGTGGAACCCGATCCATCTCCAGCTGCACGCATTTTAGCAATTCAAGACTTGCCAGAGTTTCCCCTACATGCAGGAGATATCACTGCAGAAACGGTAGCCAACAAAATCCTAAGTCACGTGTTGGCTTGCATTAGTACAGGATGGCTGGAAAATAGAGGGGGGCCCGAGTTCCAGAGTTTTTTCAGTCAGAAAAATGAGATTTCGGTTCACAAGGGGTGCATCCTTTGAGGTAGCAAGGTTGTAGTCCCCAGTTCACTCAGGCCCAGAGTTCTCCAGTCTCTGCACGAAGGCCATCCAGGCATCGTCCAGATGAAGGCACTGGTGAGGAGCTACCTCTGGTGGCCATGGCTAGATAACGCTATCGAGGCCCAAGTACACAGGTGTTACACGTGTCAACAGTCCAGACCACAGATGCTGCAGGCCCCTGTCCACTGATGGGAGGAAACGCACACACCGTGGTCAAGAATCCACGTAGATTTTGCCGGGCCCTTTCAGGGACAGTTGTTTTTAATAGTGGTCGATAGCCACTCTAAATGGTTGGAGGTGGTTCCAATTCCCAATATGACTACTGCAAGGACCATCCAGATGTTACAATCACTGTTTGCAACTCATGGGCTTCAGGATGTCGTAGTCTCCGACAATGGAGCCTTGTTCACCATGGCAGAATTCCAGGCCTTCCTCAGGGCCAATCTCATTAGGCACACCACATTGGCTCCTTTTCACCCTTCATCAAATGGGCAAGCAGAACGGATGGTTCACACAACCAAAGAGTCCCTTAAATGCATTACTACAGGGGACTGGCATCACAGGCTGGCTGACTTCTTGTTATGCCAGCATACAATGCCTTGTACAGCAACAGGCAAGACCCCCACAGAGCTGCATTGGGCAAGAGACTAATAACAAAATTGGACAGACTGCACCCAGATATATGGCCTCCAACACAGCATGCCCGAAGTCACCTAGGTATTTACAGGTGGGGGACCGGGTTTGGACTTGGAACTATGGGCAAGGGCAGTTGTGGGTGGCAGCAGAAGTTGTTAAAGTGTCAGGAACACTCTCCTATGAGGTGGTCCGGAAGATGGGTGAGTCATTCGCCGACATGTCGATCAGTTGCGCCAGCAACTAGCAAAGCAGTCATTGGCTCAGGACTCCCAAGGGGAGCAGACCTGGAGCCCATAACCTCACACTTCAGCAGAGCAATTCGGATGCTCTGAGACATTTTGCGCGAAAGAGAATGGGGCCGGGGCAGTAAAAGAGCTTCCCCTGACCAGACCACAGGGGCCAGGCAGTCACCCAACACCCAGCAGCAGCCATGCTGATTTAGTAGCACCGTTAGACTTTGGGCTGGGCCAACTGGAACAGGCCAGCCAAAGGGACTTGAGTTGTTTTGACTCCACACCAAACCACAGAGCCCGGGTCTACCAAGCACGGCAGACGAACCAGTAGACTGGGAGATTCTGGCAACTCCTCGACACTCTGAATGAGCCTGAAGACCCCCCAAATATCTTCGAGATTTTGTAACCAAATGAATGTGTATTCCATCCTGGGGGAAGGGGTGTAATGTATTGGCCTTTCTTATAGGTGTAAGTGTTTGCTTATGTTGCACTGCTTGCTGATTGCTTGAATTCAACTGCTAAGTGCTAGTTCATGTGTATGCTTGTAACGGTTGCTAGCTGGCCCAGACTGATTGTCTCCAGCCAGCTAAGTAGGTCTTTGGGCGGGAAACCTCTGCTTCAAACCTATTGGTCGCTGCCTATCGGTCAACCGTATAAATAGCTGTGCAGCAGCTCCCTTGTTGCTTCTGTTATGTCTGACCTTTAATGAAGTCTGTTGCTGTTTTGAACCTTTCATCTTGCTCAATGCCTGCAAAGAACTGGCTACACAACAGGTTTAATTATTTACCCCTTCTCCCTGCAAATGCTTCTACTACAACTTCCATTGTCTATTCATTCACATTCACATCTTCTCAACTCAAAATTTACGTATCCAGCCTTGCTGTGAGTTCCAGTACAATTCACACATGTTACCAAGTTTTTGGGTGACTTCTATGCCCAATTTATTTTCTATGTTCCAACTAGTCTTGACCTGTGCCACAATATCTGCCCTGTCACTACTTTGGGACTTTTCTCACACTTGTGGTACTTTGTCAACCAAAGAATCATTGCCTCATCAAATTCATATGGGAAGTGCATGATGATTTTGGGACCATCTTAAATTGTATCTTGTTTGGATTATTTATTTTTTAAATTAGATTTTTTTTAAATCTACCTTTATTATTCTTATAAATAATTCAAGGTGGCAAACATATCTAATACTCCTCTCTCCTATTTTTCCCCATAACAACAACCCTGTAAGTGAGTTGGGCTGAAAGACAGTGACCAGCCCAAAGTCACCTAGCCAGCTTTCATGCCTATGATAGGACTGGAAATCACAGTCTCCAGTTTTCTAACCTGGTGCCTTAACCACTAGACGAAACTGGCTTCAAAATTATTCTGGCAATTTTTTCCCAAGAACACCATTCTGCTTGGAGCATGTTTGATAGGGTTTTACAATCTTTCATGCATGCCCAATTACCCCAATACAGTGCATAAAATAATAATTATGCCATGGCATGATGTTAGTGTCAGTATACTGGCATTGTTATAATGATCTGTAGTTTATTAACTAACATGTCTAGATATGGTTATTATATTCTGACACTACTAGCATGCAGTAGATGTGCAATTAAAAATTTAAATTTTTAAAAACTTTTTAAAAGTTTCTATTTTTTTTTAAAAGGGGTGAATTTTAAAACAATAAATGCAATGAACCAATAGTATAGTGGACAGTAAAATAAACTCTTCACTCCAGTCTAGTGCAGGCAATTTACTCATGGAGTGTACTTTTGGATTTTAACCTATTGGATTAGCTTTATTTCCTGTTTCTTGTTTGTATCTCAGTTTTGTAAAATGAGTTTGGTTATCGAGTTCTTCTGAGCAAATTTATGAGAAGCATCCAAATAAAGATATTTTTTTCTTTCAAGCATCAAAAGGAAGCTTTCTCAGAACTGAATGTTGATAGCTAATAATATCTCATTGTGCCAAAATTTGACTCTAAATAGAACCGATCCTGTAACATTTAAAAAGCCTTCACTTCAAATGTATTTTATAGCTGCCTGGCTGCAATTATTTTGAATGTAAGTGAGGCCAGACCGGAGATCAGAACCCAGAAGAAAATCACTTCAGCATGCAGCTGCTCTCCTCCTTAATGACAGAAGTTGCATGGGAAATTAATTTTCAGGGTCACATTAAGCAAGGCTGCAGAAACTATTGTGTTTTTCAGTTGGGCAAAATTGCTTGAGCTGCTGGGAAGATGAGTGTCCCTAATGATATTTATTAAACAAAATGAATAACATTTGGGAACCATGGAAACCAGCATCCCAGAACTGGTTAGATGCTCTAAGTGCAAAGGACACAGAAAGCTTTTTTTGGCAATCAAAACATTTCAAGGAGAGGAATAGATATGATCAATTCACAAGGACTTGGTTCTGGAAACCTCCTTAACAACAGCATCTATTTCATTTTTTTTCAATGGAAGCTAACTATTTTTGCTGATACTGATCTAGCTTATTTGTACATATTTCTTTGGGTTATTGTAACAATATCTGTAGGATACACTATCTATTCTTGTTTGCATTCATGTATACATTGTGAGATTTATACCCTCTCTTTATTCCAGGAGCACAAAGCATAGTATTCTCTTTCATAACTCTTCTTACTACCACAACTCTAGGAAGTAGGCTGTGTGAGGTAGCTTTGCACTAGATAAGCCTTTCCTTAGATAAGATTATCTGCTAGATAAGCCTCCTTCCCAATACATAAGACTCCCCTTATGGAACTGAAGAAGTAATAACTCAATGAAGCAAATTGTCAGTCTCCTCTTAAATCTCATTCAATGCCTAGAAAAAGCAGTTATTTCTTTCATGGATCCTGTGCTTGTGTCTTTTCTAGGAGAAAAGTTGCCATGCTGCTTTTGTGAAGTAACTTTTTGAGGGCTCATTGTTTCACTGAAACAGAGGCTCTCCACAGAAGATCTGCATACTCTAGGATAGGCTGGCTTGGGAGATAGTCTCTGGTCCTGAATCATTTACAACAGTAGATTGAACCCTCTTTTGTTTTTGGTAATTATTGGTAATTTTATTATTATTTTTATTAGACTGATGTTTTTAACTGTTGTGAGCTACCTAGAGTCACTAAGGTGAGATGGACAGTCATGCAAATCAAATCAAATCAAATCCAGTCAATAAAAAAACCTTGGTCTTTCCCAACCTAGTGCAACAACTTAATCATCATACTACAATACATTGTATCTCAGTGATGGCCATGTCTGCTAAGAATTTTTTTTTAAAAAAATGGAGAGAGAATGAAAATGAGAGGATATCCAGGTTATCAATCCAGCCCCCATTACAAATTTCTGTGATCACAAGCGTGGTTCAGTTTTTATACATCCATTCTGAAATAAAAGGAGGCTAACGATAATATACTCAGCATAATCTGAAAAGAAAAGAATATAATGATAGAGCAATGGAAAGAGCAAAAGCAGGAAAGAGTCCACTGTTGCAAAAGATTAGTAGGAGAGTAGTAGAAGACCAGAAGCTGCATGGGTTCTCAATGGAAGAATTTCCAGAACTGAATTTTTGCTTCCAAAAAGTGCTTCGCTTTTTTGATACATTTTGTATCTTAAATAGAGCAGACGTGAGATGGTATCTTAAACAAATAGATGGGTTTGCATGAATATCAATATTATTCTCTAGTTTTCATTTGGTTGAGTGTAAAATCTTGGCCATTCCAAAAGTGCATATAGAGAAGCCTTCTTTTGAGAGATAGAATTGCATGAAGAAAAATGTGCGTATGTAGTGAGGAATGAAAGAAAGAAAGACACAGAGAGAAGAGAACAAGAATGAGAGCTAAGCCAGAACAAGAAACTCAATGGATATATGCTACAGGCTTAAGCTTATGCCTTTATGTATTTGTGTGGGCATATGCATGCTTGTGCAGCAGGCTGAGACAAAGAGGCAGTCCCAGAACCAGCAAAATCTGGGGGCTGGACAGAGGACAGATTGTATCTGTCCTCAGTGTGGAAGGGACTGCCACTCTCAAATTGGCCTTTTTAGCCACACCAGATGCTGCTTTAGGACCTTTTTCCAGAGCACGATACCATAGTCTCTCAAGACTGAAGGATGCCAATGAGATGCATGCTTGTTCTTTACTATCATCCTGCACTCTTTTAGCATTAAATAATAATTGTCAGTTGTAACAGTCTGCAAGCGGTGGCTTAAAAAAATCTGGCCGAGCAATTCCATTTTTAAATTAATTTCAAATTAAATACGGAACTAAAATGGTCCAGAATATAATAAAATGGAGGATGGAGGGAGGAAGATGCCTTTTTCTTTTTCTTTCATGGAAGAAGTGGGAGAATTGTTTTTCTCCCCCTCCTTTCAGATGCAAAAACTGGCTGGATTTCCAGGAAAAAATGCATTTATCTAGGAAAGAATGAGCTAGGTGTAGATAAGAATTTTGGAGTTTTATTATAAGGAAAATGATTTGAGTTGTACTTTATATTTTGCTCTGTCTTTTCCTCATGTCTGTGGGTGTAGTTGGGATCAATCTTTTAGTAATTTAGTAATTTCTATTTCCTTTTTTTTAAAAAAAACCTCCCCCTTAGTTCTTTAACCCTGATCAACATAATAATTAAGGGTTGAACTCTTATTGAATCAATGTTTTTCATTCTGAAAGGAGTTTAACCCAGGCACATACATCTCCCTACTTGATTAAACTACAAAAAGGAAGAGGGTGTCATTTCACTAACTCCTGGAAATTCAGCACCAAAGATAATTTCTCTAGGGAGAAGTCACTGGTGGCGGTGTTTACCAATTAGGCTCTCCTCAGGAATGTGATAAAAGGTGCACTAGAGATTGTGGGGGAAGAACTTTAAACTTTTCTTCAAGGAAGCCAGAGGGGCCAACTTGCCAGATCCCAGATGTGCATATTTACAAGCATCCTATTAGACCATCTGCTTCATAGAACTGCTATACCAGAATAGTTAACAGACTGTTCTAAGCAAGATAACTCAGAAAACTGAAAACAGATAAGAAATGTTGAAATTGAAATGAAGTTTCCACTTAGGGATGAAGAGAGGCAGTCAGAGAAAAAACTGGCACAGCTGACAAAAATTTGGGAGATGGTTTAAATTTCTTTCAGGGAAATGAAACAGCTGTGGACACCATTCAAGCAAAATCACAACATCTTAGGTTATATTGATTTCATCAGAAAAAGGAGTTAAGGTTGTGATTGTTATGATACAGTTGAAATCAAGGGGATTTAACATTCTCAGCTATGAGGGATCGTTTCCCTCGCTTTTAAAGCCATTGCAGAGAAAATAGTACAGAAAAACTCATTTCAATCAATAGCTCAGATTGCAATGACATTGCTGTAAAGCGGCCTGAAGTCAATTGGACGTGTTGTGTAAACAAATATCTAATATTATGCTCAATGTAACACAACCAATTGTTTATTATTTGGGGAAACAGGAGAGTGGAGCATTTCCAATGACTGAGTAGCATTCATTGCTTTTAAAAAAGCATCGCTGGTTTTTTTTGACTTGTAATCACAAATATCAGTTGCAGCTAAAAAAAATGAATGCAATCATATAAGGTCATAGAGGTAGTATTCTTGGGTTCCTTGTAGAGAAAATGAAAAAAATGTTATGTTCCATCTAGCTTGTATATGTCAGTAAAAATTACTTACTATGTTTTATTTCTGAGCATTTCACAGGCTTAGATGCACAAGCAAGCACATACTGTAATCAAGTGTATCTATTATCTTGTCCAGTTAATAACTGTCTATGATACCAGAACAGACTCGGCTTGTCCATTAGCTGAAACATCATAAGGGTGCAAATGTCTTTTAATGTTCAGCCATCTGTTTTCCATTAAGACAATGCAGGAGATGAAAAGATGCCAGGATCTGTTGTTGTTGTTAAATAAGATAGCTAGAATATGCCTGAAATATTCCTAAAATCACTTTCAGATACACAAAAGAATCTCTCCTATATGTGGCACATCCTATTACCTTGGCCATTTATAAGCTCTGTAGTCGCTTTCAGCTTTTTCTGTGGAAATATTTTATCTTACTCCTAAGGTTGCACAACAGAGTTCATGCGAGCCGGGTCTGAATTCACAGTCTGTATAGTTTATCCAGGAAGAGCATCAGACACATGCACGCAACTCTATAGTCATCCTATGGTTTACTAAATGCACACTACTACAGACTCAAACTTGTTCCCCAAGAACCCTGTGATCTATTGAAATTTGTAAGCAAAAGCATCATTATTAAATTATGGTGGAGGGCTTTCCATGTGCTCTGGGTTAATTCTGTTGGCTTGAGCCTTACAATGTTAAGATAGATTTGGTACTGAAAAAATCTGTTTTTTTTTTCCTTCAGATCAGCATTTCTCAACTTTGGCAACTTACAGGGCAATTCTGGGAGTTGAGGTCCACACATCATAAAGTTGCCATGTTCGAGAAACATTGCTTTAGATCAGGGATGTCAAACTGCCGGCCCACAGACTGGATGCGTCATGCCAAAACTGCACCCACCCCATTGCCGGCAATGGAGAAAAAGTCACGATACATCGTGACACACCATGTGACATTGCGAGTTTGACACCCCTGCTTTAGATCATGAAATCAAATGCTCTCTGTTTCTTATGTTTCCAGTTTGATGCTTTTCAGATATTGGCTCCTTTGTTGTAACTGTTGATGGCCCTTAAAACATAAGTGAAGAATTTTTATGACAATCAGGAAAATGCACAGAAGCAACAGGAAGCAAATAAATTGTTCAAAAATTGGGAAGCAAATCCAGCAACTTCGAATGCTGCCTGCTTATTTTATTTATTTATTAAATTTCTACACCACCCATCTCACTTAAGTGACTCTGAGTGGTTTACAACAACATAATAAAACAATATAAAATCATGAATCAAAGCACAGATTAAAAATGGAACAAAATTGAAACTTACAAGGTAAAAGTGAAATTCAAGTTAAAAATTCAGTAGGCTAAAACCAGCCATCCCCCAGTACCATCGTATTCTTGGACTCCTATGCTAATTGGTAGAACCAGGTCTTTACAGTCTTCTGGGAAACAAAGGCTAAGAAAGATGAGGGCAACAGCAGAAAAGACCCTCCTTCCAGATCCCATCTGTTCAAATTTCTTGAGGAAATGTTTCCTGCCTGAGCAGGGGGTTGGACTAGATGACCTCCAAGGTCCCTTCCAACTACGTCTTCTTCTTCTTCTTCTTCTTTCTTCTTCTTCTTCTTCTTCTTCTTCTTCTTCTTCTTCTTCTTCTTCTTCTTCTTCTTCTTCTTCTTCTTAGTATTAGTATTAGTATTAGTATTAGTATTATTATTAAATATTTATTTTTATTTATTTTTATTTTTAATCCCATTTATATCCCGCCCTTCTCCGAAGACTCAGGGCGGCTTACAATCTAAGCACAAATCAATGTGCTTAGCAATATACAGCATGCTCTCCCTGCTTAATACATCCCCAAAAACTGTATTAGAAGAAATAGAATATGTGGAAATAGAAGAAATAGAATATATGTTGGGAGAACAACTGCTTTGGATATTCTGATACTTAGATATTTCATGACCAGAAATAAGGAAGACTTAAGAAATCTGTCTTTCAATATAAAGATTTTAAAAAGTATAGAAATATGGAAGAAATAGAAAAAGAGATTATAAAAGAATAAAAGAAAAGATAAAACACCCAATCTTCTTTGCAGCAGTTACAAAACAGCAATTAGTATCTTCACCTTCCCATAGTGAGTATCATAGTTCCCATCTTCCCATCAATGATCTTTTTAAGTTAATAAATCCTGAAATCATCAGTCCATTTTTATCCATTTTCAGCCAAAAAAAGAGTCTATAAAGGATTTCCAGTTTTTTATAACAGTAGTTTAGGTCTCTCCTTAATCAAACATGTCAATTTAGCAATTTCTGCAAACTCATCTTTACAATCCATCCCTCTATTATTCCATTATGTAGACTTCCATCTTTCTTTTTTTATATAAATATGTTATTAATTTTCTAATTTTACAATCATGAGTACTTAATAAACAACATGTTGTTTGGGTCCATTGGTAATTCAGTGGTACATATTGACTTTCTCAGTCTAGTTCCAATACTACACCATCCAGTGCTTCCTTGATCCTCTCTTCTTCCGGTCGTATGCATTTTTCCACACTGGGCAAATACAATTCTTGTTACTGTTAATACATATACAATTAAATATAGACATCTTCATCAGATTTTTTTGGTATTATACATAATATCGATAGTGTCAGTTTATAATATCTTTTCTAGCCAGTACGCACTTAAAATCCATTTGTTCAATTAATATCCTGTTTTTCCCGCGTTTCTAAATTTTAATTTCCCATCAATGTTCAAAATACCTCTATTGCTTATAATTTTCTCATAATAAATTATATTTGGGTAACCAAAAGCTTCACTTATTCAAATCCTTTTACAATGTTCATATTTCTCATCTCATAACAAAGTATAATATTCTAGTTACAAATCCTATCCTTCTAATTATAATAATACTTTAATTTCTAACAGTTATTTATTTTCTTAACCACATTCAAACATCTGTTTAATAGTATAATATCCCATCTAATAGGTCAAAACCTCTATTTTCTTCAGTCTTGCTCTAGCTTTCTTCCTTTGCCAAATAACTTTCAAAGTCAATGCATTTGAATCATCAAGTAATTCTTTCTCTGTTTTTGTATATATTGTTTGGAATGAGGAAGAGAATTTGATAGAAGTAGTTATATTCATTAAACAGCCTCCATCCTTCTCCTTCAGTTTTTCTTTTCATTTCTTGTTTGTTAATATTCAAAATTTCTCCTAACAGCTTTATCATCCATTTAATCAGCTCTTCTTCCTTGTCCTCAAATGTGTTCTGAGATCTTGACAAGTAAGATATCTTTTCCATTTCCGGTGTTATCACTGCATCTTCTAATTGTTCATTTGTCTGTATCTGTCTGTTAATTCCTTCCCTTAAGTCCTCCATTTTTGGATCCATTTCTTCTAATTTTCCTTCTGTTTTCTCGGTTAATAGTTCCATCTTTGTAGTCATTGTCTGGATTTGTAAGTTTAGGTTAGAAAATTGTTCTTTTATCTCATTTGCGTTATTTTAGTCTCATCATGAAATAAAACAATTGTCTCTTGGATTGATTTCAATGTAGAAAGAGATTCATTAACGTTTTCTTGTTGGCATATCAAGATGGGGGCTTCGGAGACAAGTGTCAAAGATGGTTTCTTACCATTTGAGGCTAAGTATGGAAATCCATTTTGTTTTTATATGTAGTCTTTATAGTCCAATAGAGTCCCCAACACAGATAAGCAACCCAAGAGGTTTTTTTTCCTCTTTTCCCAGTTGCAGTCTGCAAAAGTAAAAGTTTCCAGGAACAACAAAGAGTCTTATCTAAATCTGGGTTTCAAGCAAAGTTTCCTTTAAACATAATAAATTGTAGTGCCGTGATTCACCACTAGATGTCATTGACACCATCTTTCAGCTTTCCAAATCCAAATCTATTTTACAGACTTTCAAACATCTTTTCTAAAAAGAAAAGTCTCAAAGGTACTTTTAGTCCCCAAATTTCAAAGCTATATATCTGTATTAATTCCAAATTGATCTTGTAGTTTTTGCTATTTTCCCCCAAAGCAATTAATTCACTTTTCTTTTCCTGAGGGAGCAGGGCAAAAACTTCCCTCTCTCAGGGAGAATTCTTTGCTTTGGGCATTCTTTTTTCCAGGAAACTAGTATTAAAATCATAAAAAGAGGATAAAGTCTCACCCATTCCATTCACATTGCTCAAAAATTGCTAGTTAGTGCTTATATTCGGTTGTCAGCAGTTTCTGACTGGCCACACAAATGTAGCCAGTCTTTCCCTCACTGGTTTGGAGGGCTTCCTCGGATCCAGTGGAAGGGCCACCACTCCTACACAATTGATGAGGGTCCCTTCCTTCATCGCCTCTCCAGGGTGACTTTTGACCGTTTTAGGGTCCCCAGTGGGGCGAAATCAAACATGGAAGACAGAGCCCCATCTTCCGGTGCCTGTCACACCACGACACCTAACCGGAAGTCCTAGACCACAGGTCGGCAACCTGCGGCTCCGGAGCCGCATGCGGCTCTTTGAGCCGTCTCTTGCGGCTCCCAGCCGCCCGGTGCGCGCGCACCTCTTCCAACGGGCAGTGGTGCGCGCGCACCTCTCCAAATGGAGAGTGGCACCGCCCGTTTGGAGAGGTGTACGCGCACCTCCCCGAATGGGCGGAGGTGCGCGCGCACCTCCCCAAACCTTTGGAGAGGTGCGCGCGTACCTCCGCACGAATGGGCAGCGGTGCCGCTCTTTCAGGAAGCTGCCGCGGCCCGTCTGTGAAGCTGCCGAAAGCGGCAGCTTAGCAGACGGGCCGCGGCAGCTTCCTGAAAGAGCGGCGCCCCTGCCCATTCCGAGAGGTGCGCGCGCACCTCTCCGAACGACCGGAGTTGCGCGCGCACCTCCCCAAACCTTTGGGGAGGTGCGCGCGTACCTCCGCGCGAATGGGCAGCGGTGCCGCTCTTTCAGGAAGCTGCCGCGGCCCGTCTTGTGAAGCTGCCGAAAGCGGCAGCTTAGCAGACGGGCCGCGGCAGCTTCCTGAAAGAGCGGCGCCCCTGCCCATTCCGAGAGGTGCGCGCGCACCTCTCCGAACGACCGGAGTTGCGCGCGCACCTCCCCAAACCTTTGGGGAGGTGCGCGCGTACCTCCGCGCGAATGGGCAGCGGTGCCGCTCTTTCAGGAAGCTGCCGCGGCCCGTCTTGTGAAGCTGCCGAAAGCGGCAGCTTAGCAGACGGGCCGCGGCAGCTTCCTGAAAGAGCGGCGCCCCTGCCCATTCCGAGAGGTGCGCGCGCACCTCTCCGAACGACCGGAGTTGCGCGCGCACCTCCCCAAACCTTTGGGGAGGTGCGCGCGTACCTCCGCGCGAACGGGCAGCGGTGCCGCTCTTTCAGGAAGCTGCCGCTTTCGGCAGCTTCACAAGACGGGCCGCGGCAGCTTCCTCAAAGAGCGGCACCGCTGCCCATTCGCGCAGAGGTACGCGCGCACCTCCGGTCGTTCGGAGAGGTGCGCGCGCACCTCTCGGAATGGGCAGGGGCGCCGCTCTTTGAGGAAGCTGCCACGGGCCCGTCTGCAAAGCTGCCGAAAGCGGCAGCTTTGCAGACGGGCCGTCGCCGTCGGGCAACCGGGAACCGGTTCCATCTCATTTTTAAAAAAATGGCAGCCGCGTGCGTCCGCGCATGGACACACGCACGCGGCTCCCTCTTTTTTTAATTTGTGATGGAACCGGTTCCCAGTGGCTCTTTTTCTTTTTTAGGTTGCCGACCCCTGTCCTAGACTATAATAATAATAATAATAATAATAATAATAATAATAATAATAATAATAATAATAATAATAATAATAATAATAATAATAATAATAATAATAAGAAGAAGAAGAAGAAGAAGAAGAAGAAGAAGAAGAAGAAGAAGAAGAAGAAGAAGAAGAAGAAGAAGAAGAAGAAGAAGAAGAAGAAGAAAAAGAAGAAGAAGAAGAAGAAGAAGTTTGAAGGGACCTTGGAGGTCATCTAGTCCAACCCCTTGCTCAGGCAGGAAACCCTATACTATTTCAGACAAATGGCTGTCCAGTCTCTTCTTAAAAACTTCCAGTGTTGGAGCATTCACAGCTTCTGGAGGCAGGTTGTTCCACTGATTAATTGTTCTGTCAGGAAATTTCTCCTTATCTTTCTGCAGATGCTACTACCATAATAGTCTCAATGCAGTTACCATATATAAAATGATCATCCATGAGCCTTTTCCTGTTGAGTGTCCATAGGTCCTAAGGATTAACATGTGATTTCATCCACATGTTAATTTTTAAATCTCTTGGCATGATCATTATATATTTATATCTAATATTTTTTCACCTTTTCACAATTCTGCTATGCATGATAAAAGGTACTGATACATCTTAGATAATGGTATATCATTTTTAAAAAGGTTTTTTTAATTGTAGGACAATGTGAATGTTAAACCTTTTAACCACATTCTCTCCTATTGATGTATTTGAATATTATAACCAAAATTCTTGGCTCTTTTTGCCATACATTCTTTAATTTGCTCTTCCTGCATCTCAAATCTCAACAAAAGTTAAATGCTAATTTTAGCAAACACATATTCATCATTTGTACATAATCATTTCCAAACTCTGTTTTATCATATTCTGTTTCTGGTACTTTTAAGTCTATATTAAATCTTTCTCTTATTTGTGCATATGGGAAGCATTGAAAACAAATTCCTCTGCAGTCAATTGTTCCCTTGATTTCATCTGAAGCTCCCCATTTTTCTTTACTGGTAAGTCTTCATATATTAACCATTTGTCTTTTCCCCTAGTTTCTTTTCTATAAAACATGTATTGAGCTGAGGCCAACAAAGGTATTTTCGGGCATAGCCTGAATTTGTATGTATGCCCTATTCGTAGTGTGATACTACTAATATAATGGTCAAATGCAGGAAATCAGGAGTCCAGACAGTTCAAATGAATATAAAGCTTATTGTATGCTAAAGCTCTCTACAAGAATCTGAACCACTAACGGTCAAAGTGAGTTGGCAGTATATAAGGGTCAATGGAATTCAAGGTGACCTGGACTTAGATCTTTTGTGGGGGCAAAGGGACTCAAGACTAATGATGTGTTTGACCCCTCCTTTGGGCTGAGCTGGTCTACACTACAAAGAGGCCCCTGCCCAATGCAATGTGAGGCTCAAGTTTTATACAGAAGCTGCCTCATGGCAACCTCATGCTACTTGCAAGCAGGTACTATTGTTGTGAGTCTGTATGGGGCTCCATTTTCAGGAAGGCTCACAAACAAATGGAGATGGAGAAAAAAGAACAGATAAGGCTGAAACAAGGGAAATAAATGGAGAAGAATTAGAAGACAAAATTCATAGAAGTTATGACTGTTGACATGAAATAAAGGGACATCTACTTGGGAGGAAGTTCTGGACAAAATATTAAATTACAGAGATCCCATATTACTCTAAATTTATAGTTTATCATCTGTGATAAGCTACACCATTCATAAAGTTGAGATTTCATTGCATGGAAAGGTGAGAATCCCCAAGAGGAAAATATCTACTGGAACAATAGGATTTATTTTTTTGTAAATTGGCTATTATATTTTTAGTGTATATTTTTTATCATAGATATTTTGCTTCTGCTTTATCTTCAATTTAGAAAGAATTATCTTTAATTTTTCCTGATTATATGTAAATAATCTTTGATAGCATGCATTCATTTGAAAGGGGAAGGAGAACTGAGAAGAGGGAGCTGCAAGAATGGAAACCAAAGTAGGAGAAGAGAATTAGCATCTGTTCATTTTCCAATATAAAATGTTACTTTGTCCTACTGTTGTAAATGTTTTTTTCCTGAATTTTCTGCAGTAGGTTTCCAAGAGAAGGTAACTCCAGGTTCAGATATTTACCATGATGCCACACATGGGAGCCGCTCTCTGCTTTAAAACTCCTTGTATTACTTTTTTCGTTTTAATAGAGGATTTGAAGCAACTAATGCACTTACTTAAGAGGTTCACTGTTGCGTTATCAACAGGGCCGGTAGAATTGTGACACAGGTGATTCTCAAATCATATAAGGTGATAAGAGGTGAGATAAAATGTGTTTGGCTATAAATCTACCATTCAATGCTCACCCAACTGCTGCAGCACAAATGAAAGATAAATTGTCCCAAGATGGTGGGAAAGAATTGTGGAACAGATCTGAAGCTTGACCCATATGGGTCAAGAACTTCAGCAGGTTAGTCCAGGTGATTCAAAAGAAAAAAAGAAAAACCAAACCATGCCATTAAACCAGTCATGGCAATGAAAGAAAAACATTTCTTCAAACTGAGCTTTGAACAAAAGCCTTAGAGATTATTATCCCTGCAAAAGAAAAGGAAAAAAAAAGGGGGGGGGAAAGCAGATACCAGTGATGGGCAATCACCTTCTGAAGTCAATAGAACAAAACATGTTGAAATTTCTCTGAGAAATGGAGTACCTTCTAAAGGGAGATGAAACAATAACTGTCTTTTTGAAGCAATGTTTTCATGAACATATTCTTAGCAAGAAGTCACTTATTTGGGTTTCTAAGTTATGGACCAAAGATTTCATCAAACCATCCCCAAGTACTGCCTGCCAGCGACATCACTTTTTTAAAAAAATCCCTAGCACTAGATCAATTATCTGAGTTGAGACCAAAATACTGACACAATGTGCTATCAGGCTATCTTCAGGTTTATTCCCCATCTCTTAAAACAAGGTGACAAAAGCCCACAAACAGTCTGAATTTGGTGTGGATATAAAGCCCTAGGACAGTGATGGCCAGGAGTAGGCAACCTTGGCTCTTTTATGACTTGTGGACTTCAACTCCCAGAATTCCCAGTATGGCTGGCTCAGGAATTCTGGGAGTTGAAGTCCACGAGTCATAAAAGAGCCAAGGTTGCCTACCCCTGGTGATGGCAAACCTTAGAGTCTGAGTGCCCAAATCGCAACCCACTTATTTATTGCAAAGTGCCAGGGCCGCATCAGCATTAGGGTACCCTCGGGGGGGTGGAGGGAATGGCCCACTGGGTGGGTGGGTGTGGCTTGGGTGGGCATGGCCCACTGGGTGGGCATGGCCAGCTCGTCATCACTCACATCAGGGGCACCTTTGCAGGCATGGTAGGTGCAGGAGGGCAAAGTGTATGGGTCAGAGGGAGGCCCACTCCCTCTCCATGCTAGGAGACCTGGCTTTGTAACCAAAGCATCCTCAGCAATAGGATGGGAGACCACTAGGGAATGGCAAAAGGGCCACAGGGCTGATGGTGGCCATGTGCTAAGATAGGACTTCCATCAGGCCCTCCCTCCCTCTCATTCCAGTCTCACTCCCTCCCTCCCTCCTTCCCTCCTCCTTCCTTCCTCCTACCCTCCCTCCCCTCCTCTCCTTCCCTGCCTCCCTCCTTTTCATTCCCATCTCCTTCCTCCCTCCCTCCCCTCCTTCCCCTCTCTCTCTCCTCTCTCTCTCTTTCTCCCCCTTTCTCCAAAGTCCAAACACGTGTGTGCTACTTCCCTCACTCGCCCTGCTCACGGTGCACATGCCCACAAAAGGGCTCTGTGATAGAGGATTAAACAGCTGGGTGATTTTCAGCCAGTCATTCTCTCTCAGCCCAATCCATCTCCCAGTATGTTGTGAGGAAAATAGGAGGAGAAAGGTGTTGTATAGTGAGTTCATTGCGCAGGAATGAAGATGAGGCAAGTGAGTTCAGCAATGGTCATGTTTATTTGCTTGCAGGATCTGAACTGAGGAACTGAGCTGCAGCCTGCAGCAATTTATAGCCTAGCCCTTAGGCAGCAGCCAATAGGTTTAAAGCAACCCATTGCCGCCTAGGGGCAGCCAATAGCAGCACTGGAGACGGGGTGTCTGAGTTGCTGGGAGCTGTTAGCTAGTTCCAGCTTACCACATGGTGTTACAATTAAGCCCAATACATAACACCCCTTCCCTCTTAGAATGGACAAAAATCATAGCACAATAAGCATGAAAATAACAAATTACCAGATTTAACAATAGTATGAATAGGTTTCCATTAACAGTACAATAAGACAGTTAACAACATTATAGCTCCATCATTGTTTCAGTACAGTCTCATAGTCAACAATTATCACAAGTACATACATTATAGTTCCTTTATTTTATTATATAATCTCCTGGCTGGCTTATGCAGCTCGGGAGGGGACACAAGGCTGGTTTCAGGCGGTCATCTCTGCTTCTCTGAGTGAGGGTCACTTCCCTGCCTCCTTGAAGGAGGCGGTGGTGAGACCTCTCCTCAAGAAGCCCACCTTGGACCCAGCTACATTGAATAACTTTCGTCCGGTCTCCAACCTTCGCTTCCTTGTGAAGGTTGTCGAGAGTGTGGTGGCACATCAGCTTCCTCAGGTCCTGGATGAAGCGGATTATCTAGACCCATGCCAATCGGGCTTCAGGCCGGGCTACAGCACAGAGACGGCATTGGTCGCTCTGATGAATGATCTCTGGAGGGCCCGGGACAGGGGCCATTCCTCTGTCCTAGTCTTATTAGACCTTTCGGCGGCTTTCGATACCATCGACCATGGTATCTTGCTGCGGCGCCTCAGGGGATTGGGAGTGGGAGGCACGGTTCTGCGGTGGTTCTCCTCCTTTCTCCTGGGACGCTCGCAGTTGGTGTTGGCAGGGGGACAGAGGTCGACTCTGAGGCCTCTCGTTTGTGGAGTCCCTCAGGGGTCGGTCCTCTCGCCTCTCCTGTTCAACATCTACATGAAACCGCTAGGTGAGATCATTCGTGGTTTTGGAGTAGGGTACCATCAGTATGCTGATGACACCCAGCTTTTCATCTCGACTCCAAACTGCATCAGTGATGCCCTCGACGTGATGTCCCATTGCCTGGAAGCGGTTTGGGAATGGATGGGGAGGAACAGGCTTCAACTCAACCCGGACAAGACTGAATGGCTGTACATACCGGCATGCCAGGATACTCAGAGCATTCCATCCCTTAACATCGGGGGTGAGTTATTACCCCCTGTCGATAGGGCCCGCAACCTGGGTGTCCTCCTAGATTCACAGCTATCCTTGGAAGATCACATAGGAGCTGTGACCAGGGGGGCCTTCACTCGGGTTCGACTGGTGTGCCAACTACGACCCTATCTGGACCTGGATGCCTTACGTACAGTCACCCATGCCCTTGTGACCTCTCGCCTAGACTACTGTAACGCTCTCTACATGGGGCTGCCCTTGAGATCCACTCGGAAGCTTCAACTGGTGCAAAGTGCAGTGGCACGGACACTCCTGGGAGCCTCCCGATACTCCCATATCACACCTCTCCTCCGTGAGCTGCACTGGCTTCCAGTTGCCTTCCGAGTGAAATTCAAGGTGCTAGTGATGACATACAAAGCCCTACATGGCATGGGTCCGGATTACCTACGGGAGCACCTACTGCCAGCGTCAACACCCCTCCGTCCTGTGTGCTCCCACAGAGAAGGCCTCCTCAGGGTGCCACCGGTCAGAGAATGCCGGCTGGTGGCCCCCAGGGGGAGAGCATTCTCAGTGGGTGTGCCAACCCTCTGGAACTGCTTGCCTACCGAAATCCGGATGGCCCCCGACCTTCGCACCTTCCGGCGCGACTTAAAAACCTACCTGTTCCAGCAGTCCGGCCTGGCCTGATAGCTCTTGGGGTTTCATTTGTTTTTACTATTGTTTAACTGTATACTTACCTTGCTCTGTACACCGCCCCGAGTCCCTCGGGAGAAGGGCGGTATATAAAAACAAACAAACAAATAAATAAATAAAATAAATAAGCAGGAGGATTGTGTGCCCTTGTGGAACGCCTCAGGGGTTCAGTCACTTTCTGATCTACCAGCTTACCCACTGGGCTGGGCAGACCAGTGTCCTTTGATGCACTTGAGCCAGAAGGATTGAATGCTTTCTGGCTGGCCTCTCAACGTTGGCCCACCCCAGAGTCAGATTGTTTAGCAGAGTTAGCATAGTGGCTGTGGAAATCAGGTTGGCTTGCTCCGTCAGGGGATCCATGTTGCACTTCCGGACTCCCCTCCTCTACAGCCAACTCCTCGTTGCTTGTGCTGTGAGAGTCTTCAGCATCTATGCATGGGCTGACTTGGTTGCCATTTTGGGACCTTGGGAGGGACTTATGATGCAGTCATCGCTTAGTGGCCATTCTGGAAACCACTTTCTGAGTTTGTCAATGTGGCGTCTGACAATTCACCCTCCCTCCAGCCTCACTTTGTAAGAGAGGGGACCAGATGATTTAGTGATTGTTCCAGGAACCCACAGATTCCCATGCCTATAGTTTCTAGCCCACACCCCATCACCCACTTGCAGCCCCCTTGGGGGTTTTGGTCAAGAGGCTTCTGCTGTCACTCTATCTGGATGCAGCCTGTCCAGTTTTGTGATCAAGCGCCTCCCCGATCATAGTTCTGCAGGGCTCTTCCCAGTGGCAGTGCAGGGCATGGATTGCTGGCAAAGTAAAAAATCTGCCAGTCTGTGATGCCAGTCTCCAGTTACTATGCATTTAAGTGACTCCTTTGTGGTTCTTACCATGCATTCAGCTTGACTGTTACTGGATGGATGAAAGGGGGCAGACGTTGTGTGTCTGATGAGGTATGCCCTTAGGAAAGCCTGAAATTCAGCAGCAGTGAATTGAGCTCCATTGTCTGAAACTAAGACATCTGGCAGCCCATGTGTGGCAAAAAGTTTTCTCAGCACCTGGATGGTCCTAGCAGTAGTCATGTTTGCAACCGGAATTACTTCAAGCCATTTAGAATAGCTGTCTACCACTATGAGGAAGAGCTGTCCCTGAAAGTGCCCAGAAAAGTCTATGTGATTTCTAGACCAGGGAGTATGCGTTTCCTCCCACCTGTGAACTGGAGTGTGTGGCATTTCAGGCCTTGATTGCTGGCATGTATAACATCCATGCACCTGTGCCTCAATGTTGGGCCCCGGTATGGCATACACTTCTGCGGCTTGCACAAAACCCCACAGTAAACGGCCCCTGGGCCCAGGTACCTCTCCTGGTCGGATCTTCTGACTGGCACTTCGATGGCTGGACCCTCTGGTGAGCTCTGCATACTGCTGTGATGTGGACGGTTTTGCTGCAGGCCCAGCACGTAGCTGACCAGAATCTGCAGTCTGTGCATTGCTGGCGGCCGCCGCAACCTGGACATCTAGGTAAGAGATCTGCCTTGTGAGGAGTCTCTTGTTGCTTGCTGCTGCAGTGCTGAGTGTCGGGGTGTTTGTGCAGCTTCTCGACCTCGGCATCTTCTTCATCTTATTCTTCAGTGCGTTTGGCGTCCTTGTGGTGGATGGTTTCTTCATGCTGCATTGTTTTGGCGGGCTGGATTGTTCGGACAGCTCCCCTGGCGGCTTCATCTGCCATGACTTCGTCCTGGGTTTCAGTGAATGACAGGTTAGCTCTAGCAAAAGTTTTTGCTGCAGCTCTCGATTTCATAGGCTGCAGATGAGCCAGTCTGGAAGTTGCTCTTTGACATCAGAAAATTTACACAGGCATGCAGCCTGCCTCAAGGCTGCAATGTACTCCAATGTGGTCTCACTGGGCTGCTGTATTCGTTGTTCGAAAGTGTAGCGCCAGGCAATCACCAACATCTTCGGTTGGAAATGTTCTCCGAGCTTCTTCTTTAGATCAGCGTAGGAGACTGATTCCAGCGGCATTGGTGCGACCAGGTTTTCAGCCAGATCAAATTTTGCTGGGCTGCACACACAGAGCAGTGTGGCAGCCTTCAGTCCATCTACTGCAACCTGGTTCACCCGGAGGTAGTTTTCGACCTGACACAGGTACGATGGCCATCCTTCTGGTCGCTTGATGTCGAACTCTCGCAGCCTGCCAACCTTGGGCATTCTTCAGGTCTTCTCAGATGGTTCCTGCATCTTCTGATCCTGCTTCTCCGATGTCCAGGGACTGATCCACTGAGCTCGTGGTTGCTAGCGTGTCTGGCTAGCTGACCGTAGAGGGGGGGAAATGCCTTTCTTTCCAGGCATGTGCTGCCTCTTCCCTAGTGACTTTCAGCTCCTTTGGAGAAGTAGGATCCCACCTTTGTTGCCAGTGTTGTGTAGTGAGTTCGTTGTGCAGGAATGAAGACGAGGTGAGTAAGTTGAGCAATGGTCATGTTTATTTGCTTGCAGGAACTGAACTGAGGAACTGAGCTGCACCCTGTAGCAATTTATAGCCTGGCCCCTAGGCAGCAGCCAATAGGTTTAAAGCAACCCATTGCCACCTAGGGGCAGCCAATAGCAGCACTGGAGATGGGGTGTCTGAGTTGCTGGGAGCTGTTAGCTAGCTCCAGCTTACCACGTGGTGTTACAATTAAGCCCAATACATAACAAAAGTTATGTTGGATATGTTCGTTGCCTTGAGCTATTTGTAAAAATAGTATAGGCGAGATATAAATATAAATAAAATTAATTAATTCATTAAAAATACTGGATTTCAGGATCTGTACTGATTTTCTAGACACATAGGGAAACCAATCCAAAGTAAGCAGCAGGTTGCCTAGAAAATAATATGAACTCCCTTCAGAAGGCTCCACTTTGCAAAAGATGAGAGAGAGAGAGAGAGAGAGAGAGAGAGAGAGAGAGAGAGAGAGAGAGAGAGAGAGAGAGAGAGAGAGAGAGAGAGAGAGAGAGAGAGAGAGAGAGAAGATTCATCTTTTCCATCTCCAAGTGTAGTGATGCAAATATGAAAGTTGGATTAATTGAATGAATAGGAAATTAGAATGTAGATTCATTACAGGAAGCTACTTTGCTTTACTTATTGATAATTCATTTGAACTGAATTTAATTTGGCCTGTACTATAGGACCAATGGAGATGGATATTAATTTTAAATTAAAGAAAAATCCATCTCCACATAGGTGCCCAGACAATCTTCCTTCTCAGCAGGGCCTATCAACTCTGGTTTGTGCTGTGTTCTGTGGGCTTTTGCAGCTGAGAGTCGAAGTCCACTCAGCATGGGGCCCCCAAGCTGCTTGACTCCTGCCGCAAAAAGTGGGGAAAGATGCCAGCTGCAGTGGCGATGTCAACTGCCGCTTTGGCACCATCAGTGGGAGAGTTTGTGTGAGAGTGGGCTGGCAAGGAGCACATGGAAAGGCTACCACTCCCTCCACTATCAGCCAGTCCTTAGCAGGCGCTGAGCAGAGAACAGATTTGCAGCATGACAAACCCCCACGGCCTCGACAAGGCACTGAAGATGTCTCTGCAAAGGAAGACCAAGATTCATTTGGCAGCTGGTGGGTGTGCGCGCTCATCATGAATGAGTTTGGGAGGAGGAAGAGGGAGGCTGGATCCCTCCCTCTCTAATCCTACTCAGCGCAGCAGACCCCTGCCACCCCCCCTTCCATTGTGCATCTTCCATGGGAGTCATGTTGGGATTTAACAGCAATATTACATTTTCCCCGCTTCACTCATTCAGTGAATTCACATCAGTGTGTGTGTGTGTGTGTGTGTGTGTAACTGTGTGCATCCATGTCTTGCCTCCTGTTTCCTGCAGTCCATGGAAAGGAGCAGGGACGAATAAGTAAGGGCTATCTTGCACCAGCCTCCCTGGGTTTGGTCAGTTTCCAGTTTCTTCTTTTAACGCTCTTGAGGGGGCAAGAGAAGATTTGGAATTTCTCTCAGGCTAGTTTAGCTGTTGGAATTGCTCAGGATATTGAAAGCTCTGCATTTGTATGTGTGTGTGTGTGTGTGTGTGTGTGTGTGTGTGTGTGTTTGCATTCTGTGTTTCACAGTCTCATGAGTTTAATGAGATTTATTCCTAGATATAGATGTACAGGATTGGCATCTTAAAAATAGCTGTTCTCTCAGTACACACAGATTTGAAATGTTGGTAGCACTGGATAGATTGGATTTTACCTTGTTGCAAAGGATGGCTTCAAGCAGGAATGATGCAAGGAGCTCAATAATCTTCCCTCCTTTCTTTTTTGAAAGCGGAACCAGCCTTTTATGTTAAGGCCCTGCTCACTTTCTCAAACTCTAAACTCGTGCATCCTATTTCCCTCGCTCACCTTCCCAAACACCAAACTCACGTGTCCTACTTTCCTCGCTCACCTTCCCAAACTCCAAACTCGTGCGTCCTACTTCCCTTCCTCACCTTCCCAAACTCCAAACTCACATGTCCTACTTTCCTCACTCGCCCATCTGCACTGTCGCTTCCAAAGGCTGTGCTCTCTTTCATTTGCTTACTTGCTCACTACACTTCTCCCTGCAAAACCTGCTTTTATAGGTTCCCATCTCCCCACTCAGGTCTCGCAGCTGTTCCCAGGCTCCTGGTGCAGAGAGAGAAAGAGAGCGAGAGCTCTGCTGGATTTGGTTTCCCTGCTTCCTCCAGCTCCCATTAGTCAGGCACGTTTGAAGAGGGGGAGGGGAGTGTCCTTCTGGGGCAATGGCACGCATACCCATAGAAAGGGCTTTGCAAGCCACCTCTGGCACATGTGCCAGAGGTTCGCCACCACGGCCCTAGGAGGTTGCTGTGAAATTGTGGGCTTTGCCATTCCTGAAGTCTTACCAAATCGGACAGAGGCAGATTGGTATCTCTTTCTTTCTATGTAAATCTCATCATATTTATTCAATAAAATTCTCTTTGTCCTTTCTCCCTGGCTTGAGGGTATTGCCTTGCCACCAGGTACTATCCTAGCCTAATGCATTGGATAAAAGCCAGATCACAGCACACAAAAAGTTTTACAATGAATGCTTGCTCATAAGGTGAAGGATACGTTGGTCTCTCAAATCCAAAGAGGTTGAGAAGATTCAACATGAATCTTACTTGAACATTGGCAATAGGACTGAGGAATTTTAAGGGCTAAAGGCAATGTTTCTGGGAACACACAGCCCCATCCCATGTAGGAAAGAGTAAGAGGACAGTGATAGTTATCCTTAATCATGGCCATCTAGCACCCAATTATGTGAAGTAATTGTCTAATAGAGGACTGGTTGACCTAGCTTACACAAAAAATATGAAAATTATTTTCCTGGATACTTGGTTTTACTCCATACATCTAAATCAATACAATTACCTATATATCTAGGGCATAATTCTGAATTTTCCCTCAATAAGAAAGCTATCACGCTTTATTCCTTGTCTCAAAATTTTACCTCTGCACCACTGGTAAATGTTATATTTATATGTTTGGTACAAAGCACATAAATCTCATAAATTTTAATAGGATTGAAAATTAACCTTCCCCATTTTCAAGACTTCCTTTTTCTGCACAGTGACTCTTTCAGCTGACATATACAGACTGCCTGGTTTTCATTACCTGATGCCTCCATTTCAATCTTTTTAATGTTCAATTGAGAATAAGTTCTTTCCCTTGGTCTCTTTCTCTCTGGTCTTTCTGACATCTCAATCAATTAGGGTCATAATGGAAATGATTTTTTCCCTGCTGCCTGAATCTGAGAAATAAAATTATCATTTTGTAACCAAGGACTTTAATATCTAATAAAAATTGAACCTTGAGAAACAACACTGAATTCGTGGCTTCAGAATATCATGTTAGCAGGAATTTCCAAGCAGTTCCAAACATTTCAGGAACATTTGTCAGGAAGGCTCCCGGACTCTAGCACTCTAATCCCAGGTAGTTTAGGGTTACCTAATTGCTGCCAAAAGCCACATAACCACTAGGAGGCAGTGATGAGATGGACATCTCTTGTTGCTGTCATCTAATGGCTGTCTTAATTTTGACATTCCATTTCAGTAGCCCTCGAGGGGTGAGGCATTGGTGGAAAAGAGATGGTATTAAGGTGAACATGATGAAAAAGCACCTTCTTATGTATACTCAAAAACACAAACATACTTCTAGAAACTTACCAGATATAAAATTTTGGAACTGGTGCAGAAAGAGACATTGGGATCAAAGTATATATGGTTCTCTTACAACTTCATGGCCTTCATTCCACGTTGCTGATTTTTTCCCCTAGAGTATGAAGTCAAAACTTAAAAAGTTAAAATTCAGCTTACTTAACTTATATCTAAAATAGTCACAATGATCCACATCAGGCGTCACTAACATGACCTCTTTCAGAAGCATTGAAACCTTAATTTTCTTTAAAAAAAATATTAAAAGAAGATTTTAAAAAAACTACAGAAACTAAAGAAGCAACTAAAGAAGCAACTCCCGATCTTCTTTGCAGCAATTACAAACATAGGAATTACTATCTCCACCCTTCTACATTTCATATCATAGTTTCCTTCTTCTCATCAACAAACTTTTAAAATCAAGATAATCCAAAACCACTAACTCTTTTTATCCGTTTTTAGCAAAAAAATCCATAAAGGGGTTCCTACTTTTTTTATAAATTTATTTGGAGCTCCTTGTATAATCAGACAAGTCAATTAGCCAATTCTGGAAACTCAGCCAGCTTCACAATCCATTCCTTTGTTAATGGTGTTTCTGTAGTCTTCCATCTTTGTCCATATAAAAGCCTCACTCTAACTTCAACTTTCTAAACAGAATAGCTGGCTGTTGTAATCCCTGTGCATTTAGAGAATGGTAAACTGGATAAAGCAGATACAGATTAGACATACATGAGATGCCATCTGAGCTATTTGTAACCTGTCTAAATTCTGAAATGTCTGGGACCTCAACAGCGTTCCTAGCTAAAATTCACAGATATTGTATATATTTTCTCATGGGTAAAGAATTATGCAACTTGTACCTTCTGGATGCTTCTAAATCCTTCTATATGCATACTTACTACCATCATGTTTATGCAAAGAACAGTCAAGTCTTCTATATTATAGAGGGCTGTCCTCTGAAGGGCTGCCAGGAGACAATCCAAAATTTGCTTCCAAGTTCTTTTAGAAAGGCTGCCTGATGGACTCATGACTGTTGTAAGACTCTTAAGAAGAAAGTGGCAGTGCCTTAATGTCCATCAACTAGTTAACAATTAGACAGCAGCTTCAATAAACAAGTAGATCATTGTCACTGTCTTTTTTATTAGACTATATATTTATTCTAACTACAATGCTTTTCGTAAATTTGTATCTATAAATATAAATTAGCACTTGCTAACCTTTTAGCTTATGCTTCTCCTTCTATCATCTTTTTTTTTTAGTGATCCTCTTCTTTTGCTGATGAAATGTTCTCTAATGGGATGATGCCACATTTCAGTTAGTAGCACACACCTGTGAGCTGGAAAGGGAATTAATTTTGCATTGTTTAGATTCTAACAAAACATGACAGATGGTCTGGGATTTTCATGGAATTAAAATTGTTGTAGTTCCAATTTATCCAATTGCATTAGTTCTAATAACAGAGAGGGAGAAAGACACGATCCGTTGATTCCATTTGACACGTTTGCAGATTTTCATTACAGTTTAGATGTCTGATGTCTCTGTTCCTCAACATAAAAAAGCAAAATAAAAAGTACCCACAAAACCTGCAGAATAATAAGATCATACTTACAGAGTATATATAGGATATGCACTACTACACAACACATTGGAATGACTTTCAAGTATAATTATTTTTTTCTATCAGGTTGATTTTGATGGGTTCCAATATAGTTTTCTAAAAAGCTTCAGAAGTCCAATCATTTTTTGGGATAATCTTCTTCCAGACTTTTCCAACATTATGATTTTCTTCTTTTGTTCTGTGACAGGATTATAGTTGCTCCTGAGGTGTCAAATCTTATTTCACCTTTATGGAAGACATTTAGCAGACTCATTTACATGTTGTCAAACTTAATTTAGTTTAGTGGTATTCAGACCACACTACACACAAGCTTTGTTGAATTTAGAAGACCACGTCACAACACATGGAAAAATGCTCACAAAAGAGGAGAGATTTTTCATTAGCAAGTTAAGAATAAAATCTAAGATGGAAACATTGAGTTTACTAGGGCAAAAACCATCTTGATTTAATCATATGCAGTGAATTGGCTAATTACTTTATTGATGTCAAGATTAATAAGACTAAATTGCATAATCCAAAGGATCTTTTTTGGTATATTTTAGAACAGACATGTCAAACACAAGGCCCAGGGGCCGGATCTGGCCCGTGAAGTGGTTTCATGTGGCCCGCGAAGCCATCCTGGAAACAGTGAGGGAACAGCCCTCACTGCCTTGGCCCTGGCCCAGAGATCCTCCTTCTGCCAGAGACCCTCAGATCTGTCCCACTCCTGACCAGGCCCCCACAGGCACCCTTGATGCGAACAATGTAGAGCTGGCCACGCCCACCCAGTAGGCCACGCCCACTCTGGCCACACCCACCCAGCCCCCTGAGGGCAACCGCAATGCTGGTGCGGCCCTCAATGAAATTGAGTTTGACACCCCTGTTTTAGAACATCAAGACTATGGGCGTATGTAATGGGGTGATAAAATGTGCATTGCAATATTTCGATACAAACTTCATTCCTTCTGTACTTCCATGGTAACATTATATGCAAGAAAATTAGGGTTGGGCCCTGTGTTATGATCTCATTATCAACATTTGGTTATTTTGATAAAACATCCAGTTGTTGTGGATACACATCAGTGAGACAAGCAATTAACCATAATTAACCCAATGAGGACAGAGAACAAAGATGAGGGAGGATAAATCTAGAATGCTGCAACTTTGTTCTAAGCCTTGGGTTATATGTCCTAAAAAGGAAGGCTTCAAGCCCTAGAAAAAAATAGGATACTACTGCCAATCTAATATAAGGACCAAAATCTGGATGGGGGGCAGGGGGAGATTGTTTCATTTGTTATTTTCTGTTAGGACCCCATTTTATTTTCATTCATACTGAGTTATTGCTTTCTTCATCGCTTCTTCATTAGTATTACTTTTGATTTATGTTTTGTGTTATGTACTGGGCTCTTGGAAACACCACTGTTCTGTACCAGCCTGCTACCGGCCCTGCAGAAAAGGCAGGGACAACCCCTTTACAAGGAGGCAAGAGGCTGGAACTAAGCCTGCCAAATTTATTAACATAAAACAGAGCAAAGGGAGCAAACACAAACCATGAAACAGGAGCTATTCAAACGGTTGCCTTCAGCAAACCAGCCCTCCCATGCATTCCCCTTTTAAACAGTTCAGGGCGTGGCTTCTCTCTGCCTCCTTCCGAGGTGCCCCATTGCCTTCCTTTGTTTACTCCTGATTGACTGCCTCCTGCGTCGGGTGTCCTTGAACAGGGCCAGCTGTGGGTCATCTTCATCCACGCTGTCAGGCTCACACAGCTGGGTCTGCGTCGTAACCAGGTGGGAGGGGCCTGGCTGAGGGCTCTCATCAGCAACCTCTCCAACACCCTCAGCAACCTCTCCAACACCCCCCTCCTCCTCCTCTGAATTGTCCGACCCAACTGCCGAACCCACAGGCTGACCCTGAATCACAACAACCACATGGGTTGCTGGAGCAGCTAACGGCTCTCCAGCAACCCAGACTACAAGTCTCCTGTGCTGTAATTGGCTATCTCCAGGCGGCAATGGTTGATTCAAACCTATTGGCTGCTGCCTAGGGGCTAGACTATATATTGCAGCTAGTTGCATACATTTCCCCAGTACAGTTCCAGTATGAAATAAACAATGAGTTATTCTGTACTCTGTTCCACGTCTTCATTCCTGCACCAAAGAACCCACTATTTAACAGTGGTGATGAGGATGGGATCCTGCTTCACTGAATAAAGAGCTGAAGTCTTCGAGGGAAAGGCAGCACACGCTGGAGGGAAGAGGCATTTTCTCCCCCCCCCCAAGGTCAGCTAGCAACTACGATAGTGACCTCGTGCTCAGGAACTCATTTCCTGAGCCTGAAGCAGGATCCAGAAGAATGCAGGAACCAGAAAGAAAGAATGCCGAAGGTTGGCAAACTGCGAGAATTTGACATGAAACACCCGGAGGAATGGCCATCATATCTATCGCAAGTAGAAAACTACCTCAGAGCCAATCAGATCGTGGAAGAAGGACTGAAAGCTGCAATGCTACTCTGCGTGTGCGGCCCAGATACCTTTGATTAAGCCGAGAACCTTTTCATGCTAACACCAATCGAAGCGGTCTCTTATGCAGATTTCAAAAAGAGGCTAACCGGGCACTTCCAGCCCAAGATGTCTGAGATGGCTTGGCGGTTCAGGTTCGACCAAAGAGTGCAGCTTCTCGGGGAGTCAGTGTCATAGTTCATAGCAGGCCTAAGGCAGGCCACACGCCTATGCAAGTTCTCAAATTTAGAAGAGCGACTACGAGACCAGCTCGTCTGTGGCCTACAGGACAGAAAGCTTCAGCAGAGACTATTTGCTAGGCCAAATTTAATGTTTTCCAAAGCACAAGATGAGGTGATGGCCAAAGAAGCTGCCGGGGGCACCGTTCAAACTGTACATCCCGCCAAATTGACAAAGTTTGAAGAAACGGTCCACCGTGAGGACGCCAAATGCACCGAAGAACTTTCTGAGGAAGAAGTACCTGAAATCAACTGACTCCAAAAGCAACCCAATGCAGCACACCGCAACGGCCAGCCGCAAGAGGACAATTACAAGGCAGTTCTCTTACTGAGATGTAAGGGGTGTGGCGGCAACCATTTTTGCGCCAACTGCAGATTTCGTTCAGCCACGTGTAGAGCTTGCGGAAGGACAGACCACATCGCGGTGGTTTGCAGAGCCTGACACAGAGACCGGCCACCCAAACACCAGTTGGAAGAACCAACTAGGAGAGGTACTGGGGCCCAGGGTCCAGTTAGTGTGGGATTCTTCAGAAGCTGTTGAAGTGTATGCCGCACTGGGTCTTGGCGCCCCCTCAAACCCAAAGTTAAGCTCATGGTTGAGCTACAAGGAGTTCCATGTAAGATGGAATTGGATTTTGGCTCTGCAGTCTCAATCATTTCTCAAGACACTTTTAACTTTGTGTCTAGGAGCAGTAACAATTGGGCCAAACTAAGACCCTCAGATATAATCCTAACAGATTTTCAAAACGCTCACATTAAAGTTAAGGGAGAAGCCACCTTGTTGGTTAAGTTTAAAGGGTTTTTGGGGCACCTGGATGTAATAGTAGTAGGAGGCCAGAGAACAAGTCTCATTGGACTCGATTGGTTTGATGCCTTAGGTATTCAGATTACTGGCATAAAGCGGATGCAAACTGCAGACCTCGTGTCAGTGTGCAAGGAATACACGGATGTTTTTGATTCAACCCTTGGAACATACACAGGCCCACCTATCTCATTTAAGCTTGATCCCTACATAGTTCCAATCAGGGTTAAGCCTTGTAGGGTCCCCTTTGCCTTAAAACATAAAATTGATTTTGAAATTGATAAGCTGGTAGAACAGGGCATGTTACAGTCTGTTGATGGTGGGGAGTGGGAAACTCCTATAGTCACCCCACTTAAAGCCAACGGGGAAATGCACACTAAATAAAGCCCCCAAGCAACACGCTTACCCAGTCCCAGTGGTCAATCATATTTTAGCCTCCTTGCAAGGGGGTACTATTTTTGCTAAACTTGATTTAGCACAGGCCTATCAGCAATTGCAGGTGGATGAGGCCAAAGCCGCGGCTCAAACCATCATGACTCACAGGGGGCCTTTCAAAGTTAAATGCTTACAGTTTGGAGTCAGTATTGCACCAGGTATTTTTCAGGGAATCATGGAGCGTACACTCAAGGGTATTCAGGGCATCTGCCCTTATTTTGATGATGTTCTTATTGCAGGGGAATCCCCAGAAGTGTTGGCCACTAGGCTCAAGGCTGTTCTGCAGAGGCTTCGTGAAGCAGGCCTCAAATTAAAAAAGAACAAGTGTAGTATTGGGGTTTCTTCAACAGAATTCCTGGGTTCTTCAACAGAATTCCTGGGTTTCCGAATTGATGCTAACGGCATTCACCCCGGTGATTCTAAAGTGAAGGCCATTAAAAAGGCTGTTCTGCAGAGGCTTCGTGAAGCAGGCCTCAAATTAAAAAAGAACAAGTGTAGTATTGGGGTTTCTTCAACAGAATTCCTGGGTTTCCGAATTGATGCTAACGGCATTCACCCCGGTGATTCTAAAGTGAAGGCCATTAAAATGGCTCCTAGGCCCAAATCAAAAGGAGAGCTATAAGCATTCTTGGGTCTCCTAAACTTCTATCACACATTTCTACCTCATAAGGGTGCAATAGCAGAGCCCCTCCACAGGCTGCTGGATAAGAAAGCTCCATGGAAATGGACTAACTTACATGAAAAAAGTTTCCAGGAATTAAAAGCACTATTGTCAGAAAAGTCCACTGTAACTCACTACGAAGAGTCTAAACCTGTATGTCTTGCATGTGATGCATCTCCCTATGGGGTGGGGGCAGTTTTAAATCACATAGAAAAAAATGGGAAACAGGTTCCTATAGCATTTTACTCAAGGACATTGTCTTCTGCTGAGCGTAACTATGCTCAGATTGACAAAGAGGCCCTAGCCATCGTTTCCCCAGTACTGTTCCAGCACGAAATAAACAATGAGTTATCCTATACTCTGTTCGGCATCTTCAGTCCTGCACCAAAGAACCTGCTATTTAACATTTTGCATCATATTGTTTCTATGCAGATACTAATAAAGACTCATCTTATCTCTGGATGCCTAAAACTTTGTTGCTTTCAGATGAGATGAAAGCTGCCTTGATATCACTACTGCCAAGGTTCAGAAAGATTAGACAAAGGGTCTGTCTTTCATAAACATTCATTTTTTTAAAACAACAAAAATATTTCCTAATGCTGTGATTTTTATTTTAGAAAAGAAAGTTTTCATATCTCCCTTTCTGAATTACAAGGAAAGCTTATAATGGAAAATTTGCTCTTACTCTCTGCTTGAACTTCCTGATATACTGGCTCAACCATGCCCCACCCCTTCTATTCATTTCTATATTTTCATTTATAAATGAATAAGAAACCAATAAGGTTATATTCATTTCCATGTTTTATACCTAAACAAATATTTTGTAGTAGATCTTAGTATAGTAAACACGTAAAGAGTAGTCACTTAATATAATGATAGGTACAGTAATGGATAGGCCTAATGGAAATTGAAGTCTCAATCCAGTCAGAGAGGAAGACAATGTATATGCTGGGTTAGTTAAGTAGACTGCACTGGTGTAACACAAGTCCTGAAGTTCCTATAGATCCTTCATATGGACATAAACCCTGCAGTTGAGAAACTAGCACATCAGAAAGGAAAACAAACAAAACAAAACTGGAGCATTTCACCTGCTTTTCAACATTTGTATTTGTAGGGAATTTTCCACATTCAGGAATGTGACCCACTCCTTCCATATCTACTCTGTTACCTCCTTGTAATTTGTGTTGGGACTGAGACAGAGGATCTTTGGAAAACCAAATTGTGGAACCTTTTCTCTTTCCATCTTGCTTTTATGATATTGCCATGTTGACAGATGCATTAACACAATGGTTTAATATACAGTATTACACTGAAATAGTTCTCAGATTGTCAATTGAGGCCTATATCAGGTAACGCCTCCCCCTCCCTCTCTCTTTCGGCCAAAGAAAATAAGGTTTAAAAAGGTCTTTAATATACAAGGAGTGTAAATAATGGTACTCTTGTGAATAAAAACTGCTGAAATTATGTGGTTTTAAGTCCTGGCAGACAATAATCACTTTTGTCTGTTACAAGCAATAGATCTTTTTATTCCTTTATTTTACACCTGGCAGAAAGCAAAGGTGAAAAGAAAAAGAAAGAAAATGAAATACTTGCTTATCTCACAACATTCCAGATCTGAAACGGAATACGATGATTACTCTGCCAGTCATTCATGCCTGTTTTATTCTCAGTCCTTCCTGTTCCTTATTTCCTTTGTGTGCACAATGCATAAGATATTGATCCTAGCTAGCATTATTGATTTATAGTAGTTTATAGTAAGCACGGCAGTTTATGACATTTATGAAAATTAAAAGAACATTTGTGAAAATTAAAAGAACATTAACTGAGAAAGTTAGAAATTGATGAATTGGGAAACATTTCCTGGCCTGAAGTTCTGTCTTTTAGCACATTAGAACGAGAAGAAACCAGTACCAAACGAGAAAAAAGAAACTAAAACACTTGCTACTATCTTTATAGCACATTACTGATAAAGGAAAAGGAAAGGTAGCCTGTTGAGACCTTAGAACAGGGGTGTCAAATGCTGGCCTGTGGGCTGGTTGTATCCTATGGAGGCCGCACCCACCCCAGCTCTGGCAATGCAAAAAAAGTCATGATATGTCGTGACACGTCATGTGACACAGTGAGTTTGACACCTGTGCCTTAGAACATAGAATAATAGAGTTGGACAGAAACTTGGAGGTCTTCTAGTTCAATCCCCTGCTCAAGCAGGAGACCCTATACCCGTGGTGGCGAACCTATGGCATGCGTGCCACAGGTGGCACGCAGAGCCCTCTCTGTGGGCACATGCGCCGCCGCCCCAGTCCTAGGTCTTCAGCTGGGTTTTATAAAACCTTTTCGCTTTAGGCCTCCACTGCCGTGTGCAAAAAAAAAAAGATTTAATCCATCAATCAATTTCAACTTCTCGTGGGGAAAAAATAGTTCTCGCAAAGTTGGAATTGATTGCTTGAACTTTTTAGTCCCACCCAGTCTGCCGTTACCACCGCAGCCATGCCCACCCAATGGGCCACACCCACCCAATGAGCCATCCCCACCTGGCACCCAACGATACATAAGTGGGTTTTGGGTTGATGTTTGGGCACTCGGTCTCTAAAAGGTTTGCCATCACTGCCTTATACCTATGTCATTTCAGACAAATGGTTTTGTCCAGTCTCTTTTTGAAAGCCTCCGGTATTTTTACTATGCATCGTCCAGGAACAGAATAACTTTGACCAAATATAAGAATTCCCCATCCAGCCTATCTTCTAACCCTCTTCCTTCTCTCTGTCTTTTCTCCCCTAAGGCTTGATGTATAGTCAGGGTCAGTTTTGGCATTATTATTCTGATCTTTTGAGAGTCTGGCCAAACTAAAAATTATTGGATTGAGCTTGGATGAGACATGAATGGGAAATCTCTAAGCCCTCAACAAAAAATATAATGCTGTGATGGTACCATAAAGGCAGATATGAAGCATAAAAATAAAAGGCCCAAAACATGTCTATTTCATTTGTAGGTTAAATTCCATTTAATTCATTCCAGCCCAATGCTGAAACCAATCCAAATCTTTTTGAATACTCCTTCTCCTCCAGATACAGCCACCCTTTTATAATGATTCTTTTCTTCATCTCTCTGGCTCTTTCTCAGTGAGGTAGAAGAAACCATCATTCTTAGCTAGTCCTGTTCTTGTACAGAATTATAAACGTAAATCCAGTCAGTCCTGTCTGGCTGGATGTGAGACATATTTTTTGTAGAGGATCTTAGCTTTCCCAAACTGATGTTCTAGAAAGGAATGAACCACCTTTGTATGATTTAAAATGGAGTTTAGGAATTGGTTGCACCATAGCAATTTTTTTAAAAAATCATGATGATACAGAACAGGCAGAGAGAGAGAAAGATTCAGAGGTACTGTAAGTGAAGGCTTAGCAATGCCATTTAAAGTTGGTGTAATTCTTTCTTTTCCCCAATTCATTATTCCAAATTATTATTATTTAAATAATTTCTATTTTATGAGGCAACAAGGCCAAGAATCATAGGAAAGGTGATATATTTCTCATACCTAGGCAGAAGGCTTTAATACCAATTTTTAGGAAATATTCCACTCTCTATTTCAACTTTACTTTTCAAAATGAAAATCAATTGATAAGTAAATGTACCAAAGCAGGCAATTTTTGCACAGAAAAAGAAGTAGGAAATGATTTCACTGACGGGGATCTTGATGTGTTACTCAAATACATTTTCCCAAATGCATATTGTCAGTAAGCCTATGTCCTCAGGGAATGCTCCTAAGATTTCTTCTTTACACTTTACATGCCGGGGAAAAAATGAATATTCACTGGTCTAGTTCCACTTGACTGTTTCTGATAATGAGAATTGGTCCTGCTTATAGCCTGGGAATATGTTTCCTCAGTTCTTTGCAAGCCTTAACTGCCCTTATTCTAATCTCTCTCCCCTTCTCAATCCACACATACACATATACATGGACACACCTGGAAAAAAACCACACATGCTGCATAATGAATAATCAATTGATTCTTTGGAGCTCCACAGAAACCTAAGAATCAGGAGAATTTGCAGAGAATGGTAAAGAGTATCAAGAATATAGTTGTGATAATTGCAATAGTTCTTATATGCATTACACATCCTCTGTCTGTCTGTCTGTCTGTCTGTCTGTCTATCTATCTATCTATCTATCTATCTATCTATCTATCTATCTATCTATCTATCTATCTATCTATCTATCCCTAACTAACTTCACCAGATTGGACCAGTGGGTGACATAATGATGCAAAGTGAGTCTGGCCATGCGATGCCAAAGTCTTCTTCCCTTTTGTTCTAGTACCTGTATGTAAAAAAATAACATTTATCAAGCAGGTAGAGGACCAACTGTTGTTTTGCTTCTTGTGAAAATTAGTTTATTAGGCATAGAGAAAATACAATTTCCATGGTTACAAATGACATGTTAATCTTCTAAATTATTTAATCTTTTTAAACAATGTCACTGCTAAAACTGTCTACTAAAAACCTGCAGTTGCTATCATATGTTTTTACTAATACTGTATGTCTTCCATAAGCACTAATTTTCTTTTTACATCTTTCTGGGCAAGTATTTTTCTGGTGTTTAAAAATAGAATAAAATATACATTTAGTTTTGATTAATTTTTTGAGAATTTCCAGCAGCTGAATATTTGCTTTTACTTCCTTTATTAATTAAAAAGAATTTTGTGTTTGTAATAAAGTTCTGAAGCTGTGAATGAACAATCAAGTAACTCTTCTCCAAGCCAATATACGAGAAATTTAGGATACCCTGACTTCATTATTTCAGTGGAGGAAAAACTGTGCTATACTGTGGGTCTTTTTAGCCTCTGTGAACTGAAGGGACATGCTCTGTGGATTAGGAGAATTCTGAGAAATACTGCAGGTGCTTTCTCTGTCAATGAAAGACATATTTATTATGTAACCTCCTGAAACCAAACAGGAATCATTAGACATTATCACAGGAACACAGTAGGGAAGTTGTTCACTGGGCTTTTCCCGTGCAGAGAATGATCTGATAATTTACAGGTAGTTGCTTTGATATCAAAGTATCCATCAGAATTACTGATAGGCTGTGACAACACTCTTAGTAAATATAATCTGATAACAGAAACCGAGATAAATAGAGGCCTGGTTTATAAGTTCTTATAAATTGTCAAACTATATATTTCCCCTACAATAAGTGAATAGAATAGAATAGAATAGAATAGAATAGAATAGAATAGAATAGAATAGAATAGAATAGAATAGAATAGAATAGAATAGAATAGAATAGAATAGAATAGAGCTGGAAGGGACTTTGGAGGTCTTCTAGTTCAGCCCCCTGCTCAAGCAGGAGAACCTATACCATCTCAGACAGGTGAATATCTAGTCTCTTCTTAAAAATCTCCAGTGATGGAGCACCCATGATTTCTGGGGGTAAGCTGTTCCATTGGTTGATTGTCCTCACTGTCAGGAAGTTTCTCCATAATTCCAGGATGCTTCTCTCTTTGATCAGTTTTCAACTGTTGTTTCTCGTCCTTCCCTCTGGTGCTTTGGTGAACAACCTGGCCTCTTCTGCCTTGTGGCAGCCCCTCAGATACTGGAATACTGCTATCATGTCTCCTCTATTTCTTCTTTTCTTTAGACTAGCCAAACCCAAGTCTTGCAGCCCTTCTCTGTATGTTTTAGTCTCCAGGCCTTTGATCATCTTAGTTGCTCTTCTCTGAATTTTTTTCCAAACACTTGACATCTTTTTTTGTGGTATGGTGACCAAAATTGGCTGCAGTATTCCAGGTGTGGTCTTACTAGGGTTTTATAAAGCTGTACTAATACTTTGCATGATCTTGATTCTATGCTTCTGCTTATACAACCCAGGATTGTATTAGCTTTTTTGGTTGCTGCTGCATACTGCTGGCTCATAGTCAAGTGATTACCCACTAGGACTCCAAGGTCCCTCTCACACTTACTGTTTTTAAGCCAGGTCTTGCCCAATCTGTGTTTGTACCGTTTTTCCTGCCTAAATGTAAGACTTTGCTTTTCTCTGCATTGAAACTCATTTTGTTGGATAGGGCCCATTGTTCAAGTTTGTCAAGATCTTTTTGGATCTTGAGTTTATCTTCTGGGGTGTTGGCTACTCCTGTCAGTTTGGTGTCATCTGCAAATTTGATGAGTTCCCCTTAAATTCCCTCATCTAAGTCATTTATGAAGATATTGAAGAGTACTGGGCCTAAGATGGAACCTTATAGTACCCCACTGCTTACTTCTCTCCATGTGGATGTAGTGCCATTGAGGACTACTCGTTGAGTACCGTTTGTCAGCCAGCTACATATCCACCTGGTGGTGATGTTTTTCTTAACTTACCAAGGAGTAGGTTGTGGTTTACTTTATCAAATGCCTTACTGAAATGTAAATATACCTCGTCCACTGCGTTTCACTGGTCTACTAGTTTAATCATTTTATTGAAGAATGAGATAGGATTGGTTTGGCATGATCTGTTTTTAACAAACTCATGCTGGCTACTAGTTATGACTTTGTTTGCTTCTAGTTGTTGACAGATCTGTTTTTTGATTATCTTTTCTAGGATCTTCCCAAGTATTGATGTTAAACTGGTTGGTCTGTAGTTTCCTGGGTCTGTTTTTTCCCCTTTCTTGAAGATGGGGACCACATCAGCCCTTTTCCAATCCTCAGGTACTTCCCCAGTGCTCCAGGATTTATGAAAGATGTGATGCAATGGTTCTGAGATAACATTTGCCAGCACTTTCAGAACTCCGGGATGTAATCTGTCAGGTCCTGGTGATTTATATTCGTCAAGGTTGGATAGGTGTTCTCTTATCATTTTCTTGCTTATTTTAATTTTTGTTTCTAGTATATGTTTCACAGTGGTGTTTTTTGATATGTTGGGCTAGTTTCTTTTTGTGTGAAGACTGACGCAAAGTGTGAGTTAAGCAGCTCTGCTTTCTCCCTGTTGCCTGTAATTTCCTTGACTTCTCTCTTTAGTGGGCCTACAGTTTCCTTGACTTTTTTCATGTTAATATGTTGGAAGAACCTTTTTTTTGATTGTCCTTGATTTCTGTTGCAAGTCTTTGTTCGTTCTGAGCCTTTGCTTTCCTGACTTCATTTTTGCATGTTCTGGCTGTCTGCTGATAATCAGCCTTATTTATGTGCCCCTCTTTCCATTTTTTGTATTGTCCTTTTTGTCTTTCAGTTTGTTAGAGAGATCTTTGTGCAGCCATGCTGGTTTCTTCTTGGATTTCTTGTTTTTCTTTCTCAATGGTATTGTCCTGGTCTGGGCTTTTGTGATACATTTTTCATGGTTTCCCATGCTTCTTGGGTTGTTTTTCCCTTTAGGATCCATGGGATCTTTCCTAGATTCTCTCTGAGCTTGTTAAAGTTGGCTCTTTTGAAGTTTAAGACATTGGTTGGATTGTTTCGCTATTGTTTGCATTATATTAAATTCCAGTATGAGGTGGTCACTTTCACCCAAGATTCTGGCAATTTCGATTCCCTCTATCACTTCTTCTCTATTTCTAAGTATTAAATCCAGTATAGCTTTACATCTAGTTCCCTCCTCCACCTTTTGGGTGACAAAGTTGTTGACTAGGTTGGTTAGAAATCTGTTTGATCTCCTGCTCACTGCAGAGTTTGTCTCACAGTTGATATCTGGATAGTTGAAGTCTCCCATTACTACTGTGGTATGCTTCCTACATGCATTTGTTAACTGGTTGGCAAAGAGTTCATCAATTTCTTCTGATTGGTTGGGTGGCTTGTAATATACACCTATGGTAATGTCACTTTTTTTCTTTTATATTGACCCATATGGAGATATTTTATCTTTGATCATGTGCATTTCTGTAGAAATGTAGTGTTTTCTTACATATAATGCAACTGCCCCTCCTCTTTTTGTAGACCTGTTCCTTTTGAACAATTTGTATTCATCCATCAGTCCATTCCATAAATGGGTTTCCTCCCACCAAGTTTCTGTTATGCCAACTATGTCATACCCTTCCTTGTGTACTATTGCTTCTAGTTCACCCCATTTGCTCCCCAAGCTTTGAGCATTTGTATATATGCATTTAAGACTTTTATGGGAAAGATATATTATCCATCAATAACAAAGGATAAGAAAAATCTCATCCTTTTCTTTGGTAGTTCTATAAAGCTGCTTTTGCAAAAGAAGTTAATGAACGAATTTTCACTGCAAATACAGTATATCATTTTACTACATTGTCCTTCATTATAGTTTTGCTGACTGGAGAGTTTAAGGGAGACAGCCAAAGATTTTAAAAATAAAGGAAACAATGTGGACTAACCTGGAGCCTAAAACCCAAGGAAAACAAGGTGTTGTGCTAGAAAATGTGAGGCAACAGCTAACAAAAGATGACTAGTGATCTGGCAGAAAAAGCAACTAGATCTGCTTCCTGCTCCCCTTATTATGACAGGTCCATGAATAATAACCCCCCAAAAAATAATAACCCCCCCAAAACAACAACAACCCAGAATCAGAACAAAAATAAAATCTATTTTAATGAAATTGTTAGAAATTCTGTATATAGCCCTACAGAAGAAACAAAGTGCACAGTCCCCATGGGCTTTTCTGCTTAACTACAACAGGAAGCAGGAAACTCTAGTCAGAACAAAAAGACATAGAGTATATAACATAGATGCAAACTTATGAACACTGCCATCTACTGGTTGGCTATAGTTGTTACACAAAATACATGAAAACTGTATTCTAACAGAAATAACTTGATTTTAAAACTTTAAAAAATACAATTCACTGTCATGATTGATCGATTATGTGTCATCAAGTCATTTTGATGGCATAGAACAATTTAATGCAAAGCAGCCACATGTTTTCTCCATGACAATCTGTCTCTTACAACAGGGGTCCTCAACCCCTAGTCTGCGGCCCAGTGCTGGCTGCAGCATGTTCAGAACCAGGCCATGGAATTGGTGGGCAAGGCTGTGCATGAAACTGCATTTGTGAAAGTGGCGCATGCATGCCGTGCGCAAAACCATCCCCTCTCCCCCACTGCCACCTCTGCTGGTCTGCTAAGCTGGAAAGGTTAGGGAATGCTGCCTTACAACGTTGCACCCATCCTCACTATAACCAAGCCATCTACCCTGATGTTCTTTTCTCTTTCCTTCCACCTTTCCCAGCATTAGAGCCTTTTCTGGAGAGCTAGTCTTTGTATTATGTGTCTGAAATAGGATAATTTGAGCCTAGTGATTTGCACCTCAAGTGAGAAGACTTTATTTGTTTGATGATCTATTGATTTAATATTTTTGGTTTTTTGGTTGTCCATGGCATTCTCAGGAATATTCTACATTAGTGTTCCCTAGCCTTTTTGGCTTTGCAGACAGGGAAGGAGGAGAGAGAGGGAATGGTTATGTGTGAGTGGTGGGCACACACAAGAGTGCGCTCAGCTCCACTTGTGTGATCAGCACAAACATGCCCTCCACTTCCACAAATGGCTGCTTACGCAAGTGGAGCTGCGCATGTGTGCACACTCATCCGCTGCTTCCACATCCTAGTTCCAAAAGGGTAGTGGGCTGGAGGTTGTTCTATGTCACTGAAGTTGAAAAGTGTAAATTCTCTTCCTATTGTAATTCATTTTCCTATTTTCTGTTTCTGTCAGCTTAAACTTTATAATTCAGTACCAACCTTTGAAAGCTTTTTTAGGGCTTCAATGAAACTTCTATTGTAAGCTATATGTTATCTTGAGCAGTTTTGATGAACCTGATTATCAACAACCATAACAGGACTTTTTCTAGGCTGGAAATATCCGGGACCAAAATCTTAGCATACAAAAAGTTGCAAACTTTGTGCTATATATTCAAAAACTGGAAATTCCCTAAAGGACTGGGATGGCTGGCTAGGGAATTTTGGGAGTTGTAGTACGTAAGTTACCACATTTGGAGATTCCAGAATCAGACCAAGAGACTTTTTATTGCTTCCAGCACTGTCCTCTTAAAAAATTTGATTGCAATGCCCAGCATCCTTCTATGGAAAACGGAGGCATATTAACTTTCTGAGATTGAATGTGAAAAGATTGTAGATTGAGCTTGTTGATCAGAAGGTTGGCAGTTTGGCGGGTCGAATACCGAGTGCCGTGTAGCAGAGTGAGCGCCTGTTACTCATCCCAGCTTCTGCCAACCTAGCAGTTCGAAAGCACATAAAAATGCAAGTAGAAAAATAGGGACCACTCCGGTGGGAAGGTAACAGCGTTCCGTGCACCTTTGGTGTCTAGTCATGCCGGCCACATGACCACGGAGACATCCTCGGACAAACACTGGCTCTTCGGCTTTGAAACGGAGATGAGCACCGGCCCCTAGAGTCGGAAACGACTAGCACACATGTGCAGGGGAACCTTTACCTTTACCTTATTGTAACAGAATCTTGCCAACCTGACTGAATTTTCCCTTCCCTCCCTCTTACACCCAGAGAGTCAGGGAAGAGTCTGCCTGAATCTTCTCTTAATATTCTCTTTTCCTGGGCTGAAAACCTGCTTTTGTGCATTTTGTTTTTGTAATAGTTCCTGAATTATTTCTCCAAAGTTATCTCCATGGCCCCCTACAGAAAAGGACAAGGAGGTTAAACGGCATGGCAAAGTCTCTCCAGGTTCCCAGCTAGCATCTTTCCTGGCATACTGGAGTGTTGAAACTTTTCTCACACAGAAATGTGCTCTACTGCTGAGTGGAGGATCAGCAGGGGGATTGAATGCCAAAACCTTAATTTTAATATATATGATATGTTGACTGTATATTAGACACTGCTCTTTTCTTTTCCATAAACAGTCACCTAGTGGTGGAAGGAAATGTCTTTTAAGCTTTCCTAGCAAAATAAATATTGTCTAGCAGTAAATATTCAGCTGGTATCTTCCAAACCTGTGAAATATTAAACTTTTATCTTTTGTGAGCTCTTTTTCCTAAAATCTGCTTGTCATCCCTGTTAGAGACTTTGTATTGATGCAGAATGGACAAGAAAAGAATGGAAGTATGTAAAATTGGGATGAAAGAACTGCTCACACCCACAGTTAATCAGTCTTCTAGCACAGGCAGCGTGCATCCTTATTTAAAACTTGTAGTATTAATTTTTCTCCAAACTAATTTCCTCACATGTCAACTTAAGGGTTTTTGTTTTTTACTCTCTTATGGGAATCTTCCCTTATTACCTCCCATTACTTCTCTTGAGGTTTTCCTTCTTAATGTACAAGGTGGGAGACAGCAGAAAGAGCTTTCATGTTACTTGGTTTCACAGAAAATGTAATACTATTCAGAAACATAAATGGGAATGTTCAGCACTGAATGGCAAGTTTCCACGTACATCCATTTGTGAATGAGTCCTCAGAGGCCTTTATATATTGGATGCCAGAAACTCTTGAGAAATGGTCTTTGAAGATAAGCAGATATGCACATAATTGTGTCTTGAATACGAGAATGCCGGGAGCCCAAGAGGCACCATGCTAGACTTTTCCATGAAAAAAATGCATTTCAAGTACAGCTAAGATGAATAACTGAAATCTTTTAGAGGCAGAGTATGAACTGTCATTGTTATGACCTTTCAATTCAACTGTGAATCAGATTACAATGAGAGGAGCAGAGTTTTCCCACATTGGCGCGTAGATTCTTAGCACAGTCCTAACTCTAAGCCTAACATTTGTGCCTGCTGTGATCCCACAACTATGCACTGGGGCTTCCAGGGAAGAAAGTCACTGCTCTCTCATAAAGACAGCATGTATTCCAAAGAGCTCCGTTCAGAATCATAGATACTAGTATCTCAGGCCAAGATGTGGGTCTGTCAGGGTGACTGTAGAATAATGAAAATGGATAACAGAGAGAAAGTAAAACAGACACAACTAGCTATCTCACAACTGCATGGTCAATTTAAATAATTCTACTAAAAGTTATTTAAAAGAAACAAGCACCCCCTTAGAGTAAGGCAGAAAAATGTATGTTTTTTTCATTAACAATTAAAGCTTCTGAGAAATTACTAAGTTTTTGACACTGGGCTAGTTCTGTTAAGTAGTGTATTAAAGCAATTGGTCAGTGATGCACATTAAACCAATAGGTACTCTAAACACAGGTTGACTCATATTGTGCTGAATCTACTAAAAGTCAAATTAGATTGTAATTTCCCTCTTTTCTCTTTTGGGCTCTCATAGGGGCAAATAAATTTTGAAAAAGAGCAGGTTTCACCCTTCTGAATGTCACTGAAGAACACAAGACCTTTTATGATTTGTTAAACTGACAGGTTATCAGCCTCAACTGTGATAGTTCAAAACGATTTTAATCAGATGAATATACTTCATGAAACAACTCTGAAATTGAGCTAAAATGGCTAGGTCACACTCTTATCTTTTATCAAAGTGATTTCAATTGAATCCAGGGTTGTCTCCCCCCCCTTTTTCCCCTCCTGTGAGAGAAAAAAAAAAGGCACTTTTTCATTTTGACTGCAGTGTCATTATGGATTGAGAAAGACTTCAGGTCATATAAACTAGCAGGTCCAGCGGAAAGAGCAGTGAGGAGGGAAGATTGTTCAGTACTTTAAAAATGATAGAAAAATTTCTGACTTCAACTAGGGATTTCATAATAGCCCTGCTTCTGTCAAAGGTCATCGTGAAGGTAATGGAGGGTAAAATAATCTCTCATTGAGGATTATCCATGTGAAGAGGCAACAGATGAAAAAAGTAAGCATTTTAAAACCACTGAAGCACATCTACCCAGCGTAATCTCAAGAATGTCCTCTCTGCAGTAGGTGAAGCAGAATTAGATGGATGTGAATACAGCATTGGTGGAAAGGTGATAGACTGCCAACTTCTTTGATACTCAAGCAAGAACATTTTATATCCTTTCTTCAACATGCTCACCTGCCTATGATCCTTTGCATTTCAGAATTGCTGAGAAGATGACAAATATTGATTTTCTGCTAGGTCTGAACCTTGTACACACTACATATGAGGAATTCTACATATTTAAAATCAGGAAGCTCTGATGATGCTTTTATGTGTGACAGTAAAGCATAAGTGGCATATTACTAATAATCACAAATGGACAGGTTGGAAACAACCTGAATTTGCGAGTTATTCCTGAACTCTGCCTTTAGACTAAAAGGATGGCTTTCCTTTAAATGCTTAGTATATCCATATTTGTACCTCATCATAGAAAGGAATTTATAAACTGTATAAGATATGGTTGTCCAGGAAGGTAAGCAAAGCAGGTTTCCAAAAAGAAGCTAGGTAACCTAGTTCTACATTAAATTAATTTTATTTTTTTTGTTCAAGCATTAAAGCTTATGGAATTATTATTATTATAGATTTAATCTTCAATTCGATTCACAATCTGGGACTGGTAAAAACTTAACAGTTCAAGTCCTAAACAAGGACATAAGAGCTATTAAGGTAGCGTCTGAGTATATAGGCAGCTCCGAGTAGGGTGGTGTTTTTTTTTGCAAAGTCAGTATATTCAGGTCTAATAAGTTCAAAATTTCCATGTATCTGGGCAGCCTTTTGGGTATTACTCCAAGGGCTCCTATTACTATTGGTACAGCTATTGATTTCTTCCTCCATAGTTGCTCAGCTTCAGTTTGCAAATCATGATAGTTTGTTATTTTTTTTCTAGTTTTTTCTCATCAAGTCGTGCATCACCTGGTATTGCAATATCAATGAACCAGACTTTTTTCTTTTCCTCAATAGTAATGTTAGGCATGTTGTGGGCCAGAGGTCTGTCTGTTTGGATCTGAAAGTCCCACAGGGTCTTGACTTGCTCATTTCCAAGAACTTTGTCAATTTGGTGTTCCCAGTAATTTTTGCTGCATTCAAACCCAAACTTTTGGCAAAGCTTCCAATGTATAATTTTGGCAACTTGATCATGACATTGTAGATAATCAGTCTGTGGTATTTTACTGCGACCACTGATAAGGTGATCCACTGTTTCATCTTTCTCATTGCATAAGTGACATTTGCTGTTGTTGCTGACATGTTGAATTTTTGCTTTCATGGAATTAGTTTGCAAAGCTTATTCTTGGGCAGCCAAAATGAAGCCTTCACTTTCTTTCTTCAGCACTCCTGATCTCAACCACCTCCATGTTAGCTTTGTATCTATCTTTCTTCCAATGTCCTTCAGGTATTGACTGTGCATAAGCTTCTTTTTCCAGTTAAAAGCCTGATGCTCAATTGTTTCTTTTCAATATTTTGCTTTCAGTCTTGCTGTTTTCAAGAGGTTTCCTTTGTTCACCTCCTTCAGCAGAGGCTCTTTTGCTTGTTTGATGTAGTCATTTAAGTTGTGTTTTTCTTCTTCCATTGTTTGTTTCACCTGTAAGAGACCTCTGCCAGCCTGAAATCTTGGCAAGTTCAATCAATCAACATCACTTTTTGGGTCATTAGTTTTCTTGTCTTGCAGAATCAGAATCAGAACAGAGTTGGAAGGGAAATTGGAGGTCTTCTAGTCCATCCCCCTGCTCAAGAAGAGACCCTAAATCATTTCAGACAAGTGGCTGTCCAGTTTCTTCTTAAAAACCTTGAGTGATGAAGCACCCACAATATCTGAAGCAAGCTGTTCCACTGGTTAATTGTCCTCACTGTTTCTCCTTTTTCTCCTCAATTCTAGGTTGCTTCTCTCCTGGATTAGTTTCCATCCATTGTTTCTTGTCTTGCCTTCTGGTGCTTTGGAAAATAGATTGACCCTCTCCTCCTTGTGGCAGTCTCTCAAATATTGGAATACTGCTATCACGTTCCCCCCCCCAGTCCTTCTTTTCTCTAGACTAGCCATTCCCAAATCCTACAATTGTTCTTCATATGTTTTAGTCTCCAGGTCTTTAATAATCTTAGTTGCTTTTCTTTGCACTTTTCCCAAAGTCTCAACATCTTTTTTGTAATGTGGTGACTGAAATTGAGTGCAGTATTCCAGATGTGGCCTTACTAAGGCTTTATAAAGTGGTACTAATACTTCGCGTGATTTTGATTCTATGCCTCTGTTTATGCAACCAAGGATTGTATTAGCTTTTTTGGTTGCTGCCGCACACTACTGGCTCATGTTTAAGTGATCATCCACTAAGTCTCCAAGGTCCCTCTCACAGTTACTGTTTTTGAGCCAGATTTCACCTAATCTGTACTTGTACCTTTGGTTTTTCCTGCCCAAGCATAAAACCTTGCTTTTCTCCACATTAAATATCATTTTGTTGTATAGACATTGTTCAAGTCTGTCAAGATCTTTTTGGATTCTGAGCTTGTCTTCTGGGGTGTTGGCTATTCCTGCCATCTTAGTGTCATCTGCAAATTTGATGAGTTTCCCTCATCTAAATCATTTGTGAAGATATTGAAGAGACTGGTACCCCGATGCATACTTCCCTCCATGTAGATGTAGTACCATTAAGGACTACTCATTGAGTACAGTTTGTCAGCCAGTTACAAATCCATCTGGTGGTGATACTGTTTATACTACATTTTTCTAGTTTAGCAAAAAAGTATGTTGTGGTTTACTTTGTTAAATGCCTTGATGAAGTCTAAATATACTATGTCCACAGCATTTTGCTGGCCTTATTTAGTCACTTTGTGAAAGAATGAAATAAGGTTGTTTGGCATAATCTGTTTTTAACAAACCCCTGCTGGCTACTAGTTATAATTTTATTTGTTTCTAGATGTTCACAGATCTGTTTTTTGATTATTTTTCCCAGTATCTTCCCAGGTATTGATGTCAGGCTGATTGTTCTGTAGTTTCCTGGGTCTGTTTTTTTCTCCTTTTTTGAATATGGGAACTACATCACTCTTTTCCAATCCTCTGGTAGTTCCCCAGTGCTGCAAGGTTTTTTTTTAGAGATATGATACAATGGTTCTGAGATAACATCTGCCAGCTCCTTCAGAACTCTGGAAGTAATCCATCAGGTCCCGGTGATTTATATTCATCAAGGTCACACAGGTATTCTCTTAACATTTTCTTGCTTATTTTAATTTTTATTTCTAATCTGTTTTTACAGTTATGTTTTTGATAGGTTGGGCTATAGTTTCTTTTTTGTGTAAAGACTGATACAAGGAATTTCTTATTTTTCTTTCTTAGTAGTATTGTGTTGGACTGGGCTTTTATGATTGTATTTTTCAGTGTTTCCCATGCTTTTTAAAAATGTTTCAATCCAAGTTATCATGTTCTAGCTGAGTCCAAATAATAACAATAACAATAACAATAAACAACAGACATTTTGCCAGTTGAGAGAAAGATACAAATATAACAAAATGCTTATATGTATTATATGTTTTTCCTTTTAAATGGATTATAATTAGTTTTTCATTTAATGTAATTAAATCCATGTATATTCATAATAAATAAAATGCATAAATAGTGCTACACACACTCACACACACACACTGGATCAATAAAAGAATTGTCATTGCATGTGCTTTCTAGTTCTGAGTATGATGCTATTTATCCATCCCTGAGTCAGCAGAACTCAATAAGAGCATGAAATTTGCAACCCCATTTATTCTGCCTCTGTTGTGTCTGTTCTAAGTCACTGCCAACTGGCACTATCCTGATTTTGTATGTGCTGAGATTGGAAAACAAGTAATTGGTCCATGCCTTTGGATATCTTGTCTCTCTCTGGCATGTCATCAGACAGAGGGAAAAACAAATGCCAATAGTGGTGCCTCAAGCAAGAATGGGGTGAATCTGCTGAAGGACCAGATATGTCAGCCTTCAAGATAGGCCAAATCAAGAAAAAGATACTGCAATAAAATAATTTATTGTTGTAAGACCCAATAACAGAATATTGAGAACTGCTCCAAACTTCTCTACCTCATGGAATTGTTGGGTGCTTTTAGTTTAGGGTTAAAATTAACACTGGTACAACTAAGAACAACTTTACATTGGTGATGTAACTTTATCCCATCAACTTTTCCCCATCAACAACAGAAAGACAAGGTCATGAGGACACAGCCTTGGCCTGCTTAGATGGAAGTGGAGAAATTCCTCGAGATGACAACTTGGAAGATTTGTCTGAACAAGGTTAAGATTTACTTCCTAAATAGAAGTATTGGGATAGTTGAATCCTGCAAGAAGTGAAATTATCCACCTATGATCCCACCCAATGATTTTTCTCTTTGGCAGAGATAGGTAAGGATATAGGTGAAGGAGAGGAAGTCTTGGAGACTATAAAGGCATAGGGCAGAACAGATTGAGAGAAGAATTGACTAACTACATGGTATGTAGTTACATGAGTATTTAGCAGAGATATATTGTATGTGTAAGTAACACAAAGTCCAATAGGAGAATCTAATTACAAATCCTTAAGGTCCTAAACCAAAAGAAATGGATAGGAAACTACTTACATTTTAGAGCAGGGCCTAGTTGGGGTGGGGAAGGAGGAAGAAGGTAGGAAGCAAGCCGATGAGTCTTTCATTGGTGGAAAGTAAAGGAATGGAGGCCAAAGAGAGACCTTTGTTATCTACTCCTAATGTTCCTATTTATCAACAAGATGAAGGGTGCAGTACAATGTTTTGACACTTTGAGAGCAGCAGCTTCCAGAAAATACCATGGGGGAGGGAGGGAGATGGCAGTTGTCTTCCGGGTGAGATTCAAGGTACTGGTAACGGTGTTTAAAGCCCTCCATGGCATGGGGCCGGAGTACCTCAGGGAACATCTGCTGCCGGCATCAAGCTCCCTGCGCCCTGTGCGTTCCCACAGAGAGGGCCTCCTCAGGGTGCCACCGATCAGAGAATGTCGATTGGTGGCCCCCAGGGGGAGATCCTTCTCTGTGGGCGCTCCGGAGCTGTGGAATCAGCTACCGGTAGAGCTCCGGATGGCGCCCGATCTTCGCTCCTTTCGTCGCGACCTCAAGACATTTTTGTTTGTACAAGCTGGCCTAGCCTGATGGGGATCGGTGGGGTTGTTTTATTTTTGGTTTTTTAATTTTATCTCGGGGTTTTTTAGAACTGTACTTCTATTGTTTTTAATTAGGGCAATTGTTTAATCACCTTTTAATGTTTGTATTGGCTATTTTATTCTGCCCTGTGAACCGCCCTGAGTCCTCAGGGAGAAGGGCGGTATATAAATGTTATTAAATTAAATTAAATTAAATAAAGGCATAAAGCCACTGCTGAAAAGAAATAGGTGGGTCTCTGAGAAGGCCTGGAGGGAATTTGGAAGAGAGAAGGCCTTGAGGACCAGCCCTGGAAGTGACTTAAAGCTGGAAGATAATGTTCAAATTAGAAAAGGAAAGTAGACTAATGTGGTGCAGAGAAGGAGGATGCTAATAATCTCATCCATTTACTTGGATGGACAGGATGACTACTGCTTGAAATAGTGGGTATATATGAGGAGGTTGGAGAAGCAACACAGGCTTCATGGCATCAACGCACATATGAGACACATTATGTAATTATTTGCTACTGATGCTTGCAATGTTACTGTGGCTAGTACCAGACACCCACTCATATAATTGAAACAACTCACAGAGGGTTTATGGCTGCATTCAATAGCAATTAGAATTACATTTTTTGTGGGAGTTCTTAGATCCTGAAATTGTATATTTTTTTAAAAAAAGAGGAACGATTAAAGTGAGGGTATGAAGTCATGCTATGCAAAGCAAAACCTCTAGCTTGACAAGGTGATAGTCAACAAAAGAGCCTTGGTGGCACAGTGGGCTAATGCCTCCTTCAGTAACACCAGCTGCCTGCAATTAGTGCAGGTTCGCATCCCACCAGGCTCAAGGTTGACTCAGCCTTCCATCCTTCCCAGGTAGGTAAAATGAGGACCCAGATTGTTGGGGGCAATAAGCTGACTTTGTAATAATGCCACTTGGGGGGGGGTGAAAGCCCTAATAAGCAGGCATATACATAGAATGAAGGCTATTGCTAAGCACATTGATTTGTGCTTAAAATTGTAAGCCGCCCTGAGTCTTCGGAGAAGGGCGGGATATAAATGGAATTAAAAAAATATATATGCCTTTCAAAAATGAACACAGACCAAGATCTCCTTCAGTTATAAATGCTCAATATACCCATATTGATTTCCTGATGCCAGATTGTAACTGAAAGCAGAATCTGACCCAACATCTTTGTTCTCAAATTGAAAATGTAATTACTTTCATGGTACTTTATTTGTGTCTTCTTTTATTGCTTTTTAAAAAATGTTTGTCAGTTCCCACTCATTATATACATACACATATACACAGAGACTTGCTCCCTTTTGCCTTTCAAAACATTATCCTATTTTTTGAGATTGTTCTTTCACATTATTCTTGTTGGCTGCCCTTTTTTTTAAAAAAAATGTTATTATATATCTGTCAAGATGATACTATTCCATGTCCTTTATTTTTCAAACTGCATACAAGGAAGTTTAACTTCGTTTTACTCAGGGCATCAACTACACCATTAAACCATGTTATTTTTCAGAATGAAAACTTTGACATCAATTCTTCTTCAGGCAATGTTCATTTGCCAGTGCATTAAAGTGAAATCTCTTCTATAGTTTCAGAAATAAGACAGCATAATACGCCAGTACTTCTAAACAGATATTTTAATGAAAGCTAATGATATCTTCCTGAAGGGAGTGGGGAAATGGGAATATGTTTCTAAGCATGCATACAGAACAATAGATAGCATTCTATCAGATTTGAGAGCAAATCTGTGCCTATCTATGTACTTTCTTGCTAGCTGCAACAGCTTTTCATGATTCTGTAACTGGGAAGAATGAATTGACACATCTTGTTATCTTTCAATTTTTTTCCATTTTTTGGGTTCATTCTACTTCTACACTTTGAGAAATTTCTTTAAAAAACTTTGTATGAATAAACACACACACATGGCTTTATTTATCCACCCACCCATCATGCAAACACTAAATTTTGATTGTGTGCCATTGGGTTGATGCTAATTTTTAGCACCCAAATAGATTTTCTCTAGGAGGATTTGTTCCCAACCTGGACTTTCAGGTCTTTCAATGCTGCACTCATTGTAGCTGTAATTGAATCTGTTCACCTTACCATTGAATGTCCTCATTCTCTCATTTATTATACCTTTTCCATCATTGTTGTGTTCTTTAGTGAGCTGAAGTTTCACATATCTCTGAGTTAGGATAGTCTGAGTCTTGTCACTTGTGACTTGAGTGAGAACTCTGAATTAATTCTGGTTTCTTGGTTCATTCAGTCTAACTACTTTTTCCTCCTTGATATTTCCAACTCCAAACTGTGCAGTCCAAATGTCTATGGAGATTTTCAATCATCCAAGTCATGTTTGTCCCAATGGTGTTTTCCCAAAAGGCAACTGGAATTCCTTGTTTTTTTTCTTTGAAAATGTTTTGCTTCTCATTCAAGAAGCTTTTTCATTCCAAAGCTCATCTCTGATCTATTTCCAGCTTCTAGCCACAAGTAGCATATCTTGCTTGCGTATTTTTTATTTCAGATTGAACTTGATCATAAAACTTGATATTTTTCTTCCCTATCAGTCACTGGAGCATAAACTTGGATAATTATCATATTAAAGCACCCATCCACAAACTTTCTACCTTTGTGGCCTGGTGGCAGCAGTGGTGGTGGTGGTGGGAAAGAGGGGATGGTTAGTGCAAGCAGTGCACAGGTGCATGCTCAGTTCCATTTGTACAAGTGGCAGGCACGCTGCCCGCCATTCACACAAATGGAGATTAGTGTTCGAGTGCGAGTGCCCACCGCTCATGCAAGTGGAGCTGCACATGCTTGCCTGCCACTTTCAGGGCCCAGTTCTGAATGGACCTTGGCCTGGTACCAGTCCACGGCATGGGTGTTGGGGACTCCTGTATTAAAGGATTGATATTATTTGGTCATTGATTGCACTGTAGCCAAGTACTGCTCTTGCCGTGTCTTTCCTAACTAAGAAAGCATCAGCACTCCTTTGTTTTCATGTCATGTATGATAAACAATGTGATAACTTGAAAATGTCCAGTCCTGATCCATCTCATTTTGGTGATGCCTAAAATGTCAATGTGTGCTCACTTCATTTCATCTTTCATTGTGTTCAATTCATGTTCAATGATCCCATTGTATTTTTATTTTTGTAGCTCCAGATTAACTTATATGGCAACATCATGAACTAAACATCTCAAGGACTAGAGTAGCCATACCATGATTCTGCAAGATCATCAAATTTTCCACAGTGTTATGTTGCTCTGTGGGACTCATCAAGTGGCACTGCAGTTATTCTATATTTTCTACTAATGTAGTTTTTTTGGGGAAGAGTAGGAATCATTTATCATTGCCTTCTCTCTAGCAACTTTCTACATTACTGTTATATGCATATGTACTGTATATATGTGCCAAGGCAGTACAGCAGAATTGGGATAGGAGGTCATAACTTAGTCTGTATATGTGGGTTTGTACACACACACACACACACACACACACACAAAGAGGTAGATATATACATAGTATAAATGTGTAGACTGTCTTTTATAAAGAAATTGGATCATACAATTTGGACAGCTGCAAATGTGTCAAAGAATAGATAGGACTAAGTTCACATATTTTTGAACAATGTAAAATTAGTACATTTGCAATAAATTTAAATGGAACAAGTTTCTTTCCCACACCTACCTTAAGAGAAGAATACTTTCAAGGTTTCATAAGCAATATTACTAATGTGGGAAGCTGTATACTGAATGTTTTGGTCTGAAAATGGCACTTGGTATTTGAATGGAAATAGGGAAATTACACCTGGAAAAATAGATGGCAGAAGAACAAAAATGAAATTTCATCTAATTTAATTGTCTGAATCAGTATAATTAAAATCGCATTACATTGACTAAGTACAAGTAGTATGATTACTCCCTGTACATGTGGTCATTTTATTATTCTTTCCCATTAAAATTATAGTTGGCAAAACTTTTGGAGGGCATTTGCAGGTTTTGGGGTTTGCAAATGGCTCATTTTTGTTCAATTCTGCCATATTAAAGGTCACAAATCTCATTATTTGTGTCTGTCTCCTTGAGTGTAGTACTATAGGGCTTAACAGCTGCAAATCATCAGTCTGTATAGAATGCTTAGGTAGTGGCTATGTGTCTCTTCAGCTATTCAAAGAATAGGAGGCAAATCCATTCCATTAGCTCTAATTCTTTTTGGTTGCATTAGTAAAGATTTTTTTCTTCACTCCTAATGCTTTCAAAGGTAGAGCTAGGAACTTTGTGTATGGTTAATGGTCTTCCACCTTAGCTCTGGCTAACATCTCAAGAACACATAAAAGTCTTTTAACAAACATGAGTCAGATCTTATGATATTCTGTCAAGTTAACATCATTACAATAATTAGCCAATGGATGCAAAGTGAATTGTATCCATTTCTTCTTAGGCAACCCTATAGTTATAGAAAATAATTTCTATCCTGACATTTTCAAGTTGCATTTTGCCTTTTTGAATTTTTTTCTATTAGTATTTTTCATTAAATGAGAAGTACATGAATTGTTTTATTTTAACCTATGTTCGCTTTTATGGGCTCCAGTTCTACACAAAATGAAATTATTATGTAAAGAAAACCATGCATAATTTTTCTTAGAAAGGAACTAGGAAATACACAAAGTGCCTATTCTATGCATTTATATTTAAAATGAAAATATATAAGGTTCAACATCATTACATAAGTTACAGGATAGAGATATTTTAGTTTGCATCCCTGGTAGATGGATTTCAATGTAAATAGATCTGAATGATAGCTATTTGTAAGAACTATTGGGTAGAAGCTTCTATTAGGTGTGCATACACATTTGTCTGAATCTGGAAGCCAACGTCTCCTCTCTTTTCATGAATATCCATGAATTCCATTAAGTCCCAGTGCAGTGACGATCCAGTTGCTATCACCCTTACAGCAATATGAGCATTAATTTTAATAATCACTTAGCTTTTTAATTGTGCTTATTTCTGCCTGAAAACCATTTCTGTTTAGACACTGTCTCTTGTGAGCTATTGTTCTTGGTTAACATCTCTTGAATTGCAATTGTAATGTCCTTTAGTAGGAGATGTATATTTTAAAATATCAACAAATAAGTCATGCCTAATCTGCTCCCAAGAAACATTCCTTCTTTTTTCTTTCACTTTGCAGCATTAATGTCAGACATAAGGAACATTTCCCCCTCCATATTGATATAGTATGAATCTATAAAACTAAGATAAAGGATCTGATAAGCCTGAATGAAGATGGTCTGATTGTGCTCAATGGAATGGATGAATCTATGCAGAGATGTGAAGATGTAGGTTTCATTAAGAATGCAAGGGCTACAACAAGGTCACTTAGGCAGTTGCGGGAGCTGTCAGCATTTCAAGGTAGATCAGGATCAGGAAACCAAAGCCATGTACATCAGTATTACTTTTGTTGTAAAGCTAGTTTAACAAAAATTTGCAAGTTTGATATGCTTCCTCCGTCCCACCCTCCATCTTCGTGTGAACTAAGGAGGCCTTGTCTGAGATGTTTATTCACATTACATTCTTGCCCCAAACTCAGGCCCTTTTATCTGACCTAGATAGCTGTTCTTCCTCCTGTCCCTTGGGGCCTTCACTTGAAGAGCTAGGCAACCATACAAATTGATTAATTAATTAAATAAATATGCTTGTCCTCTACGTGAACACAGAAAAGTGGGAATTTGTGTCTTGTTAATAGTTGCATATTATGCTATAGTGAACTGTGATTCTGGATGAATGCAATCTGGGAAATGAGATTATTCTTTGACATGAAAGAGTGAAGGGTAAAAATGTGAAACAGTACAATACAAATGATTGACATTTTGGAGGGCAAAAGGAAATGCAAATGACTGTTTGGTGGGCATCTGCTTAGAAAAATGCCTGCATTTTGTGAATACATAATTCGAGCAAGTCTATTCATTTGTACACATGGCAAAAGGATAAACATAAACATAAATTCTAAAACCATGATTTATTTGATAGTTTATGATGAAAGATTTAGAGAATCGGTGAAGGACACAAGGTGGATGAAAGGCTCTGAATTTGGCAAAGATAATTTTTGGATAGGATCAAAGGTGGATCTTTAGAAAAAAAATGACATTGGAAAAAGAAAAATAATGGAAAAAGGAAGAGTCAAAGTAAATGACTGCAAGAAGAGAAAATTAAAGTCTTATATGGAAAATTATTAGAAGATAGATGGGTTTTTCAATGAAATGAATGGAAAGAGGCCATAAGGAAAGGCGATATTGAGGCTGTTTGGAACAAAGTGAAAAGAATTGTGTTACAAAGTGTCACTGAAGTGTAGTAAGTTATGCTAATGTGAAATATGAAATAGGATGGTTGGTAGAATTTGTGGATGAAAGAAAATGAATACAAGAGAATGACTGCTGCAGAAAAAAAAGACAGAAAAATGGATAGTATATAATATGTATTTAGAAAAAAGGGCTAAACAAGGAACCTCCAGCAAAATAAATGGTACTAAAAGTGACAATGATGAAATGGTTTGGGATGAAACTGAAGTGAGATAATGCTGAAAGAAGTATCACTGAGACCTCTATGGAATTATATTGATACAATGGAAAGTGGAATTAAAACGCCTACTATAAACATTGTGTCCAAGAAGAAACGAATGAAAAAGGAGATTTAAAAGCTATGAAATTTTGAAAGGAAACAGGCTGCAGACACAAATGTAGGAGGTGAAATGTTGCAATGTGGAACAGTTAATCTGTATGGAGTTTAAGATTAGATTATAAAAGCAATAAGGGTGATGTCTAACAAAAATAAAGCATGATGAGAATGAATGAATGCTTAATACTGTAATTGGTTCAGCCTTAAAACCGAGAATAAGATAAGGATATTGATGTCTCTTTGGTGTTTTTCAGCCTCACTAGAAAAACCAGACAAAGAATCAACTCCACAGGAAGGCTAAGAATACTTTTATTAAAAGTGGCTATAATTACAGAAACTTGCAAGTCTGATTATGCTGTGCTTCCTGCCATTCTCATTATCACGTGAATTAGGGAGGTATCTTTTTTTTTAATCCCATTTATATCCCGCCCTTCTCCGAAGACTCAGGGCGGCTTACAATCTAAAGCACAAATCAATGTGCTTAGCAATAGCCTTCATTCTATGTATATGCCTGCTTATTTAAGGGAACCAGGATATTTGAGGGAACACCTGCTGCCAGCATCAAGCTCCCTTCGTCCAGTGCGCTCCCACAGGGAGGGTCTTCTCAGGGTGCTGCCGGTTAAAGATTGCCGGCGGGTAACACCCAGGGGTAGGGCCTTCTCAGTGGGTGCGCCTGCCCTGTGGAACCAGCTGCCTGCGGAGCTTAGGACTGCCCCCGACCTCCGTTCATTCCGCCGGGACCTGAAGACCTGGCTCTTCGAGCTCTCTGGCCCAGGCTGAGAATGTTTTAATTTTAATTTTAACTGGGTTTTTTATTTTTCTCAGGGTTTTATTTAATCTTTTAAAATTTGTTTTAACATTTGTACTGATTTTCTTTTAAATACCCTGTAAACAGCCCTGAGTCCTTCGGGAAAGGGCGGTATATAATTATAAATAAATAAATAAATAAATAAATAAATAAATAAATAAATAAATAAATAAATAAATAAATAAATACCTTGATCTCATAGCACATAAATAGACTCAACTCAGTTTCAACTGGGAAAATATTAGCATCTTAAACCAAGCCATATCCAAAAATGCAAGGGAATTGTTGGAAGCCTATCTTCAGGCAAATTAACCATCAACAAACAGATAGAAATAGCCTCTTTTACCCACTATTCAAAAGAGACAAAAACCTAAGAACGAAACAAAAAGACTAGAACCCCTCCAAAAGCCAACATTCAGATAAGCAGGGATCAGCACCAGCAAAACAATATTCTAATCAGGGAACTACCAAGGAGGATATTACACCCCCACCTAAATTAGCAAGGGAAGTTATTATTTATAAACAGGCAGTAAACCTCACCCTTACTTGCACTGATGATACTACCTGGTTGGGTAATGAAATGTCTGCAACCAACCAACCAATCAGAGTGAGAGTTATCTTGTTGTTGTTAGCTGCGAAGTCGTGTCCGACCCATCGCGACCCTATGGACAAGGTTCCTCCAGGCCTTCCTGTCCTCTTCTGGAGTCCATTTAAGCTCACGCCTACTGCTTCAGTGACTCCATCCAGCCACCTCATTCTCTGTCGTCCCTTTCTTCTCTTGCCCTTAATCTTTCCCAGCATTAGGCTTTTCTCCAGTGAGTCCTTCCTTCTCATTAGGTGGCCAAAGTATTTGAGTTTTAGCTTCAGGATCTGGCCTTCTAAAGAGCAGTCAGGGTTGATTTCCTCTAGGACTGACCGGTTTGATCGCCTTGCAGTCCAAGGGACTCGCAGGAGTCTTCTCCAGCACCATAGTTCAAAGGCCTCAATTCTTTGGCGCTCAGCCTGAGAATTATCTTATATGTTGATATTAGGGCAACAATAAGCTTGAAATGTATTGTGGACTTGGAAGCATGTGATCTTCTAACATTGTGTCAAATATGGGAACTCCTGACTATCTTAATAAATCTTATAATGAGAAATAACTAGAGCACTCACCAAAGGATTTCTGAGAGCTGAATGTAAAGTCTATACCTTCTAAAAATTCAGGGCAAAGTCAAATATATTCCTGTTTAGCCACTGTCTGTGTCAAAGATTCACCTAAAGAGAATCATGATAATAAACTGTACTGACTTATTTGCGAGTTTATTTTGAAACATATAGTATGTAATGTGAGATTAATTTAACTACAGGTTAATCAGTTTAATTTGTATGCTGCCTGATCATAGCACACAATTTAAAAGTCTGATTAAAAAAATGAAGAGAGTTGTAAATTTAAAATCTAAAGAAGAAATCTTGAATTTATGTCTGTACTTCCTTACAGAGCTTATAAACTGCTCTAATTTTTACTTATTTCTTTACCTATTTACCTAACAAGGTTTATAAGATGCCACAATCAAGAAATTCTGAAATAAAAAAGAGATAAATGCAATTTGTGACTAAAATATTTTCAGTTTGTGATTTACCTCTCAGTTGAGGAATTTATAAAACAAACAAATTCAATATAAAGCTGTAAATGCTTTTTGTTTGAAAGGGTTTTATTTTTCCAAGGCAATGAACTGGAGAACTGACAAATCTTTTATGTGCATAGAAAAGGGCTGGAGAACAAGATCAAATTATCAATATCCACTCAGCCCTGATTTTGGGAGTTAATTATATATGTTCAGCATTTCAAATTAAAAATTATTTTTGAACAGTGGAAAACAATTTTATTCCAAAGATTTGCTATAATGTATTATTTATATAGGATGCTTGAGTGCTTTATGCTGATGACATTAATCTTTCTAATATCTGCATCAGTCAACTGACAGATTTGCTTGGTTCATGTTTTTGTGTTTGGCCTAGTGCATGTTTCTGTAAGTGTGTATGTGTGTTTATGAATTTATATCCACTCATCTTTGCAGATAAGAGGCTGATTTACAGAATCATCATACAATATCAAATTAATAATAGTTTATAATAAATCTGAAAAAAAACAGTGTAAAGGTGTAATGTATTGGGCTTTTTACTTGAAATGTTTTCACATGTATTTTGAATGCTGCTTAAGATTGCTTAATTAAGGTGTCTGTGTAATGGTTGCTGACCGCCCAGACATGCAGTCTCCAGGATGATCATTGGTTGGCTCTGGGGCGGGAATAGGTTCCTTTAAACCTATTGGCCACTGCCTAGTGGCCAACTATATAAGTAGCTGCTCAGAAGCCTCTGATTCAGTTCTGTTTCTGTTACTTCAATAAAGCAATGTTCCTGTTTGAATCCTCTCGTCTTGCCTCCTCCTTCCAAAGAACCCACTACACAACAAAAGGAACATATTATCTCAAGGAATGAAACTAGAAAAGCAAGCAAGTAAGCAAATAAATGAACAAATAATTGTGCCTGCACCAAAGGGTCATTAATATTCATACACCAACTTGTGCATGGAATAGTTATTGTAGAATCAAAGTATCAGAACAGAGAAGGTATTATTCCTTCTTGTCACATGATGGACACTGGATATTTGAAAAGCAGTTTCCCCTAATAATGTGATAGGGCTCTTTAATTTAGGGGAGAAGGATATCTTTTGGAAATTTATTTTATAAAGGATTCATTCAGAATATTAAGGGAGCGTTCATTTACATCAGACTTAGGCATTTTATACTTCCTGGGCCACAGCTGGCCCTTTGGTTGTCCCTGTCTGGCCTCTGTAGATTGCTTGTCAAGCACCAGAGAAATCAGGCCCTCCAGGCAGTTCAAATGAGTATAAAGATTCATTGCAAGCTTAAGCTCTCTACAAGGATCTGAATTATAAGTACGGTAATCCTCAACTTACCACAGTTCATTTAGTGGCACTGGAAAAAAGTGATTTATGGCTGTTTTTCACAATTACGACCCTTACGACCCCATGAACATGTGATCAAAATTCAGAAGCTTGGTAACTTGTTCATATTTATGACCATTGCTGTGTCCCAAAGTCATGTGATTACCTTTTTGTGACCTTCTGACAAGCAAACTCATTCAAGTTCTGAATGTTTTAATATCTATAATTTTTATTCTATTTTATTACTTCTTAATTGTGAATAGGATATCAATACTGGCTTTTATTATTTATGGGGGTGCCATTCCAGTAGAATTCTCTAGGTATCCAAATAGTGAATTATGACCTTATAGGAATGGGGACATAGGTTCTAGAACTTCTGATGGTTGTCTTATTAGGATTTCTTTTCTTGTTCTCCATGGATGTACAATTTACACATGCTTCTTTTTCTGTTTATTCTTCATAACAAATTGCACTGGGTCAACCCAATAGTGAGACTCCACATGGTTTCCTCACAATAGCTGTTTTTTTTCCCCTTTGGAGAAACTCATTCAATTGATGATGGTGTGAATCACCCCGCTGACCTCACACAACTCATGTTGGTGTTCCATGTGGCTTTGTTACAATCTCAGTGGAGAGGCCCTTGTTTGCACCGTAGGACACTAGCATTATCCATAGAGTGCTCATGGCCTGATGTGATGATTGCAGAGGAAAATGCTCGTCACTAGCAGGAACCAATGAGATCTACCACAACCTATCAAGGAGAAGAATTTTCTAGGATAACAAAGCCTGATCTTTGTCAATTAAAATTAGGGAGATTGTGAATCAAAAAAAGGCCACTTTGAATTTCTTTCATCAGTTATATTGTACTAGGAAATGTAAACATGTTTTTTTTTTTTTGCTGTTCCATTTACTAAAATTGCAATTGCAATTTTCCAGGGGAAACAAATAATATATCATGATATTGCTACACTAGCACCATTCTCCTGTAATTGTGTTATTACAGTTAGATTACATTACATTGCAGGGGTAGGCAACCTTGGCTCTTTTATGACGCGTGGACTTCAACTCCCAGAATTTCTGAGCCAGTCATAAAAGAGCCAAGGTTGCCTACCCCTGCATTAGAAACTCAGTTTGGTGTGGTAGTTAAGGTGCTGGCTTAGAAATAAGGAGACTGTGAGTTCTAGTCCCACTTTAGGCATGAAAGCGGGCTGGGTGACTGTGGACTAGTCACCCTCTCTCAGCCCAACCCACCTCACAAGATTGTTATTGTGGGGAAAATAGGAGAAAGGAGTATGTTTGTCACCTTGAGTTACCTATAAAATAATAAAGGGGAGATAAAAATCTAATAAATAAATGATATGCATAAGTACCTAGAGATCATGACATCATGACATGTAACTTGAAGAAATGTCTGATTTCTGCATAGCATATAATTATTCAGAGCCTGTTTATCCTCTGGCTTCCTTTTTCCCCCCCTACCTTCTTATCCAACACAAACTTTGACATATTTGATTATTTGAAGGTTCACAGCTCAGTTTTGCTGAATTTCACTTGTTCTATCAGCCTTTACAGTGAGTTCATCTATTATTCAGTTTGGATGGCTGTTGTGTGACTCTGGGTGACTAATATCCAGTTATAAATAGCAGTACAATTATCAAAAGACAAATGAAGAATGCATCACATCTAAGGCAATAAGCATACAGTATCTGCACAAATAAAACTGAGAATGAGATCACCTAGCCTCCTGGTCCTATACCTGAGGGAAATCCAGGTCCTCAGTCCTTTATGAAAGGCTTGCAGGTCAGGGCCATCCATATTTTAGAGTAACTTTTAAGCACTAGATAATGAGTTACAAAAATGCTATTGATTTCTTCCTAGCTAAGTTAATTCTGCAAGACCTTGACATGACCTGTCTTTTGCTTCTATACATTTTGTTTAAGTCTGAGTAGAATTAACTTGATATACCACAAAATCTTGACATAAGATTTCTTAGGGCATTTTATTCAATTATTCTTAATGGTCATTTTGCAAAAGGCCATCAACAGGCTGTGTGCCACTAAGGACACCATAGTTTCAGTTTCAATTCCCTCAGCCATGGTTATGATTAACATTACACTTTCCTTGCATTTGGAAGTTAATTCTCTGATTACATACTGATTTAAATTTATAAAAACAGTGAGAAAAGAAAAGAAAAGAAAAGAAAAGGCATCTGAAAGAAATAAAACCACCACAGAAGATGATGTTGTCATCAATAGCCCACTGTCCACCTAAACCAAGCTTTGGAGGAAGTGAAAACTTTAAGGACTTATTTGAATAGGCCCAGAAAGAAGGAAATGTGAATTTCCTGAGGGGGAGGAGAATGCTGTTCCGATTTCAAGAACATGTTTGATGTGTTTTTTGAGATGGAAGTATTAACAGAATAACACTGTCATTTCTAGCACTTTGAAATTTGAAGAGATAAAGAGGTCAGTTAAAAGTGCAAGTTCCAAGGAAACCACCTACCTTTTCAAAAGCTAAAAGTCATGTTTTGTTTTCAGGCTGCAGTTATATAATGATTATTTTGATTTGTAGGTGTACCTTTTTTGACCCTTCAAGCGTATTTATTGTGTTAGACTGAAGCTCAATATATGGAATAGATCCACTACTAATAAATAAAGTAATGGCGACTTTTTCAAAGAAAGCATATCTGCATATCATATATGGCAGATGGGCTTTTGTACCTGAGAAAAGAGCCTTGTTATCCATGGTTATTCAGAATGGAAGCCCTGAGAAAAAATTAGGGGCACATCTAACCCCTGGTAACCATGCCAACAGAAGCAGTTTCCAACCACAGTTACATGCCACTCTATGACAACTAATTCTTTTACAAGGCCTTTAGGAAAATTAGCCTTCAGAAAGGCTGAAAAAAGGAAGTTTTAGAGTAAAGGAATATATTGAGTAGTAGGCTTCAGCAGGCAAGGAGGAGACCAGCATAGTTACATTATTTATTGACTAAAATTAGAACTGGAGAACTGCAGGCAACTACCAGTAATTTATACTCTGAACCCACAGGGCCTTAACCAATCACAATACTTGAAAAACCCACCCAAATATGAATGTTCAAAGTTTCCCAGTTGGAGTTAACAGTCAGGGTCATCTAAAGGTTAGTTTCATTTTAGCTTCACAAGCAGTTGGGGTTAAGTTAGTTTCACTTTAGCAGGGATTAACACAACTTTATATATATATATATTCAATACATAACACCCCTTTCCCCTAGGATAGTTATCATACTCAGAATTGCCTATATACTCAGATACTACTTTAACGGCTCTTAGGTCCTTGGTTAGGACTTGAACTGTTAAGTTTTACCAGTCCCAGACTGTGCATATTGCCCCCAACAATCTGGGTCTTCATTTTACCAACCTCGGAAGGATGAGAACTGAGTCAACCATGAGCCGGTGAAAATGAAATTGCTTGCAGTCAGCAGAATTAGCCTGCAATATTGCATTCTAACCAATGGCTACCAGGGATCAGTGGTTAGAATGCAGTATTTAATAATAATACTAATAATAAAAATCACTTTGTTAAAAGTAACCCATGCTTCTCCTTAAATAACTCATATATTGCTTGCTTAAAGAGTTCCAAGGATGCCATTTTGTAATCCTCTCTCAGTGTTTCTGTAGCTATTTATCCCACTCCATTTATCTAATTTGCAATCCTACCAAGTAATTGAAGTCAACTTTTCATTTAATATTTCTTCCAATATAAGGGGTTCTGCTGACCTAGAGCAAAAGTGTATTTGAATTTACTTACCTGAAGTGAAAGAGTATGTATTTGAGTTACAGCAGTCATCAGGAATGGATTACAATGTCTATATACAGATGCAAAGTGATATTTATATTCAACCCTGAAGTTATAAATTTGGAGAGGTAGTCCTACAAGCATGAAGGTGAATATTTGTGATCAATTGCATGAAGGTTGAAAGCCAGAGTTTGTCTTCCAGATTTAACTTTCTGTGTATTACTATAAATGTTAAAAAGAGAGGCCAAACTGGCTGGATTATAAATCAACATAGTTTTGATGGCTGAAAATCTTGCCTGAAACTGGAGATATTTCACAGGGATGAACTACTGCAAATCATTTCAGGAAGAAGGTATTTTAATTCTATAATGCTTTCTTTCTTCCCATTCTCCAATAGTTTATATAACACAAGATCTTGTTCTTTGGCAGCAAGAGAGAAATGTCATTGCAGCAAATGGTTGACAAAACTAATAGTTTTTTCTCAGAAAAGGCTGGGACACTGCTACATAAGTGTAGTGTTCTTCTGCAACTGTTGGAAAAGAATATTAGTGGTAGACTATCAATCATCCAGAATAATGCACACAAGTCAATTCCAGACAGTTATATTAATCCTCAGTAATCTTATTTTCTGACAGGCTTCATGATAACACAGACTTTTCATCTATAGTTCAATGTTTATGCCACTGGCCCCATAACTTCCCCAAGGAAGAAACAGTATTTTTACCTTTAAATTCAGGGGCATCTTCAGAAACTTTCCATGAGTTGGGTGGCCATATAAATTTGGCTAATTAAAAATAAAAACAAAACTTTCAGCTTTTGTACTAATTACAAAATGAGGAAAGAAGCATTGTACCCTCTGTTCCAAACTCTGCCCCTTCCTACATATACTCAGCATCTTAATTCCCTAAAAAGGATGGGACTTGCATTGTGATAACATGATTATGTTTCCTTTATTTTGCTCCCTCTTGCCCCCTCCCTTGTATGTAGTGGTGGGATTCAGCCGGTTCGCGTCAGTTCAACAGAACCGGTAGCTAATTTTTTGTTGCTCAGGCCCAAAGTGGACTTCCGGAAGCAGCATCCACACAGAGAACCAGTTGTTCACATATTTGAATCCCACTACTGCTTGTATGTTACTGTTTAAATTGTTCTAGATTGGTAGCACTGGTATTAGGATCAAGGGGCTCACAATTGCCAATGGTATTGGAAGGAATTTTCTGCAACATCTTTGCTCAGCTTTATTGACCCTCTCTCCCAATTTTATTATACACCTTCATGATTGGAGTTAATCAGAAACACATTTCAATTTAGTTATAACCTCTCATTTTCTGTAATGATATCTGGGAATGACCTTGGGAGATAGGAAGAAGAGCCACAGACAAAACAACTGTCTCGAGACTGATGACACATTTGAACCTTCCCTCAGGCTCAGCCTGGCCATCTCCTACACTTATAGGTGGCAACAACACACATTTTAGAAGGAGTGGAAATGGTATAAAAGTGCTGCTATTGATTTGATGATAACAATGATTTTGGTTGCAAATATAGATATTATTGTAGGTCATTAAAATTAATGGAATTATATTATTTCATTACATGGAAATGACGTCTAGTGGGGAGGACAAAAAAAAGAATAATTGAAGCAAGTGCAAATTAAGGGGTACCAAACAACATAAATCAAATGTGAGTGTAAATGAGATGGAATTGTTCATCCCTTGATTTTACTGAATGCTGTGCTATTGAGATAAATGGTAAAATTAGACAGCATTTGATAGAGGTCCATCTGCCTTACTTGCCAATTCTTTCATTGGAATCAACTTTAATTTGTTTCCATACTGATTATTTCCAGTAGAAGTGCTCATGCTGCCTTCAAAACCAACACATGACATTAAAAGACAGTAACATAATCACTTTAGCACAAAGTTGATAGGACCACAAGGTGCAATTTGTTGAGCTTGTTCAGTGTCAGTTTGAAGATGGTGGCATGAAGGAACAATATTAATCTGCCATGCTTACTTGATTCTTCAAATAGAAATCCAAAAATGGAATAGGAAACTGCTGTACATAATTTATCTCTCAAGTCACTTAGAAAAAAGATAGATAAACGTGGGAGTGGGGGGTGGGGAGAGAGGCCATGTTAAAGGTTTTAAAATAAAGAAGTTGTTGAGGAAAAAAATGAAGCTCCTATTATTTATAACCATAGTCATAGTGTTAAGCCATCCTCGACAAGAACACAGATGAGCAGCCGTGGAACAGTTAACAAAGATGGTACGTTTATTCACGAATCCCAAAACAAGTACAAAGTCAGCGTTGGAAGCCACGTGCTCCCAACACATGTTTTATAGCTGTAACACACCAGCCCCACCCCTTCCCATACAAGCCAGCATCCGGCTATGCACCTATAAACAGCCCCCCCTTTCCCAGGCACCGGCGCATGCACCTGCACCCACGAGGCCCTGTGAATCACCCTCCATGAAATGTGTACCATAAGTAACCCCCCCAACCTCCCATAGCCCCGACCCGGGTGTGTACACAGATGTGTTCCCAAAGGGCAAACATCCCTCCCCGATCGATTGACCCCCCCATCCCCATATAGCCTCAACGAGCCAGTCTGTAAACCCCACAACGCTGGCTCACTGGCTTTCAGCTCCAACATGCCTGGAGGCATTGTCACTGGAGTACAGCCGGACGCCTCTCCCGATGCACAAGCAACAGCTTCGGCAGGTCTGTCTTGCCAGGTGCCTGTGTGGCAAGCGAGAACCATGTCCAGTGAGGGCTTCTCTGTAGGCAGACAGAATGGCCAGCCCTTTGGAGGAACGCCCAGCCTGGACTTTCCTGCAGGTGAATAATCCGGGCAGTCTGGGCTGCCTGAAGGGCCTTCAATGGGGTCCTTCTGTGCGGACGTGGCTGGGAGCCAAAGAGCAGCTGGCTATCAGGTCCATTGCATACCGGCAGCCTCCAGCATGAGGCCATCAGGGGCTGTGAGCAGAGCGTCAGGATAGGTAGGTGATGTGGGCCCTGTGCTTGCAACCAGAGGCCCCTTGTAGTGTCGGGCCCATGGGGCTCGACAGGTGGCTCCCTTTACCAGGGCTCCACCTGGAAGACAAGAGGAGGATGGTAAGTGCATATCCACTCATGTTACAGGTTCCACATGCCCGCCCCCAGGCTTCCCTGGGTATTTACGGTGGAACGCCCACACTAACCGGGGTGCTTGTATGTCCCCCTCTGCCACCCATGAAGCTTCCAATGCTGGGTATCTCTTCCATAGCAGCAAGTTCTGTATTCTCCCTCTCCGTATTCTGGAATCAAGGACCTGTACTTCATAATGCCCATTATGAACAGGTCCGGGAGTCCCCTTTTCCCCCACCCCAGTCGCAGTATGACCTGGTTTTAGCAGGCTACTATGGAAGACAGGGTGTACCTTTCCAAGGAATTTGGGTAACCTGAGCTGCACTGTGACAGGATTGCTTACCTGAACTACCTGAAATGGGCCTATGAACATGGGACCCAGTTTCCTACTTGGCGTCTGTAGCTGTAGATATTTGGTGGACAGGTACACCCAGTCCCCTACCTTAGAGGTCTCAAACAACTCTCACTTTTTATCCGCCTGTTCCTTTATTGTGGTTGCTGCTTTTTCCAGTGCCTCCTTAGCCGCCTACCATACCCTCCCATTTGCTCCATCCACTCCCTGGGCTGACAAGGGAGGGGCGTTCCTTGGCTATACTCGGGCATAGGAGGAAAGTCGTAGCCCAATAACACAGTGAAGGGAGTGAGACCAGTGCTACTGTGGACCGGGTTGTTATGCACCACCACGGCGAATGCCAACAGGTCCACCCAGTCCGTCTGCTGGTATGTCACGTAGCTATGCAGGTACCATTCCACCATGGCGTTGGCTCGCTCAGCTGCTCCATTGGTACAGGGATGGTACCCTGAACTCAGACCCTGGGATGAGCCAATAAACTGGACTAATTCCTGCCAAAACTGGGCTGTGAACTGTACTCCACAGTCCGAAATAATACGCCGAGGCACTCCATGCAAATGGTAAATATGAGTTAAAAACATCCAGGCCAACCACCGGGCTGATGGCAGCCCTTTACATGGCACGAAATGCGCCTGTTTTGAAAACAGGTCAACGACTGTCCATATAATGGTGTAGCCACGGCTTTCTGGTAGCTCCACGGATTGTGTCTGTCATCGCATCGGGTTCGCAGGGGGGTACGAGTGCTTGTACCACTTCCTCTGTCTGGCTGTCATACTGCGGTAAGCATGAGAGCACATCTGCCAGAAAGTTTTTCCTCCCCAGTACATATTTCAACGTAAACCTGAAGCGGCGAAAGTACAGTGCCCACCGGACATGTTTGGGTGCCAATCTCCTGGGCAACTGCAAGACCTCCAGGTTTTCATGGTCAGTCCACACCTCAAATGGGTGGGCTGCCCCTCCAGGAGATGGTGCCACATCTCCAACGCCCATCGAACAGCGAAGGCCTCCTTTTCCCAAATGGCCCAGGCTCGTTCGGTGGTCGTTAATTGTTTGGATGCATATGCACATGGCTGCAAACACCCACTGATGTTCCATTGAAGCAAAGCGGCCCCCACCGCTACATCGCTAGCGTCCACCTGAACGCTATGGTGCATTGGGGTTGGGATGCAGCAACACAGGTTCTCTAGTGAAGAGTGTTTTCAGGGATTCGAAGGCCCGTTGACAATCAGTAGACCACGCCACCTTCAGACCTGGCCGCAGCTTTGCCGTTGAGTGCCATGTACGTAATAGGTCCATCAAAGGCAAAGCAATGGCAGCAAATGATGGGATGAATTGCCCATAGAAATTGGCGAATCCCAAAAAACTTTGTAACTGATGACGGGTCCGTGGTGCTTGCCATTGTTTTACTGCCTCCACTTTTTTGGGATCCATTTCTATCCCAGCCAACAACACTCTATAGCCCAGGTAGTCCAAATGAGACTTATAGAACTCACATTTAGTAAGTTTCACATAGAAGCGAGACGCTAGTAGTTTTTCCAATACCTGTTGAACCAGGGCGACGTGTTCTTTCATGGTATCAGTATAGATTAAGATGTCATCCAGGTAGACGAGGACTCCCCAGTACAGGTGTTCATGCAATACCTGGTTTATCAGTTGCATAAACACCGCAGGAGCCCCTTGTAGACCGAATGGCATTACTCTAAACTGATAACTGCCGAGTGGACCATTAAACGCCATTTTCCACTCATCGCCCTTCTTGACTCGTACTCGGTAATATGCCTCCCACACAGCCCAATACAGGGTTTAGCCACCACTCCCCGCTACGGGTTGGCTTGCCCATTTCCTGGGTTCCGCTTCCAGCAGCCACAGGGAGAGTGTCCCGGACTTTGGGCCTCAAAACAGGTGGGGCTTCTGCCAGCTCCACCACATCAAGGGGTGCTGCAGACCCGGCTGGCTCCCCTCCATCAACCGCTGGAACAGCCCCCTGCATCCCCTCTGCCATATCTGTACCGACCAACAAGCTGGAGCAGCACTTGACAGCAGGGAAACAAAGAGAAATGGAACGCTGACTTACTGTTAAGCCGTCCTTGACGAGAACACAGACAAGCAGCTGTGGAACGGTTAACAAAGATGGCATGTTTATTCACGAATCCCAAAACAAGTACAAAGTCAGTGTTGGAAGCCACGTGCTCCCAACGCATGTTTTATAGCCGTAACACACTGGCCCCACCCCTTCCCATACAACCCAGCATCCGGCTATGCACCTATAAACAGCCACCCCTTTCCCCAGCACCGGCACATGCACCTGCACCCACAAGGCCCTGTGAAATGCCCTCTGTGAAATGTGTACAGTAAGTAACCCCCCCAACCTCCCATATCCCTGACCTGGGTGTGTACACAGAAGTGTTCCCAAAGGGCAAACATTCCTCCCCAATTGATTGACCCCCCCTCACCCCCCGTCTAGCCTCAATGAGCCGGTCTGTAAACCCCACAATGCTGGCTCACTGGCTTTCAGCTCCAACATGCCCGGAGGCATCTTCACTGGAGTACAGCCGGACGCCTCTCCCGACGCACAAGCAACAGTGTTGGCAGGTCTGTCTTGCCAGGTGCCTGTGTGGAAAGCGAGAACCATGTCCATTGAGGGCTTCTCTGTAGACAGACAGAATGGCCAGCCCTTTGGAGGAATGCCCGGCCCGGACTTTCCTGTAAGCGAATAATCCGGGCAGTCCGGGCTGTCCCTCTGGATGCCTGAAGGGCTTTCAACGGGGTCCTTCCATGCGGGTATGGCTGGGAGCCAAAGAGCAGCTGGCTGTCAGGTCTGTTGCACACCGGCAGCCTCCAGCATGAGGCCAGCAGAGGCTGTGAGTGCAGCGTCAGGATAGGTAGGTGATGTGGGCCCTGTGCTTGCAAACAGAGGGCCCTTGTAGTGTCAGGCCCATGGGGCTCGACACATAGTTATTCTTTATATTGAAGTTCTTAATAGTCATGTTTTTGGTGTTATGAAGAAAAATATTACCTTTCCGGAAGTGTCCGGATATATTGTTACTAACTTACAAACAGATAAAAGCTATTTCATAGACCCAAAGATTTTTCAAGAAAACACATTGCATGGTTTTAAGTTCATTGTTATTTTTGGGAAATGCCCTTGAGGTTTTACCAGAAACAGTAGTGGTGTTTTTGTACACATTTTCACATCAAAGCTTCTTCAATACCATTTTAAACTCTCTTAAAATGAATGTTGGATGCCAGAGTTGTTGAACAATTATAAACATATTCAAGTTCTATCAGGCAGATAGAGAGAATCACAGTTCTTGACTTGAAACTTGATGACAATAATATTTGTATTCATAATTCAATGTGAGTTCACAAGAGGAAAAACAGAGCAGGTGTGAGGCTGTTTTACCTACTGCTCCATCTCCTTAAAAAACAACTGCATGGCTCTTCATGTTCTTTATTTTTACAGCTAGCCATGTAGTTGATTTGCTTTGGACTATTCGTTTAATTTTCTTCCTATACTCCCAGTTGTGATATTTATGTTCTGCACTTTAAGTAGGTACTTTCTCCTTTATGTGTATTTTCAGGGAACATAAAGAACATAGTCCATGATCAGTCTTTCTGATCTTTCACAGTACAACTAGCAAATTGCCTAGGGCAACTGTGCAAAGTAATGAATGGAAAACAGTCAATGTTGATTAACTCTGAAAAGGCTCAGTTTAGCCTTTCTTAATTAATAAGTAAGGGACACGGTGGCTCAGTGGGTTAGGACGCTGAGCTTGTCGATCAGATGGTCAGCAGTTTGGCGGGTCAAATCCCGAGTGCCGCGTAACAGAGTGAGCACCTGTTACTCATCCCAGCTTCTGCCAACCTAGCAGTTCGAAAGCACGTAAAAATGCAAGTAGAAAAATAGGGAACACTACGGTGGGAAGGTAACAGTGTTCCGTGCACCTTTGGTATCTAGTCATGCCGGCCACATGACCACGGAGGCATCCTCGGACAAGCGCTGGCTCTTTGGCTTTGAAATGGAGATGAGCACCAGCCCCTAGAGTCAGAAACGACTAGCACGCATGTGCGGGGGAACATTTACCTTTACCTAATTAATAAGTGACAACCCCACCTTTATATTTATGCAAATCCTGTGCATGGCAAGAGTAAGTCAGGCTTATAACCACCTCTCCATCACTACTCCTGGACTTTTTTATGGTTAGTGCCTATTGACTATGGGGGTCAATCATTGGTAATTCCTCTCATGTTGCAGTTATCCTCCTCTCTTCAATGTAGCAACAATTAAGAAAAAATAGGATAGGGCCTAGTCTATAAGTGTGCACATGGATGGGAATGTAAATGTAATTGTATATATTTCAGAAAAGCTTTGTTGTATAACGTGGTTCACAAATGCTTGTTCTAACAATTATCCAACTGAAAAAGTTACGGCTGAAAAGTTGCATGGCTAATCTTCAAATCATATCTACTAGTTATTTAAATGAGAAAGCAATCATGCACATCTGCAGTATTTAACTTTCAAAGAAAAGGAGATAGAGCCTGGGGAGATTTCAAAATGAAATTCTCATTTGGGGCTTTACAGAATCCCTATGGACAAGCAATGAATAATTAGATTGTCTTGTTAGTTGGTCTGAAGCTTAGAGCTTGGCAGGGCTTTTTTTTGTCATAGAATGCTCAAAATGGAGTTCCGGCACCTTTTTTGGATGGAACATTGTAGGGTAGGCAAGGCAGGTTGTATGACATGTGTGAGTTCCGGCACCTTTTTCTTTTACAAAAAAAGCACTGGAGCTTGGGATGAAATACTTTAAGCAGTGAAAGGAATCATTTGGCTAAACTTATTAAGTTGCCCTTTGATCATAGTTTCTACAGGTAGTCCTTGACTTATGACCTTATTTGAGTCCAGAATTATAGTCATAAGTGGTTGCAGTTGTAAATTGAGATATCACATAACTGGACCTAACTTTTCAGCATTTTTGTGGTGGTCATTAAGTGAATGTTATGATTGTTAAGCAATCATAACATTATCCATTATACCCAACCAGAATTTTGGGGTGGTCCATTGTAACAGCAAAAATGTTGAAAAATCAGGTCTGGTCACATGAATGCCTCAACTTATGACTCCAAAAACATATGACAGTACTTCTGGTCTAAAATGCAGTCATAAGTTGAGAACTACATATAATTTTGAATAAAATTGTGGTCCATGTCTAGTATATTGACTCATGTCTCCTTCTTTATTGAAGGAAAAATCCTGAAGACAGAAAGTTATCTAGAAACCTCATGGAGGGACCTGTGATTCATGGCAAGAGCTGCTCATGATTGCCTAATAATTCTATCTACCGCCCTTGCCTTGGTGGGATGGTTATGGTGAAGTGACAGTGATGAGATGGATGAGAGCTCCCCATCATCTTTCAGCTTGCTACATTTTTATTCTGAGCTACTAAACATCCAGAAATGTATGCATGAGGTCTACGAAGGTACATGTCTATATGTGCCGGACTTGCAGGTGTGAGTGGAAATGCTAACTACATTCTGTATTGTTTTTACCAAGCTCTGAAATGGTGTCAGCAGCATGCTGACATACTTGTTTTCATGCTGGCATATGCAGTCCCTTCAGTCTGCCATGTGTGCTTTGCTCACACTCTTTCCCACTGCAACTCCACAGAATTGCAGGCTGTAACCTTTTCAGTGTAAGACATTTGCAGACATTTTACATTCTGGGAAGCTGTTGGCTTGTTTGGAAAATGGGCACCTTGGAGGGCTGTTTACCTAGATAAATGTGTTGTTTCTTGTTGCAAACAAACAGGGGCTGACAGTGTGCTTTTGATTATCGCTGGTCCCCTCTAGTTTCCATTTGCTAAATACCTTGGTGGACCTTTTTGACAGGAGAAAAAAAAAATAGTCTTTAAGTGAGTGGCTAACTTTTGCCAGGCACTAATTTGTTCAGAGATTTTCTTTTCTCTTAATGTTCAGATTCAGTTGACTGACTTAGAGGCCACACATCCTGATCTGGGGAAGAAGAAGACAACATCATTTGAAAGACTATGTGCTGTGGAAGAGCATGTTGAGAGCCTAAGCAAGAGAATGTATTTGGGATTTCATTCTAATTGGCAGTAAATAGCCTTGGGACTCAGATGCCACAGCTGTCCTCTATTAGATCGCTGTTCAGATTATCAAGTGAAACTAATCTGTCCTGACTTCTTCACAGTAGTGGGGCGGAAGAAGCAAACAAACAAAAAGAGAAAAGTGGGGTAGGGGAGGGGGAGGGGGAGGAGGAAGAAAGAGAAACATTAGGCCCTCCCTTAATTTGCCTCTGGGGTCAATTATGTTGATAGTTCACAACTGCAAATGGAACAAAGCCCAGCCAAGTTAAAGCAGCTTGTCACTACATTTAATACTCAGTGCTTCTGTGTTGGAGACATAAGCCCAATTGAATGTCGAAATGGATGGGCTGTCAGCTTTGGTTCGGCAGGTCAAGGTACACAGGGAAAGGACACAGTTGCCAGACCCTGAGTATCTTTTTTTTTGTGAGCATTAGGTGCAATTTCATGCTGCTTTAAATGGGCACCAAAGTCACTGTAAACACCGGCCCATTAAGTTCAGTTCTTTTTTAGATCTTTTTTAAATGCCTGACCTTGTTTTCCTGTTTCTTTTCCTCTGAATGGCTTAAGGGAGCAATGGTACCTTTTCAGGAGCAGACTACCAGACTTACCAACTTTTCCACTGTCAGCGTCCTAAATTAATCTTCTGTGTCACATATTCATATGGTTCCTACACCTAAAGAAAGGATTTTTCTTTTTTAAAAAATGTGGAAATATTTCTGCATTTTCAACACATGTCTTTGCTGGCACAGTGGGCCATAGTTTTTCCTTTCTTGTCATCTCAACCTTACAAAGGAAGCTCCATGAGTTTTAAGCTGTGCTTTTATTTTTAAACCAGCTTTAATCATTTAAATGAAGAACAACTTTGACTTCTTTGACCCACTCTATTTTTAGCACAACCTTTGATCTTTCCCATAGGGCATAAACTAATCTAATTAACTTTTTAAAGAACTTTTCGAGTCCCCATTTTAAGACCACAGTCTTCCACTTGGGCTTCAGCTCCTTCCTCTATCCACAAAACTCTACCCTCCCTTTGACTTTTCTTCTTGCTACCTCATGTTAAGCATGATGAAGACGTCTCCAAAATATTTCATTAGTTTACACTTTTCGGCTGGGCCTAATAGCTTCCAGAATTCTCCCTACCTTAAATTTCTACACTGTGCAAATGGGTTTTCTGTGAAGAAAATGATCTGTCCGGTTGCCGATAGGATAGAGGCCCAGCAGGATTCATTTTACCGTATGGAAACTGGCATTAGTCCAAAAAGTGAAAGAACCAGAGAAGAATTCATGGAAAAGAAGCATTGGGTGTATCATGTATTTCACAAATGATCTGTATTTCTTATAGTTTCAAATTATTGTATGCACTTTTTACAGACATGCAGGAAAAATGTAAGGGGAAAATTTTGCATTTTAAAAACATTTAAAACCTATTAATTTTCTTGTACAGATGTTTTCTTCAAACGGATTGCTGAACATAACCCTCTATGAATCAATTTATATGTACACAAAGATACATAATAAACTATAGCAGGACATGGCAGTGTGTGTATGAATGTATGTACATCTACAAACAGATATTTACATAACAATACAAAAAGACGTGCACATGTGCGCACGCACACACACACCTGTCCACAATATTTCTATTTGTTCAAATGAAAGTTATCTTTTTACAAAGAATAAATTATTTTTTCCATGGCAAGGAGAATGATCCAAGTTACATGTATTTTCTCACCTATTTTCTGGGCTGCTCAGACTCCCACTCTTATCCTAAAATACTACTATGGGTTTCTGCTGTCCTGAGATGCATCTTGTATCAATTTGATTTTTGATCCCTAAAATAGCTTTAACACAGTTAAAAAGAAAACAGTTCTCCAAAGCCAAGAGCCCTCCAAAAATCTGCTTCCCATCTGTGAGAAGGCCTTACACACATTATTTCATTGCCTTGCCTTCTCTAGCCCTCTTCTCCCCACTTAGTAGAACTTTGGCCATCAAAAATCTCAGTACCTTTGCTTTATTCTCTTGTACAGGTAATCCTCGACTTATGACCACAATTGAGCCCCAAAATTCTGTTGTTAAATGAGACATTTGCTAAATGAGTTTTGCCCCATGTTACGACCTTTCTTGCCACAGTTGTTAAGTGAATCACTGCAGTTAATAAGTTAGTAGCCAGGTTGTTAACTGAATCTGGCTTCCCCATTGACTTTGCTTGTCAGAAGATCACGAAAGGTGATCACATGACCTTGGGACACCGCAACGGTGATAAATATGAACCAGTTCCAACAATCTGAATTTTGATCACATGATCATGGGGATGCTGCAAAGGTCGTAACTGTGAAAAATGGTTATAAGTCACATTTTAGTGCCATTGTATCTTTGAACAGTCACTAAATGAATTGTTGTAAGTCGAGGACTATCTGCATAGTACCTTTACCCACTAGAGGCACCACGTGGCTTTTCTATTCAAAAGGAGATGAGATGCTTTTTTTCCCATTGGTGTGAAATGTGAATAGGGGATAAACTTTGCCTTCAACCCCCAATAGCTTTTTATTTAACATATCAATTTTCATTGTAAATTATTTTATATTGTAGAGACTATACAGTGAAAGTTGACTTTGAACACCCCCCCCCCCAAATCATCATCAGAAGAGCAATGAGGAAAACAACTTCTAACATAGTGAAATGGGAAAGAAAGGCAGAAAGTATTGGAAATTATGAACATTCCAAATGGGCTATTGATGAACTATAGCTTGTGATATCATAATGCAAATCTGTGACTTAGTTGCTTGTGTGCGATGTCAAAATACAAGCACACCAAGGATGAGATATGTCCCACCATGTCACTGCTCACAGTCAGTCATTTTGACAATAAAATTAACAAATAGAGTTCAATTGTTTATTACTACTTTCTTTTTATACAAATTTCTCTGGGAACTGAGAAAGCAAAATTACTCTTATTTTTACTCCTGTTTCATCAATAGCATAAAACAGTATGAGAATAAGCCTCACAATATAAAACTGATCTATCATTAAGGTCCAGTAGGTTAAAAAGGTGAAGTAAAAGCTTATTTATGTTTAGTTCTTAAGGTGGTAAAGGTGGAGCAGTAGAAATTACCCTTAACAAATGGAATATGTTCAATTATAAGGACAATGCAAAGAAAAAGACCCAGCTCCATCATCTAAAACAGAGGTGTCCAACCTTGGCAACTTTAAGATCTGTGGACTTCAACTCCAGTCCTGGCAGTTAAAGTCCACAAGTCTTAAAGTTGCCAAGGCTGGACACTCCTTACCTAAAGGATTACAAAAAACAAAACAAAACAAAACCCATTATGATCAAGCCACCTAAATTAGCTAGTGTGAGTTGATGGATAGTGTGTTAGACTAGGACAGGAAATGGTCAGGTTTAAATCCCCACTCAGCATAATCATGTATTATTTTTCAGTGTAATATACCTTGCAGGTTTGTTATGATGATAGTGTTACAGGGAAAAAAGCATTATTTCCATTGCCTTGAGCTCCTGGAAGAAATTTGGATGTAAATGTGATACATACTATGATTATTACTGATACCATAAATAATAAGCCCCTTCATGGATTACTGCCTTGTCATGGTGAAGGGGCTTGCGTAATTCAATGAAGCTATGAGCTATGCCGTGCAGGGCCACCCAAGACAGAAAGGTCATAGCAGAGAGTTCTGACAAAACGTGATCCACTGGAGAAGGAAATGGCAAACCACTCCAGTATCTTTGCCATGAAAACCCTATGGACAGTACCAAAAGGCAAAACGATATAACGCTGGAAGATGAGCCCCTCAGGTCAGAAGGCGTCCAATATGCTACTGGGGAAGAGCAGAGGGCTAGTACTAGTAGCGCCAGAAAGAATGAAGCGACTGGGCCAAAGTCGAAAGGACGCTCAGCTGTGGATGTGTCTGGTGGTGAAAGGAAAGTCCGATGCTGTAAAGATTTTTTCTCCATAGGAACCTGGAATGTAAGATCCATGAATCAAGGAAAGCTGGATGTGGTCAAAAAAGAGATGACAAGACTGAAAATCGACATCTTAGGTATCAGCAAACTAAAATGGACAGGAATGGGTGAATTTAATTCAGATGACCATCAGGTATACTACTGCGGGCAAGAATCCCTCAGAAGAAATGGAGTAGCCTTCATAGTCAATAAAAGAGTAGGAAAAGCAATACTGGGATACAATCCTCAAAATGACAGAATGATCTCAGTTTGAATCCAAGGTAAACCATTCAATATCACAGTAGTCCAAGTCTATGCCCCAACCACCGGTGCTGAAGAGGATGAAATTGACTGGTTCTATGAAGCTCTACAGCACCTTATAGAACTAACACCAAAAAATGATGTCCTTATCATCATGGGGGATTGGAATGCTAAAGCAGGAAGCCAGAAGATAACTGGAATAACAGGCAAGTTTGGCCTTGGAGTACAAAATGAAGCAGGGCACAGGCTGATAGAATTTTGTCAAGAGAATATGATGGTCATAGCAAACACTCTTTTCCAACAATCCAAGAGACTGCTCTACACATGGACATCACCAGACGGTCAACACAGAAATCAGATTGACTATATGCTCTGCAGCCAAAGATGGAGAAGCTCTATACAGTCAGTAAAACAAGACCAGGAGCTGAGTGTGGCTCAGACCATGAGCTTCTCATTGCAAAGTTTAGGGTTAAACTGAAGAAAGTAGGGAAAAGCACTAGGCCACTCAGGTTTGAATTAAATCATATCCCTGTTGAATATACAGTAGAGGTGACAAATAGATTTAAGGAATTAGATCTGATAGACAGAGTGCCTGAAGAACTATGGACAGAGGTTTGCAACATTGTACAACAGGTAGCAACCAAAACCATCCCAAAGAAAAAGAAATGCAAAAAAGCAAAATGGCTGTCTGAGGAAGCTTTGCAAATAGCTGAGGAAAGGAGGGAAGCGAAAGGCAAGGGAGAAAAAGAAAGATACGCCCAATTGAATGCAGAATTCCAGAGAATAGCTAGAAGAGATAAGAATGCCTTCTTACAGTAAATGAACAGTGAAAAGAAATAGAAGAAAACAATAGAATAGGGAGGACCAGAGAACTTTTCAAGAAAATTGGAGACATGAAGGGAATATTTAATGCAAAAATGGACATGATAAAGGACCAAAATGGAAGGCAGAAGAGATTAAGAAGAGGTGGCAAAATTACACAGAAGAACTATATAAGAATGAGCTTAACATACCTGATAATCACAATGAGGTGGTCACTGACCTCGAGGCAGACATCCAATGGGAAGTGAAGTGGGCCTTAGAAATACTGAGCAATAACAAAGCTAGTGGAGGTGACAGTATTCCAGCTGAGCTATTCAAAATCTTAAAAGACAATGCAGTAAAAGTGCTACACTCAATTTGCTAGCAAATTTGGAAAACTCAACAGTGGCCACAGGATTGGAAAAGATCAGTTTACATTCCAATTCCAAAGAAAGGCAGTGCCAAAGAATGTTCAAACTACCACACCATTGCACTCATTTCTCATGCTAGTAAAGTTATGCTTAAAATCCTACAAGTTAGACTCCAGCAGTATGTGGATTGAGAAGTACCAGAAATACAGGCAGAATTTCGAAGAGGCAGAGGAACTAGAGATGAAATTGCCAACATACGCTGGATCATGGAGAAAGCTAGAGAGTTCCAGAAAAACATCTACTTCTGCTTCATTGACTATGCTAAAGCCTTTGATTGTGTGGATCATAACAAACTGTGGCAAGTTCTTAAAGAAATGGGCGTACCAGACCATCTTATTTGTCTCTTGAGAAACCTATATGGGGGCCAAGAAACAACAATGAGAACTACACACAGAACCACTGATTGGCTCAAAATTGGGAAAGGAGTCCAGCAAGGCTGTATACTGTTGCCCTGCCTATTTAACTTACATGCAGAGCACATCATGAGAAAGACAGGGCTAGATGAATCAAAAGTTGGAATTAAGATTGCCGGAAGAAATATCAACAACCTAATATATGCAGATGATACCACTCTAATGGCAGTAAGTGAAGAAGAACTAAAGAGCCTCTTCTTGCAGGTGAGGAAGGAGCATGGAAAAGTTGGGTTGAAACTTAACATTAAGAAAACCAAGATCATGGCATCCGGCCCTCTCAATTCCTGGCAAATAGATGGGGAAGAAATGGAGGTAGTGACAGATTTTATTTTCCTGGGCTCCAAGATCACCGCAGATGGGAATTGTAGCCAAGAAATTAAAAGACGCTTGCTCCTCGGGAGGAAAGCCATGGCAAATCTAGAAAGCACACTAAAAAGCAGAGACATCACCCTGCCAACAAAAGTGCGTATAGTCAAGGCTATGTTCTTACCAGTTGCAATGTATGGCAGTGAAAGTTGGACCATAAGAAAGGCTGAGCGCCAAAGAATTGAGGCCTTTGAACTATGGTGCTGGAGAAGACTTCTGCGAGTCCCTTGGACTGCAAGGCGATCAAACCGGTCAGTCCTAGAGGAGATCAACCCTGACTACTCTTTAGAAGGCCAGATCCTGAAGCTAAAACTCAAATACTTTGGCCACCTAATGAGAAGGAAAGACTCACTGGAGAAGTGCCTAATGCTGGGAAAGATTGAGTGTAATAGAAGAAGGGGATGACAGAGAATGAGGTGGCTGGATGGAGTCACTGAAGCAGGAGGTGTAAGCTTATATGGACACCAGAATATGGTAGAGGACAGGAAGGCCTGGAGGAACATTGTCCATAGGGTCGCAATGGGTCGGACACGACTTCGCAGCTAACAACAACAACAAATAAATAATAAGAGCTGAAACCTGTTTGAGATGAAAGAGATTGTTAAGTCATGGGTTCTGGAGAGCAGGAATGATGACACGAGGCTGAGTACAGAATAACTCATACTTTTATTCTTGCTGGAACTGTACTGAAACTTAGGCTGCAACCAGCCACAATATATAGTCTAGCCTCTAGGCGCCAGCCAATAGGTTTGAAGCCACGCTTGCCACCCAGGGCTGACCAATTGCAGGACTGGAGATGGCCTGTCTGGGTTGCTGGAGAGCCATTAGATCCTCCAGCAACGCACGTGGTGTAACACCACAAGCCCAATACATAACACCCGTTCCTTCTTAGATCAGACTATGACACCCTTAGAATAGTCTTAACAACTGTCAAGACTTATTAATCACTCCCAACAACTGTAATGAAAATAATAAAAAAATAATAAATAATCATAATCATAAATTCACTGTGGCTACAATGAAATTAAACAACGTCTGAACAGGCTTACCAACGCAGTAAGAGCTACAATGAGATTAAACAACATCTCATGAATGAAGAGGCTTACAATGCAGTAATGGCAGTTTCACAAGGCCCAAGTTTCTGTAGGTAGTGGTACAAGTTTCACAACACTATAGATCACTTTATTTTACAATATAGTCTGTGAGGTACGCAGGAGGCTTGTGTGGTCTAGAGGAACGTCTTGGAGATCCCTTCACTTTGTGGTGTACCAGTTTACCCAGTGGGCTGGGTAGACCCATGTCCCCTTGAGCTCCAGTGTCAAGGGAAATTGAAACGCTCTGGCTGGCCTCACCAGGTTGGCCCACCTCAGAGTCAGTCTGTTCTGCAGAGTAGGCACAGTGGTTGCTGAGGTTCAGCTGGCTCGCTTGGTCAGGGTTTCCATGTTGCACTTCCATGCTTCCTGGTTCTTCCTCAGATTCCACTTCTGCTGAGAAGGGGAAACCGTGGTGGTTCCAGTGTGGGTTGGCTTGGCTACCAGTTTGAGGACCTTGGGAGGGACTTACTCTGCAGCCCTCACTTAGTGAACTTTCTGGAAACCTTTTCCTGAGTTGGTCGGTGTGTCTTCTGACCAGTTGCCCTCCCTCCAACCCCACTTCATAAGACAGGGGTCTGGATGCCTTGGTTATTTGACCAGGAACCCATAAATTCCCTGGACCATAGTTCCTGGCCCAAACCCAATTGCCCATGTGCAGCCCCCTCGGGGGTTTTGGTCAAGAGGCTTCTGTTGCGACTGTGTCTAGATGCAACCTGTCCAGTTAAGTAATCAAAAGCCTCCCCCAGCGTAGTTTAGCAGGACTTTTACCTGTAGCAGTGCAGGGCGTAGAATGCTGGCAGAGTAAAAAGTCTGCCAATCTGTGATGCCAGTCACCTGTGACAATACGCTTGAGTGCCTCCTTTGTTGATCTCAACATGCATTCGGCTTGTCCATTAGAAGAAGGAAGAAACAGTGCAGACATTGCATGTCTGATGAGGTTCCTCTAATAAAAGCCTGAAATTCAGCAGCAGTGAATTGGGCCCCATTATCAAAAACTAAGACATCAGGCAACCCATGTGTTACAAAGAGTTTTCTCAGCACCTGGATGGTCCTAGCAGTAGTCATATTAGGAACTGGAATTACTTCCAGCCATTTTGAGTGGCTACCCACTACTATTAGGAAAAGCTGCCCCTGAAAAGGTCCAGCGTAGTCTATGTGAATCCTAGACCAGGGAGTGTGCGTTTCCTCCAAACCTGTGAACTGTGGCCTGAGGCATTTCAGGCCTAGATTGCTGGCATGTATAACAACCATGAACTTGATCCTCTATAGCCTTATCAAGGCCAGGCCACCAAAGGTAGCTTCTAGCTAAAGCTTTCATTCTGACAATGCCTGGATGGCCTTCATGTAAGGAGTGTAAGACCCTGTCCCTTAGGGAAGTGGGAATTATGACTCTGTTCCCCCATAAAATGCAGCCCTTATGTGCAGACAACTCATGTCTCCTGACAAAATAACTTTGAAATTCGGAGCCTGGATTTTTTTTCCAACCAGCCCGTGTATACCCATGACAACACTCTACTCAGAATTTTATCTGTGGCAGTTTCAGCAGCAATATCCCCAGCATGGAGGGGAAACTCAGGTAAGTCCTGTATGGACAGTATTCTAGTAGCAGGAGCTGGATCAGGATCCATTTGTGGCAGTGGTAGTCTGCTGAGGCCATCAGCATGGCCCATTTCCTTCCCTGGTTTATGAGTTAACTTCAAATTGTATGGAGACAAAAAAATAGACCATCTCAACATCATTGGAGATAGTATGTGGGGGGTTTGTTTGTCAGTTGTGAACAGTCCCAACAGAGGTTTGTGGTCAGTGTAGACAGTGAAATCCCTGCCATGTAAATAATCATGAAGTTTCTTAACTCCAGCAACTATGGCCAGGGCTTCTTTATCAATCTGTGCATAGTTGCGCTCAACAGAGGATAAGGTCCTAGAGTAAAATGCAATAGGAACCTGTTTCCCATTTTTCTCTATGTGACTTAAGACTGCCCCCACCCCATAGGGAGATGCATCACATGGAAGACATACAGGTTTAGACTCTATGTAATGAGTTACAGTGAACTTTTCTGATAGAAGGGCTTTCAAATCCTGTTTGGGTGGCCTGTCTCTCTGGGGGGTTCTGCAGACCACAGCGATGTGGCCAGTTCTTCTACAAGCTCTACACATGGCCAAATGAAATCTGCAGTTGGCATGAATATGGTTGCCTCCACACCCTTTACATCTTGGTAAGAGAACTGTCTTGTAATCATTCTCTCACTGGTGGCTACTGCGGTGTTGCGCGTTTGGTTGCCTTTGGAGTTTGTTGATTTTGGGTTCTTCTTCTTCTTCTGATTCTCCTGCTCATTTGGCGACATCAAGATGGACCGGATCTTCGACTTTTGAAGGTTTGGTGGGCTGAATTGTCTGCACTGTATCCCCCGGCGGCTTCGGCGGCCATCACCTCATCCTGTGCCTCAGAGAACATTAGATTAGGTCTAGCAAACAGTCTCTACTGAAGGGTTCTGTCCCGAAGGCCACAGATGAGCCAGTCTCTTAGTCGTTCTTCTAAGTTTGAGAACTTGCAAAGGTGTGCGGCCTGCCTTAGGCCCGCAATAAACTCCGAAGCTGTTTTCCTGGGTAGCTGCCCTCTTTGATCGAATTTGAATCGCCACGCCATCTCCGACATCTTGGGCTGGAAATGCCCGGTCAGCTTCTTCTTAAGGTGTGCGTATGATACTGCTTCAATGGGTGTCGGCGTGAAAAGGTTCTCTGCTAGGTTGAAAGTTGCTGGGCCGCACACGCAAAGCAAGATGGCCATTCTTCCGGATGCTTCACATCAAGCTCTCTTAATTTGCCGACCTTCGGCATCTTCCTTAGATTCCTGCATTCTTTGGATCCTGCTTCAGGCTCAAGGAATGAGTCCTCTAAGCATGTGGCTGCTAGCGTGGCTTACTAGCCGGCCTAGAGAGGGGGGGAGAAAATGCCTCTTCCATCCGGTGTGTACTGCTGACCCCTCGTTGACTTCAGCCCTTAATCGGTGAAGCAGGATCCCACCTTCGTCACCACAGTTAAGTCGTGGGCTCTAGAGAGCAGGAATGATGACACGAGGCTGACTACAGAATAACTCATACTTTAATTCTTGCTGGAACTGTACTGAAGCTTGGGCCGCAACCAGCCACAATATATAGTCTAGCCCCTAGGCGACAGCCAATAGGTTTGAACCCATGCTTGCTGCCTGGGGCTGACCAATTGCAGGACCGGAGATGGCCTGTCTGGTTTGCTGGAGAGCCGTTAGATCCTCCAGCAACGCACGTGGTGTAACACCACAAGCCCAATACATAACAGAGATTGTTTGGGAAAGCTAATTGAGAAGTATAATTTTGAGTAGTGTTATTTTTTTCAAGGCAGCAAAAGCAGAGCTGATATTTTTTTATCTGTTTCTTTTGTTGATTCTATGAAATTATGTCTGTATGTACAAAATTATTGGGTAAATTTGTGAAAAGCCCAGAAAATGATATTCCAGAGTCAATCAGTATTTGTTTAGTTTTTTTCTTCTCTTATTCCAAGAACCCAAGAGTACAAATAATTACTACATATAATGTAGTAAGCTAAAACAGAAGAGAAAAGAAATTAGGAATCTATGATCCATGGAAGTATTTTATCATTTCAAAGCTATTTTAAGTGTCCCTCTCTTTCTTGGTTTAACTGGGGCAATTTATTCCAAAATAATTGGTTGCTGTGAGACACTTTCAGAAAGGATAAAAACCTCTAACAGTGTCTTTATAAAACTAATATATTGTTGAGCATTTTAAATATTAGACAATTAGAACAAGAAATAATAGTGTCTCAGTAGTGATGACTAATATTGTAGACTGAATATTTTAAATTCAGAGGTTGGCTATAGAAAATTAAATAAGGTTATATTAATATTCATGAAATAAACCATTATTGTGAATTAGGTTTGATAATCATTTACACTATGTCATTAAGGATGTCACAGAAGTCTCTTTAAAAGAGTAGCATTGATATAGGCTATATATAGCAGTGCAGTATTTATTTTGAAACAGAATTCAAGCACAAGATAATGGCTGTATAGTAATGATATGACTATTCCATTTTATAATTGATGTACAGAGTTGACCTTTAAACCCTTGCAATAAATGGATTGATATGGTTAACTCTTGAATTACATGGTTGATAAATATTAGATTGATAGGACATCACAGAAAAATAATTCTTTAAAAATGAGAAACATTTTTGATAAATATATCAATATTTTTGATAAATTCTGCTTATGACAGTAATAATTGCCATCGTACCAGGCAAAAATGTCTTGCCAAAAGTTCATCTTTTAAGTTTTCTCACTAATGAAAGCTTACTTTGAATATGACTTAATTCAATTAAGTTCAACTTGAATTTAAATTAAAACTGCCATTGTTGAACAGCATCCATAGGGTTTGATTCAGGGAAGAGGTATCCTTATATAAGATTGCTTTTTGCTGACTAAAGTTACAATTAGAAAGAATGTAGCTAGGTTTTCTGTGACTCTGAACTTTGAAGCGGTAAAGGGTATAGAAAAATAATCTGCCATTGGAATCAACGGGTCCTTGCCTGGAATGCTCTGGGGAGCTAATGCTGATTTCACTGAAATTCTGTTTGGCCACTATAATAAGAAAAAACCCAATGGCTGTCTTCCCAGATTCTCTCTCCTATTGCAAAGAATTTAAGTGCTCTAGTTTTATGAATAGCCCAAGAGTTGGGCATGTGAAGAGGAAAATATTTGATGGATCAAATTTAACTGAACATGACTATAGACTCCATTTCATGGCTTTGCAGTTGCTTAACCATGATTGACCTACTGATGATGATGGGCTTCAACTACAGAGGGTCCCTTCCAGAATGGCCAATGGACAGAGTAAGGATCTGTAATCCAACATCTCTTGTTTGCTTTGCAAAGGAATTGGAGCAAAAAGTACAATTGAGCACCTTGAAATCCTTGCAATCCTTTTTAGTCCAGAAGTAAAAGAGATGGAATAAATCCAAAGCAACAAATCAGTTTTCTAAACAAGTTTCAGAGCAGCCTGGGATACACAAAGCACAATATTTATCATAGATCCAGACCTGCACCCTAAGATGTCCACATGTCTATACACATGTGTGTTTATATGTGGGAAGTAGGGAGACAGTTTAAGGGAACTTATTAAATGTGGTTCTACTCTATTGCTTTCTAAAAAGTTTATATGTATATCATCTGACATTACAGGTAAGCAATAGAGTGAGGATAGCACTGTACTGCTCTGCATATGTGGGTTTAAGCATTATTCCTCTGTCATTCTGCATATTTACCTACCTACCTACCTATGCCTACAACTCAAGAAAACAAAAACACAATCCCAATACACACATGCACTGCAAACACTTGAGAATATAATCAGTGTCTTCAATAAGAATTTTCTTAGAAATATTGCCAGTTCAAACTCTTCTCAACCCCCATCTTTACTCATCATCTTGTATGAATAACTGAAAAAATAAGAAAAAATATTGGTTCCTCACATCAACATGTTATATGTTTCACTTGGTATTTCTAAGAGAGCTAATTTTAAATGTTAATCATTGCCATAATAATTTTTGGAAGTCTTTAAATAGATTGTAGGTTGGTGCTGATTTATTGATATTTTTAGCAATGGGGCTGTTTATGGATGTTAGTATTAGATTCTTGTAGGTAATTATTAATATTACTGTCTGACATAGCAAGATACATTGCTCATATTGTTAAATATCGTTAGTCTGTAACATATACATCATTTTACAGCAGAATATTGATTGCATCTTAACACTTAAATTCTATTGAGTATTCACTTTTGTTTTTAAAAATTCAAGAACAATAAGGTAAAATAATATGTGATATTGTCAGTCTGCCACTACTCTAAATACTTTTTATATTACACTTGAGTTTTCATTCACAGCCAGTCCTCTTGGGGTGATTTCAAATGTCATATGAAATAACAAAGCACCATATAAGTGAGATGAAAAAACCCAGTAGCTATAGATAGGATATTGATAAATAGCTGCCAGGAAATTATATTTGTGTATACATATTATTGTACATAATCCCTTAATTTTGAGCTTGAGTGTTGTAGGAATCAGAGGGGGATTGAAAAGATTTAAGATAAATGAAATAAGAAGAAAAGGGTGGAATATGTTCCACTTGAAAAGAAATGACCCATTAGGATTGCCAAACAATCCTAACAGAAGTATTGCCCCAAATGATCTACGCAGTGCATCTTCCATTCAAGTCCAGCCAGGAATATTTTAAAGACCAATAAATATTGGTTCCAAAAACCAGTAGTATTCACTTTTTGAAAAAGAACAAGAAAAGTAGCTGGCAAAATGTGTTCCAAAATATTTTTTAAAACATCTGGAAATGGCAAAAATATTTTAATTACATTGCAATTACATCATTTTCTGGGTTCTCCATTTAAAGATACATGAGAAAGAAAAAAAGGGAACTACAGAAAAAAAAAACTAAGCAGACCAAGAACTAGGTCTTTGAGATTTATGAATAATACCTTTTTCAGTCTCCCAAACTTTTTTGTACAATAGTTTTTGTAGAATTAAGCCATTTATTAAAGCCATAAACTATGAAACAGAGACAATTCTCAGGGAGTAGGTTATATGTCATAATGGTTTCACCTTCATTTATAAAGTTACAAATATAATTTAACACAGGCCAAGGACTAAATACAATTGCAGGAATAAAAAGCAATTATGTGATAAGTGTGCTGACAAAGAAAAAAAGGAGGAAAAAAGGGAGATCATAAGAAGCTGCCTTATATTAAATCAGAGCAATGGACTGTCTACTGAATATTTTCTACTGCATGCGTGCAATTTGTAATTTCTGCCTAGGACTCCCTGTCCTCCCTTAAAGTCTTAAGTGCAGCCCCAGAGGGTCCCTAAAAGTGGTCACCCAATTGCAATTTTGATGTGGCAGAAAGAGAAAATATTCAGTACATCAACTGAATTGAACTGATTTTATTGAAATTTTGGACTGGAACTCAGCATTCAAAGCAAGTCTTTTAAAGCACTCTTCAATCCAAAATACTCTATTTTAGCTGGTTTCACTGGGCTTCAAAATTAATTCTTCTGGCCCAACCTAGAAATGCAGGAAACACAGATCTGCATGCAAAGGATGTCTTTGCATTTATGTCTTCCGTGAGAGGAAGGTCATCAGCACATGAGTAGGAGCAGGGGTCTTCAAACTTGGCCCATTTATGACTTGTGGACTTCAATTCCAGAATTCCTCAGCCAGCATGCCTGGCTGAGGAATTCTGGGAGTTGAAGTCCACAAGTCATAAAAGGGCCAAGTTTGAAGATCCCTGAATAGGAGGCTGTGGAGAACATTTAAATGATATGTTTCAGAATGGGGAGTAAGGATTGTAATCAAAACACCTCTCTTTGTATTATTAAAATGGTTGTTTCTTTGGCAAGGCTCCAATATCTGTTTTAGAAGATTTTTCTAAAAATCTAAAAGTGAATTAGTTATGCATTCACCTGAAACCAAAGGCAGATGGGAATAGGTTTTGAAGCAACTGCCTCAATCATTTGAAGCTACATTGTAAAGCATCTTTTTCAAATGCTTTGCAAAGCTTTAGTGAACTAAACATATGCATCACAATATGCAAGATATATACTTTTTGGTATTACAACTATCAGAATAATGACTGATCTAGATGATTCATACATCCCATTGGTGAAGGTGCAGTATTTTTTTCATTAATGTCCTTGAGAAGCTTACACTAATATAATTAAAAAACACATTCTTCTTTTGCTGTAATCTGTATCTAATTTTTTAAAAATATATCCAAGAGGACAGAATAAGTATAAGTATCAAATGAGTCATAGTGTTTTTACTGATACTTTCTGTTATTTGACTGTTTTCCTGGAATTTGTAAAAACCACTAGTATTTAAACTAGAAGTCTACTTAAGAATAGATTTCATGGACCATCAGTCTTATTATTGTGTATCATGATTAGTTTTATTTCAGTACACTTGTTGAAAGCAGAAAGCAAAACCACCCAAATCTAAGCTAACTTTGGTATGAAAAACACTACATCTTTTGGTGGTAAATAAAATGAGAAAGAAGTAAAATTATTTTGGGATATCAATTTCTACAGTTTATTACCTTGTTTTTGAAATATAAATCATGAGAAATAGTATATATCCCATGCGGCTCCCAAGCCTCCTCCCTCTGCCATATTTACTTTTGGAAAAAAAAAGTGGCACTAAAAAAAATTAATCAATTAAAACTTCTCACATAAAAACTTGAAAACTTTAAATTGATTGGTTGGTTTGTGGGACCACCCACAAACCATTTGTGGGACCGCCCACAAACCTCTGTTTTTTTAACTGCAGTTGGCAGAGTGGAGGAAGAGACGGGAGAACTAAAAAGGTGAGTAGATCTGCTGCCTTCACCCCGCTTCCTTGTCTTCGCCGTGGCTAGCAGCCCTGGTGAGGAAAAAGGCGCGTCCCCCCCTTCCTTCTCCTCACTGTGGCTAGCAGCCCCGGCGAGGAAGAAGGCACGTTTTCCCCCCTTCCTTCTCCCTGCTGTGGGTAGCAGCCCCGGCGAGGAAGAAGGCGCATCCCCCCCTTCCTTCTCCTCGTCGTGGCTAGCAGCCCCGGCAGGGAAGAAGAAGGCATGTCCCCCCCTTCCTTCTCCTTGCCGTGGCTAGCAGCCCCGAGAGGGAAGAAGAAGGCGCACCCCCCCTTCCTTCTCCTTGCTGTGGCTAGCAGCACTGGTGAGGAAGAAGGCCTGTTCCCCCCCTTCCTTCTCCTTGCTGTGACTAGCAGCCCTGGCGAGGAAGAAGGTGCATCCCCCCCTTCCTTCTCCCTGCCGTGGCTAGCAGCCCCAGCGAGGAAGAAGTTGCGTTTTCCCCCCTTCCTTCTCCTTGCTGTGGCTAGCAGCCCCGGCAGGGAGAAGGGGTGGTTTGCCCTCCCCTTCCTATGAAGGGAGGCGGCAGGAGCTCGCCGGGGCTGATGCTGCCACGTCTCGCCTCTCCCTTCACTGTTTGGACCAGCGTGGGACTGCTTGGACCCCCGCGCTAAAATCCCCGCCATGGCTGCCTCCGCTCCGCTCTGGGCAGGGAGCGCCTAGTCAGGCCCTCCTCAGTCTGCAGAGGAGCAAGCGAGGTGCTGCGGGAATCTCTGCCGGTGCTACTCCTGGGGTGGTTGGGATGGAGCGCTGTCTCTCTGCTCGGGCGCTTTTGGCGGGACAGGGAAGAAGTGGCACGCGCAGATTGAAGTTCTCTCTCTCTCTCTCTCTCTTTGGTGGCGGCGGGGAAGAGAGAGAGAAGGATAAGGGAGGGGGCGAGGCGTTAAAACCCCCACTCCAGTGGCCGCCTCCGGACTAGCGAGGATGTTGCCTGAGGTAATGGCGGGCGAGGGAGGTGGAGGTGAGCTGGGCAGAGCGGAGCCGAGGAAAGAGAGGATAGCAGGCAGCCCCACCAGAGCCGGCTGATGGGAAGAGAGAGAGAGAGAGTGCACACGCACTCTCCAAACCGCCGCCGTCCGGTTTGCACAGCTGCCACGTTTGTTCATGTTTGATGAGCGTGGCAGACCTCCGAACGGGATGGCAGTGGTTTGGAGAGTGCGCACGGACCTCTCCAAACTGCTACCATCCTCTTTGCACAGCTGCTGCGTTCGTCCGTGTTTCTTCCAGTTTCTTTCAAACACGGAGGAATGCAGCAGCTCTGCAAATGGGGCGGTGGCGGTTTGGAGAGCTGCTGCATTCATCAAACGCAGAGGTTTGGAGGTCCCGGGCGAGGGGCAGGGCATTTGGGTGGCTCCGGCGGTGCCCAGGCTGAAGGCGCCACCGCAACCCAGTGCCCATCGCCTGTGAGTCCGTCCCTCCCCCCTGTGTAAGCTGGCGGCACTGGGCAGCGACAGGTGCGTACGGCTCAGGATGCGGTGTGGGTGTAGGGGTGGCGTATGTTTTTGCTTGTTCTGCACATGGGCGTGCGTGCCCAAGTGCATGCCCACATGCATGCGCACATTTTGTGGCTCCCACTTTTTTGTGTGTATGATGGAAACGGTTCTGAGTGGCTCTTTTGCTGTCTTGGGTTGCTGACCCCTGGTATATATCAATAGCTGATATGAAAGAGTAATTGGAAGAAATAAATATTTGAAGTCCTAAATCTATAGAGTGAAAGGGCAGAGTATCTAAGCTATATAAACTGTTGACTGAATCATTGTCAGGGCTATCTGAATGTCAGAAAGTTATTGGAACAATAAACTCAAGACTTAAGAATATGTTGCTATGTTAATGAGAATGGGATGAGGCCAACTGTAAGACTTAGGTAACTCATCTTAAAATGATTTAGGATGACATAAAAGTCTTAAGATCACTTTTTAAGAAGGAGAAGAGGAAGAAAATACAATGGAGAAGTGAATTTTAGGATGAATACATACTGTAGATACTTCTTCTGGGAGGAACAGTGTCATCATCTTCAATAATACTATTTTTTTCTGAAGGCAATTCTAAAATCATTTTCTCCAAGATAATAACTCTTTCCTTTCAGGCTTTCAACTGTGATATGGGACCAAGCATGTTGTGGCCCTAAGTGTAGTAGGGCCTACACTGGAACTGTGGAATCTGATTCTCTTTGCTCTCTTGGATATCTCAGCAGTTCTGCCTGGTTCAGAGAGGCTATGATGGCTCCAATCTTCCTGTCTCACAATGTTCAATGTTCAAAGTTTACTTCACACACAAAAAAGGCACCAAGTAGAAACCACTAAAGTTTGACATCTAGGCCACTGATCTCTGCTATCCTACAGATAACACAAGACTGTATAGTTTTTTAATTGTTGTTAGCAACTATGAAGTCCTATTAGGCAGAAATATTGAATACAAATGGAAATAACAAAAATAATATAATTTATCTCTGACTATGGTTCTTCAGACCTTAGAAGAGTTGCTCCTCTCTCAAGAAAAGAATTACACTAAAAGTTACACTTTAGTTATGCTAAAGTGAATGTAATTTTCTTAGTTTTGGCTTATTCTGTTGGGTGACCCAACTATGGGGGTGAGCAAGTGATGTCCACTATGGAATATTTTGGGATGACAGCATGATGTGCATTACTATAGTACTGTATGTTCTGCTGGATGCTTTTTAGTGAAGGTAAGGGGCTTAAGTCTAGAAAATGTTGTTGATGATGCTATGGACTACTGACTAGATGCAAGATTGGCCCTTATCACCACAGCAATTTGGAAGCCATACAACGTGAGTACTATCAGTAGATCTTTGGGGATTACTTGCTTGCCCCCTATATTTATTATTGATTTCATTGATTATTAGTGCTTACACTGGGTTTTTTTCCACTACGTAGTTTGGGATTGTGATTTTTTAAAAATTACCATAGAGGTTTTGTTTATATTGTTTTATTTTTGCAAACCTCTAGGTATCTGGAAAGTTGTGCAACATACAAAGTTAATAAATTAATGCTATAAACCTTTTATTATGGTGAGTGACCCAGAATTGTGTTTCACAGAATAACAGAGTTAGAAGTGAGGTATTCTAGTCCAACACCCTGCTCAAGCAGGAAATTCTATACCATTTCAGACTTCTTAAAAATCTCCAGTGATGGTACACCCACAACCTCTGGAGGCAAGTTGTTCCACTAATTAATTGTTCTCACTGTCAGGAAATTTCTCCTTAGTTCTAGGTTGCTTCTCTCTTTGATTAGTTCCCATCCATTGTTTCTTGTCCTGCCTTGGAGAATAGGTTGACCCCCTCTTTTTTATGGCATCCCCTTAGATATTGGAACATTTCTATCATGTCACCTCTAGTCTTCTTTTCACTAGACTAGAGTTAACCAAGCATAATTGCCATGGTTTGCAGAATCCAGTAATCAAGATTAAACTTCAATGGCTCAGGCCAATGGCCTGCTTTCACAATGGTCTACAAGGGCTGGCTTCCCACTTCCCAGCTTATATCAACCATGTTTGGGGGGCTGTGAGAATGTGAATGGAGGGATCTCTCACATCATTAACCAGGAAGTTAAATAAAATGAGACCATGCAAAGTTTGTCCTACTTAGGAAATTTCAATCTGGGTTTGTGGACTTTTCCTATCAGCCCCCAAATTTCATCCCAGCCAAGATACTCACTTTCATTAAGATACTTTCATTAGATGGGTGGCCATATGAATTTTTTAAAGAAACAAATAAATGCACCCAGTCTCTGTGACTTTGGAACTGTGCTTGATGGATTATCACATTGAGTTTATCTAGTCAGTGTTTTTAATACTTTTTATGCTATATTTGTAATGGACGTGGAATCGAGGCTGAGCACTCTAGATTGTATTTCCTGCAGAGATGGGATCATATAATTTCTTGGATATATATATAAATTTCTCAAATACTCATGCTGTTTGTATAGTAGTGAACTGCCTACTTGCAGATTTTAATATCTTTATGCCATTCCCTTAATCACCAGGCAACAATGTTTTACAAATATGAGAAATATAGCACAGAGTAAATTTGAGTCTAATGAGATTACATCCTTATTGGACTTGGTTAGATATAACTGAGAAAGACTTGATATAATTATGCATTTCCATATCTTAATAACCCATAAATCTCATTACAACTTGAACCTTTAATTCTTTTCTGTGAAGAATTTGAAGACAAGGAAGTGATTCCAGTAGCTTCTGCAATTGTATAATTCTGAAGCAGAAATGCATTTAGATGGAAGTCAGGTTGTTTTTCTTACTGGCAAAAAATATGACTCAGCCAGAACGATTTTTCACCACTTCCACATAAGTAGGGATGTACATACCACTTAAATCCCAGCATGCAGTAGGTTAGCTATAAGTACTTTAAGTGGACATATAGAAATATAAAGAGGAGGAGGGATTGTAGCATAACATTCCTTTGGACTCTTACACTGTGTGAGATAATTGTCTAGTTCATTGCAGGTGGTCTTCAACTTATGATCATATTTGACCCTGGAATTAAAGTCATAAGTCACGCCAGTCATTAAATAGATCATTACATGACTGATCTGATTTTACATATTTTTAAAGGTGGTTGTTAAGTGAACACTATGGTAATTAAGTGAACTCATTGTTCCAATGGGTGTTTTTTTGCCAGAAAACAAATGTAAATGCCATTTTCTGGGGAAAAATATTATAAATCACAGTAATGTAACTGCAGGGTGCAAACTACTCTAAATGCAGGCTGGTTGAGAATGCCCAAATGTGATGGGGGGGGAGTGGCCATTAGAATGTTGAATCTGAGTAATCAGTACTTTTTTGAGGGGTGTGTATGTGTGTATCCATCATATGTTTGAATGCTCACTAGACAACTAGTTGTAAGTTGAGGACTACTTGTACTGTCAATACTAACTAGCCATATCTGACCAGGATTTCAGACATTCTCTCTGGGATCTTTTAAATTTGAGTTAAGCCCTGTAGCACTGAACTGAGGTTACATTGGTTCATTTCTAGTATGAAGAAAAATTAGAAGCCACTAGAACAGGAAACAGCTGGCATAATGTTTTTAAATGCAAAGAAATCTACAAACTCTTTGTAATAAAGTTTATATATTAGGACATTTGTGGGAAATATCGGTAGCTGTTTTGTGTTTCCATCAGCTTTGAGGAGATATACTGGCTAGTTGCAGTCAGGGAGAAAACCTCTTCTTTTCTTTCATGATCAAGTTTATCCTTAGACTTGAATTTAGGCCAGCTGTTCTTGCATGTCATTACCCATAATGACCTTACAAGCAATAACAGAATAATGATGCTGAAATCATTACAGAAAATCCTGCAATAAACCAGATATATTTTGCCCCTATGTTTATATCTACAGCATCATCACAGGTGTCAAAAATTTTGTACACAAGCTTAGAGACACTTTCATATACTCTTACTCTAATGTGGCTTATGCCAACATGTGCCAGCAATGCTCCTCTCAATTCTATGTTGGACAAATAGGCCAAACTTTGCACAAATAAAACAAAAATTATGGATGCAAATTGGACATCGACTCAAAACAAGGATAAAATAGAACAGCATCAGAACATTTTAATCTACTTGGATGCTTCACTACAGATCTCAAGTAGCTATTTTAAAATAAAGAAACTTTACTCTGGTTTCTCTTCAAATTGTATAAATATTTTGCTTTTTACTAAAGCCTATGCATTTTAAAGAAATGTGTTAGTCTGAAAAGATGCTACACGACTCATTCTGATTTTTTTGTCTATTATAGATTAATACAGCTCTCCTTCTACCATAACTATTCTATATTCCATGGGGTATTAGGCTTTAACATAAAAGCGTGTTTATCCATGAACATTAAATCAAATACCCAGGAGATTATTTTATTTTATTTTTATTTATTTTTCATATTTATGTACCGCCCATCTCCTTCAAAGAGGGACTCTGGATGATGTACAATGAAATATTAAAATATAAAGCAGTAAATATAAAAATCTAAAAGATTAAAAAAATAAAAAATGTGTTATTTCACATATATTTCACATATATAGACAATTATGCAAAGACGAAACACAAGGCAAGAGCACCAACACCCGTATTCAAGATGTAACATATTCTTGTTAACACAGGAAAAAAAAATACAACTGCCTTCCTTGGCCATTGCTGGTATAGGGTTGGGGAGAATTCTGCATATGCTTCTTTCTCTGTTCATTAATTCCTATAAATAATGAACAATAAGGATATCAGACATGCAAAAAAAGAAAAAAAGAGAAAGGAGGGGGAGGAGAGAAAGGAACAGAGAGAGCAAAGGAAATAAGCTGATAAATGAGGGAAACAAATCACTTTTCTTGCGGCAATTTCAAATGACTAATTCAAACCTGGCAACTTTGAGGTGGACTTCAACTCCCAGCATGCTGATAACTCTATTCTTTTTCTGCTTCCACCACAAAATAATAATTGTATTCATTCATTCATTCATTCATTCATTCATTCATTCATTCATCAATCACATTTAGAAACTGCCCATTTCCCTCACAGAGGGACTCTTCTACTTGCTTATGAGCTACTCTTGTGAGGTACTGGTACTCTTTCAAAGTCATAGAAAGTGTTATTTTGTCCATCAGTTCAGCCTGCCTGCCTGCCTGCCTCTCAGCTCTTTCCTTTGGATTTTACAAGCCAGGCCAGGTTCATAGAAAAAATGGCCTTTGTGGAGATGGTGGTTGTTGTGTAGTGAGTTCGTTGCACAGGAATGAAGATGAGGCGAGTGAGTTCAGCAATGGTCATGTTTATTTCCTTGCAGGATCTGAACTGAGGAACTGAGCTGCAGCATGTAGTAATTGATAGCCTGGCCCCTAGGCGGCAGCCAATAGGTTTAAAGCAACCCATTGCTCCCTAGGGGCAGCCAATAGCAGCACTGGAGACGGGGAGTCTGAGTTGCTGAGAGCCGTTAGCTGGCTCCAGTTTACCATGTGGTGTTACAATTAAGCCCAATACATAACACCCCTCCCCTCTTAGAATGAACAACATCACAGCAACAATAAGCAAAATAATACAAGTTACAAGATTTAACACCAGAATGAATAGGCTCCCATTAACAGCACAATAAGACAGTTAACAACATCATAGCTCCATTATTGTTTCAGTACAGGAACAAGTCAACATATAACATTATAGTTCCTTTATTTTACAATATAATTTGCTAGATAAATTGGAGGCTTGCATGCCCTTGTGGAACGCCTCAGGGTTCAGTCACTTTCTGGTCTATCAGCTTACCCACTGGGTCGGACAGACCAGTGTCCTTTGATGCACTTGAGCCAAAAGGATTGAATGCTTTCTGGCTGGCCTCTCAACGTTGGCCCACCCCAGAGTCAGATTGTTTAGCAGAGTTAGCATAGTGGCTGTGGAAATCAGGTTGGCTTGCTCCGTCAGGGGATCCATGTTGCACTTCTGGACTCCCCTCCTCTACGATCAACTCCTCATTGCTTGTGGTGAGAGAGTCTTGAGAGTCCATGTATTGGCTGGCTTGGCTGCTAGTTTGGGGACCCTGGGAGGGACTTATGATGCAGTCCTCGCTTAGTGGCCATTCTGGAAACAGCTTTCTGAGTTGATCAATGTGGTGTCTGACAACTCGCCCTCGCTCCAGCCCCGCTTTGTAAGAGAGGGGACCAGAAGATTTGGTAATTTCCCCAGGAACCCAGAGATTCTTGCGAGACCACCTGCTGCCATTGTTAACCTCCCATTGCCCGGTTCGCTCCCACAGAGCCGGCCTCCTCAGGGTTCCGTCAGCTAAGCAATGCCGGCTGGCGACCCCCAGGGGGAGAGCCTTCTCAGTGGGCATGCTGACCCTCTGGAATGAGTTGCCTCCGGAGCTGCGGATGGCCTCTGACCTTCGGTCCTTCTGCCATGACCTGAAGACATGGATGTTCCAACAATCGGGCCCAGACTGACTATAGTTTTAAATTTGGTTTTATTGGGTTAATTGTTACGTATTTATTATATTTTGTTTAATTCTTTTTAAAATTTTGTATTTTATGTTTTTTAACTTTTTATTGTTGTGAGCCGCCCTGAGTCCTTAGGGAGAAAGGCGGCATATAAATTTAATAAATTCAATTCAATTCAATTCAATTCCCATGTCCATAGTTTCTGGCCCAGACCCCATCACCCACTTCCAGCCTCCTCCGGGGTTTTGGTCGAGAGGTTTCTGCTGCCACTCTATCTGGATGGAACCTGTCCAGTTTAGTGATCAGTCACCTCCTCCAATGTAGTTCTGAAGGGCTTTTCCCAGTAGCAGTGCAGGGCGTAGAATGCTGGCAAAGTAAACTGCCAGTCTGTGATGCCAGTCCCCTGTTATTATGCATTTAAGTGACTCCTTTGTTGTTCTTACCATACGTTCAGCTTGACCATTAGTGGACAGTTGAAAAGGGGTAGACATTGCGTGTCTGATGAGGCATGCCCTTAGGAAAGCCTGAAATTCAGCAGCAGTGAATTGGGCCCCATTGTCTGAAACTAAGACATCTGGCAGCCCATGTGTGGCAGGGCTTTCTCAGCACCTGGATAGTCCTAGCAGTAGTCATGTTTGCAACTGGGATTACTTCCAGCCATTTGGAGTGGCTGTCTACCACTATGAGGAACAGCTGTCCCTGGAAGAGCCCAGTGAAGTCTATTTGAATTCTAGACCAGGGAGTGTGCATTTCCTCCCACCTGTGAACTGGAATGTGTGGCATTTCAGGCCTTGATTGCTGGCATGTGTAGCAGCCATGTACCTGTGCCTCAATGGCCTTGTCTAGGCCTGGCCACCAAAGGTAGCTTCTTGCTAAAGCTTTCATTCTGACAATGCCTGGATGGCCTTCATGTAGTGAATGTAAAACTCTATCTCTCAGTGAAGTGGGAGTTATGACCCTGTTCCCCCATAGAATGCAACCCTTGTGAACTGAAAGCTAATGTCTTCTAACAAAATAACTCTGGAACCCGGAGCCTGGACTTTTATTTAACCACCCTATGTGCACCCATGAAAGCACTCTACTAAGTGTTTTATCAGTAGCTGTTTCTGCAGCTAGGTCCCCAAGGTGGAGGAGAAATTCAGGCAAGTCCTAAATGGACAGAATTCTGGCCACTGGGGCTGGATCCAGTTCTCTTAGTGGCAGTGGGAGTCTGCTTAGGCCATCAGCATGGCCCATTTCTTTGCCGGGTTTGTGAACCAGCTTAAATGTGTAGGCTGATAGTGATGGAATTTTTTAATTCCTGCTACAATGGCTAAGGCGTCTTTGTCAATTTGAACATAGTTACGCTCAGCAGAGGACAATGTCCTTGAATAAAATGCAATAGGAACTTGTGTTCCATTCTTCTCCAAATGACCCAAGACTGCCCCCACACCATAAGGGGATGCATCACATGCTAAACAAACTGGTTTAGACTCCCTAAAATGAGTTACAGTAGATTTAACTGACAACAGTGCCTTTAGGTCCTGGAAGAGTTACTCGAGAATGCTGGTCCATTTCCATGGAGCCTTTTTATCTAAGCGGCTGTGAAGGGGCTCTGCCAATGTGGCCTTGTTAGGCAGAAACGCATGATAGAAGTTGAGGAGGCCCGAGAAAGCTTGTAGCTGTCCTTTGGTTTTAGGGCTAGGTGCCAATTGAACGGCATACATTTTGGATTCAGCAGGGTGAATACCGTTAGCATCAATGCGAAATCCCAGAAATTCAGATGAAGAAATCCCAATACTACATTTACTCTTTATTAATTTGAGGCCTGCTTCACACAGCCTCTGTAGGACAGCTCTGAGTCTGCTAGCTAATGCCTCTGTGGATTCTCCAGCAATAAATACATCATCAAAATAAGGGCAAATACCCGGAATGCCTTTAAGTGTGCGTTCCATGATTTCCTGGAAAATGCCTGGAGCAACATTAACCCCAAATTGTAAACATTTCACTTTGAAAGCCCCCCTATGAGTCATGATTGTCTGGGCTGCAGCTGTGGCCTCATCAACCAGCAGTTGCTGATAGGCCTGTGCCAAATCTAACTTTGCAAAAATGGTGTCCCCTTGCAAAGATGCCAAGATGTGGTTCACCACTGGAACAGGGTATGCATGTTGCTTAAGGGCTTTGTTAATTGTGCATTTATAGTCTGCACATATTCTAATTTCTCCGTTGGCCTTAAGTGGTGTGACTGTAGGAGTTTCCCACTCCCCACCATCAACTGGTTGTAAAACACCCTGTTCTACAAGCTAGTCTATTTCTGTGTCAATTTTATGTTTGAGGGCAAAGGGGACCCTTTGAGGCTTAATCCTAATGGGGACCACACTGGGATCTAGCTTGAATGATATAGGCGGGCCTGTGTATGTTCCTAGGGCTGAATCAAATACATCTGCAAAGTCCTCGCAAACTGACATTAGATTTGCAGCTTGTGTCCGGTTGATACCGGTTACTTGGATGCCCAATGCATCAAACCAATCGAGTCCTATTAGGCTCGTTCTCTGGCCCCCTACTACTATGACATCCAGGTGCACATAAAACCCTTTAAATTTTATGGCCAAGGTGGCTTCACCCTTGACTGAGACTTTAGCATTTTGAAAATCAGTTAAAATTATGTCAGAGGGCCTTAGCCTGGCCCATTTACTGCGACTGCACACGAAATTAAATGTGTCCAGAGAAATAATGGATACAGCTGAGCCTGTGTCCAACTCCATTTTACAGGGGACGCCTTGTAACTCCACCTGAAGTTTAAATTTGGGTCTGAGGGGGTGTCGGGCCCCAGTATGGCATACACTTCTGCAGCTTGCACAAAACCCCACAGACCCTGGGCCCCGGTACCTCTCCTGGTTGGATCATCTGACTGGCGCTTTGGAGGCCGGTCCCTCTGGCGAGCTCTGCAAACTGCTGCGATGTGGCCAGTTTTGCCGCAGGCCCTGCATGTGGCTGACCAGAATCTGCAATCTGTGCATTGGTGGTTGGCACCACAACCTTTACATCTAGGTAAGAGAGCTGCCTTGTAAGGAGTCTCTTGTTGCTTACTGCTGTAGTGCTGTGTGTCGGGCTGTTTGTGTAGCCTGTGGACTTCGGTATCTTCTTCATCTGATGATTCCTCTGAGCGTTCGGCGTCCTTGTGGTGGATTATTTCTTTGTGTTATGGCATTTTGGCAGGCCAGATTGTTTGGATGGCCCCACCGGCGGCTTTGTCTGCCACGACTTCGTCCTGGGCTTCAGTGAAGGTCAGATTCAGTCTAGCAAAAAGTTTTTGCTGCAGTGTTCGGTTTCGTAGGCCGCAGATGAGCCGGTCTCACAGTTGCTCTTTGACATTAGAAAATCTACACAGGCATGCAGCCTGCCTCAAGGCCACGATGTATTCTGATGCGTTCTTGCCGGGTTGCTGCATTTGTTGTTCGAAAGTGTAGCACCAAGCAATCATCGGCATCTTCGGCTGGAAGTGTTCTCCAAGCTTCTTCTTAAGTTCAGCATAGGAGACTGTCTCCAGCGGCGTTGGCGCGAACAGGTTTTCAGCCAGATTGAATGTTGCTGGGCCACACACACAGAGCAGCATGGTGGCCTTCAGTCCATTTTCTGCAACCTGGTTTGCCTGGAGGTAGTTTTCGACCTGGGACAGGTACAATGGCCATCCTTCTGGTCACATGATGTCGAACTCTCATAGCCTGCCAACCTTGGGCATTCTTCAGGTCTTCTTGGCTGGTTCCTGCATCTTCTGATCCTGCTTCTCCAATGCCAGGGACTGATCCACTGAGCACGTGGTTGCTAGTGTGTCTGGCTAGCTGACCATAGGGGGGAGGGGAAATGCCTTTTCCCTCCAGGTGTGTGCTGCCTCTCTCCCTCGTGACTTTCAGCTCCTTTGGAGAAGCAGGATCCCACCTTCATCGCCAGTGTTGTGTAGTGAGTTCGTTGCGCAGGAATGAAGTCAAGGCAAGTGAGTTCAGCAATGGTCATGTTTATTTGCTTGCAGGATCTGAACTGAGGAACTGAGCTGCAGCATGCAGTAATTGATAGCCTGGCCCCTAGGTGGCAGCCAATAGGTTTAAAGCAACCCATTGTTACCTAGGGGCAGCCAATAGCAGCAGTGGAGACGGGGAGTCTGAGTTGCTGAGAGCTGTTAGCTGGCTCCAGCTTACCACGTGGTGTTACGATTAAGCCCAATACATAACACTGGCCCTGAGGAAAGAGCTTTTATTCCCAGAGAGAAGACTTTTCTTTGCATGGTGGCAAATTGTCTGTACTGATAAAGAAGGCAAATTTAACTTCATCCTGTTTTTCCTCTTAATGTGCTTTTTGAAAAACTTAAAATCAACCACGCTGCTGGAGGAGGAAGACTTTTACTTTTCTACCTGACATGCTGAGTTTTATTATTCTCATATTCCAGCTAGCTGCCTTCTTGCAAATGGAAAGGAAGGCATCTCATTAAGCTGACTTAAAGAGAAGTAAATAGTGATGATATACTGTTATGGCATAATTAGAGTAATGTATCAGAAATTATCTATCCCCACTGGCATGAAAAGGTTGCCTAATAAAAAAAAGCAAGCACACATTTAACCAGTAATGCTTCAGTCCCAGGTTTACTGCTTCAAAGGTTTGATCTGAGGAGACTCCAAAGCACATTATCACTGCAGCCACTGTCACCAGGCCTTTCTGAACCTTTATCAGATATCACAGCAACAGCTGCCCTTGTGACAGAGCAAACGCCTGTGGGCTAAAAGAGACATCTGCTTGCTTACAATCTTAGATCAAATGACAAATGGTAAACAGGAATCCCAGTAGTTAGCAAGGTCAGAGGGTCTCCTAAGTGCTACAGGCTGCTGTAGGACCTCAAGAGTTCTTCTGTTGGGGCACCAAAAGGAAAATAGCTGCTGCCTCAGCAATTAACGTTAGAGTGTTAGTGTCAACTACCTTTATGCTGGTTATAATTAAGTAGAGTTTGAAAGGGAAAAGCATATTTTACAGGTGTTCTCAGGTACCGAGTTTGCATAGACTAATGCAACTTCCATAAAAATGTAATAAGCCATATTTTTTTTACAGAAAAAAGCTTGCCCTGCCTATACTAGACATAAGCTGCTGTACTCACAATAACTGGTGCAATCCTTCTCATATGATTTTGATTTAAGCAAATAATAATAAACTCCAAATGATGGAGCAAAATAAGGAATGTTCTGAAATTGGGATATATGAACCATGATAAAAATCCATTCCATAAAGTCTTCATTAATGAAAACTTATTTGGGTTTATCATTTTATTTTTTTAAAAAAAAACCACCTGTTTCTTGTTTTCAGTTTCCTGAATTCATGTCATTTTAAATACAATTTTCCTAACATACCTGTCTTTGAAAATAAATTTCACTGATTCCTCCTCTTTGTTACTTGACCTGATGCATGCATACATTTTATGGTGCACTTTGTTAAATGTAATGGAGCCTTTTTGACTGATGCTTTTTTAAAAAAAAAATCTCTAATATATGAAAATGTAGATTCTTTTGATGCAATTTTTCATAAATAGATCCTGGTTTTGAGGATCTATTTTTTAGGTGGAAAATGATGGATGGACACAACTGAGTTTTATTCTTATTTATTGTCTTTCTGTAATAGAGCCCATTCTGATGTATTGCAGATTTGTTTTAATTACTTATTAAGAAGTAATAGATGGCATTAAATTACTTGGTCCTTCTTTCATTCCAAGCAATGACACAAAATATTATAACAATGAAATATACTTAAGGAAAAAAAAGGAAGAGAAGAGGCAAATTAAGAAGCTCTTCAGATGCTGTATCAAAATTTAAGTTTGGTCCTACAAAATTACAACTTGGCAGATCTTCCCTTATGGCTAATGAATTAATTAAACTAGGCATGAATTCCAATTAATGACTTCATTTCAACTTCTTGCACCTAAAATTAAAAGCTAAACCAAGAATCCTGTATTGATATACCAAGACTCAATCCACTGCTGGGTCAACTATTAAGCTATGTGTTTCAGTAAGAATGGAGAATGAATTTTTTAAAAAGCCTGTATACAATCCACTATAAGGAATTAGATCGACAGAATTCAAAGAAACTTTTCAGTTTCCTTTAGGAATACAACATCATTTATAAAGTGTATCTATCTATGATATTTGAAGAGCTGAGGCAGTGTTTCATGGACCCCTTTTTCCCTGGCATTATTTACCACATGAGCTTTGACAGTCACAGCATTCTGACACTGCATTTCCCCTACTGTTTTGTCCTTACAAATTATTACAGAAACATATTATTCCAGCCATGCAGACATTGATAAACCTAACAAGACTACCATCAATTGGATATATTCAAAAAGCAAGATGTGAAGACACATTCATGTAAAGACAACATAAGTGCAAAAGGAATATTGAGACTAAAAAGACAGATTTTTTTAGCAGCACTGCATCACCCACAGCAATATTATAGTGCCCTTTTGCTCTCTTATGGATTATTCTATCACTCACTGGACCTTAGCATTTCTGCAGTTTCTACCTCTTAGTCCATATCTAAGATCTCCTTCAGATGTTGTCTGTTCCAGGTAAATGAATTTGAGGAACTTCTGAACCATCTTTGTTTTTGCTAAGAGGAAGAAGCACTGTGGACCAAGTGTACTCTAAGCAGTTGTTCTTTATTTTCTAACTTTTGCCAAGCAGGCTAGAAGATTAGACGTTTTGTGCCTCTCTCTCTCTCTCTGTATGTGCATGTATGTGTGTACATCCCTAACATAGGGCACTTTTCACACACTTGTGAATAACTAATTAAAAATATCTACAAAAGAGAATATCTGCATAGCTGTTCAGCTGTGAAGATAATTATGATGTAATATCTATAAGGTGGGTTTAGTATAATAAAGGGAAGAACTTTATCAGTAGTCCTTCTCTTCTTCTGGAGAGAGAAGAAAGAAAAAAAAGAGATGGGGGAATGGGAGAGAATTTTTATTATTAAAAACAGACATAGTTCTAGCTGTTTTCAGCCTGGGGCAAAATAGAATGATGTGGCTGGAAAGATGAAACAGCTATTTATTTAGCTGATCCCAGGCAAATCACTGCTACTACTGGTAAACTCCAGACCTATGTTTCATAAGCTTGCATCCATTCATGGTAAGGTGGTGGGTGAGCTTGCAGACCTGTTTATTATGAGATCTCAGAGATATTGCACTGTTGGACATTTGTCTGGAGGGACTCTGGATGGGAAAAGAACAGGGAGGATCTTGGAAACATAAACCAGTGGAGCAATATCTAGTTTAGGCAAAATACCAGGACAGGTTGTACAATGCAATGTTTATGAACAGTTAGGTGAGTATGCTGCAGTTAACAAGAATTGATATGGGTTTGTCAAGGACAAATTGTGTTGATATAAACTTACCTTTTTAATGACGTGGTGAGTAGTCTAATATACGTACCTTGGGAATGCTGTGGGTGGAATGTACTTTCATTTGAGTAAAGAATCTTAGATCATATGTCTAAATCAGAAGGAGATAAAGCTTTATAACTTCTTCCCCTATCAGGGAATAGAGATACAACCTGTTCCGGACTGAAAAGAAGAAATAGGATGAGTTGGGGAGAAATTTCATGAAACATTTCCCATCCAATGAGCAAAACATACTGGAGTAAAACAGTTTATTATATAATATTCTGCTGCAAGAGGGATCTAAAGGCCTTGGGAATGGACATTAACAGCTGGGAAACTTTGACCTCCGATCATTCAGCTTGGCGGCTAAAGTCGCAGCATGGCCTTCTCCAATTCGAGGAGACACTTGTGCGGCAGGCTGAGGCAAAGAGGCAGGCCCGGAACCAGCAAAATCTGGGGGCTGGACAGGGGACAGACTGTATCTGCCCTCAGTGTGGAAGGGACTGCCACTCTCGAAATGGCCTTTTTAGCCACACCAGATGCTGCTTTAGGACCTCTTTCCAGAACATGATACCATAGTCTCTTGAGACTGAAGGATGCCAGTGATGATGAATGATGATGATGAATGCTTTATATAAAGCATAGTAGATATTAAATTCTAGGGAAATACTTGTTTCTGGCAGTAAAGGTACAATATTTATTTCCTGATTAAACTCATGCATGTTCAGCCATATTTAGCATTGATGTGGCATATCTATAAATAACATAGGACAGTCCACATGATAATATAGAAACTTTAGGAGGAAAACTATAGCTGAAAATTTGGTAGCACCTTTTCAGACTAACAAATTTTATTAATATTAATCTAAAAACATATTCTTGTGAGTATCACACAGTAGCAGCAATAATTGAATTCAGTCTCTCTTTCTGGGACAGTTATCCTTATCCCATAGTCTGTATTTACCATTGATATAACATTGAAGGAAGAGCCATTAGCATCTTGTAGAAACAAATCCCTTGCATAGTGAAGCAGAAATGCAAAGAGATCTGGTTTCTAAATAGATGATTATTTATCTCAACAATAGGTAAAATCTGCTGCCTGATAATAGGATAATTTTATATATACTTCCTCCATTCTTACACATCGGTCCCTTCTAAAAGATATGGACTTCGGATCCCACAATCCTTTCTTTGAAGATACTGGCTGCATCTGTTGGGAACTGACATTCAGAATGTCTGGAAGCACCCATTTACTTATTGTTGCACTAGAACACTGTTTCCCAGCCTCAGCAATTTTAAGAGGTGTGGACTTCAATTCCCAGAATCCCCCAGCTAGCAAGTCCAGATATCTTAAAGTTGCTGAGGTTGGGAAACACTGCACTGGGATATAGTATATTTATAAATTATAAATAATTTGTATTTATAAATTAAGCCTTAGTCCAGGCAGGACTCCATAATGTATATTAGTATATTGTGGAAAATTCTATCTCCTTCATCCATAAAAAAATGGCCCAGAACTACTATTATTCTAACTGTCCACCACAAGGACACCGAAAGAGCAGCAGACTCCGACATGGACCTTGAGGTTGATCGGCTGCAGAACCAACCAGAAAGGAACCAGCGGCCATTTGAGAAGGCAGTTCCCTTCACTAGATGTGAGGGCTGTGGAGGCTGACATAGATGCTCAGAATGCAGGTTCCACACAGCAATGTGCCGGGCATGTGGCAAGCAAGGCCACATTGCCGCCGTCTACAGAGGTCACCAGTGGGACACACTGCCAGAAGAAGTATTCAGGAAAGGTGCTGCCTCGGGGCAACACAAAGTCAGCTACTGCTCCAGCCGTAGGACCATGTTCAGAACAGGTACCCACCGCCCCTTAAAGAGAAGCTTAGTCTCAAGGTCAAGCTTCATGGAGTTCCATGCAACATGGAACTGGACACAGGGTCAGCCCTATCTATAGTTTCCCAAGGAACCTTCAATCACATTTGCAGTCACAGTGGCAAACGAGTTAAACTCAGGCCATCTAATCTTTTGCTGACGGATTTCCAAAACTCCCACGTAGTGGTTAAAGGAGAAGCTATGCTCAATGTGCAGTTCAAAGACAGTCCATTGGATGTCATGGTAGTTGAGAGCCACTGCACAAGCCTCATCAGCCTAGACTGGTTTGATGCCTTGGGCATCCAAGTGACCGGCATTCACAGAACACAAGCGGCGGACCTGTCAGCAGTTTGCCAGGAGTTTGCTGATGTGTTCAGCCCAAGCTTAGGGAAATAAAAGGGACCTCCTATTGCCCTTCACCATGATCCTACAGTAAGCCCAATACGGATCAAGCCTCACAGAGTGCCTTTTGCCTTCAAACTCAAAATCGATGCAGAGCTGGACAAGCTGATGCAACAAGGGGTGTTGCAGCCAGTTGATAGTGGGGTGTGGGAGACCCCCATAGACACGCCACTTAAGGACAACAGTGAAGTGAGCTTATGCGTGGATTATAAGTGCACTATTAACAGAGCACTTCAACAACATGCATATCTGGTGCCTATAGTCAGCCACATTTTGGCATCACTACAGGAAGGTCATGTATTCACCAAATTAGATTTGGCGCAAGCCTACCAGCATCTGCCTGTGTATGATGCCACGGCAAAAGCTCAGACCACCCACAGGGGGGCTTTCAGGGTTAGGCGCCTACAGTTCGGGGTCAGTGTTGCCCCTGGGCTTTTCCAGGGAGTGAGGGAGCCCACACTCAAGGGCTTTCCAGGGGTATGCCCGTACTTCGATGATGTTCTCATAGCTGGGGAGTCAGTGGAGATTTTGGCTGAATAGCTCAAAGCCATCCTTCAGTGTTTCCGTGAAGAGGGGCTGAAGCTAAAAAGGGAGAAATGGAAGATTGGGGTAGATTCAACCTAATTCCTTGGTTTCTGCATAGATGCTGCTGGCATTCGTCCAGTGGATTCCAAGCTCAAAGAAATTCAGCAGGCCCCCAGTCCTGAGTCTAAGGGGGAGCTCCAGGCCTTTTGGGGACCTTTGAACTTTTACCATGCCTTCCTTCCACACAAGGCTGCAGTGGCAGAGCCGTTACACTGGTTCTTGGACAAAAAGGCACAGTGGTAGTGGATGAGCGTCCACGAAAAAAGCTTCTTGGCAGTCAAATCACTGCTGTCTTTGAACTCAGTGCTCACCCACTTTAATAAAAAGCTGCCTATCTGCATTGCTTGTGATGCATCTCCATACAGAGTTGGGGCCGTGTTGAGCCATTTGATGGCTGATGGGAGGGAGGTTCCCATTGCTTATTATTCTAGGACTCTGTCTTCAGTGGAACGCAATTAAGCACAAATAGTCAAGGAAGCACTGGCCATTGTGTCCGGTATAAAGAAGTTTCATGACTACTTGTAGGGCCGCTATTTTACAGTATTCATGGACCACAAGCCACTTCTAGGGTTGTTCACCATGAACAAGCAGACATCTCAGATTCTGTCTCCATGAATGCTGAAGTTGTCTATCTTCCTTTCAGCCTACAGCTACAGACTTATTCACAAACTGGGCAGGGAAATGGCCATGCAGATGGCCTCAGCAGGCTGCCCCTGCCACACATAGAGCCAGACCCTGCTCTGGCTGCATACATCCTGGCTATCCTGGATTTGCTGAAGTCTTCCCTTCATGCTGGGGATGTGGCTGCTGAGACAGCCTCTGACAAGACGTTTAGTCATGTGTCGAACTGGGTGCATACAGGATGGCCAGACATGAGGAAAGATGAGCTTTCAGGTCATAAGGGGTGCATCCTTTGGAGGAGTCTGGTCATAGTCCCGAGCTCTTTAAGGCCCAGGGTTTTAGAGTCTCTGCATGAAGGACATCTGGGAATAGTCTGGATGAAGGCACTCATGAGAAGTTACCTTTGGTGGCCTGGGCTGGATAAAGATATGGAGGCCCAAGTACATAGCTGCTTCACATGCCAGCAATCTAGGCTCGAAATGCCTCAAGCCCCTGTCCACCGATGGGAAGCCACGCATGCACCGTGGTCAAGAATCTGCATGGATTTTGCTGGGCCATTTCAGGGACAGCTGTTCCTCATTGTGGTGGACAGTCACTCCAAATAGTTAGAGGTCGCACCAGTCCCAACTATGACTACTGCCAGGACTATCCAGGAACTGTGCAGAATCTTTTCAATGCACAGGTTACCTGGTGTGCTAGTCTCAGACAATGGGGCTCAGTTTACCACTGCTGAATTTCAGTCCTTTCTAAGGGCTAACCTGATAAGACATGCCACTTTGGCCCCCTTTCACCCAGTCTTAAATGGCCAAGTGGAACATATGGTCTGCATGACCAAAGAATCCTTGAAGCACCTTGTAAACAGCGATTGGCATCACAGGCTGGTAGATTTCTTACTCTGCCAATGCACAATGCCTTGCACTACAATGGGAAGAAGCCCAGCTGAACTTAGATGCGGACAGCACTTAATTACTAAGTTGGATCAGCTGCACCCAGTGTTCTGTTTCCTCCTCTGTTTGGCTGGGGTCCATAGGCACATCAGCCACAGTCATTTCTTGCTGACTCACCAGGGGAGTTGGCCCCTCCGGCACGTTGCTCGTGTCAGCTTCCTCCTCTTCCATATCATCCTCCGAGTCATCCTCCGAGTCAGCATGCGAAGATAAAGCACCCTCCGGGGCCGGGGTCACACCACACAGACCAAGTTGCCTTGGACACAGCACAACCAAAACCACTGCAAAGTTTGCAAGTTGGCAACCGGGTTTGGGCCCAGAATTATGGTCAAGGGGCATTGTGGGTGGTAGCTGTGGTTGCTAAGGTGTCAGGACCACTCTTGTACAAAGTGGTCCTGGAAGATGGTTGAGTAATTCAACGGCACATCTACCAACTGCATTGGTAGCTGGCAAACCAGTTGCTGGCTCAGGACTCTTGTGAGGGCCAACCACAGGGGCGGCGCAACAGTGGCCCAATGGCGGAGTCTGCATGCACCAACAAGACTCTCAGCTGAGGAGACGGGGGGTGGCCATAGGTGATTTTTCCCCAGAAACAGAGACTGCACCCACTGAGCAGAACCGGCAAGCGGCTCCAAATTCCAGCCCGGCAGAAACTGGTCCCCCAATGGACTTTGGCTTGCGTCTACCAGAACAGACCAGCCAAAGGGACCTGGGTCGATCTGAACCAAATGGGTCTCTTAGCCCTGGTCTACCCAGCTTGGCAGGTGAACAGGTAGATCGGGAAGCTTCCACAGCTCCGAGACATTCAGAGCAGGCATGAAGGCCGCCTAAGTATTTACAGGACTATGTCCAATTCTTGAGATTGTGAACTATCTAGGGGGAAGGGGTGTTATGTATTGGCTTTAATTGCTTGTAATCTGTTCAATGATTGCTAACTGCTGTGTCTGTTTGAACTCCAGGCTGCTTGTCTCCAGGACTGTTAACTGTGTTTTTGTGCAGGAATGAACACTTTAATTCTATTGGTTGGTGCCTAGTGGCGCCTAGTATATAAAGCAGAAGTTAGTGCTGCTTCTGTTGTTACTGAATCAATGTGTTGCTGTTTCACCACTCTGCCTTGTTGATGCCTCACCGAACCTGGAACGTAACAATAACTGTAACTTTAACACTGCAACCCTTCTTCCATCTAGAAGTAAGTTCTACTAGGTTTTAATAATTGATTAAAATATAGAAATACTATATTTGTTTTCTTGTAAATAAGCCTTTCTGAATTACTAGATTTTCTTCTAAGAAGTCTATTATTTGCTTCTGTTGCAGAACAAGCATTTATATCTCAAAAACTAGAAAATCTTTTGAAATTTCCAAGACCTTTTACAAAAAGCATCCTAAATTCAACCCTAAATTACCTATAGGTTGTGGTTTGGAATATATTCTACTTTTGATTTTTCCTTTTGCTGTCCACACTATACATCTTATTGCTTTGTTTAGTAGTTTTTTTAAAACCACCAAGTGTAATAAAAATAATTGCAGATAATGTATTAGTCTTTTAAAATATACTTGTTTGCTGTAGCATATTTCAGGGCTTTTCAACCTTTTTACCCATTATACCACTTTTAGGATATGGCAACATCCGTGTACCACCAGTTACCTAGAAAGGTGTCAAAAACTTGATGACCAAAAAAAAGTAAAAAAGTGATGAAGTGTAGGTAGTCCTTGATTTACAATAGTTTGCTTAGTGACTATTTGAAGTTACAGTGGCACTGAAAAAAGTGCCCCCCCAAGCCATAGTCGAGAAAGACACCTGCCTGCTCGCCCGGCAGCATTCTTTCTCCTGTCCAAGATTTTCATTGTTGTGAGCATTTCTGTTGAGGGGTGGGGTGGGGTGGTGTTTGGTTTTTATTCCCCCCCCCTCTGCTGGGTGGTTGCAGGAGGTTTTGGTCACTTCACATGACCCTGGGACACTGTGACCATCATAAATATGAATCAGTTGCCAAGCATCTGAATGTAAATCACAAGACCCTGGAGATGCTGCAACATTCCAGCTGATCGGCACTTTTTCTGGGCTCAGCAGAAGCACCAGGATCAGCACTGAGCTCCAGCTGGAGCCTGGCACTGATCCTGGCACTTCTGCTGAGCCCTGACAGCCCCAAAGAAGTGCTGATCCTGGCACTTCCGCTGAGCCCTGACAGCCCTGCAGCTCAGGCTTGTGTGGTGTTGCCACCGGTTCAGCTCATTCCCCTCCCCCACTACCACTTTTCTAGGATGGTTGTGTACCACCTGCCTGTTCTGTACCAGCCTGCTACTGGCCCTGAAGAAAAGGCAACCCCTTTATAAACGGCAAGAGGCTGGAATGACGTCTGCCAAATTTATTACTACAAAAAACAAACAAGACACGTACCAAGATACAGGAGCTTTGAAACACTATCTGAGCAGTTGCTTTCAGCAAACCAGCCCTCCCCAAACATTCCCTTTATAAAGAGTTCAGGGCGTGGCCTCTCTCTGCCTCCTTCCGAGAAGCCCCACAGCCTTCCTCTGTTTACTCCTACTTGACTGCCTCCTGCGTCGGGCGTCCTTGAACAGGGCCAGCTGTGGATCATCTTCATCCACACTGTCAGGCTCACACAGCTGGGTCTCCATGGTGACCAAGTGGGAGGGGCCTGCCTGAGGGCTATCATCAGCAAGATCTTCAACCCCCTCAGCAAGGTCTTCAACACCCACCTCCTCCTCTGATTCGTCCGACCCAACTGCCGAACCCACAGGCTGACCCTGAATCACAACACTGCCAGGTGCCAATGTCCCACAGGTGGTACCCGTACCACTGTTTGAAAAGCCCTGATATATTTATAACTGAATGCCTAATGGTATGCCCCCCAAAAATTCTACGACAAATTGTGTCATAAATGTTTTCCAATAATAAAATAAAATAATGAAATAAACTTTATAGTCAGGATCGTATTGCTATGTGGTACAAATGTTAATAGTTTTGTTCAGTTCTTATTTTATTTCACCCCTCCCCCAATACTAGCCTCAAAGTGAAACCTGATCAGGATTATGCAGAGTAACTTAGTAGGTTTACAAAATTTAGTGAACTCCCATAATTCTTAATCACAGAATCTCCTAAATGAATTCATTTGGCTTCCTCTCCACAAGTCATGTTAAATCCAGATTGGATATTATTCCAATTATAGTTTTCTTAAGGTGCATTTATGTGAAGCATATATTTGCAAAACTATATTCTAATATATTTCATGCATACATCACATTTTTCATTGCAGGTCAAGCAGGAAACCTTATGCCCTTTAAATATTTAGAATTACAGTTTCAGTCTCAGGAAAAATTATCAGTAGTTTGGGATTTGGGGATTTCTAATCTGAAACATTTGGAGGGTACAAGATAGTTATCCCTGGTGTAAATTTACTAAATTAGTCCTGTACAAAAAATTAATGTGTAAAGTAATTCAAAGCTATCATGTGCTCCTCTTCATTAAGCAAAATAAGGAAGTATACAAATATATTCAAAAAGAATAGATGTTTTGTCTATTTAAGAATTCTGAAGTGAGCCAGTCATCAGTAAATATAGATTGTCTTTTAAAAAGCACTTTTGCAATCTGTACCTTTTGAATGGAGAAAACCTTCAGTCCTTGAAATATGATTGTTTTATTGCTGAAGGTGAAGTATTGCTTTTAATTTGAATTTGAATTTTAGCAAGTGTGCCACCTATATCCCCAAGTTATAGATTGCAGTAAATGTCTACCTTTACGGTTAGAGTATATACAAGATAACCCATCTGTTTCCAAGCCATTTCTATAACAATTAATTTGTTCCAACTTTATGATCCTTTTTCAGATTTTCCCCTTTTTCACACCTGTCCTTCATTATTTCCAAGAAAATATGGTCATTATACTTTACACTTACAAAAATACATAACATGGTAAAATTAGTTCATGGTGAAATGGTTGTTTGTTCATTGGCTTGGTCAGTAATATAAACAGAAATCTTCTACTTCCTCCTTTCTAAAATCTATAACCCTTGACTCAATCTAAATGTTATCCAATTATCCAAAAATCCCCCAAAAGACTCAATCAGAATTAAGCAATAAAATACCTTATTTATATCCTGTGTTACAATTGTGTAGTGGGCAATTTGTGTGTGCATATATGTCTGTTTTTACTAGCACTGAGAAAAAAAATGTTATTGACAAGGAGAATCTCATGTAATGTAATGCAAAGGAAACCCAAGCAGCCCATTTCACTTTTTTTGGTCTCTACAATTAAACTTTATTTAGCAAAGATGAAAAAAAAAGTCTGCTACATAACACAAATGTCTTCTATAGAGTACCAAGCCAGTGGTATCTTTGGCTCAAAGAAGCTTAGCTTTCATTTAGTTAATGACCTCTCACTTGATGACAGGACTTTTCTCAGCAGAAGAAAATGTTTTGTGACTCTAAATTACCCTTTTCATTTTACATACAGCTTTCTATTTAAACCAGCATGATTTGTGAAGACTTACAGAAGAATGAATCTATTTTTTCCATTTTGTAGAAGATATCAGAATGCTATCACTGCCTTTGGGATGGGAACAGGAATTTGGTTTTACTGCTATTTTCCATTCCCTCTGGATTAACTTCTGCTTTCTTGTCTTTCTTTTTAAAATTGAACTGCTAATATAAGATGACCTGTTTTTGGAGAACAATAGCCAACTTAAAAACCCTCTGTAATCCTTTATCTCTCTCTGTCTTAATGTTGATATATTTCTCTTGTAGGACTCTTGTCTCTTTGTCAGTCACAGGTTCATTTAAGGAAAAAGGCAGAATAACTCTGGATTGATAATTGAACATGTTACCTGAAGTAACGACAAGTTAGTAAATGCTATAGCTGAAATTCTGGGGCAGCCAAGGGGGAAATTCAAAAAAATCAAGATGGCATTCTCGCCTGAACAACCAAAGTTCTGACTGGTAAAAAGAGGATTAGAGTTGGATTGCAAAGTTGTGCCTACCATTTTGATTTTTTTTTTGACTTGGCCATCCATCCAAAAGCTTGCCTGAGGTCTAATATGGTACCTGGGAAACAGTATGCCCAGTGATTCAAATTCTTGATACCAACCTCCTCATTTTTATTTCTGTTAATTTGAAAAGAAATATAGGGGAGGCTAGAATTCTCAGATAAGATCATATTTATCTTCAACCTATGGAATAGTAAAAAATCTTCTTTTAAAAAATAATAATTAAAAAATGATATCGGCTATTCTCTAGTATTCTGTTTGGAAGTGAGTTCATTTCTAAAGTTTAGCCATTGAGGCAGTGTTTATTCAGCAAGGCTAGAAGACATAGGAGGGGGAAACCTTTTCAGCTTGCCTTCTAAATGATATTTTATGGGTATCCACATTCTCCAAGACAGATATGGCCCATGACAAGGTTCAGATAGGTCCTCAAATTTTCAAATGTAGATATACCCCAAAATGTTGATAGCCACTTTGCTATAATATCTTCACTTTATTTAGCTTTTTTTAAACTCCAGCTTTATTACTTTATAAGTAACTCAAGATGGCAAATGTAACATAATGTTTCTTGTCCCTCCTATTTTCTCCACAACAGTCATCCTGTGAGATGGATTGGGCTGAGACGGAATGACTGGCCTGGCCCAAAATAATCCAACAGGCGTTCATGCCCATGGAAGGATTAGAGTTTCCTCATTTCTAGGCCAGGACCCTAACCATTACTGTATACCAAAGTGGCTATCATTATGAAGCAGAATGAAAATAAAAGATACAAATCATTCTTTTTGCAAAAGCAATAAGAACATTACAACCTAAACCAGTACTGTGATATGTCTCCACTTTAGTTGTATAACAATATAATAAAACTTGCTAGGTTTAAGTCATCCCTTTTAGGCCATGGCCTAAACAAAGCCAAATGAAATATCCAACAAATTACTCTTATTGCCATGCTTCTGGAGGTCCAGTGGATTTCTATTTCTCAGAGGGCAGATTCCCACAAGTCATGGTAAATATCTTTTAAAATAGAAGAGTTTCAAAGTCAGTCTGCCTTATAAACCAATGGGATTTTGTGGTTTATACAAATCATATTTAGTTTTTCACTCCGCACATCCAAAGTGTTTCATTCTTTGCCTTTGTTGTTTCTCCCCCCCCACCAGTTTTTCCCCCATATGAGTGAATTTGTGAAAAAGTAAAGTTTCTTTGAAACTATAGGAGAGTTTGTTTCCCAATCTTCCATACGGCAAAGGAAAAGAATAGACAGGAACAGGGATTTTTGTTCAATATTTCCTATGGGACCAATTGAAATTAAAATCTGTTTTTAAAACTCTTCAGAAGTCCAGAGAAGGGAGGCTGTTGGTTGGTCACTTGGTTGGTTTTTCCATGGGACAATATCTTCTAATTTCCTCAGGGCTTTCCTTCTCTTCATAATCATCTACCAGGCCTTGCATTCAGTTTTTCTTTCTGAATATTTTCTTCCACTGTATTTGAATTTAACTAAAACTTAATACTTACAGTTCCAGAGAGGGTGTAACATGTCACAAGAGGAAGCTTTCTTTCATTTGTTCTTTTGCACATAAAGAAGAGTCTGGGAAATAAGGGATATCTTCTGAATGAGGCAAGTTTGAAATATGGCAAGTTTGAATGAGATGTGCTACTTCTCTGTATATATTTTAAGAATGTATGGTTCAAAAGAAATGAGACGCCATGGCAATGCATGCTAACAATCTTCAATAGTCACAGTGTGGATGTTTTAAAAGTATAAGTAGTAAAAGGTAGTAGTAGAGTAGGAACCTCAAACAAATGGCACTTTTATTTTTTTCAATGTTAATCATTAAAATATGAGACATTATTTCTCCTCCTCCTCCATCATTATATTTCATGGTGACATTTATGTCCTACCTTTCCCTCAAGGAGATTTAAAAAAAAACATGTGTATGCTATTTTCTCTCCTCTGTTTATTTAGCCTCCCTTTTATCTGGATCTGGGCTGAAAGAATCCACATGACTGCCAGATGGAAGGAAAGGATTAGAATTTTGTAGATCAGATATTATTATTATTATTATTATATACTTAAATGTATTAGCCATAAAACTCTAGTGGACTCTGGGCAGTGTACAAAAGCTAAATACAACCAAATCATCTAAAAATATTAAATCAAACAGTCCAGACTGTCTGTGGTAGCCTTAATTTATGGTAGACTAATTTATCTCCCAAACAATTTCATATAAAATCAGTCTAGCTGATTTTTAAAATTTGTATTATTATAATATACAATAGATGAAACACAAGGAAAGAAAAAATAAACCCATCCTTATATCAAACACATAAAAGGATTCTCCCTTCAATCTCCCAACAACTCAGTAACTTCCTGGCTAAGTTATACAGCTATTTATTTGGGGAGATGCTGCCCATGTCTCTAGCACACAACAATCAAATAAAACAGCCAATATAAAAGTAAGAATTTTTAAAAAATCACATTAATATATAATATAAAAACAAAAATATTTACCCTAAGTAAAGGGAAGATATTTGGGGGTGTTGTGTCTTTATTAATATTTCATAATTATGTGCCCATTATCAAGCACACTCACAATCATACCTTGAATTGCATATACAGTAAGAGCTGGGTTGGCCTTTGATTACCTCAAATTCCTGGAGTAGGTATTTTCGTTTGTTTCTTCTCTGAGGAACCATTCCAATCTAAAAACAAATGTTTACAAAACAAACAACCATTCTCCTTTTAAAATCTCAACTTGTTGGCATTTAGCAAAGCCACTAAGAGTTGACTAATTCAGAAAGCCTTTGCTAATTGAAAGAATGGTGGCTTCTCACTCTGCAATAGGCGATGGTATTATGGAATGAGAAGATCACTATTGGGGTTTTTATTTGTTTTGCTTAATGTTATTTTTTAAATTGTTTTAATTGTTCATTACAGCATTGGAGCATATGCCATTTAGAGTCATTTGAGACTGAATAAACATCTGGTTTGCTGGGAATGTTCAAAGTCTGGCTACACTTACTATGTACGCAACCTGCTGTCTGAATTTCTATATAGAGTTGCACTTTGGGCTGTGGATAAATCATTCAGCAGACTATTCACCAAAGGTATGCTCAATCTGTGAGGAAACATCAGACTTAGTAAACATAATCAAAGAAATATAATTACGTAGTGAATTTTGTTTGCAGGGTATCTGCTTTGGCTTTGTTGGGCTGGATGGCATGAGATAAGTGACCCCAAATAAATAAAGTACATGGTTGCATGTAAATTTAAATCCTGGAGACTAGAACCTTTCACATTGTTAAGAATAAAAGACATGTAACATAAAAAGAGTTCTCCTTTTGTAATGCAGTAACATACAAGAGTTTGTAATTATCTCCAGGAAACAATGAAATCACAGCAATTAGTCTGAGTATTCTTGGCTATGTTGATTTTCTTTAACATAAATGCAAATAGAATTAACAAGAGACAGAGAAAGAATGCTGCGTTACAGCATGTTTCTCTCTTAAACAAATCCATATAATTCAATTGCATTCCAAATAGCTTAATGAAATATTGAAGTATTTCAGATAGGAAACTGGTGGTAGAAAAAGAATCAAAGGGAAAGATTCACAGAATGTAAAATGGAAACTTTCATGTTTGCATTCAAAGCCTGGTCTTGCTCTAAAGACAGATATTGGCTGGATTTCTACATTGAACAATCAGCTACAATTTGGTAAATATCTGTAACATACAGATTTACCCATTATGATAAGACAAAACCAACAAATCATATTATGAATTAACATGCTTTGTGAACTTGTTGGAAATTTTGAGAACTATCTTGAGCTTGGCCTATCTTTGCACTGGCATTATAGTACAGTTCAGAGATGGGCAACCTTTTGGGCTGCTCTTCTGGGGACAGAATGTTCTAAAGACTTAAAAGTGGCTGGTGCCAGCTAGGGATTCTGGGAGCTGAAGTCCACACATCTTAAAGCTTCTGAGGTTGAGAAACACTAACCTGGGGCATACATGACAATGCCCATGAGCTTTTCCCCTCAATGGCAGGAAATCATGATGCCATAGTTCATGGAACTCCAATATCTGCAAGAAGTTACTGACCCCCCCTTATTCATTAGGTTATGGACTTGGGTCTTCACTTGTCCTGACCCTTCTGTTTTACCAGCCTATATTTTAATTTTGTTAGCAGATCTCTGTGGAAGCTAATCTTGGGCATCATGTGGCAGAAAGGGTGGAAGTTACTTACATCCCATTATAACCCCTCCAGCTACTATAACTTTTTAATTAGGATTGTGCCCAATCAACTTTGAAGGCAAGCTGTGCCTGGCCTTGTTAAATGAAGATGGAAATACACGTGAAAAAGGAATGAGCTCTATCCTAAAATCCTTGCAGCAATGTTAAAATAGAAATTTAACTGTACAAATAAATGATTTATAAGACAATATTACTTTAAAACATCTCTTTTTTCAGCTTAGCTCCAATTGCTAGTTTGCATCATAACCCAACTCCATGCTGAAGTAAATTATTATAAAATTTATCCTACTTCAATTCTTTCATTCTCCAGTTATTTATTACATTCTTTTATTTAATCTGCATTCTATAGCTTTCTGTAGGTCAAGCCCCCACAGAAAGAAATTATCCATTTATCAGATACCTGTCATGTGCCCTGGGCAATTATCTGAATAGATCTACAGAATGTTGGAACAATAGGAACATTAGATGTGCCCAATCATCTCTAAGGTATTAGCTATTCCTCATCAATTTATAGCCTGCCAGGTGTTGCAGAACTGCAACCCTCAGCTTTTCTTATTATTTCTATCCTAGTGAGGTACACTAAAATTTGTACTTCTAGATTAACTGAAGGATCAGAGGTGAGGTTTTTTTCTCTTGCTCTATACTAGTTAAGATTGCAGTTGTATATAGAGTTACTTGGGAGTAAGTCACATCAAACATATCAGAAGACCATGGTAGGCCTGTACCTTCAGTTATTTTAAGTAAGTAAGATTTATATCTGGATTAATATTAGAAACTGTATTATCTGATTTATCAGGTTCCTTCTCATATATTTAGCTTTATATTTGAACACTTAAAAATGCAACCCAACTGTATACACCTTAATCAACATGAGACTTCCTTAGGCAAACATGTACTAGATTTGGCCTATGAGGAATTCTAATGGAAATGTTACACAGACTCTTAATTGCAATCTGAAGGTAGCAATAGAAAAGCTGATGGGAATTGAGTATTAGAGTAAACTAATCTGATTTATAGTATTCCAGAAGAATGCTTCAGACAGCACAAGATTTAGGCCTGCAAGCCAAACATAATTAAAGCAGCTGATTCCCCACTCCCTCACCCCAGGCTTTGCTTGACAGTGTAGTCTAGACTTATGAACTAAAAAAAAGATACTTGGAAGAAGTATAAAGACTGCTCTTCACCAGGCAAAGGACCAGGTGTTCAAATAGCTGGGAGAGTTTGATGATGTCCAGTCCTCCATTGAACTTTGTTCAGAGACAAACAGATGCTAATTGCCATCATTATTTGGGGACATGGTTGTTGTTTTTGTGGATGGATTTTATTCCAGTCTAAACTGAGTCTGTATGTTTTACTTATCCCATATCTGAGAAGTATGGTGATCCTGACTTGGTATGCAAATCACTTTTAGCAAAACCTTTGCTATGTGGTCTTAAGAAACTATAAGCAAAATGTTTGTAAACATTTCTTTTTTGACTCCGTCCTTAGCTCTATGGCATGGGTACAACAATGAACTGAACTATGGAGTTCCTATATCTTCTCTCTTAGTGCAATCTGATTACATGGGAGAGTTATGTTTTCTCCTCTCCTTTTCTCCTGTGTATGATTTGCTAAGACCTGATATGCCAGCTGGGGCTGCTTCCATCTCCCTCAAGGTCAGAAGCTGAAGGATCAAAAGTACTCTTTAGCCTTTGTTGATGGAAGGAAATGCAGATGTTCTTTACCAGAATCATGGAGAATTGGAATGGTTTTTCAGCCAACGACCCATAAGTTCCCTCCTGATTCTTTTTCTTTTTCTTTTTCAATAGCCCAATTATAATTTCATAGTTTCTAATGTCTGCCCTATCTCTCAAGATCAATTTTTAATAGGGAGCATTGACTATGCTCAACAGCCAACATTTCAGCCACATCACTGCCAATAAATTGAAATGAAGCTGGACTTGGGACCCCCAGCATCTTCTCACCCATGGTTCAACAAAGCATAGCTTAGCACAATGTGTATATTCTCCAAGCAGTTTGTTTGTCTGAGACAGTTTGGATTCATTGTTTTTGTTTAAGGAACATATTTTATCCAAGAGCTGAAGATAGCTCTTGTTGCAGAAAATTTATATTCTTTGGTCTGTTTTTGGACAAATCCTCCAAAAGGGCTGATAGAGATGTATTACACAGGTGGCTGTTCAGTGTTGGATTAGAAAAAGTCTGCAGGCCTTTGAAGCACTCTTAACACTAGGGAGCACACTTTCCTTAAAAATAAGACTCCCTGACAGAAATAGCTGTGGGAAGAGTTAAAGGAAAATGCAGGCCAGTTTTCCTTTCAAAGCTGCAATTTGGCACTGCTCCAACCAATGTTCTGTTGTGGAGAATGACAAAGCATCCAGATATGATAGTGCTAATGGTAAACAATGGCAGCTTCTCCAGGCCCCAAGGAGAAATGCTTTATTTATAGGTCTGTACACAACGCAGGAACAGGAGTTGATTTTATGTGGTATATTTTGTTTGAACTTTTCACCCTGCCGTTGCAAGTGAAAACTCAAGTGGCAAATGAGTCTTTAATTTGGCATTATGGTTCTTGTAGAAGTGAGGGATTTATGATTACTGAACAATGGGACAGAACATTCTAAGAGAGGGAAAAGAAGAATCTATACTTTGTATTGATTAACTCATTATTGGTAGTGTTGTGCTGCTACTCAAAATGGTCAATTTACTTATTGCATATAGCAGATCAATGTTGCCATCTTTTCTTGCTGAAAAAAGTCCACCCATCAAAGACATCTGGAAAGCCACTCTTGGATGAAGAATGTGGTTGAAGGTTATGGGTCTTTGATCAGATTCAGCAATGTTCTTTTTAATTATTATGTAGAAAGTTGATCCTCTTTTCTACTTCTCCTTGTAGTTAGGAAATGACTTTGGGCAAATTCCAGGGTGTCCCTCAACTGATGAGAGAAAGGCCACCAAACACAACAGGGAGTTACAAAATATTCAGGTAAGTGGAGCAATACACAGTGTCATTTAATATCTAAATATGAGCTCTGTACTCTAAGACAAGCATGAGTAAATGTTTCCGATGTTTGCACTGCCATGGGAATAATCTCTATGGAGATAGTGGTTAGGGTCATAGCCCCAAATGGGTGAGCATTATACTTCTCTGTCACATTTTATATCTGACATGCAGTTTCTCTTTATCTTATAAACCAAAGAGCTTAATTATTTCATTTATGTTTTTGCTTTACTTGGTATCATGGTATTTACTGTATATCTCTAAATAAATATAAATTTCTTTCTGTCATGGAAGGAAGGAACAAATGCCTTTCCGTAGAAGCCTGAACTGATCTTTTGCAGAAGGCTTTTGAAATTAGGTTGTGAGCTGGACAAAATTAGATGGAGGGTTGCTTCTGGCTTTAGGACCACACTTGGTTCCCTCTTGATCTGAAACTATGAAGCACAGAATCTGAAATTACTTAGTAACACTATTGCTCCTAGTTAGCTTATGAATACAAGGATTAGAGGCATTGCCGGAATGTTTTTGTTCTTACGATTCAGATGTTTATTAATTGAAGTTAGCTTTTTTGTTGCTCATGCATAACTGGTTAAATGAGTAGGAAAATCACCTGTAAAATATATATGTTATTTTTAAAATGAAAAACAAAATTTCTACCAAACAAAGAACCAGGAAAATTAAAAATTGAAATTTGGTCTAGTGGTTAAGGTATTAGGTTGGAACCTGGGAGACCCTGAGTTCTAGTCATGAAAACCAGCTGGGTGACGTTGGGCCAGTCACTGTCTCTCAGCCAAATCCATCTAACACGGTTGTTGGGGAAAATAGGAGGAGGAATGTATATTGAATATGTTCTCCACCTTGAGTTATTTGTGAAAATAATAAAGGTGGGATATAAGCAAATGAATAAATAAGTAGAAATAATGAAAAAGAAAGACCCTTCACATGGATTCAAACATTAGCACAAGCAGGACTGATTCTAATATGGTATCTGCAAAGGAAGGAGAGGATTCTCTCTCTCTCTCTCTCTCTCTGTGTCTCTCTTGGTCTCTTTCACACACACACAAATGTTAGGAAACCTTTACAAAAACTATTACTCAAGTTCTATTTTGCAATCCATTCTCATTTTAGAAGGGCAGTTGTCTGTGGAGAATAAGAAAGCCTTTTTGTGTGGACCTTCAATTGAATTTGGAGCACAGTTTTTGATCCTGCAGGGTAGCTCATTCATTTCATTTGCTGCCCTTCAATTAAACCAGTGCTAGAATCATTGAAGCCTACATTTTACTATGATTATGATTATATAATAGCATAGCCAATATAACTCTTGCCTTGTGCTGGTTTGAAACTTAGCAGAACTATGTTTTTTTTTAATTAATAGTTTTCATTTGAACTTCCAACTTCTCTCTGTGATTAATTAAAAAAAATCTACCATTTTTCCAGTCACCTGAGACAGAAGTGTTCTACCCAAACAGGCTGATAGACTTGCTTTTCAGATAAAGTCCGACTATGCCCAGTTTTAAATTTGAGGTAGAAATTATAAATTTGTAGTAGAAATAGTGAATCATTCCTGCAACCTCAACATTAATGAGAAAATCAGAGCTAGAACTTTGTCCCTCAATAAGCTAAATACAACTTTATTGTTGTTTATTATTACTATATCTAGTATCTTCCCTATTATTATATATCATATATATGTATATGTATCTGTGTATATTTATGTATACATTTGTGTACCTATATAGTGTGTGTATATGAATGTATAATGCATACATTTCATAAATTAATCTATTTCAAATTCATTATGTTTGATCTTTAGGTTCATCTACAATTTATTTGTTACATTTATTTAAGCTAGCATGCAACACGGGCATTAGGATTTTCAAAAACCAGTGATCACCAAAATTCTGATTTTAAGTTTGAATTCAGAAACTTTCTCAACTTTCTCATAATTGTAGGTTTTTAATATCTGATATTTTACTTTTCTACAATTTTTACTAAAACATGACTTCAAAATGCAGTTGATGAAACCCAGCAATTTTATCAGAACGATGTCATGGAATGACAGACTTTGAACACTATTGTTGAAATCTGAAAATATTTTATAAATAAGATATTGTACAAATTTATATCCTTACAAAAGAGAATGGATCCATTTTTAAACTTTCAAATATTAATTATGTATCTGAAAACATGTATAAAATAAAGTCTGAGAAACATTACACTTAAACACATACAATGTATCCTAATGTAAGTTGAAATTGAAATTCAACCTTCATTGGTTTATGAATTAAAATTCTCAGCATTATGAAAGAAACAAAACAACTGGCATAGATATTCAAAGCATATAAACCTTGTAAACAATAGTACCACCATGAGCCTGTCCCCAAATTATTTCCATCAGCTCCCTACGTTTCAAGTTTTGGATCTCAGCATGATGTTCTAATATCTTCTTAACACTGTTTATATGATGTCCTATCTAATTAGGAAAAATGAAATATAATGCAAGTGCTTATGCCAGAAGTAGCTTAAATACAACAGTAAAACAGCAGTAAAACAGGAACACTTTCCCACCTTCCAGTAACCTTGGATTGAATTTGAAAATCTTGTTTCTTAGGTTAACAGTATTTTTTTTAATTTTAATTTTTTTCATTTGTTTATGTCTCTATTCAGCTCCTCTGTGTAAAGTAAGGACAAGTGAGGTTTAAACTGAGTAGCAATTTTGCCTCTTCAGGGGACAAAAGAAAAAAAAGAGTAAAAAAAAGTAAACTAGAAATCTTTGTGCATGTTCAGAAATCTTTTCTATGGCTTTTTAAAATTATAACTCAATACTCTGAGTCAGTTGTTCTGCTAATACTTTATTGATCTTTCTTAAGTGCTAATGATAGAATCAATCGGACAATGATTCATATTCCCAGAGATACCAATTGAAAAACAAATAGACTGTGTTGAAAGCAAGGGATGAATGAAGCTAGCTGCAGAATCACTACAGTATTATCTACAAAACAGCAAAGGGTCAAAGCTGCTAAAAAGCAATACAAAATTGTATTATATGGATGTATCATGCCTCACCTAAACAGTAATGATAGCTTTCAACCCAGAAGATGAATGGGGTGGCAACCTTACATTATAGCCAGGATCTGCACAATCTCAGATATAATAGGATCAAGCAAGATTGGGATGTGCTGCAAAACTGTACATAGATTCCTAGGTAAAAAAAAAAAACAATACTCTATACATGGGAGATCATCTCTCTTGTTGTTTGTTTTGTTTTCATATACTTGTTTGTGCTTAAAATTTTTTAGACTATCATCCTAAGCATACTTTTCTAAAAGTAAATTTCAGGATATTGCTAGATTTTCTTTGAAATGAATACAGTATGTATTTGAATGAAATAAAGTCATTGTTACTGGTAATTTTCCATTATTTAAACACTACTCTTCAAGCTCTGCTGTTTTTGAATGATGGATAGCTTTGCTCATTTGAGACTGAGGTCAAGTTGTTAAGGAAGTGAATATTATTTAAAGTTCATAGATAGAATCTAATGTTGTAATGTACTATTAGATTAACTATTAGAGGCTGTTTATATAATTGGGATAACTTACAAAGATCTTAAAACCAGAGGGGAAAAAAGCAATGAATTGGCTCTCAAGCAACCTGTGTAGCCTAATCTGCATGTTTTTGGGGGTGTATGTGTGTGTGTGTATGTATGTATGTAAGGTTTTGAAGGAGACTTCAAAAATAAATGTAAAGAAATGCTATTTCTTTGCTAATTACTTATAGTGACACCCAACTATTTTTTGAAAATCTGTGTCTATCTTTGTATAATTTCATCACAGCAATGGTTGGATGACTCTGAAGATCCCATGGGTCACTAATGAGAAGGTGAGAAATGAACTTAGGCCAACTGTGTTGAAGAAGACATCAATAAATCTGTTTCTTTTCTTGCCTCTCTCTCTCTCTCTCTCTCTCTCTCTCTCTCTTCTTTTTCTTTTAAATGGTTTTCTTCCCAAGGGTGGTAAATTATATATATATTAGTTCCAGAGCTGGCACATTATCATTATGTATCCGTGGAATTTAAACATGGATCTAAAGCCTCTCTTGAGCCAATCACAAACATGCCTCTGATGTAGCCCAGCTAAATAATGCTTCTGGGCCAGAGGATGCTCTTTATGGGTAGAAAGAAGAAAGCTAAACAAATGTTCTGCTCATTCCACTGGATGAAACAGATTTGGCATACACTGCGGCCTTTTTTCAAGCAATGCCATCTGAGGGGATGTGTGTGTTGTACTGTTTTATGATTTTTTTAAAAAATGTGTTCGTAAACTATCCAGACTCATTTCTTCAACGTGCAGGCCATAAAAGATGGCTGGGTGGCTGGATATCTTATGGCTCCCGATATCCTTTCTGGAGGTCACAAACATAGAAGCATGCTTGTCTAGTGGTTAAGGCACCAGGCCAGAAACCAGGAAACTATGAGCAGTAGAATGCCATCTGGGTGACTTTGAGCCAGTCATTCTCTCAGCTCACCTCCCAGGGTGGTTGCTGTAGGAAAATAGGAGGAAAGAATATTAGGAAGGGATATTATTATTGCCTTGAGTTATTTATAAAAATAAATGGGATAAAAAAATCTTTTGAAATGATACAAATAGTCATTTTACTGCTGTGCTTCAGTTTCTCAGTAAGGTTAATATATCATCATTTCACCCAGCTGTTCAATGAGACATCTCAAACTGACAACTCTTCATATACTTCAAGCATTATTTTTCATTTTAAAAGTAATAGAACATTTTGCCCACTAAACATAATAGAACATTCTGCCCACTTCCCTTTTATGTCTCCAGATTCCACATTTTTCACTCCATATATGTATTATCCATATACAAATGTGTGTGGGCAGTTTTTTGTATCTATGAAAGTGTGTAACCTTTACTGATCAATGGTGACCTCTTGTTGAAAAGCTTTCCCAATGATTTATTTTTCCACTGAGGATAACATTGTCACAACATTTTGTACTATGAGATACAGTGAAAAACAAAACAAAACAGACTGTCCATACATAAATGCTGCTTGTTGTTAATTTTTGTTTGTTTGTTTGTTTGAAGAGGTCATTTAACTTCGCATTGGGGAAAAAACAACAACCCTATTCTTATAAAGAAATGGAAGAAACCAGGAACCGCAGAGTAAACCCTGGTGAAATTCACAGAGAAATGAACATTTTAGAACTTATTTTTTATGAATTGGTTAATCCACCAAATCTATAGCTGCCTATGACTGATCCCTATTACTGTTGGATGGGGTTCAATTAGACTTCAGAAACATGTTATTGATAGGGTTGTTTTTTTAAAAAAATAAATTAAAAGAAAGAGGGGGCATTTCAAAGAGTCAAACTTACTTTATGGAAGAGAACTATTTCTCCAATGTCTCTAATAGCCAATATAGAAGTTAACAAATATTTTACTGGTAGTCCTTGACTTGCAACAGTTCGTTTAGTGACCATTCAGAGTTACAATGGCACTGAAAAAAGTGATATTACTGGTTTTTTTTTCACACAACCATTTCAGTATCCCCAGGGTCATGTGATCAAATTTGGACACTTGGCAACTGTCTCATATTTATGATGGTTGCAGTGTCCTTGGGTCATGTAATCCCTTTTTGCAAAGTCAATGGAGAAGCTGGGTTCACTTAACAACCATGTTACTAACACCTGAAGTGATTCCTTTAACAACTGTGGCAAGAAAAGTTGTAAAATGGACCAAAACTCACTTAATAAATGTCTCATTTAGCAATAGAAATTCTGGACACAGTTGTGGTCATAAGTCAAGGACTACCTATACACCTCCAAGTAGTTTCTGTCACTTTCCATAATCAGTTTGGGATCTGTAAATGATGCAAGGAAGTTTGTAAAAATGAGAGAGACTCTGTCTTTTAAATCTTTTATTAGGCTATTAAGAAGCTTCTTCAGATTTCTACGTATAATACATTAGTGATTTAACCACTTTGGCAAGATTCTAAAGCACAAGATTTCTCCTAGCTCAAGAGCCACATTAGAAGGAATGCTCTAAATTGAGATGGATTGTAGATAAAGTGGAGCTTGTAGGCGTTTGAGATTGACAGATGTAAAGGAAATCTGTTCAGGTTTAGGATGCAGAAAGTTCAGGTCCTGGTTTATTTCTGTCTTACAGTTGGCTCTGGCTACCTCCTGTTTTAAACTGGAGAGTTTCTCACATTTGTTTCAGAGTTTTTTAATACATTATTTATTATTTTTATTTCCATATTTTTAGTCTCCATATAGATTATAGACAACTTCAACTTTATCAATGCATGAGACTGAACCCTGAAAAAGGTTGTCATAATACAATAGTTTATTTTAAAAAAGTCTGAGCATCAATAACAGTTTGTTATAGTGTTGGTATGATCTAAATAAGCAAATGCCTCATCCTTTTGAAACAAACAAATTCATATTCAACTGATGGTTGTTTATACTGCTTATTTTTGTTTCTGACAGCCATGCTGGGAGGAGCCTTTACAAAATAAAATAATACAAAAGGCTGAAACTCTAATTTAGCATTTACTTGAATATAAAAAAAAATAAACTGAGATTTTTTTGAGAGCTAAGCTTTCTACTTGTCTAAACAAACTTGTTAAGTCTTTGTCCTAGTTTTAGGTTTTTTAACCTCAAATTCTCTTAATATCATTTATGAGAAAAAAGTGTGATTTTTCATATTCTTATAAAAATGAAGTGAACATGTTTCTGAACTAACACTACTTAAAAGCTATTCTTCTTGAGCTTAAATGGAAGCTTTATACTTCCTGAAAAAAATGGTTGCATTAGCTATCATGGTTTATGGTTGGAAAGTATATATAACTGTTAACAAGTGATTTTTTTATACATGGGCACACACACACCCGCCCACACACACATACATAAATATACACACATATATTGTTTCTGGAATTAACACAGTCACAACAAAATACTACTGAAATAATGCCATTTAAGGCTAGGTTTGTTTTTTTGTCATATTAGCATTTCCTCTTAAAGACATTGGAAATTAGCCAAATTGTCTTTTTTAACTAGAAACTTAGAATTTCAATTTAAGAAAGCCTTGTTATTCAGGAATTATGATACCAAAGAGAACGAAGCCCATTTTTACTTGTATTCAATAATTTTTAATATATTATTCATTTTCTTTCATTTGAAGACTATATACAGAATGCAGTGCAGGAGGGATGTAAAACTCTGGTTTGCTTATCAGATTTACTTATCTTTGTGATCTCTCTCCATCCCTTGGCAATTCAGACTGAGGTGATGGCCTCAGTCTTTGAATCAGTGAGATATATAAGATGTAATGTGATTTAGCATATTTATCCAGAAGGGATTTCTAGTTTCTTCCCCTAGCTAGGTGTGATGTCTTTGATGGTAATAAATGGTGATGAAAAAGAACAAAGCGAATAGAATAACTGAGTAGCAGTGACAAATGGGGGAAAAAGCATGAAGCTTAGCTAACTCTTTTTGGAAATTAGTCTAGGATTATTATTTTTTCTAAGATGGCAGTGATGTGAATTAAATGCCTTCCCCTTCCTTCCTTCCTCCCTCCCTCCCTCCCTCCCTCCCTCCCTCCCTCCCTCCCTCTGTCCTTCATAAATACATTTCTTGAAATTATTGCAATGTTCTTAGCAGATGTGAGTTGCCATTGCATTCATTTGTTTTTATTATTATTTTTCTATTACCCAATCTAGCCACCTGCTGTGACATTTCTGGATAGTCTCCCATCCAGCTGATTATCAGGGCTGACTCAGCTTCTAAGATGAGGGAAGTTTGGCTAGGGCTTTTAGGGCTATCTGTAGCAGGGATGTCAAACTGCTGGCCCACAAGCCAGTTGCATCATGTGGAGACCATGCCCACCCCACCTCCGGCAATGCAAAAAAAGTCGCGATATGTCATGAAATGTCATGTGACATGGCGAGTTTGACACTCGTGATCTGGAGGATGAAGTGGCACAAGTGAACCTGATTAGCTACACAGTTCTGCTGGTAGTGTCTGCAGACAGATGTTATAACAGGACTCAGAGATATTGTGAGCTGCTGTAGGCCCAGTAAGGAACAGACAAGTGCTGATCAGCTTACCAGGCTATTGCCGCAAATTCATAAGACTTGCCCTCTTGCCTGAGGGTGACAGAGGAGCACACAGTCGTAGGGCTGGTTCACGCCTTGAAGGTCCTACCCCCTGCCTTTTAATTATCTTTTAATATTGAATTTTGCTAACTTTGCCTCTGTTTTAAATTTTTAGATTCAGTTATTATGTTTTTAACATTTTATTTTATCTCTTTAAGGGAGATGGGCAGTTTCTAAATTTGATAAATAAATAAATAAAAATAAACTATTAGAGAAATTGCTTCAAGAAATTTCAGATATATTTCCCCATGTAGCTATAGGTGTGCAGATAGATATATGATAAATAGCTTTTATTTGAACTGGGCTGATGGTTTACAGTGGCAGTATAACCTGTACATACTGTACTAATAAAGAAACAGATTGTTTAAGTACCTGGATTTTCTTTGAGCTTTTATAATTTTTAATTTCTTGATCTAACAAATTTTTAATGGGTTGTTGCTAAAGGGAGAAGTAAATGCATATATTAAAAGAAAAGAAGGAAGAATTTTACTTGGTTTTAATTTATTACATTGTTTCCTGTCTGCTTCTACAAAAGTCTGGGCAATTTACCAAAAAAATCTCCCAGAAACAGAGCAGTAAAACTACTATTCAATGAACACTTAACACCAAAATTTCTGACATTGTTGGAAAGCATCTATAAAAAAGAATAAATTTCATTACAGCTGAAAAACCTAAGTTTTCAAAGTGTAGCAATGTTTCTACAACAGTCATTTTTTCAGAATAACTTGTTATGTTTTCTTTTCAGTGGTAGATTGCATGATTAGTTTGACAACTGTAATAAAGCATTATCATCTTTTGGAGACAGTCTTTTATTTCAATATGACCTTGCTTGAAAGAACAGCCTGATCTGCTTCAAAGTGAAAAGACACAAGGTAGTTCCATCGTAATCTTAGGCACTCCTGTTCATTCTTCCCCTGATGGTGAGATGTGTTGATGATGATGTAATAATGGTTAGATGAGCTGCATTTCTAATGAGTAATTGTGCAAATGATGTGTAAATCAGCATCTCTTTCCTTTTTTGGATGTGTGGGCATAATTACAAATCATACAAACCATATTAATCATAGACTCATAGGGCTAAAAGTGATCTTAGAGGTCTTCTAGTCCAAACTCCTCCCCAAGACAGGAATACTTATTCCATCCTGGACAAAGGACTGTCCTTTTTTTCTTGAAAACCTTCAAAGATGGAGCATCTATAATTCTGGGAGCCAAGCTGTTCCGCTGACTATTCTAATTGTTCTCATTGTCAGGAAAATTTTCCTTAGTTCTAGGTTGGATCTCCTTCTGACAAGTTTCCACCCATTGCTTCTTATTCTTCCCTCACATGCTTTGGTGAATAAATTGATACCCTCTTCCCTGTGACAGCTGTTCAAATATTAGAAGACAGCACTCATGTCACCTCTAAGCTTTCTATTCATTAGGCTAAATATGTAGTACCTAATTCCATTAGAGGTGCATCATACAATTTAGTCTCCAGACTCCTTATCATCTTTGTTGTTCTTCTCTTCAATCTTCCTAGGGTTTCAGCATCATTTTTTTGTATCATGGTGATCAGAAATGGACTGAGTATTCCAAGTCAGTATGATGGTTTTATAGAGATCAGCATGTGAAACTGGTGTTTAATCCTCCTCCTCATCATAGCATTTTCCTGAAGGTGCAGGATCCACTTTTTGGATCCTGCACCTTTGGATCAACAAATGCCATTTCACATGATCAAATGCAACAATCAGGTCCAACTTCATGATTTTCATGTTTGTGCTAATTGTGTCCTGCCACCTTTGCTTTGGTCTTCTACCTGGGGATTTGTCATTGATGTTAAAATTGTAGATGGTACAGGTAGTGGTATGAGGTGCTGCTCATAGAACGTGGCATACCATTGTAGGCATTTTTTCTTCATTTTCTCTGCTATTCATATACAACACCCATACACTATACTTAGTGTATCACTGCTGACATGGTCAGGAAGGCAACTCCTTAATGACTAACACAGCATGAATATTTTCATGGCCTGTAAAGGTTGCTCAGTGCTTTTGATGGTTAGCCAATTCCTTTTTGTTGGTGCCACTGGAAACTGTTCTCCTTCAAAGTGGTACTGAGCTGAACATGTACCAACTAATGTCAAGCTTGGGTGACAAGCCAGTTGGTAAATTTTTGTCACAACTAATTGGTAAGCAACCATATACATTAAGAAACTCATGTTCAATGAATTTGCTGCTTCTGTTCCTGCTGATCCAACATTTATTGTAGATGCTAACATTATATTTTATTTGTTTTCATAGCAAAAATATGCTGCAGAATAAACAGGAAATAAACAGGAAATAGTCAGGGATTGATATTTAATTCATTGTTTGGATTGCTTTTTGTGTCTGTGACCTAGCTTCTAAAATTAATGTATAATGTATAACCAGTCAACAGAACTGTAAGTTAGCAGTTCCAATAAAAAAAATTGGCTGGAATATATCTACCTCAGTGATCTATGGAATGACTAACATGTCTAGAAGGGCTTTTACCTTTAGCATGAAGATAAACTAGAAATGACTGTATTATTTTCCTCATAAAAATGTACCAAGAGAAGATTCATAGCATTGTCTATTTGTGCTGGATCCCTTGTAGCAAACAGGGGAAAAAATGTGGGCTTCCATGTTCTCATCCTCCATGTTCTTTCATGCTCTGTCTTCAGTGCACAGAAGCCATATGGGCACTTCATTCCTAAGCACTTTAGTCAAAAAGATGAGCTATTGTCAACACAGAAAGCTCCTCCTCAACAATTTTTCCTTTCCGTCATCTGTGATGTTGGAAGCCTAGGAAGTGAGGAAAAAGACTATGCTTACAGGATACATTATTGATCTAGGAAGAACATGGTTCTTTTTTTTCTGTATTTCTTTACTTTTTCTCCTTTATTTTTTCCTGCACTTTTTATTCTGTCATTTTCTTCTCTTTCTCTTTTTCTAAGTTTGGTTTGTACCAGTTGTAAAATTATTGTTAAAAATTATGTTTAAAAAATGAAGCTAGTCAGACTTTTGATCCACCAAGCCACTTACTATCAATAGTGACTGTGGGTAACTCTCCAAGTCTTCAGGCGAGATTCTTTCTAGCCTACCTGGGACCCTGACTATAAAAAGCTTGGTTAGTAAATATTTTAATAAAATATTTCCAGAATGTCTTGAAGGATTTCAAAGCACATTGAGTTTACTCTAGTAAAGAGACATAGATGTCATTACTTTTGTATGAGCATTTGTCCAAGTTTTCATAATAACAAACTTCTCACAGTTGCTTAGAAAGATTTTGATAGCATATACACACATATATATCATCTCCAAATCCATCTCTAGCATTCTCTGTTTGCCTTGTGTGTGCATGATCTTTCTCTTTATGTGTAATCTGTATATGTTCTATAGGAAAGTCCAAATTTTACAGCACATCTGGTTTGATTTAATGAAATTTCATCTGTAATAAACATTGAGGGCTCTTCAGATGAAGCTAAACTGGACTCCAGTTTGGCAATTAGGCTACAGAAATGCTAAGTATTTATGTCATTTTTCAAAAATCCAATATTAAGTGGAGAAATACACTGATATTGCTAATTAAAACAGAAGGAGTATGAAGCTAATCATCCAAAGCAAAAATGAAGATAATTTTCCAATAGCAAAGGAGAGTCAAGAAATATTCTGTAAACTATCAACTGAACTATTGAGCTTAGGACTACTCATAACTATATGTTGACTAACGTTTCAAGACCTTTTTGCGCATATGTTAGAATGAAACTTTTTTTCCCATCATAGTATGACTTTTTAAGACCTTAAAGCATCCAATTCTGTCACTCTGAAATAAGGAGATTCCTTTGCATCAAAGAACTCCATCTCTCTGATATATAGTACAAAAACAAAACAGGAGAAAATACAGCAAAAAACTGAAGAAAAATGTCAAAAATATCCTTTTGTTATGGTCCTGTTCAGTACCATAAAACTATTGTAAATGCTTTAATGATTTTAATAGCAAGAGCAGAATAAAATAAATCATACAGCTAGGAGAAAACTTTCCAGATGTTTCCCTTGTAACTTGGATATTGGAGCTACTGAGTGCCTTTGGCAGCACTAGATTATTTAGACTGGCTTTGGCAAGAAACTTATGAAGTGATATGAAACTGTAGTTCTTTTTCAGCTCAACTTACCTCATAGTATTGCTGCTGTGGGAGAAAAACAGGTGCAGGGAGTTCTGGACTGTCTTAAACTCCTTGATATAAAACTAACAAATCCTCCATCCATCTACCCATCTGTCCATCCATTCTTTTATTTGATGATGTGAACAAAAAAAATGCAATTTATCCCCTTGTCGGAAAAGTAATTTATTTTATTTATTAAATATATTTCTACATTATCACAATCAAATCAACTCCTGGCAGTTGACATAGGAAAAAAATTTAAAAAAAACATATCCAGTGCCACGAATAATAACAAAGCATCCTTCGAAAATTCAAAGAAGATAGAATAAAAAGATGGTATCATCAGGGGAAAGCTCTGTGAAACAGCTTGATCTTGAACAACTTTTGAAAGACCAACAACAGGGAACCTAGCTTAATCTCCAGTCAATAATGCAATAACTTGCATAATTTATGAATCATAAAGTTTCAGTTTATGCTTATGTTTTCTGATGACTAAGCCAGTGAATGACTTTTGGGTCAAAATGTGCTTGGTAACATAGAATGGTATGATCCTGTGATAGCTTGTTCCTCTTTTTTGTACTTCTGGTCTGGCCATTGACTGCAATAAAGGACTGGACGATTTTGAGTTGGATCTCTCATGGACTGCAAGGCTGCTTCTGGTACAATAAGTAGTCTGTAATGTTTGAAACAAATGTTTGGGGCTTTTCTGCAAGCTGGGAAAGGATTTTTACTGCTCAGAAGGCATGCTGTAGACCAGGGCTTTTTAACCTTTTCACCCATTATACCACTTTTAGGATATGGCAACATCCGAGTCGCCTAGCAAGGTGTCAAAAACTTGATGACCCAAAAAAAAAAAAAAGGAAAAAAGTGATGAAGTACAGATATTCCTCGACTTACAACAGTTTGCTTAATGACTGTCTAAAGTTACAATGGTACTGAAAAAAGTGCCCCCCAAGCCACAGTCGAGCAAGACACCTGCCTGCCTGCCCAGTGGTGCTCTTACTCCTGTCCGAGGTTTTCATTGTTGTGAACATTTCTGTTGAGGATTGGCAGCAGGGGTGGGTGTGTTTGATTTTTATCCCCCCCCCGGGTGGTTGCAGCAGGTTTGGGTCACTTCACATGACCCTGGGACACTGTGACCATCATAAATATGAATCAGTTGCCAAGCATCTGAATGTAAATCACAAGACCCTGGGGATGCTGCAACGTTCTAGCTGATCAGCACTTCTTCTGGGCTCAGAAGAAGCACTGGGATCAGTGCCGAGCTCCAGCTGGAGCCTGGCGCTGATCCTGGTGCTTCTACTGAGCCCTGACAGCCCTGCAGCTCCAGCCGTCTCTTGCTCAGTCTAGTGCGGTGCTGCCACCGGTTCAGCTCATTCCCCTCCCCCGCTACCACTTTTCTAGGATGGCCGCATACCAGCTGCCAGGTGCCAATGTACCACAGGTGGTACCCCTACCACTTCTTGAAAAGTCCTGCTCTAGACAGTGTTTCTCTGATGGCTGGGGAATTTTGGGAGTTGAAGTCCATGCATCTTAAAGTTGCTGAAGTTGAGAAACACTGCTACAGGATGTCAACCTATGGGAGTGCTAGAGATTTAAGGAAGGGATGGTTGAGAAATGAGTTTGGGATATATCTCCAACTTCAATACAACTTACATGAAGTTTTAAATTTCTATGATTGTTGCAACTAAGATAAGGAAAGATAAGGAACTGCCATGGCACTGCTTAAAGTATCTTATATTTCTTGCAATGTATTGATTTCTTCAAGGATGTGATTGGGACCCATAATGCCATAATGAATTTTCATAAATGATCAATCAAATAGTTTTCCCTGAGTTATAGGGTTGTTATTTCCATGTAACAGTGTGTATTACCCAGTGGTGGGATTCAAATACCTGAACAACCAGTTCTCTGCATAGATGCTGCTTCCGGAAGTCCATTGTGGGCCTGGGCCTCTAAGGCTCAGAACGAACTTCCAGAAGTGGTGTCCATGCACTTCTGGTGGGCCGTTATGGGACTGGGAAGCCTCCCCGGTTCAGAATGAACTTCCGGAAGTGGCATCCACACACTTTCAGTGGGCTGTTCTGGGCCTAGGAGCCCTCCCCCAGGCCTCTGAAGCTCAGAATGGACTTCTGGAAATGGCATTCACGCACTTCCAGTGGTCCATTCATGGTCTTGCATTTCAGATCAGATTAAAAAGGCACTATAACTTATATTGCCTTTTTATGATATTTCAGTCAGGTTGAAATATTCCAGACAAGGACATTTGCTATTGATGAATATTATGAGTTTCATCTTGTTAGTTGGCACTGACAATAGATTGTGATGATAGAAATGAAGTACTTTGCATGGAGATGTTCAGAAGTGCATAATCACACTAAAACAATATTCAGTTTAATATTTTAAATATAATTCATTCTTCTTTGCTCTCTGTACAGATGCACACACATATACACAAATAATTGTTCCTGTGGTCCGTGGATGAGGACTGGACTGCAGCATGCCAACAAATGGTCCACACAAACAAGCAAAGCCCTATCTGTGGGATGCAGGCAGCACAGAAAACCAGGCCCCCTCTGGTCCACGCATAAACCTCTCTCCACGGAACCGGTCCCTGGCGCACATAAGGAACAATTCTGAGACATGAAAATGCTTGTAAATTTGATTTTCAGAATATTTAATAGTCTTCTTTACAAAAAAGTTTTTATTAATTTTTTCATACAATTCAGTAGTACTTATTCAACAAACATGTCTGAGTTTATCATTCACTAATACAAATTTAATTCCTAATCCTTTATTCTTTTCTCCAGCCATTGATAAAATAAGTTCCAAGTTTGAAAGTATTCTGTTTTTTCTTTTCTTTCAACCTCAAAGCAAGTCTGTCCATTTTCGCACATTCTAGTATTTCTTAAATTAGTTCTTCCTCTGATGGTATTTCTTCATTTTTCCAGTGTTGTGTGAATATGATTCTTGCCACTGTTATCACATTTAGAATCAAGTATATACTTTGTTTATCAATCTTTTCTGGTATTCTACCTAATAAAAAAAGTTCAGGTTTAAAATCTACATGTTTTCCCAACATCTTTTCTAGTCAAGTATGCATTTTTGTCCAATACCTCTTTGCTTTAACACATGTCCACCATACATGATAATAAGTACCTGATTTGTGTTTGCATTTCCAACATCTATCTGACATATTTTTAAACATTTTTTTGCTAATCTTGCTGGTGGCAAGTGCCATCTATAAAACATTTTATATAGGTTTTCTTTGTAAGAAGTTGACATTGCCAATTTATAATTTCTTTCCCACAGGTTTTGCCACTTTTTAAAAATCTATATTATATCCAAAATTCTTTGCCCATGTTATCATTGTTTCTTTAACTTGTTCATTTTCCATTTTCAAATTCAATAAAAAGTTATAGATTTTATTAATTAATTTCTTATCATATGTTAATAATGTCTGATCAAACAAGGTTTGCTCTTTATAGAATCCGAACAGTTTAACATCTTTATCATATCTAATTTACATTTGTAAATATGCTTTCCATGATAGATCAATACCCTGATTTTCCATCTCTTTGTTTAGATTTTAGATTCCCTTCAGAATTTAGAATATCTCTATAGGTCTATATTTTCTCAAAGATGACTATTTACAAATGCTTCCACTGTTGAAAGCCATCCTGGAATTTTCAAGTATATTTTATATTTTATTATTTCCCATGTTAGTAATAATGCGTTTCTTATATAATAGTTTTGGAAATACTTATGAATTTTATTTTTCCCATACCATAAATATTGTGTGAAGGGACGCGGTGGCTCAGTGGGTTAGGACGCTGAGCTTGTCGATCAGAAGGTCGGCAGTTTGGCGGGTCGAATCCCGAGTGCCGCGTAACAGAGTGAGCGCCTGTTACTTGTCCCAGCTTCTGCCAACCTAGCAGTTCGAAAGCACGTAAAAATGCAAGTAGAAAAATAGGGACCACTACGGTGGGAAGGTAACAGCGTTCCGTGCGCCTTTGGCGTTTAGTCATGCCGGCCACATGACCACGGAGACGTCCTCGGACAAGCGCTGGCTCTTCGGCTATGAAACGGAGATGAGCACCGGCCCCTAGAGTTGGAAACGACTAGCACGCATGTGCAGGGGAACCTTTACCTTTTTAAGTATTGTGTAGTGGGTTCTGGGCTGCATGGAAGACAGCAGGCAGATGAGTACAGCAATAGCTCTTTATTGTGGGTAGGACTGTACTGAACAAAGGGGGTTACCTGTACCCCTTATATACCTTGCCAGGTATGCTCTCGGCCAATCCGTTCATCTGAATCTCCCGCCGAAAGCTAACCAGCCAATATGGTAACAGTACAGCGCCACCTGGTGGTATTTGCTGAGCTGCTGCTTAACACCCCTTCCCCCTTAAAAGAACAAACAATATATTTAATACAAAACATCATGCATAATATTTTCCTGCAGTTACAATGTTTAATGGCAAACCATGACTTGACTCTAGGCCTGTCTCCCCCCTCAAGATTGTACATAGTCTGTGAGATAGGCAGGTGGCCTCTGAGCCCTGGATGACCGCCTCAGAGTTTGCCATTCATCTGGGACAGCAGAGTCAGTGGTTGAGTCCTGGCTCAGTGTTCCTGGTTGACCCATCCCAGGGTCAGCCCTTGCAACCATGCTGTTGTGATGGTCCTGGGCCTGTTGTTGTAAGGACTGGCTCTCCTCCCATCCTGTTGTTGTCAGTTGTCTTCTGTTACAGAGACTGTTTTTGTGCTTCTCATCTTCTCTGTGCTGTCCTTTAAAACACAATCATCCTTCCCAGAGGCTAAATTGTATATTCTGTCAAGATTTAAACCTCCAAATAATCAATATCCACTTACAGGTGTTTTTTTTGTTGTTGTTGTATTTTTAGATTTTGTTGTTGCATTACATTCCTTAGTATGATATGTCATGCAAAAACTCTCCTGAACGATAAGACACGGACTAGGTTCTTGTAAGGAATCCTCTAGAGTTGATGCTAAAGAAATATAATTTATTGATAGGCAAACAAAAATCTATGATTGAGCAAATGAACAGAGGAACAGAAGGTCAGAAGTAATGTACCAAAGCTAGCCTAGAAATCCTCTCAAGCATATACATTTGATGAAATTAAACATTGGGAGAATTACCTAGTAACCAGAATATGACTTTTGAAGTGAATCACCTGCCCACAAGGAGAAGCAAAATCAAAATATCCTCCAGAAGAAGAAAAATTCAACAAAAAGAACATTTTCATATTATGAGTCTCATATTTGTTTCAATTCTTCTTCCAGATGAAAGAGTAGGATTTTTTTTCTCTTTTCCACCCTTATGCACCAAGAAAGGCAAAAAAAAAAAAATCCTCATCTGAATTCCCAGATAAGAATAACTATCAGAAATTGGATATTTCTGAAAACATGAGGCAGGTAGTATTGATGCAAAGACAGGCCTTTTGCATGATGTGTTTATACACTATGCTTCTTTCTTTTTCAATGCTGACATTAGGCATTGTGTTTTTTTTATGATATCCTTGGTCTCACATGAGAAAGTAGACTTTCGCCTTCCCCATTTATTAAAGATGGAAGGCAATCATTTTAAAAAACAATTATTTTTACTTTGGATTTTTATTTACTGATGCTATTATATCTGTACAGATTGTTCCAGGGATTCATGAATCTGTCAGAAATGTTTGTTTTATGGACATTTTGATTTTCATATATTTTTTGTTTTATCACTGTAATCTTCCAGAAATCTATGATTGATTGAGCAGTCTGTCTCCTGCCATATTTTCCTTTACCTGTCACCACTGCAATCTTACAGCCTGCTCCGTTCTCTCTCCCTTATTCAGAGCAATACATGTCTGGACTCTTGGCCCCCTGAGCGGTCTTTGTCAATCAAGGTGCTTCTGCCTAGCATGCAGTGCCTATGAGCAAGAAAGAAACCTATTGAGCCATCCAAGTCAATCCAACAGCCCTCAATCAGTCTCCTCTCACCAGACTATTTGTTATATTTTTAGAGGTAAAAAAGGAATATAAAGGTCATTTATCTGATCAATGTTAAAATAGATATGTTGTTATTTCTGGCTACCCCAAAGGAGTTTTGCTGATACCAGGACTGAAATGACAATGCTTTATGAATATTTATAGCTAAGAGATGGGACATGGGATAAAGACATTCTTGGTTGTAAATTAAGAGATGCAGGAGAAGGGCTGGTAGAGGAATAAAAAGAGGAATCAGCCTAGAATCATTACATAGCCACAAATGAAGTAAGTACATTCCCCTTGATTGCCATTGACCCTTATCTAACTATAACCAGGTGCTAACCATTAGTTGACAAGATTCCATGCATAGGCTTTTAGCAATAAAAAATTAAGAAAATTCATCTGGAAAACAACCGCTAGAGGGGTTGTGCTAATGTAGCCCTCTTATTATTCTTAAATTGACCAAAATTCAATTAATAATCTAATCTAATCTAATCTAATCTAATCTAATCTAATCTAATCTAATCTAATCTAATCTAATCTAATCATTCCTACTATTCCAGAGCAAGGAATGAACAATACCTTTAAATACATGTTTAATCACTTAGAACATAGAATAATAGAATTGGAAGGGACCATGGAGGTCTTCTAATCCAACTCAAGCAGGAGAGCTACACTCTATACCATTTCAGATAAATAGTTGTCTAGTCTCTTTTTGAAAGCCTCCAGTAGTGGAGCACCCACAACTTTTAAAGGCATGAAAACCCTATGGACAGTACCAAAAGGCAAAAAGATATGACGCTGGAAGATGAGCCCCTCAGGTTGGAAGGCGTCCAATATGCTACTGGGGAAGAGCAGAGGGCTAGTACTAGTAGCACCAGAAAGAATGAAGCGACTGGGCCAAAGCCGAAAGGACGGTCAGCTGTGAATATGTCTGGTGGTGAAAGGAAAGTCCAATGCTGTAAAGTTTTTTTCTCCATAGGAACCTGGAATGTAAGATCCATGAATCAAGGAAAGCTGGACGTGGTCAAACAAGAGATGACAAGACTGAACATCGACATCTTAGAAATTAGCGAACTAAAATGGACAGGAATGGGTGAATTTAATTCAGATGACCATCAGGTATACTACTGCGGGCAAGAATCCCTCAGAAGAAATGGAGTAGCCTTCATAGTCAATAAAAGAGTAGGAAAAGCAATACTGGGATACAATCCTCAAAATGACAGAATGATCTCAGTTCAAATCCAAGGCAAACCATTCAATATCACAGTAGTCCAAGTCTATGCTCCAACCAACAGTGCTGAAGAGGATGAAATTGACTGGTTCTATGAAGCCCTACAGCACCTTATAGAACTAACACCAAAAAATGATGTCCTTAACATCATGGGGGATTGGAATGCTAAAGTAGAAAGCCAGAAGATAACCGGAATAACAGGCAAGTTTGGCCTTGGAGTACAAAATGAAGCAGGGCACAGGCTGATAGAATTTTGTCAAGAGAATAAGATGGTCATAGCAAACACTCTTTTCCAACAACCGAAGAGACGGCTCTACACATGGACATCACCAGACGGTCAACACAGAAATCAGATTGACTATATGCTCTGCAGCCAAAGATGGAGAAGCTCTATACAGTCAGTAAAAACAAGACCAGGAGCTGACTGTGGCTGAGACCATGATCTTCTCGTTGCAAAGTTTAGGCTTAAACTGAAGAAAGTAGGGAAAAGCACTAGGCCACTCAGGTATGAATTAAATCATATCCCTGTTGAATATACAGTAGAGGTGACAAATAGATTTAAGGAATTAGATCTGATAGATAGAGTACCTGAACAACTATGGACAGAGGTTCGCAACATTGTACAAGAGGTAGCAACTAAAATCATTCCAAAGAAAAAGAAATGCAAGAAAGCAAAATGGCTATCTGAGGAAGCTTTGCAAATAGCTGAGGAGAGGAGGGAAGCGAAAGGCAAGGGAGAAAAAGAAAGATACACCCAACTGAATGCAGAATTCCAGAGAATAGCTAGAAGAGATAAGAATGCCTTCTTAAATGAACAGTGCAAAGAAATAGAAGAAAACAATAGAATAGGGAGGACCAGAGATCTTTTCAAGAAAATTGGAGAGATGAAGGGAACGTTTAATGCAAAAATGGGCATGATAAAGGACCAAAATGGCAAGGACCTAACAGAGGCAGAAGAGATTAAGAAGAGGTGGCAAAATTACACAGAAGAACTATACAAGAATGAGCTTAACGTCCCTGATAACCACAATGAGGTGGTCACTGACCTCGTGCCAGACATCCTAGAATGTGAAGTGAAGTGGGCCTTAGAAAAGTTGAGCAACAACAAAGCTAGTGGAGGTGACAATATTCCAGCTGAGCTATTCAAAATCTTAAAAGACGATGCAGTAAAAGTGCTACACTCAATTTGCCAGCAAATTTGGAAAACTCAACAGTGGCCACAGGATTGGAAAAGATCAGTTTACATTCCAATTCCAAAGAAAGGCAGTGCCAAAGAATGTTCAAACTATCGCACCATTGCACTCATTTCTCATGCTAGTAAAGTTATGCTTAAAATCCTACAAGCTAGACTTCAGCAGTATGTGGATCGAGAACTACCAGAAGTACAGGCAGGATTTCGAAGAAGCAAAGGAACTAGAGATCAAATTGCCAACATATGCTGGATCATGGAGAAAGCTAGAGAGTTCCAGAAAAACATCTACTTCTGCTTCATTGACTATGCTAAAGCCTTTGATTGTGTGGATCATAACAAACTGTGGCAAGTTCTTAAAGAAATGGGCGTACCAGACCATCTTATTTGTCTCTTGAGAAACCTATATGTGGGCCAAGAAGCAACAGTGAGAACTGGACACGGAACCACTGATTGGTTCAAAATTGGGAAAGGAGTCCAGCAAGGCTGTATACTGTCACCCTGCCTATTTAACTTATATGCAGAGCACATCATGAGAAAGGCAGGGCTAGATGAATCAAAAGTTGGAATTAAGATTGCCAGAAGAAATATCAACAACCTAAGATATGCAGATGATACCACTCTAATGGCAGAAAGTGAAGAAGAACTAAAGAGCCTCTTGTTGCGGGTGAAGAAGGAGAGTGCAAAAGTTGCCTTGAAACTTAACATTAAGAAAACCAAGATCATGGCATCCAGCCCTCTCAATTCCTGGCAAATAGATGGGGAAGAAATGGAGGTAGTGACAGATATTATTTTCCTGGGCTCCAAGATCACTGCAGATGGGGACTGTAGCCAAGAAATTAAAAGATGCTTGCTCCTCGGGAGGAAAGCTATGGCAAATCTAGATAGCACACTAAAAAGCAGAGACATCACCCTGTCAACAAAAGTGCGTATAGGCTATGGTCTTCCCAGTTGCAATGTATGGCAGTGAAAGTTGGACCATAAAAAAGGCTGAGCTCCAAAGAATTGAGACCTTTGAACTATGGTGCTGGAGAAGACTTCTGCGAGTCCCTTGGACTGCAAGGCGATCAAACCGGTCAGTCCTAGAGGAGATCAACCCTGACTACTCTTTAGAAGGCCAGATCCTGAAGCTAAAACTCAAATACTTTGGCCACCTAATGAGAAGGAAAGACTCACTGGAGAAGAGCCTAATGCTGGGAAAGATTGAGTGCAATAGAAGAAGGGGATGACAGAGAATGAGGTGGCTAGATGGAGTCACTGAAGCAGTAAGCGTGAGCTTAAATGGACTCCAGAAGATGGTAGAGGACAGGAAGGCCTGGAGGAACGTTGTCCATAGGGTCGCGATGGGTTGGAGACGTCTTCGCAGCTAACAACAATTTTTTTGTTTTAAACTTGGGGTCTAAATGACAGCTGTACTGAAAATGTCCTAACTCAAAGATATTTATGAAAAACTATGAGGTTATACAGTATAGGGGCCACACTGAATTGCAAGCATGAAATTAGAAGAGTTCAATTTTCTTCTGATTATATCCTGCGTATGTGATGGCATTTCATTAGGTATATTTTACACAGAAGTCTATATTATAATGGCAGAGTTTAGCTATTTAATGAGTTCTTTAGCAAGGATGACCTTTCAGACTATGTATACTTATTGCTTTGATAGTCAATAGACTAGGAATTATGATCTGTTAATGGAGCCTTACTTTTGTTTCTGGGGGGGGGGGGAGTTAAAACAGATTGTGTTCTACCCTATGTAGTAGTGTCCATTTAAGCTTATTTACCAAAAGTTCCTGCAGTTATAGTCCTCAAATGCTAAAATAGCACATGTCTAAGGAACATAATGTTAATATTTTTTCTTAATTTAAAGCATTAAGCAAACTAGTCTTAGATTGTCAGTGTTGTACTTCCACAATGATCTGAATTTCAGATTATTTTTAAGCTATTGCAAAGTTATTGGTATCCACAAAAAATATCCAATGATTATGTTGCTCTGTTCAGTGAGCCTGAGAGAAGTAAGGCATCTAGAATAATTGAAGAGAGATTGAACAAAAGAGGTGATTAGAACTAAACATCTAAATCTAGTCTATAGCAAAAACATTTTATTGCCATCTCCCATCCAAATAATAATCTAGATGCTTATTTTTTTCCCAAACTAGATGCTGCTTTATTTTTCAAACCTCAGCCAAATTTCATAAATGCACAGTTTCCTGTTGTATTAACAAAACTAAATTAAATCAAATTAGGTTTCAGCCTGGTCCCACACACTTTCTTGTTCTGTGTAGATCATTCAAAGCTCCATAGCCTAAAAGCAGATAGCAATCCCTGACATGGGGATACTTTTCTACCAAATGTGTGAAGTTTGGAAGTGGGATCAACCAGCAGAGTCCTGCTCCTGTTTCTAAACTCCCAGTGAACATGTATCAATTAAATAAAAATAGCGTATCTTGCTGTCAAGATGGAATCAATTGTCTCCTAAGTAGCCAAACTAAAACACTGTACTGTGTACCGTAGGTCTGAGTTGTAACTGTGTTTTCTAGCAGGTTATTTTGTGCCCAGTGGATCCTAGGCATTGATGAGGACAAGGCAAGCAGACAATGTTTACGTATACCAGGTAATACTACTATGAAAGGAAGGTGAACTTTCCTGCCCTTCTTACCTTTGATTACATTTTCTGAGAAGCCTTATGAGCCCTCATGGAAAAACTATGTGCTAAACGAGAGTCTGGAAGACAAAAATATTATTAGCCAAAATTGCTGAGAATAGTCTTATGTTTAGTTAGAACATATTATTAATGTGTACATCCCTACTTGAAAAATAGGAACTAGGGGGAGAGAAAGGAAGAAAGAATCAAATCCCTCTTTTAATCATCATGTCCTGGATTTGTTCCCATACCCTACAGACAGTGCTATTTCATTCCATTCCCTTTATTGCTCCCCATTTCTAAACAACAACCACAACAACAACAACAACAACAATCTTCCATCTCTCTAATGTTAAGAAATGGAGCATTCAGCCAATTATCATCCCATCCAATTTGGTCTTCTGTGTTTAATCCCTTGCTTGTAATGCCTATCTGTTTTCTAACAACTAAATCATTTTGATATTCTGATGCTCCCTCAAATGTCTGCTGCAGAATAAACCCAAAAGGCAGTTGGGTTTATTTCTCTTAGTGAATGTTGGATGTCATAATGATATATTTCTGGAAAGCAGCAGGCACAGCTCCTTTGCCTATGCTAAATCACCAATTTATTTATGTATGTCAGGAAAAGTGAATTGTTTGAGTTAACATACATGCATAATCTTTGTATATACCAGTTGCAACTGGAAAAAAAGACAGGTGAGACAAGTATAGCTACCCTTCAATTACAAGAAAATTGATTGTACTCTGGAGTAATTCACATCCGTTTTATTGTAAACAGTGGAAGTTACCCCTGCTCACCTACCAACTTTAGCATTTCTCTTTACAAAAACACTAAAAAGTGACCAAGTGTGTGTCTATGCTAAATTATTGGAGAAACAAGCAAAGATATCTGTTGTGTACTGGGTTTGTTCCACAGGAATGAAGACGAGGCGAGTGAGTTCAGCAAAGAGCATGATTTATTTCTTGCAGGATCTGAACTAGAGAACAGGGCTGCAGCTGCAGCAATTTATACCTTGGCCCCTAGGCGGCAGCCAATCGGTTTGAAGCAACCTATTGCCGCCTAGGGGCAACCAATAGCAGCGCTGGAGATGGGTTGTCGGAGATGCTGGGAGCCGTTAGCTAGCTCCATGCTTTCGCAACCTACCAGCCATTACCACGTGGTGTTAACAAGCAAGCCCAATACATAACACCCCTCCCCCCTTAGAACGAACAACACTATAGCAACAATAGTAATTACAGCAATACACTTTACAAAGACTTAACACTGGTGTGAATAGGTTCCACTTAACAGCACAATAAAGTACTTACAACATTATAGCTCCATTGTCCATTACAATCTTGTAGGTCAAAAAACAAGAGCTGAATAAATGGCATTTGCCTGTGTATTTAAATGGAGCTGTGCTTATTTTTATTCAGAGGGTGAGAATGGGTGAATAGGGAAAATATCACCCCAAATCTTGCTTGTCGTATATTTATCGAAATCAATAGAACGTTTCATGTGCAAAATGGTATATGTGGCAAAAGAGAGGGAAAAGGCTTCTTTCACTGTAAATTTCCACTATGTAATGAATTTTCAAATATAAAATTAGCACTTGGTTTCCTGTTAAAGCAAAAAATAATTCCTGGATAAGCCTCAGTAGAATCCTGATTTCTGAAATATGCTATTGTTAAACTACAACTTCTACTAAAGAAGTGTATGTTTAAAGGCATGCATCCAGGAAATCAAAGTGATGAAGGATGAAAACAGATTTACTTTCATTAGTCATTTCCATATTTCTGTTCCTTCAGAGTACTCCAGTGTTTTCCTATGAATTTACCTGTTCATTTTAGAATAAACCTAGGTAATCAGTTTTCCTTGGTAATCATTTACATTCTCTTAAAAATATGTTTTCCCCAAAAATATAATTATCTTTTTTATTCTTTTATTTAGCTCAGTAAAAGTTTTACAGTAAAATCACAAATGCATTCCTTTCCAGATCAGTTTTGTAGACTAAAATATGAACAGTAGAAGAATCTATTTAATATTACTAATTAATTTTGAATAATTGTACTTAAAACTATTGTGAAGCCCATCTTTTTATTTTTTCATTTTTCTCTATTTTTCTTACACCATTTTTCTTGTACTTTATTTTAAATTAGTTAGATTAGTTTTTAACTTTTTTAAAAATTTCAATTAAAATGATGTAAAAAATAGAATCATTTAACATTAGTATTCCTGTAACTGTGAAATTAATTGGAAATAGTTTGTGGATTTCTCTTCGAAACTGTTAGTGGATTCTTTTACATTTCCAATGTACATAAGTTGTAAATTAAGTTGTGCTAAAGAGTCTGCTTTCCTTTACCTGGCTTCCTTTTCAACTTCAAGATAAATTGTAATAAAAACTATCCAACTCAATATTCTGAGTTTTCCACTTAATATGTAATAACATTATACTCTTCTTAAATTTGGTTCAAGCTAATTCTTTTAAATTTGTATTTTACTACAACTTTAGAATGTTAGAAAAATACTTTGTTTTGATAATCCCATCATTGTAACAATATCTAAGATTGATAGAAGAAAAATCACATTCCAAAGAGTCCCTCAAATTATAACCCTATTAATTAAATCAAACAAATTAACCCTGGTCTAGTTCCAATATTATACAGCAAAAATAATCATTCAACGTCTTTGGGTTTAACATTTTAAATTTCCACAACAAAAAATAAATCAAGCAACCATTTATACACTCAGAATATATTCAAGCTTTGTTCAGATCACTATGTTAACTTGCCTTATTTCAATCCATATAATTATATATAATGTGTTTGTAAAGTGTCATATGACATCCAAAGTAATAATTATCCACTTTTCTAGTTTATATTACTTATTCTCTCTCTATCTTAAGAAATGAATTGTCTTCAGGATTTTGGAGTTGATTTTCATTGCTATTTACATGTAGGTTTTTTTAACTTATATATTATAGCTAAGTGCATTTTTCTGTTACCTCTACCAAGATATAGAAGAGTGCATTCATTATTATTGAAATAATAAATGCAAATTATTTCTTGAATACTTTTTCTGTAAAGCAGAATCTGGAGCTGTAATGAGAAACTATAAACCAAAGGAACTATTTTGCTGAAAATATAACGTGACCTCTCTATTCAAGGACCAGGGAACAATTGACTAACAGAGCATTCCAAATAATTTTCATGTTGTATATAAAAATAGTGACCTCTGAGAAAGGACTTAGATATAACTTTGTCAAAGCTGAAAGCTTATTTTTGATTTTAGCTATTATAGTTGGCAGCTATAAGAAAAAAAACTATATTCAAAACTCCCATGTCTTGAATTGAATGTTTAAGGTAGAATGTAGTGCAATTTATTCCAAATTATGTTCCTCTCCTTCGCTTCATTGGGCAACTATGGTAATTGGAAAAAACCCTTAATTTAAACTTTTAAATTGAAAGTCTTTATGTAAGGAGTCCAAATGAATCTGCATGTTGCGTTTTTTAGGGTGTAGGAAGAGGTAAATATGTAGAACAATAAGAAATTATCTAAAATGGGATTTATAGTTTTTATGTAATTGAACATTTGTTTTCCAGAAAATAACCTGTAATTTAGGATGATGGTAAAGTGACATTTAAATTTTGCCAGGAAACTTCTCTGCAGATAAGGGACCTGTAAACACAGGAATAGTGAGTTGTTCTAAAGCAGATATGCAGCTGTTAATATAGCACAGTGTCAACAGACTCTCAAATAATACTGATCTGAAGATATAATGTATACTCCATTTATAATTGAAGGGAGTGTGGGAAAACACAAATTCACAAGACGTAGTTGCTAGATATATTATACAAATCTGCAGACATATACAAAAACATAGTGGTGAAAATGTCTTAAATTTCGTATTGCCTAATAGCTGTGATTTATGATGGCATATATTCTGAGAATACAGATTCTAAGTGTTATAACTCAAATTTTGAGTGCCCAGATTGAAGATTTCTGGTCCTTTGGCAGGGTGAGTGTAGATTTGTCCATTGATATCAATAAAACCAGACAACCATTAAGTTATGGATTTCATTTCAGAAGCATATTCACTATTATCATTCATATGCGGCACATTTGAAAGAGGTTTCTTGTATATCATCATTGAGGTTCTTGTGATTTAGAAACGAGGAAGGCCAAAGGAGAGCCATCATACTTGATCAAACCATTCCTAAGGTGTTTTTATACTTAATTTTCTACCTTTGTTTAGTTGAATAGTTATTGCCACTTCTTTTTAATGGGATCTGATCATGAAGTCTTCTGTGAACCCTTTTTTCTATTCATGGTCAGAAAAAGTTTTGGTTATTGTCAATATTGTTTCCGGTAGCCTCACATTTTATGGGGATATCTGTTGAGGTGCCTTCACATTGTAGCAAAAGTCTTTTGTGTTAAACATTAATCTGGTATACAGATTACTAAGTGCTGAAAGCAATATTTAAAGCTTTTTTTTAACTTAGGTCACCATAGAATTATACTTTATTTATTTATTTATTTATTTGTTTGTTTGTTTGTTTGTTTGTTTGTTTGTTTTATATACCACCCTTCTCCCGAAGGACTCGGGGCGGTGTACAGAGCAAGGTAAGTATACAGTAAAGCAATAGTAAAACAAATGAAACCCCAAAATCTATCAGGCCAGGCCGGCTTGCTGGAATCGGTAGGTTTTTAAGTCACGCCGGAAGGTGCGAAGGTCGGGGGCCATGTTTGGACTGGGTAGAAGAAGGATCCATGAAACAGTTGATCCTTCTATTTGGTTCAATATATGGCTTGAATTGATATAGAATTTTGTTTATTAGTGTAGGGTGTTTCTTTTGTACAGGATGTTCTGATTATCATTAATGGAGTGGTTTAACTTTAAAGTATTGCTTCTCAGCACTGGTGATTTTAAGCCATGCTGGCTGGGGAATTCTGGGAGTTGAAGCCCACATATCCCAAGTTGTCAAGGATGAACAACACTAATTTAGAGAATAGTCTCTTTCACCTCCTTGAAAAGGAAAAAAAATGCTTGAGAACATATTTTGCATTTCTTTTGCTATGTAGAAAGTTGTATCTTTACCTGAGATTCTGATTTGTTCTGGGGAGTTAGCAATTTTGGGAAAAGATAATTTGTCACTATAGCCTGCATGCAAATGAAAACAGAATTTTTACTTTGTTTCCCTTACCAGATGCCCTGCAGTTTGCAATGGTTTAAAATGTTGTTTGTGTATCTGAACAATATTTATGTGAAAAATATAGATTTCTATATTATTCTGTGAAATTTGATGTTTTCTACTGAAACAATTTCCAGAAGCAAATGTGACAGTTTTTGAATGAGCTGGGAAAGGCTCTCAGGTATATATGTGCATTTATAAAACAGAATTCCCAAATCCAGATCACAATATGCATAAACTTCTGATTTTTTGCCACCGTATTGGTTTCACCTCCATTTCTTCTCATTCCCAGAAGGTCAGCTCTTTCTTTGAAAGGTTAGCAGCTTTGTCTGGATCTCGTGTACGTAGCATTTATATTCTATAGCTGTAGTTATTTATTTAAAATATTTATAGCTTCCCACCCAGAGGATCTCATAGTGTGATAAACTCTCTGAAAAGCAGGATAGGAGAATGAAATCAAATAAAATAAATAGCAAAACAATTTGAAATATACATTGACAAGTGCATGTCTGAATCTTTCTTCTTTTTAAGTTATGTACCTATAATTATATACATAATTATCATGAAACCCTGACTAATTTTAGCTTTGTTATGTAGTATGGAATTTGTGATTTCCTCTTAAAATGGAAGGAAGGAAGGAAGGAAGGAAGGAAGGAAGGAAGGAAGGAAGGAAGGAAGGAAGGAAGGAAGGAAGGAAGGAAGGACTGGAATCACTGCATATTGTGGATCTTGAAATGATTTGCTTGTTTGTTTTCTGTTAGGGAAAAGGTATTATTCATCAAATATTATAATTTGGTACAATTTCAATTTTTGGTATTGTTAAGTTAATTTGCATGCCTCTTTGGGATGAATGCTATCTATTTTTTTGGAACAATACTGTTTTCTAATGATCAGAGCATACAGGTGTGTAAAATATTCAAAACACACTCAACATTTAATTAATCCTTCAACAGAAGCAAGAGGGCTTATCAAGTGAACTGCTGTAATTAATTGAGACAGAAGTAGGCCTAAGAGAGGTAGGTCTAATTGCTGCTAAACTTTTGTTCCAGTTGCATTGAAAGGTCAGGATCATTTTTTTTTCTTCCATGCTTCATAGTGCACTTGTAGAATCCTTATAGAGGCAAATGTTTTTAATATTTCTCTAATGAGTCTTACAAAATAATGTTAAAGAACTATTCATTGAAATCGTTCTGACCCATTCAGCAGGCAATGGGTGCCTCAGGGCACATGCATCACTGTTTAAGATGGTAAGAAAAATAAATAGCATGACAAATGTTTGTGAATACGAGCGACACACATTTTGCAAGAAAAATATTTTCAAAGAAGTGAGTGTAGAGGGTGTGTAGCACCTCACCTTCAGGACATCAGAATAATCCTTATACACCTTTCATCTTGGTGCATGCCACTAAGGTTTGTACTGTAGTATAAAAAGGACAAGTGTACAGGAAGGAAAGGAAACAAAATGTCAAATAAAAAGGGGACTTAATTTTTATTGTGTGTAGAATTGTTTTTTCAAAACAGCTTTAAAGAGCCTTGGTGGAGCAGTGGGCTAATGCCTCCTTAAGTAACACCAGCTGCCTGCAATTAGTGCAGGTTCGCATCCCACCAGGCTCAAGGTTGACTCAGCCTTCCATCCTTCCGAGGTAGGTAAAATGAGGACCCAGATTGTTGGGGGCAATTAAGCTGACTTTGTAATAATGCCGCTTGGAGGGGTGTGTGAAAGCCCTAATAAGCAGGCATATACATAGAATGAAGGCTACTGCTAAGCTTGTAAGCCGCCCTGAGTCTTCGGAGAAGGGCGGGATATAAATGGAATTAAAAAAACAAAACTTCTGTTCTCAATAACAGAGAACATGTTCTTGTCCTATGTGGGTCAAGAGCAGTGTGTCTCCACTTTAGCAAATTTAAGAAGTGTAGAACTCAACCCCCAGAATTCAGTATGCTGGTTGGAAATTCTGGGAGTTGATGTCCACACTTCTTAAAATTGCTGAAGTTGAGGATCTAGACCCTTGGGACATGTTCCACAGGCATTCAGGTTCTTTTAATTATTTTCTGAAATCCCTCAAAGTGGAGGTATCCAATCTCAGTTGCCCTCTCATAACCATCACTAAAATGTCTATAGAGGTCCTTTCCTAATATTGGAACTTCAACATTGCAAGAAGGTGATAGAGAAAATGTTGGATGCCAGAAAGGGTTGTTGATTCATAAAATCCAAAGTGTTTTGATTGTCATAAACTTTATTCTGACTTTCAATAAAAAAGGCAGGTTTCTTTTTTAATGGGGTGAGGAAAAAAGCAAGCAAACACTAATCCACTTCTTTTACTGAGATAACAACTGTAATTTTCCCCCCTATCAGACTGTCCTAATCTGGTATCTTCAAAATGTGATAGAATGCAACTCCCACATTTTTAGTTATAATGGCGCATATTTGGAGAGTTCTATGAATGTGGAAGACATTACATTTTTAGGAGTATGATGTATATGTGAGTTGACTATGTCTTCAAAGGCTAGTGGGGCTCCATAATTAAATAAGGGTTTCTTATTAACTTTGGCCCTTTAGAATATATACATTGCCTAGATTAAATGACCACAAAGTGGATAAATGAGAAACAGCTTTTGCAAATAAAGGCCTTTGAGCTGCCCTCACTTGTTTATTGGATAGATAAGAGTGTGTATGTATTACAGACCACTGAGAGATTCACTGTTTTCTTGTTGATGTTTTGGGACTCAGAAGACCAATGAAAATATATAGTGAGTGCTGAATTGCCTTTTCCCATGGAAAAGTGAATGAAATGTCAAAAACAAGTTGATCCCTGGAAAATTGCAGGTTGCAGATCCATTTCATTGCTGAATTTTGCAAAAGATAGCTGTAAGATTTGATTAATATTATTAGGGAAAAGAAAACACATAATTTATAAAGACAGTTGTAAAATACTGGCCTAAGAGATTTTAAAAGTGTTGGGCACTGGGGAGAGGGAGGAAGACTATTACAACTGCATTCTGATGGGCAATTACTCCTTTCATCCTAAATTAGTCATAATATTGTTTGCTTATCTGAGCATTTCATTTCTGAATATAATTTATGTAACATTTTTAATTCTCTATTATAATGTAAAATAAATTCTATGGGTCTATACAGTGAAGTTACATCAGCAATATCTGCTACGATAGTATAGTTGTACTATGCTATGCAGTATTGTATACTTCAGACTGAAGGTGGTGAAGTATAGTCTGCCTTCTTGCCTTTGATTATAGGATAGGATTTTGATTGCTTGAAGTTCTGACGGTGACTATTTTGCTTTAAGGATCTATTTAAAACAGCTGAATACATTTTTTATTCTTAGCTTTTCCTAACATGTAAGACTCTTTTTTATTGCTTCTATTAATATTAATTCTGAGTTCTTATTCAGCAGAAACCACTGCACAAAAGAGATTCCCACCAATTTGGAGATATTTAGGTATTTTGGATGCAATAAATTATAATCTTCTTCCAATGGAGTGCTTTGGAAAAAGATAATAAAAAATTCTATTTCACCCTTGTAGTATTGTTATTATATTGTTGCCCAATAGTTCTTGGCCAGCAAAAAAATAATAACTGGTTGCTTGATTTTGTTCTAGAAGAAAAATGGCACATAAATGTAACAAATATCTAAATATTTTCTTGATGTGTGGCTGAGATGGTAGGGTTTAGAGGACAGATTTAGATTTGTTAGGCACAAAGGAATTGTTTTGTGACAAGCTAAACCACTGCAAGAGAAACAAGTTCTACTTGAATAAAAAAGGAATCAATATACAGAGCCATATTATCCAAAATATGCCAGAGCAATTATATATGGTTTTAGGGAAAAGATAACAGTTGCTGGGCAACATTTAGTTCAGAAGGGTATCGATGTTTCAGAAAACATTTCAAGAGATAGAGCCAACATTGGAAGTGGGTACAAGTCGGTACTTGACAAAAAGCAAAAAGATCACAAGTAGATAATCCACCAATGATTGCTGACAAAGAACACAGTTTATAGATGTGTCTGTGCAAATGCTAAGTATCTGAGTCAAGATGGGACAGTTAGTACACTTGGCTATGAAGCAGAACATAAATATAAGTTAAAAAAACTTATGAAATAAAGAAAATCAATGAGATATGACTGAGTCAGGATGGTCAAATCCCTTCATAATTCTAGGCAGTTATTTAAAATCATAATCAATGAGGTTCAGCTGGACCAATGTACATTCCATAAGTGTTCAGCCGAGTCTAGGAAGAAGCCAGCCTATTTGGGAATTTAAAAAATTAAAAAGTCTTCCTTCAGTATAAACTCTGGCCAAAAATGTAAAAGGTGATAATATTTTTAAGAGGAATTTATCTATCTATCTATCTATCTATCTATCTATCTATCTATCTATCTATCTATCTATTTATTTATTTATTTATTTATTTATTTATTTATTTATTTATTTATTTATTTATTTATTTATTTATTTATTTAATATACCGCCCTTCTCCCGGAGGACTCAGGGCGGTGTACAGAGCAATAAAGTAAGAATACAATAAAGCAATAAAGTGAGAAAATTTTAAAACCCAAATCCATCAGGCCAGGCCGGCTTGTTGGAATAGATAAGTTTTTAGATCACGCCGGAAGGAGCGAAGGTCGGGGGTCATCCGGATTTAAGCGGTTCCAAAGGATTGGCACACCCACCAAGAATGCTCTCCCCCTGGGGGTCACCAGCCGACATTCTCTGACCGGTGGCACCCTGAGGAGGCCCTCTCTTTGGGAGTGCACAGGACGGAGGGATGTTGATGCTGGCATTAGGTGCTTCCGTAGGTAATCCGGACCCATGCCATGTAGGGCTTTGTATGTCATCACTAGCACCTTGAATTTCACCTGGAAGGCAACTGGAAGCCAGTGCAGCTCACAGAGCAGAGGTGTAATATGGGAGTATTGGGAGACCCCCAAAAGCACTTGTGCAGCTGCACTCTGCACCAGCTGAAGCTTCCGAGTGGTTCTCAAAGGCAGCCCCATGTAAAGAGCGTTGCAGTAGTCAAGACGAGAGGTCACAAGTGCATGGGTGACTGTACGCAAGGCATCCAGGTCCAGATAGGGTCGCAGCTGGCGCACCAGACGAACCTGGGTGAAGGCCCCTCTAGTCACAGCTCCTATATGATCTTCTAAGAAGAGCTGTGAATCTAAGAGGACACCCAGATTGCGAGCCTTATCTACGGGGGGTAATAACTTCCCCCCGATATTAAGAGATGGAATAATCTGAATAACCTGACATGCCGGTATGAACAGCCATTCAGTCTTGTCCAGGTTGAGTTGAAGCCTGTTCCTCCCCATCCATTCCCGGACCGCTTCCAGGCAACGGGACATCACATTGAGGGCATCACTGATGTGGTTTGGGGTCGAGATGAAAAGCTGGGTGTCATCAGCATACTGATGATAACCCACTCCAAAACCATGGATGATCTCACCTAGCGGCTTCATATAGATGTTAAACAGGAGAGGTGAGAGGACCGACCCCTGAGGAACTCCATAAATGAGAGGCCTCGGGGTCGATCTCTGGTCACCTGCCAACACCCACTGTGAATGTTCCAGAAGGTAGGAGGAGAACCACTGAAGAACAGTGCCTCCCACTCCCAATATCCTGAGACGCCGCAGTAAGATACCATGGTCGATGGTATCAAAAGCCGCAGAGAGGTCTAATAGGACCAGGACAGAGGAATGACCCCTGTCCCGAGCCCGCCAGAGATCATTCATCAGAGCGACCAATTGAGTAGCATATGGCAAAATACCTTAAAGAAATCCATATGTACTTTAAAAAATATATACAGTTTAAAACTTTGGGAAGGCAGGGAACCACTGAGCCTTTGGATGACCAAAGAATGAAAGGATGCTTAGGAAGATAAGGACAGTGCAGAAAAACTGAGCAAATGCTTTGCTTCTACTTTTCCTACAGAAGATTGAGAACGTATATCTAAATTGCCGCTGACTATCTCAAGGATAGAACCAAAACTAAAGGAACCTGAAGTGACAATAGAAATTATTTTAGGATTTTGAAAGGGTGCACAGAACATATCATTAAGGTGCTGATGGCATCCACTTGAGAATTCCTAGAAAACTAAGAAATGAAGTTGGTGACCTTCTTCCAACTAAGCTCAGTACCAAAGGACTGGAAAGCAGGAAGGATGGCACCACTTTTTTAAAAAATACCTTGGGACAGGGTGGATTTGATTTAAATCAAGTCAATTTAAATCATGATTTAAACCACTAGTAAAAAGGCTTGATTTAAATCAACTCAATTTAAATCATAGTTTTTAAAGAGCAACTGTCATCTCTGTCCTGCAGTGACTCCTCCTCTGACCCACTGCTGACTCACCGACAGTCCCATTCACTTTAATGGGAGAGCTGGTGATGCGGCAGTGACACAACAAGGTGAGGGATGTGGCGGGCAGCCAGTGAGTGGATGCCCACTAACAGGTGCTGCCATGTTGGATCCGAAATGACAGTTGCTCTTTAAATGTAAGGACTCATTCTTGCTGGTAATTAGAATCTTTAATACTATTATTTGCAAACAAAATGAAGGTTTCCTATTTAGAATAATAAACTGTCAGATTAGTAAACCAGTGATATCAGAAGCAATTGAATGAATGAATGAACCTTTATTGTCAAAGTACAACCATGTATACATTGAGATTGGCTGAGCCTCCCTTCGTGCCCCTCCAACTCACAGTGACAACAGACCATCTTATTACATCATGTGAGCTAATTGCACAACACACCAGCCTCTCAAGTCAGTCATACATAAAATTATAAAATTATTTCCCATTCAAGAGGCTAACAGCCCATGGATAAAAGCTGTTCTTCAGCCTGTTGATGCGGCTGGCTATACTCCTATATCTCCTACCCGATGGTAGGAGAGTAAAGAGATACTGACCAGGGTGTGAGTCATCCCTGAGAATTTTCCTCACTCTTCCAAGGCAGCGAGCCCTGGCGATGTCATCCAGTGGTGTCAGGGGACAGCCCACAAAGTCTTGTGCTGTGCTCACCACCCTCTGTAATACTTTCCTATCCGTGGCTGTCAGACCAGCATACCAAACTACAATACAGTACGAGAGGACGGTCTCTATCCTAGACCGGTAAAAGAGGGTCATTAGCTGTTGTTCTACCCTGTTCTTCCACAAGACCCTGAGGAAGTGGAGTCTCTGTTGGGCCTTTCTGGCCACCTGGGTTGTATTAACTTTCCAGGTAAGATGTTCACAGAGGTAAACTCCCAGAAATTTAAAGGTGAATAGGTTAATCACATGTACCATGTTTCCCAGAAAATTAAATCTATCCTGAAAATAAGACCTACCTTGATTTTTGGGGGAGGACTAATATAAGCCACCCCCCCAAAATAATCCCTAGTTGGGACCCTGCCCACTCTGTCATACCTTGTTGCTGCAATGGGGAAGCAGAGTGCATGTCGCGCTGCTGCTGCCACAATGAGGCAATACAGGTGGGGGAGGGGTGGAGCTGCCCCACATGCCCCACACCGGCTTACTTAAGGCCCCCCACAGCTAGGCCATTCCTTGCTTGGCGACCTTCCCTTTTGCTTCTCTCCCAAGCCAGACTACCATGCTATGGAGGATGGGCAGAATAGGCCCGGTCCCCTTCTGCCATTTTAGAGCCAGGTGGGAGTGACAACAAAAGGCTCTGCTGCCATTGTTCGCTGCTGGAGGGGCTTTCTTCGCACTTTACCCAACAGATCAACTGCTTGGAAGCAGCTGCCACCTCCTACTCCACCAACTCTCCTGTGGCTTGCACCATGACTGGGCAACGCAAGCCTTCCCTGCTACCTCCCTCCACCAGCCCTGTCACTGCCACTGGAGAGAATGGAGAACGGGGAGGAGAGCGGCTCTGCACAGTGGTGCAGAGCAGAGAACAGCACTTGCTTGCCACCCTGCATTGCCCTGTGTCTTCCTTCTCTGTTCTGGACATGGCAGCCCTATTTCCTGCCACTTCTCCTCCTGGCGCTGCTGTAGAGTTTGGCATACCACCACCCAGCTCCTCTTTCTTCCAGAAAGCATTTCTTCACTAACCTGCTTTCTAGCTCTGGTGCGTTTCTCTTCTGCTGCAGGGAAACGGAGTTTGTGGGACTAAAAAAACTTCAGTCAGACCTTCCAACTTCTCACAATAAAAAAAAAAAGATCTCACAGGTCTGTTCACCTCAATAGCTGTTCTGATTAAGCTGATGGAATGACAATTGGTGGAAAGGAAAAAAAATATCCAACCCTCTGATGTACATACTGTAAACTAGTCTTCATGTAGGAAAATCAGCATGGACTCTGCAAAAGTAAATTCTGACTTACCAGCTTCTTAGAATTTTTTTCTTTGAGAGTATCAACAGATACGTCAATTGAGGTATTGATGGTGGTGACCCTCTTGACAGTGTATATTTGGACTTTCAGAAAGGTCTTAAATAAACTTAGAAGTCACAGAATAAGAGGGTGCATCCTTTTATGGATTGCTGATTAGAAAGAAAAAGCAAATTGTGAGAATAAATAGTGTTCCCAATGGAGGGTTGTAAGAGGAACTGTGCTGGGATCTGTGCTTTTAAATTTGTTGCTAATGCTTGACTTATTGGTTATCATTAAACTGGATGAAAAGCCTATTTTTGGCAGATGGTATTCAGTTTAAAAAATGTAAAGTGACACACACTGAGCAGAAAACCTGTAACTTCATATGTACTCAGGTAGGGCTTGAGAGATCTGGGTTAACCTGGAAAAAAACCACCTTGGTTTTTAAGTCAATAAAAATGTTGACTTAGTGTGTGATGTGTAAGAATGAATGGAATGCTTAGTGAATGGCAATACTGAACAGGAATTAGGGAAAAAAATGAACAATATATCTTGGATTGTTCCATATACTTACTTATGGATAAACATACAGAACATTATGGTGATTTAGAGGTATGTTGCTTGGAAATGTGAATGCAGATGTATTTATGTATAAAGATGATTCCACTTTGTTGGCTGAAAATACAAACATTTTGCAGCAAAATTTAGATAGATTGTATAGTGCAACCAAGAGTATGGTTCTTAAAATAAATATATTGAAGATAAAACTAGTTGTATTTCACATATTTAATGGAGTGAATGACTATAAATTATAGATTAAAATTAGATCAAGTAAATTCATTTATGTACTTTGATAAGAGAATCTTTTAAGTCCTGATAGAAAGTAATGGATAATAAGTGAGGAATAAATATTTGTCAAAAGAAGCAAAATTGGCTTTATGTAAAAGCCATATTGTCAAGATACATAAGAACTGGGCATGTCAGGAGAAAGCATAGATATAAGAAATACATGTGGTAAAAAGAAGAGATGGTCAGAAATGAACTTACCGGTATGCTGAATGATTGTGGAATGAATGCATATGAGTGATTATTACAGAAATGTTTTTAGGCGGTTTGATCGGAGTATATGGGTTGAATAAAAGTGAGATACTGGTATGATCCTAAACAGCTGACTTGATCCTCAAAAAGATAAAGATTAAAAGCTTAAACAAACAAAGGCAATATCTGAATAGGTGCCTAGATGTAAAAAGCAAGAATAAAAAGATATAGAAGTTTTTCCTTTATGTCCCATAGTGAAGAGGAATTGATTTCCAGTGGTAAAATGGCACAAGACAGTAGCATACACAGCAAAAAATATGCAGTTCCATAACTTTTTTTCTGTAAAAAATGGAGAGTTGTATAAAGATTTCTATTGTCTTCTTAGCTAGAGCTACTGTATACTCTCAAAAAGAGGTTGGATGCTCATTTTCAGCAATATCCATGCTAAATATTCTGTGCATAAATGTTAGCCTTTACAAAGGTAAAGAGGTAAAAGTTGGAAATGTGGAAAGAATTGAATCATCACTATTTCTGCAGAAACTTTGCAGTAGCAACAGGGAAAGGCATTAATTACTCTCTGTTATCAGCATACATAGCAACGTTCACTGAATTATCCTCCTATATGCTGTGTTCTACTTTACACTGTGCTAGCAGTGTTGTCCTCCACAGCTATTATTTTATAAGAGGGTACTCTGCAGAAGATACCAGAATGAAATTTATAAATTGAGTTGTCACAGGAGTTATGTGGTTGTCACTGTGAAAAATTACTGCTTCATTTTTTTTGCTTGCGTTGTGTCACAACCAGTGGCTACCCCTCATGATATTAAGATTACCAGTAGCAGCACTATGGATGACAAGGCTGGTATGAACTCTAGAACTGAAATGGTGTGAATTATATTCAAATTCTCTTAATTCTATTGCTAACCTCTTGAGACAAGACATTTATAGACTGTATCTTTTTACTTTGTAATTTATGTGGGGGGGGAGGGCATATTTAGGGAGTCAGGGTTGAAGACCCTTCCATGTCTCATTATCTTAACCTGGTTAATGAAAGCCCATTGCTAACATCTTCATGAAAGAAACCATAATTCTTCCATATTTGTTGGAGGGAATTGGTTCATCAACTTTATTTTATTTTTTGTGAGGACAGTGCTGTGGAGGGAAGAGAGGAGGAAATCTAATAAATGAATATACTTAACCATAGACCTATCATGAGCTTGAAAAGATCAGCTAATTGGGAATACAACAGACAGTGTGGAAGATGTTTCTAAAAAGAAATATGGCTGTTTTTATTCTAAGTATGCAGATGTATAATATGGACCATTATATAGGAAACTAACTAATTTTTGCTCACGATGTACCCCTGGAATGATAAAAAAACTGAAGATTTTTGAGCTTTATGCAAAGTCTAAGTCAGGTGAGTATGCCCAAATAGTTAAATATATTTTACTTGCTCTGTTCCAAGTCTAATTCACAGGCAATATCATACTTCAGGGTATTTGTACAGGATTTGTACAAAAAATAAATTGTATTTGTGCCAAGATACAGCACTGCCTGATACTTTTCTAAGTTAGAATTAGTTTTGAAAAATAACACTGTGAATGGAAATTGCCAGTCCTACCTAAACAGTAAAGATTAGAACAAGTAAATGAATTTATGTACCTTCTGGGAATGTTTACTAAAAATAGAAAAAGGGATGCAGAAATGTTAAGATGGGCATATGCAGGTTGACAGTTTGAGAGCAATTGGGAGAAATCTATGTTTGTAAAAAGAAACAAGAATGGCTGTATGTAAGAGTGCACTTATGCCCATTTTATTATATGGAAGTTATATGGATATATATAGGGGGCAGCACTGTGGCTCAGTTATTAACATGGAAAGCCAGCAGCCCAGGTTTGAGACCCAAGCTCTATGCAATGGAGTAAGGTCCCGTCCTCACCCCAGTTCCTGCCAACTTAGCAGTTCAAAAGTATGCAAATACGAGTAGATAAATAGGTACCACTTTGGTGGGAAGGTAACAGTGCTCTGTGACATCATGCTGGCCACATGACCATGGAAATGTCCTCAGATAGCGTTGCTCAATGGCTTTGAAACAGAGATGAACACTATAGCTGGCAATGACTAGTGGAGTAAAATTTGCAGGGATTCCTTTACCTTTTAAAGGATATATGGTATATCAAGAAAATCAATTGAACAGTATAGAGAGGAAAGAATATAACATTGCAAGCTGTACATGTGTGTTTGCGTGTGTGTGTATCTATATGCTTCTCTCATTGACTTGAAGAGGAAGTACAGCACAATCAGTCTTGAAAAATTCTGTTGGTATAATCTATCTCAATAAAAGTAGTTTTACCTTGCTGCAGAGCTGATTTCCTGGTCTAGTCTACCTTGCAGGATTGACAAAATGGAAGCAGTAAATTAAAAGATAATTAAAAGCAAAAAAGATGCAATCCAAAATAATTGGTTGCAGAAGAAATATGTATTAAATACAAACATGAATGAAAAAAGTATGCTGAATGAACAAAAACAAATACATGAAAGAAGAGTGAATGAGACAAAGGGGAAGACCCAGAAAGATGTGGTTGAATAAAACTGATAAGATCCTGAAAAAGAGAGAGATAGGAAGTTTAATACTGTAAGAAAAAGGCAATGTCTGAATCAATGTATGGGTATATTGATAGCAAGGCTGTTTTTGAAAGATGGAGAAGAAAAGAATGATGTAGTGAATAATATTGGTATAATCTATATTTAGCTAAATTTATTTTTGTCCTGTCTTTAATTTTTTCTTATGATATCCTTATCTCTACTTTGCATTGCATTGTTTATCCCAACTACGACTAGCTTGTGGGGTCTGTATGTATTCATGTATGTAAGTTCTGGCATAAGAAGTAATCTGACATTTGCTCCATCTTTTGTTTAACTGTCCCTCTCTGCCTGTAATCAATTAACAGACATTTGTGATTGGATTTCATTTTCCTACTCAATTATTCATATATTCAAAGAAAAGAAGACTCTCTCTAAAAAAAATCACCACACTGCCTAATCATCATTCCACACATCACCATCTTCCAAAGATCTTGATAGTAAACTTCAGGTTCAGGGTCCCCCGATGTTTAGGTAAGTTAACAGAACTCCCCCAAAGCAATTAGGAAATGTCACGGGTAAGGATCCTTGACACATAAATAGACTCTTTTCCCGCTGTGAAAGATATTATGGTAGAATCCAATGAACAGCCTCATTTAATAGAGCTAATTATCCCCTACTGCTTCCACATGTGCATTTGTTCTTTAAAAGTTTAGTTCATTAGAAATAGGCCAGAGGATTTTTTTAAAAAAGTTTCTGTACTGACACAGTCTTGTCAATCACTGTACCCTACATTATTGCTGCATTGATGGGACCAAACTGCATAAGTGAGTTTTTAACTATGGCAGCTCGCTAACTCTTTTATTATCATCAATGGCATTTACTGATGTCATTTGCCAAGGGCCACCTATAGGCAAATATTTTATTTTATTTATATTCTATCTTTCTACTTGGCACATTTTCTGAGTGGACAAAATTAGAAGCTATGCAAAGCAAAGGTGCCACCACGAAAAGCAAAAATTCAGTTGTTCCAGTACCTCTTCATCACGGAGTACCCTGACTGTAATTCATGGAATTTGCAGTTCAAGAATACCGGACAATGACAAAACCTCTGCTTTTGTTCTGTCTGCTTAAGTAATCAAATCTATATGTATATGTAAAACATCATATAGAACTGAATTACAAGCCATTTGATCATAGAAGAAATAGGGCTTGCCTCCAGTTTTGTAGTGTACATCATTCTTATTTGTGATGCCACCCACTTCATTTTATTTTCTGTTTTCTAACTTAGCACTTCCTCCTTCTCCTCAAACAGTAAGTCAGGATTGAAAATCACTGCTTGTACAAAAGATCAAAGTATTTTGGAAACTATCAGTAGTATTTTTGCCTAAAGGTCCACATTAACCCCTAGATTTTGGATCAGAGGGAATCGTACTTAGGCTACTATTACTGCTAATAATAAAAGAGACTATGAATAGTTAGTAAAACATGGATAAGTACAATTTCAAAAGAATATGTATTTGAACATCTGGACTGGATTTGTTTTTCCTCATTTTTCTGCAAAATAAAGAATATAGGTATATTTATACACCCCCACCCACATCTATACATGCATGTATACACAAAAACATACATGTAAAATCCAAAACAGAAATGGAAAAAAAAATGGGAAAATATTTTTTTTTAAAATAACTATCTTGAAAGTTTTCATTTATTTATTAAAAGTAAAATGGATCAGGGAGCATCCATTAACAACTTCTGATTTGAAAATCATTTACATTGTACCCAAGAGATACAGAAGATCAAGCTGCCTTGGAAACCATCAACTGTTCATTCTTTTAGGAAAACTGAAATGGAATGTATTGCAGCCTCCAGGAGTAATACTATTAATAAGAATTCTGAGGTGTAAATAAATTTTCCCCATGACCTCAAATCTCCATTTCTAAATGCATTGTTAACAATTTAATTATGTTGAAAGCTGACAGCTGTAGTCTTTAGCCACCAATATATATTATTTCAGTGAAGTTTACTGGATTGCAGTATTCACCTTTTTTTGAATATAGATTTTCATCACTGTTATAATATAATAGCCATAGGTGGTCCACATGAACTCATTACCTGTCATGTAAAGCAGTTAGCAAGCTAGTGAAGGTAAAAATATGGATTCCAATCAGTGATGGGATTCAGCTGGTTCGCAGAACTGGTAGCTAATTTTTTGTTGCCCAGGCCCAGAATGGATTTCCAGAAGCAGCATCCATACAGAGAACCAGTTGTTCACATATTTGAATCCCATCATTGATGCCAATCCATCCCCAGCACCTTCTTAGATTTCACTGTTGCTCAGGAATCAAGCTTCTAACTAATTCAATCACAGGAGTACCTTTAACACTAAATAGAGCTGTTTTTAGGATCACGAAAGGTGCTTTTGAGAATTGTTGTCTCATGTGATAACAAAAATGGACTGGTTCTAAAAGTCTCCCTCTCTCTGAATGGTTGTATGAAAAATATTCTTGTTGCATATACAGCATTTTGTTTCACATTACTGTTTTATCTTTTAGGATTCTAATCCACTGCAATATTTTTTTTCAACATTAGATGGCTATATTTTAATAAGGGCAGGGGCATCTATAGAGATCGATCATCAACAATGTCAAAATAACATTGTATATCAGAGCACAGCAAATGGAAAATTGGAAATTAAATATTTACCAATGTTTTAGTAGCTCTTTCTACCTCTCTATGTATTGGAATATTAAATAACAAAATTGTGGAAATTTGGGCACGCAATTTAGAGATTCAAAAAGATCTCTATAATCCATTTGTCTGAAATGGTATAAGGTTTTCTTCCTGAGCAGGGGGTTAGATTAGATGACCTCTAAGGTCCCTTCCAACTTTATTGTTGTTGTTGTTGTTGTTGTTGTTGTTGTTGTTATTATTATTATTATTATTATTATTATTATTATTATTATTATTATTATTAGTTTATTTATGGTTCATTGTTCATCAGTAATAATTTGAGCACCAACTGTCCAACCTCAGTAAATTTGCCACTTATTGATACTATATATCTCAGTCATTTTTTTCTTGGCCTATTTTTTTCTTTCTTTTTAAAAGGAATATTTTAAAATAATTAAAAATGAATAGTTAAAAATGATATGATCAAAATCGTGGATGAGACTGGGAAATCAACATCCCTTTTTATTTTAATAGATATGTGAGACACATTAAAAGGAGTGGTGCTTCACTTATGTGATGTCATTGATGGCTCCTGTGGATATCTTTGAATAAAAAAGGCTCCAAAAACCAAGAAAGACATGTAGTGATTTCTCTAAGCAGAATTCTCTATTGTTCCACACTTATAGAAAATAGAGTTTGCTCTCTGTTCACTTGCCCTCTTCGTGTTGGTGGGAGTGTTCTTGGTAGTTCCTATATTAGGCTATTGTTTACCATTTGATTGTTTGTCTGAGTTGGTAGTTCCTACACTAGGATATTGTTTACCACTTGATTTTTGGTCTAATATTAGTTGCGGTGTTAATCTCTGCTCAACATCTCTGGATGAGCAGAGATTAACACCACAATTAATACTAGACCAAAAATTGCTGGCATGGAGATGTGGTCTTAGCTTTTTGTTTATTTCTTTTGAGGTAAGTAGATGTTGTTTATCTCTATGTGCTTATTGGTGGCTGATTTGTCTGCATGCCAGACTTCCAGGAATTCTTTATAAGGTCTACTGTTTCACCCAGTCTCTTTAATAACCACACTTTTTTTTTACTTCATATCTTGTTCTGAACTCCCTGCTCTGCCACTGCTCTTTTTGTTTCTGAACTTCATGCATATTGCTACCCAAAGGATATAGGGCAAATATTCCCTTTATTGGCACTCTATTCCATACTGCAAATGTCTAAATGTCAACCTCACAGCAGTCAGCCTGCAAAAATTATTACTGGTGAAAGAATTCAGATGGAATTTGTGTCTACTTTGTCTTGCATATGTTGTTTCACATCTGTGAAAAGGGGGAAAAAATGAAAATTCTGCATCACAGGAGACTTGTGTAAGTTCCTGGTAGAACATGCACTAGAATACATAATAGCTGTCTCTGGTTGTATGAAAGACAATAGGTACTTCTCTTTTCACTTTAGTGGAACAACACAAGTTTGCAGCCCAAGGAGATTACTGACTGCACAATGTTGTTTTGCTTTCTGGATTACAAATCTTGTCTGTGTTCACCTCTCTGAGACTTAGACATTGGATTTCAGGAAGCGTACATTGATTAATGAAGTTCAAAGCAAGGACAGTAAGTAACAAGGGAATCAATACCCATTATTTAAACATGGACTAGCAGCCTGACTTTATTGTATAACAGTGGCCTGGTGGGATGTAGTGACAGAACATTTGTTTATGCAGCTCTTTCCAGGTGAGCATTTTGTTGTGTTAGCTGAGACCAGATAGAGAGGGAAAACTAAGGACAGACAAAAGGTAGTCTGGGATTTACCAGTATAGCTCTTCTGTGTCGGTAGCGATATATTAGCAATCTCAACAAAAATAATTACTGTAGTTAATGTTTTGTTAATTGCTACTTAGTTTCAGTGTTGTAAAGCTGATCGATAGTTGGATTCAGTTAAATCTCTGTGGCTCTTCTTGCCATTTTTACAGCCAAATGGGAGTAAAACAAAGCAGATCTGTATAAAATAGGTACAACTAAATACTGTATTCATGCATGGCAAAAGCTAGTTAGATCTTAACCAGCATGTCTATTCCTCTCTATTCCACTATCCCAGAAATTAATTTGCATCCAGTTTAGGATATTTTTTTAGAAATAGAAAGAAACAAGAATATAAAAAAATTGCTTTTATAGCTTAGGTGGGATTTGATGGAAAAAGATGCTTTGGACTGTGGTGTGTGTGTGAATTTATTGTTATATTTTCATCCTGCCTTTTCTATATATAGCATCCCTAAAACAACCAGATATTTCAATTAATAGTTCAAATACTACTATTCTGATGATAGGACATTTTCTGGCTTGTCCTTTTTTAAAAATGCTGTTTAATCAAACAAAGCATTATACTGAGATATAAGGGTTACTATCAGGGGTCTCAATTATTCAGCAGGTCTATACAAATACAGTATGTGGAGGCCATATGGTAGATGTTTATCTTCCAGTCTGGGGAAAATGAAACAGGTTGTGGAGCTACCTACCATATTTCTACTTTTCCCCTTCTTTGGCGCTGGTGCTATGCTCCAATTAACTAACTGAGTTAGCAGTCACTGACTAGAGTTGGCTTAGCCCTATGTATGGCTAGGTTTGTTTTGTGCTAAATTTAACCTCTGGGGATTTTCTAAGTGGGTCACTTGACTTTTTTTTGTATCCCCTCAACACACTAACCCTCCCTCCCACTGACCCAGTTATATGTACAGGAACAGGGCATTGTGTGTGGGGGGAAAAGGCTAAACAGAGAGGGGGGAGGACATGCATTCCTCTCTTCCCTTTCCCGCCCTCCCCTCTCTTGCTGTACAACACATAAAATCAGCAAAATATCTGGGCAATATGGACACAGAGCAAGCTTTTGGTTTGAAGTGACTTCTGAGCTGATTTTTAAACACAGCATGACTCCATCCTCAACTTTTCCACTTCTTAGCTTTGGTTTGGCTTACCTTCTTTTTGACTCCTGTTGTCTTTAAAGAGCTTCCTAAACGGTATAATGTGCCTGCTTTCCTCCAGCAATTCCCAGGAAACCACATCATTACACTTTTTGCCCATATCCTGCTGAGGAGTCTTTTAGATAGTGACATTCAGGAGTCTGGCTAGTAAGGACATGAAGTTCAAAAAGAGCAACAGCATAGTTAGGGCATGGTGTTCTGCTGGTCGCTAAAAAAGTTAAATAAAAAAAAATACAAGTAAAAAGCTTCTAAATTTCAGACTTCATAGCATAGAAAGTAAAGCCTAACATTTGCTGCACTGAGCTGCTTATCTCAACTGAGACATTTATTCCTGATGATTTCATCTACCTGCTCTTTTATCACAAACAGCAGTTTCTGTCTGGGAATTCATCTATTTCTTCATGATTTCTCTGTTGACAAAGGACCACCCCCCCACCCCCCACCCCCACCCCTAAAAGATCAAGGCATTTGAGATTTGGAAGCATTTTTTCATTATGATTAATCCAAAATATTTCAGCTACGTCCAGTGGTGGGATTCAAATATGTGAACAACCAGTTCTCTGTGTGGATGCCACTTCCAGACATCCATTCTGGGTCTGGGCAACAAAAAATTAGCTACCGGTTTTGCCGAAGTGGTGCGAACTGGCTGAATCCCACCACTGGCTATGTCCATTGCTGATTGCCATTTTGTCTAGATCTTCCTCAGTCATGAGAAGAGAAGCTGGTCAGAGTGAATCCCTAGGCCCATTTCATGATGACCTCACAACTGTCCAAACTGTTTCCAAAGATGCTAGACTTTCTTTCTCACTCATCTCTTGATAATGGATATTGTCTTAGATCAGTTAGATCTTAGATCACAAATGTGCAGCCAGATAAAAATAGGATTATGGATCAACATGGGATTTAAATTTTGCTTTTATCTTTCACTTAATAGTTATTGTAGGAAAGGTTAATGGTCTGGCTTTTTCTTCATGGATAGCACATATTATCATGATACATTAAACACACAGCATCTGAGATAGGAATTATTGCTGGGATTGTGCAAAACCAAAGTAAGGCAGACAATTCATTATTGACCTCTTCTATAACTTTAAAATACTGGCATGGATAGTACTGACATTATTTAAACATGGTTTAAAGCTGTTGCTTGGGGTTTTGACAGATTTTTGGTAGATGTGCATTTTTAAAAAATAGGATATTTATTATTGCAAATATTTGGAAAAAGTGTCAGATACACAGTTGCTGCTAGATATTAAAGGAAGTAAATGGTCTGGTCAACAAAAATAAATGTCTTATGGTATTCCTAATTCAGGAAGGTACTTGGCAAAGCCTTTTTTTTAGAAAAAATGTTTGTGGAGTTAAAGAGAAAAAAGTCCATTGACTTAAAAAAGAAAGAAGAGAGAATACAGAATTGGGTTAAGAAGTATAGATTTGCAATATAATTAAGTCTCATATACTTAATACATTAATCAGCAGAAGATAAATTATTTGTTCCTTTTTGGAGGTGGATAGTATGAGGATCTCCCTTTACTTTGTTCCCATAATGATGATCCCGATTGATAGGTTGGACTGAAAGAGCATAATTATTCCTAAAATCACCAAGTATCACATGAATGGGAATCTCTCAAGTCTCCCTTTCCATCTTCCACATTAACTCTCAGGGATACCTAAAGAAAAAAATATTTAAAGAAAGTCACACCAACAATGTTATCCTGCTTCTATAGACTTGAATTCAGTGGAGTCTTCAGTAGAGATTTTCTTCAGTGGAGAACACACAAATGCAAATCAATTTGTTTTTCTATTTTAGCCAAAGCAATTCAGTCTTCCTAGAAATAGCGACCAACAGAATGATGTAACAGCATGGTTTATAAAAATGAGTAATTCTCTAGCGATAGTAGTTAATTTATATGCTGTTATTGGTAAGATAGGCAGTAAAAAGCTAGATGGTGAGGTAGGAAATCAAGAATTCTACATGCATTCTTTAAGCCAAAGATAGTCAAATCTATTTCTCTGTCCTAACATCATCTGGCAATGGTGTGACTTCCCGAATGCTTACATATAGATAATAAGGGACAGTGGGAAATAAATTGAATATCTCCATGACTCTTTAGGTAGAATTCATAGCCAGAATATATTTTTTTCAATATTGGTCAGTATGCCAGCTGCATCTTTTCATAGACGGTAATGATTGTTTCAAATGATACTTTTCCTAATCTCCAGACTTGATTTCTCTAATGAACTGTATGTGGGGCTGTCTTTGCGAATCACTCAAAAACTTCAAATAGTACCAAATGCTGTACATTATATCTTATTGTATAATCATTTTCCCTTTTGAGTGTTTTATCTGTGTTTACAGCATGTAACAATTAAGATAACAGCATGTACTCCCTAGTCCAATACAGAGGGGAGGATGAGAACAATGAAGCAAAAGATGATCTCTCATTTAGGATAACTATGGTAGAAGGCCATCCCTCTGAATTGTGACCAAGTAATTTTGCAAGATATGTCATCAGACCATCTCCAGATGTTGTGTTTCCTACACACCTATCCGTAGGGAAAAAAAGTGGCCATAGACCTCAGTCATTTTAATAATAAATTAGTATGTCACCCAACTCTCTATCATTCTGGGCACCATATAAGTTTATTAAAATGAACTCCACTTATACCTGAAGATCCAGGAAGATGCTATCACTCTGGCCCTAAATGGCAACTCCCTAGATGCAGAAATCCAGTTGTCTTCCAGAGGTAAGAGTTTTCTGCAGTTCTTTTCTGTCTCTAATTCATTGTTCAGATTTTTGTACCTCAGATCTGTATTGGGGCACCTGGTGAACCACCTCCACATGCAGGTTTCCTAGCATCCACTAAAATAATCTGGGTAGGGCCGCCTCTGTGGTTTATCTAGCCCCTTGGGGGGGGGGTTTCAAGTCTTTTCTGTGGTGAACCAATTCTGTGGAACCATGCAACTTTAGAACTTTCATCTGCACTGATCATTAAGAAGGCTTTAAATGCACAACCTTTTCAGCTAGCCTGCTGATTTCATGTTTTTATTTTAAATGTTTTAAATCTCTCTCCAATCATAATTTATTTCTACTTTAATTGTTATATACCTTACATATTTATGTGTTTAAAATTATAAACAGATATTTGGGGGTTTTTTGGTTTATATTTGGTGATAGGTAGTTGAAAACTCAAACTAATAAATAAAAATGAACAAACTGGGCTGAGTCAGAGAAATACCAGCCTGGAAGGTATGTTTTGGCCTGAACATGTCTTTTGTTGAAAGAAATGTTATTGAAAGTGGGAAACGAAACCTGTGTCTGTCATTCTAACAACTCAGGTCAAGAAAGCTATTAGTCTCTATCATCTCTAGCAACAATTAAGGCACAATTAGTGCTATTGTAAAAAAACACCTGGTTACAAAAATGCTGCTAAGCTAGTCTTCTGTCAAGATTTGAAGTTTTTAAACAGAAACAAAAGGAAGGCACCTTCATCGCAGTTTTCTCTGATTTGCTGTGGATGCTGCCCCCTCCTTTTTTTTTCTTTTCACAAATAGCCATAGAAGGTTGTGGCAATATAGGGAGTTGAACACTCTTTGACTTTTATGTTTCGAATTTTCCTATCAGGGAGCTGACTGACTCATACTCTTTTCTTGGCAGCAGAAGGAAAGATGATTGAAGGCTGGTTTGAAATTCACTTGAGAGGGATCAGTCTGTGGGGCAACAGGAGAATTGCCAAGTGGAAATGCTCCAAGAAATCAGAAAGGCTAAAGATGTGTGCTTTGGTTGGTTTCTTTTATTTCATTTCATTTCTACTCATCCAACATCCTTATTTCTGTTTTCCTTCAAATGAAGCACTTTTTTATTCTCACCTACCATGGACCCATTTTGTGATGAATCACATAGAAGAACTGCCTCATTTTTTCCTATTTTTAGGTAGCTACAGAGGGATGCAAAGACATGTAATTTGGATAAGGGGGCATCACTCAGTAGTAAATTTGTTTCAAAAATTCACAAGGTCTCCATTTAAAAAGAATCCTGCAAGTAAATGATGAAAAGGATTTCTAAGGCAGCCTCTGGGTCATTTTTGCTTAGATGGGTGCATAGAGTTTGATCTACTGAAATGCAGTGTTTTATGAAATTATAATTACTCTTAATTTAAACAAATTTATATACAGTAGATTGGAAATCTGGCATAGAAAACTGCCATTCACTGTCTCAAGAACATAAAATTGAAATGTAGGATGTTTCAGAAGTTTGATTTTTATAAATGTTGATAACTGATCTCACTCATATATTTCATAAAAACATAGATAGGAAATAAATTCATTGTATGTCAGGTTTCTATTTTTTCAAGTTCTATTTTTGTTCTTGGATCAAAGCATACTGTATATTAACATATTTGTGTTCCAAGATAGAATATATTTAGGTGCATATCCAATGTGCATCATATGTTTTGGTGTACAATGAAGTGAATCTGACTTTATCAATTCCACACACCCCCCTTTTGCACTAATCAGTAAATTCAAAGGTCTAAGACATGTAAAATCTCCCTCCTCTCCTGACTTCTGCCTGCTCTCATGTTACCTTTCTCCCAAGAAGAGTTATACTAGCCTGGGGAAGAGGAACTGTTGTGCCTATATATCATTAAAAATAGCATTGGAAAAGACCCAAATTAACCTTTCTATCATTGCTTTAAATTGGTTCCTTCCAGGTGCAATTGGACTACAACTCTCATCAGCCTTAATCAGCATGGCCAATGGCGAGTGCTGACTGGCTGAGTAAAAGTCAAGCCAAGGACACTTGCCCCAGCTATTTGTCCTGCTTATTTCAATTTTGGTCTATCTCTCATGCTCATTACCTCCCACTTCACCATCTTGACCTTGTCCAATTGTCAAGCATTATTTCTTAAATCTAAGTTCGAGCTGCTTAATCCTTGAAGGTTACAGCTAAAAATCTTTTTGAGATCCTATCACATGATAAGTGATTTTTAGACTCTACACAGTTTCTCTGAGCAAAAATGAAAATTCCAGGCATTCTTGGATTAAATAGTTATGGGAGAGAAAAGTTGAGTCATATCCAGACTTTTTAAATAGCTCTTTGCTCTCTCCTCTGTCCTTTCCTCACGACAGATCACATTTCCATCTTCCCTGATGTCTGAAATGTCTTGCAACACAATCAATACATTTCATGGTGTGTTTACTTCAGACAATGTTCAGTTATTAGTGTGAAAAAGGAGAGAGGACCTGTTAATCTAAAACACTCGTGTCTAACACCAGACCATCAGTGCTAGAACCTTATTTCCTTTGTTTGTGTCTGCTCTGTCCTTCCTTTGGAAGAGTTATAGCCATTTGGTGCTTGCATGTGTTTTATTTCTTCTATAATCATTAATTTCATGTTTGAAACATCATTTGTCTCAAAACAAATACCAGTGACTGGCTTTCACCATGATTGCCTGTTAAACATAAACCACTGATACAAAAAGCTTTTGTGTGTGAATGTGTAAAGAGCTGAATGGACATATATGTGCTACAGCATATCAGATATTGACTTGAAAATCAAAGGAAAATACTGTAAGTTGCAAAAGGACAAAGAACTGCAGGGGAGTTCTGCTCTACAATAGAATCCAACCCACCATTTCCTAGCAACCAATACTATTAATAAGTAGGGATGGGAGAGAAATGGATTCACTTTGCATTTTATCTCATTTGAAGCCAAATGCAACCAAAAAGTATTCTTCAGAATTAGCAGACCCCAAATTTTGTTACACAGTTCTTTAAACATGCACAAAAGTATGCATTCATAGTAATGGAAGCCCAAATATGTTGATTTTATGGCCCTGTGGAGAGAAATATTTTTAAAGAGTAAATCTATCATTTATACCTGGTCATGACACATTAATAGATTAACAAGAAACATTATAAAAAGGCCAAGAAATTTTCTAGAACAGTATTCATAGGTTAATTAGAAAGACTTATTCATGGAGCATCAGGAGATAAGCAGAAAAAAAATCTGCAAAACCATGGCATTGAATCCAGTGTAGCAGAAATGAGCATAATTTATTTGCAGTGAAAAGCTGTTTGCCAGAAATATTTTAATTCTGTACCAAAGGTCTAATTCCCAAAATTGGTGTAAACATAATATGTCTGAGTGGCATTTGGCCGTAGCCTTTGATCCTACAACTGTTGTGCCAAGACATTATCACGAATCTTGATATGACTGAAATATTTAAGCAAGGATCTAATATGTTCTTTTCTTCTGAAAAAAGTTAACCTGTTCAACTAAGTTAGGGGGTAGGTGGAAATGTTGAAATGGCATAAGGCATTGTAATGCCAGCCCTGTCCTTTTGTTCTCCTGTGGTTGTCACAACATCTGTTGACAGAAGGACATAGATCAGGTCCTGTAGACTTAAGGAAGGAGGGCTTTCTTTGGCTAATGTGCCCCTCACTAACGACATTCACATTTCTTCTGCTTCTCTTGAAAACTCAGTGCTCTGCTGCCAAATTGTGAGAGGAATAAGGAATAAGGAAGAAACAAAAAGAAAGAAAGAAAATAGAAAAAAATCATTTTATTAATGGGTTTAAAGAGTTCCCCTTTGAGCAGAATTGTACTTATTAAATCATGGCACGTCATTTAATTTCACCTAGTGAGAAAAAACTTTATGAAAGTTTCACATGCCATTTTGTTGATAATAGCATAGAAGTGGTTTTCCATTTCTTTCTTTCTCCAGCTTTGTTTGTTTGTTTGTTTTTAATTTCCTGGCAGTGTCTCTTTCAAATACTAACCAAGTTCAGCCCCACTTAGCTTCTGAGCCCCAACAAGTTGGACAGATGCTACCACTTGCTGAGATAAAAAGTCCCAAATGGAATAATAAACATAAAGATGTAGGATGATGCAGTCAGTCATCCCTATAAAAAGAGCTCTCCCATGGAGTACAACTTGTCAGTATTTCATTGTACCTGCTCCTTCATAATCTAAATTGGAGGGCAGAGTATAACCATCAGCAGATTGCAAATGCAAGGTGCCAGTACTTGCAGTTCAGCTTCCCCAATCAAATTTAGATTTTATATTGCTTTTTTAAAAAAAATAGACTCCTGTGGTTGTCACAACATCTGTTGACATAAGGACATAGATCAGTTGTTTAGTCATGATCCAGCAATTTAGCCATTAGTAATTTTATCGGAGAGCTCTTAAGTATAGTTGTCTCATGAGAAGGTTTACATCCTCTTTCTTAGTCAGAAATGCATACCGCAGTATAATTTTTTATATCTATATCTATTGTAGCTTCATCTCTGTCTCTATCCCCATCTCTCCCTGTATCATCTCTTTTAAAACTGGACACACTGATTTACCAATTTATAATGGGATGATTTGAAAAGATTAAGAAGCAAATTGATTGATTGATTATATGCCATCAAATCCTTGTTGATTTTTAAAGACCACATAAGTAGATTTCCTCTATGACAATTTCTCTCTGACCTGGTCCTTCAGTTTTTCCAATGATAGAATCTTATGATAACAGCAGTCTATCTGCATATTTGTATAGGTATGCTAGCATACTTTCATTGAGCCTGGCATCTCATCAATATAAACATATTTTACTGTATAGGGCAGGGGTCAGCAACCCAAAACAGCAAAAGAGCCACTCAGAACTGGTTCCGTCATACACACAAAAAAGTGGGAGCCGCAAAATGTGCGCGCGCATGTGGGCATGCACGTGGGCACGCACGCGCATGCGCAGAACAAGCAAAAACATACACCACCCCTACACCCGCACCGCATCCTGAGCCACACGCACCTGTCGCTGCCCAGTGCCGCCAGCTTACACGGGGGGGAGGGATGGACTCGCAGGCGACGGGCACTGGGTTGCTGTGGCGCCTTCAGCCCAGGCGCCGCCGGAGCCACTCGAATGTCCTGCCCCTCTCCCGGGACCTCCAAACCTCTGCGTTTGATGAATGCAGCAGCTCTCCCAACCTCCGCCGCCCCATTTGCAGAGCTGCTACATTCCTCCGTGTTTGAAAGAAACTGAAAGAAACACGGACGAACGCAGCAGCTGTGCAAAGAGGATGGTAGCAGTTTGGAGAGGTGTGCCTGCACTCTCCAAACCGCTGCCGTCCCGTTCGGAGGTCTGCCATGCTCATCAAACATGAACGAACGTGGCAGCTGTGCAAACGGGATGGCGGCAGTTTAGAGAGTGCGTGCACACACTCTCTCTCTCTCTTCCCATCAGCCGGCTCTGGTGGGGCTGCCTGCCATCCTCTCTTTGCTCAGCTCCACTCTGCCCAGCTCGCCTCTGCCTCCCTCGCCCGCCATTACCTCAGGCAACATCCTCGCTAGTCCGGAGGCGGCCACTGGAGCGGGGTTTTTAACACCTTTCCCCCTCCCTTATCCTTCTCTCTCTCCTTCCCGCTGCCGCCAAAGAGAGAAAGAGAGAGAGAGAGAACTTCAATCTGCGCGTGCCACTTCTTCCCTGTCCCGCCAAAAGCACCCGAGCAGAGCGACGGCGCTCCGTCCCAACCACCCCAGGACTAGCACCGGCGGAGATTCCCGCAGTGCCTTGCTTGCTCCTCCACAGACTGAGGAGGGTCTGACTAGGCGCTCCCTGCCCAGAGCGGAGCGGAGGCGGCCATGGCGGGGATTTTAGCGCACGGGTCCAAGCAGTCCCACGCTGGTCCAAACAGTGAAGGGAGAGGCGAGATGTGGCAGCAGCAGCCCCTGAGAGCTCCTGCCGCCTCCCCTCATAGGAAGGGGAGGGCAAATCGCCCCTTCTCCCTGCCGGGGCTGCTAGCTATGACAGGGAGAAAGAAGGGGGGGATACGCGCCTTCTTCTTCCCCGCTGGGGCTGCTAGCCACAGCGAGGAGAAGGAAGGGGGGGAATGTGCCTTCTCCCTCGCCAGGGCTGCTATCCACAGCAAGGAGAAGGAAGGGGAGATGTGCCTTCTCCCTCGCCGGGGCTGCTAGCCACGGCGAGGAGAAGGAAGGGGGTGAACGTGCCTTCTCCCTCGCCGCCACGGCGAGGAGAAGGAAGGGGGGACGTGCCTTCTCCCTCGCTGGGGCTGCTAGCCACGGCGAGGAGAAGGAAAGGGGGGACGCGCCTTCTCCCTCACTGGGGCTGCTAACCACAGCGAGGAGAAGGAAGGAGGGACGCGCCTTCTCCCTTGCCGGGGCTGCTAACCACGGCAAGGAGAAGGAAGGGGGGATGTGCCTTCTCCCTCGCCGGGGCTGCTAGCCACGGCAAGGAGAAGGAAGGGGGAAAAACGCGACTTCTTCTTCCCCGCCGGGGCTGCTAGCCATGGCGAGGAGAAGGAAGGGAGGGAACACGCCTTCTCACTCACCGGGGCTGCTAGCCACGGCAAGGAGAAGGAAGGGGGGACGCGCCTTCTCCCTCGCTGGGGCTGCTAACCATGGTGAGGAGAAAGAAGGGGGGAACGTGCCTTCTCCCTCACTGGGGCTGCTAACCATGGTGAGGAGAAGGAAGGGGGGAACGCGCCTTCTCCCTCGCCGCCACGGCGAGGAGAAGGAAGGGCAGGACGTGACTTCTCCCTCGACAGGGCTGCTAGCCACGGCGAGGAGAAGGAAGAAGGGGACACGCCTTCTCCCTCGACGGGGCTGCTAGCCACAGCGAGGAGAAGGAAGGGGGGGAACGTGCCTTCTCCCTCGCTGGGGCTGCTAACCATGGTGAGGAGAAGGAAGAGGGGGAACGCACCTTCTCCCTCACCGGGGCTGCTAGCCACGGCAAGGAGAAGGAAGGGGGGAAAACACAACTTCTTCTTCCTCGCCGGGGCTGCTAGCCACGGCGAGGAGAAGGAAGGGGGGGACGCGCCTTCTTCTTCCCTGCTGGGGCTGTTAGCCACGGCGAGAAGGAAGGGGGGGAACACGCCTTCCCCCTCACTGGGGCTGCTAACCACGGTGAGGAGAAGGAAGGGGGGAACGTGCCTTCTCCCTTGCCGGGGCTGCTAGCCACGGTGAGGAGAAGGAAGGGGGGGATGCGCCTTCTTCCTCCCCAGGGCTGCTAGCCACGGCGAGGAGAAGGAAGGGGGGGGCCAAGGCAGCAGATCTACTCACCTAACTTTCAACAACAAAAATGACTAAATTCTACACAAAAGGCTAATGAATTCATCACAAAATATACAGGTGAAACTCAAAAAAATAGAATATCGTGGAAAAGTTCATTTATTTCAGTAATGCAACTTAAAAGGGGAAACTAATATATGAGATAGACTCATTACATGCAAAGCAAGATAGTTCAAGCTGTGATTTGTCATAATGGTGAGGATTATGGCTTACAATTCATGAAAACCCCAAATCCACAATCTCAGAAAATTAGAATATTGTGAAAAGGTGCAATATTCTAGGCTCAAAGTGTCCCACTCTAATTAGCTAATTAAGCCATAACACCTGCAAAGGGTTTCTGAGCCTTTAAATGGTCTCTCAGTCTGGTTCAGTAGGAAGCACAATCATGGGGAAGACTGCTGACCTGACAGTTGTGCAGAAAACCGTCATTGACACCCTCCATAAGGAGGGACAGTCTCAAAAGGTAATTGCAAAAGAAGTTGGATGTTCCCCAAGTGCTGTATCAAAGCACATTAATTGAAAGTTATGTGGAAGGGAAAAGTGTGGAAGAAAAAGGTGCACAAGCAGCAGGGATGACCGCAGCCTGGAGAGGATTGTCAGGAAAAGGCCATTCAAAAGTGTTGGGGGACTTTCACAAGGAGCGGACTGAGGCTGGAGTCAGTGCATCAAGAGCCACCACACACAGACGGATCCTGGACATGGGCTTCAAATGTCGTATTTCTCTTGTCAAGCCGCTCCTGAACAACAAACAATGTCAGAAGCATCTTACCTGGGCTAAAGAAAAACAGACCTGGTCTGTTGCTCAGTAGTCCAAAGTCCTCTTTTCTGATGAGAGTGACTTTTGCATCTCATTTGCATCTCAACCAAGGACCCAGAGTCTGGAGGAAGAATGGAGAGACACACACTGCAAGATGCTTGAAGTCCAGTGTGAAGTTTCCACAGTCTGTATTGATTTGGGGAGCCATGTCATCTTCTGGTGCTGGTCCACTGTGCTTCATTAAGTCCAGGGTCAACACAGCTGTCTACCAGGAGATTTTGGAGCACTTCATGCTTCCTTCCACAGATGAGCTTTATGGGGATGCTGACTTCATTTTCCAGCAGGACTTGGCACCTGCCCACACTACCAAAAGCACCAAAACCTGGTTCAATGACTGTGGGATTACTGTGCTTGATTGGCCAGCAAACTCGCCTGACCTGAACCCCATAGAGAATCTATGGGGCATTGCCAAGAGAAAGATGAGAGTGTCACTGCGTTTTTTTAAAGTGATTGTCAGCTCTGCACGTCTCACTTTGTTTCTCTGCCAGCTGCATAGTAATCTTATCAATGTAACCAAGGTGATTGTCACATGTCCAGCCATGTTATGGTTTCATGCCTAGCACTGCTGTTCAGTGTGCATGTCTACAAAAGTTTTCTCACTTAACTTTTTTTCTTCTCTTTGTATTCTGTCTGATGAGAAGATGTAGTCAGTTAGGTTTTTCTTTGCTTCCTAATTAAAGTTTTATATACAGTAGAATATGCCTCGGTTTTGTTTATTTTTACCTGATGTTTACCATGTGTCGTATGGACCCCGGTTCATCACCCTCTGATAGGGAAGTATTAATTTTCCCTGACAGAGAGACATGAGACCGAACAATGCAGAAGAGCTGAAGGCTGCTATTGAAGCATTCTGGTCTTCCATAACACCTCAGCAGTGCCACAGGCTGATAGCTTCCATGCCACACCACATTGAGGCTGTAATTGCTGCAAAAGGGGCCCAAACCAAGTACTGAGTACTTATGCATGCTTATACTTTTCAGAGGTCTGATATTATTCTATGTACACTCCTTGTTTTATTGATTGCATGTAATATTCTAATTTTCTGAGATTGTGGATTTGGGGTTTTCATGAGCTGTACGCCATAATAATCACAATTATGACAAATCACAGCTTGAACTATCTTGCTTTGCATGTAATGAGTTTATCTCATATATTACTTTCCCCTTTTAAGTTGCATTACTGAAATAAATGAACTTTTGCACGATATTCTAAATTGACGAAGACTCAGAGGACATAGAGAAGGATGCATATGGACAATAAATGCTTGAAAACACTGAAAAAGAGCTTGTGGAGATGGGAGCCACAGCCAAAGAATTTGCAGGCTGTTTGGCTAATTATGGACTATACATTTATAACATGGAATATAAATGGAGCCAATGCTACTTAAAAAAAGAAAAAAATGGTATTTCATTGTGTCAGACAATTAAATCAGCATATAATATGCCCAGAGGAGACATATATTAAAAAATGTAAAATATCTTAGTTATTTATGCTGTTTTTCATAAAATCAAATTAGAGTAAAATATTAATTAAATATTTAACAATGAATAAATAAATAAATAAATAAATATGCACATTTATTTATCATATTCTTAATATAGTGCTACTGTGAAATAATTTCTTTTCCTCACCAGCGTAAAAACTATTGTACCTTAGCTGCAGAAATCCAAAAGAGCACTTGAAATACAAAGATATTGAAAAGCTTTGTGGCTATCAAGTGGGCCTTTGGATTCTTCAGCCCAAATAAGGCTGTTGTCATAAAGAGTGCTTTTATGAGTTATTTTTGGGGGGCGGTGGGGTTGTTTAATATAGAAATGTAACTAAAAATTCAGATTGTAAATTTCCTGCTGTGATGCCTCTTGAAGAAATGTGAACCAATGTAAAAAAATCAGCAATTATATACTGATTTGAACCAAACACTATAAAGGATGGAAGAACGATTCAAATACATGAGACTCAGTTTAGACATTATTAGCTTGACTCTCATTTATTGCCAATTTTGACTAAGCTTGGATTTCATCTATATTTTCAAATTTTATCATGCAGTGCATAGGCACCTTCCTATCTTGTGCTCTTCCCAGGAAATTAAAAATCTACCTCCAAGTCTTCGAAGCAAAGTTTTTCCAAAGCTGGCTGGGATTTTGGAAGCTGCTGATAAATGGTATATATCTGTAGAGTCCTTAGTGCTCTCTGAGCTTAGGCATGTTTATGCAGACTTTTTAATACTGGCTAGGTAACATCTTCAGTGCAAGTAATGAAATGTCTGCATGAAAACAACCTTGTTCATATATATCTGTCTATCATATATGGAGGGCAAAGTTAAATAATTTTCCTTAGAATTAATTTACAGATTTCAATGGGCTTCTTCCTAGTGAAGCTAATGTAGAATTAGTCTTTTTTTTTTAAAAAAAAAGAATGAATGGAAATAAACAGCATTTTTGTGGATAAGATGACTCCTCAGTGATGCTAATTTAAGTTGAAATGCCTATTCCACTTTTACTCTTTAAAAAAGTATTTCTAAATGAGTGAGAATAACACCAATGTTCAAATGGCATTTTCTCTTCTGCTCCAGACGATTCCTATCAACAGCTTTGCCATGCACCCAAATAAATAAAATTAAATGGCATTCTCCTTTGCATAAGTCGGCCTTTCAGGCTCCTTGCTTAATTCATCTTTGAAAGCAACATCAGCAAAGCAACAGTTTTAAAGAACTCATTAAGGTCCTTTATGTCATCTAAAGGTTAATGATGCACTTCCTTAGCTCTTGTGAGGAAAGGGGTTTTATGAATGCCTTGTTTAAAGCTGCAAAAATACCCTTCTTGGAAGGAAGTGCACATTTATGTGCATTTTAAAACAAAACACATACATTTTCCCCCACCTCCCAATTCCAGAGAAACAGCCTGAACTGTCAGTTTGTCTAACCTTTCTTTGCCTGTCACTGCATTCTCATGATTAAATGTGACGATTATAATCATTAATGATGTTCTCTGTGGGTGGAATTTTGATGTGTGGAAAATAATTCTGTTTATACTGCAAAGTCAAAACCATCCCTTCCAGCTCAACACCTGGAGGTCTCTAGGTTAGCAACTAAATCTAGTTATATTTGTGTCACCGGATTTTAATATTAAATCGTGTAGCAATGGGAAAGAGGAAGGTATTTCACTCTGCACTTTAATCTCTGCCATTCCTTTTAACTAGAATAATCTGTTAGACATAAGTGAACTTGATTTGACCTAGACATGAACTTCTAAAAAGAGCGTTGTAGAGAAAGAGCAAAAAATATGAGTGCAAGAGACTTCTTGTTTAATACACAGAGAATCTTTATTTGTGCAAATTTTCCGTTGTTAACTTGTTTTTGCCTGGAGCCTTGTAAGAATATATTAAATCTTCTTTGTCTTTGAAATCTTGTCAGACCCGTTTGCCATACTCTATTGATGGGTTTGCAGAATCCAGTATGGCTTAAAAGTTCTTTTTGTGGGGTTTGAAACCAGAAATTTTGGGGGGGAATGAAACGTTTCAAATAATTTGGAAGTTGTGTGTTACAAGAAATTTCTTCAGCAATGCCATTTTTGTTTAAAGACTTGTGTTTCAAAACTGTGACTTTTGGTTTATGTTTGCCATGGATGTTAGTGTAAAACTAACTTGGCATATACCTGGTGGGTGTGTTAAAATGTAATAAAAATCATTAATCAAACAGTATTAAACAATGCAACATAAGTAGTGAATTCCATAGATATAATATTTAGGATTTAAAAAGATACCTAAACATCTTGCATATCACATGCTTTCATTTTCTGAGAAATGAAATAAAATACTAAAATTTATCTATGTGTATGGAGCAATGTATGTTTTTAGTTCTACTATAGTATGATTCATCCAAGATAATAGAATGCATGCTTTACTTTTTTGAACATCAGTGTTTTTCAATCTTTTTTGGGCAAAGGCACACTTGTTTCATGAAAAAAATCATGAGGCACTCCACCGTTTTCCGCACCGTTGGACCTCCCCACGGTCGCTACATGAACGGTCGTAAGTCGAGGATGGCCTGTGTTCTCAAGGGGTTGGACTAGATGACCTCCAAGGTCCCTTCCAACTTCTTCTTCTTCTTCTTCTTCTTCTTCTTCTTCTTCTTCTTCTTCTTCTTCTTCTTCTTCTTCTTCTTCTTCTTCTTCTTCTTCTTCTTATTATTATTATTATTATTATTATTATTATTATTATTATTATTATTATTATTATTATTATTATTCTCTTTATTTTATTTTATTTTATTTTGGGGCTTTTGTTTGTTTTTGCTGTGAAGGAAAAGGAAAGCTTGCATTTCTTTTTAATTTATCTTTCTGTATTTTCTTTTTTCTCTTCTTTTCTTTCTTCCTTCCTTCCTTCCCTCTCTTCCCTCCCTCTTTTCTTTCTTTATCTTCCTTCCTTCCTTTCTCTCTCCCACTTTCTTTCCCTCCCTCTCTCAATTTCTTGCTTTCTACTTGTTGTGGAAATTGGAAGCTACTTGCATTTCTTTTTAATTTTTCTTTCTGCATTTTTCTCCTTCATTTATTTTTCTTTCTTTCTTTCTCTCTTTCTTTTCTCTTTCTTTCTTTCTTTCTATCTTCCTTCCTTTCTTTCCTGCCTTTCTCTCTCCCACTTTCTTTCCCTCCCTCTCTCAATTTCTTGCTTTCTACCTGTTGTGGAAACTGGAAGTTACTTGCATTTCTTTTTAATTTTTCTTCCTGCTTTTTTTCCTTCTTTCCTTCCTTCCTCCCTTCCTCTCTCTCTCTCTTTCTTTTCTATTCTCCTTTTTTTCTTTCTCCCTCCCTTTTCCCCTTCCCCCTTTCTCCTTTTTTCCCTTCCTTTTTTCTTTCTTTCTCACCTTTACCATCAAAAGCACTTCACTCCGGGGGGGGGGAAACCCCAAAGGTTTTTAATTGCTTTGGTCCAAAGGACATTTTATTATGCAACGTATCAAAAGGACAGGTTAAAAAAAAATCAGCCATGTAATTTTTCAGATGCAAGCGAAGCCTCCAAGAGCGAAGCGGTCAGATCCCTCTATTTCGGGCTGGGGCGAGGGGTCGCGGCGAGCAAAGAAAGCGGAGCTAGGCAGCCAACCAGGCGGGAATCTTGCATCCTCAGCCGTGCGGGGAGTAAGGAGTAAGCGGCGCGTGCTGGGGAAGAAGAGCTTTTTTGAACGTTGCAGGCAACCAATCACGCGACAGCTCAGGCGAGCCGGGCTGGCCGCTCGTCCGTCCTCTTCCGATAAGCGAGCCGGTCGCCTCTCCCCAGCTTCTCTCTCTTCAGCAAGAGACCCTCCCAAGCCAGAGAAGGGGGCGGAGCTACGCTGCCGTGGATCTCTGGTGCCTAGAGAGGTCGAGCCCACTTCTTTTCCCGGGCTTTTGCTTCCAGCGAAGTAGGGCCATCAGCTTAGCCAAGGCTCCGGTGCCCAGCGCTCCCCACCAGAGAGTATTGCAGCGCCGCTCTGCCTGCAGCTGTTCCTCCTCCTCCTCCTCCTCTCACCGCTGTCTCCTAGGTCAGTGTTTTTTCAATTTTTCCCACGGCACACCAGGCAACATCTCGCGGCACACTAGTGTGCCGCGGAACAGTGGTTGAAAAACACTGGTCTAAAAATATAGGGGTGTTTGTTTGAGTGTGTGCCTGTGTGCCTGTGTATGTATGAATGGAAAAGATCCTGTGACATTATCCACTCTCTCTAATACAGACACAAAGACTGAATGGATAATGTCACAGGATCTTTTCCATTCACACACACACCAATATACACACTGAGATACAACCAAACAGAAACACACAAACACCTATATTTTGCTGGGGAATAAAGAGAGTCAGAAAAAATAGCTGCTTTTATTATTCAAAATGAAATGCTTTATAAGTGTTTTCATGCATTGCAAAGCAATTCTTTCAAAGTATTTTCTCAGTGACAGCAATATTAACAGTAGTCGTATCAACACAGTTTTTATTATTATTAATGCATATCCTGCTTCTATATCGCATGGTACTCAAGCTAGTGAATAAAGTACAAACATTAATCAAAAGCTTTTAAAGACAACTTGTGGTAGAAACTGTAACATTTTTCTAACCACCATAAATGATTAGATAAAGAAGCTATCACATTATATAAACAATGACATTAATGTAACCTAAACATCAGTATAAGAAAAAATAAAATACCTTAAGTAAAGTTGCTGTATTAAATGTTCTTTTTATCTGTAAAGCTCTTGTACTTTTCATCTGCAGATATGGGGCCATGTCCCTCAAACCCCAGCAACTGTGGACTTCAACTCCCAGAATTCCCCAGCCAGCATACTTAGTGTAGACATTGCCTACTGTATTATGGGCTTGTCTTCCCCTTCCACTTGATTAAAGATCTGTTCACAGAGAAAAAAAAATGTGGAAATAATTTTATACTGCACCTCCTTTGATAATAAATTGGTGCCATTTAAAATAAATTGTTCAGGATGTGAAAGGTGACATTTATTGCTCTACTTTTTCTTATTCAAAACTAAAGTTTGGGAGACTGTTTACTAAACATACCATACCTAAGTGGCAAAAATCTCTAGATGGCAGGAAAGAGGTATCAAAATTTCTTTCTGTTCAGTGGCACCATCAGTTTTCCAGTGGTTTGAAACCCACTAGGGAGATTTTATCTTTGGCTAAAGAAAAATCCCTCGGTTTAATTTATGTAGGTTTTTTTTCTATGTAAATTGAAGTTTGAGGAAAGCTACTAGGACCAAATCATTATAACAACTGGGAGTGTAAAGTTAAACCTTAACCCCTCCATGGATTAGATTTCTGGGATTAATTTTTAAGTAGGAAAGACATAGTTGCCTTTTAAAGACTGCATCAATGTAAAGCTTCTTGTAAGGCTCAGTTAATGCTCTTGAGACAAAAAGCACAAATCCAAATTTGTGTTTTTGTCCACTTCATTTGTTCATAGCAAATTTGGTTAGATGTACTTAGCATTTTAATAATGATTCTTTTTCAATCTGTTACTCAAGCAATAGCTAACATTCAATAAAATCCACTACAGGAAGGCACAGAAAGAATGGTCATAAAGCCCAAGAGACTTTTACTACTGTTTTCTTTTTTCTTCCTTCTAATTCTTCACCACATATTCATTTCTTCATGTATTTTACAAGTATGAAAGGATAGATTTGGGCATGCAACGGAGAGTACAATTTTGGTATGCACTTTCAGTTTACAAAGTAAGGGGTTTACCTCTATTAGTTTAATTAATTTAACTCATTATTTAATCCATCTATAAATTTTATGAAAACTTTTAATGTCAAGCCTCTCCTTTAAACAAAATTCCATGGCAGTCTAGAACCATAAAATTGCTAAGTAATATACACATTAGATTGTTTCATACGGATAAATCAAACAAACAATTTAAAAAAGATCCAAAATGAGTTTTGTCTTCCTGTTTGTAAGAATGATGGGATTCACAAGATGTACAACAAAAAAAGATGAAGATCACTTACTCCAAACATTCTTTTTAAAAATACTTTTTAAAATATTCAAAGACAAACATCGTGCAGGTTTGTGGTCAAGTCTTCTTTCAAAGTGGTCACCATCACTAAATCTTTACTTTACTTTAGCTAAGAAATTTGGACCATAACCAGCTACAGATCTTATTCTAATGACTATCTTGATTTAATAAATATGATTGCAAACACCTGTTCCATTTTTACATGCTCACTTTGTAGAATATGCAAAAACTGCAGTTTGGAATTAATGTCAACAAATACCTGTTAGCAGTTATCTGTGAAGTTCAGTCCTGAGGTATGATTGCTAGAAATAATATATTTAATGAAATCAATAAGACAATTTAGATTTCATTAGACGTCTTCTAAGTATGAGGACTGGTCTTAGTTAATTTTCTTATTCTCTATTTTAATTTTTAAGGCAGCATAAATGCTATAGTTTCAAATGGACACTGAAGGTAAAATTAGATACATGAATAAGTATTCCTCCTTCCCAAAGTCATTTATTTTGGAATCCATTTAAAAAGTCTTTACAGATGAAATAAATGGTAAGCATGCACATGTTACAGAATAATTGTAACAGGTGAGATGGCTAAGAAAAAACCCATGTCCTTTGTATTTATCTATTAATGGATGCCTGCCATGTTGATGTCTTAAATATCCCACTGCTAAAAAGATGGCCCTGGGCATAAGAATATCCAGATAATGTAAAACTGATTTGGATCATATAAATAATAAAAGAAAAAGAAAAAAAGAAAGAAAAAAGGTAATTAAAAAAAAGAATTAGGAAGCTCGCTTTAAATACAATGGATCAAATATAATCAAGTATGTTTTTAAAAGTTGGATTGCAAGAAATCGTTGTACTGTTTTTCATTTCCATTTAAAAGTGCATTTGTTCTGAATTCTGGGCAGGCAATTTCAGTTTCCCTCCTGTGTTTTTCTATTTTCTCCCCAAAACATTTTGTAGCTTTTCATTTGACTACATTTGGGGAAAGCTGCTCCTTAGATGAATTTTTATTTGTAACCAACCATCTCAGCATGAATTCACCACTGAAGAATTTAAAGCTTAAAAAAAAATCTACAATAAACAAACATAAAACATTACAAGCAACACGTTATAATCACACATTGGCCAATTTCCTCTTCAACAAAGTTCAGGATTCTTCCAACACCTGACGTGTTTCAAACCATCAAATCTTCTTTGTGGTATTTTAGGGCCACTACAATGAATTTCAACTCAAAGGAGCAGTTCTTAAAAAGGCACATTCAAACTACCAAAGTAATCATCTGGCCTCTAAAAATGTCAAATAAAATGAAGGAAAATCTTTGGGAAGCAAAGCCCTGTACTTGATTTGCAGAATTTGAAACATTCATCAAAATGATAGAACAGCATCTTGCCAATGGCAATGCCCTTTCCTGTGGGTGTACGATGTTGTGACCCACATACAAAAGCTCATGCAGTAATGGCACAATACTGCTTTTATCATATTCGCTAACTTCCCAGAGCAGTGGGAAGTCAGGTGACTATTAAACAAGAAGGAATAATGCTGAAAGAGAGCAAAATGGCAGGCTTCAAAAAAAGGGGGGGATTGTAATCAAATACAGACGGGAAATGATCTCTCAGAGATTAAAAACTGGTTACCTTTTGCATTGCATTTGTGGATTGGATCTAACAGAGTGGAAGGATGGAAGGCACTGAGGGGGAGTATTGGGGTTGTTTTATCTCTCGCTTTTTAATTTTTTGGGGGGTTTTTAGCGTTGTATTTATATTGTTCTTAACTAGGGCTATTGTTTAATCCTGTTTTAATGTTTGTATTCGCTATTTTATTCTGCCCTGTGAACCGCCCTGAGTCCTCAGGGAGAAGGGCGGTATATAAGTGTTATTAAATTAAAAAAAATTAAATTAAATTAAACTCACTATGAAAAATTAAAGTGATCCACATACATAATTTCTGTTGAAATTTAAATAGAAAAGGCCTATACCATGTGGGGTAGTATTTAATGTACTGAACGAATTGGGGCATGGTTTTCTACAGCGTTTCAATGGTGAGAAGGTGGATGCGATTTATTTATTGATTGTTTAAATCTCTGCTGTCATTTTGCCTGAAGTCTCTACAATCCATCGAAGCTGAAATAACATGTAAATGACTATATGAGCTATCCTGGTAATGGCATTTGGGTCCAATTCAGCTTGCATAAAATATTCTTAACCAGCCACGCTGGAGGAGAACTTCTCGGTAGTCACGCCAAGCATTTGCACACATCTTGCTGCCCAAGGATGTGTGGCAAATCTAAATCGGGCATCTTATGTAAACAGTCTTCTGGAATGTAGGATTTTTTATTTCATAAAACTGTTGATATGTGTGAGAAGTTTTAAGCACTCAGTAATCAGATACACTATCTTTCTGTGTTAAAAAGGAACTTTGTGATGTTTTTAAAAAGCAGCAACTTTGAAAGATAGTTTTGTTTTTTCTTCTCAATCTGCATCTTGATTTTCTGCTGAAAGGGAAATAAATAACACTAGATTTTTAGCTGAAGAATTATACTGTATTCTACATGGCTTCTCCTCACACTTTCTTGTGACATTTTGTCTTGAAACACCAGCGTTCAATGTAGTTTACATTACATTACATATTACAGTAAATGTTCTATATGCACATTTACACAAATTCTCAGGATGGAATTAAATGCTAAATATATTTTAAATTTTAGATGGTCTTTTAGCACAACAAATTGTGATTTAGAAATGGACAATACTTTTCAAATTTTGAGCAGGTATCAATGTACCTTTTTTATTAGTCATTGTACAAAAATATTTGCTATGAAATCTAGGTAATTTCTGGATGCACTAGATTTACTACAGAGAAGCAAGACTGAAATATATAATCCTAAATGTTTTAGGAACAATAACAATGGTTTGATGGCTGGATGATTGGCTAATTATGCAGATTTTTTCACATGAAGTTGCTTTTTCCCACCTTCTGATGCCACTAATGCTAAAATCATTACTTAGCGTAATGAAGCTAAGGCTGAAATATGGTTCAATTGAGTCAAAATGGAACAATTGTTGTGGTTGTAAGACTAACAACTAAAATCTCAGTAAGTGACTTGAATTGCTTGTCAAGAGATAGGGTGAGGAGGGAAATAAATGATTCTTACACATTGGGAATGAAGTTGAGTCCAGGCCATCTATCCTTTCAATTGATAAAAAATCTTTTTTTACCCATTGTCCTTTATCATACTAAGGTCAATGTGACTTATACCAATATTATTATTGGATGATCAGAAAGATTGGGTTTGACATCCTGGTACTGTCAGTTGGAAGTAACTGACAGAAGAGGAGGATATCAGATGTGTGTTCTGGCAGGCATAAAGTATAGCAAACAGATGCTGCATAAGAAGAGAGTGAGTTTTGAGAACAAGCTTTGAAAACATAATAATGTGGAATAAGAAATGAGCACATTGCAAAAGAAAGCCCAGGGAAAATAGGATTCAGAAAAGTAACCTGTATGAGAGCTATAATTTTATATGGTAAATAAAATTGGTACGACTCAATTCAATAAAGCATTGGTAAGATTCTAAATAGAGAATAGAATGGAGTATCTCAAATACCTATCTTTAACTGTCACCCATATTTCTTTGAAGGTCCTTTCTATGACATGCTGTTCTTTGTTACTACATGGATGATGATGAGCGGTTGTTTGCTAGGTTTGCTGAAGCTCTTGTTATAATTCATATCTGGGTCATTGCATCCTGACATATTTTCTGCATTACAATCACAAAGTGAGAAAGGCTATTGTGTCATGGGTGCCCTTGTGTGGAGCAAACCAAAGGATATTGTCAAATGAATGTGGTAACTTTGCACTCAATATTCACATGTTGCAACTTTGCAAGGGCAAATGTATAGGCACAGGATCTGCAAATACACTATGACTATTTTTACAGGTAGAGGATAGTCCTAGGCATCAAATGAAACAGGAAGCAGGCAGGTGTCCTTTAAAAGCAAGATCTGCACCACAACAAATATTGTACTTATTAGTCCTCATTTTTGAACAATAAAATACAAGGCTACTGTTAATGTCAGGGAACTAGATATTTTTAGTTAACAGCTCAACGTCTAGTTCTATATCCTTCAGTCTTCACTTGCATTTCCTTCTAGGCTTAAAATCTATTCTGATTACCTAATGCTAGATATAGGTTGTATGTGTGATAATTAATTAGATTCCAATGGGAAAACAGAGGGATTGTGCCTTCCCTTCCCTGAGTAAGTATGGCTTTTTTTCTTTATTGACTGGAAGGATAACAAGACCACAATACAGTATCAGACATTCATTATGTTTGATAGTATCTTAGCATTTAGTACATTTTCCTTCCTTGAGCTACCCTATAAGTCTTGGATGTTTGGAAGTTAATTTATTATATATCCAGTTCAGATTATCTTGTATCTAATTTTCTTGATTTTCTTATTGTGGATATTTACTGTATAGAATGCACTCAAACAAGTTTTACTCAATTGTGGCTTCAAATAGCAAAAGTGCAAAGTGATGTGGATTGAAAAGTGAAAGGTAATTGGGGGCACATATGGACACACATACAATCCTTAAAAAGTGGCATCATTTCCTAGGTAACAGCTAGGAAAGCAATGTGCTTGATTTAACAGGGTGGCCACATAAATCTTGAATCTCCTTCTTCCCTTCTAATTTGTGATCCTGTAAAGTGCCAAGAAACAGGACCACAGAGTCTTTTAAGTCTCCAATTCTAAGTCTCCAATTTGTCTGAAATGGTATAGGGTTTCCTGCCTGAACAGGGGGTTGGACTAGATGACTCCAAGGTCCCTTCCAACTTTACTGTTATGATTATGATTATTATGATTATATCAAAACATACAAAGATGCTTTTTAAATTCTGCTTCTTAAATTATTCCTACACATTTAGCTGAGGTTGTAGTTTTGGGTTGTTTCATCATCCAATCCATCACATTATTTTCTTCACGGTGCCAGACAGAGGCAGGATCACTTGGTGTCCTATAAAGGTAAAGGTAAAGGTTCCCCCGCACATGCATACTAGTCATTTCCAACTCTAGGGGCTGGTGCTCATCTCCGTTTCAAAGCCGAAGAGCCAGTGCTTGTCCGAGGATGTCTCCGTGGTCATGTGGCTGGCATGTCTAGATGCCAAAGGTGCATGGAACACTGTTACCTTCCCACCGTAGTGGTCCCTATTTTTCTACTTGCATTTTTACATGCTTTCGAACTGCTAGTTTGGCAGAAGCTGGGATGAGTAACAGGCGCTCACTCTGTTATGCAGCACTCGGGATTTGATCTGCCAAACTGCTGACCTTCTGACCGACAAGCTCAGCGTCCTAACCCACTGAGCCACCGTGTCCCTATTAGTGTCGTATAGTCCATCTTTATTCTGCTTCCCTTATGGGCATAAAAGGGTTAAAGCTGGAACACCCTTTGGGACTGTCCACTCTAATCACTCACAATATTGCTTCTTTTTGGTATTGACCAGTGTTTCTCAACCTGAGCCATTGAAGTGTGGACTTCAATTCCTGAACATTGAATCCATACATCTTAAAATGGCTGAGGTTGAGAAATACTGATAAAGAGAGAATGATTATAGAAATGTTTCCTTGACATATCTTTTCTCCCATATCTTTTCAGCCTGACTTTTATCCTGTTTTGCCAGTGTTTTTTTTTAATGCTTCATGATCTTTAGTAAATCACCATAAAGCTGTATTTTGCTAGCTGAACTGAGAGGTGCATGTGTTTATTTTGATCTGGATATAGGGATTGATTGGATGCTTGGTGGGTGGAAACTAAATTCTAAATCACCTGGAATAATACTGGACAACAAAGATTTTGCTTCCTGAACAGTATTAGATGTATCTTATAGATTTTTGGCTCCTAATCATGAAAATAGCCTGTAATTTAACCTGCCATATACCATGTTATAACATTTTTCTGTTTTTACACAATGGCAAAGTACCCTCTTCACTACCTTTTTGCTATGCTACACACATGAAGGAAACATATGAAAACATGGAAGTATTGTTAAAGCATATCCAGTACACCAAGAACAACTGGAATGTCTGTGGAGATCTAAAAAGAGTGGCTCTGGGCTTCTCCTACAAGATGGTTGCTGAACAGTAGGAACTTTTTTTCTGCCAATGTTCTGCTGATTTTGCTGCCAAAGCTGGTTCTTTAGCAATGTACTTCACTGGATTTGAATGGGAACACTTAGGAATGACCTAAGCTGAGTTTCGGACAACCATGGATCCACCCGAGATAAGGAATCTTGAAGATTACAGTTCCTAGTGGGAGCAGTATAAAGTCAGATCATCCATCTTTTCTTCTTAGCAGATTTTTCTCTTAAATATGACTGGGTTTTAACTTCACTTTTTGAAGCTTTATTTTATATTGTTGTTTTGAATAATTTTTGTTTTTCCATAAGGAAATCATAGCATGTTCCTGGATAGTGAAAGTGTTTTCACTTGATTTACACCTATATTGGATTTTGCATTTTATTAATTTGCAAAAGGTTGGAGCTTATTTTTTTATTTTTATTTTTAATTTTGGATTGAAATATCCAGAAAATATCTTTCTTGCTTCCCTATGCTTTTACTCTGATTAACATTATTTCAATGTTCTCTGTTTCTTGTGTTCTCTTATCTATGGTTGCTAAGTTACACAAAGCAATAATGTATCAGATTATAGACAAGAAAATGTGACTGGCATTGGAAAAAAGATAGTTTGGTAATTTACAAACCCAAGTTGAAAGTTTTTTTAAAAAGTTTGATGAAATGATAATGGTTACAAAAAAATATTCAGATGTAACTAATTGTAGATATATCAGATTGACAAAAGGAATTTGATTTGAAAGTAGAAGATTTGTGGAGATTGAAAAAAAGAAAGATTTTACAGACTTAGAACTAATGGAGTAGATTGTACATGCCTTTCTGAAGTTGAATTTCTTTACAACAGCAGAAAACTGACTGAGTGGAAAAGTGATAAATTGGTTTTCCTTAAGAGGATGGAAGAAGATTGGAGAATGGATTTATCATTCTTATCATTCTTTATCATTTATCATTTATCATTCTTAACTTAAAATGACTCCTTTGGGAAAATAGATCGACTTTGGAAAATGGTCTTATTATAATTAACCAGACAACAATTGATAAGAGATGATATTAAGAAATGAACATGGATATTTGATCCAGGATGAATCAGTGTTAATTGTTGGGTTGATTTAGGATAGATAAGCCATGGTAAAATTTCTACAAGATTATTACAATAACATTGTTAATAGATAGTTTTGAAATTTTAATCTTGCTTTTTTATTATTGTTCCACCTGTTAACTATTTTACCATTAATACAGTAGATAAATGACAGGTTTACAATCTGCAAATAAAATCAGTAGTTTAAAAATTGGGGGCAGGGGCTGTTTCACAAGGGCTGGGAAACTGATATTGTTTCAATATATTTATCTGTATTCAACTAGGGGGGATAATATGCGTATATATGTTAGTGTTTTTAATGCACTTTTAAATGTCTTGTTTGTTTTCAGATTTTTTGTTTAAAATATTTGTGTTTTTGTATTTTAACTTTTTTTTATTAAAATAAAATGTTTGATTAAAAATATAAAAGCAGTGGCTCTGCTGCTTAGGATGCAGCTTGGATATACCAAGTACTGTTGTTACATTTGCAAATGGGACAGCTGTTCTAGAGAGTCACATTACATTAAAAAAAATGGCCACTCCAAAAGAATTTGTATCCAGGACAGAAAAATGTGTCACTTGAACCACTTGTTCATCTGACAAAGATATTTTGTCTCCGTTTCACATAAAATTTGTACTGCTGAAAAAAATTGTGAAAGTGATGAATAAGGAAATGAAAGTTTTCATTATTTGACACACATATTTCCAAGAATAACTGATACCAAGAAGGCATTTTTGTTGGTCCACAGGTCAGATACATCACTGATGACAAGTGGTTGGAAGATCTGTTAGTGGGCCCAGACAAAATTACCTGGGAAGCATTCAAGGATATTGTTGACAATTTTCTTGGTAACTACAGAGTACCAAACTACATTGAGCTGGTTGACAAACTTATTAAAGCATAAATGTCAGTGGAGATTCTCAGTCATCCAGGTGATGGTTGTCCCAAAGGTGCTTTTTCAGGAGGCAACTGGACTTTGTTTTTTTTTTTTTAAATATGTTTCACTTCTCATCCAAGAAGCTTCTTCAGAACAGTTCTGACAGGATGGTGGGGAATGGAAGGATTTATATTCCTTGCGGACAGCTGGTCATTTGCTTTCTTTTAGAAAGTCTTTCTTATGGCATACAACACCACGAAGTGCAATATATCGCTGAAGATTCATTTTCTCCATTCACACTTGGATTTCTTTTCTAAAAATGTAGGCTCAGTCAGTGATGAACCTGGTGAAAAATTTTACCAGGTCATAGCCACAATAGAAAAATTCCAGGGCAGCTGGAATCCGTCAATTCTAGCTGACTGTTATTTATTTTATTTTATTTATTTTAATTCCATTTATATCCCGCCCTTCTCCGAAGACTCAGGGCGGCTTTACAAGCTTAGTAGGTGGTGCAAGGAGGTGCATTGGACACTGATGCAGCAAAACTCTTTTAGCCCTGTTGAATTAATGTGGTGTGTCAGAAACATTATGCCATTAAATACATTATAGTCATTTAAAGTTAATTTAATATTTCTCAAGATTCCTACATGGTACAATTATTCTGAAATTATGTACTATATATGTTCAGTTTGAAGGGGTCTAATCACCCCTTCAAAGGGGTCTAGTCACCCCTCTAATCACCAAATGTTTTTCAGGAAGCAAAAATTTGAAATTGTTTTTTTGTCCAGTGTAATTTTCCAAGTTTTTATCACAATTTTATTTCAATTTCAGTTTCTTTCTGTCAAAGTTTAGTAAGATAATGAACAAAATAAAATTTAAGACAGGGTTAAAAACTTTGGGGAAAAACCTAACAAACATCTAATAAGTGAGATCCAGTACATGGCCCGCATTAAACTATAATTATCACTTGGTATTCTGTAACTTTCCTTTCAATGTCATCTTCATCATCATCATCATCATCATCATTATCCTTGTGGAAATTTGCCCTATGAAGTCAGGTATCATCACCATCATCATCATCATCATCATCATCATCATCATCATCATCATCATCATCATCCTTGTGGAAATTTGCCCTATAAAGTCAGGTAGAAGAGTCATATAATGTTGGTGATGTCATTATATTGTTCAACTGGAGACAGCCAGCCATTTTGGGGGTGCAATGAAGAGACTGTTCACTCTTTCTTCAGCTTGCCTTTAAGGGATATTTTGATATCTAATCAGTTCCGTGTAATAAAATGCATTGCACCCAATAAAAGACCTTACACACAACATTTGTTTTCCTGAATGAGAAAGCTGAGAAATTGGTACAGTATATGCATGTGACTTGAGATATGTGTGGCTCAGACCAGCCCCAACCACCAAAACAATAGAGTTATTATCAATTTTGCTTTACACCACAGCCTAATGCAATGTGTCAGGCAGTAATCAGCTCTGTTTCACTGTGCTTTGTGCCATAAAAGCAGATTTGTTTAACTACAGCCTGCATTTCAGCTTGACTGAGAATGAAGAATAACTGACAAAGCTTGGCGGATCTCGTGGGTTAGAGCACAGGCACAGAGTGAATCCATCATTTGCTGAAGAGGTAGAGAAAAACTGACAAGCTCGTTCATGCCTCAGAGTCATTTTGGGGCTTATTGAAAATGATAATCTGTGCACTTTGGATGAACTTCCCTACTGCTTAATTTAGTACATGTAGCCATATGAGGAAGCTTCTCCCCTTCCTCAAGAAGTGTTGCTCCTCCAAGCGGAAACTCTTTTTCTCCTACCTCAAATTCATCTTGCCTTTTTGAACTTTATACAAACATGTCTCCTGCATTTAGAGGAGAATTTCATTTCAGAGTCAAAGAACTCTCTAAGCCTTAGCATTTCCGCAACAATTTGAATTTGAGATTAAACATGTATGATCATCATCATTATTGTTTGCCTCCCAACTTGGCAAATAAACATCTTGATTTCTTACTTTAAATAGATTAGCAATTTTCTGATACGTATAAGTAATTGGGCTTCTGAAAACTGCTATGCAGAAATGATAAACAGAAAGGGTACTTTAAATTATGGTCTAAGGAAGCTTTCAATCAGATTTCTGTGCAGTATTCATATTTCAGTTGGCGTTATTGCATGTGACACTAAGGTGACTTAGAAAGTACCAGAAGATAACATGTATGACGGCACAGTGAAAACTGGCAGATTGTATAAAAAAGCAGCATTTGGCCTATGTTTATTATTGTGTCAGAATTCACATAGAACATAAGGAAACTGTTCCTGAATCAAACATGTAGTCAATTGAAAGTTTCTTTCCATAGATTCTTTTCTGAATCTATGTTTGGATAGGAGGATTAATAGTATGTCTGGAAGGAATGCTTTTTCGGAACATTTCCCAAGGAAAAGATGACAATAATGCAATGATTTGATTTTTATTGACACCTCTGGACTGTGATGTCTTGAAGATTGCTGCCATCCTGCAAAAAATGTAATTTGGTTGGTCACAGCTTTGTGGTGGACTATGATGAAATAAAGAGGGGGAAATTGTCACAAGGCTGAACATCAAGGAGAAATGGAAATGCATGCATTTTTAAAACTTATATATCTCTTTATTCTTTTTATTTTTCTCATTTTGTCCTAGTTTCTCTTGAGTAGATTTCTATTTTGTGCTTCATTTTCAACTGTTTTGTCACTCTCACACATCATATCTAAAATGTATATGACAAGAGGCCAATAAATAAATTTAAAGAGTCAGAAATATAATGAGCCGTATACAATTGTTTTCTTCTCATTTTGACTTTGTTGCGAAAAGTGATGTTTCAACATGCTACAATCCAGGTAGACCTAAGAAAGATGCAAAGGTAAAAAGTTCAAATTCAGAGAAGCAGTTGCTTTGATTCGTTGAAATTATCTAAAATGAAGCACTTCATACATCTTGTTACCTTGATTTATTTCCTGTATCAGTGGAGCACAGGTATCTCTCGACTCCTAACTTAGGAATACATTTATGCTATTGTTTTCTCATGTATGAATATATGAAGGAAACTGTGTAGGTAATCCTCGGCTTACAATCATTCATATAGTGATCGTTAAAAGTTACATTAGCACTGAAAAAGTGACTTATGACTGTTTTTCACACTTATGACCATTGCAGCATATACGTGGTCACTTGATCAAAATTCGGCTGCTTGGCAACTGACTCATATTTATGGTGGTTGCAGTGTCATGTGATCACATTTTCTGACCTTCTGACAAGCAAAGTCAATGGGGAAGCCAGAATTATTATTAATTATTATTAATTCCATTTATATCCCGCCCTTCTCCGAAGACTCAGGGCGGCTTACAAGCTTAGCAGTAGCCTTCATTCTATGTATATGCCTGCTTATGGGAGTAACCTTGTTACTAACTTAACAACTGCAGTGACAAGAAAAGTGACAACTATGACAAGAAAAGTCGTAAAATGGGACAAAATTCATTTAACAACTGTCTTGTTTAGCAGCAGAAATTTTGGGCTCAATTGTGGTTGTAAGTCAAGGACTACCTCTATTGGTAAAGATTTGCTAATAGAAACCAACAGTTACAGAATATTGTATTTAACATCTGTAAGAAACCTCTTGCTTCCCCAATTCTTTTGCCAACCCCTCCACCTAATCTTCCCAGTGTCATCCATGATCAGGAGATCCTGCCAGAAGACAGCTGAGAGTAAATGCAGCATGAAAACAAAAGGAACATTATATATATGCTCTCTATATTTCTATATTTCAATATAAGCTGAGTAATATCCTATTGGAAATATATTTCTGGAAATGCAAGTGAGTTTACACGGAAGTTCATCCAGATAAGGGCTGTAGTCCTTATCACAAAACTTTTTCTAAATGTATCTCAGATGTTACCATAAACTACAATAAAGTTTGAAAAATCCCATTTTGCAACTTTTATTGCATCATGCTATTTATTTATGAGTTTGATTTTTTAAAATTTTTTTTTACATACAGTGACTCTGTTGCAAAGCTACAAAGCCAGGAGGAAATGTACATATTTATTGGTATTATTCTGCATTCCCTCCCTCCTTTCTTCTTTCCTGGTTCAATTTTTGGGCAATGTTTTGGTTACATCCAGGGTAATGATTGGGAATACAATGAAGAGGACTATTTATCTACAGACTATGTGGTCATGTTCATGTCCCCTTCCAAAGTTTTACAGCAGTTCCAATGGAAACAGCAAATTATCTCTTGGATATAAAATCCATCTTTTGATTTCCTGAAAAACACATTTGGAAAAGTAACATTTCGTTAGATTTCAATGCCCTTCCTGTATATAAAGAGGAATCCGAGCCACAGATCCAGTTCCTTTGTCCACCGAGAACAAAAAATGGTGGCCAGTTAGAGCTGCTTGCTATGTTTATCCACAAGGCAAACATTTAGCACTTTCATCAGTTTCCTTTTATCTGCCTGGTCCTGTCGACACCACTCAGCTCAGCTTTCCATCTGATGAGAGGGCACTTGTGTCATGGCAGAGAATGTCAGCTAATGAAAGTGTAAAGCTTTGGTTCAGCAGAGTAGAAAATTCTCATCTAGTCCACAGATACTGCAATCTGATATGATTGAGTTTTTAGCAGACATGGCTATTATGTGTTTAAAGGGCTGGGATTGATACATTTCTCCTTAATCTTTTAAGCACTGAACATCTGCATTTTTGTCATCAATATCTTTTCTCCTTGAGTGAATCTTTTACTGTAGGTTATGAGTGTGGATTTCTCCTCAAACTCCCCCCCCAGTTACATATCCATTCCAAGCTTTTTTCCTCTGCCATATGGCTGAAATAGTGGAGGGAGGGCTGCAAATATGAAAGATTCAGATCCACTTAATTGGTGAATAAGAGGGAAGGTAACTTGTTAAACAACAACTTTCCATTTGATCCAATATCATTAAGTGGTTTTTCTCACTTGGTTCTTTGTACTCAATTTAGATGGTCAAAACAATAAGAACAATTCACATTTTAATTTGCACATCACCAAAAATTCTCCATATTCTTGTTACCGTAGAATTGCTGACAAACTGACTTTCTTAACTGTTTCAGAAAAGGATGCAGCTTCATGAACAATTGTGGGTTGTCAGAACAGAGTAATTCTTTCCACAGATGTAAATGAGGATGATGCTGACAATTGATGCACGTAGAATCTACAAGTTTTATCTTGAATTGTCATAATTTTTGCATTTTACCTTCAAGGAAAAGCAGGTGTCTAGAAAGATGTAGCAGCTAAAGGTGTATTGCAAGTCTTTTGCATTATATAGCTGGTATAAACCAGCTGTAATTTTTCTTTCGATTGGAAGAATTAACAATATTTTGAGTCCTCAATTCTGATTTTCATTGGTGGTTTGAAGACAAAAGACATTAATGGACTAAAGAGAAATTTCATTCATATGAATGCATTTGTATACATACAAGACTACAGTATAATTGCAAAAAAATGAATTAGAGTTCTTTTATTTATGGATATGAGCTGCCCAAACATAAAGTTATAGGGGATGAGACATTCCTTCATTAGCTAGCAATGTTTTCACTTCTACATGTCTTGAATCTAAAAAAAAAAAGATATGGAACTGAGATGTGCAGTAAGAATGGATCTTTAGGAACATAAAACTAGACTTTGTGATCTTGGAGGTAAACTTTTATTGTCACCAACTTCTAGCTTTTAAAAGTTTTATCTAGTGGGAGATTCATTTGGGCTACCATTTGACCTATAAGACCAGCACTGTCTGACAGTTTCACATATCAAAGCAACAATAGTAGACCTCAAGCCAACGCTATCAGCCCTCAAGAAGGAAAAATAAAATGTGAGGGCTTTGAAAAGTAAACTCTTATTTCTTAGTTGTGATTTTAGCTTGTTCAGAAGCAACTGATGAACTAGGAGTTCATGTTCTTAATCATTTTTAATGATGCTGCTATGCTTAACAATAGGCATCAATAACCCTGGCATAATATTTTTGTGTTATAATTATAATGGCAGCTGATAGTGTTTCCCTTTATTTCATTATTATTATTATTATTATTATTTAATCAAAGTATCCTAGTAAAGTACAAAAATGTGACCAAGCTTTTTCAAGTGGTTTTATCACCAACGCCTATTGCAGAACTGACAAATCCTGTTTAATATTCCTTCATGGCACCTACAGAGCACCAAAGGTCATCCCAATTAATTATGTTATGAAAAAACATTCTTTATATTTTTAAATCTTTTCTTCTACTGTTGCTAAATGGTTGACCTCTTCTAGTACATCATTAGATGATAAAAATTCACACAGATTTTTATTATATGCTTTCCCTTTTATTTTTTTTAAATGTAAGGGCAAATAAAGTTCACTTCATGCCAATGGCAGCCTGCTTCCTCCTCAGCAAACATGTGGGGGTACTTTGTCTGGACTTGCATATTGTTCATTTCACCCACATCTGATAACAGCATCTTACATGCAAAGAGATGTTTTAGAATGTACGTCGCTGGAAGTAAATGGACCCAAATTTAGAAGTTTCATGAATACATTGAACTAGATGTAAAGCCACCTGAGAATTGGTGAATATTATGCAATTCACATTTATCATGGCTGACAAAAACATTTTTGACAAAGCCTTCAAGGTTCTAGTGTCTACTTTCATTATGATCACTTAACACCATCATGATAAATTGAAGGATACAACAAGAAACCAGCAAAGCCTGTGATCTAGCAAAGGTTATGTGTGCACAGATTTGTGCAGGCATGCCTCTGACTTTTGCGTTGTTTGGTGGATCTGCTTTTGTGACGAGTATGTGAAAGCATAGGAGAATTAAAGCAGAACACATTGTGGTGGGATTCACACCTCATGTTAAGCTGAATATGCAAAATTGTGGCTTAGTATGATGTCTTAAGTTTGTTATTTATACCCCAAACCTAATAATTTGTTCAGACAAGTAGTAGCTCCCAAGATCTATCTCATAATGCCTGAAGAAATGCTAGTGCAAGACCACAAGCAAATCTGAGTGGGCATGGGAGAAAGTCCAGCTGTAGCCTGTTTTAAAAGTAATCTTGTCCTTTTAGTGGAGAACAGCTAGAAAAATGCTTATTAGACTCTGTAAAAAACTCTGGACCTACTGAAGTCTGGAATACTCTACAGATAGAACCACTTGCATTTGCTTTGAGTTGGAAGATACCTGGACAGAATCTAGGAAGTGCTAAGGATGGCAACTTACAATATTATTTGAGAAAATTTTGAATCTGTTCAGATAGGCAAGGCCCTGAAACAGATGCAGTAAGAATTGCAGGAAGAGAGTTTATTGTTGTTAAGTAGAATAATAGAATAATGAATAGCTGGCAGACTTTCTCTCTGTTCTGTCTTATATTACTCAAAAATGAGATAGAGTTATTGAGCTTATTTTATTACTTTCTTTTTTATCAGTACTGAATAATCTTTTCTGAAAGTCCCCCTTTAACAGACTTTCAGTCCTTCCCTGTGCCCATGGTCAGATCTACATTCTTCACACCAGGAGCATGTCCAGGGCCCTTAGTGAGAAGAGTTCTGCCACCTATAGACTTGACCCTTGCTCCACCTGGCTTGTATATAAGGCCAGGGAGTAGACAGGAGGCCGAATTCAGGTTTTTCACAGAATCATAGATCTGGAAGGGACCTTGTAGATCTTCTAGCTAGTCCAACCTCTTGCCCAAGGCAGAAGCTGAAAATTCAATCATTTTGAAAATGACTCACTGCAGGAGGAGAATTGTGGTTTAAGTTGTGCTTAAAGAGCACATTGGTATATCCTTTAAAGGGACCAATTTTGGACAGCTATCTTGTTAGGGAAAGTCATTGAAAGGTTGGGCAGTAGTTGCAAAGGACCTTGGAAGAAATAGATTATCAGAACCTTTTTCAGTCAAGTTTCAGCCTTGTCCAATGGAAAAAAATTACAGGTCCAATCACTGACCTAGTTAGAACCTAGTTAGGTGGAGCATGAACTTCTTATTCCTAATAGACCTCTGGACAACATTTTATACCACTGATCATATAACAAATTGATGTGCAAGTTAGGAGAACTCCAGGATCCTCACCTCTCAGTGGGAATGGCAAATAGAAGTATGGCCAGGAGGGCCTTTGTCCATTGATGCCTGTTGCAACAGTTGTAGCCATTCCTTGGAAAGAGAGCATTAGCAACCATGTTTCATGTTCTTGTCACCTTGTGCATGGTATCCTTTACCTTATGTAGCTATGGTTGATAAATGCAGACTATACTTCAAAGATTTTTGGAACTTGATTCTGACCCACCATTTTACACATGCAGAACATATCCTTTGGATATTCATCCCCCCCATCTTCCCAGCAACCTACCAGTGTTTCTGCTGCACCTCCTGCTTTCCTTCTCCCATCTCACCAGTTTGCTCAGCCCATCAGTCTTCTTGTTACACCCTCTTTGGAGCACCTTCTTGGTAATTTCCAAGGCTGCAGATCCTAATTCTCCAATTATCATACTCAATGCTTCCCAACCTTTGTTGTAGGCTGGTGCAAAACGTTTTCAAATAATGAGGACCACCTCTATTAGAGAAAAGCTGCACATCTGTATATTATTTTTTCTACCTAAGAATTACTTGATAGACTTATAAGTGTATATCTAATGAAAAGCATCCATAAGGAGGAATCCATAGCAAAATTCATTATGAGAACGAGTTTTGATAAAGCCCAGTGAGAATCCCATTTTTAACAGAGTTTTTCCCAAGAAATATTATTGGTTTTTTTTCTTGTTTTATACATAAGTTACTTAACTGAGTCATGTAGTTTGGGTATCATATCTAAAATGGCATATCTAGTATGGTATATCACTCAACCATGTTGGGCACCCCAGAAATTAGTGAGAATACACAGACAGGCAAGATAGAGATACAGTATATCAAACAGTTTTAATCTAAAGATGAATAATTGGGCATGCATAAGCAGTACTGGGTATTGGAAAAGATGCCTGTCAAATTAGTTTCTATCTTTTTCTCTTGCAGTGTATTCAGCAATCTCTGCTTGGTGTATATGAGCAATCTGCAAATACCCAGGAAGTCAAGGTAGATAGATTATGTGAAGGTAATTTAAATACACATTTTTTATTGTATCACAAATCCAGAATAAAAGGCGAGTGAGTGGAAAGTGAAGTCAGTGTTGGCTTATGTGCTGCTTCATTTCTGGCGTTTCAAGAAATGCTTCTGATATTGGCAGGAATGTCAGTTGACATGCCAACAACACCTTTTTTTTAAAGTCCCTTCTTGAAACACAGTATCATGGAACAGCAATCTAAAAACACCATTTGATCTACTATAAATAAAATACAGCACTGTTTCTCAACTTTGGAAACTTTAAGACCCTGACTGGGGACTTCTGGGAACTGAAGTCCACACATCTTAAATTTCCCATAGTTGAGAAACACTGCTCTACAACTTCTATGGGCAATGACTTCAAAATGCTTCATGTACTACATGGGTTTGTTTTTGTGGTGAATATAATTAAGGGAGTGTAGTTTGTTGTGCATTCCTCTTCCTCCTCCCCTTTCCCATAAATAATGACCAATAATACAAATAATATTTATTTTGTTGATGCTCCTTTTTTCCTGATACTGCTTTAAATGGTTAGCCTCACCAATCAAACTTCAATACAGTGTTGATAAAACCAGCCCCTTCAAAAATGTCACAAACTTTGAATGGTTCCAGAATGGCAATGAAATATTAATTAATCGAGAGCTGATACTTGCAATAGCAAGCCATATATGAGGGTAAGGCAAAGGTTTTTGAGGAGAAGGTTTATTTTGCCTGGTTATATGTAATCCACTCAGTCTCCAAATATAGCAAGACCATTTATCTTATCTGATGATAGGGTTATTTTTCTACTTTAGGATTGATTATTGTTTGCTTTATTTCATTTTAGTGTTGTTAAATGACAGGCCTTTCTTTTTTGTCTTAGGTGCAGTGGTGGTGTTCAGTCAGTTCGCACCAGTTCAGGAGAACCGGTAGCTAATTTTTTGTTGCCCAGGCCCAGAATGGACTTCTGGAAGCAGGATCCACACAGAAAACTGGTTGTTCACATATTTGAATCCCACCACTGGTTAGTTGTCACTACTAGACACGTGTGTTTCCAATATATTTAAATATTGTAAATAAATATATTTAAATACAGTATTTAAATATTGTGTGGCAGTATTTCATGAAATACTAAATATGGTACATTAAGAACTTATTTCATTTCAGTTATAAAATCTCAAAATAATTAGGAAAAGGGAGATTAAGATGAATTGAGGGGCAGTCAGATTTCCTAAGGGAGCTTTAATCTCAGAGAGGACATTCTAATTAGAGCAAACTTATTTGTGTGACCCACTGAGTTGGATGCAGTCTGTCAGTTTTATATGTTGGTCCAACAGGGCCTCAATAACCTTTTGTGGAGGATGAGGAGGGGACTATGAAGATACTTTTAAGCTATCCATTCTTTATTTTTCTCTTACCGTTGATACTAGGACAAGGAAAGCACTACCAACTCTATATTTCTACTCTTGATGACCCAAGTGATGCTGTAGCCACCCTTTTGTGTTCCTGGAGGATGGGGGGGCTTGGATGGGGGACAACAGGCTTTGACTGAACCCTGGTAAACTTTGAGTATGTGGGGCTCCGGGATCTGGGACTTTGTCATCTTTGACTCTGGATGGGGTGGCACAGTTCCAGAAAGACCAGGTCCACAACTTGCGGGTTCTCCTGAACTCATGACTTCTGTTTGAGGAATGGGTGGCAGTTGCAGCTAGGAGAGCCTTTGCACAACTTTGTGTTGTGTGCCAGTTGCAGCCTTTCTTGGACCAGGATTTCCTGCACTCAGTCATTCAGTCCCTAGTCATCTCACAACTGGACTACTGTAATGTGCTCTTCATGAAGCTACCCTTGAAGAGCATTTGGAAGCTAGAGCTGGTGCAGAGTGCAGCAGTGCGGTTAGTTTTAGGGACCCCAAGAATGGTCCCTATAACATCACTGCTCTGCAAGCTGCACTGGTTACTAGTCTGCTTCTAGGTGCAATTTAAGGTGTTGGTGATCACCTTTAAAGCCCTTAATCAGTTATTTGAGGGACTGTCTCAGCCCACTGGGATTGGCCTGTACCACTTGTGCCAGCAGTGGAGGCATGCTGTGGGTCCCATCAGCCCAATTATTTCTGCTGGCAGGGTCCAGGAGAAAGGCCTTCTCTGCTATTGCTCCTGCCCCATATATATATATATCTCATCCGTCATCCTCAGGCTGGTGACTTCAGCTTCATTCTTCTGGGAGAAGTGTGTGATAGTGGCTGTTTTTCTTCTTTTTTAAACTGCCAGAGGGGGTGTGTTCTGTGGGTGGAGGCTTGGCTGTGTTGATACCAGACCCAAACTCATGATAACATCACATGACATCACCACCACACAACCATTCAAAAAGCAAATCCGAACCCACAACAGTAACGACACACAACCACAAAACAGAAACCTAACTACAGCTGCAACATTAGCTACTTTAAACCCATCCAAACCACACAATAAGCAAACTGACACCCACTATAAAAACATGGCACCACCATAAACACGGAGCCAAACAAAAACAGCAGAACTCACCAGTTCAGATCTAAGGCTGGCAGCTGAGACCAGCCCATCCACTCAAAACACATCCCCGCCCAATCAGAACACAGTCCCCATTCAAAACACACTCCCACCCCATCAGAACACAGCCAAGCCTCCACCCACAGAACACACCTCCTCTGGCAGTTTAAAAAAGAAGAAAAAACAGCCACTACCACACACTTCTCCCAGAAGAACGAAGCTGAAGACACCAGCCTGAGGATGACGGATGAGATTTCGTCGAAATATACATATTTACCCTATGGTAAGACGGGCAGCCAATAAATTTTATAAACAAACAAATAAATAAATAAATTTATCCACCATTGGTAAGACCAATCCAAGATGGTACACAGCCAAGTTAGGAAGCAGGGTACTTCTCACAAATGGAGCTGACTAATGAGTAATTTTTCCATCCTATGTATCTGCCTAAAGACCTAGTTCTCTTAGCTCTCTGCCTGCATTTTGATTAAGGTCAGGATATGACTCTAACATGTCAGGCAGCCTTTCCAGGTTTAGTTCTTATGAATTAGCCTATGAGCTGAGTGATGTGCTTGGTTACAAACCTGGAGAGGGTGTCATTCACAACCTGGGAATGAGGCTTTATTTAAAAATAGAAGGCTTCAGGCCTCTGTTGCTTCATGCTTCTGCACAGGCCGTATTCTAAAATGAAGAGTAAGCTCCTAGTTCTCAGGAGACCTCAGCATTGCAAATCCCCTTCAGTGAGCCCATGAGTGGAGCAGATGGCATGCTTTTTATTGAACTGGCAGCACTCACAAATAAAAAGATTTAAGATTCACCTTGGGGAGATGAATAATTTCAGGAAAAGATCTAGGATATTTTGATTACATCTAATGGGACGCAGGATGATATTCAGAGCAGTTGGGACAGAACAATGTAAAGGAGAGAAGTATAATTTATTGTGACCTTTGATTGGCTATCAGCTTTTAAATAAATAAATAAACACCTAAAGAATGCTAAAAATGGATGTTTTTCACACATTTGGAAGTGATATAGATTTATTCTAAGGCTACACGTACAGCAATATTTTCTAATTTGGTGCCCTAAAATTGCATCTGTGACCCCATGGGATTTTTTTCTAATTCCTATGGACTATTGCCAATATTGCTAACCTAACCTTTCTCTTAATACATTGTGTAGGAGTGAAGTGGAGACTACAGCTATTGACAGACACATCTTTTTGACTTATTTAAGTCATCTTCATATTCCTAATTCCAGTCTAGAGATATGGTAGAACTTACCGGTAATTACAATTTAATGCAAGTGTGCATTTCACACTTTTAACTTTACACAAGAATGTGAACCTTAAGGAAGAGTGACAATCTAGGAACAGGATTTTTATGTCAACCATCTTCCAGCTCATGCTCTTCCAAACATGGTTTGGAAGGAAATCTTCAGAACTGGAAGTAGTTTGATGTATCCCAGACAGGGCATTTTGGACAAATCGGGCCTGTTCTGAAGCCAGGATATTTCAAAACACTTCTAATTTAGATTTCATTGTGGAAACCACTGAAACTTTTCTGGAATGACATGTTCCAGAGAGGTTTGGCACAGAGCAGTTCTAAGTTCTTTGGAAAAAACCTGTTTCCAAATTACCAAGTTTTGTATATCCTCTCATAAAACCATAGAATTTGGAAAGGGCCAGTAACTCACTGAATACAGCTGCCTGCTTCATGCAGAAATATAGGCAGTCTTTGACTTATCACCACAACTGAACCCAACATTTTTGTTGCTAAGTGAGACAGTTGTTAAGTGAATTTTGCCCCATTTTACGATCTTCCCACAGTTATGTGAATCACTGCAATCAAGTTAGTAACAGAGGTGTGAAGTGAATCTGACTTCCTCATTGACGTTGCTTGTCAAAAGATCACGAAACACACTGTAATTGTCATAAATATGAACCAGTTGAACCACATCCAAATTTTGATCATATGACCTTGGGGATGCTGCAATGATCATGTGAAAAACAGTCATAAGTCACTTTTTCCAGTGCTGTTGTAATTCAAGGACTACCTGTACAAATGATAAGCATTCCAGGCAGATAAGAATCTATGTCCCAGTGGAACATATTCACCACCTGTAAAATTGAAAAATTGGTTTCCCTGTAAAACTCTTGTTACTGTTAGAACTTTAAAAAAAGCATTCAATCAGACTCTAACTTTATGAGCCAAAGACTTTGGCTACCAAACATTTATTACAACTCTTTTTATCATTAATTATGATAAATTGCCATGACTCTTTTCATTGACTTTGTATATGGTACATTTACACATCTCAGATCAGCAAAGGTTTAGACCAAATCATTGTAGACCAGGGGTATCAAACTCACAATGTCACGTGACATGTTACGAAGTATCGTGACTTTTTTTGCCATTGCCGGCAATGGGGTGGGTGCAGTTTTGCTATGATGCATCCGGCCTACCGGCAGATTGATGCCCCAATTGTAGAATAATCATATCAATGGCTATAGAGATCAACTGTTCTATCTCCCATTTTTCAATCTTTCTTCTTTTTTCCCTAAATTCTCAGAATCTTTTTTTTTATCAGCATGATGCAAGATTTCCTCTGTGTTGCTTGATTCTGGTTGTCATTTTCACCCAGTGGGCTTTCTAATAAGTTTGAATGTGTTTTTGAGTTGCTTCTGATTTCAGCTTCTCAAGTAGCACCTTCTGAGTAAGGATTAATAAATCTTTATTCTTATTCATCAATTGATGTATTACTCCAATCTTTTGATTTATTTATTTTTTAGCAAGGATTGCTGTGAGCTTACATTTGCTGCCTATATATTAGAATTGTTTTTAAGTGGCTTACTACTGCAAAATCCTGTCTGTTAAGCTTCATTTTAATTATATATATATATATATATATATATATATATATATATATATATATATATATATATATATATATGCAAATTATTCAAATTGCTAATAAAGAATTTGGGAGGCTAAGATGATCATTTCGAACTTTTTATGTTCTCATCAGTTAGTCATACCCTTTATCTGAGATTCGAACCCGGGCTGATTATATATCAGGCAGGCCAAAACAGGAATGAAAGAGTTAATTAGCAAGGTCCATTCAAAAAGCCTTGACAAATACTTAAACATACATTTGCCTTGCCTTTCAGCTAATATAAGAGAGAAAGAACCCCGTGGCTCAGGAGGTTAAAACACTGCCTGATATATAATCAGCCCGGGTTTGAATCTCAGATAAAGGGTATGACTAACTGATGAGAACATAAAAAGTTCGAAATGATCATCTTAGCCTCCCAAATTCTTTATTAGCAATTTGAATAATTTGCACAAATAATGAGCTGTCATAGTTGACTATATCCTGTGGATAAGCCCTGAGTCGGGCCAAAACAGGAATGAAAGAGTTAATTAGCAAGGTCCATTCAAAAAGCCTTGACAAATACTTAAACATACATTTGCCTTGCCTTTCAGCTAATATAAGAGAGAAAGAACCCCGTGGCTCAGGAGGTTAAAACACTGCCTGATATATAATCAGCCCGGGTTCGAATCTCAGATAAAGGGTATGACTAACTGATAAGAACATAAAAAGTTCGAAATGATCATCTTAGCCTCCCAAATTCTTTATTAGCAATTTGAATAATTTGCACAAATAATGAGCTGTCATAGTTGACTATATCCTGTGGATAAGCCCTGAGTCGGGCCAAAACAGGAATGAAAGAGTTAATTAGCAAGGTCCATTCAAAAAGCCTTGACAAATACTTAAACATACATTTGCCTTGCCTTTCAGCTAATATAAGAGAGAAAGAACCCCGTGGCTCAGGAGGTTAAAACACTGCCTGCTATATAATCAGCCCGGGTTCGAATCTCAGATAAAGGGTATGACTAACTGATGAGAACATAAAAAGTTCGAAATGATCATCTTAGCCTCCCAAATTCTTTATTAGCAATTTGAATAATTTGCACAAATAATGAGCTGTCATAGTTGACTATATCCTGTGGATAAGCCCTGAGTCGGGCCAAAACAGGAATGAAAGAGTTAATTAGCAAGGTCCATTCAAAAAGCCTTGACAAATACTTAAACATATATATATATATATATATATATATATATATATATATATATATATATATATATATATATATATATATATATATATATATATATATATATATATATATGGTAAAGGTTCCCCCGCACTGCGTGCTAGTCGTTTCTGACTCTAGGGGCCAGGCTCATCTCCGTTTCAAAGCCGAAGAGCCAGCGTTTGTCCGAGGACGTCTCCGTGATCATGTGGCTGGCATGACTAGACGCCAAAGGAACACGGAACACCGTAGTGGTCCCTATTTTTCTACTTGCATTTTTATGTGCTTTCGAACTGCTAGGTTGGCAGAAGCTGGGACGAGTAACAGGCGCTCACTCTGTTACGCGGCACTCAGGATTCGGGAACTGTTATATATATATAACAGTTAAAAGACTTTTATTTCCTCTTGTTTTCCTTAAAGAGAGTCATTAGCCAACAATTCGCTGCTGAATATTTTTCAGGAACTCTCCCTTAAATTCCTTTGCTAAAGTCCTTTGTTAATTGTCTCTGCTTGCTCTCTCAAGGAAGTTTCATCCTGAACTCTGTCCTTTATTCTTTTGACAATCTCTACTTACTCAGCAGGAAGATATCACTAGTTACCAACACTAGCAATTGGCAACTAGCAATTGGCAACTCTTAGAACACAGTCCATGTAGTCAGTAGCTATGCAGAAGATGGCTTTCTCATCACAACACACAATTCCTCAGAACCAAGTTTCTTTCTTAACTCTCCTCTCTTTTTTCTTGTTGACTTGCTCTAACAAACTCATGTCAATTCTCTCTATTTGCTCACTGAGCAGAGAACTGTCCATGTTGTGATTAATTTAAATTGCTGAGACCTGCATTGTAAAATGTAGTGTATACAATACAGTATTCCAGAGCTGTACATTTGGTCCATTTTGTACAAGAAATAGGAAATAATTACATTTTGGGAGAAATTCTATATATATATTTCCACATTAGAAATGATAGAAAATATTTGTAGCCCAGTTGATAGATGGTGATGGTTTATTCTCCGAGCTCACTGTTTAGCTTCCGAATGCTTCATTGCCAGGCTAGGTGATATCTTTAGCAGGACTTTGGTTGAAGGATCTTGTTTCAGTTTTTCACCACTGTCATGTGGTCATGTGGTTGGTGAGTCATATGACTGGCTGGCCATGCCATGTGACCTGTCATGTGACCAGCTGGTCATTGTGAGTGAAGGTCACCAAGTGAAGAGGTAGTCATTTGGTTGGTCACTTGATAGATACAGCTCCTTATGGGTTCGTAGGCTGGCTCCAAAATGACATGTTTGTTAATATTGGTTGAATACGATGCTTCAGTAAATTCATGTTTGTGGATAAAATTCCACATTCCATAGAATAGTAAGAATGGGAAAATAGCAGCCACTGAATATAGAATGTATACAGTTTGTGGGGAGAGGAAGGTGCCCATTGTTCATTCTGTCCTCTCATTGATTTTTATGTCATGGTAAACAGTTCCACATAACTTCAGAGTGTTCCCTACTATATAGGTGAACAATTATTAATTCTTAAATTGTAGGCAATTAAAAAAGGATGAGGAAAATAGCCTATAAATAGTGACAAATAAAGCCAAACTCTTTTTATTCTACTTCATTTCAGACTAGACTAGGTCACTGCACACTTGATATAAAACCTAATTATTCCCAGTTGAAAAGTTCAATGTCACTATTACATTCTGACCTACTTTTTTCTGCAGTCCTTGAAATTTTTGGCTGAGTTAATAGCTGGATCTGTTTAATATTGTCACTAGGCATTAGGCCTGCAAATTGTTTCACATATACCCAGTGTAATACAAAATGAAAAGTGTTTGTTTAAGTAAATTAAGAGTAACTATTATTAGCCAAAATGATGGATCATCTCTGTTGAAGTTGTCCAATTAGGTCCTTTGTATTTATCTCAGGTTACATTGGATGCCTACTCAGTATTACAATGAAATGTAAATGAAGTTGAATGGATAACATAAACCAGAAATAATATCTTCAAGGGGTTGAATTGATTATTCTAATGAAGTAAATGTGGCATTCACCATTAATTCTGTAAGCAGTATTTATGAAGTTTGCATTTCTTCATTGTATTCCTAATGTTCTTTCTCTTTTAAAATTTGATTTGGGCATGACTGCTTCCATTGCCCATTAGTTTTTTCTGAAAGTGAGGCTATGCCAGCATGTGAAAAATGAACATTTATAAGTGAGTTTGTTAGACTGTTCCAAATGGAGATTGTAAAATTAAATTAACTATGTGACAGTTTTGGGATTTATTTTGCTCCAATATTTTATCAGGAGAGACTATTATTGAAACACCTGCATTATTTCAGATACAAAGAGATGGAAATTGGAAGGCCCTGGAATAGCTTTGTTCTCATACTTCTTTTTGTGCAGGGACATGCCCTATTTTTTGAAACAGAGTGATACCCTTGATACTCTCTAAATTTTAGAGACAGATGGAAGCAAAATATTCGTAGGCTGAGACAAGCAATTTATATCCCCCATAGCATAATGGGTACGGTATTTAAATAGCTCAGATGAACATTTGATATAAAAAAGACCATGAATGTGTCTTCCAGATCTTGTTTTAAGTAATTAAGTGTTCATACATCCCCATTAATCCATTAATACAGGCAAGCTAGGTGATTTTGCAAGATATCCCAGGAAAAAGTGCAAATGGCTGTTTCTCTATAAAAATACCTAAAGAAATAACTGGTTCAGCAATACATATTTTTGTGAGTGAGGAACATGGAGGTTGCCATATTTATGAAGCATATTTTTTTTTAGAGCTGGACATTGATTGGGTTCAAGGAGGACAAGGTAATTGTAAATACCTGTGAACATGAACATAGCCCTTGTAAAGAATCAAAAAAGGGTTCTTTCCTAAGGTCAGGTGTCAACTTTGGAGAGCAACTGCAAATTCAAGTAAATTTGTAGTTGTTTATGGTGTTCCTTGCAAGTGATATGAATATGCATCTGCAATGCCAAATCATCTTTTTATCTTTTGAACTGAGATCTCTATAGAGCTCTAATAATTTTCTCAGTCTCTAGAGAAATAGTCCATTTCTGGATCCATTCTAAAAGCATGTAGGCCACAGTCTCTTTTGGCCTGAAAGACTGAGAAAATGATCAGTATGTAGAATCCAAAATGTAACATAGATATTAATATTATACTCTTTCCCACAATGATAGTTAGCAAATATATGTTTCTTGACAAACCAGGTAAGTTACTCCAGCAGATGTTCCATTAGTTTCTTTCTGATTATGGTATTTCACTTAGAATCTATTTAAACTTTGTTTAGATGCATCAAGACTATGTGAATTACAGTGTTGTAGAAATAGAAAGCTATACAGACTTTACCCCTGAAAGGAACTAGTGTGGTTTCTTTTCTTTTATTTTCCTCTTACATTTTGAGAGGTGTAATATAAGGATGACAATAATATAGGGAAAGAAGGCTGCTTTGCTTTGTTAAAAGTTGATGTGTCAGAAACAATCAAATTTGCCTGTTATTTGGGGAACCAATTTGGAGAAGGGTTGCTGCTTTCCCTAAAAAGGTGACCCTATGCATAAATCCATCTTGTGCACCAATTGTGCCTATTTCTGATCAAGAAGCTCACAAACAATTATACCTCAGTTATGTCTAGTTTGGATTACTGCAATGCACTCTATATGGGGCTGCCACTGAAGATCATATGGAATATGCAACTGGTCCAGAATATAACAGTGTAGGCAATTTCACATTTGTAATATGTTTGTGTAAAACCTCTGCTATGCAAGCAACATTGGTTTCTAATAGGCTTCTGGATATAAATCAAGGTGTTGGTTATTTTCTATAAAGCTCTATATGGCACAGAGCCAAGATATTTACAGGATTGTTTGTCTCTGCTCATGCCATCTTATTTGACAGGATGTAGGTTTCTTTTATGAAGCGCTTACATTTAGCAGAAATCAGCAGAGGTTTCTCTGTTGTGGGATCTGCTTTAGAGAACACTATTAACTCTAGATTCTGAATGGCCTTAACCTTTACCTTTCTTTAATGCTTTAAAGACCTATATTTCTCTCAAGTGCTACTCCTAGGTATTAGCAAACTGGATTTGCCTGTTGTTTATGGGCTATTAATTGATTTCTCCATGAAAATAAATGTTGACACATTTGTATAATCAGTGAAGTTTCAGTGATGGATCAGAGTTCATCTAGAACTTCATCATTTCCCTGTACTATAACCCATCTTAAAGATTCATGGCAAGTCTACAGTCATATCTTCCATGCAAAGGAAACTACAATCATAATATGAAGAAGATTAATATTAATTCTGGTCAAATATAAAGCAAATTGAAATCCTGACAGTCTTCCTATAAGACTGAGTGAGAAGAGGGTGGGTTATAGACCTTATTTAACTTTTTTAAGGCTTGCCTTCTATAAAAATGAATCACCCTATATATTTGACAGACTACCTAGTTAGCAAGGGAAAATGCTCTGCAATGAATTTTCAGCTTTTTGTGCAATAATGATTCCATGTCTTTTATATTATTATTGATCACAATCCAGAAAAAAGGGCTAACTTATTAATCAGGTGCGAGCATGGGCACTGTTTATGTATGCATGTATGTTCATACTGAAGTGTTTTCACCTTCTGCTTTAGTAGTTCTTTTTTTCTTCTCAACCATCCATCCTGAATTATCTCTCTAGCTAAGTACTATCAATGATAGTTAACTGAAGAAGGTGTTCCTTGAACTGCAAACTAGAGAGATAAATTGGGTGTGCATTTGTTGGGTATAACTGGTGAGAATGCAGAATTCTTAACTGATTGATACAATGAATACCACCAACTATTTACAGTTGGTTAAAAAAAAAGGCCACCCTCTGTTCTGTACCAGCCTGCTACTGGCGCTGCAGAAAAGGCAGGGACAACCCCTTTACAAATGGCAAGAGGCTGGAATTAAGCCTGCCAAATTTATTAACATAAAACAGAGCCAAACAAGACACCAACCATGAAACAGGAGCTATGAAACAGGAACTATTCAAGCGGTTGCCTTCAGCAAACCAGCCCTCCCACGCATTCCCCTTTTATACAGTTCAGGGCGTGGCTTCTCTCTGCCTCCTTCCGAGGTGCCCCATTGCCTTCCTCTGTTTACTCCTGATTGACTGCCTCCTGCGTCGGGCGTCCTTGAACAGGGCCAGCTGTGGGTCATCTTCATCCACGCTGTCAGGCTCACACAGCTGGGTCTCCATCGTGACCAGGTGGGAGGGGCCTGGCTGAGGGCTCTCATCAGCAAGCTCTCTAACCCCCTCAGCAAGCTCTTCAACACCCCCCTCCTCCTCTGAGTTGTCCGACCCAACTGCCGAACCCACAGGCTGACCCTGAATCACAACACCCTCTTCCTCGTCACTTCCACCAAAATGGATGGGATAACCCTTATCAGCTTGGTTAAGAGTTTGGTTTATTGAGGTCAGGTGATCTGAAAGTATTACCTCTGCTAACAGATTATGCTTTTAATACCACAACTTTGTTTTCAAGATAAACTTGGTATATATCCTTAACTGATATTAGGGACAATAATTTCAAATATTTTCAAATCAAATGATCCTACTTGACAAGATCACCATTTGAAGGAAAAGTCCCTTAGGACCTATGATGAAAAAAAATCAATTATAAAGACCCAGGTGACATACTTTTTTAGAATTGCTATAGGAATTTAATCCATTTTAGAAGGATTGGGAAATGGAAACAATGTCTATGGAAGTAGTCTTTGCCAGTTTCAACAGCAGATACAACCCTGGCTTTAGGGTGGGAAGATGGGGCAGGTCGACCCATTACCCTAACCTCTTTGGCCAAGTTTTTTTTAATGGGATAGATTATGCTCCTGTCTGGAATAAGTGGTGTTGATTTGGAGAACTTTAATTTACATTATATGAGTAAGCAATGTTGATATTTTTCATCATAAAACTGTCTCAAATGATTTTATTTTGATTGATCTACAGATGGATGATGAACTGGCAAAAGTGGAGATTATAAATACTTCTTTATTATGGAAGATTAATCCTGGAAGCTTTTGATTTCATAGGCTCTCTAAGATTAGGTATGCAAGCACTTTTCCTTTTTTCCCATTCAGACATGTCCAATTACCTAAACAAGTTCCCGCAGTTTTCTTGGCAAGGTTTTTTAGAAGTGGTTTGCCATTGCTTTCTTCTTAGGGCTGAGAGAAAGTGACTGATCCATGGTCATCTAACCGGCTTTATGCCCAAAATGGGACTAGAACTCATGGTCTCCTGGTTTCAAGCTTGATGCCTTACATACTACACTACAATACTACACCAGCTGACTCAGATGCAAGAATTGGGAACTTATTAATCAGACTAATGAGCCTTGGTGGAGCAGTGGGCTAATGCCTCTAAGTAACACCAGCTGCCTGCAATTAGTGCAGGTTCGCATCCCACCAGGCTCAAGGTTGACTCAGCCTTCCATCCTTCCGAGGTAGGGAAAATGAGGACCCAGATTGTTGGGGGCAATTAAGCTGACTTTGTAATAATGCCGCTTGGGGTGTGTGTGAAAGCCCTAATAAGCAGGCATATACAGAGAATGAAGGCTACTGCTAAGCTTGTAAGCCGCCCTGAGTCTTCGGAGAAGGGCGGGATATAAATGGAATTAAAATAAATAAATAAAATAAAAATAATATCTGATTTCTAGTGGCTATGAAATCCTCATTTATATTTATTTATTTATTTATTTATTTATTTATTTATTTATTTATTTATTTATTTATTAAAATTAATTTATTAAATTATATGCCACTGCAAGAATTTCAACAGCGATAGGCAAATAGTTTTATTATGTATACATAATGTGCATGTATGCATACATACATACATTTATCTAATGTAAAATAAAAATGGGGTTTCTATCATTAGATTCCATTTTATTGTAAATAAAAGTTTATTTATAATATAGTAAAGTTCATAGAATGTTATCTCTAAACCAACAGAGCAGCATTAATTTTATCTCTTTTATGCCTTGAAAAAAATGAATAAGTTTTTAATAAATTCTAAATTTCACCCCTTACTCTTACTTAGTGATGATAAGTTAAATATGTTAAACAAATGTTAGACCTATAAATAGCACATAAAGCCAACCCAAATAAAGAATATGTAGGAAACTAGTGAGAAAGGAAATGCCAAGTTTATCTGATTTGTGGATAATGTATAGCTTCCAGGGCTGGAAACAATTATTCTTCCATGATTTAAGTTGCTGTGGTAAGACAAATCCTGCTGATCCCCTCTCTTTACCCCTTTTTACAGAAACAAAAGGGTTGGATTTTATTTACTAGTGAATAGACAGAGAATATCTTCTGTAACTTCTGTGTGGGAAAGTAAAAACAGATGAAGTATGTTGCTGATAATTTAGTTTTTGTTTTCTTTTTTATGTACTGCAGAATGGTACATTAGCAAGTATATCCCAAACTTCATTTCTGCCAGAAGAGTTAATCTAAATCAGCCTTTTCCAGAGTATGTTGGACCTGCAATGCACAGACAACACAGGCAGCAACTGAAGTTCAAGCCTTGTAGAAAGAATCTTGAAAGAAGTTCAGAAAGATATTCCATATTCTACATTCCACTCCACCCACATACCATTTCCCATTTATTAATATTCAAGTAATACTTAATATGTGGGTGATTATAGGTACACTCAATCGTCATCAAGGGTCTTCTTAAATAGATATATTGTATTTCCAGAAGACAGATGTCTTCTCTCTAGATCAGAGGCAACTTAAACTTGGCAACTTTAAGATATGTGGACTTCAACTCCCAGAATTCCCCAGCTAGCACTGATAATTTTTTTCAAGAGTTTATTTGGGTTTTGATCCACAAATTACCAATTGGAATTTATCACACAGTGGGGCTTTCTACTTTCCTATCTCCATGACAGTGCCAGAAAAAAAGTAGTGAGTTTCTCTCCCCCTCAGAGGGGAATCTTGAGAGAATTTTCATCTTTTTCACAGCTGCCCATCTTGCTCTCTGAATTCTCAGCAGTAGCTTTGTGTTGTCATGCTTTCTTCAGCTCACCAATGGCACAAAGCCTGCCAACACCTATCCCTGCTCTCATTCTTCATTGCTGCAATTGCTTTTTTGAAGGAAGGGGAAAAAAATGAAAGAATCTAACCAACCATGCCATTGTATGGATGGAGTAACTAAATCTTCTCTAAGAATGCCTGGGATAGATAATAGCAAGCCACCAAAGGACAAATTATCTTTTAAGAATTTCATCTGCAGCAGACATTATCCAGGACTTAATTAATTCATACACCATCATGGGCACAGACCCAGGTTGTTCCTGATCTCAGATTGTGCAGGCAACAGAAGAATCCACTAAATAAGGTGCCTCTAGTGTGGCTTTCCACATGGTTATGAGTCTTAATTTTAATTTGCAGGACATCTTGAGGAAGAGGATTGGTGCTTTCCTGCAGCTTTGTTTTTTTCCCCTGAAATGGAGAGAAAGAGGAGAATGTGAAGGAGAATGAGTTTTGATAGATGGTTAGACTAATTCTTGGCTTGATATAATTTATAAGCTAACTGGCTATATGGGTAGCTGCACAATGAAGTAGCACAGAGAGCTGGATTTCATCCTGCACTGATCTGACACCCTTCCAATTCCAGTGAGCTCATAACTCCTCTTCTTTTGAATTGGATTTAGCACACATTGCAGCACTGGATGGAACTACAAAGGTCTTTCAGGGAATGGATGAATGGTGTGGATAATTACCTGAAACAACCCATTGACACCATGCTGATCCCATCCATAATAGAAACCAGCATGATGATGATGATGAGCAGAACACACTACATTTTATATACCTAAAAGAGCTAGGGCTCACTGCATGCTTAAGGGGGAAACCCTTTTTTAAAATAGAACTAAGAATTACTGAAGCTCATTCAGATGTGGTCTCTGGTGAGATTAAGGCAACATCATGGAGACACAGTATACAGAAGACATTACAGAGCCATGTTGATTCCAGCCACAAATGAGTACATGGCCTCAGAAGTATCAGGGATAAGTAAGAAATACCATCTGCTCATCTGCTGCCGGCATCAAGCTCCCTGCACCCTGTGTGTTCCCACAGAGAGGGCCTCCTCAGGGTGCCACCGGTCAGAGAATGTCGACTGGTGGCCCCCAGGGGGAGATCCTTCTCTGTGGGTGCCCCGGAGCTATGAAACCAGTTACCGGTTGAGCTCCAGACGGCGCTCGATCTGCGCTCCTTTCGCCGCGATCTGAAAACATACTTGTTCGATCAAGCCGGCCTGGCCTGAGGGGGGATTGGTGGGGTTTTTATCATTTTTATTGGGGTTTTTACTATGTATCAATTGTATTTTAATCGGGCATGTATTTAATTATCTTTTAGTTTTTGTAAATTTCTGTGTTTTATTCTTGCCCTGTACACCGCCCTGAGTCCTCCGGGAGAAGGGCGGTATAGAAATATTAATAAATTAAATTAAATTAAATTAAATAAAGGGGACCTTCTATCATATATTTGCATAGATTTCAAAGACATTATTTTTATTATTTGTTAAATTTATTTGCCACCTATCTCACTGTGGGGCTACTCTACATAGCTTACAACAATAAAAAGGAAGAACTGAGAAGAATATAAACAGAAGTAAAATAATAGAACAATAAAATAATGGAAAAGGCACCATCAGAATACATCAGTGTGATAACATGGTCAGGTGGAGAGTAAGCAGGGGTGGGTGGGTGGGGAGGTCCAGTCTGCCATCAATACAACAACCATGTCCAGTATGGAACTCCACCATTTGGTCTCCAGACCAACCGGCAAAGCCAGATCTTCAGGCTTTTTAAGAAGGACAGAAGGGTGGGGCAGATCTTAATATGTTCAGATGGATGCATGCTACAGCAGAGAAGACTCTTCTTCTGGATTCTGATAGTTGGAATTCTTTGACTGATAGAATCCAAAGTAGGTTCTCTCTGCCAGCATGACTAGGATGGGCTTGTTCTAGCAGGATGAAATGGTTCATCAGGTAGCCTGGACCAATGCCATTAAGGGTTTTAAAGGTCATACCAACACCTTGAACTGCACTCAGAAGTAGACTGGTTGCCAGTGAAGTTCATGGAGCAGAGGTGTAATATGGGCCATCCTTGAAGCCCCAAAGACTGCTCTCTCTGCCTCCAGTTGAAGCTTCTGAATGGATTTCAAGGGTAGTCCCATGTATAGCATATTGCAGAAGTCGAGATGAGAGATGACTAGGGATTGACTGAGTGAAGGGAGTCACAATCCAAGAAAAGATGTACCTGGTGCACAAACTAGAGCTGTACATAAACTCTCCTAGTCATACCCACCACCTGCTTTTCGAGCAGAAGACACAAGTCCAGGAAAACCTCTAAGTTAAAAACTGGGTCTGAACAGGGTAGTGCAACCCCAGCCAAAACTAAGAATACAAAAAGCTCATATCCTGAGGCTCCATGCACCCAAGATCATTCAGTCTTGCCATGTTCAGTTGAAGTCTATTGTCCCCCATTTGGATGCCTACAGCCTCCAGGCATTATGAGAGGACAGAGGCAGCCTCACTTGGCTCACCATTATTGGAATACTAGTGACAAATGACCTGTTATACACAAAAAAACCCTGAACAAAGATTATAGGCTACCTCAGTGATACACAAAGCGTGTATGTCATTCCCCCAAAATCACTTCAAGAATACATTCCAACTTGTGAGGGCTGAAAAAGAAAGGGAATTCATTTCATCATTTTACTGGCAGATGAATATCCTTGGAAATATTATTCTACTCTAAGGGTTGCAGTTTACTGGTTTTCGTCTGCCACCTTGTATCTATTTTGCATTGTCTTTTAGATTTTAATATGATGGGGAGGAACTACTTATCTTAATCAGAATACTGTGCTAAACAACAAAATTTGATAAATGATTACATTAAAAAAAATCTGAACGGATTATCTGTATTGAACACAGCCCTTTGTGTGAATTTTAGCTCTGTAATAGGAATGTTTTATTACATTTATTTTCTTTGACATGAATTTTATAATAAGATGAGAGGATGAGGGAGCAGAGGGATGGACAATAAGAATTACTTGTTTATGTAAAATATAAAAAGAAATACTAAACACTGAAGATAATAACATAAAATTCACAAGAGTCACTGAAGTTATTGTAAAAATAGATACTAAATGTCTGTTCTCTGCTGACAAAAATTTCTAGCTTTGCAGGCAGGACAATACAGGACTTGGCTCATTGCTTTACGTAATGTATTCACTGTTGGGGATAGGGAAGTTTTTGGTGTTTCAGCATATATTACAGAATTTCTAATTTTGCCTGGGGAAAAATAGCATATCTGAGCTTATTACCATTGCTGCTGAAGAGACCTCATTGGTAATAAGATCCTCTAATTGCCTCAGATGCCTTTGCTTGGAAAGAATATATTTGTATCCATCTTCTGAAAGGCTGGTCAAAGATGAATGACATGGACATCAGTAGAACTACTTTTATGCACACTGGCTTTTGCAGCATTCTGTCAAGGTTCATGAGGTAACCCTGATATTTATATTGAAGATCTGCTACTCTTTTAAAGAATCCTAACCATAGTGTGAATGGAAAGAATGATCTGTTTTTGTGTTTGCATAATTCTGTTGCAAAATCTGTACCTGTAATGAAATCATGAGCCAGAGACTCCAGACTGATTTGGGTGGGCCTATTCATTCTGCCTACACTGTCCAAGAGTGAACATTATGAGCCCTGTCATCCTAGCAGGTGAAGGAGGTGGGTGCCCGGAAAGCAAAACCTTTCTGTTGACATCCTAACACTTTGAAACAACTTCCGATGTTAAAATCTAGATGATCCCTGTTGCTCATCTTCAGGAAAGCTGCTAAGGTTCATCTGGTTCAACAAGCTTTTGCAGACTAACATCCTATAATGTGGTTGTTCTCTTTATTTTAACTTGTTTTTTTCCTTATTATTATAGTTAATAAGAGGATTTATTACTACATTTATGAATCATCTGAGTTCTAAATAATATGGCAGAATATAATTGCTGGACATCAATAAACAACTAAATAATGTGACATTCTCAACCTTTGCAGTAAGCAAGGATGTCATCATATCTGCCCCAAATTTTGTGTCCCCTGTATTGAATCACCTAACTCTGCTGTCTGTGTTCACTTTGATCCAGCCTATCTGGTTTAAAACAAGAGTTCACATTTGATTATTTCACAAAGGTAAGAACCTTAGTTGTTCTAATTAGTCCTTAAAATGGAAGATACATGGGAAACTGCATAAGAATATTGGCAATATCCAAGTTCTGAATAATGCATTTCATTCATGAAATGATAAGAAGCTGAGAGTTTAAGTGCATATGAAGTTGTGTTTGAGCTTTGCCATGATTAGATCATGTAGCTCAACAGAAGCTACTTTATGTAAAGTGAAAATCTGCATGTTAACTGGTAGTGTACAATTACCCAATCATAATTTCCCAAAGAGCTAGAATATTTGTTTGAGATTTTGTTTTTCTGGATGGTATGCACAGAGATGGTATCTGATTTTTATCTACCTACTTGCCTGCCTGCGAGCCTGCATGCCTATCTATCTATCTATCTATCTATCTATCTATCTATCTATCTATCTATCTATCTATCTATCTATCTATCTATCTATCTATCTATCTATTTGGCTCTAGGGGGAAGTGCTCAGCCATTTCCTATTTGTTTATAGTGGTTATAATAGGTCTCAAGATGTATCTTGGCCTTGTGTAGTTCAGCTTATAATGTATCAGATAAATAGAAAGTATAATATATTAAAGGAATGGGAAAGACAAACTCTTGAGTTACCAAGGAAGAGAATTTAAATTAGAATTGGTTGATGAAATGTGCAGCTAAGAAGAAACTGTGCAATTCCAAGTGGTGGTTATCACCTGTAAAGCACTATGTGGCATAGGACCAAGTTATATCTGGAACTACCTCTGTGTGGGGGTGTTTTGACATCCTACCAGGTTAGATAAGGTTGATGTGCTCCATGGTCCCCTTTCTTAAATGTTGATGATGACAACTCAGAGGTTGCATTTTTGCTAGACACCCAACCATTTGGAACAGCCTCCCACTTAAAATCTGAATGTTCCCCTCCCTCACCCCTCCTTTAGCCTTTCAGAGGTCTATGAAGACTTGGATCTTCCATCAAGAGTTGGGCTGGAATGGTAGATTGATCTGGAGGAGAGTTTGGTATTGTGCCTGGTAGGGGGAAAGGTACTTTTAGCAGTGTTTTATGGTTACTTGTGAGCCACCAGAATCATTACATGAAATAGGTAGCCATGTAAGTCCTGTAAATAAATAAAATAAAATAAAATAGTCTTGTGCATACTCTTTCATTTCACAAAAAGAATACATTTCATTCAGTAGGACTTTTCATATACTCTTTGTGAAGTCAATATTAAGTGCTAAACAAGTAGCAAGATAGTTGCAAGACTATTTTGACTAATGACTCTGCTTCAGTGAGAGATATTAATGCTATAAATCTCGATATAGAAGCTGGCTCATTGTTTTAGCTTGAAGGATAGAGAGGACAAATTTACAAGAAAGTATTTTGTTATTTCTTCAGAGAAAGATGAGGGAGGGAGCCCTCTGTTATGTATATATGTATATAGGAGATGTTCACAGAGAAAGCCACTGACACCACCAGGTTGCAGGGTGCCCTGTCAGGATTGGCAGGGCAGTCTTTGGCGGGAAATCCGGACAATGGGATTGGTTCCAAGTATACCTGGCTAGGTATATAAGAAGGGCAGTTGCCCCTTTGTTTGCCAAGTCTGTGCTACATCAATAAAGAATGTTATGCTGAACCCTGTTGTCCTGCATCATCCATCTTGGCCATGCGGTCAAGAGCCCAAGATCTAATAGTGGTGACGAGGATGGGATGCTGCTTCGATCAGAGCTGAAGTCATGGTGAAGTGGGAAAGGCAGAAAAAAAATTTCTGGGACCTTCCTAACGAAGCAGCATTCTAGGACTGGTGCAACATGGCTAAATTTGGAGCGACCAGTGCATTTTGTTTCAACATCGATGAGCCAGATCGATGGGGAGTGCATCTGGGACAAGTTGAAGGGTTCCTGATGATCAACAAGATCACAGAAGATAAAATGAAAGCAGTGGACTTTTGTGCTTAAGCAGTCAGGACGTGTATGATGTGGCCGTGGGTCTGTGTTCACCTATGCCCGTTGAAAACATCTTGTATGCTGATTTAAAAAAGAAGTTGGAGGAGCATTTCATGCCAGAGAGAGCTCCAATCTATTGGTGGCATAAATTCATCCAGCGCAGCCAGCATCTGGGTGAGCCGACCTCGCAATTCGTCTCAGCGCTAAGACAGGCTGATCGCCAGTGTAAATTTCCTGATCTTGAAGACAGGATCAGGGATCGAGTGGTGTTTGGACTGAGAGACCAGCAATGCCGACAAAGGATCCTTGCAAAACCACCGATGAATCTGCGGGAGGTTTTAGATGAGGTGATGGCTTACAAGGCAGCCAATGACTCTAGCAAACACACATACCACAATAGCAGTAGCTCAGGAGTGGCCATACATCATGAGTGTGCTTCAACCGGTGGAAGCGGTGACCTGGATGAAGAGGCAGAGGTAGATGCGGTAAAGCACAGACCTGGAAAGCATCCACCATGGCGGGACAACGACAGGGGCCAGCGGAGACAATCATCAGCCAACAAGAGCACAGCGTGCAGGTGTGCAGATGCAAGTAATTGAGGGGAGCCAACTAATCCAACCAGAAATGTTCCAGCTGTGGGGGAAACCATCTGCAAGCGACCTGCTGGTTCAGATCTGTAAAGTGTCATTCCTGTGGCAAGACGGGGCACATTGCAGCCGTCTGCCGGAATCAGAGCAGAGACAGCCTGAATGAATTACAAGCTATGACCTTGGAGCTTGAAGGTACTGTTCTCCCTCAGCACAAACCCTGGTACAATCCCTCAGTCCCTGAAAAGGGCAGATGGACCGTGTCTCACACGGAAGTCCATCAGCTGCTCAAGCCAAAAATAACAATACAGGTCCATCTGCAAGGGGTACCTTGCATGATGGAGCTGGACTCTGGCTCTGCAGTCTCAATAATCTCCTATGAGACATTTAAAAGAATTTGCGATTGGAGTAAGCAGAGGGTTCCTTTAAAGCCCACCATTTTACAGCTGTCAGATTTTCAGCACACCCCTATTAAAATCAGGGGAAAGGCCACTGTGCTTGTGGGGTTTAAGGACTTTCAGGGTCCCTTAGATATTTTGGTGACCGATGGGCGGAGAACTAGTTTAGCAGGGCTGGATTGGTTTGATGCCCTGGGCATTTGGTTGGGGGGAGTGAATAGCATCCAGCACAAACGTCTTGAATCTGTTTGTAATGAATTTGCAGACGTATTCAATGACAGGCTGGAAAAGTACACGGGCCCTCCCATTAAATTTAAACTAAACCCGAACGTTCCACCGGTTTGGATCAAGCCCCGAAGAGTCCCATTTGCACTCAAACATAAGATTGAGAGCGAACTGGACAAACTGGTGGAACAGGGAGTGTTAGAACCGGTGGACGGGGGAGACTGGGAAACTCCAATTGTGACTCTGTTAAAGGCAAATGGAGAAATTAGAATATGTGCTGATTATAAGGCTACGGTAAACCGAGCCTTAAATCTGCACGCTCACCCAGTTCCGTCGGTCCAGCAAGTCCTCGCTGCTGTCCAAGGTGGCACGCTCTTTGCAAAACTTGATTTGGCGCAAGCATATCAGCAGCTGTCAGTTAATAAGTAAGCGGCTGACGCTCAAACAATAGTGACACACAGAGGAGCTTTCTGAGTTAACCGGTTACAGTTTGGTATCTCAGTAGCTCCTGAGATTTTCCAGGAAGTGATGGAGAGGACTCTGAAGGGCATTCCAGGTGTATGTCCCTATTTTGATGATGTCCTCATCGCTGGAGAATCTGAGGAGATCTTGGCTGACAGGCTGCAAGCTGTTTTTAGCAGATTTCGCTCTGCTGGGCTTAAACTTAAAAAAAGTAAGTGCAGCGTTGGTGTGGCATCCACTGAGTTCTTAGGGTTCAGGATTGATGCCAAGGGTATTCACCCCACTGACTCTAAGGTGAAATTAATTAAGTTGGCTCCAACCCCAACAAATAAGGCTGAATTGCAAGCTTTTCTGGGGTTACTTAACTTCTATCACGCGTTTTTACCCCACAAAGCAGCAATTGCAGAACCTTTACACAGGCTGTTAGATAAGAAAACTCCATGGATCTGGACCAAGGTCCACGAACAGAGTTTTACAAATCTTAAACAACTGTTATCTAGTGATTCAACCATCACACATTTTATAGAAAATAAGCCTATCTGCATTGCGTGTGATGCATCTCCTTATGGGGTGGGCGCTGTATTAAGTCACATAGAGGAAAATGGGGAGCAAAGGCCTATAGCATATTACCCCCGAACTCTGTCCAAAGCAGAAAGGAATTATGCACAAATTGACAAGGAAGCACTGGCAATTGTGTCAGGAGTAAAAAAATTCCATGATTACCTGTATGGCAGGGAGTTCACCATTTTTACGGATCACAAACAATTGTTGGGGTTGTTCACAACTGACAAACAAACACCACAAATCCTTTCCCCAAGAATGCTGAGGTGGTCCATTTTTCTATCCGCTTATGCTTGCAAACTAGTCCATAAACTTATTATTTAATCTCTTTTTAACGTTTGTATTTAGTATTTTATTCTGCCCTGTGAACCGCCCTGAGTCCTCAGGGAGAAGGGCGGTATATAAATATTATTAAATTAAATTAAAATTAAATTAAACTGGGAAAAGACATGGGTCATGCAGATGCATTAAGCAGATTGCCAATGATGAGCAATGACCCTGATCCAGCACCGGCGGAGCAGATCCTACTCATCCAAGATCTTCCAGATTGTCCTCTACAGGTGAAGGATATTGCTGCTGGCACCACAGCAGACAAGGTACTGAGCAGGGTCAGCTAATGGGTAGCATCTGGGTGGCAGGACAAGAGACCGGGGCCGGAATTCCAGGCATATTTTATGAGTAGGCACGAGTTGTCTTCTCATAAAGGATGTTTGCTGTGGGGTAGTAGAGTTATTATTCCAGATAAATTGAGAGAAAGGGTCTTACAATCATTGCACGAGGGGCATCCTGGCATAGTAAGGACAAAGGCACTAGCTAGGAGCTACTTATGGTGGCCTGGTCTTGACAAAGCCATAGAGGAGCAGGTAGCAGGGTACTACACGTGTCAGAGGTCAAGGCCAGAACAGCCACAGGCTCCCATTCACAAATGGGAAGCGACTCACCCCATGGTCTAGGTTACATATTGATTATGCTGGGCCTTTCCAGGGACAATCGTTCCTGGTAGTAGTTGACAGTCACTCTAAATGGCTAGAAGTAGTCTCAGTCACTAGCACAACCACTGCAAAGACAATTCAAGTGCTTCGGGGACTATTTGCCACTCATGGGTTGCCTGATGTCTTGGTCTCTGATAATGGCCCACAATTCACATCTGATGATTTCCAGGCATTTACCAGAGCCAACTCAATTAGACACGTCACATCAGTGCCTTTTCACCCATCGACTAACGGTTTGGCAGAACGAATGGTGAGGACAACCAAGGACGCATTGAGGCGCATCATCAGTGGAGATTGGCATCACTGGTTAGCTCAGTTTCTCTTGGCGCAACATACCACTCCATGTACAGCTATGGGCAAGAGCCCTGCTGAGTTGCGTTGGGGACGGCAACTCATTACTAAGTTGGACAGACTACACCCAGACAGAGTGGCAGCTCAACAGGAGCAACCAGACACCACCAGAGAATTGCACATTGGTGAAAAGGTTTGGTCCCGGAACTATGGTCTAGGGCCTACCTGTATTCAGGGGGTGGTAGTGGGCAAAATGGGGCCTGTATCTTACATTGCAGAGGTGGAGGAGGGTCGCGAGGTGAGAAGACACATTGACCAGTTGAGGAAGAGACAACCGGAAAAGCCACAAAATGTGTTTCCAGAGCAACATCAGGCTGGTAATCAGGACCCTGATGGCGTCCCAAGGGATGACTACATTGCAGACCCAGTTGCCCTTGCTGATCCGGGTGACCAGAATGTGGGGCAATCAGTGAAACGGTCAGCAAGGATCCATAGGCCACCGGCGTATCTCAAGGACTATGTAAGGTCTTGAGGCTTTGGGTATTATAAAAAGAAAAATCAAGCTCCACACTGCACGGTTTTATTCCATTAGTTGTTTATTGTTTCCATTATTATTGTTTTTTTTGTACTGGGGAAGGGGTGTTATGTATATATGTATATAGGAGATGTTCACAGAGAAAGCCACAGACACCACCAGGTGACAGGGTGCCCTGTCAGGATTGGCAGGGCAGTCTTTGGTGGGAAATCTGGACAATGCGATTGGTTCCAAGTATACCTGGCTAGGTGTATAAAAGGGGCAGTTGCCCCTTTGTTTGCCAAGTCTGTGCTACATCAATAAAGAATGTTATACTGAACCCTGTTGTCCTGTGTCATCCATCTTGGCCATGCGGTCCAGGGCCCATGATCTAACACCCTCCAATTCCAATGAAGGCTAAACAATATACTGAAGCCAGTCTCACCCAAATGAGGAAATTGCCTTTCATTGTGAACGCTAAAGTTAGACATTCACTTTGTAAAGGACCATTGAGTTTATTAAGTGAATAAATTAGAGTCAAATGAGACATTTGATGAGATGACAACAGTTGCATCAGTAGAAAAGAATGACCAAAGTGATTTCAGTTTTGTTCTCTGCCTTGTTATGAAGAGACCTTAAGTTGCATTTTTTTGCTATAAGATTAAAACATAGTGTGACACAGAGATGTTCAGTTTCTAATCTTGATTTCCCTCATTGATTTATAATCTTTCCCTACTTGTATCTAACTGGCAGAAAAAATGGCCTGGCAACCTCTTTTATCTGTTGTGTTCTTAAGAGGTTACATTTATTTGATCCCCAAGCCATACCCAAGATACCCTTAATCATCACTGGCTTTACCAGTGTAAAAGTAGTGTTTTCCCCTTTAATTCCAATGTAGGCATTGCTATGGATACAATGAGATGCGTTATGTTGTCAGTGGTTCAATCAGATGATTCCTGGGGTGAAATCAATCCAAAACATCCTGGATACCTTATTGCAGACATGTCAAACACAAGGCCCGGGGGCCGGATGTGGCCCACAAAGTGGTTTCATGTGGCCCGCGAAGCCATCCTGGAAACAGTGAGGGAACGGCCCCCACTGCCTTGGCCCTGGCCCAGAGACCCTCCTTCTGCCAGAGACCCTCAGATCTGTCCCACTCCTGCCCAGGCCCCCATAGGCACCCTTGATGCGAACGATGTAGAGCTGGCGACGCCCACCCAGTAGGCCATACACACTCTAGCCATGCCCACCCAGTAGGCCACGCCCACCCTGGCCACACCCACCCGGCCCCCTGAGGGCAACCGCAATGCTGATGTGGCCCTCAATGAAATCGAGTTTGACACCCCTGCCTTATTGGTTTGGTTCCCTCTAATTCTTCGGAGCTATTTTCTAAGGCTGCAACCATAATCCTTAATATATCCTTTATTTTGCAACTAAGGGTAACACCAATTCTTGGCATTGTCCCTGTGGAATGATAGAAAACAGCAATTTTTTTGTCTCTACCTCATTGCAGATCTATTAGAAACTATTCAGCATTATAACCTCACTAGAACTTTAGTACTATATTGACTAATGAATCGAACACCATGTTGATACTTTTCTATCATTGCATCTATTCATTTATTTATTGTAGCAGCATGAAGTACACTATTGCCATAAAAATTACAGATAGTAGATAATTATGTCCTTAAAGATTAAAAAACCTTACTTGCTGCGTCTTATCTGTATATAAACAGTATGCGTGTAGGTGTGTAATGAGGTTCACGATAGTTACTTTTTTGAGTACGTATATCTGCTTATATTCCTTCTTCCATGTAGACCTGAATTTTATGCTGTCAAATTTGTCACATCTGAAATTTCTGTAAAATTCTTGTGTCTTCTTGCCAGTCAAGGTATTACTTATACAGTTCAGGTGTGGGGATTGTTCCTATAAGATACATGTTTTGCAACTTGGAGAAATATCAGACAGAATTAATATTTAGGATGCCAGACAAATTTGACTGGATTATTATTTATACAAATTACCATTAAAATCCTGGAAATCTATCCAGACAACACACATGTCCGAAATGTAGGTGGACATCTTGTTTGATAAGCAATTGAACATGATGGCATTCAAGCCAGTTGGTTTTAATGGAAATTAAATACAGCCAATTTTTAGGTAGATTGGATTAATAATATATGTAGGTTAATATACAATACAGTTAGAATAAATTATTTAATTTAATGTTGATTTAGTATTAATGTTTATAGAATTGACCCAATATTGAAAGGTAAATGTCTTTAAATGTTTGGACATATCTTTCCAATTTCAGTGTCACAGAAGCAACAGCAAAGAGATTTCCCTTTGATCATATTAGTCCAGAGGAAGTGGACAGGATTCTTGGAACTATTAGTATAACCACTTATGTCTCAGTTATATGTCCCTTCCAGGTGGCTAAAGCCTTCAAGGAAGAAGTGGGATTGTCACCTGGAAGAGCTTGGTATGAGTTGAAACAAAGGAATGTTCAATTGCATATTAATTTGAGTACCTTCAATATCTCTCTATGCATGCCTATAGCTTTTGGTTATCTACATGTTTTTCTTATTTTCCAGTACGATGATTTTGGTCATTTGCAGAATACAATTAAATAAATTGAATCTAGGTTTGTGGAAGGGGACACTGCTAAGTTCTCAATAAACTAAAGGAAAACAATAAGGAAAATGGGAATATATGTTCTTGTTGACACCATAAATTCATTATGTTCATTCTGAGCTGCTTGACATGCTCTCACTCACATTTATTTCTATGCCATCAGTGCTGTGATAAAGAAAGCCAGTGCAAACTAAGTCAAACTTTTGCAGACTTGGAGAGGGATTTCCAGAATCCATCATGCAAACTTCAAGCCATTTGAAGATTTGGTAATAATTAGAATGGTCACTAATTAAATAAATTAAAACAAAATTGAAATCCACAAAACAGAGACATTTATTTTTTTCATGAAGTCAAAATGAGCTTTTCTGCCTTTGTTGAAAGTAGGGTTTTCATCATTATTCATCTGCATTTTTCAATCTGCAGATGCGAACTTTTGTTTTTGCAGGTCATTCCCCCGCCCCCAAGGATGTGTGCCAGAGCAGTGTACTTCTAAAACTGTTCACTATTTAGTATTTTTTCTGGTTTAATATAAGGAATAAAAAGACCAGGATCTTGACAGACCTAAACACTGTTCTCTGTCTAACAAAATGAAATTCAACGTAGATAAAAGTAAGGTTCTACACTTTAGTAAGAAAAACCAATTGTATAAGTATAGACTAGGTGAAACTTGGCTTAATGCCAGCAACTACAAGAGGGATCTTGGAGTCCTAATGAGCACTCATTTAAATATGAGCCAGTAGTGTGCAGCAGCAGCCAAAAAGTCCAATGCATTTCTGGGCTGCATTAATAGAGGAATAGAATCCAGATCATGTGAAGTTGTAGTATCGCTTTACAAAGTCTTGGTAAGACCATACTTGGAATACTGCATCCAGTTTTGGTCACCACAATACAAATAAGATTTTGAGACTATGGAACAAGTGCAGAGAAAAGCAACAAAAACGATTAGGGGGCTGGAGGCTAAAACATATGAAGAATGGTTACAGGAATTGGATATGTCTAGTCTAATGAAAAGAAGGACTAGGTGGGACATGATAGCACTGTTCCAATATTTCTTTTTCTTTAATTCCATTTATATCCCGCCCTTCTCCGAAGACTCAGGGCAGCTTACAAGCTTAGCAGTAGCCTTCATTCTATGTATATGCCTGCTTATTAGGGCTTTCACACACACACCCCCAAGCGGCATTATTACAAAGTCAGCTTATTGCCCCGAACAATCTGGGTCCACATTTTACCTACCTCGGAAGGATGGAAGGTTGAGTCAACCTTGAGCCTGGTGGGATGCGAACCTGCACTAATTGCAGGCAGCTGGTGTTACTTAAGGAGGCATTAGCCCACTGCTCCACCAAGGCTCTATGATTTAGTTAATAAACTCAGTGGCTGGGCTCCCAAAAGAGGAACTCAAATGCAAACCAGTCAGGATCTGAACCCTTCCCAGCCCGCGCGGCCAAGTGCCGAGCAGTCCGCAGCCTCAGGAAGGGACTGCGAAGAGCGCAGTAACGTCTTGAGAACCGAGAGTTCCGCCATCCATTCCTCAGATGAATGAAGGCGGACAATAGTCCTCTTTCCAGGCGACTTCCCCCCCCCAACCTCAAAAGCAGCCAATAGGCAAGATAAGAAACAATGGTTGAAAACTAACCAAGGAAAGAAGTAACCTAAAACTAAGGAGAAATTTCATAACTGTGAGAGCAATTAATCAATGAAATAACTTGCCTTCAGAAGTTGTGGGATCTCCATCACTGAAGGCTTTCAAAAAGAGCCTGGACAACCATTTGTCTGAAGTGATATAGGGTCTCCTGCTCAAGCTGGAGGTTGGACTATAAGACCCCTGAGGCCCCTTCCAACTCTATTATTCTATGTTCTATGTTTGACTTAATGTATATTAGGAATCTCCATTTATTTAAGTTATAGGAAAATCAACACAAACTAAAAATGTATATTTGTAAGAACTAACATCCTCCAACCCAGTAGAAAGAAATGTTTTTCTTTTACATAACTATTCAGTCAGGGATCTACATTTATTTATTGATAGATTCTGCATTTATACTGGCAGGAGATACAAGTACAAATTAGGCAAAACCTGGCTCAAAAACAGTAACTTTGAAAGGGACCTTGGAGCACTAGTGGACGATCACTTAAATATGAGCCAGCAGTGTGCAATATGAGCCAGAATTGGGTGTTGCTAGTCTAGAGAAAGGGACGCGGTGGCTCAGTGGGTTAGGACGCTGAGCTTGTCGACCAGATGGTCGGCAGTTTGGCGGGTCAAATCCCGAGTGCCGCGTAACAGAGTGAGCGCCTGTTACTCGTCCCAGCTTCTGCCAACCTAGCAGTTCAAAAGCACGTAAAAAGGCAAGTAGAAAAATAGGGACCACTACGGTGGGAAGGTAACAGCGTTCCGTGCGCCTTTGGTGTCTAGTCATGCCGGCCACATGACCACGGAGACGTCCTCGGACAAGCGCTGGCTCTTCGACTTTGAAACGGAGATGAGCACCGGCCCCTAGAGTCGGAAACGACTAGCACACATGTGCGGGGGAACCTTTACCTTTACCTTTTTTAGTCTAGAGAAAAGAAGGACCGGGGTGACATGATAGCAGTATTCCAGTATTTGAGGGGCTACCACAAAGAAGAAGGGGTCAACTTATATTCAAAAGCACCAGAAAGCAAGACAAGAAACAATGGATGGAAACTAACCAAGAAGAGAAGCAAACTAGGAGATACTTCCTAACAGGGAGAACAGTTAATCAGTGGAACATCTTGCCTTCAGAAGTTGTGGGTGCTTCATCACTGGAGGTTTTTAAGAAGAGACTGGACAGCCTCTTTCTCAAATTGTCATTTGTATGGTCTCCTGCTTAAGTAAGGGTTTGGACTAGAAGACCTCCAAGATGCCTTTCAGCTCTATTCTGATTTGATTGAGAGATTGATAGGCACAAGTATTATTTCAAAATAATACTTCAAAATAGTTTTAATTGATTTTAATTTTGTATACTATGTATTTTAATTTTCCCTGTAAACCGCCCTGAGTCCTACGGGAATAGGGCGGTATATAAATTTAAATAATAAATAAATAAATAAAATAAAAATAGAGGTAAGCCAACCTTGCTGTGAAGAAAAGCACTCTCAGCACTCTCATTGCTTACTCTTGATGACTCCAACAGATCCTATTATAGAATGATGCTTGTCTTCACAAGAATCCTACAAACAATTGAGTCAAGAATTCATTCTGCACTCTTTAATTTCTTCAGTGTCTGTATTTCTGGTCCCCTACAGCATTAAACCTCCTAGTTTCCTTCCAGATTCTACTATCATGAGGCCATACTGTGTATTTATGCCACCTCTGTGCTCTGTTACCTCCAGAAACACACCTTGGAGTTGTTTCTCTTGTCTTCTCCTTTCTATCTGCATCTATGGTGAGGAGAAAGTTTTTTCTTCTGGTTCAGAGTCAAGAAAATTGATGATCTAATTCATACATAATTTCACTTTTTTTCTACAGAGGTTTCATTTTTTTGCCCTGTATTGGTTTTTAACAAGTTGAACTAGTTGCACATGTACCCACTTTGTACTACTGCCAAGCAATTGTTTAGACATTCCTGGTATCACTGTTGTATCAAAGGAAAGAGCCCAGGTACCTGCCTTTTTAACATATTGCTTTGGAATTTATTACAGGTTGGAACTAGCTGCATGCTGAAATCTGTGCTGAAGTCTTACTTGTTTTATTTTATTAAAAAAGTGGATATAACCGATAAACAGTAATAAGTAACTCAAAACTGAAGCAGAGTGTTTGAATCTAGCTTCTAACTCAATAATGAAGAATTTCTGTTTGCTCAATAAACTCTCTGATAATAGTTTTTGTGGCATTTGATAAGAAGCATTCTATGTAAGGTGGGACAATGTGACATTTGTGGTCTGACATACTTAACTCTCCCAAATGACGTACAAAGAGATAAATGCAACACTATCATTCACACACTAAAAATTTAGCTTTTGCAACATTTTTTCTAAAGTCTTATTTCAAGTGAGAAAAAGCAGACAGGTTCATTTTAGCATCTTTTCCATTCAAGGATAACAGATAGAAAAATAGATAGAAGGTAGATAGTGAATTATTTTATGGATAGTTTAAGAGGCTTTCTAGATGAATGGAAGGATAGATTTATCCCTCACAGTGCCAATTTCTGGGAAAATATTTTTTTTACACTAACGTGCTATAATCACAATGCTTCTTTTAGCTGAATTCTAGACTTGATTCCTCAAAAGAAAAGCTCTCTGAATTCAATGTAGCTTATTCCTATGTAAGTGGATGTAACATTGCAGCCTTAGAAATTGTAATGCCTGACATTAAGACTTGGAATAAATTACTCTGGAAGGATTTGGTGTCCTATTGCTACTGGGGATATATCGTTGGCATTTCTGTATGACTGAAGGGCAGACTGTCAGCTATGTTCTTAAATTTCTCATCATTAGCTGGCTTGTGACAAATATGAACAGCATTAAATGCCATTTTTATAGCTAGCATTTTTTTTCTAGTGTGGCAGGGTTATACCTTCAAAATGTCAGACTTCTTGATAAAACAATTCAGAGTTTTAAAACATATTCGTCCAAATTAACTTACTAGAAGTTTTTTTTTAAAAAAATCCTCTATGTAACTTTGAAAATTTTCAACAGCCTCTTGCTATTCCGTACTACTTTTCTAACAATCTTGGGCAATGCAGTTAGATATTTGAGTTTTAATGTTGAGATTTTATTACCACTGACCAGTTATGGTGTTTATGACTTGGCATGTATATTCGCATTAGTTCTCTAAGTAGATATTTTATCTTTTGATGTAAATAAATTTATCCAATGCATTTTGGAATAATACATTAATTAATGATGTTAACATAGATTTCTTTGAACATTTCAGCTTTATAGATGGATCCCAGAACATTGCAGGTGATATGGTTAAGGACTTTTAGTTTTGTTCTTAAATCTTAGAAAGCAGAGATACTAAATTCAGATGTACCATTTTATAATACTCTTTTATAGCAACCAAATGAGCAAGTTTGTCATTCTTAAAAGGAGTAAAAATGCTAAACTTCACTTACATTTTGAATGTACAGTATAAAGCCCAACATTTTATAATCCCTGTAGTATCTAAATGATACCCTTTTAAAAATAAAAAAATAGTCAAGCTGCCCTTCTAAGTCGTCATTTCTCCAAGCTTCTGCCGCTGTTTTCAGAAATCTCCCAAGCTATGAAAAACAGCATCCAGTGCTTTTCTCTTCATATCGCTTCTGTATCACACTCCAATCTGTGATTTTTCATCACAGTACATTGATTTTTAATGTTCTAATTTAAGCCAAAGATATAGAAGTCTTAGTTCTCTTACAATGCCTGCTGACCTGAATTTGAACGTCCTTCCAGTCCCTACTATGTCCTTATAAGCAATCTGTGTATGTGTGTTAAAAAAAAACCAACAACACACACACAGAAGAAGAGAAAAAGGGGGGAACCCATAATAAGAAAAAGGAACCCAGAAAATGATAGGATCAGCTGGCTTTAATTATGTTTTAATATTGTTGCATTATCAGCGTACTTCAGAATTGGTGGTTTGGGCTTAAGCAGATGGAACACTCTGACTCACTCCTGTCTCTTTCCCTCTTTAGATCTCTTACTGTTATCTGATTTACTTGGACACAGCAGCTGGTATGCCTTGATTCTGTGAGCTTTGCAAGATTAAATTCTGCCACCTTGACCTAGCATACTGAGCAACCATAGAGCCCAGGCTCACCCTGTGTTCTGGTGCATGAAATTAGTAGTAGAAAGGAGGGTAACATAGTGCTATAACACAATGTGTCAGTCAGGATCATTCTGGAATTCTGAAAAGGAGGAAAAGTTCAGCCCCACTGCCATGCCCTATTTAATAGCATCCAAAGCGGATGGGAGAACGATTACACAGACCAACTGTTTTGAGTAGAGAGGGGTAGAGTGGGGGTGGAGAACATCAGGGCAATGGTATTTCAAAATGTAGTCCTCTTAAAAAAATGAATAGTGTCCTTGTAAGTGTACTACACTCATCTTGCCTATGCCTCATTATGAGTTTCTGTTTGTTCAATTAGCAAAGGAGACGCTGAATTAAAATACTCCCTACTGAGCTGCAGTGGTGAAGTGGAGACTCAAAACTGGCAGCTTTTGTTCAGCTAAGCTGTTCTGGATGTCAGTGGGAAGTTTGTCAAAGTACTAAATGCCAAATTGGAACCTGGCTTTTTGGAGTACTGAACCTGATTTTACAAGCCAGTGTATCTTTCTGAGGCTAAAATTATTTTAAAAACTTGAACTTTTTGGAAGAATTATGATAGCTTCCCAATAGAGCCTACAGATTCCTATTTAAACATTAAAACACTAATTTTGCATCATCTAGGATTCACCAGCTAAGTTGCTCTCTGAGTGGTGAAAACAAAGGGAAATTTCTCCATCTCATTTCATCACTAGGGAAAATCATGCATGAAACAAACAAAAAAGCATCCCGCTTTCTTCAACAGGGAAAAATACACGGTAGCAATTGCTTGTGCCTCTAATGTGCTTGACGTCCTCCACAGGGAAAAGTTTCAGTAGATGATCTGGCAATACATATTGTTCAAAAACGTATTCATAAGCAAAACCTAAATTATGGCTCAATGAGTATTTTGATTGCAAACTCCACGTAGGATATTAGGTTGGAGAATTTGTATCACAATACAATTAAGACATTCTTGCTTATTTTTTTCAGTTTATGGATCACCTTGAAGTTATTCCTGGAGATGTGATTTCTAAATATGCTGTTTCTGTCTCATAAAAGAATGGAAACAACTTCCATATGCAGTTAGAAAGGGAAGTGACCCTTTTTTATCTGCATATGTTCACATAACTTGTGATACAGGCAACAAGGTTACAAATTTTACATGATCAGGCTTGGTGTCATTGATCACAGGAAGAGTGCCTGCATGGGTAAAGAATTTTCATACTACTTTAGTGTAGCCCACTGTAGTGAATTTTTGAATGACATCACAATCAGTATCTTCAGGATTAAGTCAGTTAAAACAAGGAATATTCTTTCTTCTATCCTTTATTCTGCAACAATTTCCATTATGCTATATAAGAATCACAATAGGATAATGATAATGGTGATGATGATAAGTTGAACAGTTGAAGACAATTGACAATGTAAGACACAAAAAAACCTAGCTCAAATCTTTTATAATTGCAAAAATGTAAACCATTGTATAAATATTGGAATGTGATTGGGGAAAAAAAATAAAACAGGTTATGGAATAAAAATATGGTGATCAACCAGAACCTACAACTTATGGGTGATCTGAAATTCTGAAGGAAACTATGTATCTAAGAAAAAAAATACATGCGGTTGTGTATATGTGCATTTTAAAGCCCATACATTAACAGATGTTCCAGCAGAGCATATGGCTAGGAATTAAAAGATAAAGTATACATGAGTATGTCAGAAAAATAAGGTAATAGTTAATTCCCTTCTTTTTCTGTCCTATTTGCTAAACACATGAAAGCAACATGAACCAAGCATAGCTCTGCATCTGGCAAAATATGCAATATTATCCATTCAGTGCCATGCTGCAAAAATTAAATGTTAACCAACACTTTGTATACTTTTCCACATTATCTTCAACTAAATGGATTGTCCTTTAAACACTGAGTCATTTCATGGGTTACAGAATAGGATTTAGATCTCTGTATTTATTGCAGATTAATAGTCAGTTGTGTTTATGGTCACAGTTGGTATGGCTTGTGACAATGCTGCTGCCAATATTGCTTGGCTGACATAATCAGCACAGAGCTTATAGTTCCAAGTTCTTTGCATCCACAAATAAGACTGGAAAAAAGTTCTTAGGGAACTAGTCCTGTTTAAGGCAACTGTCTGTGTCTGAGTTACCTGTCTCATGTTCAGGTAATTAAGGAACATCAGACCAGATGAGATGATTTGTCCAATTATTATTCTTTATTCTGGCTGATTGAGGTTCTTCACAATGGGAGCAGCTGTATCCTTAAAAATAGCTTTAAGTGTCCTTCTCTCAATGCTGAGGAAGCTTCAGTGTAAATATCTAATTAATTTGATTTTTTTCAGGGAGAATTGTTTTCAGAATATGAATATTGCTTTGGCAAATATGTCTTCTGCATCCCAACATTCTTACTTTAGCCTCCAAGCTTGCTTTCCAAATTGCTTTATTCAAAATATTTTTTTTTCATTAAAATTCTCCTAAATGGATATCAGGTTCTGCACTCACTTTTCTTGCAAGGTGAACAAAGAGAAGGAATACATATTAGATTTGTTTTTCAAATCTCTCTGGATAAGCAGACTTCCTGGTTTCCCAGCTTCAGTTTAAGCTGAAGGGAAGATGCCATGAGCTGCTTCCCATTTAGGTTTGTTAAGGTCAAGAATTTCTAAGGGAATTGAAGAGAAATGAAAGATGTGTGGCAGAAATAAATTTAATTTAATTTAATTTAATAATATTTATATACCGCCCTTCTCCCTGAGGACTCAGGGCGGTTCACAGGGCAGAATAAAATACTAAATACAAACATTAAAAAGAGATTAAATGATTGCCCAAGTTAAAACAATTGGAATAGAATTCTAAAACACCAAGATAAAATTAAGACACCAAAAATAAAAAATAAAAAACCCCACCAATCCCCATCAGGCTAGGCCGGCTTGTACAAACAGAAACATCTTGAGATCGCGACGAAAGGAGCGAAGATCGGGCGCCATCCGGAGCTCTACCGGTAGCTGATTCCACAGCTCCGGAGCGCCCACAGAGAAGGATCTCCCCCTGGGGGCCACCAATCGACATTCTCTGATCGGTGGCACCCTGAGGAGGCCCTCTCTGTGGGAACGCACAGGGCGCAGGGAGCTTGATGCCGGCAGCAGATGTTCCCTAAGGTACTCCGGCCCCATGCCATGGAGGGCTTTGAACACCGTTACCAGTACCTTGAATCTCAGCAGCAATTCTTCACTATCTCACGAGAATTTAAAATAATAAGAGCAACAATAATAGCATAATTTAGGTGACTCTTTTGCAAGACAAAAATTGTTAGAGCATCAAATGTCAGATGTTAGCATATTATTAATAGTCATAGCTATAGTTGAAAGAGCAAAATGTTTTCAATTCATTAGATAGGTTTTTTTATGTATTAAAAGAATGTTCACCATCATTTTCACCTAATGTAAAAAATCCAAATAACATTTGTGAGTAGGTTCTGACAAAACACCAGATGATTTGGAGAAGTGAACAAAACTATCTGCATACTTTAGGATGTATAACTACTATATCTGTACATTACTGGATATTGATGGTTTGGGATTGATATGAAAAAAGAAAACAAATTTTGACTTTGTTTCTCAATCTGAATTTTAAATGACTTAACTCTTGCATTGATGTCAAAATAATTTATTTTTGGAAAGTCAGAGGAATTGCAATTAGATATTGAAGAACATCTTTAACAGGAACAACTTAAGGGAACAAGGAATTGTAAGTCTCTTTAGAAATATAAGATATTTCTAAAATTAATTAAATTACTAGCTCTCACGAATCCAAGTTCAGGGGCACTTGGGGATGGGAGAGGAAGTAGGTTTGAATTTAAAGAATCTTCCTTCCTGGAAAAAAGTATCAGTAGCTGACATGTTTTGACTGATTCGTTGTATTTCTAATCTAGCTAATTACCAGAGTTATAAATAACTCACAAAGTTATTTAAGGCACCAAATCAGCAGCTCAAAATAATAAAGCACCAAACCATATTAATAAGTAACATGTAAGGGTATAAAACTTTCCTTGCAGTTTGTTTATCAACTTTTTCTCTCTTTCTTTTGTCAGTTTATAAACCAGCCATCTTCTCGGTTTATTTGCATTTTCAAAAACATATTGTTTTGCCCTTTTGATTTGTTGAGCCAATTCTTCTGACTCTATTAGATTTAATTTATGTTTAATTATCTCCATTTGTCTTTTAAGGATTTTCTTTTGTGAATCTCTTTGAAATTCTAGCTCCAATTTCTTAAACTCTTGCCTTAACATTGTACACTTGCTTTTTCTCTTCGTTCTTTTTAGACATGTAAGTTACAGCTAATCCTCTGAAGTATGCTTTGGCTGCATTCCATACGTTTTGGTCTTTTTTATTTTCTTTTTTAAAAAATCAATTTCCTTTACTGCTATTTCTGTAATTTCTTTCTCTTTTAATAAGGATTGATTCAATGTCCACCTTGATTTCTTCTGTACTCGTCTCCGGATCAGCTTTATTGGATTATGGTAGCCCAAATATTGGGTTCTATCTTAACCTCATGTATACTAATTCTTAATTCAGGAGACATCCATATCATATCAATTCTAGATCATTATTTGTGTCTATTTGAATAAATGTATCCTGAGTCTTTTTGGGTTTATTGCTCTACAGGCATCCTGTATGCAGATTTCTTTTGCCATTTTAAAAATGCCTTAGGTCAGGCATGTCAAACTCATGACGTCACGTGACGTATCTTGACTTTTTCCCTTTTCCTGGCAATGGGGTGGATGCAATTTCAGTATGATGTATTCGGCCTGCATGGTGGCAGTTTGACATGCCTGCCTTAGGTAATGTCTTCCTTCTTTCCCCCCCCCTTAATTTACTACTGTTGTAATCTAATTTTTCTTCCACAATTGCTTTAAAATCTCCTGCTAAACAGATATTTTGATATTCCGTTTCCAATATTTTCCTGTGTAAATTTTTATATATTTTCTTGTTTATTGTTTGGTGCATATATTGCTAATATCAATGTCTTTTTTTATTTATCATTAATTCCACCATTAGAGATCTTCCTTCTTCATCTGTATAGACCTGTTTGGAGTCTACTGTCTCTTTGATATATAAAGCTACTCTCCTTTTCTTTTGTTGTGCTGCCATGAAATTGTTTCCCAATTTTTGGGCATTCCAGGAGTTTATAATGTTGTTTTTTTATATATGTGTTTCTTGAAGGCAAATTATGTCTGTTTTTAATTTTCGTAATTGTGTAAAGATTTTTTTTTCCTTTTGGTGGGGGAATTCAATTCATTAATATTCATTGAAAGGATCCCACTTTCCTTTTCCATCTTATTTACTTATATTTAAACTTTGATTTTCTAGTAGTTTTTTTCTGTCTTTTCTGTTCTCTTACTAGAGCCTCTCCTTCTAGGTCTGTATTTTCTTTTACTTTTCCTTCTTCTTTGCAAGACAAGAAGGGAGACGTGCAACTCCAAAATAATGCAATAAAAAAATAGTTAAAGAATATTATGAAAAACTATATGATATAGAAAGAACTTGGGGAAAAAACAACAACACAATATATGGAAAAAACCAACCTACTAAAAATTCCAGAAAACTTTAAAAATATGCTAATTGAAAAAATAGCAATGATGGAACTGATGGAACCCAGAAAAAGACAATGAATAAATAAATAAATAAATAAACAAACAAACAAACAAACAAACAAACAAACAAACAAACAAAACTCCAGCACCAGATTGGCTACCTGCAGAGTTCTATAAATGTTTTCATGATACATTAAGCTCCCCAATGAAGGAAGTTTGTAATGAGGTATTATCAGAGGCTAAATTACCAAATACATAGATGGAATCAAATATCACCTTAATATCAAAAGAGGTCTCAGATCTGCTACAGATAAAAAATTATAGACCAATATCACTACTGAATGTGGATTACAAAATGTTTGCCTCAATAATAGCAGAGAGATTGAAAATATTCTTAATTGAATTTATTCATGCAGACCAAAATGGATTTTTACCAAAAAGACAAATAAAACACAACTTAAGAATTATTTTAGATACATTAGAATACTATTAAATGCACCCAGGAAAACAAATTGCACTAATTTTCTTAGATGCTCAAAAAGCCTTTGATAATGTAAGCTGACAATTTATGACACAGCAATTAAACTGCATGAATTTTGGAGAAAGGTTTATAAATGTAATCAAGACAATATATATCATAAACAATCAGCAAAAGTAATTATAAATGGGGACTATACAGAGAACTTTAATATAAAGAAAAGCACAAGACAAGGATGTCTGCTATCCTCACTGCTATTCATACTGACTTTGTAAGTTTTGAACAGGAACATCAGACAAGACCCAGAAATTAAAGGAATGGAGATTGAAGATAAACAGAGAAAAAGAAAAACAAAAGTTATAGTTAAAAACCTTACATCTAAGCAAAAAGAACAATTGTCAGAAAAAAATGGATGTTCATATAGTTAAGAAAGTTAATCAAATAAAATTAGATTTGGAAAAATGGAAAAACTTACATCTATCAGTGTTAGGAAGAATAGCTACTGTGAAAATGAATATATTACCAAAACTGCTTTTCTTTTCCTCTAAAAATAGAAAAGACATTTTTGGATGAATACATTGATTTCAAAATATATTTGAAAAGGAAAGACAGCTAGAATTAAACTGAAAATGTTACAAGAATCCAAAGAAAATGGAGGATTTGGATTACCAGACTGGGTCTTATACTATCAAGCATGTGTCCTAACATGGCTAAAAGAATGGATAATATTCAGACATAAAAGACCATTGTATCTAGAAGGACATGATCTGCAACTGGGATGGCATGAATTTCTATGGTATGAGAAGAATAAAACTCATAGATACTTTCAAAACCACTATGTAAGCATGTGGGAAAAGCTAAAAGCTAAAATCTACTTGAAAATCCTAGGATGGCTTTCAACAATGGAAGCGTTTGTTCACCCAAACTTGGTGCAATATGAAAAAAATCATATTTTGGAAAAAAAGATAGAGATCAAATACTGATTAACTTTCAGCAATCAAATATGTGCACATCGTTATCATTTCTCAGAACATATTCAGAAATAAGACAAGACGCTCCCTGTTTGCAGCTTCCTGTTTTGGGATTCATACAATAACAGTATAATCGGTAGGGCACTGACAGAACTTAATAAAAGTTGTCAGCACTAAAGTTGTTTCCATATTTCTTCTTCTCAGATCATAAATTGATTATGAGTGGAAATATATTCTCAAAGTACTTTTAGCTCAAGACATTACTTAGCATGAATACAGAACAGCAATGTAATATTCATACATTGTTCTGCTGAAATGGGCAGTATTATTTTTTTTTACAAATAGTACATTATTTATTTTAAATTAGGGGTTTGAATAATAATGTTTGAATAATAATAATAATAATAATAATAATAATAATAATAATAATAATAATAATAATAATAATTTACTCTATTAAAGAATATATTACAAATAATCATAGCAATAATAAAATATAACCTAATGAATATAATAAATATAATACAGTAAAATAGAATTTAACAAACATTATACAATTTCCTTATTTAGTCCATAACCTGCAGAAAATAGCTTTTGCATTTTGAATTTTAAAATAAGGCTACGAATTAGATTAAATCTATTTTTGTTGAATTTAGTTCCCATTTAAATCAATGGAATTGTCATTAGTATTTCATTTTAAGAAACCCAAGTATAAATATAATTGTATTGCTGTATTTGTTAATTTGACCGTAAATTCAGTTGAACATACATGTATCATGTGTTCATGCATGTGTATTGACAAATACATAAACATGAAAATTTACTAAGGAGTATGTAATTTAGTTTTTTAACCTATTTAGAATATACATAAAAAATTGTTAGAAACACTGTAGTTTCCTATTACAAAAAAAAAAAACCACCATATGAACTGTAAATGCATCAAAATGAAATGTGAGATGCAAATATACAGCAGCTGAAAAAATGTGGCTTATTTATAGAATAGTTTATAATTCTATCTAAGTTAGAATTTTAGGTTATATCACACATTTCTGAATGAGAATTGCTAATCAAAATGATGTAGCTGGTTTCTTGCAGTATTTCTCAACCTATTTAATAAATTGGGGCATAGTTCAACCAGAGTGTTTCATTTTTCCCAATTTAAAAAGCAGTAGGATTTTCAAGGGCTGATCTTTCAGGGTACTAATTTCTTGAAAAATTGTTTTATTAGTGTTGCATATTATGTGCTATTTTTGTGTCTAAAGTGTTTTTGTTAATTTTTTTCATTTGATTTCTGCTTGAGACAATTAAAAGACATATTGGCTTAGAGCACAGCCAAAAAAAACATTAAACTGTTCGTGGCAAAATGATAATTATTTTTTTAAAAAATAATGGTTTTAAAAAAATCAAATAAAAGAGAATACATAAAAACTTTTGTAGTAATGAGAAGAAAATAAACTGCACAATAAGTTGATGGAGATAATTCATATCTGAAATGTTTTCCTAAATAACTGTATTTTCCCTCATTTATCAAACAGTCATTTATTTGTATTTGCAGCCTACCAATTATCTGAATTTCTGAAGGGGGGGGAGGGTTTTCCAAAGCAAGGGCTCAGCAAAAGAAAATGGGTTTCTTTGTAGATTTCAGGAAACAAGGAAATACAGATCCTCAGATCTCCCTAAATGAAGTTTTAATAATTCAGGATATTTTATCAGTAGCAAGAGCTAGGAATTTGAGTTTGACCAACTCATTCTGTATTCTCTCCTGTGCATCACTACTTCTCTCTCTCTCTCTCTCTCTCTCTCTCTCTCTCTCTCTCTCTCTCTCTCTCTCTCTCTCTCTTTTTTTTTTTTTTTTTTTTGCTTCAGGGGAAAAAAAGTACTTAATGTATCCAATTGTGGATGGGAGAAGACCTTTGTTTCTCAAAAGGAGAAAAGATGGGCGAAAGCTAAACTTAACTTGAAGGCTATCCAGGAGTCACATGCTATAATCCACAGTGTGAATGTTGGAGTTGAAGAGTTCATCGCAGGGCCTTGAGCAATGAATCATTTGTAGGTTGGGGAAAATAATCCATACATTTTGCACATTAAGGAGTTAACTTAAAATTTGATGGCCCATTCACGAAGCTGCACAAAGGTAAGCCTCTTTTATTTTTTTTATTCTGCACTAGGGATTCAGTGAAAGTAATCAAATATCTAGACAATTGCTTCTGTTAGATCTTTTAAAAGCAAACATCCTTTGTTGTAGCAGAGGAAATCTGAATGGATGCAGTATTTCCTTTGATGGAAGGCAGACAACAAAACACAATCTTTAACAAAACACAATTGACAAGACTAATAAAGGTGCCTGGATGAACTGCTGGGTTTGTCTTCCTCGAATGAACACAGAAAAATTACTATCATCATCAGAAGCAGTATTCAATATTCAACACGCATGCTGTAGAAAATGTATCTTGGTTTTTCAGAGCATTTTCAGTAAAAACTGTTGCCAGTAGAACTTCAATTTGACAATTAATTTAAATAAATGAAATTATTTTTAGTAAGGGGTGTTTATCTGCATATGTTTGCACATGAATACTCAGTTTTACTGTATGCTAGAAATTATTGTTTCAAAAGTTTCCTGATTATAAGATCATTTAGATATTATAACAATATGTTGTATCAATTTTTAAGCAAATGTAACAATTTTCTTCCAATAAGTTTTCATACATTTTATCTATTGTTAATAAATCTACTCACTTTGGCTGAAACACTGTGTTATTTTGATATTTAAGTAACAAAGCAGAATAATCTGAAATCCTATTGGTAGAATATCCAACAATTTAATCCAATGATTTGCATTTCCCAATTTTTTTAATAACTGGCATTTCCTTTTTAAATATTAAATAAGTCAGTTGATACAAGAAAGCTTTATTTCAAGACCACTTACACAGATTCAAAAGAACTTATGTGATGCATTGTCAGGAATAAATTATAGTTTTTCAAAAAATTAATTCTTCTGTAATTAGAGTGGGAAGTACTTAGCCTGATTTAATGTTTTCTCCACAGATTTTTTGGAAGGAAAGTATAGGAAAACCTCTTATGAAATTCTATACTGATACAGTTTCCATAAAAGCTACAACCTATAGGTATTCTTTTGTGCTGTCAGTTCTGTAGGGACATTTGCCACCAGGTGATTGCCCTTTTTAATCTAATTTTATAGGATATTCTGATCATTTTTATTTGAGTAATTTGTTAGACAATCAATTTTTTTCTCTAAAAGTAGGTATCTGCTACATTATATATATATAAGGTTTTCCCCCAAATGGTTGCCAACAACCATTGATGTTTTGATTGTCTCACTGAATGTGTTTGTTGGCCAATGATTGAAATAAAGTTTCTGTCTGCCTCTCTGTCTGTCAGAGAAGTATATAACAGACAATGCTTTTTAGAACCATTGCAAGTCTATGATGCAGCACCACACCATAGTATGACAGCTCATTTTATTAAGTCCATTCATCTCTGTACTTGGATATGTTTTAAAGCTGGATGTAGATATTTTAGGTTATTAGAATTGAACATGCTGTCTATGAAATGTATGTATCTGCTTCAGGATTTTGAGACTGATATAGAACTTTAAAATGGATCTTTCCCCCCCCCTGTAAAACACTGACAAACATATCTGTCCATATCTTCTGGAGGAAGATATTGTCACAAGAAGAAAATGACTTGAAAATCACCAAAGAAAGTGGAGGGTAGAATCAGAGTCCAAAGTGCTCAAAGTTATCCATCTTCCTTTGTTCTTACTCAATTTTTATCTACTCCCCACCCCAGCAATTCCTTTCTCCTTTTCTTTCTCAGATAACAGGCTTCTGGATAGTAATCAGATTACTTTCCCTAAACAAGTCCCTCAGTCTTGGCTATGTTGTCAGGTCTGGGACTCACATTTGACTGGAGACCTTTTCAGATTGGCTCCATTGTTGAGGTGGCCATTTTCATCATCCCTATCTTTTGGGTTGTATTTTTGCTTTTATGATATTTATTAATAAAATATTGTATATTTTTATTTATTAACTTTTTGTTCTTATTCATTCTTGTTCACTGTTCTGAGCCACCTTGGATGAGTTGGATGGCTATATAAATTTGGTAAGTAAATAAACATTGTCCAGTCAAGCTGAGGCTACATGAGATTAATTGAAGGCTACATGAAAACAGGAAGAGGAGGAGAAATTTAAGGAAGTAAAATGAAGAATGACAAAAGTGAATAATTTATTTCTGGCTTGTTTGTTTGTGTAGTGCCTTCAAATTATTTTTAACTCCTAGCAACTATTTGGACAAGTCCATGCAGTTTTCATAGCAATATTTCTGGAAATTTGTTTACATTGACTTGTTTGTTCCTAGAGCGGAGGAATGGCTTAGTTGGCTTTATGGCAAAAGCCTGACTCAAATTCGCAGACTCCCAGTTTCTGACATATTACCTTTAACATAAACTATATGAAACTGGCCTTCAATGGTTTGCTTTAATAACCTCCTCCAGGTAAATATATAGGAGTTTTTTAACCATTGCTTACTAGATTATTTACTGACTGTACACAATTTGAGATGTGTATCTGAGGTCAACATCATTGCCTTTTAATCTTCCTCCTGTTTAGTAATTCAGCATATAATGATATATTTAATTCTATCACTTCAAAAAGTTTTAAGGTCCATGTAATGGAAAACAGATTTATTAATGTGCAATACTTCATTGAGGATGAAAAATTAAACCCATCAGAAGTATTCTAAAAGAAACACATAATATTTAACAAAGTATAATACTTAAAAATTAACATCCAGCTATGATGTTGGAATTAGGAAATAATAGCTCTCCAGAAGCGCTGTGTATTTTTCATTTTAGATTTGGAGTATAGCAAGAATTGCTCCAATATTTAGAACATAAACCCAATGGAACTGTATCAGCACAAAATGCTCCAATTGACCACAGTAATCATTTTATTCACCCAATTTACCTAATCTTTGAGTGTTGCCAGCAAATTTAATAGCACAGATTTTATAATTATAACATTTACTGAAGATAAATAAAAAATCTAAATGACTATTGTTTAATTATAATTACACAAAAGAGCTCTGGACAGGTATATATAATTCCTGAAAAAATCTCTGTGCAACTGAAAATATACCTTCCTACATGGTTGCCATGTTTCTTAAAATGTATTACATACTATTTGTTTAGTAATTTCTCTATGTGTAATAAACCTTAGCCTGAGGGCCTTTGTATCTATTGAGCTTCATCTCCCTAGCTTGCAAATTCATTATTCTTGATAGAATTTACAGCCGTCAGCATCTGATACACCTGCAGAACCCCAGGTTCTGGAAAGCTGCAATAAACCCTTCATTTTTCATTTGTTTGTGGTTCTTGTTTGTAATACACTTTGCTACTGAAATGTATGCATATCTATGAACAATTATGCAAAATGGTTTTGTTCACTCATTTGAACCTTTCTTTAGGATACAAAGCACTATGCATCTCCCAAATTGAATGTTCTGCCAAATGAGTTTTCTTCAGGATTTTTTTTCCATAGTAGCTGAAGATTTCAAAATATCCCCCATCCTTGCAATGTAGCTATGGAAACCTATGGCTCTCCAGATGTTGATGCATTAGAGCTCTCAGCATCTCTCACCATTAGTTCGGTCTTTTGGGAAAGTTATTTCAATAACATGTACTGTAGAGGCTGTAAATATCCTAATTCTGTACTAATGGGGGAAAAAAGTGACTAATAGAAAAAAAGAAGTGAGGACTGACCTGTGAAATACACCATTTCTTTAAATTGTATTGTTCTTTATGTTCTCCACTCTCAGTTTAGTAGAGATACTAAGTGTATGGCTGTTAAGCTTCTATGATTTATTTTAAGCTGAGTATTTTATAATTGCTCCACCTAGACCATTTTCTCATATTTTGTAATTTCCAAAAGCCACTTTTTCCTTGTCCTAGCAAAGACTGGGCTGATGTTTCAAAGAACATTATTCTATTATAGGTATATCATTCTGTTTCCCTCTGTGGGCATTTAAAACCTTGCAGCCAATGCATATATAAAAACAAAGTCAAATGTTTTCTTTCAATTGTTCATCCGCCATCCCTAAAAGAAAGCTGCAGCTTTGATTTTTACATTCATTTTTAAACCTTTTTGAAAGTATTTTTCTGATTCCAGAATTTCTTAGCTGTCTTATGTGCCCACCAAAGTAACTTCAGACTAATTATGTTTCCACATTTATAATTTTTCTGTTTTATTTTTAATGGCTTAATTTGGACATCACTTCTAATATCTCTGTTTAAAACTTCCAAAATTAAAATAACTAGCAGTAGTGATAGAGGACAACCTTGTTGTGTTCAATTCTGTATCTCACAGAGTTTGGTTAGCTTATCATTTGCATGGTTTGAAGCCTGTTGTGGTGTATAAATTGCCTATACTGTATCTCCTGCAAAAAATTCTTCCCAAGGTCTCTTTCTTCTACCACTTAAAATATATAGTCTAAGTTCAAAAAGCCTTCTCTGAATCTAAAAGGATACATATAGATTGTTTTTCAGTATGATGTTGAAGTGTTTTATTACATCAACCATGATTTCCAAGTTGTATCTTAGCTGCCGTCTTGGTAAAAAAAAATCCACATTGATCCTCAAGTGCAAAGTCCTATAAAATCCCTTTTAGTCTCTCAGTTAATATTATTAAAAACAATTTATAATTATTATTCAAAAGGGAAATCAGTCAATAGTTCTTAGTAGAGGTTAAGTCTTGACCTTTTTTGGAATTAATGCTATGTTTACGCATAGCATATCCTTGCATAATTGAGTTCATCAAATTCTTTAATGGAATTAATAATTGGTCTTCAAACTGTTTATAGTAAGCACTTGTTAGGTCATCTGGCCCAAATGCCTTTCCTATTTGGGGTTTTTAAATAGCTTCAGACATTTTTATTTTGAAAGTTGTTATTGGACTTTCCATAAATTGCTTTTGTGCTTGAGATAGTATTAGCACCTTCTGAACAACATATCAGTTCCAGCCACTCTTTGTATCAAACTGTTAGGTATTAAATTGGTAGCCAGCAGCATGTGCTTTGATTAAAAGTAATATAAATTTCCAAAGAAATGTAATATGCCTTTCTGTGTACTAAATACAAAATATTGGTGTTTCTTTCTTCTCAGCAAAAACAGATTTTTTTAAACAGAAAAGCTTTTACAATGATGTTATTAAATTTACTGGTTTTATTAAAAATACAAGAAGATCATTGGATGATTTGGGGCGGGAACGGGTTCCTTTAAACCTATTGACCACTGCCTAGTGGCCAACCATATAAGTAGCTGTGCAGAAGCCTCTGATTCAGTTCTGTTCCTGTTTGCCTCAATAAAGCAATGTTCCTGTCTGCAACCTCTTGTCTTGTTTACTGCCTCCGAAGAACTCACTACACAACAGTAGCCAGACTCTAAAAAAATGGGAGGGCAGCAGGAGGGAAATGTTTTGAAAATTAGTTGTAAAGTTCAATGAATTCTAGGGCTAGGAAATATTCGTTCAGAATGAAATTGATGCCAAGGAAAGGAAAAAGTTAACTATAGGTAAAAAGTCATTTTACTTTCAAATGTTTTTAAAAAATCTTCCTGCAGTGTTTGACAACGTGAAGGAAACATGTGAACTGATTCAGAAATGCAAAATAATAATAATAATAATTTGAGGGAAAAAATGTGAGAACTTCTATCCTCCTGAGTTTAAATAAGCTTTCCATTAACCTTTCCTGGTTTCTCTCTCTCTCTCTCTCTTTTTCTCTAATCTCTTTTCCCCACCCACCTGTGAGATGACCAAGTGACAGAATCACCATCACTACACCAAGTTTAAAATGGATTTTGGAGGAGGTCACATTCATTTTTAATAGCAGTAAACATTTCTTTTATTCCTTTTTCTTTTGTTTTAAAGCATGTTTCTGTTATTTTTTTCCTTTACCCTCTTAAAGCAGTGCTTGAAGCAGATGTTAATATTTTATACACAGTTTTCCTTAACCCATAATTGGCAATAAAGACAAAATAATTTAATGTTTCAAGATTTCTTAGTGTTAACTAATTAAAGCAGCAGCAGGCCTGGAGCCTGGGACAATGGCAAACTTTCAGATGAATTAATTTTATGGAAGACCAGCTGAGTAATTGGACGCCAATTACAGGCTGTTTAGCTCCTTCATCACCTTCATATATAATTAAATTCAATTGGTTGATACAGCTTCTATTTTTATGAGGGCACTTACAAGCTTTTTGAACCCCACTGTGACTTTGGAGCTAAGCCAATCAATTATTACTCATTTTGCTTTCAAATGGAAATTCTCTAGATTAGTCATATCTTCCATAATGCATTGCTCACATTTAAAAGAACTGTATGTATGTATGTGATGCTCTGTACTGTACAACTGAGACAGATAAAAAGAAATATTTACCAATTGTTGTTATGGCTACTTATGCTACATTCAGTATATGAAATATAATTTGCATGTGTCTTGGATATAAACACAGACAGGGAAGCTGTTCATGCATTATCAAGGGGCAAAATAGTACTTTAGTATTAGAAGTTTGATGATTTGTTATTTTATTGCATAATACCATGTGGAAATTATTAGCTAATAATGAAAGTACTGTAATTGTTGAACACCTTATTATAAAGGCAACATTATTTTACCTTCTATATACATTATGATTCATTTATTGCATAAGCTTCTTCGTGAAAATTCAGTTCAAATGAGTATTGAGCTAGATAGTTGTGGGCAAATGATATTGAACTGTTTTTTAATATTTTGAGTAATTTAGGTAATGAGTAAATTTGTGTACATTTTTAGAAGGTTTCCAAGTTGTGCAGGGGGAATTAAAAGGATCAACCTCTGCCTCAAGCAGTGAATGGTTTTTAGCCACTTTGTTTGGCAAATGTGGATGCATTTTCATCTGCAAATTGACAATGAATTATTAATGTTGATTAATGACCTTTTGTCCATTGATGATCCATGAAAAACATAGGAAAAAACCCCTAAAACTCCTATGGTACTAATAAAATATTCGTTTCCTAGTGTTTATATCCAAACACATAATCCTCTGTGGGCAAGCAGGAAGTGATGATGATACTATCAATAGATTTTTTCCCCACCTGCACTATGAATAATCAATAAAAAGATTAAAAGCATGAGTCATTTTCTTTCCCTTAAGTGCATGTTTCAGAACAAGCAATTTTCTTTCACTTAAAAGCAAGTTTCACATATAGACTTGGGTAATGGGAGGAGAAACATCAGAAGGTATCATTTTGGAATAGAGATGATGACAATTTTTTTTTAAAAAAAGGAAGATTGCACATCAAATTCTACTTAGTAGTCAAGGTGGCAGCTACTACCGTATATGCTTAAAATATTCATCTCACTCCTACTGTACATATGGATTGTAGAACAGGATAATAAACATAGCTTCCCCTGCTAATACAGGGGTTCAGTTCTGAATGTTGTTAAAATATACTGCTCAAAAAAAAAAGGGAACAGAAAATAAGACATCCTACTATTAAATACAGTACATTGTGTTGTTTAAGTGTTCCCTTTATTTTTTTGAGCAGTATACAATGAAGCCATTGGCATACTAGGGGCTTAAGGTATTTTCACTATCCAATTTCACAGCAATATAAACTTGGCTATTTAATGAAACCCATTTGACTGTAACTTCTGTAGGGATTGAATACTCAATTGTGCTTTCTACCTTGGAGGGTGTGTCTAATATCCTTTGGTTTTTTTTATAGACTTTCAAATATCCTTTTGCTTTTTGTGTCATCTACTTGTGAGAAACCTACACAAAATGAGATATATAATAGAGAAAAGTAAGCCTACAATACCTATTCTGACATCATTTTCAAGATGCACAATTTCAACTTTGTCTTTTAATTTTGTGCAAATTTCATTCATACTTTACTTTAATTGTTTAGGTACCTTCTCTTCTATTTTATTTTTTTGGTTTTGTTGGCCCAAAATTTTGAACATTCAACTGCTAATCAAAATTGACTAGATTACATTAAGGCAGGTATTCTGCAACTCTGGGTCAAGAACTCGTAGGAGTTTACAAATGAATTTGTAGATGCGGGGGAACCTATGATATAAAGTAGGATCACTGTCAAAAACTGCTCCCATTCTTTCTAGACAAGATGATGTCATCTTGTCTAGTACAATCCAGAGTGAATTCTTGCAAGGATAGGATTAGAATTTTCTTGCTGTCCAGAGAATCCCAGATTAGAAAGACTGAGTTAGAGTGGAAATCAGAATCTTTAATTTCACTTCATTCATAACTTTTCCTAAACTTGAGTCACCATTTATTGTGTGCTGTTTATAGTAAATGAACTGCATAACATTTTTTCTGTACAGACTAAATTTTGTGTGCATTAGTTGAAAGCATTAAATATTGAGTGGTTACTGTTTACTATAGCTATAATGTAGTCATTGTATGCAGACAAGGTAAACTGCTTGTTACAGGAGAGGAACAGAAGGATGAACCATAGTGGTTTCCTCCCTTTCTTCTACCTTTGTGAGAATAGACATCTTAATCTAAATGTGGTGCTATTGACTGCCAAGTCTGTTGATAAAATAACGATAATAAATCATCGCCTGAGAATTGGCTTCTCAATGAGGAAGTTGACCTGAAATATGCAATAGAGAAGTAGCCAGAGGAAGGAATAGGCTAGTGTCCTCCTTATGTTAGGACTGCTTTCCATAAATTGCTGTATTTATAATCCAAAGGATTATAAGGAACAAGGAACAATCTTGTTCTCATATGATTGTTTCCCATGTACATGTAGATATAACAGGGTCAACGTAGAGGTAGAATTAATGGTTTTATCAATTTCATCAATACAGACGTCTATGTCATTTTATTGGCATCACTGTCTCTTAAAAGCACTGGAATATATACCCAATCAATTATTACTGAAGTTCATACAAATACTTAAATACAAACTGAGAAGATCTCATTTGTATGAAATGTTGATAGAAATAAAAAGAGTTAAGTAGATCTGACAATTCTAGGCATCCTTGATAATGATGGAATAAAAATACTACTCTCGAAGCTGTTTAATTTCAAATAGTGCAGCAAATAATTTAGCTTATGCCATATATTAGATGTTATAATGATATTTACTGGTATATCCCTGGACAAGTTAGTGAAGGTACTTTTATAAAGAAGATATTTCCCTTATAAATAGCTTGGATCTGCCCAGCTGTATATAGCACCTTCCCAGAAGATGGAAGATTTTTTTTCCCCCATGAGTTTTATGATGAGGAGGCTGAAATAGCTGTCATCCCAGAAAAAGGGTTTTATATCTCATCCTGCCACTGGTCTCAGTTCCAACAATTGCCAGGCTGACTGATCAGTTCAAATCTGTAAATGAACTAGAAATAGATTTGTTCTGAATTGGTGCATCTCAATTTTGGCCTTATTATTTACTTTTATATATCAAACAGCCAGACTTCCAAAATATTGGCATCTGGCTATATTTTGCTAACCTTTAAAAAGAAGGCATGAAAAATTTGCCTAATCATGATCAATCATCATGAGGCAGGTAATACTTTTGCACCCAACAAGTAGACATTAGAAAAGAGATCTGGATTAAGTTATTTGGTGTAGAAAGACAGTGCAATATGGGCATCTATCCTATATGTGGCATTCCTGGGTTATAAGAAATTATATTGGTAGAATCAAATTATGAGCACATTTTAGAGATGTATCAGTTGTGCCTTCTCTCTAACACACAACTATTTCTTGAGCAACAAGGATTCTACATAAATAAACTCAACTTTTAATTGCCTTAAAGGCAATTATAGTATGGCGTTTTCAGCGAATATGAATGGGAATGGTTCTACTGTGAAGTCAATTCATTATGAAGGGGAAGAAGGAAGACAGAAAAAGAAAAACATTCATGCTTCAATGATGTGCTTAAGTACATACTCTTCTAACATGGAAACTGTCAGGCTTTCCCAGTTTCTATCATTATTTTCTAAGTAGATTTAAAAGCACACTTTGTCCCATGAGAAATAGAGAAAAGAGGGACAGAATTCACAAGGAACAAGATTTTTTTCTTTCTTTTTACTCTCATTGTGGATTCAAGACCCTGTGAGATACAGCTGGTCATAGTATATATTTCGGTGATTGGCAGTTGTAATAGTATGTTTTGCTATACAAAGGATATACTCAGCTCCTAAAAAGCAAAATGAAGAAAGAAAGGCTAGTAAATATTTGTTTGCATGGACATGCTTTCATGTCTACATTTGAATAATTTGCATGTATTAACTTTTACTAGTGATTTGGGAAGCAAGAACATGTTGATAATTTTATGAACTGCTTACCATTTCCATTAACTAATACCTCTAAGCACCACTATACACTTCCCTGAAGGTTCAGAAATGCAATAAAGCATGCAAAATGACAACATAACATTGCAGGCACTAGGTACATATTATGTATTATAGCTTAGTCTTTTTTATTTTATTACAAAAAGTCATCTAGTTAAAATGTATCATGAATTGTGGCTTCACTTATGCATAATGGACACTTTCCTGGGAACATTTTTTTGAGATTTTTTTTCTTCTTCTCCATGCACGCTCCCAGGACAAAAAACAAAAAACAAAAACAATACCCAAACATCCCCCAAAACAGTTTTGTACAATAAACTCCAAAGTGTGTCTTTCAATGGTTGACCATTCCCCATGATCCTGTGGAATGATGGTAAATGTGGGAAAAAAGTTATACATTTCACGGATTTCTGAGAAAGATTGATTTTAGCCCTACAATGAGAGTGGCATGCAACTGTGTCCCCAAACTGAAAAAAAAAGATTTTTGGATTACTTAAATTTTGATTTTTTTAAAAAAAATATGTATAAATATAAAACATTGGATTTTTGCCTTTCCTGGGTTTGCTGCCCAGAGGACCACATCTGTTACAGAGTGTCAGAAGAGAGTCTAATTATCAGAGAGAAGAATGAGGTCAGGAATGATTTTTTGGGTGGAAGTCTGCCCCAAATGTCTAGATTGCAGCCTGAAAGCTTGAAACTAGTTTCATCAGACACCTTGAACAAGCTCAGAGTGGGTTGTACGTAAAAACAATCACCATCATTCCCGGGCTTCAACTTTCACTAATTCAATCCTGTTGTGAGAAAATGAGCTAACTGCCTTTTTATAGAATTATTCATTATTGTCCCCCTGTCGATAAGAGCTGCATCAATGTGAGAAAGTCACAAGCAATAATTAAAATAAATGGGAAGACTTTCAGGGGGATGAAATGGCTAGAACTCACGCTAAATAGCTCTCTTACAGAGCTAATTTTTCAGAGAAAGTCTTTGTTTCCCACAAATTCTTATGGTTGAGATAGGATTGTTATACAGTACCTTTAAAGGAAAGATCTGTTTTGTTCTTCCTTTTCTCTCATAATGCACTAGTGGCTCCCGGCCTCAAATCTCATATCATCTGCTTACATGGACTGTTGAATATTTCCACATCACCCCAAAAAACTGTTCTGCCTTCTGCAAAGTGTGGGAGAAGAAGACAAGGGTTGTGTGTGAGAGAAAAGAAAATTCATCCCATTTCAAAAATTCCTTTCTATCCATGTCAAAACTTTAGTGGGAGAGTTTGTGTACTGAAATTTTTATACATTACAATTATTTTTGCAATTTGCACTTCTGCTGCTTACTGAAACAGCATGACCAAGCATGTTTTGTTTTAATGGTGAAGAAATGATCATCACAAAGTTACTACATCGGACTTGGAGTTAAAACAGAAATGGGAGAGTGGCATTATGAGCTTTGCAGTGCACTTTTTCAGCAGAAACAGGAAAATCACTGGTTTGTGCAATGTGCCCTCTTGCATTTTATTTCTATTTCAACTACTTCTTGAATTCTGTTTTTTTCAAATAGTGACAAGTCAATACTGGGCTTAAAGCGATTTCTAAAGAAACTGGGCACTTTTAAAAAGCTGTTTCAGTGAATGCCTTTGGAGATTTCAGTGCGTTCTTGGAAGTTTGTCCAATAAAACATGTATCCAGTTCCCTGCTATCCTTGCTTAAATCATAATACTCTCCAAAATCCATCCATTCTTATGAAGCAGGTGGCTTCAAGGTAGAAACTTTGCAGGGGTAGTAGGGGTTCCAGATTTAGACTTCAGAAGTAAAGACAAATGACAGGAATGACAAAAAGAATGCTCTCTTTTCCCTTCTCTTCTCTTGTTATTTTTTCAGTCACTTGCAACCCAGATACAATAGACTTAATCACACATTAATCAGCGTGTAGGACTATGCACTCTTTAAAAAAGATTTTTAAAAAATTACTTCAATCCATGTACGAGTCATACATTGCTTTGTTATTATTTAAAGCAACTTTTTCAGATTTCTGTGTGGGCTCAAAAAAAAGCTACTGCTTTAATAAACATGTTAACTTTAATGAATAGATTCCTTAAAACACTTTCTATGGAGATTCTCAATCATCCAGGTCATGGTTGTCCCAAACATGCTTTTCAAAAGGCATCTTCAAGGGAAAAAAACCAAGAAAGTCCAGCTGCTTTTTGAAAAGCACCTTTGGGGCATCCTTAAGGCTCTGGCATCCTTTCCTCAGCCCTGAACTCGCATAGAATCTGGAAAAACTATAGGGTGCTTTAATGAACAGCAGAGAATAGCTACAGTATAGTCTTGTGAGGTCTGAATGAATGAATGAATGAATGAATGAATGAATGAACCTTTATTGTCAAAGTACAACCATGTATACATTGAGATTGGCTGAACCTCCCTTCGTGCCCCCACCCCCAACTTACAGTGACACAAACCCTCCATCTTATTACACCCTGTGAGCTAATTGCACAATGCACTGGCCTCGCAAGTCAATTATGCATAAAGTTTATATAAAGTTTATACAGTATTATGTTATATTAAATTATTTCCCATTCAAAAGCCAAACAGCCCATGGATAAAAGCTGTTCTTCAGCCTGTTAGTATGGCTAGCTATACTCCTATATCTCCTACCCGATGGTAGGAGAGTAAAGACATACCGTCCAGGGTGTGAGTCTCCCTGAGAATTTTCCTCACTCTTCCAAGGCAGCGAGCCCTGGCGATGTCATCCAGTGGTGTCAGGGGACAGCCCACAATGTCTTGTGCTGTGCTCACCACCCTCTGAAATTTATTATTTATTTATTTATTATTGGGACTTATATGCCGCCCTATCTCCCGAAGGACTCAGGGTGGCTAACAACAATAAAATACAACAATACAAAAGTTTAAAAAATACTTTCCTATCCGTGGCTGTCAGACCAGCATACCAAACCACAATACCATATGAGAGGACGCTCTCTACAGTAGACCGGTAAAACAGGGTCATAAGCCGTTGTTCTACCCTGTTCTTCCACAAGACCCTCAGAAAGTGAAGTCTCTGTTGGGCCTTTCTGGCCAACTGGGTTGTATTAACTTTCCAGGTCAGATCTTCACAGAGGTATACTCCCAGAAATTTAAAGGAGGAAACTCTCCACACAGTCCTCCCAATATAAAGTGGGGCAGGTTCCTCCTTTTTCCTCCGGAAGTCTAGCACCATCTCTTTCATCTTGCTGATGTTCAGGTGCAAGTTGTTGTTACAACACCATATGGATAGTGTTTGTACCACCGCCCTGTATGCTGTCTCATCCCCACCTGTAATAAGACCCACCACGGTAGTATCATCTACGAACTTAATTATCACAGTAGATGGGTCGGATGATACACAGATATGTGTACAAAGAGGAAGGAAGTCTTTCAGACTGAACCAGATTATTAAACTTGGGCAGCCAATACACTTACATGAATAAATAATAATAATAATAAACTTGAAACATGCATAGCATAGTTGGCTTCCACACAACCAAGAATCCCACTTTATAGGAATCTTGATGTGTGAGTGTGCTTATGTTGTACTTCTGATGTGAGCTTATTTTGAGTGCCCATATATTTCTGGTCCCCTTCATGGATTACTGCCCTGCCGTGGTGAAGTGGCTTGCGTAATTCAATGAAGCTATGAGCTATGCCGTGCAGGGCCACCCAAGACAGAAAGGTCATAGCAGAGAGTTCTGACAAAATGTGATCCACTGGAGAAGGAAATGGCAACCCACTCCAGTATCTTTGCCATGAAAACCCTATGGACAATACCAAAAGGCAAAATGATATGACGCTGGAAGATGAGCCCCTCAGGTCAGAAGGCATCCAATATGCTACTGGGGAAGAGCAGAGGGATAGTACTAGTAGCGCCAGAAAGAATGAAGTGACTGGGCCAAAGCTGAAAGGATGCCCAGCTGTTGATGTATCTGGTGGTGAAAGTAAAGTCCGATGCTGTAAAGATTTTTTCTCCATAGGAACCTGGAATGTAAGATCCATGAATCAAGGAAAGCTGGACGTGGTCAAACAAGAGACGACAAGACTGAACATCGACATCTTAGGTATCAGCAAACTAAAATGGACAGGAATGGATGAATTTAATTCAGATGACCATCAGGTATAGTACTGCGGGCAAGAATCTGTCAGAAGAAATGGAGTAGCCTTCCTAGTCAATAAAAGAGTAGGAAAAGCAATACTGGGATACAACCCTCAAAATGACAGAATGATCTCAGTTCGAATCCAAGGCAAACCATTCAATATCACAGTAGTCCAAGTCTATGCCCCAACCACCAGTGCTGAAGAGAATGAAATTGACTGGTTCTATGAAGCCCTACAGCACCTTATGGAACTAACACCAAAAAATGATGTCCTTATCATCATGGGGGATTGGAATGCTAAAGTAGGAAGCCAAAATATAACTGGAATAACAGGCAAGTTTGGCCTTGGAGTACAAAATGAAGCAGGGCACAGGCTGATAGAATTTTGTCAAGAGAATACCATGGTCATAGCAAACACTCTTATCCAACAACCCAAGAGAAGGCTTTACTCATGGACATCACCAGAGATATCACCCTGTCAACAAAAGTGTGTATAGTCAAGGCTATGGTCTTCCCAGTTGCAATGTATGGCAGTGAAAGTTGGACCATAAAAAAGGCTGAGTGCCAAAGAATTGAGGCCTTTGAACTCTGGTGCTGGAGAAGACTCCTGCGAGTCCCTTGGACTGCCAGACGATCAAACTGGTCAGTCCTAGAGGAGATCAACCCTGACTGCTCTTTTGAAGGCCAGATCCTGAAGCTAAAACTCAAATACTTTGGCCACCTAATGAGAAGGAAGTACTCACTGGAGAAGAGCCTAATGCTGGGAAAGATTGAGGGCAATAGAAGAAGGGGACGACAGAGAATGAGGTGGCTGGATGGAGTCACTGAAGCAATAGGCGTGAGCTTAAATGGACTCCAGAAGATGGTAGAGGACATGAAGGCCTGGAGGAACGTTGTCCATAGGGTCGCGATGGGTTGGACATGACTTCGCAACTAAGAACAACAACAAATATTTCTGGTTCCTGACTGCCAGAATAGAAATGATCTTGTTTACGATTAACTCCTGGTTCAAGCACAATCCATATATGATTAGAACTTTGTCAACTGAATGTATTCTTAGCGGGGTTTCATATCTTGAATTTAACCCACTGATTTTGCCTCCTAAAGTGGCTTTACTAAGTACAATATCTTCAACAAAATCCCTCTTAGCTAACCATCCTGGGCAATGGTGAAAGCCCCCCTCCCAAGACAGACAGTTATTTATACTGGAATTAATACACATACAAAGCAGGCCATTATATGCAGTTCAGAGCACCAAGAAACTATGAAAGGAAGCATCAAAGTTCCACAGTGGTTTGGTTCCTTGTGGGAAAGAGACATCTGGGGCACCAGAAAGCAGGATGAGGTGTTGGTCTCCTCCAATAAAAATCATCTACCTCAGAGTTCCAGAAGACAGGTTCTAAAAATGTTAATGTGGTGTTCCTTTTGAAAATGTAGCCAAAACTGATGAACTTGTAGCAATGCTCAATCTTTAATTGTGCTGGTCTTAAATTGTTTCTTGTGTGGGGAAGGAACCTTACTCTGTCTTTTATTCTGTAGCTTTCTAGCAGGTTTAATTTCATTGACCATAATATTTAAGTACAGGTTATGCATAAGGAAAAAGAGGCAGCATAATTGAAAATTAATAGTTGCAAGAAAATTAATGTAGCTCCACTGACAATTTCTGGTGGGGTAGCTGACTTTGCAAGGGTGCAGACAGAAGATAGTTCTTCTCCAGGGACTGACAGTTCCAACTTCCAAATAGAAATTGATTCTGTGTGAGTCATTTCTATTCGGGAGAATGTCCAGATGCAGGATTAAAAACAAGAATATTGAAATAAAAATATGTAATGCTTAACAAAAAAAGAAGAACCATATTCATTTGGATCAATTCCAATTGACCATCTGGGGTTAGGAGCAAAATGATGAGGAAGGCTAGTATCACCACCTGTGCTCTGGAACCTTGCCTATCCTGGAAAAAGCTGGTGTGGAAGATTTACAACATGACATATTGTATTATCTATCTAAAAGATAGAAGTAAAACTTCTTTTGCTATCTTTCTTGCTCTATGAAATGGAATAATTTGTCTGGACATGGTCTATTTCAGCTTGGGCCATGACGTGACAATGAAATAGAACAGAAGTATTGTACATTTCTCTCCCCACTATGAGGTTGGACTTTGATATCCACTCACTGTCTTTTCCTTCCAGGCAGCTCCTCAGCACAGTATTGTTTGATTTGGCAAACATGTATCAAAAGAAGCAGATTAAACAATTTGTTCAGAGGAAGCCAGTCTACTTGGAAAGTTACATAAGGAACAAGGTGCTGCAACTAACATGCACAAGCTGTTTGATGATCTAAGAGTTGGCCTGGGTGTGAAATGGCTTGCTAACTGTCTAAAAGCCTAAAAGTTGAGTCAGCATGAATTGGTATAACTGGAACATCAGACTGGATTATTTTTCATATGTGAAATGGATCAGAACAAAAAAAAACAAAAACAAAACCATAATGGGTAAGATGTGGAAGTGTGAATAAATAACCCAGATTCAATCTGTCTTTTCTTATAAGGCTTACGCCATCTGAACCAGTCAAATCCAAACCTCTGTAACTTTCTTTTTGCTAAACAATATGTCCCACAGCTGGGACAGGCATTAGCATACACCATGCAGCATATTACATTGCTTTATAAAAATAAGTTGTCATTGCTGCAGCATTTTCAAATTAGCCATTTGTGAAAGCAGAGATAAGAAGAACCCTGAGTTGTGTTAACTAGAAATTCTGAAATTCAGTTTTCATCCAAAGTTTACACCATTTATTAAAACTATTTTGTTCCACTGAATCCAATGCCGTCTCATCTCAACTCATTCATCTCACAAAAATGGGACACTTTCAGATGTTTCTCTGGGAGAATCTCCTTGAATGGATAATCGCTGGGCGAGTAAGTGGTTATACAAGTCCCTTGAACCCATTTAATAGAATCCATAATAAATCAAAACTAGTCCTCTGAATTACAGCCAAATCCTATTAGTAATAGTGCAAAACCAACAAGATAAGTCTAATGTCCTCATAGGAAGTAGTGCCAATCAACAAGTGAGCTGTTGTATTTTTTTAATTTTTGCTTATTTTTATTTCAGTGTCAGGGCCACTCAACTGCACAATGTTTCTGGGCAGCTTACAAATAAAAAAATGAAACAAAAAACAAGAAAACCAGATGACAAAACCAAAAAGACATAAGAACAAAAAAAAAAACCCAAACCATAGGACCTCAATCACCATACTAATTCAAGACCTGAGAAGAATAACTAAATTCTTAGCAGTATGTTCAATGTTGAGTGGGAGCACTATAAAATTATGGGAGGCATTTTTCTTCCAGGCAAGAGCCATGACTGAGAAGACACTTTTCCTAGATCATGCAACATGTGTCCAGAAAATGGCCAGCACCTGAGATGCTGTCACATTGTCTCTTTAAGCCCTCTCCCTGCCCAGCATGGTAATGTTGATTATAAAAGCTGTGCACAGTCACAGGTGAGGGGAAAGAAGAGAAGAAGGTGTGTATTTGTGTGTAGGATTAAAGCAACCTAAAGAAGCCAGAAAGGTAATTTTCTCTAGCAGCACTCACAAGGAGTAGGAGTAAAGGGATTCATAAGGAGTAGTAGTAATAGTAGCAGGAGCATTGGGAAAGAGTAGAGTAGTCATGCATACTTATCTTTCTCCTGAGTCATTAAGAAATGTGATGAATGCTGCTTGTATACCAAAATCTACCCTGAAATAATCTGCTTCCTCCAGAGTCCTCTGGAACTGAAGCCAAATCACCTACTCTACCACCTTCCCCAGAAATGGAATATTGGAAACTGGGTGGAAATTTCCCAGGATAGTTGGGTTCATTTTGCAGTAGCTATAGTTTCCAGATGGTCTGCAAAGGCAAGTAGGCCAAGAACCTTAACCATAAGGTCACAAGAGCATGGCTCACTGTGGTCAAATACTCCCACTCCAGGAAGGGCCACAACAGACACATCAAATGAAACCAGGGAAAAACCCTCCTGATCACCTCCACTTGTCCATCCAGCAGTAGTACAGATCCAGACAGATATTAGTTTGTGAGTGGACAAGTGACTTTCACCGGACAACATTGAAGGAGTGTGGTTAGCTGACAGTTACTCTGTTTAGCTTTAGCCTATTTTGTCCCATACAAATCCTGACACCCTCTAGGAACCAGGGCAGGACTTCAGCATTCTAGCTGGGACTAAGAATCATAGAGTTGCTATATATGCTCTGATGACTTCAGTAGCACCTTAACCTGGGACTGACCTGATCTCTCTACCCCCAACTGGAACTGCTTATTGAAATAGGAATGGAAACATTGTAGCCTGGGTGACTACTGTGGTCACTGTTATTGTTGGATTTCCACCATTTGCTCAACGCATTTCCCAAATTGATTTAAATGGATCACATCCTTTTTCACACCAAGTTGCACATAGAGTTGCACTCCAGCTAAGAATTCTTCTGAGTCGCACCAAACTCCTAAAGGTTTCATGGGCACTTCCATTTAATGTGTTTTGACAGGAATATGGGTATGCCATAGCCTTGAGCTCTCATTCCTTTCTTGCTACCTGAAAGTTCTTGCCCACCAATCCATTATATCTCTTTATTTTGGTTGCCTTGTACTCCCCTTACACATCAAATAGGTTAAAGTTAGTCTTATTGATGGATGATTGGCAAATTTATGTACTAGTAACTAGATTTTAACATGACATATTCATAAAGGATACTAGAAACTGGTTAAGTCTGGCTGGGCCAAAAATGTTGAACATGAGTTTTTAACACAAGTGGCTTACAAAAAAATAAGAGCCATCTTTCTTCTGGATTTTTTTTTTAGTTACCCAGTTTTTCTTACAGCTGTGGGATTTCTTGGTGATTCGGGTCCAACCTTGTTTACCTTCCCAAGAACACTCAAGGTAGCTAACAGAAAATTCATTTCATTGCATGACGGTTATTCTGATTACTTCCATGTATTACATTATTTTCTCCTAAAACGACAATTCAACAGCCACTTTTGTAGAGGCTTTTTGAGGCTATTCAGACTGTAAGTTTAAATGAAATGGCTGTTAAAGGCATGTGAACAAAGTCATTGAAATGGACTCCACTGAAGAAATGTCACTATGTTAAAATGCAACTAAAACCCATATCATGTAGAAGTCACTGTGTAAATAATATGAAAAATATTCATTTTGATGCATATTATCCTACTCTTCCATTATGTACTATGAGCTTGAAGCAAAGAACTGTTATATATGCTAGTGATTAACCAAAGTATCCATGTACTTTTGGGTAACAGCTTTTATGCAATAGAATATATTACTTTAAATTTAAGTAGGGTGTAAAGTGATTACTTCATTTCAACACTTTTCTTATTAACTAGAACTCTAAAATATCTCCTTGTCTTTCAACGGTAAGTAATTATTAGAAGTGTTCTTCAGCATTGCTCAGAGCATGGAAATATAGTTTTAGAAAGCTGGATAGCTTGATTTGCTACTACTGCAACTTATTATTGATTTACTTGCAAAATAAGTGCTTTCTACATTGTTTTGCTTTGATTCTGTGCCAAATAATGTTGGTTAATTCCCACTCTCAGGATACTAGTTAGTTGGTGTCATATTTGTTCAAGTGAAACATTGGTTTAATTAGGTCTACATTCTCCTCAGTTTCAGTTTGCAATATAAGCTTGGTTTATTTTATTTATTTATTTTAATTCCATTTATATCCCGCCCTCCTCCGAAGACTCAGGGCGGCTTACAAGCTTAGCAGTAGCCTTCATTCTATGTATATGCCTGCTTATTAGGTCTTTCGGCCCCTTCCCCCAAGTGGCATTATTACAAAGTCAGCTTAATTGCCCCCAACAATCTGGGTCCTCATTTTACCTACCTCGGAAGGATGGAAGGCTGAGTCAAAATTGAGCCTGGTGGGATGCAAACCTGCACTAATTGCAGGCAGCTGGTGTTACTTAAGGAGGCATTAGCCCACTGCTCCACCAAGGCTTTATACAGGTAAACCTTTTATTTTTGTAAGCATTCTACATTTGCCAGGTAACATTTCACCTACCCGAAGTGCAGATTCAATGTAGTCATGCTGCTAGGACATGACATCTGTCCAAAGCCCCTGGAGGCCCTGATTAAGTTCCATATAGCTTCTAAAAAGAGAAATTCATTTAGCAGCAGCAGTCCTTTTCTTTTTCACTTCTCTGGAATCTAGACCACGGCTTTCCTCTGAAATGCATCTCAGTATTCTTCAAAATAAATCGATTCGACTGATTTGTAATGGAAAAGAAAGGAGGGAGAGAAAAAATAAATGTATTTTAGTTAGGGAGAGAAAGACAAAGGTAAGAAGGCAAAAGAAGGAGACTAGGAGAGAGAAAATTGGAGACGTGTGCTTTCATGTAGCATCCCGGAATAGACTCTTGAGGGCAAGTAACCTGTAATCACTTACCCAGTAAAAGCTTTACATTTTGGCCCATGTTCTGCTTTAAATCTGACACTGTAGAGCAAACCAGTTGGTGTGATTTCCCTAATGTGGCCAGAGAGGCCAATAACAATCATCCTTAACTATTTGTAAAGTAAGTTCATTTTCAATTAAGTAAAAGCCAAGACAGTGTAGACATTGTTTGTGGAAAACCCACAACCCACCAAGGAATACACACAATGTCAGAAGAAAAGCAGAGTTAACCACTGAAGCAAACGAATAAAAGAACAGGAGTGGCTTCCGGCATCTGGCATGTACCCCCTATGGACTTTGATAATGAGAATATTGGTGAGAATTGAGCTCAGCAGAGGAAGCTCATTGAGCTAATATTTGTAGACCCAGAGGCAAATAAGAGAAGAACAAAAGATAGCATTGTTCCAAATCCTCACTGGGTTGGAAGGCAGGGGTAGCTACAGAGCCTGGGGTGTTGATGGCGGGCTCTCTATCTGCAAAAACACAGAAGGAGAACCATAGTAACATTAGGAATGCTTGAGATGTATTATTTCCCCAGGAGGAGAATTTTTTTTCCTATGGCACAGAACAGTTCATGAACACAACGGGTGCAGAATCAGTGGATGATGGGATAACATCACACTAATTATAATTTTGCCATGCAATCCTGCATTACTCGAATAGCAAACAAAACAAGCTACCCAAGATCTCCATATTGATCTCTGGGGCTGCATAAATACAATTGTACTCAATTAATTCCCAATAGTGTATAAATACATTTGTACAAATATCAAATTACCATCTTTATTTCTCAAGGAGAAAAAAACAACAATAGGGTCAAATAACACAATTTTGCTTTTATCAGCATGGCTTATTCATGGAACTGAAGGCACATAATGGTCTCTAGGTTGTGTTCGTGAAAACTGGCATTTTTTTTCCTGCCAAAATAGAATCAAAGCAGTTTACAATAAAGAAAAGTCATTTACAATGGTATATTACAGATCAATCTGTTATGCAAGAAAATAAATCCTAATCAGATAGCGATGCTGTGGGGGTGGACACCAATTATTTGAAGAGGCTATCATAATTCCTCTTCTTTTTTTCCCATCATATAGAGTGGAAGGAGTGGATTAGAAGCTGGATACAGTTCCAGCATAGCTTCAGATTGGAGTAGCTACTTCTTTAGTTGGCTTCCTGCCAAAGCTAAAATCCTGAAATCAATGCAGAAACAAATTGATAATGTTTGGAGGTGGCACCCACCTTACCTAGAGAAATTGAATGAATGAGTGAATGATTATTATTAGTTCTCTCTCAAATATTGGAGATTTGAGGTCTTGCCTAGTAACAGAGTAAGTGAGGTGGACAGGACTTTGTCTTCTAATACTGAATCATATCTGGAAACCGGGAGTTTCCAAGCCGCAAGTAAAAAGCCGGGCCGGCAGACATTTGACAGTTGACAGCTGTCAAATGGCCGCCCGAAGCAACGACGCACGCGCACCACCCGGCCGGCCGCCATTCCCGTTGACAGCTGTCAAGAGGGCGGCCAGGGGCCAACGCGCACGCGCCAGATTTGACAGTTCCCGGAACTGTCAAATCCGCAGTCTACAACTCGGTCCGCCGAACTGAGCTTAGCGCTCAGCTGAGAGGAATTCCCTGACAGCCGCCGGGCTGTCAAAGTACTGTTTGTTGATTGGCCGTTCTCCGAACGGCGGGGAAATACTGTTACCTGATTGGTCGTGTTGTTTGACAGTTCCCTATATAAACCCGGAGTGTTTTGACAGTCAGCTGCCGAGAGCTGAACCGAATAAACTTTTGAATCTTGCCTAAGGTCTCGCGTCTGTCTTTGTAAAGACAATTCACCTGGCGACAAAGGTGGGATCCCGGTACTATAGAGCTGCCTGCTGAGCCAAGTCACGCCGCAAAGGAGTTCCGATCCCTCCCGCTGACAAGTCACTGCTGAAGCCACTTGGTGGGCAAAGGAACCCTTTTCAGCAGCTTGAACAGTACTGTGGACCCAGACCATGGCAAATTTAGGTCACGTCAGAGAATTCGACGTCCGCCATCCTGAGGGATGGGAGTTGCACTGGGGACAAATTGAAGGCTACCTCGTTGTCAACAAGATAACGGAGGACCGCCACAAAGCTGTAGCCCTCCTCTGTCTCAGCGGGCCCGCCGTCTACAACATTGCCGTAGGGCTCTGCAGCCCTGACCCCATCGCGACCGTCCCATACGCCGTGCTGACTGACCGCCTCAGCAAGCACTTCATGCCCCGTCGGTCCGAGCTATACTGGCGCCTCCATTTCGCCCGCCGCCGCCAGCAACCGGGCGAAACTACCACAGCCTTCATCGCTGGGGTACGTCACGCCGCCCGCAGGTGCCAATTTCCCGACCTGGAAGACCGCATCAGAGACCAGGTTATCGTCGGTCTCTCTAACGAGCGGCTCCAGCAGAAGTTGGTAGCCAGACCCACGATGGACCTCGCTCAACTCACGTTAGAGATCATGGCCTACGAAGACAGCCACCATGAGGGCTCTCCGGTGTACAGAAGCAGCCCGGCCGGTTCAGTCCACCACGCCGGGGAACCGGACAACGAGCAACCAGAGACCTACACCGGCGTCGACGACATCATGTCCCGCTTCAGCAAAATGAGTGCCGACCACGGAAAGAACTGCAGGCCATCCAGGCCAGCCGGTCCGGGTCCAAGACCCGCCGCCACAGGGCCAAAACCAAAGTGTGCCAGCTGCGGCGGGGCTCACGCCAGAGCCACATGCCATTTCAGAAACGCCAAATGCCACAGATGCGGGAAGACCGGGCACATTCGCTCAGCGTGCCGCAGTTTGAACCGGGAAACCCTCCACGAGCTTGAGGAAATTCCGGCAGGTAGGACCAAGGTCCCTTCCCCCGCCAAAGAAATTCCCCAGCCCTCAGTCTTGTCCATTCGAGCCAAACAAAAAATCTCGCCCATCCATCAGTTACAACCCAAAATTAAAATTTGGGTTAAAATTCAAGGGGTGCCCTGCGAAATGGAGGTCGACTCCGGTTCCTCAGTTTCAATAATGTCTTGGGACACTCTCAAAAAAATTGGGTTTAAAAATAGACGCCGTATTCCCCTGCAGCCCTCCAAAATACTCCTCGCAGATTTCCAGGGGGCCGCTATTCAATTAAAGGGGCAGGCACAAGTAAAAGTAGAATACAAAAAATTCCTTGGGCATTTAACGATCCAGATTACTGAGGCACCCAGGTCCACCCTCATTGGGTTAGACTGGTTCGAGGCTCTGGGCATCCACCTGGAGGGCACCAACCGCATACAATCCCGAACATTAGAACAGGTTTGCCAGGCGTTCGCGGACGTTTTCGACGGAACGCTTGGCAAATACACAGGCACCCCTATAGACCTCAAATTAAAACCTGAGGTAGGTCCCATCCGCATCAAGGCAAGAAGGGTCCCCTTTGCACTGAAACAAAAAATTGAGGCCGAATTAGACCGTTTAGTCAGCCTTGGGGTCCTGGAACCAACAGACGGGGGAACCTGGGAAACTCCCATAGTCACACCTGTCAAACCAAATGGGGACGTGAGAATATGCGCGGATTATAAAGCAACTCTAAACCACGCATTAAATCCCCATGCATACCCAGTGCCTGCTGTCAGGGACGTACTGTCAGAGATAGGGTCCGGCTCAATATTCGCCAAACTCGACCTAGCGCATGCCTTCCTTCAGCTACCTGTCACCCAGGAAACAGCTGAGGCCCAAACCATTGTCACACACCGCGGCGCTTTCAAAGTAAACCGCCTCCAATTCGGCATCTCAGTGGCTCCTGGCATCTTCCAGGAAGTCATGGAAAAAACATTAAAAGGAATCCCAGGTGTATGCCCCTATTTCGATGACATACTCATCGCAGGGGAATCAGAAAACAACTTAGCAGACAGGCTACAAGAAGTATTATTGAGATTTAGGAAAGCGGGGCTAAAACTCAAACGTGAAAAATGTTCCATAGGCGTCCCATCTGCAGATTTCTTAGGCTACAAAATTGACTCGCAGGGAATCCACCCCACGAACTCAAAAGTCCTTGCTATCAAAACCGCCCCTACCCCAAAAAATAAAACCGAGCTCCAAGCTTTCCTTGGACTTTTAAATTTTTATCATGCCTTCCTGCCAGGGAAGGCAATGATCGCAGAACCCCTCCATAGGCTGCTCGATAAAGGGGCAGCCTGGCAGTGGACAACAGCCCATGAAAACAGTTTTAAAACACTCAAACAAATGCTTTCCAGCAACACCACTATTTCCCACTATAAAGAAGACAAACCTCTCTGCCTAGCCTGCGACGCATCCCCATACGGGATTGGAGCAGTTTTAAGCCATTTAGACAGCAACGTCACCCAAGCCCCGGTGGCATATTATTCCAGAACTCTTTCCAAAATGGAAAGAAACTATGCCCAGATAGATAAGGAAGCTTTGGCAATTGTGGCGGGAATAAAAAAATTTCACGATTACCTTTATGGCCTCCCCTTTGTGATCTACACAGATCACAAGCCTCTGTTAGGACTATTCACCTGGGACCGTCAAACCCCCCAAATCTTATCGCCCAGTATGTTGCGCTGGACAACATTCCTCGCAGCATATTCCTACCAGCTAATATACAAGCCAGGACACCAAATGTGTCACGCTGACGGCCTCAGCAGACTGCCCCTACCCCACACAGAACCAGACCCGGCCCCAGCAAGCAACATCCTAGCTATTCAAGAACTCCAAGAATGCCCATTGACAGCGAATGATATCACTGCTGCAACTTCCCAAGACAAAACACTTAGCAGAGTGTTAGCATGGGTACACACTGGCTGGCAAACCTCCTGTCCAGGCACAGAATTTCAGCCGTATTTCTCTAGGCAAAATGAGTTAACGTCACACTTGGGATGTTTGCTCTGGGGGTGCAGGGTAATCGTACCACTCAAACACAGACCAAAAGTATTGCACACTTTACATGAGGGCCACCCAGGCATCGTAAAAACAAAAGCCCTGGCCCGCAGCTACGTCTGGTGGCCGGGAATAGACCAAGACATAGAAAAACACATTGCAGGTTGCTATTTGTGCCAAGAATCCCACCCACTCCAACCCAGAGCCCCAATTCACAAATGGGAACTCACAAAAAACCCCTGGTCCCGCATCCACATTGATTATGCCGGACCTTTCCAAGGGCAGGTCTTCCTCATAGTTGTAGACAGTTATTCCAAGTGGCTGGAGGTTCTCCCGGTTCACAGCACAACCTCTGCAGCAACCATCCAAGCCCTCAGGGGAATCTTCACCACACACGGTCTCCCCGACGTTATTATATCAGACAACGGCCCTCAATTCGCTTCTCATGACTTTCAGATCTTCACGAGGAGCAATTGCATTAGGCACTCGACATCGGCTCCCTTCCACCCATCGTCCAATGGCCTTGCGGAGGTTATGGTGAGGACCACCAAAGACGCCCTCAAAAGAATCATCATGGGGAACTGGCACCGTCACTTGACACAATTTCTCTTAGCCCACCATTCTACCCCCTGCACCTCCACCGGCAAAAGCCCAGCCGAACTACGATGGGGCCGCCGCCTGGTGACACGGCTCGACAGACTCCACCCCGACAGACCGGCAGCCGAAATGACACCAAACACCCAGCCAAAAACATTCTCCAAAGGACAAAATGTTTGGTCCCGAGATTATGGGGGAAGGGATAAGTGGGTTCAGGGGGTTATCCTGGACCAAACAGGACCATTATCATACACAGTGGACACTGGGACTGGACTCACGCAACGCAGGCACACAGATCAGCTCCGACCTAGGTCACTTCCCAACCCCCCTCTACAACCAACTCTGGGTGAGCCTACGCCAGCCGACACCCCCAGACCTGATGAATTCTTCCCTCCCCAGGACCCACAACCACCAGCCGAGCCCCATCTAGAAACAACTCCTCTGGCTACGCAACCCGAAGGAAGCACCCTCTGTCCCCGACGGTCCAGCCGAGCCAGAAGACCCCCCGCATACCTCGCGGACTTTGAATGGAAGGGAAACCCTCCATCTGTCAAAAAATCTGTTAACCATACTGTTTTAAAACGTTCAATTGTTGTTATGCATAAAATACCTGTTCAGGGGGGGGGAAGGGGGTGAATCATATCTGGAAACCGGGAGTTTCCAAGCCGCAAATAAAAAGCCGGGCCAGCAGACATTTGACAGTTGACAGCTGTCAAATGGCCGCCCGAAGCAACGACGCACGCGCACCGCCCGGCCGGCCGCCATTCCCGTTGACAGCTGTCAAGAGGGCGGCCAGGGGCCAACGCGCACGCACCAGATTTGACAGTTCCCGGAACTGTCAAATCCGCAGTCTACAACTCGGTCCTCCGAACTGAGCTAAGCGCTCAGCTGAGAGGAATTCCCTGACAGCCGCCGGGCTGTCAAAGTACTGTTTGTTGATTGGCCGTTCTCCGAACGGCGGGGAAATACTGTTACCTGATTGGTCGTGTTGTTTGACAGTTCCCTATATAAACCCGGAGTGTTTTGACAGTCAGCTGCCGGGAGCTGAACCGAATAAACTTTTGAATCTTGCCTACGGTCTTGCGTCTGTCTTTGTAAAGACAATTCAAATACAATCCATAAAAGTATGTCCAATCTCTTCTTAAAAACCTCCATTGTTGGAGTACCCACAATTATTGGAGGCAAGCCATTCCACTGATTGATTGGTCTCACTGTCAGCAAACCTATATCTAGGTTGGTTCTCTCCTTGATTGTTCCCATCCATTGCTTCTTGTCCTTCAGGTACTTCAGAAAATAGGTTGACCTGCTCCTTTTTGTGGCAACACCTCAAATATTGGAACAATACTATCATGTCACCTCCCCCAGTCCTTCTTTTAAGTAGACTAAAGGTAAAGGTAAAGGTTCCCCCGCACATGCGTGCTAGTCGTTTCCAACTCTAGGGGCCGGTGCTCATCTCCGTTTCACAGCCGAAGAGCCAGCGCTTGTCCGAGGATGTCTCCGTGGTCATGTGGGCGACATGACTAGATGCCAAAGGCGCATGGAACGCTGTTACCTTCCAACCGTAATGGTCCCTATTTTTCTACTTGCATTTTTTATGTGCTTTTGAACTGCTAGGTTGGCAGAAGCTGGGACGAGTAACAGGCGCTCACTCTGTTATGCGGCACTTGGGATTCGACCCGCCAAACTGCCGACCTTCTGATCAACAAGCTCAGCGTCCTAACCCACTGAGCCACTGTGTCCCTTTAAGTAGACTAGACATAGCCAATTCCTGCAACCATTCTTCATATACTTTAGCCTCCAGTCTCTCGACATTTTTTTATATCGTGGCAACCCAAACTGGATGTAATATTCCAAGTGTGGTCTTAACCAAGGCATTATAAAGTTGTACTAACACTTTATGCAATCTGTTAATGCAGCCTAGGACCCTGTTGGCTTTTTTTGGCATCTGCAGCACGTTGCTGACTCATATTGAAGTGGTTGCCCATCAGGAATCCTAGATTCCCCCTGAAGTTACTGCTTGTTGAGCCAAGTACTACCTTCTCTATCCTTGTGCATTTGTTTTTTTCTTGCTTAATTGTAAAACCTTACCTTTCTCACTATTGAATTTCATTTGGCTGGATAGGGCCCAGTGTTCAGGTCTATCAAGATCCTCCTGGATCTAGAGCTTATATTCTGGAGTGTTGGCTATTCCCAGCAACTTGGTGTTGTCTGCAAATTTGATGAGTTCCCCTTTTATCCCCTCATCTAAATATTTTCTGAAGATGTTGAAAAGTATTGGGCCTAAGACAGAATCTTGGGGTACCATACTGCATTCTTCCCTCAATATATCTGTAGTTCCATTAAGGACTACACATTGAGTGCAGTTGGTCAATCAGTTACTAATCCATCTGGTGGTGATTCTATCTAATCCAGATTTTGAAATTTCCTAGTCTGGTGTCATTCTGATATTCTATCAAGAGGTAACCACAAGATGAATTACATTTTTAAAAAAAATCAGTGCACGTATCAAAGAAGTGGAAAAGTACTTAATATTTACAGGCAGTCTTTCAAATTCTCCCTTTTCATCATCTCATCAAAGAAGATAAAGGAGGAGACCTCCTTTAGAAGGGGAAAAATGGCTAGGACTAACATAATTGCAAACAGAAAAAGGACATCACAGTCACCAGTTGAGGGCTGAAGAGCATCAGATTAAAAAGCAAAAGAGTAAAACATCATCTTGTAAATAGGCCGAAGCAATAAATGACTCAAAAACCCTTTACCTGTGAAGGAGATGAATAAATCATGCAAAATAGAATACAGAGGGTGATCAATATGGGGAAAAATTTGTTACAGCTTCCAAAAGACAAATCCACATTGAAATGGGATTTTGTTATTCCTTCATAATGCAGCTATGCATTCTATGCAAAGTATAGTAACATATGTACAATAGTATTTACTACTAATAATGCCTTTGGGAATTTTGGGAATGTTAATTCAGGTGAGGAACAGAGCTTTCTGGTGCAAAGCTGCAGTGCTTGCAAAGGGATATAATATTTCAGGAATTTCTGTGGCTATAGAAGGCCAATTACTCTCTTTATAGACAGACTATTTTGCATTTTCTTTGGGGGAAAATGTTTCATTTCTAGGTATTTATATATCCTGCTTTAAAAATACAAATCATTAAATAACAGAATTAAGAACCCAGCCAAGAAATCTAACAGCTGAGCGTAAAAGAAAATCTAATATTACTGTTCTATTCTGACCTGCTAAGATGAAAATCAGTCCAGTGTAACACATTTTCCTTTGTCACTAATGGAGAAAAGAACCAGATTTAATCACAAAGGGGACCTAAGCACCTGCAACTCTATTATATACTCTCAATTGGCTAGGATGCAAATTGATCTACCTAGCTATGGTTGCTGTTATACACAAATCTACACAAGATTTATGGGTCTATAATAATTTGCTGTGGCCAACTTACCATGGCGAACTTGCCACAGGACAACTCTCTGTGGGACAGGAGTTACACTAATATCAGAGAAATGCTGGAATAGAATAATTAAAGAATTGTTCTGCAGCAAGTTATCCCATGGTGAGTTGGCCATGTCAAGTTGTCCAGCAGCAACTTGGCCATGGTGAGTTGACTGGCAAGTTGGATGTGGCAAGTTGTCCCATTCTGTTCCTTACTACCTTCTCAGTATTTGGTATAAGATGTTTCAATTTATGCATAGTTATAACCTGTTTAATTGATCTGCCCTGGCAACTGATGTACCTAGCTGGGTTCTGAAGGTAGTCTGAAGTGTTTCCTGACTGGTGGGAAACTTGCCTGAGAGCTTGGTTGTAGCCTGATCCCAGGTGCACCTGGTTCTCTGAGGGCCTCTGGAACATGAGGTAAAAGAAGAAATGCCTAGAATACTCTTGGAGGAAGACAAAAAGTAAATAGAACTGGACATGAGCAAAAGCCTATATTCAGTTCTACACTGTGGATAAAGAGAAACATATTTTATTATCTCTATCAAGAATAGAATAGAATAGAATAGAATAGAATAGAATAGAATAGAATAGAATAGAATAGAATAGAATAGTTCTATTCTAACTACTTTATTTCAGTTTACTTTAAATGATCACTGTGATTTTCCCAAACTTACAATCTAAATTATCTCTGTCCTATTTTTCTTAATATCAAATTTGTTCCCAAATTAATGTCTGCCTGCCTGCCTACCTACCCACCATCTATCTATCTATCTATCTATCTATCTATCTATCTATCTATCTATCTATCTATCTATCTATCTATCTATCACCCAATAAATAAATATTCTTTCTTGAGACTTCTGGTTTTGTGTCGCAGTGAGACGGGATGCAGGAAGGCAGAGCTCTACTTTCCGTGCCTGATTTCACCCTGCTGGGGGCCCTAAAAAGGGTCTAAAATTTCCCTGGAAAGGCGATGAAGAAGAAGGGTGTCTTGTCATCACAGAGAGATGGCAGTCTCTCCGTTTGATCCAAGGAAAGCCCTCTAAACCGGCAGGGGAAAGACCAGCCACACCTCTGCAGCTGGTCATTAGCTGCTGACAACCGAAGAACAAAAGCTTTATTTTGTAAAAGTTTTTATTGATTTTTTCCCCCATACATTCAGTAATAATTTTTCAACAAAAGCGCTGTCTGAGTTTACATTCAAATTCCTAATCCTTTATTCTTTCCTCTAGCCATCAATAAAATAATTACCAAGTTTGATAATATTCTGTTTCTTCTTTTTCTTTCAGTCTCATAGTCAGTCTATCCATCTCTGTGCATTCTAGTATTTTTTTTAATTATTTCTTCATCTGATGGTATTCCTTCATTTTTCCAGTATTGCGCAAATATAATTCTGGCCACTGTTGTGAAATACAAAATCAAATATAAGCTTTGTTTGTTAGTCTTTTCTGGCATTATACCTAATTTAAAAAGTTCAGGTAAACGTTCTCCCAACATCCTTTCTAGCCAAGTATGTATCTTTTTCCAATAACTCTTTACTTTGTCACATATCCACCAAACATGATAATAAGTGCCTAACTTATGTTTGCATTTCCAACATCTATCTGACATGTTTTTAAACATTTTTGCTAGTCTTGCTGGTGGCAAGTCCTATCTATAGAACATTTTTTATAAATTTTTTTTGTAGGAAGATGACATTGTCAGTTTGTAATTTCCCCCCATAAATTTTGCCATTTTTCTAATTCTATGTTATATCCAAAATTTTTCACCCATCTTATCATTGTTTCTTTAACTTGTTCGCTTTCCATTTTCAAAGTGAATAGAAAATTATACATTTTCTTAATCAGTTTCTCATCAGAAATTAACAATGTCTTATCAAACACAGTTTGTTCTTTATAAAACCCATACAGTTTAACATCTTTATCATATTTAGTTTGCATTTGTAAATGTGCCCACCATGATAGATTGATTGTCAAGTTTCTGACGTATGGGCTTTTCAAGTGACTCTGAGGCATTGTTTACCTTAAAAGTCCTTTATTAGCTTAATACACTGGCAAATGCTTGCTCGAAAGAAGCTGGAATCTGAAATCTCTGCCCCTTGCACAATATATTAAAACACAATTCTCCACCTTTCTAATTTTGTCATTAATCATATTCTCCAATTAATTTAAAGAAACAGTTTCCCTTCCGTTAGAAGAACCGCCAAAGCCTTATCTTCTTTAGAGTAACAAATGGCCTTAAAAGTGCATTCCTACTCTTCCCTCCTCCCACTTTAAACTAAAGCAATACACCAGTTTAACATATGAAATAGCTACTTCTTTATCTCTTGTCAAGCAATATCATTCGATGTTAGCAGCATTGACATTGATACTCTGATATTCCATTTCTTGTTTAGATTTTAAATTCTGTTCAGAGTTTAGAATATCTCTATATGTCCAGATTTTTTCAAAGTTCACTAAATTTGGGTGTACAAATGCTTCCATTGTTGACAACCACTCTGGAATGTTCAAATATATTTTACATTTTATTTTTTCCCCATGTTGTTAATAATGCATTTCTTATATAATGATTTTGGAAATATTTATGGACTTTATTTTTCCCGTACCATAAAAAAGCATGCCACCCCTATTGTAAATCATGCCCCTCCAGATATAACAGTCTTTTATTTCCAAGAGTTATCCATTCTTTTACCCATGTTAATACAGATGCTTGATAATATAAAACCCACTTTGATAGACCAAGACTTCCATTTTCCTTGGCATCTTGCAACATTTTCATCTTAATTCTAGCTTTCTTTCCTTGCCAAATAAATTTCAAGATTAGTAAATTTAAATCTTCAAAGAATTTTTTCAAGTTTCATAGGTATTGTTTGGAATAAGAATAAGATTTTCAGAGGTATATTCATTTTCACTGTAGGAATTCTTCCTAATATTGACAATTGCAAGTTTTTCTATTTTTCCAGATCCAGTCTTATTTGATTCAATAATTTTGTATAATTATCTTCTTTTATCATTGAATATCTTGTTGTTAAATATATTCCCAGATATTTGACCTTTTTAACTATCTGAAATTCTGTTTTTTCCGACATTTGCTTTTTTGTTGTTGTTTATCTGTAAGGTTTTTAACTATCACTCTTTTTTCTCTGTTTATTTTCAGTCCTGCCAAGGTTCTTCTAAAATAAATACCAAATCATCTGCAAATGCTTGTAATTTATATGTTTTGCCTTTTATTTCTAGTCCTTTAATTTCTATAACTTGACTAATATTTCTATGTAAAACTTCCAGAGTGAAAAGAAATAACAGTGGAGATAATGGACATCCTTGCATTGTGCCTTTTCTTATCTCAAAGTTCTCAGTATAGTCTCCATCCACAATGACTTTCGCTATTTGTTTATAGAGTATTGTTTTTATCATGTTTATAAAGTTCTGTCCAAAATCCATTATTTGTAATTGCTGAATCATAAATTGCCAGGAAACTTTATTGTCAAATGCCTTTTGGGCATCTAGAAATATTAGTTCCAGTTGTTTCCCTGGATGTAATTCATAATATTCCAATACATAAAAGTAAAATTTTTGTAATCCACATTCAGTAAGGATCTTGGTCTATATTTTTTTCATCTGTGTCAAATCTGAGTCTTCTTTTGGTATTAAGGTAATATTTGCTTATATCCAAGTATTTGGGAGTTTAGCCTCCAACAAAAGTTCATTGCAAACGTCTTTCAGCGGTTCACTTAGTATATCTTGTAAAGCTTTATATAACTTCGCTGGTTTTTCATCTGGCCCTGGGTGTTTTCTCATTTTTTTGTCTTCTTATGGCCTCTGTTATTTCCATCATTTTTATTTTTTCTTCTAATGTAGTCTTACAGGTTCTGAAATTTTTGAAATGTTTTTTTCTTCCAGATATTGGATCATTCTGTCTCTTGGAATTTCTTCTATGTTATACAGTTTCTTGTAATATTCTTTGATTATCTTTTTATTTCTTCCTTTTTATATTGTAGGCAACCTTTTTCACCTACTAACTTATTTATCATTTTGTTCTCTTTATAAGCTAACCATCTTCCTGGTTTATTTGCATTTTCAAAAAAATACATATGTTTTGCTCTTTTTATTTGGTGTGCCAATTTTTCTGAATCCAACAGATTTACTTTGTCTTTTATTGCTTCCGTTTCTCTTTTCAGAATCTTCTTTTGTGGATTCATTTGCAGTTCTGATTCTCGTTTTTCAAATTTTTATTTTAATAATGAATATTGCTGTCTTTTCTGTTTTTTTTGCCATGTATGTTATAGCTATATGTCTAAAGTATGCTTTGGGTGTATCCCATATATCTTCTTTTTTGTTTTCTTTGAAGGAAAACTCCATTTCTTTTTCTTTTTTTTGCTAGTTCTATAAATTCTCTTTCTTTTAATATAGGTTGGTTCTTGATTTTTTTTCTCTCTTCCTTTCCATGTCACTTTTAAAGGGTTGTGATCTGCCCATGTAGCTGGTTCTATCTCAATTTCCTGCATATTTATCCTCAGTTCAAATGTAATCCAGATCATATCGGTTCTGGACCAGGATTTCTGACTGTTTGAATAAAATGTATATTGTAATTTTCCTGGATTAATTTCCCTCCAAACATCTTGTACTCCAATTTCTTCTATCATATTAAAAAAGGTCTTAGGTAATCTTCTTCTTCCAGTTTTTCCTGTTTTACTACTTTTATAGTATAATGTCCCATCCACTATTGCATTAAAGAGTCCTACTAAACAAATATTTTGGTACTCCATTTCTATTATTTTTCTATGGAGATTTTTATAGAATTCTTCCCGGTTATTATTTGGTGTGTAGATTACTACTAAATGTTTGTTTTTGATGTAAATATATTTTACTATCACAGTTCTTCCTTCTTCATCTGAATAAATCATTTTAGAATCTATTGTCTCTTTAATATATACAGCAACACCTCTTTTTTTCTGTTGTGCTGATGCACAATAAAGTTTCCCTATTTTGGGGTATTCCAACAGCTTACAATATTGTTTTTTTATACGTGTCTCTTGCAAACAAATTATATCTATATTTAATTTCTGTAGTTTTCTAAAAAAAATTGTTTCTATTTGATGGGGAGTTTAGTCCATTTATATTTACTGAAAAAATTCCATTTTCTTTATCCATTTCAATTATTTATATTTAGGTCTAGTCGATCTCATGATCCTCTGTTTTCTTGTGGTTCCATCACTCTCTTGATCAGATTTCTCTTTCTGTTCTCCTGCTTGTATAATTATTTCTTCAGTTGCTTCTTCTATTTGTTTCTGGTCTTTTCTCTTCTCTTGTTGATGTGGCACTCTTTCTTCTAAGAATGCTCAATTTCTTTCATCAAAATCTTCTGCTTTTCAAACTGAATCCAATCGGTATCTTGTATTATTCCAGTTGATTAAAATCCCTTCTAGCATTAACCATCTGAAATTTATGCCTTTTGCAATCAGCTTTGTAGTTAAGAAATGATATTCTCTTTGAGTATCTCTTACTTTCTTGGGTATCTCCTTTAAGACCACAATTTCTTTATTTTTGTATTGTAATAGTTCAACTCTAACTTTTCTCAGTATTTAATCTCTTGTTGTTTTCTTTATAAATCTTACATGCACTTCTCTGGTTAGTTTGTATTTCCTTGTGTAGCTTGAATTCATTTGAAATATTTCATATATCTCCATTTGCATCTGTGCTTTGTCTGTTTTCAAAGCCTCTGCCAGGAGATCAATAATCACAATTGCTATATTTTCTTCTCTGTCTTCAGGAATGTTTTGAAATCTTAAGTAGTGTTCCACTTTCTCAGTTTCTAAGATCACCACCGCTTCTTCTAGATTTTAGTTTGCTTGTTCAAATTTTTCATTTTCTTGTATTAGTATTTCCATTTTTTGTCAATCTCATCTGATTTATTTTCCATTTTCTGAATGCTTTATTCATTTTTAACAATCATTTGGTGGTGGACTTCAAATTGTGTCTTTATATCCAAGATTTGTTCATTTAAATTGTCAAAATTACTTTTTGTCTCTTCATGATATTTTTGTATTGATTCTTGAATTTATTTTAATGTAGATCTCATTTTGAGCAGTGCTTATTTTCTCATGTGCAACATTGTTTCAATAGTTCCCTGTGTTGTTGGGCTAGATGTTCCAACAGAGAGTGCAGAGGAAGTTTTTTCATAAGTCTGGTGAGATTTGATGTATTCATTTTTCCAGCCAACTATCTTAGGCTAAAATCCAAACTGTAAAAGGAGCCAACTACTTTAGGCTAAATCCAATATCTCAAGGAGAGAAAACAAAATAAAACAAGAAAAAAGAAAAAAGAAAAAAGCCAACTATCTTAGGCTAAAATCCAGCCAAAAAGAATGAGCCAACTACTTTAGGCCAGTTGAATCTCAGATGTAAAACACCTGTTGTCTCCAAATAATTCCTGTTTTGGTTATATCCAGAATCAACAAATATAATTGTAGAAAATCTTTTCATTTGTAAACTCACAGAAAGGTACTTTGTTTACACCAGGTGTTATTTCAAGGTCAAACACTTTCAGATTCTTTTATTATTTAGTGTTATTGTAGTATCTTATTTCACCACTAGATGTCCTTATACACTGTTTTGTCAATATCTGGTTTTAAAAGATTATTACAAAGTTTTTCTTTTAAAGTTCTTTATAGGTTATTTACCCTAGGAATTATATCAATTTTTTTCACATCCTTTAGGTTAAGTAGTCTTTCTTTGAGTCAGACTAAGTTCAATTTTTAAGTCTTCTTTTATATTCCTTAAAATCCTTTCCCCTTCTGTAGTTGCTCACCACTTTTAACTTTCTTCTCCCCTAGTCCTTCTGGGGTCTTTACTTTATAGCTCTTCCCAATCAGGGGATCAACATTTTTAGGTCCAAAAGGAAAAGGAAAAAGAGCAGGCTCACCCAGTTTCAGCACACTGTTGACAATCAGCTGTTTATCGGAGCACTGCAGCTCTTCTGAAGAATAAAAGCTTTAATTAGCACATCATAAACAGCATGTTTGGACTGGGTGAGAATATTGATCCTTTATTTACTATTTTACAACTGAATTTCCTGAGAAACGCTCCCAAGAAGCCTAAAACATCTGGATGTGAATGGAAGTGGCTTTTAAAATTTGTTATGGGGGACAGAAATACATAATACTGAAGTGAAGGTAATACAAACCAATAGTTTTGATAAATCTGAGAACTGAGATAATTGTTAAGATTTTCTCTTTGGGAAAAAAGGTGAAATATAAGAAAACAATCCTTTGTTTTAAGAGTGGGAAATGGACTTTGAATGACATCTAGTAGTGGATTTGATTACAGCACTATAACTAGCTCCTTGGCTGCTTGATGACTTTCAGCTTAAGGGAGAACAGCTGGCAATAAAGGAAAATATTTTGGCATATTTATCATTCTGACCTTCATGGACTATAAATGCCTATTTTGCTTGGACTTTTAATCTCAAGAGCTGCAGGGAGGTTCAACGTTTTGAACACTGGGAACACTGTGGGTTAAAACCTTGCCTGACTGATAACTTTCAGGATACTTGAGATGAAAGATTACTATAAAATATTGCTATTAGGAATGCATTATAAAGGTTATATATAAAGACCAGAAAACTAGATGAAAGTTTGTTCCACTCTTACTGAGACTGGTAATACTATAGGATTTCTATGAATGATGCCTCAAGAAAAAACAAATATTTTTCAGAAGAAAATGCTCTCTATGCTACAGCAAATTCATCAAACAATTCTTGCACACAAAGAGGACATAAAAAGAAACCATAATGAGACTAAAAATAACCTAGATGATATAAAGGATCAAATCTCCAAATTGAAGCTACAACTGGAAAGCTCTCAGACAACGACTATAAAGCATGAACAAATAAACCAGAAATCAGAGGGTGAAGCAGAAGAAATGGACCTACAGATGGAGAACATAGGATAAGGGAAATATGGACTTCCATACACAGATAAAATATTGCAATACCTACCTATAACAATGAAAATCACCACCCTGAGTCCTTCGGGAGAAGGGCGGTATACAAATATAATAAATGAAATGAAATGAAATAAATGAAAATTCAAAAGACCCTTCACTCCTTTCTCCAAAATACATCTTGTACATCTTGAGGACAAGGAAAAAGATTCTAGAAAATGGAACATAGAGCAGGCAGGGGAAATGTCTAGAGAATGTGGATGGGCAGAATTCCTCCCCAAAATACTTTACCTAAACTGTCTTTCTCATGCCAAGCAGCTTTCACAAAAATAGAAAGAAAATTATTTCAATTTAACTACTTTGGCCTGGAAAGCTGCTTGGCAAGAAAGAAAGTGAGAGTTAGACTTAAAAAACAGAGGATTTGATCTATCAAAGGGGACACTATCTGTTTAATATACCTGTTTGAATATGATTAAAAGAATGGATGACCCTTAGATATAAGTAGATTTTTTATAATGGCAGATATGATTTAGAATTAAAATAGCATTTTTTTCTTCTTTTGATATGAGAAATTTGAAAATAAGAGGAGGATTGGTATGAATATTTTTTTTAGCTAAATAAATGTAATTAATATTGAGAAAATCATAACTGACAAAGTTACTTTAAATATTGATGGGAAATCAAACCTTAACAAGAGCATGAAAAACAGGATATTGACTTATGAATTGATATTATTATTTCTGTAATATTAGTAAAATATGATGAAGATGCCTGTATTTAATTTTGTATAGATCAATAGTACCAAGAATTGTAATTGTTTAATGGGGAAAAGGGAAAATATGGCAAAGAAAGGAAGATCGAGGGGAAAAAATACTGGATTGTGCAGTACTGAATAGACTTATATTGGAGAAGTTAATGTTAAATATGTGAACCCAGACAATATGTTGTTTACTAAGCTCACAAGATTGTAATATTAAAAAATTAATAAAACCTATATAAAAATATTCTTTCTTATTGCATTCACAAGAAGGTTTGTGGTTACAATGCAGTCTAATGTAATAGCATTAATTTGCTCCTGCAGGTATCCTGTTCAATTGTGTGTTTATACATAAAAATATAATGTTATAATTCACATGTGAGAGAAGACAGTGTTCTTCAATTTTCATTTTTTATTTGTCAACAAATATCTGAACTCTCCTAATAATATATTTAGCTTCTAAGCAGATTAGTAAATGGAAAATATTGTAGCATGATAATCAAATGTGAGTAAAGAGCCACTGTTTGCTTTACATTAGTACTTCCTGTTTCCTCATTGTGTGACACTGTAAATCAGTTTAGATGTAGAGTGGCAAACTAACTTTGTCTCTTGCTGAAACATCTTTTTTAGACTCCTATGAAAACTAGCAAGATATTAGACACATAAGATTATCCAGATTTAGACAATTCTTCACTGACTTACTGTGATGTTTTAGCTAGTGGAAGGAAAATTTAAAGGAGTTCTCTTAGAAGAATTGACTATGTTCCTGATGTAGAAGAAGAAGAGGCAGAATTTGGGGGGCAGAATCAAGAGAGGCCTCAGCCTAGAATTGTTAAGTGTCCACAAATATTTTAAATACAGCCCCACTAGATAAGAAACAATTTAGTGCTGATCATTGGTTGACTAGATTTTGTGTTCAGGAATGTGCAATAAATCTTCTTAAAAGGAACTTAATGTAAGGTCCTGATTCTTTGTGCCAACTCTGGGTGATATACAACAGAGCTAAAAACAAAGAATGTATCTAAAACCACTATATCTATTAATTCCAATAAAACATTAAAAATTATAAAAACAAACAAACAAGGGGATAATTGACAAAGAGATGCTAATAATAATAGAGCCACTTCATAAGTTCACCCATCACATGAATAAATTTAGTAAGTAAGTAAGTAAGTAAGTAAGTAAGTAAGTAAATAAATAAATAAATAAATAAATAAATAAATAAATAAATAAAGTTATAGGAAAAGATTATCAACATTTTGCCAAATTAAAACTCTAGTGAAATCAGTGGTCTATTTAATTATAGACTTCTCTAAGAGTGTAGCATTTGGGGATTTATCTCTACTGCCTGTTTAATAGAGTTGGTTCTGCATAACTCTGCAGAGTCATCTGCAGAAAGGGATCAACAATATCAATATGGTAGACACAAACATATGATGGAAATCCCACCTTATTTTAAATAATTCATGGCACATATAAAAATGGTCAGGGCTTTGGCCATTTTGACTTTTTAAATCCTTTTTGCAGATGCCTCATGTTTATGCACAAAATATATGCACAAAATAGTATCACAAAAGAATAAAGACCTACAACACAAGCTTTCTTGCAGTCAGCAGTTCAGGACTCAAGACAGCCAGTGCTTAAAACAAATGTTATCCTGAGACTTAATCTTTCAAGATTTTTCAAAAGTGCTTTTTTCCCTTCCTCACAACTTTTTTTTTATTTGATCATATCTTTTGCTTCCTACCAGAATTGCATCAGACTTGCAAATCTGTGTCTGTCTGTCTGTCTGTCTGTCTGTCTGTCTGTCTGTCTGTCTGTCTGTCTGTCTGTCTGTCTGTCTGTCTGTCTATCTATCTATCTATCTATCTATCTATCTATCTATCTATCTATCTATCTATCTATCTATCTATCTATCTATCTATCTAATGTATGGGTTTCCAATCAAGCCTCCCCTTTACATATATTTGCAATGTTACTCGTCTTATGTATTACTGACTCAGGGTCACTTTCCTTGATAATATGCAGCTTTGTCATTGCTGCAGGCATCCACACACCATTTTAATGAATGATAAAATAAATTACATACATGTAAGCTTAATTAAAAGCTTTGCATCTTCATCATAATTTTGTATATTCTCTCCCATTAGTAATAGTGTGCAAGGTAATTTCCAAACTTCCTGCATGAAAAGTGAGGCAGATAACCTTATTACTTAGTTCTTTAACCTCAAAAGTAATGATACAAGTCTGTGTTGTCCTATTCTGACACTTTATGATTCCCCTTTACTACTTAAGGACCTTCTTTAACATTTCATTAACTCTGTGTGCCGTATTATTTGTCTGGGGAAATCATAGATTCAACACACTAGAGACACTAGTATTGTAACAGTAGCATTTTTTATGCAAACGTTCTGACCTCTGACAAAATATTGTTGACACAATTTCAATTTCTTCCAGTGAATTAGGTCTTATGAATATAGAACATCTTTGATCTGTGATGTCTTTTACTTTGATAATATATATTTATTATTTTAAATAATAAGTATTTTTCCATTATAGAAGGCCAACTTGTTTTTTGTTTCTGCTCCTGAGTCCTTTAAAATGCTATATTATTTAGAGCAATGCATCAAATTGTGGTAAATGCTACACATATTATTTGATACACATGGTGTATTAAATAATATCCTGCTTGATCTCTCCTAATCAAGAAGGTATTATTATTATTACAAGCATTATTTGTAATAATACTTATAATGACCAAAAAGACTTGCAAATAGAAATATAATGACTGTGGCAAAAGAAAGCAAATAGTAATAGGCACATTGGGTACAATCCAAAAACAAATGGAACACCACATGTATATTGTCCATCAGTCAAAATTCTCCATCAGTCAATTGCAAAAAGTAACTTTACTCAGGTCAGAACAATGCGTGCACGCGCGCATACACACACACACGTTATTTTTAACCCTCGCTATTTATTCAATCATCTCGTCACTGTTAATATTATATGTGTGTAATCTACAGTTAGATTCACAGACTAAGATTGGTTTAGACTTAATAATTTAAGTTCTAACCAAAGACCCTAAGTCCTAAGAATTATTATTGTTATTATTTTGTTTGTATATCTCTTTTTTCTCAGACAAATCCCAAGTTTTGTTTCTTCATTGTGACCATTAAAGTTTCAAATTATAAATAAAAAATAATTCTTTGCAAAACTACATCTAAAAAACAAATAAATTATAATTTGAGAAACCCTCGTTTATTTGATTTCTGAACCAGATATCCAGCTTGGCTCATTTTGGAAGTACAGATTCAAATCTAGAAATAAGTACCCTATTTTAAACACAACTTCAACACTGAAGTAGGGAAGATCATGGCCTGATGATCTAGATGTCAATTTAGTCTGCTTTTTGATGGGTACATGTAGGTACTCCTTGACTTACTGGTCAAAATTGGGACTAAAATCTTGGTTGTTTAAGGAAGCAGTTGTTAAGCAAGATGCCGATGTGATTCCTTTACACAACGTCTGTAATCCTGGTATTCCCAATTGAGATGGTTAAGCAATCTCAGGGGTCATTAGTAGATGAAGTGAAAGGGCTGCCTGCCAGAAGGAATATCAGCTCCATCTGAGATTTCTTCTCAGCAGGCAGCACTTTCACTCCCCTTTTAAATATTCTATTAATTATTTTAGGTATTCTATTAAGAATTTTAAGTATTCTATTAAGTATTTTAAGTGTCTAATAAGTATTTTATCTCTTCTCTTCTCTTCTCTTCTCTTCTCTTCTCTTCTCTTCTCTTCTCTTCTCTTCTCTTCTCTTCTCTTCTCTTCTCTTCTCTTCTCTTCTCTTCTCTCTCTTCCCCTCCCCTCCCCTCCCCTCCCCTCCCCTCCTCTCCTCTTCTTTCAGCTTCAAATTTCCTCCTGGCAACTAACACTTTTACTCCCCATTCAGCTTTGGGATTCCCTCCTGTCTGGCAGCTCTTTCAGCCAACTCCCAGAGTTGAAAAGGAGTTGATTTTCTGGGAAAGGTGGCAGAGAAGATTACAAATAGTGATTATATGATTGTAGGGCACTTGGCAACTGTAATTGTAAGAGTGTACAGGTTGCCAAGCACCCAGATCAAGATCATGTGACAACAGGAGGTGGTGCTTCAATGTTTTCTGACAGCTACAAGTGTTTTGTCAGCTATAAAGCACCTTTTCCAAGGCCATTGTAACTTCAGATTATTGTTAAACAAATAGTTGTAAGTTGAGGACTCTCTGTAACAGTTAGAATACACTCATAGGTCCTATATACAATATTTTCAGTTTCTCTTCTGACACCATATCATATTTACTGCTGCACAGTTTGGGGAAATCAAAGAAGGATTGAGCCAAACTTTATTAAAAATTCCATAACTGATGTCAGATATAAGCATCTCAGAAACCACAGTTCTCTATGCATTCATTTGCAGTATACAGTATTTGAGTTCTTAGTTTAATTATAGATCTGCTTCCCACATACGTATGGATAACAGCACCAAAAGAAAACAAAGAATTAAATTTTCCGCAAATAGCACTCTGTTTGAAATGTAGTAATTTATATCTACCAAGCAAATAATTGTTAATGTTTAGTTACCTAATGAAGAAGCAATATGTCTGCTAAAGTTAATGTTGCAATTTATCTGAGATAAGTAATATGATATCCGCTGCGGGTTACCTAGGAATACAGGTTTATTCAAAAGTTATAAATGTTATCTCCTGCTGAAAATCAAAGGAATTCAAAATTGCTTGCTGGGTATTAAACCTAACAAAAAAAATAATATTTTTAAAAGTTGTTTAAATTCCCAGCCTAGCCGACAGACCTGGTGTTTTCTAACCAAGCTTTAACCATGTCTGATTTTGTTTTGCATTTTTGAGATGAGCCAGGTTGACTGGGTATTGTCACCTGTTATATGTTTTAAATTAGTTTATCATATATATCAGAATATTCATTGCTTTATACTATTCCTTTCTTTTCCATACAGTATAATTTATATTCCTATTCATATGAACCCATGGCTCCAGTAAGAAGATCCATCCATCCCTCAAAGATACAATGTCCTGTACTACCAATTGCAACACCCTGCTGAAGTTTTTAAACAATGCAGAGATTATGGAACATCCCAATGGAAGAATTCTCCTAACGCAAAACTTCAAATGTGAATTTTAACAAGTCATAATGTTTGCCCGAAATAGCAAAAGTCAGAAGCAGTCTTCATAAACAGATAAACAGACTCTTTGGTAACAACATACAAGTTGCTCATCAGGTATAATTGCAAATTTTATTTATTTATTTAAAATATTTAAGTAGCCACTCTTCTTTCAGCCAATTCTGAAATCAGATCCAATCAGCTCGTGGAAAACAAATGATTTACTCACTGTAAAAAAAAAGGGTGCTATAAAAGTTCAAGAAGAACAAAGAGCCAGCTATCGGTTGGAACATTAGTTTAATTTTTTTAAGAGAAAAAATTGTTTATAGTTTGGATATATTATAAAAAGGCATTTAATTCTGTTTCACATAGCTGGATTGAGGAATATCTCAAAAATTTGGAATCAGAAGAAACATTTGGCAATTTTTGAATATTTCAATGATATTTTGATGAAGATAAAGGCTAATGGGAAAGTTAGAAGTTGAAATCAAACATGATTTTTTTCAATATCATCTTTACCCGTTATATTAATACCTCATGAACAATAATTTTGAACAAAATAAATTGTAGACATGAATTGGCCAAAAAAAGGAGTACAAAATTCGCATTCTTTATGTGGATGATTTAAAATGATTTGAAAAAAACAAAGGCTGAACTAGAATACTTATTAAAAAGCACAAAACTATTCAGTAAAGATAAATTCAAATTGGCAAAAATGTTCAAGAGGATGGAATACAGATTAACAATGATGATTTGATAAAGACAGTTGCACCAGAAGAAAACTATAAATATTTGGGAATTTTGAAAGCTTCCAATTTGTTACAGAATCAAGTGAAAGAGAATACTTCTATAAATACATCAAGTGACTTCAGAAAATTTTGAAAGCAAAACTAAATGGTGGAAACATCATTAAAGCGATTAATATCCAGATAATCCCTGTTCCATGATATACTGTACCTAATTGGAACTTGGAAGACAAGAAAACTAATGACAATTGCTTTGCACCAAAAAGATATACTGATGAACTGTATTTGCCCAAAGCTGAAGGGAGTAGAGAATATCTACAGGTGAAACAAACTCAACTATGGCCTGAACGACCACATTAAGAATAGCCAAGAACCCTTGCTGAAGGCAGTCAATCAAGGTAAACTCTTGAAAACAACAAACGTGAAGGCTGAATATAGAAAAGAAACAATTAAAAATTGATTTGCTAATTGGAAGAACAAACCAATACATGATCAGTACTTGAAGATCAGGAATCTTGAAGGCAAAAACCTGAATGTTTATTCTAGCACCTCAAGAACAAACTTTGCAACTAATTGTGTGAAGGGAAAATATAAATGTAATAAGGAATTGCAAATGGTGGCTTTGTAGTGAAAAGGATGAAACAATTGACCACTTGATCAGTGATTGCAGCAAAATTTCACAAATTGACTACAAGTGGTGTCATGACCAAGTTTCCAAAATTTCATTGGAAATTTTGCCTAAGGTATGGATTCAAACTTTGTAAAAACTACTGGAAATATCAAATTAAAGTTTTGGAAAATGAGCAGGTTAAGATCTTATGTTTTAAAATTAAAACAGATGGAACTTGTTCATAACATGGCTAATATAATACAGTGAAAAGAAGAAAGTCTGGTTCATTGATGTTGCTATTCTGGGTGATATGTGGACTGATGTGCAGAGTGACGAAAATCACTTGGGGCTTCCGGTTTGCCAACAGCCATAAATGGACGCCTGGAGGATGGCTCCTGTCTTCCACATCCAGATTCGCATCATTGGGGGGGGGGTCCTAAAAGGACCGAAGTGTCACCCTGGAGGGGTGTCCAGACAGAAGAGGCTTTTGCAGAAATGCAGGGGGCAGCAATCCCCCCATTAGTGCCTGCATTCCCTTTGTACCAGCGGATGAAAGACTGACCATAGGGATATGGCCAGCTCCTAGGCTGCAGACAGCCGAAGTCAAATCACCATCAGGCAACATTAAAGCAGCGTGGAAGAGACGAGGTTAAGATTCGTCTCTTGTACCTTAATCATCTTTTTTTCACCTAATTAAGCTGCTAAGTACTTTCCCCCCCCCCGGTGGAGAGGGAGGGGGATTTTAACCCTCCCTTTGGAAGGCGGCAAACAAATTAAGGGGTGTCTTTTGGAAACAAAAGAACATTTAAGAAAGAAATAACAAAAGAAAAAAAATTAAAGTACTTGGGGGATACTCAGTGGCTAAATTTGAAATTGCAATTCTGACTTTCTCTTTAAAATAAACCAAGAAAATATTTAAGAAAACAAGCTAAAGAGTTACCTTGAACATCAGATGTGAAAGCTTACAATGGAAGAGTTTCAAAAACAAATTCATGCTCTGTGGGAAATAACTTACCAATCTTATCAGCTCCTTTCTACAGCTGGCGATGAAATAAGAGCTTTTGGGAAAGAACTAGAAAGCATCTCGACAAAACAAACTCAAATTCAAACTGTGACTACAACTAATATTTTACTGGGACAGAATTCAACAGAAGAAATTGAACAGTTAAATACATTAGCAGAAGAATTAAATAGTTAACAAATACAGGTTTTTGAAGATGGTGATGGAGAAAATATGGAAGGAAGTTTATTTGGACCAGGACAATTGTATCAAGAGGTGAAAATAATAAGACTTGGTGTTGTTGGCAGATTTTTTAAATCTTCAAAGGTGGAGACTGGGGTCCACTTCAATATGATATAGTAATACAAGAAGGCTTTGATGACCCTGAGGCAAAGAAGTGTAGATTGACATGGCAAAGGAAGAAAGCAAGAATAAGATTGAAGAAATATGAACATTTTTAAGAGGCCTGAAATATATAATATTAAAATAGACAGGATGGTACTGGGATTATGAGAATGTTTTGATGAGTAGATAAAAATATTGATTAACTAACAAAAATAATAATAATAAAAATAAAAAACAAAATACAAATGTATGAATATTGAAATATTGAGTTTTTCTAAATAATATGGGTTAAGATGTATATATGCTAAGAATGATAGAATGTAGCTAATATATTTGGATGCAGAGACATGAAGGATGTACTGAATGTTAAAATGGAACAAATTTTGGTTAATTTTTAAATATGTGGAAACTATAAATGAGAAACAAGAATATTTTATTGTCCTCTTTTCTTTTTCTTTTTTCTTTCTTCTTTTTTTCCTCTTTTTTTCTCTTCTTTTTCTCCTTCTTGCAATTTGTACCTTAATGACTTACTTTAAATATTGTATAATTGATAGAGATATGGAAATGAGATAAATGAGAACTGGACTACATTACTAAGTATTGAAGAGAATTGTATAAAGGAAAAAGAGGTTATTTAGTAATATGAACTTGAGAAATCTTAAATGTTTTAATTTTAATATTAATGTAAAATTAAAGCTAGAAAAAATAGATAAGGTGTTTGATGTTTTAAAGATGGAATGTTAAAATATGAAATATACTAAAAGATTGATGGATATGTATTCAAAAAATAAAATAAAATAAACTATTAAATGATTGATGGATAGCAATAAGAAATATGTTAATCTAGATAAGAGATAGTATATATCGAAGAAAAAAGAGAGAGGAAGTATTGGTTATAATAATGTGGAGATTTGTAATAATATGTATTTGTCTGAAATGGAACTATTGTTAACTCAGATACCACGTTGCTTTTTAAAGATATTATTGTAAATATTGGAAAACTAATAAAGTATTATATACTTGGAAAAAAATTAAAAATTTCCAAGAGTCACAGATTGAATTTGAATATTTGTGGAAAGAGAAAGATGTTGTTATACCAGTTTGATTGGAGAAGACTGTCTTATATAAAGGTTGTTGCATTCTATATAAGTTTATTTTCAGTCTCTTTCAAAATTATTTCTAGTTCAAATACTAAATGGGTTGCTTGAGCTGAAGTGGTAGTGTTATATAAATTTTGTGTTAATATTGACAAATGCTCTTAGTTTAAGGAAGCTAGACATAGATCAAGAAAATTCCAGTTGCAAAGTTCAGCTAAAGAGGTATAGCACAATATTTTGTACTAGGAGTAATCTTTCTCTCTTACTTGTCTGTCTGTGATTTCATATCTCAATTACCTTCCTATTCCTTCACATGTATCTAGATACATGACAATGTTACTGTAATAACACCAGCATTTGTCATTCTCATAGGCTAACAACCACCACACCAGCAGTAGCTTTCAAAACAGGAAGATTTAGAGAATGACAATTGCCAGAAAACTTCTGGCTCACAATGTGCCAGAAAACTTCAGACACAGAGCTAAAAGCATTTATTTGCAGCAATCTATTTTGCAACCTGAAAGAAGTGAGTATTTCAGAAATATGTGCTAGAACCTGAAAGAAGTGAGGAGTATTTCAGAAATATGTCCTAGAACCTTTTGCACAGAAAGTAGAACTGTCAACATCCATGAAATGCAAGTACTTATTCAATCAACTAGGTAACCTATTCCTTGTATTTCAGGTCTTCCTTCAATGATTCATACTATGATACCTTGGCATTTGCATCATGAAGTGTAACAGCTGATCTTGAAATAATCAGGCAATACCATGATTAATCAGATTTGCAAAGCCATGAGCAAGGTTTTGCATTCTCTAGAAATCTTCATCAAGCAGAATGGTAAATGTAGCAAAAAGATGATTGGGGGATGGAAGAATTACTGTAGAGATTGTTGGAGTATCTACTCATACATTCAAGATTTAATTACATTCTTAAGCCTATTACATTCTCTGTCTCTTAATATGTATTTTTCTCCAATTTCTTTGAATATTAACACATGCAAATATGTCAGAATTCCTACTGAGAACAGAATAAGAACAAGTGAAAGAATACAGGATAAAGTCGGTTAAAATTTTGGTTACAATATGGAGTTTGAATAATGAAAAAATAGGTGATTGAAAGGATTTAAATTTACATTATTTATAATCTTAAAGAACTTTTATGAAACAAGGTGCCTTTAATATATGACACTAGTGTAATTGTCTAAAATGTATAAAGCTACTTCAGATCTATGTTGGAAATGTGAAGAACAAAAAGAGTTCTTTTATCATGCTTGGTGAATGTGTAAAAGAAAACTGGAAGATTTTGAATTCAAATGCACATACTAATTCAGAAGTTTTAAACTCTTCCTCTCAGGATTCATGGACAAAAAGTAGATCTTTGATTTTGTATATAACAACCATGACAAGATTACTGTATGCACAAAGAAAGATTTGGCAGTGATGAATGGAATAGATAACAGAAATTGTTGAGGTGGCCAAATTGACTTGTTTTATCAAGAAAAAGACAATATCAGTGTTTACTGCTGACTGGAAACCCCTTACCAACTTTTAGTGCTAAAATAGAAAAAAAATGTTCTTATTGTTTTAATGATTGGTTAGGGTAGATCATAGAAAGAAAAGAGTCAAGGACTAACTTTAAAAAGAGGTAAATTAATAATTGTACTTATAACTGCTTTAAAGAATATTAGAAGCCACTTCTTTGAATCATTTTTCTTTCTTTTCTATTTTTTAAACTTTTTCTTTCTTTCTTTTTTATTATTTATATTTATTTTAAATATTTACAGACACATACACACTAAGTTTGTTAAGTGTTTGTTTGTCCTTTTCCTTTTCTTTCTTTTTCTTTCTTTCTTGCACTTGTAGCACTCCCTTTGATTTCTTTCTTTTCTTTTTTCTTCCTTACTCTATATTAGTTTGTACTAGTTTTTACCTTTTTTAAAGAATAAAAATAAAAACTGTAATTTGATCAGCTATATATACTGTCTATTGAGGATACAATTCTGTAAATTGCCGATATATTTGTAGATTTCACTCATTCATTTTTTTGCAGCAAAAGTGACAAAAATGCTTCCATTTAGCACTTCAGGCACTTTGGAGAGCAATAGAAATTAAACACCACAGGAGAAGTTAGTTACTGAACAGAATGATATAGTTTTGTTTTAGTTTATTGTTAGTGTAGGTTAATGTTTCTTAAACTTGACAACTTTAAGATATGTGGACTTCAACCCCCAGATGTTCCTAGCCATCTTCTGGCTAGGGAATTCTGGGAACTAAAGGCCATACATCTTAAAGTTACCAAGTTTAAGAAACACTTGTGGAGTTATATTTAATAAGCCAAAACTTTTCTCAAATGTTATTTTATGAAGATGTGCAGCCATAGGTCATTACACAAAATATACACTAAGTGACATCCAAACAGTCAATACTAATAGAATAAAAAAGGCTATTCTCCACAGAAAATGTGGGAATCCTTTTTCTATCTGATTGCTATAACCTTTGATAATTGACCTGTAATTTTACAGCTATTATGGCAAAAGAAACCATATAATGAGTGATCTGGGGTACGCGATAGCAAAACCATAATTTTGTCCTCATCAGCACCTAGAAAACTGGAGTTCAATAACTTAACGATATTTTCCCATAAAAAATAAAGTGAAAAAAGTAATGAGGAAAATTTTCACATGGCAGTATACAAAGAACATTTGAACCAGGAAACTGATCCTATCTTCCATTATTTATTTGGCATAGTTTGAAGTTATAGGACATTGAGTTTTGTGTAATGTGTAGAGTTACAATCAACTAGATAACCTGTTCTTGGAAGTGATCACCACGCCAGTGATGGCTAGTGATCACAGAAGTCAACATTCACTTGAAGGCACAATAACATAAAGCAAATGTTTTAAGTTATGAATTCAAGTTCTCACTGAAGATAAGCTAAACTCTGGACCTCTCTCCATTTGAGCAAATCATGGTACAAACATGCCAAGAATTTCTTTCTTCGGCCATGACATGTGAGAGTTCCTTTGTATCATCAACAACCAATACTTGTTTAAAATTTAAAATTATCCCCCAACTATCCCAGTGTTAAAATGGTGTTTTCACCTCTAAGGAGGCAATAAACCATGAAAGCGTGTTTGGGGATCTCTAACATCTATCCTTTTCTGCTTTTCTAATGATCTATATGATATGAACTGATTGAGATCTTTTAGTGAGCTGCCTGAAGTCAGTGGAATCAGGTAGAATATCTCTATCATTTCTCTCTCTCTCTCTCATCTCTATATATCATCTGTCTATCAACTTTATTGTGGTTTGAAATTGTGTCTATAAATTGTATCCATTTTACCCATAGACATTCCAATTTTTGAGATGTAGTGGAGGGAAGAAAGAATTCTGTGTAGGATAACAGAATCTATAGATACTATAAATTATATTGATATTTTATTCAGATTTTATTTATTTTTCAACCATTGCCTAAGAGTGCTTTAGACTGACATTATTCTAATTTGTTTCATGTAGTAATTTTACATGAACAAGAATATTTGTTACAAAAGGAGGTCACATTATATACTGATGATTGGGATAGAAATATTTACTAAATGTGATGGTTTTTTTTTCTTTCTGATCATTTCACCAGAAAAGATATCAATTGTAGTTAAAACACATTTACTCATAAAGGATACAACAACTTGTAAAGGGTAGAAAAATGATTTTGGACTGATTACAATGTGACAAACTAGAGGTGAAACTACATAGAGAAACAGTTTGCACTTAAAAGAAAAGTTTTCCTGCAAATCCTACCACGTTTGGATGCTCTTTTACTTATAGTAATTGGAATGTAGCCGTTGCAATATTTTGCATGTAAATATAAATTGTATCACTTAAATTAATGTAAATAAACCCCTAAGACTTATTTCAGAAAAATATGTTCACAGTGGGAGTATTAGTATGAAAGAGTCTGCTGTATTTCTTTCGGAAATAAACTTGGGAATACATGTAAGCAACATTTTTAGGGGATAAATTTATTCAGGAGTTTAGAACTGACAAAGTCATTATTTTTCTATCTTGGTTTATGAAAAACTGAACCAGTGTTTGACTCAGAGAGTTGTAACCAATTAGGGTGGTCCATAAATCTCATAAATAAATAAAAATATTAATTTGTTTTAGTTTCCCAACTGTCAGGCTGAAAGTTCATACTGTTTTTGAATAAAGATGGAAATGTAATATAATATTGCTACATGACACAACATAAAACATTGAATTACATTATGTAAAAACATGATCTAACTATTCTGTATTCTTAAAATGAATAAGTGATTAATATTCATTAAATATACAATTACATAATGCACATCAATTTTACGAAAATCCTATTCATTGGTATTGAAAATAGGAATTCCTGAGAGTTATAAGTCCTGGATGATTTGCTTTCTTAGAGAAAACAACTTCTTCCTAATGACTCTGTTTGTAACTAATGTTCCTAAATACAGTATGGATTCAATTTGCATCGCAAGATTGTGAACTAATTTGTACTGCATATATTGATATGCACCACACACTACAAAACCTAAAAGATTTGAGAGGGGAAATAGTCTCATAATTATATACAGTTTGTCATTACATGCAGGAGTGCACAATTTAGCCAGCATTGCAAATTATAAAGTGCATTGAAGTGGTGAGCTACTAATTACATAGAAATTGTTATTTTCTGTCAAGGAGCATTCTTATTTGCCATAAAGGATGACCAGGGCAGTGAAAGAGGCAAATGTTGGGTAACATTGGAAAGAGGGAGAAAAAAAAGCTTATGTTTTGTCTCAAGGACTTCATTGCAATTAATTTTTCTTCTGCCACAAAATTATTAGAATAATAAGCTTACATGTGTACCTAACAGATCATTGAAGACTACATTAAAATATGAAACATTCATAAATTCTGTTTGTTGCAACAGTGGACTAGACCAAAGCTATCTTTTGGAACTTTGGCTGAATCTATGGAGGGACTTTCAGTTGGCCATGATTTTGTTTGTCATAATATGAGTAAATGTTATAAATAAACCATTTAATTTTTTTTTACCTACCTGATGGGGCAAAGTGATCAAACATTGTGTTTCAAGTCCTCCTTTGCCTCATGTATGGGTATGTACCTCTCTTCCCATTTTAGACTCTGAGACTGTGTTTTGCTTCAAATTTTACAAACCTTAAGTTTTTTCCAATTAGGGCTGTGGGATGGAGCATATGGTCAAGATAGTAGAAGCAACAGTGTAGTTGAAGACCATCTCTTTGTCCGTGTATGCAACATCATTTGTTTATTTATAAAATTTATTGGCTGCCCATTCTACCATAGGGTAACTTTAGGCAGTTTATAGTTATATCTTAGTTATAACATAAAATGTTAAAATCAAATCTTAAAACCAAAGAGACATAGGGAAGGTAGGGATGGAGTGTGGAGGGGAAGGCTCTATTATTACTCGATAAGCCACCTCAATTGCGCTGGGGCCCCAAATCATGTGTATGAGGCCCTTACAAAAAGATAGGAATATTGGGGCCATCCTCACATGGGGGGCAGGATGTTCCACAAGGCAAGAGCAACAGTAGAGAAGACCATACTCCTGGAACCTGCCAGTTGGAATAATTGGGCTGAAGGGACCCGCAGCATGCCTCCTCTGCTGGCACGAGTGATACGGGCCAATCCCAGTGGGGTGAGGCAGTCCCTACCCTAGACCCATGCCATGAAGGGCTTTAAAGGTGGTCACCAACTCCTTGAATTGCACCTGGAAGCAGACATGGAGCAGTGGTGTTACAGGGGCCATTCTTGCCCCCCAAAAAACTACCCATGCTGATGCACTCTGTACCAGCTGTAGCCCTCCAAATGTTCTTCAAGGGTAGTGCCATGTAGAGCACATTAAAATAGGCAAGTCTTGAGATGACTAGGGACTGAAAAAATGAGCTCGGGAAAGCCCACAACTGGTCCAGGAAAGCCCATAACTGAAACACAACAAAGTTGTGCAAAGCCTCTCTTAGCTGTGATTGCCACCTGTTCCTCAAACAGGAATTGTGAGTCCAGGAGAACCCCCAAGTTGCAGACCGGGTATTTCTGGGACAGTGCCATCCCATTCAGAGTCAAAGATGACAAAGTCCCAGATCCAGGATCCCCATGTACCCAAACCCATTTGGTCTTACCTGGGCTCAGTTGAAGCCTGTTGTTCCCCATCCAGGCCCCCATAGCTTCGAAGGGACCAATCAAGGGCAGCCATAGAATAACTTGGGTCACCAAGAGTGGAAATGTAGAGTTGAGTACCATCCACATACAATATATATCTCACCATATCATGGTGAAGGATGATCTCACCTAGCAGTTTCATATAGATGTTGAAAAGGAGTGGAGAAAGTTCTGAGCCCTGTGGTACATCACAGAATAGCGGCCAAGGGCTGGACTTCTCACAGAAATAGATAAAAATTCAAGTCACATTTCTTGCTCTTAAAGAGAAGATATATAGAGAGAAACAGGGAGAGAGAGAGAGAAAGATTAAGAAAGAGAAAAAAGGAGAAAGACATATGGGGAGAAAGAAAGATCCTTGTCGATAGCACTTTTTAAAAAGAAAATTGAAAAAAGGTGCTTTATTATCATTAATGGTCTACAGAGAACTTGTAGATTTCAAAGTATGCATATACCTGAGCATTACAAGATGTGTCCCACATATTTGTTTCCATATTGGCAATTGTGGATATATTAGGGCATGCAGTCCTTAGCTTTCAATACCCATTTGGATCACTGTGATGTTAAAAACGTGGAATACTAAGCATTTTGTTAATACATTGCTTATTTATTTGATCAATTTCACAAGTTTAACAATATAGATGTAGAGATTAAAGGTCATATTGAAAGAAGATGGAAAATCCATTTCCAAAGCAATGAGGAAGGAAATGTAAGTCCAAACAATGAAGGAGGAATATGAAAACATCTCAACGGACATCTCCTTAATTCACACTACTTATTAGAGGGGGAGAAGTAACCCATAATCAAATTTGCAAGATTATCTTACTATAGCTAAATTTATTCAAAATAAAACAATGATGCTGATTTCCTGGTGTGATGTACCACATTTAGCTGATACATATGGAAATCTAGTTGCCATTAAAAAAGAGGCTGCCATTGCACTGGGATGGAAGCCATGCACATAGTTTAGAATACAGCAGGCAGTCTGTTCTGTAGTGCTCATTATAAAGTTTTGTTTTTCAATATATTTTCTAAAGTTCTATTTCTAGTTATAGGTGAAAGAACTTGATATGCCAGGTAATTTGGGATTAAGGTGTTTAGAAAAACATATTTTCCAGATGTGTCTGATTGGGCTTGAAGAAGATGGGAAGGTTTATTCCGATGTTTAGTTGGGTTTGGTAGAAGAATTTTTGGTAGTGATTCCTGGTTCTGAAATTTCCTGCTAATTCCCTTGTGATATCCTTGCCTAAATGTAGAACCTTACTTTTTTCCATCATTGAATTTCATTTTGTTAGATAGCGCCCAATGTTTCAGTCTGTCCAGATCCTCCTGTATTTTAAGCCAATCTTCTGGAGTATTGGCTATTCCTGCTAGCTTGGTGTCGTCTGCAAATTTGATGAGTTCCCCATCTATCCCCTCATCCAAATCATTGATGAAGATGTTGAAGAGCACTGGGCCCAGAACAGAGCCTTGGGGCACCCCACTACACACTTCCTTCTATGTAGATGCGGTTCCATTGAGGACCACACGCTGAGTATGGCCTGTCAGCCAGCTACAAATCCATCTGGTGATGATGCTATCTAACCCACATTTTTCTATCTTATCAGGTAGTAGGTTGTGATCTACTTTATCAAATGCCTTACTGAAGTCCAAGTAAATTATATCTACAGCATTCCTCTGGTCCACTGATTTTGTCACTTGGTCAAAGAATGTAATAAGATTTGTCTGGCATGATCTGCTTTTGACAAGCCCATGTTGGCTTTTAGTGATGACTTTGTTTGCATCAAGGTGTTCGCTGATTTGTTGTTTGATTATCTTTTCCATTTGTTGTTTGATTTTCTAAAAAAAAATATAGCATTTACAGGTCTTATATTTGAAGAAAGCTTTCATAGCCTAATTTTTTAAATCAGGTATTAGATAGTTATCAAATGTGTAACTATTGTTGTTTTCCACAGCTGGATGAAATTATTCAAAAACATAGAAGTAATTAGAAAAGCAGAATTCTAAGTAAACCTGATAAAAATGACATCAATGATCAGGGGCACAATGTTTTCATCTCTCTGGATACGAAGTGTATTTGTTTGAATTTGTATAGTATGACTTACGACCACAATTGAGCCCCAAATTTCCATTGTTAAGTGGGACATTTGTTAAATGAGTTTTGCCCCATTTTATGACCTGTCTTGTCACAGTTCTTAAGTGAATCACTGCAGTTAGTAAGTCATTAACCTGGTTGTTAAGTGAATCTGGCTTCCCCATTGATTTTTCTTATCAGAAGATCACAAAAGAAGATCACATGATCCGGGGACATAGCAACAGTCATAAATATGAACCAGTTGACAGGTGCCTGAATTTTGATCACATAAATATGGGGATGCTGCAATGGTCATTACTATGTAAAATGATCATAAGTCACACTTTCAGTGCCATTGTTACTTCGAATGGTCACTTAGCAAACTGTTGTAAGTTGAGGACTACCTACACATTTTCAGAGCAGGATTCCATGACCACCAGACCTCATCAAGGTGGACAGGTTCCTTTTGAATCATCTTCCAAAAAGGTGAAAACTGGTTGCTTCTCCTGAGTGAGCTGACATCTTCTGGAAGCTAAAGGACAATTTGTTGAAGCAAAGAAAAGTGAAGATAGTAGATCTAGAGAACACTTGAGAGAAGCTTTTGAGGTACTCATCCTCAAACAATTTCAAACTAGCAACCTCCAAACTAGAAAGAGGAGATTGTTTTTTGTCCTTTATTACTTAAAAAGAGGATTGAAAAATCGGAATGTTCCAATTTACTTTTCCGAGAGGAAAGGAATAGGTTTTGGTAGGCAGGTATGATGCACATCTAAATCCCTAAAGCTTGCACAAAGCTCTTCAGTTAAACCTCTCTTGCTAAAGCTCTGCTCTGAAAGTCACTTCACTTGCATCAATGATCTAAGCTGTCCTCTGTAATAACTTGAGAGAGTTAGCTTTCCTATCTGTCCAAGCCTGCCAGTCTCTATTGGACTCTTAATTGTAGAACATGCAGAGAGAAGATTAATTTCTAATCTCAGAAGAATGAATTCGAATCAGACCCCTTGCTACATTGGAAAATTTATGTATAGAGCTGTCTCTTTCGTTCCTGTATTTTCAAGTCCAAATGTGCAGTTCCAGAGTGATAGGTAGCTGTCCAAGTAATTAGGCCATGGAAATGAAAGGTTAGGTTTTAAATATAGCTTTATATGCTTGTTTGTTTATTTGTCAAACAGGTTTTAAACATAGGGAGATATTATTTGTTTGTTTGTTTATTGGGCAATTTGTACATCACCTCTGTCAGGGGGAGACTCTATCAGGGTAAATCTAGAAGACTTCCAAAATGGGGTTAATAGCAAACAACTAAAATCAGACAAAACCAAAAGAGTCGATAGTATAGATCAGGGAGGAAACTTACTCAAACCTGTTTCCCACCAAAAACATATTCCATCACATTCAGAGTTAGATTCCAATTTTCCAACAGTATTTTTTGAAAATCTCTAAATGCATACAAAGATAGAAAAGGAACAGAAACCTCCCCTTCTACCTCCTTTCCAGATATGACAGGTGTTACAACTCTTACTTAACATATTGCACCATTGACCACACTGTTTAAGGCCATTGGGAATTGAATTCAGGAACGTGTCTTCCATTTGGGGTATAAAACATTAACTGGGGTGAACTTGTTTCTCTCCCTAAAGCCTTAGGAAAGGGAGGCTGCTTATGTAACTTGTAATTTAACTGTGCAGTATTAATGTATCCTATTTGTATCCTATTTTTATGTATTGCCCTGTTCACCGCCCTGAGTCTCTTGAGAGAAGGGCGGTATATAAATTAAATTAATAAATAAATAAATAAATAAATAATGGCTATTTTAAATCTGAAAAAAATCATTGCATGAGTTGCATCATAGAAACAATAGAATAGAATAGAATAGAATAGAATAGAATAGAATAGAATAGAATAGAATAGAATAGAATAGAATAGAATAGAATAGAATAGAATAGAATAATAACTTTATTGTCACTTTGAATGTACATTAATCGGCATACATTAAAATGAAATTTCATTGTATACATCTCTCAAAGGGTCACCACCTCCGCTATACACTACATGAATATGAATAAATAAATACAGAATTATAAATATGAACCTTATGGTTTATCTTTATACCTGCACTGATATGGCATGGCATTAGAATCAATCACTGTTAACTCTGCCATGGTTTTTTTATGGCATTGATCTTGCTTTTTAAATTGTGAGCTGCACAGAGTCATTGAGAGTCAGGCAGCTTCTAAGTCAGTCAGTCAGTCAGTCAAACAGTCTTATGCTGTCCATGAAGAAAAGCAAATAAATATGTTATCTCTGAATAGTGCAGCACTACATTTCTACAGACAACTTCAGCTTTCTTAACCAGATCACTGTCTTTGGACTTCACCAGACAATGAAATCTATATACTCAACCTCAGAAAGAAAGGAATTTTTTTTTAAGATTTCATTCATTTGACATTCATTTAGTAAAGTTTCCCAGCAAGAAAATCTAAGGACAATGTTATTACCAAAACAGGATAAAAATGATTTGATTTTGTTAGTCTAGATATATTTAGACCTCAGGGAAAATGTATGTGTGTGTGTGTGTATGTGTGTGTATCTGTGTGTGTACATACAACCCACCCACCCACTCATACATACACATATATACATTGTGTGTGTGTGTTATTCATTTATATGTTTTCTTTGCATGTTTTTTGCAAAATCTAGAACTTTTGGAATTTGATTTATATTGTTGTGCTTTGAGTATATTTTCTAAAATTCTTGGTAAAATTCATTGAGCCTGGTTTTTCAAAATGCAGTAATGCATCTGGGACATTTACATGATTTAATGAAGAAAAATATCCTTCATTCTGTGATCCCACTTTGGGATCATACATTGCGATGCTTTATTTTCTGGTATAAATAATTGCTCCCCACTTTATACTCTCAGTATGCTGGAATAGATGTGCTATTTTAGTGTCATTACACTCACATTGTGTAGCAGCTATACAACATTAGATGAAACATGTTAAATGGTTTCTTATTACAAAAGGTTATCAATTGAATAAAATGCAAATTTATTGCTTCTACAATTTTAACAATATTTCCAAAGAAAGTGGTAGGAGTGGATCAGAAGTTGTCATAAATCCACTGAAATCTACCAGATCTAAATCAGATATCACTTCAGTGACTCTTCTCTGATAGGAAAATATAGTGTCTCATATTTAGAAGAGACTAATATTTCAGATGCAGATGGCATATTCTAGAACTGTTGAGATTACAATTAGAGCTTCCTGGATATTTTGGAATTACAGACCCAACACATTTAGAAAATAGCATACTAAGAAATGCTACTTTTGCAGTTAATATAAATAATATGGAAGATCATTAGTGTCATAATCATGATAATTCATTGACAATGTTCCTTTCTTAATCCCTTGTATTTCCAGCTATCTCCTCTTGAACAGGTTCGGTAACAATAACAAGGATGACATGAGTGATTGTGGGCGAGGAGGAAATCAGTAAATATAACCTCTGTGTTGCTTCTTTAGGGTGGCCTCATATCCAATCCTTCCTGAAAAACAAAATCCTACAAGATGAAATGAGAAGCTGAAGATTTAACTAGATATTCTTGTAACTTCTGATATGACATTTTGTGTTTACTTGACAATGTCCTTTAATTATGATCTTTGTACTGCATGGCATACAGGCACTTCTGGCTAAATCACTATCTAAGTGAAAGTGACTATTGTTCCCACTACTCAGTATCCGAAACCTAAAATTAATACAGTTTTAAAATGTGTCTTCCAATTTACTTTCCTTTAAATAAAACTGATTACTTCCCACCTTCTTAGACTGTTTTAGAATATTGTTCTAAATGATTCACATATCTTCTTTTGCTGCATGGTGAAGAAGGTGCAGGTTGTTGTTTTTCTCTGTTACATATCTCTCCAGCTTTTTGCAATTTCTTTGGCTGCCTATGCTTTCCATATTTTATTTAATCTGAGGATTCTGTAATAATATTGGGGAATTCCAGACTAATAATAACTGAAGATTTCTGCATTAGAATAGTAGCAGATCATCCCAAACCACTTTGTGTTTGTCTGAATTGAAAGAGGAATTGTTGTTTACACATCTTGAAATTGTTGTCTGCTTTCCTGGTGTACAAGTAGACTCTCTCTTGAGAACTAGCCACAGAAACATCTGCTTACTATTTCTTATTTCAGAGGCACTTAAAGCCCTTGAGCTTTAGTAATGAATGGGCCATGTTTTGAAGCAACAATTTAATATATCCAAAAATATGTCATTTACTTGTTTCAGCCAAACAAGCAAACAAAAAAAAAAAAACCTCTACAAGAAGAAGAGCAAGCATCAAGTATGAGACAACCACCAAGGGATGCTGCTGCTCTCTATCTCAGAAAAAAGCTTGCAAGAGTTCTACAAAATCATCTGGTTGCTTATCTGGAGCTGGGTTTGCTGCCAGAGTCACAGGATGGCTTCCATATTGACTATTTTTGCTGTGTGCCAACTTCAGGAGAGTTTTTAGGAGCAGAATCCTGAATAATTTTATTGACCTCACAAAAGCCCTTGATATTATCAGCCAGTAAAGCCTGTGGAGGATCATGTCAAAGTTTGGCTGTCCTGTCCAATTCATTCAGATGGTGCACCAATTCCATGATGGCATGAGGTCCAGAGTCCTGGACAATGGAGAATCCTGTAAGGTATTCCCAGTCACCAATGGTGTTAAAGAAGGTGATATGCTTGCACCCAACACTGTTCAGCAGGATGTTTATTGGAAACTGGAATCAGCCTCAAGGATAGGCCTCTCTAACTAAGGTTAAGGCTGAGAATTTTTAACTGGGGCTTTTATTTTCAGGGATAATTTAATCTTTTTAATTGCTTTTTAACTTTTGTATTTGTATTGGTGTGATTTTAAAATACCCTGTAAACTGCCCTGAGTCCTTCGGGAAAGGGCGGTATATAAATCTAATAAATTAAAATTAAATTAAATTATTGAGATGAAGGCAGCCATAATCTAATCCTTCAAGCAATGTATTTATGCCATACAGAAGAAAAAATGAAAAGACACAGCCTGTTCTGTCAGTCATTTGGTATAAATTCTGCAATCACTAGATAATGTGTTCTCCAACCACTAAGTCTGCATAGCAAGCTACAGTGTGGTATTAGTTCAAATAAGTTCTGTCTCTGTGTGTATATGTGTTGGTGAATAGATTTGTAAGTCACGACTTAATAGCTTATGCTAGAGGGTCCTGTAAAATAAGAAAAAAAATCACAAGAGAATGTTGTATTTGCCAGGCTGACCAATCCATCACCATTAGCTGCCATTATTGATGGCCAACAAATTTTCTTTGCTGTTTTCTTTAAGATTATATGTTTGAAATAAATTGTGGAAGTAATCCCTGGGGCCAATGCAAAAAATCATATCATATATCTCCAGTGTCTTGCACAATTATGCAAAAACTTAATCACATACAATATCTTTGCTAAGGTAATAGAATATTTGATTTTTAAAACTATTATTTTTCCAACAGTAATACTCTGTTATTAGCCCATGTCTATAGAGATGGGGTGACATTCAGGGCAGGACAAACCTTCCAAGATTTTAAAAAGAGGGTGGATACCCCAAAATCCTTTTTAGAATTTGGGGGATCCTAGAGAGCCCTCTATTATATTGCTAAATTTAAGCAAAACTGTATGTGTAAGCCCTTAATATGCCAAATATTTTTGTTTAAAGAAAGATGCACATCTATCCAAACCCCTGAATGGCTCCACCTACTTTTCATTATTTCCTTGCACAAAATTGTAGGCTCAATTACAGTCATAAATCAAGGATTACTTGCACAATACATGACTCTGTCCCAAATATTCACTATGTTCCCCAAATTGTCACACTGGAATTTTGTCAGTTTTCAATTTTCAGATGCTTGATTAAGGAATAGTTTAAATGAATAGCAATGTATTTCAGTTAGAGACTTACACTTATTTTTAGTTCATGTTCAGGCATATTAATTGATAATAGGTTCAAAGCGGTGGCTTCACATATCTTTGTTAAAAAATTTTTTTACAAGTCCACTTAATCAAGGCTCTATATCAGTATTTCTCAACCTTGGAAACTTTAAGATACCTTGACTTCAGTTCCCAGAATCCCCCAGCTAGCCATGAATTGGTCCAATCCCCTGTGGATTCTGGGAGTTGAAATCTAGACATCTTAAAGCTTCCAAGGTTAAGAAATGCTGCTTTTGAAATAAAAGATAAAATATCCTTTATTTTTTAAAAAAATACAGCAGAAGGAACTGCATTGTATTTGATGAGGCATATGGCCAATGACCTCACAATCTGCCTTAGTAAATGAGATCATCTTTATTGTTCTGCCAATCTACGACCTTGTCTCAAATATAAATACTTATCTATTTCTGTACTTTGACATTGTATTGCCTGCTGATACTTTTAAATGAAAGAGAAACAATTTAGTGAATCTGTTGTTGTCTGGGAGCTGTTTTAATACACCGACTATAGAATGGCTCTATTGTAACTGCATTTGGGAAGGAAATAAATTCTTGTACAATTTTGTATTGTGGCCTTTTCCTTATGCTCTTAGTGTTAAAGCTAAATAGGCCTGTGGGAAATATAAAGTGACTTGGTTACATATTATTTCTTCAGTGGAGAAACATTTAGTTTTCACTTTGTGGGAAGCCAAACTTCACGTCTTATTGAACCTTCGATTAATGAGGCACTGATTTTTGGCAGCACAGAAGAAGATCTTTTATTAGTGAATGACAATTGTGTTTGAAAAACTGGAGCTAATTTGATAGCTGTTTGGAATAGCATGCCCTGTTGTAGATGCATGTTAGGTATGATTGGGCCAACCTGCTTGAACAACTGTATTTTGCATTATCCTATTTCTGCTTTTGCTTTCACTGTGCTGTATGTTTCTATACTGTCCTCCCACTGAAAATTAGGGGGCAGGGTGGAAAAAGAAATAATAATAGAATAATAGAAACAAGATGCTATTAGAATCCCCCAAATATCACGGACCTTCATTTGAAAAGCAATACACACAATGATATACTTAATTGAATAATATTTATACATATAAAGTTGAAAAGATATTGTAAAAAAGATTAAACAAGATGTTTTGGTTTTCAGTACTCATCAGCTCCAAGGAGTACAAAAGGCAAGGTATTGTGGGGCCTGTTGGATTTCATGTGAACGAACCTTTCCCAATCTAGGAAAAGTGAAGAAGGAAGAAGGAAATAAAACACAATACAATTTTAGAGAACCAATAGTTAAAAAAGGAACAGAATGGAGGGGTTTGTGCTTTTTCATGATAAGCAGGAATAAGATTAAAATAATATTCAGAAAATGAAAAACTGACACCAGACAACATGCAACAAGTTGACAAATAGAGCAGCATTTTCATGCTTTGTTTTCTAACAAATTGTCTTTAGCTATTGGAGAAGACATTCTATCATAATGACTAGTAGCCCCTCATTTTATAGAGTACAACATGGTTAATTTGCCGTGGTATGTTGCCCTGGTGTTTATTCAGGTTTGTTCTGTTAAAGATGGCCAATCAATCCATTTTGATGTCTTGTACTTCCAACTTTTGTTACATTCTATTCCATTTCTCCATCAATTTTGTGTTTTGTTTTTAATCAATATGAGACTCTTTTTACATATTTTAATTCATACTTTGTTAATATTTTACACATTTTAGCCATACTGTATATGCAACTGTTGCAAACCGAGTTCCTTAATCTACTGGTGGTACGTTATTTTCACAAATAAATGTAACTTTGGATGACCAATTCTTCTGTATGAATATTTGTCTATGCATCTAAAACACAATTTTTAGAACTGCAGTGCAAACTTTGGAGAAACACGAATTAGGAAGGGGAGTTCATCTCAATTCACATATTTGTGTGAGACATGCAAACTAGATAAAGAAGTGTTTCCCTTTAATCTCAGTATGAGAAATAGACCAAAGGATTGGGGAAAAAAAAAATGCATTGCGAAGGACTGACTTTGTTTCACGAATATGGCAAATGTGGGGAATCACAGCTTAGATCTTTTAGACACATTTTTGTCACCTTGGGCAGATAAATTATACAGTTTATATCTCATAATATTTACTTTTAGGAAGTTCTCTTTCCAGTTCTATAGCTAACCTCCATTGTTTGGTTGCTGTTGGTATCATTTAACCAATGGCTATCCAAACCATAATGATGGGCCTGGCTTTGGAAAATTTGGTCAATGAAATAAAACCATGACACTTGTCCAAACAAAGCAACTGTCAAGTCCTATCACAAGCTGCCTTTAAATAAAGACTTGCAGGGCTCCAAATTTGTTTTTCTTGAATGAACCTAAGCTTTTCCACTGTCATTACTCATTCCTTTTAAAAACATTGAAAAATGCAATACATTACTCAACTGTGACCCAGCATGTCCTAAGGTGCATATTTTATTGATGTAAATAAATGAGATTCTAGCTTACCCAAATAGCAATGTTTTGATTTTGTGTATTTTAAAAGTCACTATTAGAGAAATGATTATTTTCCCTGGAGGTTGGCCCTCTTTTTCTGTCTCTTTCTAATCTTGCAAGAGAACAGCTAACAGTCTGCTTAGTTTAAGCAGGTAGGGGCCCCTGGATACAGTTTGATTGGAGATAAAACTGGGAAAGGAAATGGTTAAAATGGCTGCAATATTTAGTGCTCTCCAAATCCATTTCTAAAAAACATACAAAATGAAAAAAAAATATTTTTAAAGTATATAAGTTCCATGATTGTGCAACTAGAAAATCCCTGCTGAAAAAAATGTGGAGTTGAAACTCTAGTATAACTGAATATGAAATTAAATAGAGGCCCACAGTGGGATTCTACTGTTGTTATAAACTTACCAGAAGCAAATTAAATTGTGCTTTTTACAAGACTCAGAACCATAAAAAAGTTATTGCTGTCTCCTTAAGCTCCTGAGGTGAGCCGTCCTTCTTTCCTTGTTCTTCAAATAGCAATCTCAGAAGCCGAGGCACAAGTAAATTCTATTCCCTCTACTCTGGCCTTAAGGTGGTCATATGTTTTGTTTTGTCAACCAGCAGTCATTTTAAAAGGTCACTGACTTAATGAACTAGTTTCTAATTCATATAACTATTCCTACAGTACTTGAGGAAAAATAGATTTATTTTAACAGAGTAGTCATTTGTGCCAATTATACAAGTAAGAAAAAATAAAGAGAAAATTAAATGATAGTTGGCAGGTCACTTATTAAGAGACAATACTTTCAGTCGGATAAGTGTGTAAGTTGGCCTGTCCAATTCTGCATCTTCCAGATGTTTCAGCTAGTATGATCAATGCTCAGGGTCAATGGGATTAGTAATGCTATTTTACAGGGTGTGAGGCTCAGAAAGACTGACTAATCTTGTTCTCATTTATTTCCAGACCACAAACAACAGAACAGAACTATGTACCATAACATCCTCCATAAGTGTGGTTTATCTCTAAAGATAGACACTTACATAAATCAGCAAACAGATCAAGACAAAATGGCCTGCCGTGATCTTTCTGTCTTACCACAGCAGCTTGATAGGCTGAAATTAGTAGATGACACATTTTACAGAACAATGTTAAATGCATTTTCCCAATTTGTGCAGGTCCAACCACTTCAAGTCCCAAGACTGTATTCATAGCTGGCAATTCTGTACTGCACCCTGTGGAAATCTAGGCTCCGAAAATTTGTTAATTGTGACAATGCTTCTTCCTTCCAGATATCATACATAAACTAGAAATCTAGCTAGTACAAGGAAAGAATTCACACAATGATTTGTTACAGGTTGGGTCTTTAAGACCCTTGAATTACCTCATGATTTTTGCCCATAGTGATGGAAGCCTGAACTGCTACCATGAAGGCAATCATGTTATAAATGATGTAAATTATGTAAAATTGTGATTGATGATAAGCCTCCAAGTAACACTATCCCAACCTGCTTAAGCTATGGCCACAATAGGAGGCTCATCTATGTTATTAAAAAAATTTTTTTGAGGATGATAGATTTTATAGCATAATAAATCCATTTCAATGATTATCTTGTACATTTTCTTTTACAAAAAAGGAAAATGAGCAAATGAGAAAGAAAGATAAAAGTGATTCCTTTGTGATGGGATTCATTTTTTTCTACTGCAAAGGATGTTAAGAAACATAAAAAATAGTTTATTATAGCACAATGGCTAAATGCCCCCTGATATCTTCTTGAGGAGGAAAAATAGCACCACTGATAAAGTTCCAAGGGATAGCATATTTGAAAATGGCTACTAGGAAAGTGTTATGACCCACTATGCAGCAATTCTTACCCAAACTTAAAATGTTAGTTGAATGAAATCTGTGTCTTTCCTTTTTAATTTTTATTTTATATATTAATATATTTTATTTAATATATTTAATATTAATTTTATATTCATGCAGCCAATTTTTTGAAACAACTAATTCCCTAGTAGCTGACTTTCAAAAAAGTAAGTTTGCACTTCATTATATTGTTTGACAGTGTCAATTGTCATTAATTCATACTGTAATGAAAAGTTAATGGATAACTTAGATGTTAAGTGCAATTCTGGAATCCAGCTAGAATGGATTACAGGATACTGTAGGTTTGATGTTTCATTTTTTTTCCAGCTCTGCACAATCAGAAATACTGGCTCTCTTTGTGATGCATTTATTTTTATTATTTCTTTCCTTTTGCAAATAACAAACATATCCAACACACCTTCCTCCTCCTATTTTCCCCACAAGAACATCACTGTGAGATGAGATATTCACTAGTTAGTTTTGATGAGGTGGAACCAGAACTCATGGTTCCCTGCTTGCTAGCCTGGTGCCTTAACCACTAGACCAAACTGATTCAATTACCTTAATTGCCCATGTTCTTGGGCTTTGCCAAGAACTCGACTCCCCTCCGCCCTGTGCGCGCCCACAGAGAGGGCCTCCTCAGGGTGCCTCCTGTCAAGGAATGTCGACTGGTGGCCCCCAGTGGGAGGGCCTTCTCTGTGGGTGCTCCGGCGTTATGGAATCAACTGCCGGTCGAGCTCCGGATGGCATCAGACCTCCGATCCTTCCGTCGCGGGTTGAAGACCCATTTATTTGAACTAGCGGGTCTGGCCTGATGGGGGTACTTGGGTTTTTTATTGGTTTGTTTTAGTATTCTGGTTTTAACTTGGGCATTAATTTAATTATTTTTTAATGTTTGTATTGGTGTTTATATTTATGCCCTGTGAACCGCCCTGAGTCCCTTTGGGAGAAGGGCGGTATAAAAATCTCAATAAATTAAATTAAATTAAATTAAATTTGCCCATGAAATCTTGACCAGTACTAGTCTTGCCCCATTGAGCTCTGTAATTGAGGACTTGAGGTTTGTTTTCTTAAGTTCAGGTCCAACAACCTAACCACTGCACTACTTTCAATCTCATTCTGCATGAAAATCCTCCTCCCTCTATATAAACTTTATGCTCAATGTTCATACTGTTTCTTCAAACTGGTGCTGGATGGAACAAATCCTTTCATTCTGGCATCTAGTAAGATTAAAAAATAAGTATGATTCACAACATCTTCAGCTTTTAAGGGTATCCTGCATTATGTAAACACAATAATCTTTTTCAGCTCAGGGAGTTCTTTATGAGGCTCTAGGTCTGAATAGGACTTCAAAATTGCAGGGTGCTGAAACCAAGAGTATCTTTGCCCCATCCTTTCAAATTCTGCCCTAACATGGTCATAAGCAGTTGGAAAGTGGAACGTTGGAGCCACAAAGCAGTCATGGCAGCCACAAAGCATCTGTGCCTCCAAATTCTATATGAACACTTTCATACCACAAAGTGTCTTCCTGCAAAACTCCATTTGGCAATAAACTTTCCAGAAAAGGATTATGAGTCTTATTGCTGACATTTGCAGAGATGAGTCTATATTTAATATACAACTCAAATGAGGAACATATTCCTTGTGGGTTAGAAGACATTTTTGTGGGGAGTTCTGGATAATATATTTCAATTGGAGTTGTTGGTTTTCTGGGTAGCCTGTGAATACAGTATTAACCACTTGCAATAGGAGGATTGTTGGATAAAACAGATGTTTTCATTTTCTAGAAGTTATGTATTTATTAACTTCCTTCTGGGAACCTGGTTAGAAAAAGAAACAGGTTCATACAAATTCTTTAGAAATCAATTCTTTTTCTAGATTAGATGTTGAAAAAAGCAATATTTTGACAGAAATTTATTGTTATGGTTTTTAGGTTTTGCTAATAGATTTTTATGCTTTCCTTTTCTTAGGAAATATAAACTTCTTTAACTTTTTAAATAAATAAAATTTGTTTAGGGGTGTGATTTCCGTCAGCTGGAGGACCAGTGGGCTTCTTTGTGCAATTGGTTGGCCGGCGTGAGAACAGACCATTAGACTAGAGGGGCCAAGGGTCCAATTCAGCAGGGCACTGCTTATAATCTTTGGATATGGTATGCTTTCAATAAGTGCTTAAAATTGTAAAGATGTATAGCAAGTAGGACCTGTGAGACTCAGTGAAAACTGAATGGGAATTTATGGGAATGAGTAGTAGCTTTAAGAGAAAGAGAAGGATCCAGTATGGTTGTCATATGCATGCCGCTGAGCCAGCTAAAAAGTTTCAACTTATCAAGCAGCATCAGTTTGGATTCTTCTCCCAAGACTCATTTTTCAGATAGTTGCAATAGTCAGATGTCTGTCAACTAAACTATCTATGCTTTCTTTCTCCCTGAACAGGATTAGTTGCTTTGTCTATCGTGATAAATTTGTTTTAACAAAGAGATATAAGAAAGTTTCAAGCACAGTCATTATAAATTTCACAAGTTTATTCAATGTAAAAGTGTTTGGGTGTATGTGTGTGTGTGTATGTGTGTCTGTATAAACAATACAGATTCTAGGACCAAATCTCATTTGAAGCTCATACCACAACCATAAAAATATCCATGAGGGACTTACCACTTTGATTCTATAGCATTATGAATGAGATTATGAGAGCAAGAAAACCTGACATCTTCTATTTTAAGCTAGGATAGGTGGGAAGTATTGCTTCGATATTCAAGGATCTTGTTTGATAATATGCTTCAGTGCTTGGTAGTTGGGGGTTGGGCTAGGAGACCTCCAAGGTATTATTATTATTATTATTATTATTATTATTATTATTATTATTATTATTATTATCATCATCATCATCATCATCATCATCATCATCATCACACAGTCAGCCAGATGTTCATATTGGATTTGGCATTTTTATCTACCTAACGAGTCCTTAACAAGGACCTAGGATAGGCAGATATGGATGTTTGATGGTATTATAGATATCGTCGCAGGATGGAAGCAGTTCCTAGTAAGGCCGCCTTTTTCAATTGACTAATGGCTAGTTTGTCGATGCCAATGGTGCTCCAGTTGTTTTGGGATTGCACCCAAGGCGCCTATTACTATTGGTACTACCCTTGCTTGCCTTTGCCACAGTCTTTCTATTTCTATTTGTTCTGATTCTGGATTTTGTTCTTTCCAGAACTGGTGCATTTGTTTTAGATATCCTCTTCTTGTTGGACTTGATCTGTAATAACAGATCATTATTTATTTGTTTTCAATCACTGTGTATTTGCGATGGTAAACACCTTTTCTTCCAGTAGTTCTACAGCTGCTGGCCCTGGTTGCTCAGCCAACAGTCCTGAGTCCTGTAACCCATTTTTCACCAGATATCCAGGAACTTCAACATTTAGCGTGGACCTCAGGTGACATCCGAGCCAGTATGGCATTCTGAAATTTACGTCTCACCATATTTTTATGGGAGAGACAGTCTGATGAGACCTGTCCAGTATGGTTGAACCTCTGGCATAGCTCTCATCTTCCTCAGAGTACACAAGCCCCACAACCACGTCAAGGTAGTGCCTCATTGGGGGTCAAGGTAGTGCCTAACGGGGGATTATTATTATTATTATTATTATTATTATTATTATTATTATTATTATTATTATTATTATTATTATTATGCATTTGTCTATCAGAGCAGTTGGGGTGTCTAATAGTCCATCATCACTATTAGCCAAGCTATGATTTATATAGAAGCCCCATATAAACCTTTTCTCTGAAACTTCTAGATTTGAACATTCTGACATGTATTCTGTTTTCTGCCCCCAAACTTTAAATCTCTTTTAAAAAGTTGCAATCTGTTTTCTGATCATTTATGTGCCACCAAATCTTTTTGACTGCCCAAGACCACATTTCCTTCATGTCCCCTAATCTGGTCTTTCAGGTTTTCTTCCAATTATCACCGCTGTAACTGAGTCCATCCACCTTGCTGCTATTCATCCTCTTCTCTTTTCATCCACCTTTCCTAGCACTAGCACTGCTTTAGGAAAACATGCTTCACTACTGGAAAGTATTTTTATTCATATTCTGGTAGTCCCCAGTGTAGCTACAGTGAACTGTGTGTTTGAGGGTTTGCTAAATAAAGGTAAAAGAAAGGAAAGAAGAAAAGTGGCACTGGAGGTGAGCAAGTAAAGACTCTAACAGTGTTGAAGTAAAGTTATATGGGACTTCCTACTGGCCATGGCAGAGTTGCTACTGTCATCCAGAAGCTTCTCACTATATGAAAACACAGTGAAACTGGTTTCTAGAATGGAATGGATTAGATGTTTGTGTGATCAAACAGCACACACTGCTACATTATCCATTAGACTTTTCATTTTCTGGAGAATTGATGTTATGTAAAGAGGAAAAAAAGATGTGAAAAATAATAAGGCAAGGAAATAAAGTTCTGGGATAAATAGAAGGAAAGGAAATATGGCTAAAGCTACTTCACATCAACACCAATCACTATACCTCTCTATAGGTTTTTGACCATCTTCATTTCCACTATGGGTTTCCACCCAATTTCTTTGGCTCTTTATAGAATCAACCTCCTTTTGTTCAAAAGAAAAACAACAACACCTGGATGTTAAGTCAGCATAGATATTTTCTTTCTTATATTTATGTTCAAGCAGATGAAAAGTGAAATATAATCTAATAAAGGGAATGTAAATAAGACAGAAATGAGGGGTATTGATTTAAGGCAGAAACCAAATGTAATCATTTTCATGATGCATCCTTCAATTTAATTTTTTGGGGTACATGAAACAATTTTGTGATACTTTTGTCTTGGGAGGCTTTGAGATTATATTGTTAGATATAAAGTTCTAAAGATGAAACATAACACTTCAATAAATATAGGGAGATGAGGGGTTGCGCTTCTTTACAAACATTTGCTTTTTGCATGATTCAATATAATATTTCATATGGGTTGAAATATTGGCTTATTTATTTTTATAAATTCCTAAGCTTACATTTTATTATCCACTTTAATAAAATCTCATCTCAAAGTACAAGTGAATATTTCATACCAATAATTTGCTAGAAAAATAGCTTAAAACATATCTGGGAGTCACTTGTTTGAAACTGAGTCTGTTTAAAATTTGCTTCTGAAACATTTTCCTTCATTACTCAAAACTGCTTATCAAAAAGCCTTTTTTCACCCAGTGCAGATAAAACATCTTAATCCAATGTAAACATCCCTATTGTGATTGAGTAATAGCTTTGTGTATTATTACCCGAAGAAAAACCACTTTTACCCAATTTTGGGTAATTTACCTGGGTTTGGAAGCACTTTTTAAATTTATTTAGTGCACGACATACACTGTCAGGCAAATCTACATGTGCTAGACACAGAATGCAGTTCTGACAGCTTAGCTTTCTAGTTCATTTTGTTCGGCACTTGTGCATCTATCCTTGATCCACCACGGGGGGGGGCAACTAGCTTTATACCAATTAACTAGCAACACTCAGATTGTTGGCTCTTCCACACTACTCTGCCACACTCACTTGCCTGCTGTTGCGATGCCTTGCGTCTAGCCAGGTCCAATGCTGGCTTCTGCTTTCAACACACATAAGTGCAGGTAGGTTTTTTTTCCACCCAAGTGGTACCCATTTATCTACTTGCAATATTGCATGCTTTCAAATTGTTGGGTGTGCAGGAGCTAGACACCAAGCAAAAGGAGCTCACTCTGACTCATGGAGCCGTTCTTGAACTGCCAGAATGCAGACCATTTCTGCTGGCAGTTTCAGCATCATTAAGCCCCTGCACCACCATGTTCCCCTGGAAAGCACTGGTCTAAAGGAACAAGAGTCTGAAACTTTGTCTTGTATGGGATAAGGCACAAGTGAAATAAATGGAATTCATGAGAGGAGAATCCATATGTTAGTTCTAAGACAAGTAAAAAAGAAAAAGATGACAGAATCTCCTTTCCAACTATTCTCAGACCAATGTATCTTTCCTTTATCATAGGGTGTATATCTTTGAAGGAATGAGTGACACATACTTCTATCTATGGATCAGGACAACAAAAGGGCTTATTGGCCAATTAACAAACCAGAAAGTGCTTCTCTTTATCACTTCAGTCTAGGAAAATTGGCCAGGAAAGTGAAACAAGGTCTGCATAATACCTATCTGGCTTAGAGGAGCTATAAGATGTTTTCTTCCTTTCAGTGATGTTCATCTCATTAGCAGATGTTATAGCCCTCCATCCAAAGACTTTTGATCTCTTGGGCAATGAAAGAGATTGGAGAATGATTTCCTTTAGCTCTTCATTAAAGCCACTGAGTATTCTTTTTTGGCTGGAAGAAGTAAATAAGGGATTAGATTGGGTCCCCTTTAGATGATATCTTCTAGCCTAGAATTGGATGAGGGAAATCTCTCAATCCTGGGTTTCCTGGGCAATAGATACATCCATATGCAGTGGCATTCTATTTCACAATCTCAGAGCAATGGAGTTCTTCATTCTTATGTCAAAATAATGTGATTAGTTAAGTAATAAAAATTATTTTATCTGGAGTTTTAAATTTTAGTTCTATTTCAATGTGTATATATGTGTATATATATGTGTGTATACACACCCACCCACCACACACACACAAATATAATTATATTTAAAACTCATAACCAGATGTCTAACCTTTCATCATCATTCTTTTCTATTATTTTAGAATTATATAATTATTATACAATTATTATATGATTGTATTATCATATTCAAATATATTCATATTTGAAGCTCATAATAAAATGTCTTGCCTTTTGCCATCATTTAGTTCAATTATCTCATTTAATCTTTTATTTTCCATTCCATTATTTGTCCTTTTTTTCTTCTTCAGAAATTCGTCTGAACTTCTGAAGGTATCATCAAAATAGCCCAGAAGGGAAAAAAAATAAAAAAAATATGATCAGGACATGTTGTATTTATGCATGGCCACAGATGGGCCTGAAACATCACATGTGGTCCCATAGCTTTCTGAGTCCAGAAGGTCAACTACATATAAGATGGAGAGATAAAATGCAGAAAACCCTTGTTTCAGGTGGCAGACTATTGGACTGTCAGCACCCTTGCTTCAAGTAATGAACATTCCTGAAAGAAAACAATGATTGGTGTATCAGAGTAAATTTCATTTCTCCTCCTTCTACATGACAGCAAGACAAAAGTGACCTGCAAGCAATCCATTCCTCCTTCTCAAAATCTGACACCCCGCATAGCAGTTCATATCCTATTACAACTGCCAAGAGCAATGCAATGCAGCATATAAACCACTGTTCGTCAAAAGCATTGATCACATGTGTCATACTTCAGCTGTTATAATGAATTCTTCTTTTTCTTTAAAAAAAAATCTCTCCACCAGCAACACATCTAGCAATATTCACATATTTTAAAATGAGCACTATTGATAATGAATATTATATAGAAATCACTAAGTTCTGAGAAACGTGGCAACTGTGGCATTATTACTCAATACATTTTACTGGTTCTGGAGCTGTGAGACATGCAATCAACTTCTAAAGAAATCTTAAAAAATGGGTTGTAAGAAATAGTATTATATTTAACCACAAAAGAAAATATAAATGCTGGAGTTTTCTTATATACAATAAAACAGCCATAAGATATGAAAATTCTACAGAATAGAGCAATAGAAATGTTAAATTGGATAGTAAAATTATTATCTAAGGAGCTGTGCTGTACACTAGGAAACACTAGGTTTGAGAATTCTAATAGAACTAATATAACAAAGAAAAGTGGACTTGCAAAAGATTTGGGAAATGTTCTTTGTTGTATGAACAGGATTTAAGTAATCAGCCTATTTAATAAAGATTGGGAAATTACTGTGAAGATGGGACATCACTTTTCTGTTCAGTTTGGCAACCGGTTTTAGAAATTTTTGCAGCCATTATTTTTCTGGGTGTTATGATAAAAGTGTAAAATCTGGAAGACTTTAAAACATGTTCCTTAATTATTACTTTTTAAATACTTATAAAACAAAACCATAAAAGACAGAGCCATAAAATGGAAGTCAAATACATTTTAACATTTGACCTTCAACTCCAACCCTGGAGTGATGGAATACAGATACATATTTCATTTTTCTAGAATTTTACTACCCTCAAGTAATATTTTTTTTCCTATTGTAGTGTCTTTCAGTAGCTCTAATAAAGTTTGCAAAATATCGTCAGGCAATACATGATTACTATCTCTTAAAAATCTTAATATTAACTCTCCAAAATCTTTTGAATTGTCATAGTTTTGAAAAAGAACTACATCCAAATTTATTTTATGAAGTTCATTTTGGCAAAGGAAGAACTGAATTGTTGTAATGTCTCAGTGGTATAATAGAATATCTGTCAAAAGTCTTCCTTGTGTTGGTCTCCCAAATATCACAAATACTGATGTGGTATATTGTATGTATGCTACATCTTTTTAGTTCAGAATTGTTTATCAAAGGGCTACCATATTTGAAATAAGCAGTAAAGAAACTTGTAAATTTTAACTGTGCTCTGTATCTCATTAAATGCTTGTACCCCAAATGTGGTAACCTCATTATATGTTAACTTTATCCCCCAACAGTCCTAGGAAATAAGTCAGGAAATTGATCACAAAATGGACTTGGAGAATTAATATCCGAACTCCAAAACGAGTGACTGCAAATACATGAAAATGAGATTCACTAATTATGGGAAGAATCTTTAGCAGTTCCTTAGTGGCTAATGCGACATGAGCTGAGAGAGAACCAAAACAATATGCATCTATGGAAGTGCATCCAGTATAAATGTAATCTATAAAACTAGTAGGCTTCTTACTGATTTTTGCCTTTTCCCCTCAAAGTAAACTTGCCCCAAGCCTAGGACTTCAGTAAGGCATTTGATAAAGTAGACCACAACCTACTACTTGATAAGATAGAAAAATGCGGGTTAGACAGCATTACCATCAGATGGATTCGTAGCTGGCTGACCAGCCATACTCAATGAGTGGTCCTCAAATGGAACTGTATCTATATGGAGAGAAGTGTGTAGTGGGGGTGCCCCAGTGCTCTGTTCTGGGCCCAGTGCTCTTCAACATCTTCATCAATGATTTGGATGAGGGGATAGATGGGGAACTCATCAAATGTACAGATGACACCAAACTGGCAGGAATAGCCAACACTCCAGAAGATAGGCTTAAGAAACAGGAGAATCTGGACAGACTTGAACATTGAGTGCTATCTAATAAAATGAAATTCAATGGTGAAAAAGTAAGGTTCTACATTTAGGCAAGAAAAACGAAATGCACAGTTATAATATAGGTGGTACTTGCTCAATAGTAGCAACTGTGAGAGGGATCTTCAAGTCCTAGTGGACAATCACTTAAATATGAGCCAGCAGTGTGCTGCAACTGCCAAAAAAGCCAACACAGTGCTAGGCTGCATTAACAGAGGGATAGAATCAAGATCACATGAAGTGTTAATACCACTTTACAATGCCTTGGTAAGGCCACACTTGGAATACTGTATCCAGTTTTGGTCACCATGATGTAAAAAAGATGTTGAGACTCTAGAAAGAGTACAGAAAAGAGCAACAAAGATGATCAGGGGACTGGAGGCTAAAACATATAAGGAATGGTTGCTTGAATTGGGTATGCCTAGTTTAATGAAGAGAAGGACAAGGGGGTGACATGATAGTAGGGTTTCAATATCTCAGGGGTTGCCAAAAAGAAGAGGGAGTCAAGCTATTCTCCAAAGCACCTGAAAGCAGGACATGAAGCAATGGATGGAAACTAATCAAATAGAAAAGCCACCTAGAACTAAGGAGAAATTTCCTAACAGTTAGAACAATTAATCAGTGGAACAACCTGCCTCCAGAAGCTGTGAATGCTCCAACACTGGAAATTTTTAAGATGAGACTAGACAGCCATTTGTCTGAAATAGTATAGGGTTTCCTGTCTGAGCAGAGGGTTGGACTAAATGACCTCCAAGGTCCTTTCCAACATTATTATTATTATTATTATTATTATTATTATTATTATTATTATTATTATTATTATTATTATTATTATTATTTCTGCTTCGACTCCCATTATATTAGCTTTTTGACATGATAAATTGCCCATTTTGGGGGGAAGGGTCTGCCTTCAAGATTATTGATCTTGGTGGTTGCCAGGACAAATCCCTGCAGTTATTTTGGCAAGAATTTGGAAGTGGCTTGCCATTGTCTGCTCCTCTGGGTTGAGGAAGAAGGACTCGCCAAAGGTCACTCAGCTGGCCTAAAGTGAGACTATAATTCAGACTCCCAGTTTCTAGCCTGATGCATGGACTGCTACACCAAACTGGCTCTCGATGAACACTCTAATTATATTACAGTATTTAAAATGTGAACTAATGGAAACCTCTTTTTTTTGATTGACATTACAATGTAACTAAAATCTATCCATTCTGGATTGATTTGGTGCACCAGTTTCCATTCCTCTCAGTAGAATCTATAGCCAAACAGTTGGAGCTGTTTCAGCTATTGGTGTAAAAAAATTATTAAGTCAGTCACCAACTGGGAAATTATATTTGTAAGGACATCTAGTATTTCCTAACAGTGTGGTTTTTCAGTTTGTGTAGCTTGGTAGGTTAGAATAATTGTAAATATTACAATTACAAATAATTTAACAAATAATTTATAAATTATACAATTTATAATGTGTAATTAATTAGTGGTACAATTTATAATGTGTAAATAGTGATATCAAAGAAGGTTGCATTTCAAGTACGACAATTAAATGAAAAACAATCTTGTGTTGTATCCAAATGATATTTAAATTTGTGCTTGTCAGAACTAACGAATTTCAGCCAGGAGTTTTGGAAACAATCTGATTTTGTATCCTAGGGGAGGCATTAGTTCTGACACATTGCTTTGACTTAGAGAAAATGGAACTAGTCAAATTATGAAACTGAAGTTCCTTTGAAAAGTTACTAAACAATAAATGCTACTGTAATTTATTACAATACATTGATATAAAATTACCAATTCATTACTAAAATAAATAAATACATATTTCTTCCCTATACAACTTACACAGTTGGGCCTGACTTAACAATATAACATATGATATAAAGTTTTAAAAAGGATATGCATGGACATACAAACAGATCAAAACATATGTATACGTGTGCACCAACAACTTAAGAAACTGATCAGATTCTGTAAAAATAAAACTTGTTGCTTCTTTTTTAGTGGTGGAAATACTGGATAATTGAGGAAAGATAATCTCTTCTGACAAAGGGATTTTAAATGGGTAAAAGTAGTTGGGGGTGGTCAGCAAATGATTTCCCCCTGACCTGAGTCATGCTGTTGAAAAAGAAAAGGTGAGAAACAGAAAGATAAGAAGATCTCATGAGGATGTTTCCTAAATCTTCAAGAAGCACTTCTTTGGTTTTAAAACTATCATTTCTTACTTTAAAACAAAAGCTTTTCTAACTAAAGCAAATTTGCACAGTTGTTATGTCATGGTTGGACAACTTTCCCAGAGTTGGAATTGCCAATCATTGGATAATGATGATACAGGAAGAGCAAGGCCCTTTTAAAAGGTTTTTGGTGGAGGAGAAAATTAAGGGTTGAAATTGAAGTAGGAAGCCTCTGAGGATCAAATTGTTCCCATTTCCAGCTTTATAAACCCTCTACAGCCCACAATATCTGAACCTATATCATCACATTACAGCAGCAAACAGTCAAATCCTGACCATGGAATTTGAGGATATTGGCAGAGAGATTTTTTAAAAAAATTATGGACTTCAATGCACTTTGCCTCCTAGAGGCCTCGTGCTTCCGTTTTCCTTCCTTCCTTCCTTCCTTCCTTCCTTCCTTCCTTCCTTCCTTCCTTCCTTCCTTCCTTCCTTCCTTCCTTCCTTCCTTCCTTCCTTCCCACCACTGCTCAGTGTTTATTTGTGCTAAATGATAATGGTGTAATTTTGGGATGCCTCTGACTGCATGCAGCCCACACACTAATGGCAATGTTACAATAGTTGTCCATCATCTCAAGTTCTAATCTCCATAAATGAACAACAAAAGCTTTTTAGTTTCATTTGCTACTGCCTCTTGTTCTTAAAATTCTTTTGGAGAAAAAATAAGATGATACTTTCTTAAATGAATTAAAAATCATCTGCTCTCTTTCATTGTGTGTGTTTCTTTGTGAGTTTTAAGTCACTTCAGGATTAAAAATCTGGGGTTCCAGATAAATCATGGCAGATCCCCTACTCTAGAGCATTCAGTGTATTTTTATTTTAACAATTAATTTATATCTCACCTTTATTATCTTTATAAATAACTCAAGGTGGTGAACATACATACCGTATATACTTGAGTATAAGCCGAATTTTTCAGCCCACTTTTTGGGCTGAAAAAATCCACTTCGGCTTATACTCCAGTCAACAAAAAAAAGAACTGTCCCTTCGTTCGGAACAGGCTGCTGAGAGAAGGGAGGGCTGGGCTCCGCACGGCTGCCTCAGCAGTTGGTGCGGCCGCGGGTCCAGCGTTCGCCCGCCGAACAGCTGATGGGCGCGGGCGTGGCCGGGCTGTCCCCAGAGCCGGGCGGGTTCCACCAGCATTCAGCGTTCGCCCGCCGAACAGCTGATGGGCGCGGGCGTGGCCGGGCTGTCCCCACAGCTGGGCGGGTTCCACCGGCTGGGCATCCCACGGCTGCCTCAGCAGTTGGCGCGCCCGCGGGTCCGGCGTTCGCCCGCCGAACAGCTGATGGGCGCGGGCATGGCCAGGCTGTCCCCAGAGCCAGGCGGGTTCCACCGGCGTTCAGCGTTCGCCCGCCGAACAGCTGATGGGCGCGGGCGTGGCCGGGCTGTCCCCAGAGCCGGGCGGGTTCCACCGGCATTCAGCGTTCGCCCGCCGAACAGCTGATGGGCGTGGGCATGGCCGGGCTGTCCCCAGAGCCGGGCGGGTTCCACCGGCGTTCAGCGTTCGCCCGCCGAACAGCTGATGGGCGCGGGCGTGGCCGGGCTGTGCCCAGAGCCGGGTGGGTTCCACCGGCGTTTGGCATTCACCCGCCAAACAGCTCATGGGCACGGGCGTGGCCGGGCTGTCTCCGGAGCTGGGCGGGTTCCACTGGCTGGGCTCCCCACGGCTGCCTCAGCAGTTGGCGCGGCCGCGGGTCCGGCGTTCGCCCGCTGAACAGCTGATGGGCGAACGCCGGACCCGCTTGACACCTGGCACCTGACATAGGGCTTGACACCTGGCAGCACATCCCGCAGGGAAGGTCTGCTAGGGAGGCGGCAGTCAAGCGTTGTTTCCCTTCTCGTGTGTGTGTGTGTGTGTGTGTGTGTGTGTCAGATCCGCGGGAATGGCTGGCAAGGAAGCGGCGTCCCCCCCTCCTGTGTGTCGGGCCCATGGGGCTTGACACACAGAGAAACGCAAATGCCGGACTGCCGCCACCTTTACTAGCCATTCCTGCGGGTCTGACACACACACACGTACGAGGGGGAGAAACAACGCTGGACTGCCGCCACCTCTGCCAGCCCTGCAAGCCTCTGCCGCTTCTCCAACGTGGAGATTTCCAGAGGTATTGGACTTCCAAGGAGACGCAGAGTGCAGGGCAAGTCGGCCGAGTGCCTTGGCGACATTCCGGCAAGGCAAAAGGCACAAAGGGGGCAGGGGTCCCTCAGGCCGGCTGGGGAGGGGGAAAGCGCGTGCTCTCGGCTGGCTTAACCCAGTTCCATTTTGCAAGGCAAAAAGGAGCCGGGAGAGGGAAGCAGGGAGGAGCTCTCCGCCCACCCTCTCTCCCGCCTTTCATTCCCCGCGTTGAACAGCGCGAGTACACACGCTACGTGACAGGAGACGCATCCCTCACTCCGGCCAGCTTGTTCTGCTCTCGCTCCGTCCGTACAAAACAACTGTTATCCAGCTTTATTTACTCCTGCCCGAGCCAGCAGGGCTTACGTTCTCCTCTTCTCCCCCTCCCCCTCACTGGAGCGCTGCCTGCCGCCTTTATTCCCCCCCGCCCCCTCCGCAGAACAAAGGAATGCGAGGCGCCGAGGCAGCGCCCTCCAGCCAGCCCCTTCCAGCGTGCGCGCTTCTCGCCCAGTCATAACAACCAACGCCTTAAGGACTGCTGCGAGTCCTCCGGCTCCCTTCTCCGGTCGCCGTGGCCGCCGTCGCCCTCCGCCCCGGCAGAGGCTTGCAGGGCTGGCAGAGGTGGCGGCAGTCCAGCGTTGTTTCTCCCCCTTGTGCGTGTGTGTGTGTGTGTGTGTGTGTGTCAAACCTGCAGGAATGGCTAGTAAAGGTGGCGGCAGTCTGGCATTTGCGTTTCTCTGTGTGTCAAGCCCCGTGGGCCTGACACACAGGAGGGGGGGGATGCTGCTTCCTTGCCAGCCATTCCCACGGGTCTGACACAAACACACACACACGCGCGCGCACGAGGAGGGAAACAATGCTCGAATGCCGCCTCCCTAGCAGACCTTCCCTGCAGGATGTGCTGCCAGGTGTCAAGCCCTACGGGCTCGACAACACAGTGGGGATCGGGGGAGCATGACCGGTGGCAACTACCCAGCATCAGAGAAGGCCCAGCGCGCCCGCGCCCATCAGCTGTTCAGCGGGCGAATGCCGGACCCGCGGCCGCGCCAACTGCTGAGGCAGCCGTGGGGAGCCCAGCCAGTGGAACCCGCCCGGCTCTGGGGACAGCCCGGCCGCGCCCGCGCCCATCAGCTGTTCGGCGGGCGAACGCCGAACGCCGGTGGAATCCGCCCGGCTCTGGGGACAGCCCGGCCACGCCCGTGCCCATCAGCTGTTCGGCGGGCGAACGCCGAATGCCGGTGGAACCTGCCCGGCTCTGGGGACAGCCCAGCCACGCCCGCGCCCATCAGCTGTTCGGCGGGCGAACGCTGAACGCCGGTGGAACCCGCCCGGCTCTGGGGACAGCCTGGCCACGCCCGAACCCATCAGCTGTTCGGCGGGCGAACGCCGGACCCGCGGGCGCGCCAACTGCTGAGGCAGCTGTGGGAAGCCCAGCCGGTGGAACCCGCCCGGCTCCGGAGACAGCCCGGCCTCGCCCGCGCCCATCAGCTGTTCGGCGGGCGAACGCCCAGCGCCGGAGGAACCCGCCCGGCTCTGGGGACAGCCCGGCCACGCCCGCGCCCATCAGCTGTTCGGCGGGCGAACACCGGACCCACGGGCGTGCCAACTGCTGAGGCAGCCGTGGGAAGCCCAGCCGGTGGAACCCGCCCGGCTCTGGAGACAGCCCGGCCACGCCCGCGCCCATCAGCTGTTCGGCGGGCGAACGCCCAACGCCGGTGGAACCCGCCCGGCTCTGGGGACAGCCCGGCCACGCCCGCACCCATCAGCTGTTCGGCGGGCGAACACCGGACCCGCGGGCGCGCCAACTGCTGAGGCAGCCGTGGGAAGCCCAGCCGGTGGAACCCGCCCGGCTCCGGAGACAGCCCGGCCACGCCCGCGCCCATCAGCTGTTCGGCGGGCGAACGCCCAACGCCGGTGGAACCCGCCCGGCTCTGGGGACAGCCCGGCCATGCCCGCACCCATCAGCTGTTCGGCGGGCGAACACCGGTCCCGCGGCCGCGCCAACTGCTGAGGCAGCCGTGGGAAGCCCAGCCGGTGGAACCCGCCCGGCTCTGGGGACAGCCTGGCCACGCCCACGCCAATCAGCTGTTCGGCGGGCGAACGCCCAACGCCGGTGGAACCTGCCCCGCTCCGGGGACAGCCCACCACACCCGCGCCCATCAGCTGGTCGGCGGGTGAACGCCGGACCCGCAGCCGCACCCACGGTCGGGGGCGAACGGGGGCGGCCATGAACGGCCACAGAGCACACGTGCCGGCAGGGATGGCTGGGAGAAGGCTGGAGACGGCTGCCAGTGGTCGCGCAGCTCCATCAGCTGAGAGGCGGCAAGAAACAGCCGCCGGCGGAGTCAACGAGCAGCTCGTCGTGGCACAGAATATAGATATGTTGCTAAGAAGGGGCCAAGCTTATACTTATACTCGGTTTATACTCGAGTCAATAACTTTTTCCAGTTTTTTGGGGTAAAATTAGGGGGTCTCGGCTTATGCTCGAGTCGGCTTATACTCAAGTATATACGGTAAAACTCCTTCCTCCTCTTATTTTCCCCACAACAAGCAACAACCCTGTGAGGTGAGCTGCACTGAATGAAAGTGACTGCTCCAAAGTCACCCAGCTGCTTTTCATGGATAAAATGGGGCTAGAATTCGCATCTAGCTTGGTGCCTTAACCACTAGACCAAGCTGACCTACAATAGGTAGTACAAAGAATTTGTCTAACAATTCCAATAAGCCCTGTGGGAAATATCAAACCTGAATATACCCACTGAGGCGCTTAGGGGCTTACGGATTTAAAGTGTCTCCTTGAATAGTATCTGCAACATTGTGAGCAATGATCAGAAATGGTGGACTGATACCATGATATGCTCTTTGTGTCCCATCCTTCTTCTGAAAAGATTGCCCTGGATATAGCATAGCTTTAAACATAAAGCATGCTTCTAAGGATAATGGTCCAGACAGCTCATTTTTGTAAAGGCCTATTAATGTCAGCATTCTGTGCTGACCTTTCAAGTTACCTTGAAGATAAATAAAAGTTCGTTGTGGTCTGTCTAGGTGGCCTTTCACTTGTTTGAATTGCATGCCACAATTATGTCTCCAGGACATTATTATTTTTTTTCTTCTAGGCATATTGGAATTGTTAACAGCATAGTCTTACTGTAGAGTGACTTAACTTCAAGAAAATAAACCAAAGCACAGTTTCACCTTTATGTGAAAGAGAGATTAATGGTCTTGAAGAGGAAGACATTCTAGTATAAGACTTTCAATAAATCATTGTAAACTGTTTGTTGTTTTTTAGCCAATTGTAGTTCGTTATTTAGCAGTTATTTAGCAGTGAGTCAAAGCTTCACCAGTTTCATTATATAAGATAAAAATACTGCAGACTCTAATAGGTTGCATTTTCTCAGAAGAATCTCAAAACATTGCATCTTGATTCTTTTTCATACAAAGTATCTATGCTGGCAGTGAATTATGGTTTTTCTTAAGAAGTTTCTGTGCCTCAAATGGACAGGAAATATGGACAGGAAATATTTGCAGAAATTTATGAGCTTGCAGTAACTTAGACAGTATTAGTATCTCTAGTTTTATTTGTATGGATTCAAACTTTTCAGGTTCTTAGATTTCAAATTCTAGAACTATCAGTACAAACAGACTCTCTATCACACTTCAGATGACCTTAATATAGAGCAGAGGTCCCCAACATTTTGGGCTTTTCCATGGACTGGAGAGTGCATGGTTTTGTGTGCTGCCTGCATCCCACGGATGGGGCTTTGCTTGTTTGTGCAGACTGGTTGTTGCCATGCCATGGCCCGGTACCAGTCCATGGACAAGGGGTTGGGGACCCCTGATATTGAGGATCTGGGAATTCTTGGAATTGTAATTCAATGCACTTGGAAGATGTAATGAAGGGTGCACTTAGACCCACATATACCATATACACCCTGAGAGATGTGGTGGGCACTTCGTGAATAGAGTTCCTTGAAACTTTTCTTCTACAGACTGTAGACTTATTTCCTCTATACTTTTCTAAAGCCCACTTGAAAGAGAATTTTCCTGCTCCTGCCTATTTCTTTACAGTTTGATTTTCTCTGGCTATTCTTTAGATTGACAAATCCAATCTGAGTTTCCTTTAACATTTTTGTATTTGAACCTTTGGGATGAGATTATCCCACCCTTCCAAAGAAATAAGGGGAGAAAGTCTTTTTATGCTTATAGCCTAATTTATGTTCTTCCACTTTCTACCTATTCTTCTAATGTGTTGCTTTATCTGAACTATTCTGAATATTACCAGTGTATCTACAATATGTATTCAATACCCAGTTTTAAACAGTTTTAGGCATTATTTAGAAGACTAGCTTATATGAGAAAATAATTATATTTCCTGAAAATAATTAAGTAGAAACTCATGAGATGTTTACATGATTTCATGCTCTGATTCCTATCTGTGAAGGTAAAATCTCAACAGCTGCAGAACATGCTTTAAATCTTTGAATAGCACACATAAATTCATCATCATATTTTGCTGAAATTTTAGTAGCACGGCCAAAATAATCTTATAGATATACATAATAGGTATGACTGACATGGAATCATATTAGTTGTTCTTATTTTGGTTTGGATACAAACTGAAAACAGACCCCTTTTCCCAGAAAGAATGGCAAAGTTGGCTCTTATTTGGTGTGTTTTGGCATTTTTCTACTGAAAGCTTATGGTTTTGTGTTATTTTAATGTGAGATAAGGTAAGGTCCTGTGGTTGGCATTATGGAATAACAATAACAAAAACAAAAACATATAAACCACTGAACATGTGAATTGAATTGACTGGCTCCTTGTGAAAGATCTCAGTTCCTTTTTCCACTCTTTGAGAGATGCCAATTCCAAATTATAAGCAAAATAAAAGAATGAAAAAGCAAAACTTCAGACCTAAAATTATAAGTCAGATTTGAAAACCATAAAAATGCTTGTAGATTTAGAGATATTTTGGCTTCGAGATTAAGAATTATATTTTCAAAGTTTCCTCTATAAATGTGAACAGTTCAAAAGTATTTTTTTCTGCTTGAAAGCTGATATTTCCACATGAGTTACTGCAAGAATCTTATGGGTTAGTGACTCTAACAGTCAAATGGGAAAGGAAGATACGGATGATATGTACCCACTAGGACCTGTAAGGAACATATGCATGCAGAGTAATGAAAATTTATAGTGATGGGAAAATTAACTCTATTGGCACTGGGAACTGGGGAAATTCTAGGATTTTTAACAAGCTTTCATTGAAAAAATAGCCAAAGCAATTTGTTATGATCTTTTGATCCTGTATCTTGTCAACAATTCTGTGTCCAGGTCTAATTTTTTATTTGACATCTTTAAGAGGAAATAGAAATTACTACTCTCCCAGTAGAGTCTGGGGGGGGGGGGAAGAGCCTGGAAAATGCCATGACATTACTAAGAATAGGGAAAGCAACAGCCAAGAAAAAAAAATCAGATAGGTGGGAATCAAATAGACAAATATTATGGATATATTTCATTTAATATTTATATAAACTGAAAATGTACATGAAACAGAGACCTTAGAATAGCTTAGAACAGGGCTGTCAAACTGCTGGACGCGTCACGAAGAAACCGCGCCCACCGGTTGGGGCATAGACTTGGACTACTGTGATATTGAATGGTTTGCCTTGGATTCACACTGAGATCATTCTGTCATTTTGGGATTGTATCCCAGTATTGCTTTTCCTACTCTTTTATTGACTATGAAGGCTACTCCATTTCTTCTGAGGGATTCTTGCCTGCAGTAGTATATCTGATGGTTATCTGAATATACCACTGGGATATTTGCAGGACTGTCTGCTGCCGGGGACGACTTCCCATCGCCCAGTGAGCTCACACAGAGAGGGCCTCCTCAGGGTGCCGTCGGCTAGACAATGTCAGCTGGCAACCCCCAAGGGGAGGGCCTTCTCTGTGGGAGCGCCAGCCCTGTGGAACCAACTCCTCCTTGAGCTCCAGATGGCCCCGGATCTCCGGTCCTTTCACCGTGAACTCAAAACTTTCCTTTTTCATCAGGCTGACCTGGACTGACGACAGGTTTTTAAAATGTTTTAATTTTTAATTGTTTTAATTGTTTAATTAATTTATTTTGGGGCTGTTTATTTAATTTCTCTTAACTTTTGTATTGTTGTTTTTATTGTTAGCCGCCCTGAGTCCTTCGGGAGATAGGGCGGCATATAAGTCCCAAAAATAAATAAATAAATAAATTCCTGTCCATTTTAGTTCACTGATTTCTAAGATGTTGATGTTCAGTCTTGTCATCTCTTGTTTGACCACGTCCAGCTTGCCTTGATTCATGAATCTTACATTCCAGGTTCCTATGGAGAAAAAAATCTTTACAGCATGGGACTTTCCTTTCACCATCAGATGCATCCACAGCTGAGCGTCCTTTTGGCTTTGGCCCAGTTGCTTCATTCTTTCTGGTGCTAGTAGTACTAACCTTCTGCTCTTCCCCAGTAGCATATTGGATGCCTTCTGACCTGAGGGGCTCACCTTCCAGTGTCATATCTTTTTGCCTTTTGGTACTGTCCATGTGGTTTTGATGGCAAAGATTATGGAGTGGATTACCATTTCCTTCTCCAGTAGTTCACATTTTGTCAGAACTCTTTGCTATGACCTGTCCATCTTGAGTGGCCCTGCACGGCACAGCTCATAGCTTCATTGAGTTACACAAGCCCCTTCGCTGTGACAAGGCAATAATCCATAAAGGGGCATACAATTATAGTGTGCATCAATATTTCAGGAACAATATATGCAGAACTGTTAAAATATAGAAAATGATTTTGAATTTGTTAAGAATTATGGAAGCATATTTTCCCTTTCTTTCTGGAAAATGATGTAAGAATCAATCAATTTTGATTTTTTTATATAATGGATTCAAAAATTAAAAGCTATAGATTTTGCTAAGTGAATTGTTCAGTTCTACAATTATTTTTAAAGAAATTGTAACAAAATAAAATTAGTTTATCTTGAAAAGTATGGTTATTATCAGCATGTCATTGTATATCTCATTCAAATTCTCATTTGCATGCAAATGATCCTAATTAGGTCACCGTTGATCACTATTTATGTAGTCACTTTCTAAAGTTTAGCATAAAGATTTTCCAAATCAACTTTGTGTAATGGGTACTCCATTAAACTTGTAATAGTTCATTATGATTTCTTCAAAAAAAGGGAAAGGTGTATTTTTTCATATAACTTTCAAATTTTGTATTTAGCTTATAAGTAAGGTAAAAGTATCATATTGTAAAAGTATCATATTGCCAAGCAGAAGAAATAGATGAACTATTTGCTAACAATTTAACACATATGTAGGAAACACACCAAAATAGTAATGGGGGATTTTAACTATTCTGACATCAACTGGGGGACCAACTCTGCAGCAAGTGGGAGAACGAACAACTTCTGACCAACCTAATTAACAACTTTGTCACCCCACAGGTAGAGGAGGGAATTAGAGGAGCAACCATTCTTACTAACAGAAAAAGTGATAGAGGGGATTGAAATTGCAGGAACTTTGGAACATCTGTCTTCCTACAAAAAGATAATACAACCCAACTACCAAAAACAGAACCATAAAAGGCAGGCTAGGAATGCAAATTAAAATAAGCGACCTGTCAGCTCTAGATGAATTCAAATCATGGGTCCTGTTGGAATACATACCAGAGTTCTGAGGGAACTGGCAAACATTATCTCTGAACCATTGACCCATATTTTTCAAAGTTCTTGGAGCACTGGGGAACTACCTGAGGACTAGAAAAGAGCAGAAGGGGTCTCCATATTTAAAAAAAACAGACCCAAAGAACTACAGACCAATCAGCCTGACATTAATACCTGGGAAGATCTTGGAAAAGATAATTAAGCAACAAATCTGTGGACACCTAGAAGCAAACAAAGTTGCAACCAGAAACTAACATATCTTCATCAAAAACAGATCATGACAAACAAATCTTATTTCATTCTTTGACCAAGTGACTAAATTGGTGGATCAATGAAATGCTGTGGACATAATATACTTAGATTTAGAGGCATTTGACACAGTAGAACACAACCTACTTCTTGGAAAGCTAGAAAAATGTGGGGTAGACAGTGCCACCACCAGATACATTTTTAACTGGCTGACAAACCATATTCAACATGTAGTTCTTAATGGAACTATGTCTACATGAAGGAAAGTGGGCAGAGGGAACCCCAGGGTTTTGTTTTAGGCCCAATACTCTTCAATAGCTTCCTAAATGATTTAGATGAAGGAATAGAAGGGGAACACAACAAATCTGCAGATAATACTAAGCTAGCAAGAATAACCAGCAACCCAGAAGATAAGCCCCAGATTCAGAAGGATCTTGACAGACTTGAACACTTATCCAACAAAATGAAATTCAATATGGATAAAACTAAGATTTTATCTTTAAACAAGAAAACCCATCACATACAGACTAGATGAAATGGCTCAGTAGCAGTAACTGTGAGGGGGACCTTGGAGTCCTGGTGGAAATCATTTAAATATGAGCCAACAGTGTGTAGCAGCCAAAAATGCCAATGCTATCCTAGACTGCATTAATAGAAGAATCAAGATCACAATCAGTATTAGTACCACTTTAAAAAGCTTCAGTAAGAATACATTTGGAATACTGCATCCAGTTTTGGTCATAACAATATTAAAAAGATGTTGAGACTTTGGAAGAATGCAAAGGTCAGCTAAGATGATTAAAGGCCTAGAGGCAAAACATATGATGAATGGTTGTGGGAATTGGGTTTGTCTAGTCTAGTGAAAAGTAGGACTAGGGGAAACATGGTAGCAGTGCTCCAAAATTTCAGGGGCTACCACAAAGAAGAGGGGGTCAACCTGTTTTTAAAAGCATCAGAAGGACAAGAAACAATAGATGAAAACTAATCAAGGAGGGAAGCTAGAACTAAGGAGAATTTTCCTAAGGATAAGAACAATTAACCAGTGGAATATCTTGCTTTCAAAATGTGTGGCTGCCCCATCACTGGAGGCTTTTAAGAAAAGACTGGTGTCATGGTTCCGATAAATGAGACAGTTCAAACAAAATGCAAGCATTGATTATATGAAAAGGCTTAATAATGAAATGAAACATCGGCACTCATGGAGGGATGCCAGAATCTGAAATCTCCTCCCCCCAAATCCATCATAACACACACACAATCTCTGCCCTTATCTACATGTCATAAATCACATTATCCAATTAGTTTTACATATGAGGTTTCACTTCCCATTCTGTATGCAGGCTTTTCCAATCTTCTTACAACATCCGGGTAGATCTCCTCCCGCCCCCAAATGAAGCAATTAAAGTAACAGGCTCTTATATACTGCAAAACGTGTCAATGTTTGCAGCATTGACAACTGGATAATCACCTGTTTGAAATGGTATAGAGTCTCCTGCTTGAGCAAGGGGTTGGACTAGAAGACCTGTAATGTCCCTTCCAACTCTGTTATGCTATGAGCTAAAAATCATGGATTTTTCTGTCTCTGCTTATTGTATATGTTCCCCTGCATGTAGCAGGTCACAAATTGGCAATAAGTCTATTGTAAATGATGCAGTGAGTTAACACTGAAACTACAAAGAATCATTTTCATATTATGTTACAGTTTAGGATAAAAAGAAAAAAAATCCTTGTTTCCTCTCATGAGGGCCTCGTGTTATTTCTCACCTCCTGTCTTTTTTATCCCTCCTGCGATAGCAAGGTAGCTATTTTAAATGATGTTTGAATAGGAAACATCATCACATTCCAAGTTCAGCTGGAGTTCTCTTTCTCCAGTTCCTCCTTCAGAAGAAGTTTTGAAACTGCATTCATATGCAGAATTTATTTTACAACCCTTTCATACAAAAAAGACCAAGAAGAAAAGTAAATGTACCACTTTATCTGTAATTAGAAGATATATAATTAGAATTTATATAATGTCATAAAACACAACAATCTTCATTTAATTCTGTAGTTAGACATTCTTCATACTTAACGGTTTATTCTTTCCCCAATAAAGGGTGACAGCATCATTTAGTGATTTATATACTGTGAGTAACATGGGGTTCATTTTTTCCCCTTCCCAATGTTGTTATATTATTATTATTATTATTATTATTATTATTATTATTATTATTATTATTATTATTATTATTATTATTATTATTATTATTATTATTTACAAAAGTTCTGAATGAAAGGAGCTCTGACTATGAGCAAAGATCGTAGGGGAGTTAACTGACTACTTATATGTGTTGATACACACTAACCAGTTCTGGTTTTAAAGACAGAAGCTTACAGAAAGACATTATATGGTGTAAAATCTCTCGTCTTCAGATATTTTTCCTCCATTTAGGATGGACATATTTCTGAGAGACTGGATGTTCACAATGCATCTGATTTCTGAATGCAGCTTTTTAAACCCTAAGGAAGAGGCCTTTTAAATTATTAATATTTGCATGCTTATCTTGCTCTATTACTTGTCCACTTGGCCTTTCACTGGTGGCTACCCTTGTGAAAACAGAAATGGTTCTATCTGGGTAAAAAAAAGTGCTGATTTTTGATTTCAGGAAAGAACTAGAGATGCAAGAAATTAAGTCCAAGGGGAAAATAAAATCAACATTAATAAAACTAGACCACCAGGAGGAGAAGGAAGGGTAAAGAGTGAGTAGATTTTAAACCCTGAGAAACAATTATGCAGTGATAAAAATAGTGATAATTGAAAGAACACAAGAGTGGCACAGAGTATAGTATGGGAAAGAAGCAAACAGGGAGGTTAAGCAGCTGGAATTGAAGGGATAAGATAATACATGAGTGGATTTGTTTTGCTTTTTTTAGGATTAGATAGATGGTCGCTTGAGATGAATTGGTAAGCAAGGAAAATGTGCATTTTCAGATGCATGTTTTTTGTTTATGTAATATGGGAAATAGTTTGTAAGTAAAGAGAGAGAGAGAGAGAGAGAGAGAGAGAGAGAGGTGTTCTATGCCAAATGTATAATGTCTTCTTTTCTCAATAAATCTTATATATTACTTTTACATATCATTCCTTCAAGGGTCAGATCTTGTGCACTGAAAGATGACATAGACTGTTTCATATTCTTAATAATTTGCCTTGCTGAATGATAGAAATCAGAAGCAGATTAACAACTACCCCCCCCCCAGCAATCATCACATCATAACTTTTGCAAGTGTGGGAGACCCACTAATGTTGGCATTTCTGTACAGTGTCTGCAAGGACAGAGCTGAATTTTGGTAAGTTGCCATTTTTGTGTCACAGAGGAGGGTTTGCACACAATACAGATAATTGCACATTATAAATTATATACACATTACACATTACAGTTACACGATATAAAAGGCTGAACTTGAATATTTTCTCTGCTGTATTGGGGGCTCTTTGTACAGCTTAGTTCAAGCATTGTACAGCTCTCTGGAGGCCAGGGGGGGGGGAATAAAACCCAGTAGAACTTTTTCTCAGCTATTCTGGGAGTCTATAAATTGAACAAATCAAAGAAACAGCACACTCTCTGGATGTCCATTTCTGAACTGTGTGTATATCACAAAGCATTCACTGAAATTAGTGGGACTTGCTTCCCATAAAAACCCACCGCTGTCAAAAACCCCAATCCTAGCCTACCAACAATAGCCTGGAAGTTATTTTTTTATTGCTCAAAGTAGAGAAATACAAAAGAAAAGAGTCTACATTGAATTGTGATTACAAATAACATTTTTCTGAATCAAATAGCAAACTTATACATTTATACATTTGTTCCACTGTTCCACAATTCAGTGGAAGCAGAAGAGCTGTGTCAAGGAATATTCCACTATATTTCATGCCATGCACATTACAATTACTGTAGCAAAGTTGATCCATTAAGGCAAACATGATGAGAGTGCAAAGATTGTTCTGGTGTCTCGTTTGTTATCTATTTCCAAAAATGGAAAGTGATTGCAGGGTCAGTGAAGAGAAATGGTAACAATAACAACAACAATAAATCTAGTTTATCTTTTAAAGATAATCAGAAATGGATTTTTAGGGTGATTTGAATATCCAGAAATTTATTCTGTGAGTGATGCAACACACACAAAGACAAACACACACACACACACACACACACACACACAGAGCCTATCTAACTGTGAACAAGAGTCTCCTGTGTGCAGTAACCAACCAGCCATGAAGGAAGCTCAATAGATTGGCTTACTTGGAGATAATCCAACAGCCTCTTCGCTACGTGAAAGCACTAAATAACAGATGGGAATAGGATGACTGATTTAATTAGAATACTTTAATAGAGGAATGGCTAAGCCTTTCACAGGTCTATCAATCAGATAGGGAGGGAGAATATTCCATTAAATCTTCCAAATTAATCATTCCTTGGGGACAATAGGTCAAATAAAATGGATCTTGGAATAACAATAATTACAGCAATAACAGTAAAAATAATATTGTTTTTACTGGTTCATCTTGGAAGTAAGTTGCTATAAGAGACCATTCAAAACTACTATATGATAAATGAGTGTTTATGGATAGTCAAATATTTATCTAGGCCTATTAATTGAAATTAAACCTTATCTTAAGTTATATGTTTGTCTGATTCTATCATAATAGTTAGTGCCAGGTTTTTTTTTCAGAGAGGAATAATTATTATAATTGTTATAATTTGTGAAATATGTAACCTTTGTCCAGCTCAAAATTAATGCAGTCAAGGTCCAATGTGTGTGTATTTGTGTATAAAGAAATCATAAAGGTAAAGGTAAAGGTTCCCCCACACATGCGTGCTAGTCGTTTCCAACTCTAGGGGCCGGTGCTCATCTCCGTTTCAAAGCCGAAGAGCCAGCGCTTGTCCGAGGACGTCTCCGTGGTCATGTGGCCGGCATGACTAGATGCCAAAGGTGCACGGAACGCTGTTACCTTCCCACCGTAGTGGTCCCCATTTTTCTACTTGCATTTTTATGTGCTTTTGAACTGATAGGTTGGCAGAAGCTGGGATGAGTAACAGGTGCTCACTCTGTTACGCGGCATTTGCGATTCAACCCGCCACACTGCCGACCTTCTAATCGACAAGTTCAGCATCCTAACCCACTGAGCCACCGCGTCCCTGGGAAAGAAATTGTACACAAAATTAAATTAATCTTTAAAAATCCTCTCTCAATTACTCACGTCATGAAAGATAGAAATCCTGCATTTTTAGTTCGAATTAGAACAGAGAATAATAGAGTCGGAAGGGACCTTTGAGGTCTTCTAGTCCTATCCCCTGCTCAAGCAGGATACCCTATACCAGTGGTGGCGAACCTATGGCATGTGTGCTGGAGGTGGCACTCAGAGCCCCCTCTGTGGGCACGTGCACTGTTTACCCAGACCCACCTTCCCCCGTGGCCCTCGTGTCACCAGCAGTCCCCCCGAAGGAGAGTTGCCCCTGAGCGTGGTCCATGCGGAGCAGTGCAGCCAAGGACATGGCAGCTGGGCAGTGGGGACAAGACTCCACCCTCATGCCTGGTCACATGCAGATGCTGCTGCAAGGTGCAGGCAGAGGGTGTGGCTTCCACGGCACTGCTGAGCCAGGTGATCTACTGTGGCAGGCTGTGTAGGTGGTGGGTGGCCTTGCAGGGGACTGAGGGCAGAGCGGGCAGGACACTGAGCGGAGTGGGTGGGTAGGCAGGTGTGGTTTTTGGCCCCTTTCAGTCTCTAAAACATTCGCCATCTCTGGCCTATACCATTTCAGATAAATTGTTGTCCAGTCTTTTTTTTAAAAAGCCTTCATTGATGGAGCACCCACAACTTCTGAAGGCAAGTTGTTCCATTGGTTGATTGCTATCAGCATTAGGAAATTTCTCATTACTTCTAGTTTGGTTCCTTCCTTGGTTAGTTTCCATCCATTGTTTCTTATCTTGGTGCTTTGGAAAATAGAGTGACTCCCCTATTTTGTATTGTATTGTATTGTATTGTATTGTATTGTATTGTATTGTATTGTATTGTATTGTATTGTATTGTATTGTATTGTATTGTATTGTATTGTATTGTATTATTATATTATATTATATTATATTATATTATATTATATTATATTATATTATATTATATTATATTATATTATATTATATTATATTATATTATATTATATTATATTATATTATATTATATTATATTATATTATATTATATTATATTATATTATATTATATTATATTATATTATTATATTATATTATATTATATTATATTATATTATATTATATTATATTATATTATATTATATTATATTATATTATATTATATTATATTATATTATATTATATTATATTATATTATATTATTATATTATACATTTTAGAGCTCCATTATCTGTAGATTATGCTTACCGTAACAAAGCTAATGGCAACCAGTTGATTCAACTGTCTTCTTATCATTCAAGCAAATCTTCACATGTGACATACTGTATACTAGGTCTACATGATGATGAAAGAATGGCCTACCAGAAATCCTAGCAAGACAATATTTAGTTAAGAAATTATTTACTGAAATAATGAAATTTTGAGTAGAAAAATAATGAGTAGATTATTCTTCTGATATAATTAATTTATTCATATCAGAAGAATAATCTACTCAGTATTTTTCCCGTGCTTAGAATTTGTATGAACAGTAGTGAACAGTATGAGAAGAATGTCATTGTTCAGTGTATCTGAGCATTATGAAAGATTACAAATTATACTGGGAAAAAACCTTCAGAATAAAAACAAAGATATGAACATGGTATCATTTTTCACTGAATATTGCACTTTCCTTCCCAAGAATAACTATTGTTCTGCCTGATAAAAGTGAACTCTATATCTTCCTCCAATTCCCTCAGTTGAGATTATCCTAGAATGTTCAACTGATTTAGGACTGGATCCAAAAATTTATATCAGATAGAAGGATGTTTCTCATAATCCTTACATTAATTGTTGAAATGCCTTCCATTTCTCTCTCTTTTTGGGATTTCTTATAGGCTTTTAAAACCTATAACATTTTACTCTTTCCAGAAGAGTGGTCCTAAGCATTTGGTATGTATTTCAGTGTGAACCAACCTGATCCACAGTTCTTGAGCCAATTTGTAAACTAGCATATAATTATTATTCTATTTTTCATACTTATCTGAATTTATATTGCATAGTCCGATTTAAAAATGAAGCAAAAAAACCTCCCTTATTGAAAAAAGATGTGAGAATTATAAAAATGCATAAATTAAGGGGAAAGCCCACAAAAAGTCATATAAGTGCTTACAGAACATTATGGAGCATGAAATGATTCTTCTGTCCTCACTTTATCCCATTTCCCTTTGAGCTCCCTATGTCCCTTTTCCTATAGACCAGGGGTGTCAATCTCAATTTCATTGAGGGCTGCCTCAGCATTGCAGTTGCCCTCAGGGGGCTGGGTGGGTATGGCCAGGGTGGGTATGGCCTACTGGGTGGGCATGGCTAAAATGTTTATGGCTGACTGGGTGGGTGTGGCCAGCTCTACATCGTTCGCATCAAGGGTGCCTATGGGGGCCTGGGCAGGAGTGGGACAGATCTGAGGGTCTCTGGCAGAAGGAGGGTCTCTGGGCCAGGGCCAAGGCAGTGGGGGCTGTTCCCTCACTGTTTCCAGGATGACTTCGCGGGCCACATGAAACCACTTTGCAGGCTGGATCCGGCCCCTGGGCCTTGTGTTTGACATGTCTGCTATAGACGTTCCTCAGTGTAACCAAGGAAATCACTGGTGAAGTAGAAGGCTACAAAGTGAAGTTTTATGGCTGAAGAAACAGGTTCCTAGACCACCATTTCAACAATTATACTATGAAAGCTGGTTTATGACTTAAATTGGATTCAGATTTCAATCTCACACATGGAAACTGGCAAGGCAAGCTTGTATATACGTATAAAGATACAACCAACCTCATATTCTCTTGACCAATGATGTCATCTAGTTCAGGGCTTTTCAACCTTCCCCCCCCATTGTACCACTTGTAGGATATGGCAACATCTGAGCACCACCAGTTGCCTAGCAAGGTGTCAAAAACTTGATGACCAAAAAAAAAAAAAAAGGAAGTGCAGGTAGTCCTCGACTTACAACAGTTTGCTTAGTGACTGTTGAAATTACAATGGCACTGAAAAAAATGCCCCCCAAGCCACAGCTGAGCAAGACACTTGCCTGCCTGCCCAGCGGCGCTCTTCCTCCTGTCCGAGGTTTTCAATGTTGTGAGCATTTCTGTTGAGGATTGGCTGTGGAGATGGGGTAGGGGTGTGTTTGGTTTTTATTCCCCCTGTCTGCTGGGTGTTTGCAGCAAGTTTTGGTCACTTCACATGACCCTGGGACACTGTGACTGTCATAAATATTAATCAGTTGCCAAGCATCTGAATGTAAATCACAAGACCCTGGAGATGCTGCAACATTCCAGCTGGAGCCTGGTGCTGATCCTGGTGCTTCCACTGAGCCCTGACAGCCCCAAAGAAGTGCTGATCCTGGCGCTTCTGCTGAGGCCTGATAGCCCTGTAGCTCCAGCTGTCTCTCACTCAGGCTTGTGCAGTTCTGCCACCGGTTCAGATCATTCTCCCCACCCCACTACCACTTTTCTAGGATGGTCGTGTACCACCTGCCGGGTGCCAATGTACCAAAGGTGGTACCCATACCACTGGTTGAAAAGTCCTGATCTAATTTATTTATTTATTTTAGAAAACTTATATTTCTGCCTACTTGCACATGGTGACTCAAGGTGGCTTACACAAATATAAAAACACCATATAAAAGAAACAACAACAACGACAACACACCACCCCAGTGACAACACACGTTCATACTAGCCCTTTCATGGGCTCCATACCACTCTGGGTTCCCCAGGTCCACTGACAGAACCACGTCTTTAGCACCTTTCGAATGAGTGTTAGAGTGGGGCCCAGTCTAATCTCTGTGGGGATGATGTGCCACCATAGAGAAGGGAGCCACCATAGAGAAGACCCTTCATCTGAGTCCCGCCAGATGTATCTCCTTAAGGGGTGGGACCAGCAACATTCCTTGCCTCTCCACTCTAGTGGGTAATGAAACATCTGCAAGCAAACAACCAATCTCAGAAGACACCAAGTTTTTGTATTAGAGTACAAATTTAGCTGTTCAAAATTATTGAATAACATAGCCTCCTTAGCTACCTGGTTCAAAAAATTGACAATATGTTTAATTTTACCTCATTGATGTTTTCCTCCCTAATAACCTGCAATATAGATATTAGGAAAAAAAGAGAATAGCTGTGATGGTTCAGAGTGATAAGAGATATTATTTGTTTTCTATACCCTGAAACAAAATGGAAGGAAGAAGGAAGGAATATTAAAAACTATTTGAAGATTTTTTTAAAAAAATAATTATAACAAGCTGTAGTTAGGGATGGCTTTGTTCATTTTCATGCTGATGTATCAAGAGTGCACCATTTATTTTACCAGTTGGGTCAGCTCTGATAGCAAGGAGAGTCCTATTTCCAAACATAAATGAACACCATTTATCAATTATTAAATGCTCACATTAATGTTTAGATAGATACCTGAAGAAAAATTTCATTTTTTTAAAAAAAGCCAAACTACATTTTTACCCTGAAGTGAATTTCTATTAAATACTACAGTCTGACTGGTTTTTAAATTTATGACAAATATTCTATATTTTGGAATATATTGTTGCTCCCCAGAATTACTTTGGAGCTGAGAAGATGAAGTGAGGGTGGGGATGTTTGTACTTTGCAATTCATAGTTACAAAAAAAAGGATTGGGGTTTCAATATATTTACGGAGGTATTGGTTGATTCATTGAGTTTCATTTTTTTTATTTTCCTGACACTTGGTATTGACTTTCAGAAAGTGATAAGCAATCCTAAAATGTCTTTTTAAAATACATATTTGTCTTGCATCAGTTGGTTTTATTTATTGTTTGATGGAGCCTTTTTATTCTTGTTTGTGTTTTTTGTAATAATGTGCTTTTATGTATATCTGTATGTATGTATGAAAACAATATATACCAGCACAGCATCTCAATATCCCTGCAGCCAACTGATATATTAAGGCTGTTTTAAATTATGTTTGGGAGCTCTTCCACAAATTCAATACAAGCCTAAGTTCAAATGTTCTGGGGCTATTTTAAGTGGAAATTTTTTATTTTGCTTGTCCAAGGAAATTATTTTAACCCATCATCTGAAAACAAAACAATACAAAAAAATATCCATCTCCTTCTTTTTTACTATTGGAAATATGATTGCAACTCAGTAAAAATGTAGTTTGAGTCTGGGTTAAAAATCTAGGTGAAGATAGTCCATCAGGTAATATATTCTTCCTGCAGTCATATTTAGAAATACAAAATTTATTATTCAGGAATGGAGATTTCAGGAATACTTTTTTCCTTTTCAGTTTCAAGGCCCTCAAACGGCTGAATTTAATTTAAGTCCCAGTGACTCTGGAGCCTTACAATTAAAAGAGAAAAACAACATATATACAAATATCACACCAACCAGAAGGCTATACATCACCAATAAAATCCCAAAACATGGGGACTTTGCATTCTAAGGCCTGGAAGAACAACCAAGTTTTAATTATTTCCTGATATAGTTTGTTGTTGTTGTTGTTAGTTGCGAAGTCACATCCAACCCATCGTGACCCCATGGACAACGTTCCTCCAGGCCTTCTTGTCCTCTACCATCTTCTGGAGTCCATTTAGGCTCACACCTATTGCGTCAGTGACTCCATCCAGCCACCACATTCTCTGTCATCCCCTTCTTCTCTTGCCCTCAACCTTTTCCAGAATTAGGCTTTTCTCCAGTGAATCCTTCCTTCTCATTAGGTGGCCAAAGTATATGAGTTTCAACTGCAGGATCTGGCCTTCTAAAGAGCAGTCAGGGTTGATCTCCTCTAGGACTGACCATTTGATCGCTTTGCAATCCAAGGGACTCGCAGGAGTCTTCTCCAGCACCATAGTTCAAAGGCTTCAATTCTTTGGCGTTCAGCCTTTCTTATGGTCCAAATTTCACAGCCATACATTGCAACTGGGAAGACCATAGCCTTGACTATACGCACTTTTGTTGACAGGTTGATGTCTCTGCTTTTTAGTGTGTTGTCTAGAATTGTCATGGCTTTCCTCCCCAGGAGCAAGTGTCTTTTAATTTCTTGGCTGCAGTCCCCATCTGCAGTGATCTTGGAGCCCAGGAGAATAAAATCTGTCACTACCTCCATTTCTTCTGATATAGTTATATTTACATAATTTTAGTAAACTGGAGTGATTTTACATTGTACAGAATAGACATGTCAAAGTCGCAACATCATGTGCTGCTGCACAACGTAATGGGATGGTTTTGCCATTGGTGGCAGTGGAGTAAGCGCGGCTTTCAGATGACACATCCGGCCTGTGGACTAGCAGTTTGACACCCCTGGTACAGAATAAGACAGCCTTAAGTGGTACTACCAAAAAATGGCACACATTTTATAGTTACTCCATAAAATTGCCATCCTATTGTGCACTCAGTCTCCTTGTAAAATTTAGATATTTTTGAACGAGATCTCATGAGACTTCAATGGTTTAGACTGACAACTTATGAGACCTTATACTAGGTATTCAATATTTAGCTATCATTCAGTGTTCAGGAGACTGTAAGTTCAACAAGAAGAGTGATAATGTTCCCACTGCCCATTCCTCAGCCATTCAGAGATTTAGTGCCATCTCTAAAATAAATGCAAACATCTATAGGACTAACTTCATTGTTAGTCAGAAAGTTGCTGAGGTTGAGAAACTCTGCCCTAGACTACAGGCTTGGCAGCTGAATTGACATCTGATTGAGCAGATAAAACCTTAATGTATATGTGGATAATGTTTCATTCCTCTGGCAAGGACAGGGCCTATTAGGATGATACTGTATTGTTCAAAATGTCCCCAAATCAGCTCAACCTTTGCTTTTTCTATTATTCCAGGGAAGTACCATTGATCCTCTATCTATCCAACTAGTTATTTTATCTTTGTTTTAATTTATGTCTTGTTAGGATTGAAGTTTTGCAAAATTCCATGAATGAGTTCTATGGGAAACTTTCATGTTACAAAGGAAACAATTTTTTATGCTTTTTTAAAAATAATACTTTTTTTACTGCAGTCATGTTGGCTGTTTTTTATTTATTCTTATATCTAGCCTTATATCTTTCTCCTTCTGTTATTATATAAAAATGTTTAAAATGTGGAATAAGAGTTACACATGATTATATAGATGTTAAAATATTACCCACATCATGATGCTGTTATTATAGCAAATAACAGCTAAATAATCCAAATTTGCATACACACAGGGATACCAGTTAAAATAAGGCATCTTGAAATATAATTTCTGTCAGGATTTCTGCAATGAGCTAACTATCATATTCCATTGCTTTCAATGTGAAAATTAAATCTGCCAAATATTAAATTAGGGAATTGACAAGAGTAAAAGTGTCCTCAGGGAGGGAGTCAAAAGATCAATATAGTCATCACAAATATGTCATTTGGAGTCCTTTCATATTGCAACCCACATAAAAAATAGGGAGACCTCCCTGGTCATTCTAAACAAAAAGCAAATGGAAACAGCAACTGGCCATGAAGAAATAAAACATTTGTTATGTGTTCAGTTCTTGCAGGCATTGAGCGAGATGGAGGGTTCAAATAGCAACAGGATTTATTGAAGGTCAGAACATAACCGAAGCAACTAGGAGCTGCTGTGCAGCTATTTATACGGTTGGCCTCTAGGCAGCGACCAATAGATTTAAAGCAGCAGTTTACCACCCAAAACCTACTTAACCAGCTGGAGACAGCCAGTCTAGGCCGGCCCAGCAACCTTACAAAACATACACATGAATTCAGTCAATAGCAAGGAGTGCAACATAAGCAAGCAATTACAGCATATAAGGCTAATACATTACATTATTATGTCTAATATTTGTGGTAGATCTATTGCTTGAAATTCTTTAAAAAAATCTTTGCATGCTGTCATGTTGCTCTTATAGTTTTTTTATAGTTTTTATTTTAAAGTACTATTGAAACAGGGTAGTGGCATATACTATAAAAGAGTAGACTTCAAACCTTGCTTGTCATAAACTGTCTTGGAAGGTCACAAATGGTGATCACATGACTCTGGAATTTTCCAACCATTGTAAATACATGTTGGTTGCCAAGTGTTCGAATTTTGATCATGAGATGCTATGGCAGTCGCAAATGTGAAAATCAATTATAAGTTACTTGTTTCAGTGGCTTTGTAACTTTGAACACTTGCTAAAGAAATGGTTGTAAGTTGAGGACTACCTGTACCTGAAGCCATTTACTCCTGTTTAAGAATACTTTGAGAGAAAATGGCTTGAGAAGTAAATAAAAGAATGATGCCTATATCTGCACTGTGTAGACAGCGTAGGAAGGGAATACGTTTTGAATGAGTTGAAATGAAAGAAGTTTGCCTCTTCCTCTAAGGCAGACATGTCAAACTCGTGACGTCACGTGACGTTGCACAATGTATCAGAACTTTTTCCCCATTGCCGGCGATGGGGCAGGTGTGGTTTCCTAATGATGCATCTGGCCCATGGGCTGGCAGTTTGACACCCCTGTTCTAAGGAATAAAAATTAAATTGCCAGTGTTTTTTCTCATCAGTCTTGCACACCCCCTCTCATTTTCTTCTTTCCCACCTTTAATTCTTTACTCATGATACAATATTTATTTAAGCACACTTTATTTGCTTCGCTGTCAGTGAATTCTAGCCACAGCAATTTCAATAGAGTATTCCAGTACTGATTATTTTAATTATTTCAAACACATAGCATGATTGGCCTGAGAAAGTAGAAGCCATTAAAACTTTTTTTTGACCAGCCTTTCCTGTTTAAAGATTTATTAATCAAAAGGAAATGAATTGTTGGCAAATGTACTAAAAAAGGAATGCATGAGAGTGAGATCTAATGTATTTACTTTAATAAATGTTACAAGGGCAGAAAGTTTCAGATATCTCCAGAGTGTGGGGGTTAATACTGATTGCTCTGCATAGGGCTTCTTCTCTCTTATGAAGGAGAGGACTATTGTATTACTGTGAGATTTAGTCATGTTCTGCTGATACAGGAATATAAGATGATAGACACCTGAGATAATAGAATTGTACAGTTGTGGAGTTGGAAAGGACCACAAAGTTCAACCCTTGCAATTTTCAGGAAAGTCAATTAAACTATCCTTGAGAGGTGGTTGTCTAGCTTCTTAAAAACTTGTAGAGGTCTCACAACTTCTGTAGTTATTGTTGTCTGTTCCACTGTTGTACCTGTCAGGAAGTGTTGTTGTTTTTTTTTACATTTCAATAAAATGTAGCTGCATCTTATAACGTTATTTCTGGTTTTGGCAATTAAAAGTAATTCCTGACCATCTTCTTTTTTATGAATCTGCACACTTGTATTGTGTCCCCCACTAAATCTCTCAAGTTTTTTTAAACTGTCCTCAAAGGGCATTTCCCTGTTTCATCTTTGTCACCCTCTTCTGATCTCTTCTAGCTTGTCCTCTAGTATCCTTTTAGAAATGGAGTGACACCACTAGTGTAGAGTAGCATTTATTTGATAAATGCTTCTTCTAATGCAGCCCAGGCCAGAGTTATGTTAGTCCTTCTAGAAGTTGTTTCACCAAGCTGGTTCATGTTCAGTTTGTTGTCAATGACTACAGATAAGTCCGTCTCTGATTTAATGCTTCCAAGCCATGAGTTCCTATCTTGCATGTGTGCTTCACATTTTTCTCTCTCTAAATGTAATTCCTTATCTTTCTTTCTTTCTTTCTTTCTTTCTTTCTTTCTTTCTTTCTTTCTTTCTTTCTTTCTTTCTTTCTTTCTTTCTTTCTTTCTTTCTCTCTCTCTCTCTCTCTCTCTCTCTCTCTCTCTCTCTCTCTTTCTTTCTTTCTTTCTTTCTTTCTTTCTTTCTTTCTTTCTTTTTTGGTCTTGTGCTCTTTTTCTTCTTTGTTTCTACTGTAAATGTTTTAACTCCTAGACTTGCTGGCAGTAAGATTGCATAAAAATTTAACAAATTATGATTACATTCACAACAATGTGAAATCACAGCTGCCAGTTCTTTAAATGGTTTTGGCCTTCATATGCATCAAGTTCTTCCCAACAATCTAGGATGTTGTAATGTATAGTATATGTGCAGATGCAAGCAGTGTGGCCTTTTGTAACTGACAGATGGAAATTTTGCCAATGTGCAGATTTTCTAAGTGCTATCCAATGCTTTTTGGAATGGCAATGTGTGCCAATAACCACTGAGATAACCATAGCCAGTTTATGCTAAAAATTTTCAACTTCACTTTTCAGATCTTTATACTTTGTGATTTTTTTCTCTCAATTCTTTGTCTTCTATTCTACTCTTCCCTGGTACTGTCACATCAATTATCCACACTTTCTTCTTTTCAACCACAGTTAAATCTGGTGTGCTGTGTGTGCCAAGGCTTTATCAGTTTGTATTCAGAAATTCCACAATATTTTAACCTGTTCATTTTCAACTTCTTTGTCAACTGTATGTTTCCATGAATTTTTCATTACTGGCACATTATAATTCTTATAGATGCTCCAGTGAATAATTTTGGCAACAGTGCTATGGTATGTCATTGTTTATAATCTGTTCGTGTGATCTTCTTACATGTTATGGTTTGTTGCACAGTCAGCCAGATGGTTAGACGGGATTTTCAATGTCCACCTATTGAGTCCTTCTCAAGGACATGGGATAGGCAGATGTTATTATTCAATGGCATGAAAATATCACAACATATAAGTTGTTTCAAATAAAGCTGCCTTTTACTAGTAATTTTGTCAATGCAATATTGTTCAAGTGGTGCTTCAGATGTTTTGGGATTGCACCTACTACTTTGCTTTCTTTTACCACAGTCATACTATTTCTTTGTATTTTATTATCTTTTCCAGTTTCTTCTCTTGTCTTCTGCTTTCTCCAGGTACTGCCACACCCAGTCCCCAGACTTTTTTTTTTTGTCTTTCTTGTTGACAGTTGTTAAGCCTGGAGTATTAAGTGGCAAGTGATTGTCTCTTTAAATTCTCAAGAGCACTTTAGTTTCTATTATTTTATCTATTTTGTGGTCCCACAACTTGCTTACAAGTTAATGTAGTGTGCATCTTCTATTTTGGTGTGTTTTTCCTGTATCTTTTTAAAAGTTTGAAGAATTTGAAATAAGATAGAACATTAGTTTATAATCTGTTTCCTACTGTAAACAAGAAAAATGTCCTTTAGTGAAGTCAGCACTTGGCGCTTAATTTGTGCAATTTTATTAGTAAATTCAGAAAAGTTGTTTGCCACTGTGACCTTCTGGGCTGCTTTTTGTTTTACTGGAATTTCTGAGAGTTCTCCCATCCATGTTCTAACAAGGCCAAGCTTTCTTAATGTCTGAGATTGGTCTAAGTTGGCTAAATATTAGTTTCTGTTAATACCTTACAGTAAAATTATCCTGAATTTTCCCCCAGAAACTTTTCACTCAGTTTTATGAAACTGAAATTCAGGTTAGTTTATTTCAACACCAGGACCGTCATGAACAAGGCTCCCCTCATACATAATCTTGTTGAGGAGGAGAACGCGGACCTGGCTTGCATCACAGAGACCTGGCTGGGCCAAGAGGGAGGTGTCCCCCTCTCGGAGTTATGCCCACCGGGCTTCTGGGTGCTTCACCAACCATGGGCCCAGGGCACGGGTGGGGGGGTGGCAGTTATTATTAGGGAGAGTCTTTGTCCGCGAGTAGCCACTGTCCCTCAGATAGGCGGGTGTGAATCTCTCCTTTTGAAGTTGGGTCCTGGCACTCAATTGGGCCTATTGATTATGTACCTGTCTCCCAGCTGCGTATCATCGGCCCTGCCCAAGCTCCTTGACGTCTTGCCCGGGTTGGCAATTGAGTTCCCCAGGCTTATAGTTCTGGGGGATTTCAATTTGCCTTCCATGGGTGAGGCATCTGAGTTGGCTCGGGAGTTCATGGCTTCCATGACAGCCATGGACCTGAGTCAAATAATTCAGGACCCGACTCATAATGGAGGTCACACACTCAACCTGGTTTTTATCTCTGGGCAGTGAATTAATGATCTGGGTAGGGGTTATTTAACCATCCATCCCCTGTCATGGTCCGATCATTTTCTTCTCCGGCTAGACTTTCAGTATGCCAACCCCGCCACTCAGAGGCAGAACCAACCAGGTGTTCCACCCCAGGCACCTGATGGACCCTGAGAGGTTCCGGATGGAGCTTGGGACATTTCCTGCTTCCCTTTCCCACAGCTCTTCCAAGGCCCTAGTGGCAGCCTGGGAAAGGGAGGCTGCTGGGGCCTTGGATTGAGTTGTGCCTTTGCAGTCTCTGACCTGGCGTGGATCCCAGGTGGCCCCCTGGTTTACCGAGGAACTCCAAGAGATGAAGCGCTGGAAAAGACGCCTAGAGAGTTGTTGGAGGTCCAGCAGATCTGAATCTGACCAAACACAGTTGAGAACTTATCTTAAGTCTTACCTAGCGGCGATGGAAGCAGTAAAGCGTGCTTACTTTTTCACTCTCATCGCATCCACAGATAAGTGACTGAGGGAGCAGGGTAGGGTTGAGGAATTTGTACAGTATCTGCAGGACAAAATCGCTCAGATCCGGTCTGGTTTGGACTCCGACTGGGCGGAATCTGACGGAGTGGAAGGGGCAGGTCTTGGTTATACCATCTGGGGTGAGTTTGACCCTGTGTCTTTGGATGATGTGGACAGGATTATGCACAGACTGAGTGCTACAACCTGTTTACTGGACCCATGTCCCTCCTGGCTAGTTTCGGCTACCGGGGAGGTGACAGGGGGCTGGCTCCAGGCAGTTGTCAATGCTTCATTGACAGAGGGTGTCTTCCCCTCCGCCTTAATAGAGGTGGTGATGAGGCCCCTCCTCAAGAAGCCTGGCTTGGATCTGGCCTCGTTGAATAACTATCATCCTTTTCTCCAACCTTCGCTTTGTAGCGAAGGTTGTTGAGAGTGTTGTGGCGCGTCAGCTTCTGCAATTCATGGATGAAGCAGACTATCTGGACCCATACCAGTCTGGTTTCAGACCTGGTTACAGCATGGAAACGGCATTGTTCACACTGGTAGATGATCTCTGGCGGGCCCGGGACAGGGGCTGTTCCTTTGTCCTGGTCCTACTTGACCTCTCAGTGGCTTTTGATACCATCGACCATGGTATCTTGCTGTGACAGCTCGAGGGGTTGTGAGTGGGAGGCACTGTTTTATGGTGGTTCTCCTCCTACCTTTCGGGCCATTCACAGTTTGTATTAGCAGGGGGGCAGAGATCCACCCCGAGGCCCCTTTCTTGTGGGGTGCCTCAGGGGTCAGTTCTCTCCCCCTCCTGTTTAACATCTATATGAAGCCACTGGGTGAGATCATTCATGGTTTTGGGGTGAGGTATCACCAATATGCGGATGACACCTAGTTGTTCATCTCCACCCCAAACCAACCCAGTGATGCCCTTGACGTGATGTCCTGGTGCCTGGAGGCAGTACGGGTCTGGATGGGAAGGAACAGGGTCAGGCTCAACCCCTCCAAGACCGGGTGGCTGTGGATACCGGCATCTCGTATTGTCCAACATGTTCCATCTCTGTTGATGGGGGGAGGTATTGCCCCCTCTGAAAGGGCTAGTAACTTGGGTGTCCTCCTGGATTCACAGCTTAATTTGGAAGAACATTTAACTGCTGTGACCAGGGGGGCCTTTGCACAGGTTTGCCTGGTGTGCCAGTTGCGCCCCTTTTTGGACTGAGATGCCCTATGCATGGTCACCCATGCCCTTGTCACTTCTTGCCTGGATTACTGTAACACTCTCTACATGGGGCTGGCCTTGAAGTACACCCAGAGGATTCAGCTGGTGCAAAATGCGGCTACGCGGGTACTTATGGGAGTTCCTCGATACTCCCATGTTACTCCATTCCTGCACAAGCTTCATTGGCCTCCGGTTGTGCTCTGGGTGCAATTCAAGGTGCTAGTAATTACCTTTAAAGCCCTAAATGGCTTAGGCCTGGGGTATTTGCGAGACCACCTGCTGCCATTGTCAACCTCCCATCACCCGGTTTGCTCCCACACAGTCAGCCTCCTCAGAGTTCCATCAGTTAAGCAATGCCGGCTGGTGACCCCTAGGGGGGAGCCTTCTCTGTGGGTGCACCGACCCTCTGGAATGAGCTGCCTCCGGAGCTGCGGTCCTTTCGCCATGACCTGAAGACATGGATGTTTCAACAATCGGGCCTGGACTGACTATGGTTTTAAATTTGGTTTTATGGGGTTAAATTACTATGTATTGAACATATCTACAGTTTAATTCTTTTTAAAATTTTGTATTTTCATGTTCCTTTTTAGTTTTTATTGTTTGTGAGCTGCCCTGAGTCCTTAGGGAGAAGTGCGGCATATAAATATAATCAATCAATCAATCAATCAATCAATCAATTATTTTTCCAAAGGAAAACAAATTCAGTGAAATTCTTAGAGTTACAAAATTATAACCTTAAAGGTAAAGGTAAAGGTTCCCCCGCACATGCGTGCTAGTCGTTTACAACTCTAGGGGCCGGTGCTCATCTCCATTTCAAAGCCAAAGAGCCAGCGCTTGTCCGAAGATGTCTCCGTGGTCATGTGGCCATCATGACTAGACGCCAAAGGCGCACAGAATGCTGTTACCTTCCTACCGTAGTGGTCCCTATTTTTCTACTTGCATTTTTACGTGCTTTCGAACTGCTAGGTTGGCAGAAGCTGGGACGAGTAACAGGCGCTCACACTGTTACGCGGCACTCGGGATTTGACCCGCCAAACTGCCGATCATCTGATCAACAAGCTCAGCATCCTAACCCACTGAGCCACCGCATCCTTTACACTTATTTATTTACCATGTGGCCAAGGGTTCCACATGGGAATGACCTAAAATGATCATAACATTTCCTCCATTCACTGCAACTTCTTAAGTTCCTCAGACTTCATTAATTAAATCTCAAACTATGACATCCTAAAGGAACTTTTTTATTAAAAAAAATGGGAACTGTAGGTAGCCAGAGGATTTGAAGAGTAAGGAAGAAGATCTTGATGGAGATATGCAGGTGTTATTACCTAGGCAAAAGTCCAATACAATGAGATAACATTCAGAAGTAGCTCTGGCAGATGTCTCCTTAATTCACTGAACTATAAGAAGGAGGAGGAAATATAGTTCACCATCACACTTGCAAGATTCTGTAATTATAGCCAGTCTCAGTAAAAGTAGTTTAGCCTTCCTGTGGAACTGATTACTTAATGGGGCTTACTGACAGTGATAGAATATTGTTTAAGAGAAAATCTCAACACCAATAATAGCTTCAGGTCTGCCATCTTCAGTTTTTTTTTCCACTTTGCTGGCATCCTGCCATAAAATGCAGGGGAGGAAGGGAAGGAATTTGGGATGGTAAAGTTCAGGCACGGGGAGGAGAAGACAAATGGTAGAAAGGGGAGACATGTTGACAAGAACCAGAGGTGCCAAATCAGAATAAACCAGCCTCCAAGACACCTGGCCTGGGAAAAGAATGTGACACTGCATTGAGAGGCTCCATACATCTAAGCAGTTCTCAAAACATCAAATCAACATGCTATTGGACACTGATGCACTGGTCGAGGGGGGGAACCCAGAGGAAAAAGTGTAACCTTTGTGTGGGAATACTGTAGCTTTACCTTTGCTACAACAACTTAACTTTAGTAAAAGAACCTATCACTTCAACTAAATGGAGTCAAGGGTCTTTCTTTCCTAGAGACCTAAGTTAAGGCAGATCTGACACTCTTCCAAGAGTTTTTTTTTTTAAATAAATACTCAAGCACACTGAAATAGAAAAATATAAGCATTTGTCATAGATTTTTCCTTCACAAATCACTTATTTTTATTGTTATTATTCACATTTTCTCATGCTAAGGAATTTCTAAGATAGGGTATATTCTAAATTGTTAATTCATTATATACACTGAAATGATTTACTCCAGTATGCCCATCTCTTTCTGCAACCTGAGTAAAACTGTGATTCCACCAACATCTGGAAACTCAGCTGTATTTCCATAAATAAAATGAATAGCTATGGAAGAATTCTCTTCAGATTTACTAATAGACTGTGCTGGCAAACTGGCATGACATCTTGGCTGTCTTCATGCATTTTTATTGATCATGAGGTTAGTACTGAAATAACCATAAAACCTTGGAAGCTATGGATAAGTTATTATACAGTGTCTTATAAGAAAGATCTTCAGGACATTTTTCACAAATGCAAATGGTGTTGGTTGACTGAAGCATTTGTAATTAAGTTTTTGGATGGTTTGTAATTTATTACTTCTCTCTTAGTTATATATGAGCAGATGGCAATTTCTAGAAATGTTTATTCAGAAATTTTCTAATTTTAGCATCTAGCTTTCTCATCCTTTAATATCTGCTCAGAAAATGTCCATACTAATATAAATGAGAACATATTTCTACACCATTTTTTCTATTCATTCTTTGCCTTTCAGACCTTTTATTGCTTAAAAAAAGGAGACAAAATGAAACTAAAAATAACAAAAAGAAAATAATAATAATACAGTTCTGTGGAATTCAATATCAGATGGTATCAAATAGCTTCATGTCCATTTCATACACATTGTTGTTAGCTGCGAAGTCATTTCCAACCCATCGTGACCCCATGGACAACATTCCTTCAGGCCTTCCTGTCCTCTACCATCTTCTGGAGTCCATTTAAGCTCACGCCTACTGCGTCGGTGACTCCATCCAGCCACCTCATTCTCTGTAGTCCCCTTCTTCTCTTGCCCTCAATCTTTCCCAGCATTAGGCTCTTCTCCAGTGAGTCCTCTCTTCTCATTAGGTGGCCAAAGTATTTGAGTTTCAAGTTGAGGATCTGGCCTTCTAAAGAGCAGTCAGGGTTGATCTCCTCTAGGACTGACCGGTTTGATCGCCTTGCAGTCCAAGGGACTCGCAGGAGTCTTTTCCAGCACCATAGTTCAAAGGCCTCAATTCTTTGGTGCTCAGCCTTTCTTATGGTCCAACTTTCACTGCCATACATTGCAAATGGGAAGACCATAGCCTTGACTATATGCACTTTTGTTGGCAGGGTGATGTCTCTGCTTTTTAGTGTGCTTTCTAGATTTGCCATGGCTTTCCTCCCCAGGAGCAAGTGTCTTTTAATTTCTTGGCTACAGTTCCCATCTGCGGTGATCTTGGAGCCCAGGAAAATAAAAATCTGTCACTACCTCCATTTCTTCCCCATCTATTTGCCAGAAATTGAGAGGGCCGGATGCCATGATCTTGATTTTCTTAATGTTAAGTTTCAACCCAACTTTTGCACTCTCCTTCTTCACCCGCAACAAGAGGCTCTTTAGTTCTTCTTCACTTTCTTCCATTAGAGTGGTATCATCTGTATATCTTAGGTTGTTGATATTTGTCCCGACAATCTTAATTCCAACTTTTGATTCATCTAGCCCTACCTTTCTCATGATGTGCTTTGCATATAAGTTAAATAGGGAGGGCAACAGTATACAGCCTTGCCAGACTCCTTTCCCAATTTTGAACCAATCAGTGGTTCCATGTCCAGTTCTCACTGTTGCTTCTTGACCTGCATATAGCTTTCTCAAGAGACAAATAAGATGGTCTGGTATTCCCATCTCTTTAAGAACTTTGAATAGCTCAGATTTTGAATAGCTCAGCTGGAATACTGTCACCTCCACTACCTTTCTTGTTGCTCAGTTTTTCTAAGGCCCACTTCACTTCACATTCTAGGATGTCTGGCTAAAGGTCAGTGACCACCTCATCGTGGTTATCAGGGATGTTAAGCTCGTTCTTGTATAGTTCTTCTCTGTAGTTTTGCTACCTCTTCTTAATCTCTTCTGGCTCTGTTAGGTTCTTGCCATTTTGGTCCTTTATCATGCCCATTCTTGCATGAAACCTTCCCTTTATATCTCCAATTTTCTTGCAGATATCTCTGGTCCTCCCTATTCTATTGTTTTCTTCTATTTCTTTGCACTGTTCATTTAAGAAGGTATTCTTATATCTTCTAGCTATTTTCTGGAATTCTGCATTCAATTGGGCATATCTTTCTTTTTCTCCCTTGCCTTTCACTTCCCTTCTTTCTTCAGCTATTTGCAAAGCTTCCTCAAACAGCCATTTTACTTTCTTGCATTTCTTTTTCTTTGGGATGGTTTTAGTTGGTACCTCTTGTACAATGTTGTGAACCTCTGTCCATACTTCTTCAGGCACTCTGTCTATCAGATCTAATTCCTTAAATCTAATTGTCACCTCTACTGTATATTCAACAGGGATACGATTTAATTCATACCTGACTGGCCTAGTGCTTTTCCCTACTTTCTTCAGTTTAAGCCTAAACTATGCAATGAGAAGCTCATGGTGTGAGCCACAGTCAGCTCCTGGTCTTGTTTTTACTGACTATATAGAGCTTCTCCATCTTTGGCTGCACAGCACATAATCAGTCTGATTTCTGTGTTGACCGTCTGGTGATGTCCATGTGTAGAGCCATCTCTTGGGTTGTTGGAAAAGAGTGTTTGCTATGACCATCGTATTCTCTTGACAAAATTCTATCAGCCTGTTCCCTGCTTCATTTTGTACTGCAAGGCCAAACTTGCCTGTTGTTCTGGTTATCTTTTGGCTTTCTACTTTAGCATTCCAATCCCCCATGATGACAAGGACATTATTTTTTGGTGTTAGTTCTATAAGGTGCTGTAGGGCTTCATAGAAGCGGTCAATTTCATCCTCTTCAGCCCTGGTGGTTGGGGCATAGACTTGGACTACTGTGATATTGAATGGTTTGCCTTGGATTCAAACTGAGATCATTCTATAATTTTGGGGTTTGTATCTCAGTATTGCTTTTCCTACTCTTTTATTAACTATGAAGGCTACTCCATTTCTTCTGAGGGATTCTTGCCCGCAGTAGTATATCTGATGGTCCTCTGAATTAAATTCACCCATTCTTGTCCATTTTAGTTCACTGATTCCTAAGATGTTGATGTTCAGTCTTGTCGTCTCTTGTTTGACCACATCCAGCTTTCCTTGATTCATGGATCTTACATTCCAGGTTCCTATGGAGAAAAAATCTTTACAGCATCGGACTTTACTCTCACCACCAGATACATCCACAGCTGGGCATCCTTTCAGCTTTGGCCCAGTTGCTTCATTCTTTCTGGCGCTACTAGTACTAGCCCTCTGCTCTTCCCCAGTAGCATATTGGATGCCTTCTGACCTGAGGGGCTCATCTTCCAGCGTCATATCATTTTGCCTTTTGGTACTGTCCATAGGGTTTTCATGGCAAAGATACTGGAGTGGGTTGCCATTTCCTTCTCCAGTGGATCACATTTTGTCAGAACTCTCTGGTATGACCTGTCCATCTTGGGTGGCTCTGCATGGCATAGCTCATAGTTTCATTGAATTACCCAAGCCCCTTCACCATGTCAAGGCAGTAATCCATGAAGGGATTCATACACATACATTTTAGTAAACATTTTGAATCTTAGTGCTTTCTTTAAAATGATGGATGGTGTAAGGTCCCAGATTGTGTCTTTTGTACAAGTGTCATTGAAATTAATTCATAGTTGTTTCAGAAGATAGTTTGTTATGAATTCTATTGAATTTTGGCTCACTAAGCTAAGCGTTATTATTCATTCAACGCATTGACATACTGTATATGGTCCTAGATTATCAGAAATGATTCAGAGTTCCTAGTATCATTCTTTATCTCTCCTGATTATATCCTTTTGGTATCTTTAAATTGTTACATTTAAAAAGTAAAATTATATAGACATTTTGTGTTGAGTTTCCTTCTATCACCCACAAAAATTGTTCATCCAGTGTGTTGGGAATGTCATGGTATCAAAATGGGACAAACACATTGTTGAATATGATTGAACACGACTATTAGGATCATTGTGGGCCATCTTAAAGTCCATCAATATCTCATATAATTCCCAAATAAGGACATAGAAATCCATTTCCCTAGGGATATCATTCACCATATCTTTCACTGCACATCAGCCATTTGCTTTGCTATCAAATACATTTTATTTTATAAAAAAACTACATTCAGATCTATTGAGTTACATATATACTGAACCAAGCCGAGGTGGCACAGTGGTTAGAATGTAGTACTGCAGGCTACTTTTGCTGACTGTCTGGTGTCAGCAGTTCAACAGTTTGAATCTCACCAGCTCAAGGTTGATTCAGGCTTCCATCCTTCTGAGGTTGGTAAAATGAGGACCCAGATTGTTGGGGGCAAATATGCTGACTCTGTAAACTGCTTAGAGAGGGTTGTAAAGCACTGTGAAGCAGTATATAAGTTTAAGTGCTATTGCTATATATGCATCAGCTTGATATAGGTACCTTTAGAGATGCATGGAATTAAGAGAACTTAATAAACATGAGACAGCTGTAACAGGAAAAAAGTGACACATTCAGGTGTATATTAAATTTCAGGACTTTCTGAATTAAGCTTCTGATGCTGAAAGTGTGAAATTAATTTGACCATTGGGGTTCTCTGGCTGTCGGAAAATGTGTGAAATGGAACTTGTTATACCTTCATTGGGCCTGGAAAGAAAGCAAATCAAAGCTCCCATCTGAAATATTGGTAAGGGTGGAATTGAATTTTGAAATAATGGGCAGCACTTTTTGCACTGAATTGGCTGGTCTGTTCTCCATGCTGTCAGTTTTGTATTGTGCAAAAGTAGAATCCTTCAGCTTTAATTTCTGATTCTTTTTCATTTACCATGACTCAATAAAATCTTTTCCCTCCTTTTTTCCCCTCACTTCTGAAAAATCAAAACCAAATATTAACCATCTGGTCTGGGGCGTTGCAAGGTAACACTCCTGTTATCTCTGCACCTCTGATTTTTTCCCCTACTGATGAACTTAATTTATAGCATTTAGCCTTTTTTATATGTCATGCTTTCAAATTTAAGGACATGGCTTTGATTAGCATTCAAGGAAGAGGGTCTAGGGGCATCTGGTATGGGGGGAATGTCAAAAAAGTCAAGAAGGTGAGTGTAACCATGTGAGTGAAGTTCACCCCTTTTTATGCCTGTGGCATATATTAAAAGGTATGGAGCTTAAATATTAAGATCACAGCTACCATCTTGATTTCATTAGAAAACATATTATTCTGCCTATAAATATTTTATTATCTATTTTGTAATATTATGCCACATTGGAAAGACAGAAGAAGCAATACAAGATGCTAAACACTTGGTTATTTGTAGGCTCCAAACGCCTTCCCCCAAACGTTTAACTTCTGCAACTTTGAAAGGAAATAAAATGATGATTGTACAGATAGTTATGACTTAGTTCCTCCTAGTAAACTCCAAGAATTCACAACAAGGCTTCTTAAGAATTCAATTTTTTTCTAATCTCAAGACGTCCTCCCCCCAATAAAAAGTCCCTGAAGTGTAGTGACGTCAATGAGAATACTTAGTATGTTGCAAAGAGATTATCCTTTGGCAGAAAATAACAGTTCCTGGCCCATCTAAACAGGAATCCCACTGGGCTTTCAATATCACACTTCTTTTTATATATAAGCAGTTTAATGGCTTTGGCAGCTTAATGCAATCCATTTTTCTCTGAATTTTATACCTCTTTAGTCTTTCTGTGACTGAGATGCTCTGTTTTCACAGATAGAGGGCGCTTGGTTCCTCTTTATTGCAGATCCATAAGCCAGTTGCATCAGTTTTTCCCTAGGCAGACAAAATTGAGTAGAATCCAAAATATTAGAATAACATTTGTCTCCATTGCTGATGAAGGCCAGCACATATTAATTTGTCATTTGTGGCATATTTATCCACCAGATTGTAGACTATTGCCATACTGAGACTAAAAGCTTTCATTAAAATGGATGCCTCAGTTTAATACATCTCAGTGCAAGTGTGCTATTATGAAATGGGATGCATATTTACATGTATTTATTTATGTATTTTAATTTTAAGCCCACTGAGGGTGTTTCTCAGAGACAGATACAAAAATGTGAATTAAAACACTAAAGGATTGGAACAAAATAAAACTGGATATTTCTTTTTGTCAAGTTAAACTTTATTTTGTTTTGCCCAGCTGAAGATCATTGCCTTGAGATTGGGTCAGTAATAGTAATTGGTACAATTCATGGTAATTTAAATTTTGTTAAGTTAATATGTGATTTTTATTTGGCCTTACAGGAACCGAGAAAAACTTATGCAAAGCCAGGATGTGTATAAACTAAACAAAGTTTTGCATAATGCTTTTTAACCATGAAAACACTGATACATACACTATAATAATTTACATATTTTTTTAAGGTTCTGGGGAGGAATGTCTTGCCTTTTTTATTATAATATGAATTTTGCAATCATACTGGCTGGGTGCTCTGGGTTAAACTTCTGCAAGAAACAATCTGCTTTGCTTGAAAGAATAATAATGTGGACTCTCACAAGTAAGAGAACTAACCCTTTAACAGAAGAACATCCATTTTGTTCAATTCTGTAAAGAGCAGAAGAGCCTAGCTTTCATTTATGTATGCATTATTAATTTGTTGAAGGAATACATATTCCAAAGCAAAGTTTTACAAGGATATTTTATAACATATTGTAAACACCTTTCAAAACTGTATGAAACTATAAAGTCCATTAGAATTTAAAAAAATAAAAAAAAATAAAGCCAATGAGCGTAACATATAATTCCTGACAAAATAGCCAAACTACTATTCCTTTAATACTGAGGCTCACTGGCAACTTTGCCAGCATTCACACTTAACCAAGTTTTGCCCTGGTCTACCAGAGCTTGGCAGGCTACGTCCCCCTAAGTAAATGTAGCAATGGGTGAGAAGAAGTGTAAGAAAACTACAGCCACATTTAAAATCCTGCTGTGTGTATATATATATATTCAGATAGACCAATAGATCTTTTCAGTCTAAATTCTATCTTCTATTAAAAGATTAGGGTTGTTTTTCTTCACCAGAAGGTTAAGGCTCCTTTCTTATTTACTAGTACAGCTTAACATATGTCTAGCCAGAGTAATTTTAAGTTTAAGTTTAAGTTTTATTAAATTTTTATACCGCCCTTCTCCCGAAGGACTCAGGGCGGTGAACAGGGCATATAATAAAAATACAAAAGTACAAAAGTTTTTTATTGGTTTAATAGGGATTATTCCCAGATAAGTAATGACATTGTATATGTACAGCATTTATATACATGCAGAGAAATCCTACACATTCAGTAACCATCCTCTTGTGTGCTACATCTTACTAACTGTATCAAAGTTTTATGTTATTTCAATGAGTCTGAGACCTGACCAGTTTTAAGTGGATTTGGTTTCTTATATACCCCATGCAAATGTTCATATGTATGAATTAGTGGATTTCTTTTTACTATACTGCATTCATTTTTCCCCTTTTTAAAATCTTTAAATGGATACTGATTTTACACTAGAAAATTCAATGTTTGCCAAGGGACAACCATCTTGAACTATATTTTTTCATGATATAACTTTATTAGCATGTGCTATAGTTTGCATGCAGTTCAGTGAATATCCAGAAAAGCTTGAATAATCTGTTTGACATAAATAATATTTTCTTCCTTTTTATAAAGATAGACTTCTTTCTTTTAACTCATTGTGCAAGGCTCAGTTTCTAATATTTCTTTTATTTGACATGCATCTGTCCAATTCTGTTCAATCTCACAATATAAAAAAATTAAAATATGCAATACAAAATATTGCACCATAATATGCAGTTTATTCCATCTGAAAAATTGCAAGTTGTAAGACATTATTCTCAAATCATTCAAATAAAGTTATGTATTATACTATTTAAGGGACGCGGTGGCTCAGTGGGTTAGGACGCTGAACTTGTCAGTCGGAAGGTCGGCAGTTTGGCGGGTCGAATCCCGAGTGCCGTGTAGCAGAGTGAGCACCTGTTACTCGTCCCAGCTTCTGCCCACCTAGCAGTTCGAAAGCACGTAAAAATGCAAGTAGAAAAATAGGGACCACTACGGTGGGAAGGTAACAGCGTTCCGTGCGCCTTTGGCGTCTAGTCATGCCGGCCACATGACCACGGAGACGTCCTCGAACAAGCGCTGGCTCTTCGGCTATGAAACGGAGATGAGCACCGGCCCCTAGAGTCGGAAACGACTAGCACGCATGTGCGGGGGAACCTTTACCTTTACCTTTACCTTATTATACTATTTTCTGTTATGCTTAATTCCATCAAGGTTGTGGTCTTCTGGAAATGATTTATAAACCAAACTTTCTCAAATGCTCTTTGAATGATTGATTTCTCTAACATTAAAAGAACAATTCTAAGGAAAGCTATATTAATAATTTACCATTGTCTTTAGTAAGCCTGTCCTAATGTAAGCAAATAAATAGGAAAAACTAGTAATAGTGTATCAAGGGAATTCAGTGAGAATTTTTAGGTAAAGATTCTTAACAACTTTTTTCTTTAAGTAAACTATGTTTATTCGGCTGATTTAAGAATATGGGGGGGAAGAAGAAAGAATCTATTTTTATGCTAATTTAATGAATAGAAGATGAATTGATGAGCCATACAATATTTATGGCAAGTTTGTATTTCCACATGAAAAACAAATATTTGCAGATAGTGCAGGCATATAGCAAAAAGAAGCTTGTTCGAGGAAAAAAAGAATGAAGATTGGAACAGGGAAGGCCCAATGTCAGTTCATAAGAGAGTTGTTTTTTGTTGTTTTTTTTAAATCAAAGTCAGAAGCTGCCACAACAGGAGTTGACAAAGGAAGCTTCTCTTCACAAAAAAGAGAGTCAAACAAAGGAGCAAGCTCACTGGATAAGAGCGATAACAAAAATAATAGATGTACAAGATTTTCTGCACAACTGGAACTCCAAAATAGCTTTCAGGCATTTGCAGAAACAGACTTTGAGTGTCCAAGAAATAAACTAAAGATGAAGGCCAGAGGCCTAAACAGCTAAAAGACAAAGATGACAGTTTTGTAGAATGAGAAACAAAAGGTAATACGTGCTAGCCAGCCTTTCTGTATTATGAAGTATTCTGTCTTTCTGGAGAAGTAAATATAAGTATGATGGAGACTCTCATGTGTCAATTCCTGCTAATCTGTGTGAGAACAAATTATTCTCCCAAAGTATTATACTTCACAAATTGTGGTGAGGAAATGTGCTATGCTGTAGCATGGGAAACTTGATCAGAAGTATTTTAAACAGAATCCAGAAAGCTTTAGAAATGGAAATCCAGAAGTAAGAACTACGATAAGTAAGATAACAAATTTGTGCATCAAAAGTATAAGTGAGAGAGTAACTGTATTAAGGCCTATTAGACCAGATGATTAAATATCAGAAAATCATTAGGTTTGTGGCCTTTTTTTATTACAAACTAAAGCTTGTGATAAGAAAATAGACAAGATGAATGTGAACTCTTATTAAAGAACAAGGAATAGGATTTAACAAGATGTGCTGGGATAACTCCCATAACTGGAATACAGCAATTGATGGATAAAACTTGTTCAAAAAGCAAAACAATAAAAAAGGAATATGAGTTGCATTGCATATATGAATACACACACACAAAACACACATTTACACAGAAATCCAAGAATATGAACTTGGCAGTTTCAGAGAATCTAGGTTAAAATAAGTGGAACAATGAATAACAACAGCATCTTTGTTGGTGACCAGCTGAGCACTCAGCCAAAAAGCAGAAAATAATTGTAAAGAAGGACTTTAATTATTCTTGCAAAAGAAGACTGGTAACAAATAAAAGGCTGATTTACTCAATTTATATTTTGGGTCAGTTTTCTCTGAGAAAAAGAAACCAGATCAGACTTGACAGAATGTATTTCAAACCCGAGTAAGAATTTCCTCTCCTCCCCCTACCCATACCAATCAACTGAAATTACCAGCCTATTCCTGAACTGGGGCGTGTATGTTTTTGTTTTTGGTACTAGGGTGTTTCAACAAAATTTTGGAATTATGGTTGATTACAAGCTGAAAAAACCCAACAGTATACCGTAATATGTTGTTGAAAGAGCAAATGTAGTTTTAGGCAGCAAGTTTAGCTTCCAAACCATAGAATATAAGTGCTCTAATTATATTCTGTATTGGTAAAAGTATTGTACCTTGATTTGAGAAGCTATGTTTTACAAAGATTTGGAATAATGAGAGATGGAATAGAAGAAATGTGGAGGGTTAGATTCCAGGCTTAGGAGAACAATCTTAGATAACTGTATGGATTGAAGTTTCAGAAAATATAACTAAAGAAGTAGTTAGCATTTTTTTATCAGAGTTAAGTGTTAAAATAAATTTAGAGTTTATTCTGTAGTGAAATCAAAGACTCTGGTTGCACTAAGGAAACTTCAGATGAGTTTGGGGAAAGTCTTGTGCTGTATCCATAAGAACGAATTGACAGTTGAACCAAGGGAGGTGCTGAGTTCTTCCCATTAGATTTTGGGAGAGGAAGAGGAAAAGGAGGGAAGTCTCAGAATGTTTTCAGTTGTATTTCCGGATAGACCTGTGGATGTGATTTGACAGCCTATAAAGCCTCTTTCATTTCTGTGATTTTTGTTTGGACAAACACATTCATATTGTATCTAAATATTCTTGCATTTAATAACATTAGAATAGGGTCTTAAGAGTTTTTTTTAATCAGTTTCTACTGTGCTTTTTTTAACTTGCTAGGCATATCACTATCACTTTGCAGTCTGTCTGATATTTGTTTTGTGATTTTAAAAAGTCTATTAGTTGTTCCATGATTGTGCCTCTTGGACTGAACAACAGGAAAGAATAGCTCATTGGAGAAACAGTTGGACACTAATGTGGGATATTTATACATTCCTCTGAGATAGATAAAATACATCTATCTCATATACAATATGTTACATATTATGAATATATTACAAATATGATACAGAATGTATAACATATTAGAATAAGTCAGGAGTATAGTGGGCCTATAATATAACCATATATAGCCTTTTCATGAACCCCCTGGGAAATTCATGTTGCTGAAATGTGTGTATCACTGATAACAGAAGATCCTGGATGTGTGTATGAATGAATTATTATTGATGATATCAGGTGGGACATGTGGGTGAAAGGAATGCAGTGGATTGCATTTTTCATGGAGTCATGGAACAGGGAGTAAGAATGTGAAGTTCCTGATGTGGTTGGGCAGGATGTACCATACACATGAATTCTGAGTAAACAAGTTGGGTATAAAGAGCAGGGGATGTCCTGAGTTTGATTCCCAGCCCACTCTAACACACCCTGAACACCTGTGTTAAGAATGTATGTGAGTATCGTGTGAATGTGTAGCCTAGTTGGGCAACAATACTTACAGCAACTTGAGTAGCATTGTTGGACATAATAATCTGAGTTGGTCAAGCCTTGTTGGGCATAGTTATTTGACTAGCCTTGTTAGGCATATTAACCTGAATAGCCTTGTTGGGCACAGCTTATTGTAGCAAGATAACCTTGAAATTAGACAAGTACTGTATATGTACAAATATAAAGGGAGTAATTAAGCTTGGTGAATGCTTTCTTTGCTTTTTGTTTGAATAATAGAAGAATAAGAGAACTACTGGAAAAACTCTACTTTGAGTGGTTTGAACTCAATTTTATGACAATAACATGGCTTTTTTTAATCCCATTTAAAATCCCTTAACTTGATAAGGTCACAGTTAGTCCTCAGGGAATAAACACCTGAGAATTTGTGTGTTCAGTTCACAGTTACAGCTATGCAAGATGGCTTTAATTACAGGATGCTTTGTAACCCTATTTTGATATTTATTTACTTATTTAATCAGTCAGTCTTTCAATTTGATTTTCATCATCTAGATCACTGTTTCTCCATCTCAAAAACTTTAAGATGTGTGGATGTCAACTCCCAAAATTCCCTAGCCACCATATATTATATAATCTGAACCATTATCTATCTTCTCAAATATCTATTTGTGACCCAGAATGGAACTCTGTATCATTATGAATGCAAATTCATTAATTTGGGCATCACACACACACACACACACACGTCAGTATAATTGTTAGATTGCCAAAAGAACTGAATTGTTTTATATAATATGCATTGACTATTGTGAGTAGATAACCTCTTACAATACAACTTGCCTTTGAGGTTATCAGTATGTAGGTAAAAATAATTATACATCACACCATGGGTTCTGACTTTAATTGATACTTGACTATCTCAGGCGTTTTCCAGTCCTACCAAGTAGCCCTTGAAATATTACATTAAATGAAGGCATATGGATCTATTTAACATGGTTTCACACTAAATTTGTACAGTGCTTGATCTTACCACTATATAATGGCACTTTTTTGTCGCCAACACATTCATGGATTACAGCTGACTGCTTTTATAGCTTTTAATTAAAGTCTGAAGTGGAAAGAGACTATTAATCAGAGCGTGAAGCCAGTTATAAGGAAGGAGTAGTGCAAACCCAGCATAAGACAGGTAGTGGTTACAACACTTCTGCCACCTTTGTCTTTTGTGACTGAAACATCTCATTCAAATTAATTGTATATTGGTGGGAGGTCTGGAAATGTGCTGGGTTACTAGCGATCTGCAAATATATTGTGAAGCAGATTTTTTTAGGGTGTTTTGGGGAGAGGATATTTTTTTTAAAAAAAATGCATGCAATTATTTTGTCATTAAAACAATGGTTAATCCTATGCTGTGATGCCAAAGCTAAGTGAATTATTTTTCTGAAAGGTTTGTATTTATAGTGTTCTAGACCTTGCTATGATGATTAGAATATGTTGATGCAAATCTGATTCCTAAGAATGAAAAACATATAGCAGATAAATTTCATGCTAATATTGTCAGGGAGTGTATAGTCAAACATCACAGAGGACTTACTCAGATTTATTTTTGTTTAAAGTGTTGCTTATATTTCTCAAACTTGTTATTTATTTATTTATTTATTTATTGCAATCTGTCTAGAGAAGAAAATTCCAGACTTACTTTGTATTGCTGTTCTTCTAAGAGGCACAGTTCCAGCAGATATAAATAAATGTTCTTCTCAAAGGCTACCAAACAGATATAGCCATCAAAACATACAGATACATAAAAATAATAAATATTCAGAAAATCTTGTTTTTGCATTTCTGTTCACACATTTGTCTCTTCAAAGTGTAAGAGAAGGAAGGAAAAAATATAAATAAAAATAAAGTCCTGCACAATGTCCAATTTCCCCATTTTCTTTACTAGGGTTTGCCAATTCTAGCTGTTGCCAACACTGAGAATTCCATTCTCTTTCTAATAACTATGTTTATGTAATACACTTTTATATGTTATTATTACATTGTTATCAACAATATATTTATATTGATAAGAGTCACTTGCTGAGATGGGCTACTGAAAAAAGCAAAGAAATAAATTTTATTTCAACTTTGAAATAAATGGATTTGAATGCTTCCTGACTCCTACTGAATTGGGAATCTACAACCAATAACATTACTGATATTATTATTATTATAAATCAACAAATTGCAGATTCTGGATGATAATAAGCATCCAGAATTACAGGAATTACAGAATGGTTACAGAATTGGCTATGTCTAGTCTAATGAAAAGGATTAGGAGAGACATGATAGCAGTGTTTCAATATTTGAGGGGCTCCTACAAAGACATGGGGAGAGGGTGTCAAACTATTTTCCAAAGCACCAAAAGGCAAGACAAGAAACAATGGATGGAAACTAACCAAGGAGAGAAGCAACCTAGAACTAAAGAGAAAATTCCTAATGGTTAGAGCAATCAACCAGTGGAACAGCTTGCCTTCAGAAGTTATGGGTGCTGCATCACTGAAGGTTTTCAAAAAGAGACTGGACTATCATTTGTCTGAAATGATATAGGATCTCCTTCTTGAGCAGAGGGTTGGTCTAGAAGACCTCCAAGGTCCCTTCCATCTCTATTATTCTATGTTTAAGTCTATCTACTGCACTGGTGCAGTGTTTGGGTTTATAGATAGATATATGTAAACTGCAAGGCAACCACTCTATCAGTAATACATAAATATATAAATACCCAGATCATAGAAGTAGGAGGAGAAAGAGAAAGATACATGTTTTAGGAAGAGAAGACAAAAAAAAAGATAAATAAAATGAAACTGTTCTCCTCCAATTAGTATTTTTGGTTGAAAAATGGGATGATGTATGAGAAAAGAGCCAAGGCCAGTGGTGGGATTCAGCCAGTTCGCACCACTTCCACAGAATTTTTTGTTGCCCAGGCCCAGAATGGACTTCCAGAAGTGGCATTCACACAAAGAACCAGTTGTTCACATATTTGAATCCTACCACTGGCCAAGGCTACCCATGATCTTCATTCACTGAGCTGTCAGATTGTCTAGGTAAGGAGAAGAATTGACCCTCTTAAAAAAGACGCACAATTGTGTCACCAAAGGATGGTAACCAAGCATACCAAAAATGGACACAGCTGCAACAGCTGTCAAGTTTCCGACGCATTGAAATGAGGAGTAATGAGGAGCAAATCAAGTTAAAAATGCACTATTTATAAGCCAAGAGCATTGAAATATTATATAACTAGAACTGAATAAATGAATATAGGAATGTTATCAGAATGATTTCCACTTTATGGAGAATAAAATAGAAAATTAGAATTCAGATGCCTAATCTGTGTGAAAATAATCTGGCACATGGATTATTCTTCTTAACAGAAGCAAAAGGAGAGAAAAAAAATCTGACTAAGGTTTATTGAAAGTCCTATTTCCTATTTTCTCTTTTTTGTCCCTAACATCTTGAGTTTCTATCTTCAGAATATTTAAAGTACTGTGGATTTTCTGATGAGTGAAACAGTCAGGGGGCAAGAAGGGACAATGGACACAGGCAGCAAGCTGTTCTACTGAAAACAAATGACTAAGGGTGGGTTAAGTAGTTATCCAAACATTTCCTAGGGATTCCAGGAAACCTTTCAGAGGAAAACAGAGTGATCTTATTGACAGCTTGTCTATTGCTATCACTTCCCCTTTTGAAATTCATAGCTCCAGGGGAGCACTGGATGGCTTTAGATGCTTATTTACTGTAGCTCATAGATGTAGAAAGTCAGTGGACTGATCAACATAACAGTGGAAGTTAGTGTGCATCCTAAAACACCATCAAATATAAAAAATGCCTTATCCCAAGTCAGAATGTTTGCCTGTCTATCCAAATGGTAAGATTTAAGAAAGCGATATTTTCAATTATGTCCTTTAATTTAAGTCGAGATCCAAGATTTGACCCTGGGATCTTTGGTATGCAAAGCGAATAATCTATCAACAAGACCTACCCTGTCTTTCATAATATGAATTTAAATATAAATTAATATATAAATTAAGCTGATTTTTTTTGTCGAGCCATGAACATTAGACATTATATCGGCTACAATTTTGTATCTCAAGGGATCTTCCCTTGAGCTTTAATCTGTTCCTTGTCAGCCAAATGAATCTGTTGTATTTTATAACATCTATCCTATTACCTATGATCAATCTGCTTAGGTACTCACATTTATTATATACTTAATTCTTCTATGTTTAGTTGCAAAATATGGATCTGGAGTCCAGTATCTTTTGTCAGTGAGTTCTTAAAAGAACTGTTGTGTTGTAGTCTAATTGCTACCTCTGTAGTTTTTGACTGTGAAGGATGCAATAACCAGTTCAGTCACCATATGTATAGACTTTTAGCTACTCTGTCAAAGACAGAACATTGTCTGGGGTATACCATTGTGGAGGTAGTCTTAAGTTTAGGAAACCAATTTGGAATAATATACCATGTCTTATGATCTACCACCTGTTTTGTTCTGCAACACACTTTAACATGGGAATGTCTTTAAAGACTACTCAGAAGTGTAGTTGCCCATGTGTTTGCTATTGGGACCATATTGTACCTATATTGAGAGTCTTGTATTGGTTGGTAATAGATTTCTAAGTACAAATTAAAGTCTTAGTGCTAAACTATAAAGCCAGATTTGGCATCCAATTATATCCAGGATCATATTTTTCAATTGGAACCAGCCTGGCTAATTCAATTTAGCCTGGAAAAGCTGATATTGGCTCCTTACTTTAAGTGGCAGTACCAGTCCTTTGGAAAAGCTTTCTGGTGGAGATCAGATTACCTTCTTTGACAGAGCTCAACAACAGCTCTTCTGGAGGATTTTTGATTAAATTAATAGATTGGTTCTTTTTTGTTTATATATTTTTATACTCCAACTTTTATTTTAATTTGGATTTTGGATGTTATATGTATTTTATCAGATACCTTTGTTTTGATGAACTACTAACAGTCCTTGGAGATTGTGGTGGAATTTAAATATGATTAATAAATAAAGTAAACCAACTGTTTACTAGACTAAATGATAGAATTAGCTAATTAAACCTCACTTATTAGCAGAATTCTGAATAACTTACTGACATAGCTTGCATGTGGAAGAATTCTCTGGAGTCCCAGAACATAGGCAGAAAAATATTTCACAAATAAAAATATTTTAACCCAGTGAGCAATTCTTCACAGAAGGACTGAAAAAAATAATGAATAGCCTGAAATGAAGTGATCATATAGCCTCCAGGTTGTCTTCATGTAACCTGTTAAATATTAGGTTAAATGATGAGAGAAAAGTCTTGTTTTGAGTAAAGAGTTTTGCAAAGTACTGCAAATTTAGACTTAGCTTGATATACAGTACAGCACTGTGCAAAAGTTTTAGGCAGTTGTGCAAAAATGCTGTAAATTAAGTATGCTTTCAGAAGTAGATGTTAATAGTTTATTTTTATCAGTTAACAAAATGGAAAGTAAATGAACAGAAGAGAAATCCAAATCCAAATAATATTTGAGTTGACCACCCTTTGCCTTCAAAACAGAATCAGTTCTCCTAGGTACACCTGCACACAGTTTTTGAAGGAACTCGGCAAGGTTGTTCCAAACATCTTGGAGAATTAATGACAGATCTTCTGTGGATGTTAGACTGCCTCAAATCTTTCTGTCTCTTCATGTAATCCCAAACAAACTTGATGATGTTGAGATCAGGGCTCTGTGGGGGGAAATCATCATTTCCAGGACTTCTGGTTCTTCTTTATGCTGAAGATAGCTCTTAATGACATTGGCTGTATATTTGTAGAATAAATTTGGGGTCAGTCACAAGCCTCTCTGATAGTATGGCCTGATGGATAAGTATCTGCCTGTCTTTCTCAGCACTGAGAACTCCAATGATCCTGACCAAATTTACAACTCCATTTGCAGGAATGCAGCCCCAAACTTCCTAGGAACCTCCACCATGCTTCACTGTTGACTGTAGACACTCATTACATACATTCTCCAGCCCTATGGCAAACAAACTGCCTACTGCTACAGCCAAATATTTCACATTTTACTCATCAGTCCAGACCACCTGCTGCCATTTTCTTACACTCCAGTTCCAATGTTTTCATGTGAAGTTGAGTTGCTTAGCCTCATTTCCACATCGGACGTATGGCTTTTTGGCTGCAATTTTTCCATGAAAATCATTTCTGTGCAGACCTCTCCAGATAGTATATGGGTGTATCTGGGTCCCACTGTTTTTTTGCCAGTTCTATGCTGATGCCACTGCTGACCATATTCCAATGTCGAAGGAAGTGAGCATGATGTGTCTGTCATCTGCTGCATTAAGTTTTCTTGGCCAACCACTATGTTGCCAATTTCTCTGTGCTTCTTTAAAAGAGTTTGAAAATAATATATCTTGAAACCTCTGTCTGCTTTGCAATCTTTGCCTGGGAGAGACCTTGCTGATGTGGTATAAGTACCTTTATCTTGTTCCTGTGCTCAGTTTTGTCATGATCTGTGACATGAAACTGTCTTTTACAACCTCACCTTAATATCACCCCACCTCGTTGGCTAATCTTCACCTCATAATACTTACTATCTCATCCTGGCATCAGCAAAAACCCACAAATCTTCCTAGGCCAGTTTTATAACCTTTTTTAAAAAATATTTTTGATTTTTTTTCCACAGTTCCTTTAATATACCACAAACTAACCAATGAAATATAAACATTTTTTTCAAGTATTTAACATTTGTTATATCAGTAATGCTGTAGGTATTATATATCGCCATACATAAATACATACACGTAAGTTTGGGTGCTGCTCGTCCATTTCCCCTTTCACTGTATCCACTCTCCTCCTCTCTCTTCCCTCTTCTCTACTTTCTTTTTCCCTTTCTCCTTTCTTTCCTACTTCCCTCTTCTTCCTCTCCTCTCCTCTTTCCCTCACCACTCCCCTCCCATTTCTCCCCACTTCTCCTCCTCTTTCCCTCCAACCTTCCTACTTCCTTCCCCCTCCTCTACTCTCTTCCCTCTCTCCTCTCCTTTCTTCCCTCCCATTCCTCTTCCGATACAATTCAGGGGTGATGTCTTGTCATATCATAATATAAAAAAGCTTATGTGACCCATGATAGGCTTATTGGTTTTCTTGAATATTCAAGGTAGGTTGAGTAACTCTGTCCCAATTTTCAGTTTTGATAGGTGCCTATTTTTTGGGGGGGAGGTTACTCATTCTTTATACCTTGAATGCTTCAGCTATGTTAAAAGCTCTTATTTTTTTCAAGACCTTCAAGTTGGCCATTGTCCTTGTGCTAAAGAATCTCTGTCAGCTCTTCATAGTGACTTGTTAATACTATTTCTGAGCCTTCAGTGTGGATATGAATTATTTCTGTCCATATATAGATGTGACAGTTCATGTGTTTGCTAGTCTTGATTATTGTGAATAGGCCTTAAATGGCCAGTGTATAGTGTTCATGGAATTATTAGTGTCCTCTAGAAATTTTTGTTTTGTAAAGGTAAAGGTTCCCCTGCACATGCGTGCTAGTTGTTTCTAACTCTAGGGGCCGGTGCTCATCTCCGTTTCAAAGCCGAAGAGCCAGCTCTTGTCCAAGGACATCTCCATGGTCATGTGGCCGGCATGACTAGATGCCAAAGGCGCACGGAACGCTGTTACCTTCCCACCGTAGTGGTCCCTATTTTTCTACTTGCATTTTTACGTGCTTTCAAACTGCTAGGTTGGCAGAAGCTGGGACAAGTAACAGGCATTCATTCTGTTACGCGGCACTCGGGATTTGACCCACCAAACTGCTGACCTTCTGATCGACAACCTCAGCGTCCTAACCCACTGAGCCACCACGTCCCCTTTGTAAAGCATGCACCTTAGCTGTTGAGTCAGAAGAGAATAGTAAAAAAATAAAAATAAAGATTGAACTAAATGGAAATAGCCAGAAAGACTGTGATATAGTATCAGCAATTTCATTTTTGAGAGAAGAAAAAAAATGCTCATTACTTTGTCTCTATCTCTCTCACACATAGAATACCTACTATAAAATAGGAAATGTGTAATAAATAAGTCAATATTGAATATATTTTTATTTGAAAGTGTTACTGAAATTTTAGATGTCATATATCTTTTTATTGCTTTATTTTGCTGTTTATAAAAATGTACAGGTTATTTTTTTTTTATTTGTGAGTTCTCAAAACAGCAACATTCTTTTTTTTTTCCACAGTGAGTATGGAAATAGAACAAGTGGTAAAAAGATACTTAAGCATTTATTTCAAATTAATCATTTCAATATGTAATGCTGTAGTTCATGTTTTTTTCTGTCCAGACATTGAACGTGAATCTTTTAGCTGATTAAGTCTCCAAAGTCTATATTATACCATCATGATATGTAGTTATAAACATTTTGTTACATAAAAATATAACCTGATGATGGGTTTATTTTTTTTCTCTGGGGTGGAAAAGCTTTACAAACTAGCTGATCATGGTCAGATTTAATAATAAGTCTAAATTTTTAGGGACACGGTGGCTCAGTGGGTTAGGACGCTGAACTTGTCGACCGGAAGGTCGGCAGTTTGGCGGGTTGAATCCCGAGTGCCGCGTAGCAGAGTGAGCGCCTGTTACTCGTCCCAGCTTCTGCCTACCTAGCAGTTCGTAAGCACATAAAAATGCAAGTAGAAAAATAGGGACCACTACGGTGGGAAGGTAACAGCGTTCCGTGCGCCTTTGGCGTCTAGTCATGCCGGCCACATGACCACGGAGACGTTCTCGGACAAGCGCTGGCTCTTCGGCTATGAAACGGAGATGAGCACCGGCCCCTAGAGTTGGAAACGACTAGCACGCATGTGCGGGGGAAACTTTACCTTTACTAAATTTATTTTTAATTAAAAATTCATCAAAATAATTCAAGGGAGGAGAAAGGAAGGAAGAAAGGGGCTTAGATATGCCATCTGCATTAGGAGCTCTGCTTAGCAAACCCAGCACAATTACATCAAAAATAATGCAGAAATAATTTGTCTACAATTGCATGAACTATTTTTCAGGAAGACAATAATTGAAGGATGGCAGACAATGATTGATTATAGATGGAGTATGTTATAAGTGCTTAGTGTAGAGAATATGGAAGGTGACCTTTATGGAGATATGGAAGAATTGTCACCTAGGCAAAAGCAGTTGAAACATTTTTAAGTCCAGATCAATGAGACAGCAGTTGGGTGAATGCTGTTTCACTGTCGTATAAGAAAGGAAAGAAGTTCAGCACAATTAGTCTTGCAAGATTCTACTATTACAGTCAATTTCATCAAAGGTTTAGCTTTCCTGTGGAGTTGATTTCCTGGTCTGGTCTACCTAGTGGAGCTGACACACAAAAGAATGGTTATTAATACTTGGGAGATGTTTTTAAAACAGGTTTTGAGTAACTGAAGTTGCTCAAAAGTAGTTAATGTTTATTTTTGAGAGAGGGAAGCAGAGACTTCAGGTTTATTCCTAAGAATGCTCCTAAAAATTCTACAAGTATAACTTTTGAAATGTGCCTGCCTTTTTGTCTTTCTGGATGCATTTTAATAATGATTTAGGACAAAAGACATCTGAACCTAGCAGATTGTCTTAAAAATGTTTTTATATTTATGATTTTATTGTAAGCTGGCTAGACTTGCTTTGAATAGTGAGATAGGTGACATAAAGTAAACAAATTACTGTTTTATATTCGGGCATAATATTTAATTGTTTTTTAACTTTTGTATTTCGTTTTTATATTTATTGCCCTGTACACCGCCCTGAGTCCTTCGGGAGAAGGGCGGTATAAAAATTTAATAAATAAATAAATAAAATAAATAAAAAACAAGCAAATAAATAAGAAAATACAATGTTCTGATTTAAAAAGTGGACAGGTCTTAAATCATACATCTCTCGAGCTTTTTAGACTCTTATGGCGACGATTCTGATTATAGTTTTCCAAGTATTCATTCATTCAAAGTATTTATTTCCCTAAATATGTGCAGATGGCCCTTCCCCTTAACCAGACTAACTTAACTATATTTGCCTTTCACAACTTATTTTGAGAATTATCTTCATGTAACTGATTGTACCCAGATTGCGGAATGTTCTGCTAAATTTTTGCAGTAAAGAAACAACTCATCTAGAAGACCTGACATTTTTTGAGCCTTTTTCTACTGGCTAAATCATCACAGTAGAGTTTGGTATGTGGTTGAGAAAAGCCCTTGTTGGCGATTTAGATTTCTAATATCTTGGGGTGGGAGTGCTTCCGGTAATTATTTATGGCTTTTATTTCTGCACTCCTAAGGTATTCCCAAGAAAGAGAAGGCTGCTGAATAGATAGTTTGTAGTTCCTTTCCATTTACTGAAAGCAGAGATAATGACATGCCATGTTTATTTATTGTATTCCAAGAATCATTTCAGCCTGGGTAACTTAAGACATGGAGATTTGCAATGGTACCCATACAAAGGTCACATATTTAAGAACTTTAAAAAAGTATGGACACTTGCATTCAAGAGAAATAAATAAGCCCTTTCAAACTTAAAATATCTTTTAAAGTAAGCAATAGTGTGAAAAACAAAACAAGGCAAATTTCACATTTCTGACAATAGTCTTCATTCATCTTGATATCTTGGGATCAAATTTACCAAAGGCTGATGCCATTAATGCTCATTTATGAACTCAGAGTAAAACCACTGGCTGTGCTCAAAGTTTTTGTCCTGACTGCACTACTTTACTTTTGCCTTCCAAAACTATGAGATAGTGAGTTTTAATTTCCAGAACTATCAGCCATGACTCTATTTAACACATTTGGAAGGAACTCAAAACTGAGGATGTTTTTTTTTAAAAAAATTCAGGAGTTATTATGTTTTTGTTTCTTAAAAAATGCATTTAACATTTTGATACTGTATTTCAAATATTTTATTATAATGGTATCTGTAATGTATTGGATTTGTTTTGTTGGGGGAACACCACGTGGTAATTGCTGGAAGGCTGTTTGAGCAGGGAAGCTAGCTAACGGCTCCCAGCTCCTCAGACAACCAGTCTCCAGTGCTGCTATTGGTTGCCCCTAGGGTGGCAATAGGTTGCTTCAAACCTATTGGCCACCACCTAGGGATGAGGGTATAAATTGCTGCATCTGCAGCCCTGTTCTCTAGTTCAGATCCTGTAAGCAATAAACCATGATCTTTGCTGAACTCACTCGTCTTGTCTTCATTCCTGCGCAATGAACCCAGTACACAACACTGGCAACGAAAGTGGAATCCTGCTTCTCCGTTGAAGCTGAAAGTCACTAGGGGAGAGGCAGTGCACGCCTGGCGGGAAAAGCAATTCCCCCCCTACGGTTGGCTAGCTAAGCCACTCTAGCGACTATGCACTCAGAGGACCCGTCCGTGGGCAATGGAGAGGCAGGATTTGAAGATGCTTAGACCCAGCCACGAAGACCAGCAGAATGCCCAAGGTCGGAAGGCTGCGAGAATTTAACATCAAGCAACCAAAAGAATGGCCCTCGTACCTGTCCCAGGTCGAGAACTACCTTTGGGCAAACCAGGTTGCAGAGGATGGACTGAAGGCCGCCACACTACTCTGTGTGTGTGGCCCAGCAACGTTCGATCTAGCAGAGAATCTGTTCATGCCAACACCATTGGAGTCCAGCTCCTATGCAGAATTGAAGAAGAAGCTCAGACAACATTTCCAACCAAAGATGTCGGTGATTGCATGGTGCTACACCTTCAAGCAAAGAATACAGCAACCAGGAGAGACCGCATCCGAGTACATCATGGCCTTGAGGCAGGCTGCACGCTGGTGCCAATTCTCAGATGTTGAAGAGAGACTTCGAGACCGGCTCGTCTGTGGCCTCTGCAACTGAGAGCTACAGCAGAAACTATTTGCCAGAGAGGTCCTATCATTTTCAGATGCCCAGAAGGAAGTCATGGTGGACAAAGCCGCCGGAGGAGCCACCCGAGCTATCCTGCCTGCCAAAACAATGCAAAGCAAAGAAGCCATCCACCACGAGGACGCAGAACTCACAGAAAGCCCCAAAGAAGACACTGAAGTTGACAAGTTGCACAGACTACCCAACCAACAGCACCGCAGCAGCAAGCAACAAGAGACTACTTACAAGGCAGATCCCTTGCCTAGATGTCCAGGTTGTGGTGGCCACCTCCAACGCTTGGACTGCAGGTTCTGGACAGCCACGTGCGAGGCCTCTGTCTGCAGAGTTCACCAGAGGGACTGGCCAGCAAATTGTCAGTCAGAAGATCCTACCAGGAGAGGTACTGGGGCCCCAGGGCCATACAGCATGGGGTTTTGCTCAAGCTGCAGAAGCGTCTGCCATACCATGGCCCGCCGCCCGATTAAGCCCAAGTATAGACTTCAGGTAGAGCTGCAAGGGATCCCTTGTAAGATGGAGCTGGACACAGGCTCCGCTGTTTCAATTATTTCCCTTGAAACATTTAATTTCGTATGTAGTCGCAATAAGAGATGGGCTAAGCTGAGGCCCTCTGACATAATTCTAACAGATTTTCAGAACATCAGAGTCACAGTCAAGGGTGAAGCCACCTTGGCCGTTAAATTTAAGGGGTTTTCAGGGCGCCTGGATGTTGTCATAGTAGGGGGGCAGAGAACGAGCCTAATTGGACTTGATTGGTTCGATGCGCTAGGCATCCAAGTAACCGGAATCAACCAGACACAAGTCGCGAGTCTAGCAACAGTTTGCGAGGAATTCGGAGACGTATTTGATTCAGCTCTAGGAACTTACACGGGCCGGAGAATAGCATTCAAACTAGACCCATATGTAGTACCAGTCAGGATTAAGCTTCGTAGGGTCCCATTTGCCATCAAGCACAAAATAGACACGGAACTAGACAAACTTGTTGAACAGCACGTTTTGCAACCAGTAGATGGTGGGGAGTGGGAAACTCCTATTGTAACACCACTCAAAGCCCACATGGAAAGGCCAGCCAGAGAGCACCGAGCCATCCTGAACCACCTGAACTGAGAGACACTGCTTACCTGCAAGATTATGTCCTGAAATAATAAAGCTATAATGTTGTATGTACCTCTTGCACTGCCTGTTCACCTACAAGATTGTCTGAACAAGGAAGCTATGATGTTGTGCCTTATTGAGCTGCTAAGAGGAAACCTGTTTTCATACCATTGTTAACCCTTTGTAAATTGTATTGCTGTAATTACTTCTGTTAATGTTGTTGGTTCTAGGGGGGAGGGGTGTAATGTATTAGGCTTGCTTTGTTGGGGGAACACCACGTGGTAATTGCTGGAAGGCTGTTAGAGCAGGGAAGCTAGCTAACAGCTCCCAGATCCTCAGACAACCAGTCTCCAGTGCTGCTATTGGTTGCCCCTAGGGCGGCAATAGGTTGCTTCAAACCTATTGGCCGCCGCCTAGGGGCCAGGATATAAATTGCTGCATCTGCAGCCCTGTTCTCTAGTTCAGATCCTGCAAGCAATAAACCATGATCTTTGCTGAACTCACTCGCCTCGTCTTCATTCCTGCGCAACGAACCCAGTACACAACAGTATCCTTAGCAATAATTATTTAATGTTAATTCTAAAGTTAACACCATATTGTAGCTTTCAACACTGAAATTTTTAATAGATATTGAGAGGTATAAAATAGTGAATTTTGAAAAGGGTATCCAGTCACTTCCAAGCTGGGATGAAATCTGACCTGGAGATTTAATTCCTTAAATATTTTGTTCTTATATTGTTTAACCTTTGTGCAGCTCTCAAGAAATGACAGTTTTCTTTGAAAATGATGTATATTCTTCAAATGATGCTTACATCTACACAATGGTTATGAACATTCAGTCTGCTCACAAAGACATTTAAAGTCCTCATATACCAGAACTGAACATTATAAATTTTAGAAAGACATCTGATCTTTGAAGAAACCCACTTCTGATTTTAAAGTTATTAATGTAGTAGGAAATGCTACTACTACACTGAGCAGCAGTGGAGCTTGGAATGACTTACATTCTGCCATTTTAGGAGAAGGGTGTCCATCATTACTGTATGAACTTCAGTGACTTCTGTAGTAATACTTATGGAATTTATTTTTGAGATGTATTTTTGTCTGATATTTGATAATGTTTTTTTCTCTTAATACTTGTAATAATTAATAGCAATAGCATTGGACTTATATACCACGTCATAGTGTTTTATAGGATCCTCTGTAGTTTACAATGTCAGCATTGTGCCCCAACAATCTGGGTTCTCACTATACACATCTTGGAGGGATAGAAGGCTGAGTCAACCTTGAGCCCCATCAGAATTAAACTTTCAGCTGTGGGCAGACTTTGCCTGCAGTGCTGCATTCTAACTACAGTGCCACCAGGGCAGAATAAATAATAATTACCATATTTTCTGGTGTATAAGATGACTTTTTAACCCATGAAAATCTTCTCAAAAGTTGGGGGGTCGTCTTATACGCCCAGTTGTCTTATACGCCGGAAAATAGTACATAAATCAATCGAGCACCCCCGTTCTTGCAAAGCAACTTCAAGCCTCCTTAGTCCAGTCCCCCCTCCAACGTGATTCTCCCTTCCCACCCCCAAGAGCCTCTAAGCCCCTTCCCCTCCCCCTTGCAAACGCCAGACCCCGGGAGCGGCAGGAAGCCCCTCCCCCTCGCCCAAGAAGCATCTGAGCATAAGCAGATTGCGCTTGGCCATGCAGGCTGCCGAAAGGTGGGGACTCGGAGTTCCTGCGGTGGTTGCGGCTTCTAGCATGCTGTTTGCAGAGTCTGGCCTAGAAGAGCGTGTCGTGTAAACACAGCTCTTGTGTTTATTCCAAAAGGTGGGTGGAAGGAAAAGCCCCTTTCGGCTCCAGCGTGGCTGCAAGTCAGCAGCCCTCCCCTCTCACTGTGGAAGAAGCAGGGCAGGCTGGCATCGGGCGGGAGCCGGCAGGGCAGTCCTGTGCATGCGCGCGCTCCCCGGCTGCTAAGGAGTCCTCAGGGAGCCGTGGCAGGTGTGTCACGCCCTTCCCTCTCGAGGCAGCACCAGCGGAGCCGTCGGGCATCAGGCGGGAACCGGCAGGGCTTTGCACCATCTGTATCAGATTGTCGGACACTTGGCAACTAGCATGTAAGTATTTTCCGGCGTATAAGACGAAAAATCTTGAAAATCTTCTCAAAAGTTGGGGGTCGTCTTATACGCCCAGTCATCTTATACGCTGGAAAATACGGTAACTAAAATAATTAATTCTGTTGTCCAGAATTGCATGTTTGGTGAGATAGGTGGCTATATAATTTGGACAAATAAAAATATAAAATATAAAATAATAATAATTTAAAAAACAATTTAAATGAAGCTGTTGTATCTCAATAATAGATTATACATTGCTACAGGGATTCTTTTTACAATATCCTTTTTATGAACAATAATAGAAAACCAACCTATCCCTTCTGTTCATTGTATAACATGAGAAAGAGCTGGAAGAACATGTTTTTCCTCTCCTCTAAGAAGATAAAACAGAATTAGCTGTCAGCATGTTATGTGTTAACTTAACCACCTTTTTTTTACATAGTCACCATCCAGCCAGCTGTACTGTGAAAGAGTTTAAAGACTGTGTAGAAGAGAAATCTGATTTAATTAAAAAAGGATATTCTTGTAAAAATATCTTTTTAAAAATATATATCTCCAACTGTAATATAATTTTAAGAGAATGGGTAGTCTTACACGCTAGTGTTGCTTCCTTATTCTGATTAAGTCTGGAATGTTTATTAAACTATCATGATTATATCTCATAATTCTGCCCTGGACCAAAAACAGAGTCTCAAGTCCTACTCTTCTTTAACATGGAACCCTTCAGCTCTACGGTATTTTAATTGCTTTGAAGAGAACTCATAAATCTATTCTAAACACAACATTTCACTGTTAAGATTTAATAATGTTTCTGAGATCTTCTCTTCTAATTAATCCCAAAATCCAGGTCAAAGATATTTCATTATTCACTGTCAAAGAGGGGCTACATGAAATTGGTCATGTACCATGAGATTGCCTATCACTACCTAGTTCTGACTTCTCTTACTGAAGACTCCTTTTTTCATCATTAGCCAGACAGTAAATCTGATGGTTTCAGGATACGCAATAAGTAGTTTACACAATTATTTGGGAAGGAGGTAATTATTTGTTCTTTTTTCAAGCTTAAATTGAACAAATGGCTTTAAAAAGTTCCAGATGGAACAGCATCTCAAAAGCCTCCCATTCTACCATCTGAACTATCCAGGAGATAGTTAATCTGAAGAGAGTTAATATGGGTTTCTCTACCTGAGAAAGCAGACCACTTAAAGGATGGATTTAAATAAATAAATAAATTTATACAAGGGATATATAGGACAATATAATTTTCAGACTCTCAAATATTTTGGATTTTACTCATGCAGTCTAATCCATTTTCCACCAAGTGTTCTACAATTAGTTTTTCTTTGTGATATTGAATACACAGCCCAGGCATCTATGAAATAATCATGTTCATAGATGAGGGTAAGCCCATGTGATGGCTATCAAGCATACAGTTGTGTAGGTTTTTTTTCCCCATTTCAGGACCTTGTAGACCAGCTACAATTTCTTCCCAAAATATGAATGCAATTATGAATCATACTATTTTGTTATTTAAGCTTTTATTCTTTAGTATTACTGTACATTCTGAAATAATAATCAACTCTAATCACTCTGTTATTAAAGTAGAAATTCACAGGAAGATTCTGATTACATATTTTATTAAGTTTGAAGCTGGAGGTCACTATAAATAGCCAAGATCCAGAGAAACAGTATCAGGGAGAGGACAACTCATAGTTCTAGTTAATATAAAACAAGCAAGATCTAAATTGTCCTTTCTCAAAGACATTTCCTATGTTGTATCCTTCCAGCTGGGTCTAAGTGCCTAACTATTTATTACATACAATACATGTTCTTATAACAAGCCCTGAACAGATAAACAGGGAAGGATGAAACAAGTGAGTAAGGTATATGCAGGTGTGCGACTGTGTGTATCTGTGGATGTTTTTACAATAATCTCTCTGAAGATTTAATTTTTCTTGAACTAAATTAAATGGCAAAAGAAAATCTCATTTCTGGCCAGCAATACAAACTACAGAATGAAATATATATATATATATATATATATATATATATATATATATATATATATATATATATATATATATATATATGAAGACCACTCAGAAAAACAAAACAAATACTGGATCACTCTGAGACTATAAAAAGAAAAATGTTTTAGAAGACAAGGAAATGTTCTGAAAAACAGTCAGATGGGTTTCTCAATGACACAAAACCAGAGATGGAAAATCTAGACCATGGGTGTCAAACTCGTCATGTCATGTGATGTGTCATGATGTATTGTGACTTTTTTTCACATTGCTGGAGCTCAGGTGGGTGCGGCCTCCACATGATGCAACTGGCCTGCAGGGAGTTTGACACCACGATCTAGACTATCTAGACCTCTAGATGTCAGCAAAGAGATACAGAATCATCTCTCTTCCTCCTATCTAGCAGTTGTCTGGATTTTTGCATCCCAGAGATGGTAGCCCTACAGAAACTCTTGCCATCAACTGTAACTCCCAACATTCTTTATTATGACCAGAAAACTAACCCATAGCCATTCAGTCTGAAACTCATCACTGCTTGATTCTTCACAATTCTTCAACATCTGGAAGACTCCAAACTATACTAATAGAAAATGATTTTTTTTACATTTGGATCATTATGTAGGCATACCAACACCATAGCTACCAAACTATACTCAGCTACAGAAACAGAGTTTAAAAACCTTCACACGTACAACATAAGGGTAAATGTAAAAGATGAAATTTAAAGGCAATCAGTAAACTATCAGTGATTGTATAGCCATAAATTAGCTTAGATATCCAACAATTCCTTGTTCTATATAAAACAAAAGTCTGTTCAGGTATACAACAGGCCAATTTACAAGGTCACTTTGTACCTTGGCCAGTTTGTATCTGAAATTGCTTATTCACATGAGCTTCTCCATTATTTTAATGTTACTAGCAATTATCTAAAAAGCCCTCTAATCAGCCTTTGCAATTTTAAAGGGGCCTTGCGATCTTTTCTAAAAGCCACCCTCTGGTTCTTGGTAGCCGGCAAATCTTTGAGTGCTTTCTGTCATTTTATTTTATTGGAACCTTGCCATTTATGAATTTTTTGCTGCTATTCTTTCAGATTTTTTTCCTCCTTGTTCACTTCTGACAATTCTGTATTCATTGTGTGAATAGCACCAAAGAGCATTTTCGCACTTCTCTCCCACTCTTTTTGTTCCATCTGTGAATGTTTTTAACTTAGGATGAAAAAAACACCATTTTTAAGCCCATGATGCAGTTTTACCATCAGAGGTTTGGATTGAGAGCCACATCACATCAGGCAGAAATTCAAAAAGCCTTCAAGTATCACGTGTGAAAATGTTTTAAGTGTTCTTATTTTAAATCAAGCAATTTTCCATGTAACTTCTCATCCACGATGCTCCCAAAAGTAAAATGTTGCTTTGAGTCTTAGACAAAGTTTAATTGCTCTTAGATGTTTCTAATTTTCATCTACCCACTCCCCACATGGATTTCCAGTTTGTAGTACTACTTGCTCTACAATACTGTTTGCTGATTATCTGTCTCTGTTGATCCAACATCCATCTTTTTATAAGTCAATTTCTTGTTTCTATCCAACTACTGTACTCTTTTTTTTACATTTCACAATATTTGTTCATTTTGGCTTTCAGTTAGAAAGTGCAGACTCTAAATATGTAAGATGATTAGAGCAATTTCCTTTACAATCTTTACAGAAAGTGATTTATGTTTTCTGTCTCATATGTTTAAGGACATAATTTTCCATTGTTACTTCTGATTTTGAGGCAGTCAACATATTTTCTATTGATAAAGAAAGGGTTTGGCCACAATGTAGCTCAGTTTTATGCATTTATGCTTTACTGAACATGACTTAACTGGCAACCTTAAGTCATGTGAACTTCAATTCCCAAAACTCTCCAGCCAATCCACACATCTTAAAGTTGCCAAGTTGGAAACACTGTTCTAGACCATAATGCTGAACATAAAGCAGCTATCAAGAAAACCCCATTCTGCTGTAAAGTTCATTTTCAGCAGTACAAACTATATGGTATAGGAATAAGAAAAGCCTTGAACTTTTGGAATAAAAGAACAACAACATATGATTGCATTAAAATGTTGTCCACCAGTATGTGAGCTGACAGAAAATTTATTTCCCCAATTGCCAAGCCCTATTCTGCTGTAGCAATGTGGCTGGCAACTTACGCTATCATTACCTTTTTCCTTTTTAATCCAAGACAAGTTAAAGATTGTGATTGATATATTACTCTGGTTTCAGTTTCCAATTTTTCAAGATCCTGTGTCATTGGAAAACAACCACTCCTCACTTTCCCTAAAGTGTGTTGAAGTGAGACAGATATAAATGTGCATAGACAGATGCTTGTCTTGTTATCTGTCAAATTGCCCAACTAAAATGAGGAGCATTAAATCAATTTCCAAAATATATTCTGGCTGACATAGGTCACAGGCATGTAGGTGGCTGGGGAGGGGGATGAAGCAAGAGCAGGCATTGGATACCAAACAATGCTGCCAAGGAATGGCAATACCGAGTCAAAGTCTTAATTGCCTTCAGCCCCTGAAGTAGTTTGTGGATGGCTAGGAAACCAGAGTGGAATAAGCAGAATGGCAATTCCTTTCAAAATAATACAGACAGTAAAAAGACAGCCATGTGAAAGCTCTTGGGGGTAGAAGTAGAAACCCTGTGGGCTCAGGGACAACAGATCGAGCATCCTCTATTCCATGTCCTGTTCTAGGCCTGCCTCCTTCTCTCTCTCTCTCTCTCTCTCTCTCTCTCTCTCTCTCTCTCTCTCTCTCTCTCTCTCTCTCTCTCTCTCTCTCTCTCTCTCTCTCTCTCTCTCTCTCTCTCTCACACACACACACACACACACACACACACACACACACACAAACCAGTACAGCTCAAAAACTTTATTCTGGTTCAGCAATTATAGCAGTGGCAGAGCAGGGCATGTACAGAGATGCATGCACTGCCTCAAAACAGTCCAAAATCCCTTAGAAAACCGACAGTCAAATTCCCAGAAAGCAAAGTTCCAAGCAGCATGCAAAAGTACCATCATGGCACAGTCAAGAAGTCATAGAGCCTCTAGTAGGTCATCAGCTAGTCTGGGAACAGAGTTTCCACATTCAAGTGTGTAGGCCACAACAGGGCAACCCTTCTGATCAATGCAGCAATTGTTGTCAAAGTGGGAGTATTTACTAGCAATGCTTCCTGCAGGGGCAAGCAGTCACGGTGGGAACACCCTTGTCTTGAAAGGAGCCATAAGTCAGATTTATGTACCTTAGAACTGATTAAAATGGTTCTGTCTTGTTTGCCTGATGCTTTTCAATGCATAGTAGGCAAACTATCAGTTGCTTTCTATGTGCTATGGTAAAAAAAAAAGAACATAGTTCTCCTCTGGTTAGCTGCTACCCCCCTGAACCATTTTTATTTACATGCATGTGTCTGTAACTTGATTATGTGTATGTGTGTGTGTGTATGTCTCCATAAGTGATTATTTATGTGAATACCAGACCATTTTTTAAATTTGAAAAGTGAAAAATTGTCCCATTACCATAACATTTGATAAGATAAATCTGTGCAATATTAAGAAAAATCAAAACATTGAATAGAGTTCTGTGTTTATTCTATTTTTCTTGCCGTACAGATTCATGGTGAGAAAGTAAATGAAATTGCTAATTTCATGCATTCCTTTAAAATATTGTTGCTTACCTAACTGAAAAAAAGAACAATGCCAAGCACCCTATGTTCTTTAGTTAAAACAACTCATTCAGTGATATATTACGTTATAATCAGGGAAATTGTTTTTTTTTCTTTTTTAAAAATAGAGTTCACAACATATCAGCAATAAAAACATAGCTTGTTTGAAGTTAATAATATGGAATTATGAATTACTCAGTTAATTGGTTCCAGTCCACTGCAGTGTTTAACAAGATCAGATGTAAGTAGCCTAATCTTATGAAATAAGTTGAATAATTTCAAGCAAAAATAGGAGGATAAACCCACTACTGCATACAAGAATGGCCTAGGGATTGTCACCTTTTCCACATTGCTCCATTATACTTCTTCCTTCAACTGAAGAGAATCTTTACAGACTTTGAAGAATACCAAAAGGCTTCAGCAACTGATGTACACTACTCATACTGTAGAATATCCTGATGTAATTCTTCAATTCTCAATACCTGAAGATATAATTCAAACGTTTTAATCCTACTTTATTCTGAGTGTGAGCTGAGTCATATTATACATTGGATTGTGCACACTTCAAAAATTATTTGGAAGAGGCACTTAGGACTTCATGTGAGCGGAGAATTACTCTCCTATTTATTAAAACAGCTTTTTTGTTTTTGTTCAGACTTCTGTTCAAGCAAAAAAAATTTTTTTTTAAAAAAGCTGCTTTTAGAAATGCATTCATTAAAGTTAATACAATGCTTAAAAGGAATTATTTAATGAGAGCAGAGAGAAGCTGTGCTCAAGCAAATCCAAAGCAGTTCTTCTAATTTTTTTCAAAGCATGGGCAACTTTAGTGAGTAACCAACCCCAATACTAAGGAGTCCTGTCTCTAGTGTCCAAAAATGCAGTGCATGTATTTATATTAAAGAAGTTTCAGTGTTCTACACAATCTACAACCTTGAACATGAAGTTCAGGGTATGTTTCTAGACAAACAGCCAGTCCTAACATATTCATTTTGATATGTATTCACCATTGTGTGGGAACTTACTCTCTTGTAGTCCTTTTCTCTGCAGTTTATTTATTTTTCTTTATTAAATGTCTATGCTGCCCATTTTGCCAAGGCAACTCTAGGTAGCTTACAATCTTTCAATAAAATATAAATGAATAAGTGTCAATACAAGCATAAATTCCCTTCTTAATAATTATCCCAATAAGCATTCCTAGGTTGAAGGGAAAAACCTTTAAGATTTGCCCTTTAATTCAGCATCCTAGTAACAAGTTCTGGAATCCTTTCATACCATTTGGCTCTTTCTGCTATTTAGAGTCTTCTGATACTATAAAATAAAGGCAAGCTAAAGTAAAATTGTTAGAACAGTTGTGGTGGCACAATTTTTCACTTTGCAATCACTTTGCTTAAAAACTGAGTTGCTCATCCCAGTTAGGGTCACAAAACAAGGACTACCTATAATATCCACAGTCTCTCCAAAATGTATAACATTTGGTGTAACTGAAGTGGAAAATTATGAAAATTATGGAAAATAATCAAATTACTACTTTTAATGTTATATAAATTGCATACATTACATTATTTTAAGGCAGGGGTGTCAAACTCACAACATCATGTGATGTGTCATGACGTATCATGACTTTTTTTGCCATTGCTGGCAATGGGGTGGGCATGGTTTTGCCAGGGTGAATCCAGCCCATGGGCCAGCAGTTTGACACCCCTGCTTTAAGGTCTTGTATCACACTGATCCTGTATTTTTTGAGAGTGATCCCTTATATGATGCAACTTAATTCAGTGTCCCTGGGATTAAAATGGTAGATCCCTTAACAAGGACCTCTACAAAGAAGATCAACAGTCAAGATGGTGATCTTGAAACATACATAAAAAAGGGTTGGGCTTCATTCATCTTGACCTTTTTATGTTTTGTTTTTTTCCCATCTCCTCTGAGGATACCCCTCTGATCTGATATCAGATCCTTCCCTGGCCAAGGAATCTGTTCTCCAGCCTAAGAGCTTGGGTGTTGCACCTCCAAATTTTCAGATGAACATCTCAGCATGAATTAAATCATATGATCTTCCCATCGGAAGGTCAAACCTGCCTCTGTGTCACATATAAATATTTGCCTTTATATACTTCTCCCTGTAAATGGATTTGCATTATATCAGCAGAGAAACTTAAAATCACATTTTCCCAAAAGAAAAATGCAAAGCAGTGAAATGTTAGTTGACAATTTATCTTTAAAGAAATACACAAACAGCAACACTTTACGTGTATAAATATCAAGATATTGTCTCACACTGTCCTCCCACATTCTTGGCAGCTTGTAGATGCCCAGTTTTTTAGCATTAGTTACACTTGGGTTGCAGAGAAACTGTAAGCTTTTCTAAACCTATTGATCTGCAGACCTTCCGAAATTAAACTGCCAGGTGTCACTGTGTGCATGATATTCTTATTGATTTTCTTCCAAATGTTTTGGAAAAAATGCGAGGAAGTAAGGAAAAGCGTGACAGAAACAGCTTAATTTCATTGGGATGATAACTTTATTATGCATCAGCAGAGCTCAGATAATTTATTGTCTTCTTTCAGCCTTTCTACATAAACACAGATATTTAAAAACACATTTAAGGAAGTTTGATTTTAAAGAGGCAAAAAGTTATAAAGGCCCTAGATGCTATTTAAAACAAACAAACAAAAATGTAGATGTGGTGTTAGATCACATCCTTATCATTCTCATCTAAGTTTTTCCCTTTCTGTTATTTGTGCATTTATTTTTAAGCAATCCACCAGAAATACAATTTTTGATACATTTTTCCCTCTCCAAAATAGCATTTTCAAATCTCATTTTATTATCAGATCATTGTGTTCTGATGCCTTTGGATACATACATCTATCTATATATGTTGGCTTGCAGATAATGGCTGAAACAGGACATGATTTGCTAGGACTAGCAAATAGGGAATTGCTCAGGCATCGCAGGATGTAGCAACATACTGGATTTCTGTCTTACTTAATTCAGTGTTTTAGTGATTTCCTCCTGAATCCCATGCAGCTGGTCTATAGACATTAAGTTCTATGACAATGAATGAATTAAAGAGCAAGATGAAGCTAAAGAAAGGAGTACAAAGTCAGTTTGTTTGATCAAGATTAAAATAGACAGTTTTCTATTAAAATTCTGGGAGTCATTTATGGACTTTTGTGGACACCAGGGTGGAAGTGTTAATGATTTATAATTTGGGTATGTGTAAGAGATGGGTCATGAGAAGGAGAAGTACTTGCATATAGCCTTAAAAGAGATGAAGTATGACTAAGTTTTTTTGCACTTGTGATAAAGATCAGAAGTAATTTCTTCAAATTTCTTTTTTTTATTGTTTCATCTTTCATCTTTTCCTTTCTATCTCTTTTCTTGCATTTTCTATTCTTTTTCCTTTTTTGAGTTTTTGTCTTCTATTATTCTTTATAAAAAAACTTTGAATAAAAAATATTTTAAAATGCTCACTCAGTTGTGTGCTCAATACACATTTCCTGCTTCCCAGTCAATAGTTGACCTCATCTTTTGTTTTACTACACAGATTTCTTAAGTATCCCCTCTTCACTGCACTGAGCTGCACTGGCTTCCGGTTGCCTTCCGAGTGAAATTCAAGGTGCTAACAATGACATACAAAGCCCTACATGGCATGGGTCCGGACTACCTACGGGAGCACCTTCTGCCAACGTCAACACCCCTCCGTCCTGTGCGCTCTCACAGAGAGGGCCTCCTCAGGGTGCCACCGCTCATGGAATGTCGGCTGGTGGCCCCCAGGGGGAGGGCATTCTCAGTGGGTGCGCCAGCCCTCTGGAACTGCTTGCCTACCGATATCCAGATGGCCCCCGACCTCCGCACCTTCCGGCGCGATTTAAAAACTTACCTGTTCAAGCAGTCCGGCCTGGCCTGATAGCTCTTGGGGTCTCAGTTGTTTTACTATTGTTTTTTCACTATTGTTCAATCTGTATACCTACCTTACTCTGTACACTGCCCCGAGTCCCTCGGGAGAAGGGCGGTATATAAAAACAAATAAATAAATAAATTATATTTACTCTTATTTTCCCGCTGACATAACCAACATCTTGTATAGAACCATTTCAGCTTCTTCTGACAAGCATTCAATTCTCAAAACAGATCACTCTTCCTAACTTCTCTCAATTTCCTATTTTTTGGTAAACATTCACTCAAGATGCAACATTTATTAACTTGCTCTAGTTTTGCACCATTTTTGTTTATTTTGCTGATTCAGAGGAGAATATAATGCTGGACTCTCTACCTGTAGAGGAAGCTAAAAGCTGTCAGCCACCTTGGAAAGAAGGATCACAGTCAGTGATTGAAGCTACTGATTCAGAGAACTAAGAGATCAGAGTCTGATCTTAGCAAAGTACTAAGCCCTCAAATAACACCAGCTGCCTGCAATTAGTGCAGGTTCGCATCCCACCAGGCTCAAGGTTGACTCAGCCTTCCATCCTGCCCAGGTAGGTAAAATGAGGACCCAGATTGTTGGGGGCAATTAAGCTGACTTTGTAATAATGCCGCTTGGGGGCTGTATGAAAGCCCTAATAAGCAGGCATATACATAGAATGAAGGCTACTGCTAAGCTTGTAAGCCGCCCTGAGTCTTCGGAGAAGGGCGGGATATAAATGGAATTAAAATAAAATAAAATAAATAAAATAAATAATTATACTGCATGTGGAGTTTGGCATGACAAGAAGAGTGGATATAGTCACACTAACTAGTCCAAGATAGGAACACTTGGCTATATCAGAATATTCTCCCACTGCAGAAAAACAATTATCCTGATTTCCAGTTGGTATTTCTGTGGCTTTCAGTCCTCTGTGCCCCAAAACGTATTTTGGATTGTCTTTTGTGGATTTCTGATACTAGACTATTCTTAGATAATGTAACTTTTCTGCCTCTAATCTCTCTGAGTGAGCAGCCTTATACTACTGACATATGGCAAGACCTTTGTCTTTTCTATTTTCAAGTCTTTGTGGTTCTCTATTAAATAATCAGCTCCAATCTCTGCCTTGGGTTCTGTTGACTGAGGTTGATTAAAGTTCACAAAATTGTAAAACTGTCTTGCTTTTTATGGTGTTAGTATCAAGCTTTATAAGACATATATTTTGCGATCTTCCACTTCACTCCATATCAAATACATCTATGCTGATACATTTATTTTCATATGGGTACTCCTCTTTGCATTGTATTGTGCAGTCAATCTCATATTGACTCACAGTCAATTTTCAGAAATGAAGAGGGAAAGGCTTGCAAAGAGAGTGCAAGCTACCAAGAAACTAGACAAGAACTTTTTAAAATAAGAATGCTTTCTCTGCACTGAACCACTGACTGTGGAATATGTAGTCTCACTCTTGTACTCTTTTTAGGATATATCTATTTTTCCCTACCTGATTCTTCCAGGCTAATGGGAATTGAATACATTTATGTTTTCCCTATTTATATTCATTGTTCTGAGAGTCAATTTGGTGTGGTGATTAAGGTATCAGGCTAGAAACTGGGAGACAGTGAATTCTAGTCCCACCTCAAGCACAAAGCCAACTGAATAACCTTGTGTCAAATCTGTCATCACACAGCTTCGTCCCTGCTTCACCTTAATGGCAGCTTGCCATAAAATGTGAAGAGGGATGAAAGAAGAATATAGGGAGAGGGGAATGACAGGAGCCAGAAGTGCCACCCAGAGACAATGGTTGAACGATCCAAGGACACAGGCATGGAAATGGAATGTGTCAGGTTCAAAATGGTTCCCTTTGGGACCAGCCATTCTGTTGGGGAAGAGGGGAGCCCAGCATTACTTGCATGTTTGTATTTGTTCGCCAGTTCTGTTTCCTTTTCTTGATTGCCATGGGGATGTGTATGATAGCTCTGCAAAGATGATCATGATGAGCTGGATGCCAGCAAGCCAGGAAGTCACATGCCAAGAGCAATGGCTGATTGCCCCAAGAAGCCAGGTGATTGGATACAATTCAAATCCCCTGCAGCTTTGGTGGAAGGGGTTTTACGGCTTGGGTGACTATATGGTATTAATGAACTTTTACCTCAGACCTCACCTTGATCCCCCACTGTTACTGATTCCTAGCTAAAAGAATCCTGTTTGAAGCTGTGATTGTCTCAAGAGTTCAAATTCTTGGGAGAACAGCTGAAGTGGGTCGTTACAGAATGTAAATGCCCACCAAAAATGTGCCAAACTTTAGAACTGCTACCAAAACAACTAATTTGAACTTTATTGGACATAGCAAGATGACCAGGGAAGAGGGCCTGCGAGAAGGGAAAATTATTGGCTTTATGTGGGAATCTTTAGATCTGACTTTTTCTTTTTCTTTTTGTTAAATATATTTTATTGATTTTTTAACATAGTCACTTTAATATTTGGTAAACAGTGTGTTGTCTGGGTTTACATTTAAAAACAATCCATAGCTATTAATTTCTATAATTCCATAGTCCACATAGTAGCTTTCTTTGATTTTGTCTTCTTCCAGTAATATTCTCTTTAACCAAACTTAAATTAGTACATTTCTTAATATTTTGATAGATAACAATTGAACATAAACATTTTTCTAGTATTTAACAACCACATCAATATAAAACTTCTTTTCTAAGTGATCATCTTAATTCCCCATCATAAGTCCTGTTTTCAAAGTTCTTATTTAGATTTATTTTCCCTACAATGTTCAAAGCATTCTTACCAGTTAAGATTTTCTCAGAGTTAATTACACTTAAGTGTATCTTTTTCCTCAAACAAGCCATCCCAATAGTTTTATCCAGAATTTTTCTATTTTTTAAACCATATTCAAACAAATGTTTAGTCTTTAAATATTCCATTTGAAAGGTCCTATCATCCAATTTCTTAATTCTAGCTTTAGCCCTTTTTTTGCCAACATCTTTCCTAATCAGTATGCTCCATTGGACCAAAAAGTCTTCCCATAGGTTTGTAGATATTGTCATAGGTACAGGAGACAAATCCAGTAAAATGTTTTTGCGGGAGGGTTTTGCCCCTTCATATTCATTGAAAATCTTTTTCTTTCTTTCTTAATTTTTCTTATCAATTTTTGTCTCTTAAGATCTCATAGTTCTCCTGACAGGTCTATAATCCATTTTGCCAAATCTTTTTTCTTGTCCTCAGACTTATTTTGCAATCTTGCAGTGTAGGTTATCTTTTCCATGTTCAATATTTCCTGCAAATTTTTCTCCACCTGGGTTAAATAATAATTCTTTCCATTGTTAGATTCCATGTTTAAATCTCTTTCTTCTGGTCTATGTTCAGTTGTCTGCTTTATCTGACCACTTTCTGTTTTTATTTTCTGAGAGTTTTTTTGTTGTAATGTTAAATTGAAGATGTGTTCATTTAAATTTTCAAAGTTGTTTTTAATTCCTCATGGTTTGAAATCATTATCTTTTGAATTAGTTGCACATAGCATGCATTTCCTCCTGGAAAGTATTTGTTTTTTCTTGATATGTTCTTTCTGCAGGTCTCTGATGTTCCATGATAGCCAAAAATCAAAGTTTTCCTTTCTCTGTGAACAGCTTTAAAGTCGCAATTCTATAAGTATTTATAAACAGGAAGGTCAATTGTTTTTTAAAAAGTTTATAGTTCTTGCCTTGTTTAGTTAAGACGTTGAAGGTCACAAAAACAAGTTATATTTTACTGGGCTTTCTGGCAGTTCCTGTATTAGAGCAACTACAGTTGTATATTTTTATCCACCACTAGATGTCAGGACTAGTTCATTTTTTTGAGTTTTCAAAACAAACAATTACTTTCTTCTGTTTTCATCAATAATCTTTTGAAAAGAAAATCTTAACAAATTCCACCAATTTCAAACTTATCCAGATATGTTTCTGTCCCCCATAAGAATCACTTTTGGAGGATTTTTGCTTCTTGGGTTTTTTTCCCCTTAGGAAATCAAATATCAAGTAGAAGAGAAAAAAATGATATTCTTACCTAGTTCCAAACACATAGTTTATGATCAAGCTTGAATTAATGTTTTTTGGCTTTGGCTGCTTGTAGCTTGGGCTTGGCTCTGGAGTGAAGCTTGCCTTTTCTTCTGTTGGTTTCTGGAAAGCTTTCTTCAAATGACTGGATCAACTGTCATCTCTCCATGGTCAGTGGGGCTTCTCTCCTTCTTTGTCACCTCTCTGGGGTGACTTTAGGCCCATTTAAGGGTCCCAAACAGAAAAGAATCAGCCGTAGGGTGCGGAGCCCCACGATCCCTTGGCTACTTGCACTACTGTGCAAAACTGGAAGCCTAGATCTGACCTTTTCTACACTTTAATCACTTGACCTTAGTAAAATATAGCTTTCACTGTAAATGGAGTTGAGGTTTTTCTTTCCTAAATGGCCAAGTGGACAGTCCAAACTCTTTGAGCCAGTCATTTTCTCTCAGTCTTAGGAAGAAAAAGGCAATGGCAAACCACTTCTGAATTTGTGCCAAGAAAACTGCAGGGATTAGTCCAGGCAGTTGGCAGAAGTGAAAAATTGAAGACATCCCACCACTCATCACCCCCCCCGACCAGTCAAACAAACTTCACATTGTTTACTATCTGAAAGAACGTCTGCGTGCATAAACATTGCCCAATCCATAAGGATAGATGTAAAGGATTAGAGTCTAGCTTTTATACTATGGAAAAGGCATCATACTGCAATGCTATTTCAATTCTCTGGGGAAACAGCAAAATCAATTTACAACCTCCATAGGAAAATAATTTTGTCTAGACATCTAGGCATGCACCACTCAATAAGCACAAAGTGCTTGCCACTTCTGGTCAGTGTAGCCAAAAAGGGCTGGCTGTTATCATTACTATATTTGCTCCTTTTTTATTGTGTGTATATTCTTTCATTAAACTTGACAGATGTCAGAACAAGCAAAATGAATTCCACCCCCCTGCCCCCCCATTTCAAATCCCAAGTCTTATGAGACAATGACAAGTGTAAGAGGGTGGCTATATTGATAACTGACAAGTCTTTTTTCATTGGCTCTTAATTTCAGTTGTCAACACTCACAGTGATATCTCTCTTTCAAGTTTCTGCATAAGGCTATTATTTATTTCCATATCATTGAATATGTCGCCCATTTTCCATTTTAATTGGTAGTTCATTTGCAGTGTTGTTTGAACCAAGTGCTGTGTTTAAGCTTGATGAAGCTGGAAATAAACAGAGCATCCATGTTCTAAATTATTCTCAGCCTATTCTAAGAAGAAAGTAATGGCAGTAAAGTGTATTTGGAAATCTTTGTGATGGGTGTTAACTTGTGTGTGTGTGTGTGTGTGTGTGTGTGTGTGTGTTATTGTTGGAAGTCAGCCCTAACCTAGGATTTTTTGGAATAATTGGCTTAAGTTAGATTTCAAGTTGTTTTACAGGATATAATACATACAGCTAATAGACACGCTGGCAAAAGTCACTACCCTGGGAATAGAAAATTATGCTGTGCCAAACAGTTCACTCCTCTTTGAATATGCTCCATTTATGAAGGTGGAGACTACAGAGTGAATGGAAAAGGGATATTAATTCTGTCTCAAATTCTTGTGGGAATGACCTTAATTGATTGATGGCAAATGATTCTTTTTCCTCTAAAAAAGAGGGGCACTTCACTTATTTTCAACAAATGAGCATACAGTGCTTTAGGGCCAGGGGATCAGTATTAAAAAAAAGGAAGCAGGAAGAAATTGGAGTGCCCTTGTCATACTGCACATATGTGCAAGTAGTTTTTGGAAAAAGAGTGGGGGAAATCAAGACTTCTGCAAATGATGAGCTGATTAACCAGGCATTGTTAGCAAAAAAAATATGCTGATGTTTTGCTTGCTTTAAAAGAGGTTATCATTACACATCATGTTACTTTCCCAATTCATGTTTTTTCTCTGTACTGTCTTTGACCAAAATAAATTTTGAATTGGAACCATTTAAATTAATGGTTTGCCAAAATGTCTATGGTAATTTGTATATTTCTGCCAGTTAACTGGGTTTATTTGGCATTTAAAACTCAATGAATCAACCAATTAATCAATATTAAAGAGGAGAATGCAAGATTATCCTTTCACCCCTTATGTCTCAACTGCTTTTGTTTCAAACTTTTCCCCCTAAATGCCTGTTTCCACTCGCCATTTACTTATTAAAGAATTAGGATTATCTCACTTCCAAGACATTCAGTCATTGCTATGCATTTTCAACAGACATGTAAACTCTGATAATGTCCTGCATGTTATCGATGCATATTGTTTACTTCCAATCAAAATGAATATTATAATACTCAAAGTTCACATGTGGCTTACAATGTAACCTGAATAAAATAACTCCTCTATTTCCCCCTCCCTCATTGACCTCTTGCAATGTATGGCAGTGAAAGTTGGACCATAAGAAAGGCTGAGCGCCAAAGAGTTGAGGCCTTTGAACTATGGTGTTGGAGAAGACTCCTGCGAATCCCTTGGACTGCATGGCGATCAAACTGGTCAGTCCTAGAGGAAATCAACCCTGACTGCTCTTTAGAAGGCCAGATCCTGAAGTTGAAACTCAAATACTTTGGCCACCTAATGAGAAGGAAGGACTCACTGGAGAAAAGCCCAATGCTGGGAAAGATTGAGGGCAAGAGAAGAAGGGGACAACAGAGAATGAGGTGGCTGGATGGAGTCACTGAAGCAGTAGGCGTGAGCTTAAATGGACTCCAGAAGATGGTAGAGGACAGGAAGGCCTGGAGGAATGTTGTCCATGGAGTCGTGACGGGTCGGACATGACTTTGCAGCTAACAACAACAACATCTGACTTCAGTTACAGACATATTCCTTCTTTTACCTGGGTTAAGTAAGACATTATGTAGGATCTCATCTGAAGGGTTCTGCTATTGGTATCATTAGAATCTTAATAAAACTATAATATAAGTGAAGTTACATATTTTTTTCCAGCAAAGAGATCAGTTAATCTAGTTCACTTATGAATTGTGTTTCGGGGTGTGGTTTCTCTCTCACTGATTCTCAGTGCATAAATAAACTAAATCTAAACCAGAAATGTTTCCTTTCAGTGGTTAGAAGCTTTAGACAGCCTCACCTATAATGAATTGTATTTGAATTAAACCAGTTATATTGAAATCCTATTGAAACCACTGGTAGAAGGTAAGGCTTAAGTCTCAGCTGCTTTCAGTGCAAATATAATTCATTCAAAAGAGTCTGGATTCAGGGTTGTATTTTGCTACCTGATCACTTTAGAGTTTCTCCAGCAGTATTTAAGTGTAATTGGTCTAAAATTGTACCATCACATAGGCATAATTATCAGACGTATGATAAACCAAGGAAAACTTCATTTATACATTCCTTTCATTTTATATAAGCTTTACTTATTTCAGAATTTTGGAATAACCGAGTTGGAAGGGATCATGGAGGTCTTCTAGTCCAACCCCATGCTCAAGCAGGAAACCATATACCATTCCAGACAAATGTCTCTTCTCCAGTGATGGAATACCCAAAACTTTTGAAGGGAAATCATTGTTTTCACTGTCAGAAAATGTCTCTTTAGTCCTAGGTTGCTTCTCTCCTTGATTAGTTTCCATTCATTGTTTCTTGTCTTGTCTTCTGGTGCTTTGGAAAATAGGTTGATCCATTCATGCCATTTTTACTAGACAAATCCAATTCCTGCAACCATTCTTCATATGCTTTTGCTTCCAACCCCCTAATCATCTGTGTTGCTCTTTTCTGCATTTTTTCCAGAATCTCTACATCTTTTTCATAATATGGTGACCAAAATTGGATGCAGTATTCTAACAGTAGTCTTATTAAGACTTTATAAAAAGGTATTAATACTTCATGTGATCTTGATTCTTTCCCTCTGTTAATATAACCTAGGATTACTTTTTTTTTTGCTGTTACTGCAAAACCACTGGCTCATATTTAAGTGATTGTCCACTAGGTAGGACTCAAAGATCTCACAGTTACTGTTATTGAGCCAGGTTTCACCTAATCTGTACCTGCACATTTGATTTTTCTTGCCTAAGTGTAAAACCTTACTTTTCTCTACCTTGAATTTCATTTTGTTAGATAGGCCCAGTGTTCAAGTCTGTCGAGATCCATCTGTATATTTAGCCTATCTTCTGGAGTGTTGGCTATTCCTGCCAGTTCAGTGTCATCTGCAAATTTGACGAGTTCCCCTTCTAGTCCTTCATCTAAATTGTTTATGAAGATGTTGAAAAGTACTGGCCCTAAAATGGAATCTTGGGGTATCCCACTGCATCCTTCCTTCCATGTAACAATAGCACTTAGACATATATACCGCTTCACAGTGCTTTACAGCCCTTTCTAAGTGGTTTACAGAGTCAGCATATTCCCCTCAACAATCTGGGTCCTCATTTTACTGACCTTGGAAGGATGGAAGGCTGTCAACCTTGAGCTGGCAAGACTCAAGCTGCCAAACTGCTGGCAGCTGGGAGTCAGCAGAAGTATCCTGCAATACTGCATTCTAACCACTGGACCACCAGGCTCTGTAGATGTAGATCCATGCTGAATGTGATTGGTCAGCCAATTAGAAATCCATCTGGCGGTGATGCTGTCCATCCCACATTTTTGTAGCTTACCAAGAAGTAGATTGTGGTCTACTTTGTCAAATGTCTTACTGAAATCCAAGTCTGCTATATCCACTGTATTATTATAAATTAATATAAGAGAGATCTCATATTTTATTGTTTTCTCCTTCCATCTCAGTGTTGTGTTTCTCAATCCTGGCAAGTTTAAGATGTCTTTAACTCCCAAAATTCCTCTGCCAGAGTTCTGGTAGGGGATATCTGGGAGTTGAAGTGCACACATGTCAAACTCGCCAAGACTTAGAATACCACAAATATGAGCTGTCACTGTGTGACTACAGCCTGTTGATGGCCTTGGGTTAGGCTGAAACAGGAAATAAGATTTGCCCCGTGTTTGGGGCCTAGCAAGGTATTCTAAATACTTAACAAACACTTAACATATATCTCCCTTGCTTCTCAGCTAACAAAGCGAGAAAGAGCCTGTGGCCTAAGGGTTAGAACAATTGCCTAATGTGCAATCAGCCCAGGTTCGAATCTCAGAAGGGTGTGGCTGACTGATGAGAACAAATAAGTTTGAAATAGCTATATCAGTCTCCCTTTAATTCTTTGTAAGCAATCCAAAAAATTCATATATAAATTTTGACATCATCAGAGCAAGGGCTGAATGATAAGGGAGTCAGTACATACACTTGTATGGCAGTTACAATGGTCAAATTGTGGAATGTGGGTGTGGCCTGTTCGCGACAAGCTCGCTCATTTATAATTACAGTGGTTCCGGCTTTGCTGAAAAAGGCCGGTCTCTGGTTGATTTTTAAAAGTTGCGCCTAGCAGCTGCTTGGCACATATCAGCTGTTAGGCGCGTAAGTCTCGTCATGCTGCATGTAGTCGTGTGCTGGTTGACAGGCTCTTCATTCAAAGTAGAGTCAAGGAGGTAATCTCATTCCCTTGCGTGTGGTCGTTGCAGGCTTGATTCTGCTGTGGAAGGGAGCAGATGTCCTTGTGGAGTGTGTAAGCAATTTGCTCTCCTTCGTGTTTTTTTGCCTGGTTGCTGTAAAGTCAAACAAGTCAAACCACACAACAGAGCCAATTTTACAGCAACCAGGCAAAGAAATTTTTTTTAAAAGCCTCTAGACACAAACTAGTATACTTCTTATAGCTTTACTGCCACAGAAACTTTGACCTTGAATGTAACATACATGGATGCTAATGCACCCATTTCATCCAAATATCAAATGTTTGTAACTCCCAAATTAAATATAAATGAAATCCAAGCCATTTTAAAAGGCCCCAAGTTCAGCAAATAAATTCATTGAGAAATTCAGTAGCAATACTGAAATCTTGTAAAATTGTACAGATTTTAATCCTAATCTGAAAATTATTTTGGGGCACCAGCACATCATGCAGGATGATATATATAGTGGTGGAAATGGATGCTGACTGTTATATGCAGAAGTTGTTTCAAATTACTAGAATGGGTTGCTGCATGGTATAGAGGCTACTAATGCAGTTTCAAACATATGGAATTCAATATGTTGTAAATTCTTCCATTTTGTAACCATGGTTTAGTCTAAAGAATTGGATGTCTAACTTCCAGCTCTAGAGGAACCATTGCTGAGAATATTTACGGCAAAATGGAACTGTAGCAGCATTCAGATCACAATAATAGGAAAGAAATATGTGTCTGTAACAAATTTTACCCATGAGGCTAATATCTAGTGAAATATAAGCCTTTTATCATATTCTAAGCTTTTTAGCAGATATATGAAAATAAATATCTATTGTGAAAGTTTGCATAAAGGGATAACATTCTTTCTGCAACTTGTCTTTTATTGCTAGAGCTGCTAGTACTATTTCATGCACACTCTAGTTCAATTTATTGTTACTCACTGCACACTGGATTCTGCATTCCCTTGCTCTCTACCTGAGTGATTCAGACAGATGTGTCTAGCATACGGAGCCCATAGCTCTCTTCAACAAGGGGGAAATAATTACAAATTACCCAGAGTGAGGTGGGTGTCATATATATTAAATACATGAATAAATGAATAAGCATCACTTTCAACTGAATTCTGAACCTCTCAAGATTCTAATTAAATACACAGACCCTCCAAATTTAAAGCGACAGCAAAAGTTTACTGACTGCAGTATGAACTTGTTCTCATACATCCGTATTGCTACTTACCCCAATTCTGCTCCACTAGACTAGCTGGTGGCTAGTTAGAGGAACAGGAATCACCAAGTCCAGACTAAACAAAGACTGAATGTTTAGTTTAGTTTAGTTTTATTAAATTTTTATACCGCCCTTCTCCCGAAGGACTCAGGGCGGTGAACAGGGCATATAATAAAAATACAAAAAAACAAAAGTTAAAATAGAATTAAATTAATGCCCAAAATAAAACAATAAAATATACAAATATTTAAAACCCAAATTAACTCCCCATCAGGCCAGGCCAGCTTGTTCAAATAGGTGGGTCTTTAACCCGCGCCGGAAGGAGCGGAGATCCGGTGCCATCCGGAGCTCAACCGGCAGTTGATTCCACAAAGCCGGGGCGCCCACAGAGAAGGCCCTCCCCCTGGGGGCCACCAGCCGGCATTCTCTGACCGGAGGCACCCTGAGGAGGCCCTCTCTGTGGGAACGCACAGGGCGGAGGGGAGTTGACGCCGGCAGCAGGTGATCCCCGAGGTATTCCAGACCCATGCCATGTAAGGACTTAAAAACCATCACTAAGACCTTGAACCTCACCCGGAAGACAACTGGTGCAGAATGCAGCTGCACGGGTTGTGATGGGAGCTTCCCGATACTCCCATATTACACCCCTCCTGCGTGAGCTGCATTGGCTACCAGTTGCCCTCCGGGTGAGATTTAAGGTGCTGGTACTTACCTTTAAAGCCCTACATGGCTTAGGTCCGGGATACTTGCAGGACCATCTGCTGCCGGGAACAAATTCCCATCGTCCAGTACGCTCACACAGAGAAGGCCTCCTCAGGGTACCGTCAGCTAGGCAATGTCGGCTGGCGACCCCCAGGGGGAGGGCCTTCTCTGTGGGAGCACCAACCCTATGGAATCAGCTCCCCCCTGAGCTTCGGATAGCCCAAAACCTCCAATCCTTTCGCCGCGGCCTCAAAACACACCTGTTCCACCAAGCTGACCTAGACTGACAGGCATTTTAATTAATTTATATTTAGTATTTTTAATTCATTTTTAAATTCTCTATTTTTTTATTGCACTGATGTTCTCAATTTCATTTTATCTTGATTTATGTAATTATTATATGTTTTATTGTGAGCCGCCCTGAGTCCTTCAGGAGATAGGGCGGGATATAAATCCCATCAATAAATAATAAATAAATAAACTGGTAACCAATGCAGCTCGTGGAGCAAAGGTGTAACATGGGAGTACCGGGAAACTCCCAAGACAACTCTCGCGGCCGCATTCTGTACCAGTTGGAGCCTCCGAGTGGTCTTCAAGGGAAGCCCCATGTAGAGAGCGTTGCAGTAGTCAAGACGAGAGGTCACGAGCGCATGGGTGACCGCACACAAGGCCTCCCGGTCTAGATAGGGCTGCAACTGACGCACCAGGCGAACCTGAGCGAAAGCCCCCCTAGTCACGGCTACCATATGATCTTCTAAGGTAAGCCGCGAATCTAGGAGGACTCCCAAGTTGCGTGCCCTATCCACGGGGGGTAAAGACTCACCCCCCATAAAAAGAGATGGAACATTTTGAATGTCCCGGGATGCCGGAATGTACAGCCACTCAGTCTTGTCAGGGTTGAGCTGAAGTCTGTTCCTCCCCATCCAGACCCGAACCGCCTCCAGGCAACGGGACATCACAGCGAGGGCATCACTGGGGTGGTTTGGGGTCGAAATAAAAAGTTGGGTATCATCAGCATATTGATGATACCCAACTCCAAAACCACGAATGATCTCACCCAGCGGTTTCATGTAGATGTTGAACAGGAGAGGTGAGAGAACCGACCCCTGAGGAACTCCACAAACGAGAGACCTAGGGGCCGATCTCTGCCCCCCTGCCAACACCGACTGCGAACGTCCCAGGAGATAGGAGGAGAACCACCGAAGAACCGTGCCTCCCACTCCCAATCCCCTGAGACGCCGCAGCAGGATACCATGGTCGATGGTATCGAAAGCAGCTGAGAGGTCTAATAGGACTATGACAGAGGAACATCCCCTATCCCGAGCCCTCCAGAAATCATTCACCAGAGCGACCAATGCCGTCTCCGTGCTGTACCCGGGCCTGAAACCCGATTGGTACGGATCCAGATAATCCGCTTCATCCAGGACCAGAGGGAGCTGATGCGCCACCACACTCTCAACAACCTTCGCAAGAAAGCGAAGGTTGGAGACTGGACAAAAGTTGTTCAACACAGCTGGGTCCAAGGCTGGCTTCTTGAGGAGGGGTCTCACCACCGCCTCCTTCAAGACGGTGGGGAAATTACCCTCACTCAAAGAAGCAGATATCACCGCCTGGAACCAGCCTCGTGTCCTCTCCCTAGCTGCATAAACCAGCCAGGAAGGGCACGGGTCCAATAAACATGTGGTGGAGCTCAGCCTCCCCATAATCCTGTCCACTTCATCAGGGGTCACAGAATCAAACTCCTCCCAGATAACATTGACAAGACCGCCCGTGTCCTGATCGTCAGACTCTGCCCAGCTGGAGTTCATGGCCCAAATTTATCCCCCAAAGTTGATTGACAAGTCTAATAGGCCAGCCTCATTTGCTATGTCTTCTGAAGTCATTTCTCCTTTGAGGGATCATTTTGACAGTATTCCTAGCTTTTGTGTTCTTTGTGTACAACCTTGGTTCTTTTTTAGGCTATGGCTATAATTGTAAATTTTATCCTAGTTTTATGGTACATCTCCAAATTTGTTCTCGAGAACAGAACTTCAATGCTATTTAGTTTTGATGGACACATCTCCTAATGTCAAGTAGATGGTGCTCATCTGAACTTCTCCACACAAAACATGAAGGATGGCAGAAGTGACATTCTGGACAGGTATCATAAGCCTGATCTTCTCTCATTGGTTGCCCTTCTTCTTTGTACTAACTGAAAAAAAGATAAATGCTTTTTTAGGCTTTTGAACACAGAACAACCTCAACAGGATTTCCAATGCCAGTGGCTACTTATTCCGGGAAAATCAGACCAATACAATTTTCTAAAGTAAAATTGGACAGCATCTTTTCTCTTTTTCCCCCCTATTATGTATTATGGAAAATGGAGCAGAAATTCATCTTGCAAGTGCTGTTTATGAAGATGTGATGATATTTGTTCCTGCAGAGATAATTTTAGGTTTCTTTCCTGGCTTCAGTGAGTGATTAATCAGTCCTTTGGACAGAAAATGTATTTTGCTACTTTTACTAAGAATATGCAAAGGATGAAAGCAGCAGTCTAATGAAAGCTTTTAAACCTCACTGCAAAACACCAAAAGTAATCAAAACATTGCATAGCTCTGGACAATATGAGTCTTTCTTCAGTGGACATGCAACATGGCAATGATTTCCTACAATAGATGCCACAAAAATAAAGTTATCTGCTACTCCGATAATATATCTGAAATTAGGGATATTTCTTTAGTAGTTTTTGTAGCTTTATTTTCTCATTTTCTCTTAACCAGAACAAGTATCTTCACACTTTTTTGCAGCCTTCTAAGTACATCAGAATTATAAAGATAATACGAAAAGCCCAGCTCTAAGGTTGGATGCATACTGAAGGATTCTGAGATCTATGGAACAAAATGTACAAGGTGCCATTTAGTTCATCTGCTAAAAGATAGTGTGTGGTGTATTGTATTTAGATATGGGCAGCCATTCAAAGAGCCCTGGAAAATTTATCTTGGGAAATCATTGTAGGTATCTATTTTCTGTATATAACAGAATAATAGAGTTGGAAAAGATTTTGGAGGTTTTCTAGTCCTACCTCCTGCTCAAGCAGGAAACTCTATACAATTTCAGAGAAATGTTTGTCTAATCTCTTCTTAAAAACCTCGTGTTGGAGCACCCACAACTTCTGTTCCCCTGATTAATTGTTCTAACTGTCAGGAAATTTCCATCCATTGCTTCTTGCCCTGCCTTCAGAGCTTTGGAGAATAGGTTGATCTCCTCTTCTTCTGAATTTCTTTTTGTATTGTAGTGTTTCTCAATTTCAGCAGCTTTAATAGGTTTAGCCCTAAACTCACAGAATTCATCAGCCAGCTTAGGAGGATCCTAGGAGTTGAAGTCCATACTCTTAAAGTTGTTGAGTCTGAGAAACAATATTCTATCGTACATATTTGGAGTGTAGAGATCTTCAAGTTGACAGCAAAATCTGAAAGAGAACTCTCCATTGAATTGACATTTGAAAAGTTGTGGCCCTTTTGCTTTTAAAAACAATGGGAAGTGGTTGCATTGTTATACATTTCTTCCTCTCCAGAATGTATAATGCAGTGTTTCCTTGAAAATAAGTCTCAGTCTTATATATTTTTTGGCACCAAAAGATGCATTAGGGCTTATCTTGGGGGAAAACACAATATCAGAGTTTAGTTTAGTTTAGTTTAGTTTAGTTTTATTTGACTTCTATACCGCCCTTCTCCCTAGGGACTCAGGGCGGTTCACAGGGCATATATAAATAACAATACAAAAGTTAAAAGGAAATTAAACCAGTGCCCAGTTAAAAAAAAACAATAATAAAGTACTAAAAATCAATTTAAAAACCCATATTCCCCCATCAGGCCAGACCAGCTAATTCAAATAAGTGGGTCTTCAACCCGCGACGGAAGGATCGGAGGTCTGATGCCATCCGGAGCTCAACCGGCAGTTGGTTCCATAATGCCGGAGCACCCACAGAGAAGGCCCTCCCCCTGGGGGGCCACCAGTCAACATTCCCTGACCGGAGGCACCCTGAGGAGGCCCTCTCTGTGTGCACATACTGGGCGGAGGGAAGTTGACGCCGGCAGCAGGTGGTCCCCGAGGTAACCCGGACCCATGCCATGTAAGGACTTAAAGATCATGACCAGGACCTTGAACCTCACCCGGAAGACAACTGGTAGCTAATGCAGCTCGCGGAGCAAAGGTGTAACATGGGAGTACCGGGAAACTCCCAGGACAACTCTCGCAGCCGCATTCTGTACCAGTTGGAGCCTCTGAGTGGTCTTCAAGGGAAGCCCCATGTAGAGAGCATTACAGTAGTCAAGGCGAGAGGTCACGAGCGCATGAGTGACCGTACACAGAGCATCCCGGTCCAGATAGGGCCGCAACTGGCGCACCAGGTGAACCTGGGCGAAAGCCCCCCTAGTCACGGCCACTATATGATCATCCAGAGTAAGCCGTGAATCTAGGAGGACTCCCAAGTTGTGAGCCCTATCCATGGGGGGTAAAAGCTCACCCCCCATAGAAAGAGATGGAACATTTTGAATGTCCCGGGATGCCGGAATGTACAGCCACTCAGTCTTGTCAGGGTTGAGTTGAAGTCTGTTCCTTCCCATCCAGACCCGAACCGCCTCCAGGCAACGGGACATCACAGCGAGGGCATCACTGGGGTGGTTTGGGGTCGAAAAGAAAAGTTGGGTATCATCGGCATATTGATGATACCCAACTCCAAAACCACGAATGATATCACCCAGCGGTTTCATGTAGATGTTGAACAGGAGAGGTGAGAGAACCGACCCCTGAGGAACTCCACAAATGAGAGACCTAGGGGCCGATCTCTGCCCCCCTGCCAACACCGACTGCGAGCATCCCAGGAGATAGGAGGAGAACCACTGAAGAACTGTGCCTCCCACTCCCAATCCCCTGAGACGCCGCAGCAAGATACCATGGTCGATGGTATCGAAAGCCGCCGAGAGGTCTAATAGGACTAGGACAGAGGAATATCCCCTATCCCGAGCCCTCCAGAGATCATTCACCAGAGCGACCAATGCCGTCTCCGTGCTGTACCCGGGCCTGAAACCCGATTGGTAGGGGTCCAAATAATCCGCTTCATCCAGGACCAGAGGGAGCTGATGCGCCACCACACTCTCAACAAGTGATCAGCCCTGTTAGAATATCCAAAATTAAAAAAAAAACAACTATGAATGTTTATATCTTTTTATAATCTCAGTAGGAAAAGCTTGGATTTGTTTTGTTCTGGTCTATAAACAAGTTTATTTTATTAGCAACAAACTAAAAATGTTTGGTTAAGTTGAATGAAAGAGCTAAATTGGACTAGGTAAGCAATTTAGTATTAGATACACAGAGCACAGTGATGTAAATTACTGGTTGCTAAATAACTTGTTATCTTCTTAATACAGGCATATACTAGGGTTGGCATATACTAGGGCTTTTCAACCAGTGATACAGGTACCACCTGTGGTACATTGGCACCTGGCAGGTGGTACATGGCCATCCTAGAAAAGTGGTACCGGGGGAGGGAAATGAGCTGAACCGGTGGCAGCCCTGCACAAACCTGAGTGAGAGATGGCTAGACCTGCAGGGCTTTCAGGGCTCAGCAGAAGGGCCAGGATCAGTGCCGCTTTCCAGCTGATCAGCACTTTTTTGGGGCTGTCAGGGCTCAGTGGAAACACCAGGATCAGCACCTGGCTCCAACTGGAGCTCGGCACTGATCCTGTTGCTTCTGCTGAGCCCCGAAAAACCACAGATCAGCTGGAATGTTGCGGCATCTCCAGGGTCTTGTGATTTACATTCAGATGCTTGGCAACTGATTCATATTTATGACGGTCACAGTGTCCCAGGGTCATGTGAAGTGACCAAAACCTGCTGCAACCACCCAGCAGATGAGGGGGTATAAAAACCAAACTCCCCCCCAACCCACCCCCGCTGCCAATCCTCAACAGAAATGCTCACAACAATGAAAACCTCGTACAGGAGGAAGAGCGCCACCGGGCAGGCAGGCAGGTGCCTTGTTCGGCTGTGGCTTGGGGGGCACTTTTTTCAGTGCCATTGTAACTTCAAACAGTCATTAAGTGAACTGTTGTAAGTCAAGGAATACTTTTATTACTTTTTTCCTTTTTTTTGGTCATCAAGTTTTTGACTCCTTGCTAGGCGACTGGTGGTACTCGGATGTTGCCATATCCTAAAAGTGGTACAGTGGGTGAAAAGGTTGAAAAGCCCTGGGCTAGAATGGCAAGTTCAAAAATTGCCTTACTTAGCAGGAAAGTAATTAAATAAGAGCTCCACATTACTAACAGTCAGTCTGAACCTAAAGTAGTTTACTTCCACCTCTCAGTATAGATTGCAGCCTAAGTGTAATGAAAATAAAACATTAGAAAGCTGAAAATATTAATCAACAGAAGAACACAGTTATTTTCAATCTAGTTATTATTTTCCATTTGTGTATAATAGGATTGTTTGAATAGGCTCTGAACAAATTCCAATGGTTGATTTGATTCTCAATTTGACCTAATTTGAACCAATTTGGAGAATTGAATTGATTTGATTTCCATTTTCAAAAATTCTTCTGAATCCTTAAATCAGCTTGGATGCATCTGATTTGGTTTGATAGTTTGGTTCAAATGAAAATGACTTGCTTCTATGTTGAATTTCCAAAGCAAAATCTCTCTATGTCCTAATAAATCCTTATTTATCCTTGTCACTTTACAATTTGATTGGGCTACTATTTTAGCATTCCACAACACTGGTTTTAAATATGGCCTGTTTTAGTTGTTGATGAAAGCTATGAGCTTATTTCTGTTATCATGGTGGATTTTATTCTTTTTTAAAACGAGAAACTTGCTATTTTGTATTCTTCTTATATCATCTGCAGTCTAATTTATTTTTCAAGAAATAACAAGCATGCAGTATAGATAGGAGTGAAAGTCCTTTCCTCAGGATGCATGATATTCTGATTAAATATTTGGAATGAAGATGAAATGATTTTCTGTTTTAGTCTGATTATGCTGTCTTGAGTTAGCCAAAAAATACGGGGGGGGGGGGGGCGGGGAACCCTTTAAAACAAAACAAAAATCATCAGGCACTTGTGTTTCAAGAATCTGAAGTGATTCTTCAGATGACTTTGTGATTAAAATAGTTTAATTTACATTTTCTGAATGGAGGGAAATGAATCTAATAATAAATCCAGTTTATTCAAGGATGCCTGAATATTCTTAAGAAACTATTTTGCCAGAGCTGTATATCTTTGACTTTTGGAATGCACTTTAAGGAACTCAAGTTTTGAAGGTCCTTACTGGGCCAGATATATATATATATATATTTAAAAATGTTAATATGAGTATTAGTTTTGTGAAATGTATTGCTTATGTCTTAATTGGATAATATACTGTCAATTTTACTGCAAATGTTGTGTGGTGGCAATGTATAATTTTCCTGAGAGTTTGGCTGCACTAGGGAAGTTTATCCAACTGGATTTTCTTTCATGCAGTTGCGATCAATGGTTTGTAATTCCTTATCTGCTTATTGTTATTTGAATAAATAGAATATAAAATTAGGTTATTGAAATGTCCATGCGTATCAAACCTCTAAATGTGTTAGAAAACATGAAATCATGAAAAGCAAAAGACCCTGAAGATGGTGCTATTGAGAGCATCATCATCCTTCATAACTGATGTCTGAGGACACAAATTACTTTCTGCTAAGGCTACAATCCTTTAGGATGCTCAGCTTGGCACTTATGCTAATTAGGTGTTCTCATCCAATTTTCACTCTGTTTTTAACATCTTCTTTTATCTAATTCAGATCGCTTCCACCTTTTCTCTCTTTCATTTTCTCTTTTGTTCCTGTCTCTGTTCTACCGGGAAAGGCACAGTATGCTCTTATCTAAGGCAATATTTCTTAAACTTTTCTCTCAGGACCATTTCCCACTTTTAAAAATTATGGAGGAGCCCAAAATAACTTTGGTTATATTTATCAATGTTTACCATATTAAAATTAAAATTCATTGATACTATGACTTCATTGATTGGTTGTTAATATTGTATTATTTTTCAAAATAGGCTAATTTTGATTTTGTAGATCCCCGAGAGGGTCTTGGGAGATCCCCAGGGTTTTTCAAACCACGCTTTGAAAAATAGTGGTATTTTAAATTTTCCAAATCTATCTTACAGAAAACTAATGAACAATATGACACAGTAAAGAGGTAGACTTTTGATCTTGTTTATTGCTGTAAAGTGACTTTCCCAATTATTCCAGTTCAGAACTTTAATCAGAACTGATAGCAATTAATGAGTGATTTCATCACTATTGTAGAGCTCTGAATGGCCTTTGAAATTTGGCCAAGGTCCAGAAAATATTGGTCTGAGAGCTGCATGTGGTACAATAGCCAAGTATTTGAACTCATGCTGGACATCTCTTCTTTTGAGTGTTGGAGCAGGGGAGACAATCAGAAATGGCATTTAAGTCAGGATTTCTGAAAGGATAACAACGAAAAGGTCAAGTAGAACATCTGAGATGAACCAGAGGACTTAAATATTGTCAAAGACCCTGAAAATAAACCTGTGTTGTAATATGTTCAAGCAAGTCAACAAAGGTTTAGCTCCCCAGAATTATTTTAATTAGCTGGTGTGTCTACCCTGGATATTCACTTCATATGTTCTATGGTGGTCATATTTTTTATTAATAACATTTACCATTCTTATGCATACTGCATACTGATATGTAACCTTTCTGCAAAATCAAATGGGAGTGCTCTTCATGAAATCAGTGTATAGGTGTTTGCTCAACCTCAAGGGAGGGGGAATTATTTGAAGTATCATAAGGGCAATTTTGGAGGTATGACTTGCATTTAATAAGAGATTGAAACATTTCTGATAAAGTATATATTAATATTTATTAAAAGGTTTACATGGTGCAAGTAAGGCTGCTGAATGTATCTGTAAAAAATCTTCCTTTTCAAGTCATCTTACATATAAATTGAGATGACAATATAATGTGATGTAAGAGCTACTCTTATACTTCCACTTCTAGCTGTAAGAAAGAGATGCTGTATCCATTCTGTTTATAGATCCCACTTAAGTAATCTTAGGTAATACATTTTAGTAGTTACCTCTGTGCAGTCAGCATCAGTTGAAGCGGATATCTTCAAGATACATTCAAAGCCTTACATGGAATTTGTGGTGTCATATGGCAGACCTTTTAGGTACCCTTATCCCAATACAAATATGTGATGGAATGTAGTAGCTGTATTCCCAGGAAGGAGAGAGTGAATTCCAGAGGAGTGAGATAGTTTGTGTGAGAGAAAGAGCATGAAGACACAGCCCTTCCCTGATAGTTCTCTGAATATAGGTGTGCATAGATAGCAGACTGCTTTAGTTTGGCAAGCTTCTAAGTACTCTAATGTTGTTCCTGGGATCTCTTGGAGACTCTTCTTGCTTCAGAGTTCTCCTTCCACCAGCGGGAGCATTATGACCTTTACTTTCTACATCATCTCTAGTTCTTCCTTCAGGACCTGGTACTTCTCCAACTTTTCATACTCCTTCCTGATGTTGCTGGCTCTTGGGACCATTGCTGTCCTCTGGATTTTGTCTACTACTATATCTGGTTGATTAGCCTGACTGGAAGTCCCACAGGTTCATAACTTTCGTATTCTCCATGACCTTTTGTGGGATCACCCATCTAGCATTAGGAGGGTCTAGCCCATATTCTGTACAGAAATCCTATAAACAATGACAGCTACTTGGTTGTGCCATTCAGTGTATACTGTTCCTGCTTGCATCTTACACTCTGCCACTATGTGTTAGACTGTTTTTGCAGCCTCTCTGCATCGCCTACACCTTGGATCCTCTCTAGTGTGATATATCTCTGTTTCTATGGATTTGGTGCTTAGTGCTTTGTCTTGTGCTCCTATGATCATTTCCTCACGGACTGCCATTTAGTCCAGTCCTTTCCAGTCACAGGTAGGATTTCCCAATGTCTGCCATCTTAGCTATCTGTTGATGGAATATCCCAGCAGTCTCCAACCTGGGAGAGGGGAGGGATGTTTTCGTATGAATGGCTGGTGAGAGTGCATGCACAGCTCTATTTGTGCAAGTGGTGGGACACGTACATCTGTTTCTCACACAAATGGTGGATGCTAACACTTGCCCTCCTGCTGCACATGCAAGTGAAGCTGCATGTCTGTGTGCATGTATGCTGCTTCCGTGGTCCAGTTCTGAACAAGTTAAAGCATGGTGGTGGGCCATGGCCTGGGGTTGGGGACCCCTGGTACTATATAACTCATGAAGGGTCTTTTCCTATCATGGCACTTCCTCTGTTTGATCTTCCTCCCATGTCTGCTCGTCCCCCCTCTTTCTCTCTGCATATATGTATATATGAATATTAGCAAGTATCTAATTTAGATCAACAATGCCTCCCCTTCCCCAATACTTTGTGTTAAATAGCAGTCAAGTCTGGATTTTATTAAGGTTTGAAAAACAAGGCTACTTTAGTCTAGAATCAGCAGCAAGAGTGCTGTTTAAACTGTTTAAACTGTTTCATAACAATGAGAAGGAGATCAAACTGCATTCCATAGCTGCTTATTTAAGAATGTTGGCAAGAAGGCTGAATCCTACCTTTGAGGCCCATTGAATTATTTAATAATTGATTTAGCATATTTATATGGCCCCCTCATCCAGTAAAGGCACTCTGGTAGAACCTTATCTTGCCTGCACTGGAACCAAAATGTTTAGTGCTGCCCAAGCCTTTATCAATGGTAGACATCTGTTGAACTTGTATACTCCTCCATTTAAGTCTTAGGAAGAAGACTAATAATATTTCATTTGAAATTTAGTAGTCTCCACGCCATACCAGTTGATACAATGAATCTTGTTATCTTGTATGTTTGTGCAGTTGCTGAAGCTTAATTTGATGCAAAAGTAGGCATTATCATGAGCTGGATGCTGTGAAATAGAAGGGTGTCCCATTTTATTTATTTATTTATTTATTTGTTTGTTTTTATAAACCGCCCTTCTCCCGAGGGACTCGGGGCGGTGTACAGAATAAGGTAGGTATACAGAATGAACAATAGTGAAAAAAACAATAGTAAAAAACAAACTGGGACCCCAATTAGAGCTATCAGGCCAGGCCGGACTGCTGGAACAGGTAAGTTTTTAAGTCGCGCCGGAAGGTGCGGAGGTCGGGGGCCATCCGGATTTCGGTTGGTAAGCTGTTCCAGAGGGCTGGCGCACCCACTGAGAATGCCCTCCCCCTGGGGGCCACCAGCCGACATTCCTTGAGCGGTGGCACCCTGAGGAGGCCCTCTCTGTGGGAGCGTACAGGACGGTGGGGTGCTGACATTGGCAGAAGGTGCTCCCGTAGGTAGTCCGGACCCATGCCATGTAGGGCTTTGTATGTCATTGTTAGCACCTTGAACTTCACACGGAAGGCAACTGGAAGCCAGTGCAGCGCACGAAGGAGAGGTGTGATATGGGAGTATCGGGAGGCTCCCAAGAGTGTCCGTGCCGCTGCACTTTGCACCAGTTGAAGCTTCCGAGTGGATCTCAAGGGCAGCCCCATGTAGAGAGCGTTACAGTAGTCTAGGCGAGAGGTCACAAGAGCATGGGTGACTGTACGTAAGGCATCCAGGTCCAGATAAGGCCGTAATTGGCGAACTAGTCGAACCCGGGCGAAGGCCCCCTTGGTCACAGCTCCTATGTGATCTTCCAGGGAGAGCTGCGAGTCTAGGAGGACACTCAGGTTGTGGGCCCTATCAACAGGGGGTAGTAACTTGTCCCCGATGTTAAGGGATGGGATGTTCTGAGTATCCTGGCTTGCCGGTACGTACAGCCATTCAGTCTTGTCCGGGTTCAGTTGAAGCCTGTTCCTCCCCATCCATTCCCGGACCGCTTTCAGGCAGTGGGACATCACGTCGAGGGCATCACTGATGTTGTTTGGAGTTGAGATGAAAAGCTGGGTGTCATCAGCATACTGATGGTACCCTACTCCAAAGCAGCGAATGATCTCGCCCAGCGGTTTCATGTAGATGTTGAACAGGAGAGGCGAGAGGACCGACCCCTGAGGGACTCCGCAAGCGAGAGGCCTCGGGGTCGACCTCTGTCCCCCTGCCAGCACCAACTGCGAGCGACCCTGGAGAAAGGAGGAGAACCAACGCAGAACCGTGCCTCCCACTCCCAGTCCCCTGAGGCGTCGCAGCAAGATACCATGGTCGATGGTATCGAAAGCCGCCGAAAGGTCTAATAAGACTAGGACAGAGGAATGGCCCCTGTCCCGGGCTCTCCAGAGATCATTTATCAGAGCGACCAATGCCGTCTCCGTGCTGTAGCCCGGCCTGAAGCCTGATTGGTACGGGTCTAGATAAACCGCTTCATCCAGGATCTGAGGGAGTTGGTGCGCCACCACGCTCTCAACAACCTTCGCAAGGAAGCAAAGATTGGAGACTGGACGAAAGTTTAATTATGGTTATCATATTCTTCTTTGATTATAATGTGAAGTTCTGACATTTTTAAAAGAATGAACATACAATCACTCTAACATCATTTTTAAATAGAATGTTTGACCCACAGAGTATAAAGTATCAAAGAGGGAGAAATAAAGCAAACCTATCAGCAATAACTAACTGCCCCCAGGATCTTAAAGGAAGTTTTATATTTGTCCGCATCTACCAATATTAGCTGTTAATTCAGTAATCTTTCTTCACTTAGTTTGAAACAAAGACATGAATGTTAATGATGGGGACAAGTAAACAAATTACTGGAATGAACCTATTTGTGTCAGAAATTAGAGTCAAAGAGAATAGATGAAAGAGAAGGAAGGAAAGAAGGAAGGAAGGAAGGAAGGAAGGAAGGAAGGAAGGAAGGAAGGAAGGAAGGAAGGAAGGAAGGAAGGAAGGAAGGAGAATTGGCTTGGCTGATATAGAACTAATTTAAAATATGTAAGGATAAGAGAAATAGAGGTTGTTTTAAACATGATTACACAGAAGAGATATCAACCCTCTGCAATATAATTATGAAATATTTTCTAAAACTATGCTGACCCAAATTTTGAGAGCCAATATGTCTCATTGAATTAGATTTTCCAACAAAGAGACGAAAGCAAGGCACCTTTAGAATAACATTTGAAAAATAATTCTGTAGAATGATCAGCACAAGAGATGATAAAGCATATAGCTTTCCAGAATACTATGGAGAATTTAACTGAAAGTTTACCCAATTCTGCTATTGCAGTTGAGGTTTAATGATATTTGCAATTCTAAATAGGCTCTCTGGCTGCCACCTACTGGTGAAGAGATGAATCACTGTTATCAGAATTCAGACCATTTATTGTACATGAGTCCACATATTAACCCACATATAGATTCCCCATTCAGATGCAGACCCCCAGATTTTCTGCATGAGATTTCCTGACTGCTGGCAAGTAACTAGTCATTAGTTGGCATAAAATTAGCTCTTCCACAATTTGGACATCTTGTATGTAATAACAAAGGCAATAGAGAAGCTAGCAGTTCAGTAAATTTTGACGTCTCACTTTGGTAACAAGGATTTAAGAGTCTGCATCTGTCTCTCTGGCTCACACATCCCAAGAGGCCTCTGCATATGTGTGTGTGTGTTTGTGTGTCTGTCTGTGTGTGTGTCTGTGTCTGTCTGTCTCTCTCTCTCTCTCTCTCTCTGTGTGCATGTTGTGGGAAAAGAGGAGGAAGGAGTATTAAGTAAGTTTTTGCCTTGAATTACTTATAAAAATAAAATTACAGGATATAAATATGTAAATAAATGGACTAGGAGAGAAACTTATTGTTTTAAATATTATCTCTCTCTCTTGTTTTACACTGTGACGATAGGCAATCATCTGCCAACTTTTCATAAATTAATATATTTAGTCAGTGAGGTATCATGGAATTAGGATCAATTTCTGTAAACCTTCCAGACAAGAAGCATAAACCATGCTCACTAATAATACTTTTATTGTAAGATTTAATTTAATTTAATTTAATTTAATTTAATTTAATTTTTAATTTTAATCCCATTTATATCCCGCCCTTCTCCGAAGACTCAGGGCGGCTTACAATTTAAGCACAAACCAATGTGCTTAGCAATAGCCTTCATTCTATGTATATGCCTGCTTATTAGGGCTTTCACACACACCCCAAGCGGCATTATTACAAAGTCAGCTTATTGCCCCCAACAATCTGGGTCCTCATTTAGTACAAGTAATCTTGTAGTTTCTAGCAAAAGAATCTTGCAAATTTGAAAGCACTTTTTCCATCCTTTAATTTTGATTGATTATGTGCCATCAGGTTGTTTTTTGACTCCTAATCTAATGATAGCTTTTCTCCATGAGGATTTATCCATAACCCATTTTTTTTTCTAAGTGCCCTCTCCTCTTTGCCACTGTAACTGAAACTGTCCACCTTGCACTGGTCATGCTCTTCTTCTCTTTCCTTTCACTTTTTCCAGCATTAGAGCCTTCTCCAGAGAGCTGAGGCTTCTCTTAATGTGTCCAAAATTGGGCTAATTTAAGCCTGGCCACTTGGGCTTTGAGTGAGAACTTGGGTTGATTTGTTCAATGATCCACTGATTTGTTTTCCTGGCTGTCCACAGTATTCTCAGGAGTCTTCTCCCCACATCAAAGCTGAACGGCATCAAGATTCTTTTTTACCTTGCTTCCACAGAGTCTTACAGCTTTATTTTTACTTTCCAGAAAATTAGAGACGGTCTCTTCTTCTGAGATGTTTCCCACTCCCTTTCTCATTCTATGGGCTATAATACCTTTTGCATGATGGTTATCTAGGCTGCAGCCTTTCCTCCTTTCTCCCAAGGTCTTTCCAACACACCATTATGGTGACTTCATCAACAAATATTTGCCACTTCAACCCTTCCCTAATAATAATTTGGCTCAGTGGCTCAGTGGGTTAGGACGCTGAGCTTGTCGATCAGAAGGTTGGCAGTTTGGCGGGTCGAATACCGAGTGCTGCGTAGCAGAGTGAGTGCCTGTTACTCGTCCCAGCTTCTGCCAACCTAGCAGTTTGAAAGCATGTAAAAATGCAAGTAGAAAAATAGGGACCACTACGGTGGGAAGGTAACAGCATTCCGTGCGCCTTTGGTGTCTAGTCATGCCGGCCACATGACCACAGAAATGTCCTCGGACAAACGCTGGCTCTTTGGCTTTGAAACGGAGATGAGCACCGCCCCCTAGAGTCGGAAACGACTAACATGCATGTGCGGGGGAACCTTTACCTTTACCTTAAACACCCTTGCTAAATGTTCTTCATCCAATTTGTCCATTGCATCCCTCCTCTTCTACTTATTTATTTATTAACTTTATATGCCACCCATATCATTGTCAAGAGACTCTACTTGCCTAATCTTCACAACCATAGTTTTTTTTAGTAGTCCAAAGTCTGATTTTACCATATGCCCCCAGTATATGAGTTTCTAGTACTACAACACATCCTTCAAATGATTCAGAAGATATGGTATGGGTTTTACTGCTTGTACCCTTTGCTATTTATTATAGCAGCCAGGTTTTGGGGGAGGGGGCTTCTGTATTATCCTCATGAATTGCATTAATATTAATGAATGAGTTCCTTAAACCTGCTGCATCTTTGTCTCAAGCTCTCATGAGAGCTTCAAACCAGATTTGCTGCTTTGGGAAGCAATCAAAAAGTATAAATGTATGAGATCTGAAGCATTGATTTCAAAACATTTTTAAGTTTGATTAGCCTGGTTTCTGACTGCTGATTATCATTATAGTGTAGTGGATCCGATGCAAGGAAGAGATGCCAGCTGGTGTGTGAGTTCAGCTCTTTGTTGGAAGGGGGGTAGTGAACTGGGGAATGAGGGTTACCTGGCCTCCTTAAATACCCGGCCAGGTAAGCGGACAGCCAATGGGGTTGACCCTAGGTTTCCCGCCGAAACTGGGTTCCCACTGAAAACCGTTCAGGCCAACGCCCCCTGGTGGCTGTTGCTATGCAGGTGCCTGCATACATAACACCCCTCCCCCCTTAGAGAAGAACCACATAACCATAACAACTTGCAACTAACTACAACTATGTACACTGAGTCAATACTAATAATAATAAAACAGCGATGTCACTGTGTGGGGGTCACTTGCACACATAGTCCAACAGGTAGGCAGGTGTCCTGTGTGGACGGGTGGATCGTCTGGATTGGCCCTGGGTTTGGACCACGGGTTCTAGAGGCCTTTGTGCAGGGTTGCAAGGAGCTGGGATCAGGAAACCCTCCTCCTCTGGTTCCTGCTCTGTGCCGTTCCTGGCTGGGCTGACCTCTCCTGGAGTGTGGTTCTCCTGTTGGGCATGTGTGATGCACTCAGCGACCCTTCCTCTGAGCTGATCGATGTGTCGCCTTATGCGTCTGTCCCCCTCCACCCCCACAATGTATGAGAGGGGTCCTGTTTTCTCAACCACTGTCCCCGGAACCCATGGCTGACCAGCCCCATAGTTCCTTGCCCAGACCAGGTCCCCCACGTTGAGAAACCTGTGTGCAGGTGATGATGGCAATGGTGATGATGGTAATGCTGGTGATGATGGTGATGGTGGTGATGATGGAGATGATGGTGATGATGGTGATGGTGGCCTTCCGGTCTCGGCTGCTACCCGGTCTGGGTGTAAGCAGTCCAGCTTGGTGATGAGGCGCCGTCCCCATCGCAATTCAGCTGGGCTCTTCCCGGTAGCCACGCATGGTGTTGTGTGTTGGGCGAGTAAAAATTTCACCAGTCTGTGGTGCCAGTCCCCGCTGATGATGCGCCAGAGTGCATCTTTGGTTGTCCTTACAATCCTCTCGGCCTGCCCGTTGGTTGATGGATGGAAGGGCACGGAGGTGGCGTGCCTAATCCAGTTCGCCTTCAAGAATGCCTGGAAATCAGTAGCGGTAAACTGAGGCCCGTTATCAGACACAATTACGTTGGGGAGGCCGTGTGTGGCAAAGAGAGCTCTGAGCACCTGGATTGTCCTCCCCGAGGTCATGTTGGGAACAGGGACTACCTCTAACCACTTGGAGTGACTGTCCACCACTACTAAAAATAGTTGGCCCTGGAATGGCCCCACATAGTCAATGTGGATGCGGGACCATGGTGTGTGTGTGGCCTCCCACCGGTGTACTGGTGCGTGTGGCATTTCTGGCCTGGATCTCTGGCACGTGTAACAGGCCTTGACCCGATCCTCAATTTCCTTGTCCAACCCGGGCCACCAGAGGTAGCTTCTAGCCAGAGCCTTCAAACTGACCACCCCCGGGTGTCCTTCGTGTAAGGAATCCAATACCCTGGCCCGTAGTACGGTGGGAATGATGACCCTGCTACCCCAGAGGGGGCATCCCTTGTGTGTGGAGATCTCGTCGCGTCTATTGAAATAGGCCTGGAACTCTGGCCCCGGGGATTTGCCCTGCCACCCCGTGCAAACCCATGAGTGTACCCTGCTCAGGATGTTGTCTGTGGCTGTGTGGCTGGCAATGTCCTTGGCATGAACTGGACACTCTGGTAGTTCCTGCAGGGCTAGGATCTGTGTAGCTGGTGCTGGGTCTGGATCCAGGGTGTTTAAAGGAAGCCTACTTAGACCGTCTGTGTGGCTCATCTCCTTCCCTGGGTTGTGCACCAGCTTGCAATTGTAGGCTGCAAGGAAGATGGTCCACCTGAGCATTCTGGGGGACAGAATTGGGGGGGTCTGTCAGTCCGTTGTGAACAGGCCCAGGAGTGGTTTGTGGTCCATGTAGACAGTGAACTCCCTGCCATATAAGTAATCGTGGAATTTCTTGATTCCTGCCACGATTGCCAGGGCTTCTTTGTCAATTTGGGTGTAGTTTCTTTCTGCTCCATACAGCGTCCTAGAATAGTAGGCTATGGGGATTTGCACCCCGTTGGGCTCAAGGTGACTGAGGACTGTGCCCACACCATAAGGGGATGCATCGCAACTGATGCAAATGGGCTTGGACTCGATGAAATGGGTTACTGTGGACTTGTCCGACAGCAATGCTTTCAAGGCCCTGAAACTCTGTTCATGGGTGGCCGTCCAGGCCCATGTTGCCTGCTTGTCTAGTAACCTGTGGAGTGGTTCTGCGATGGCTGCCTTGTGTGGGAGGAATGTATGGTAGAAATTCAGCAGACCCAGGAATGCCTGAAGCTCTGCTTTGTTCTTGGGTATGGGTGCTAGTTTGATGGCCCTCACTTTGGATTCTGTGGGGTGGATTCCCCTGGCATCTACTCTAAACCCCAAGAATTCTGTGGAAGGGACACCTATGCTGCATTTCTCCCTTTTGAGTTTGAGACCAGCTGTGCACAGCCTGGACAGCACCTCCCTGAGCCTACCTGCCAGTTCCTCCGCTGATGCTCCCGTGATCAGGATGTCATCAAAATAGGGGAAGACTCCTGGAATGCCCTTGAGTGTCTTTTCCATCACCTCCTGGAAAAGGCCAGGAGCGACGCTGACTCCAAACTGCAGCTTGTTCACCCGGAACGCCCGCCTGTGTGTTACTATAGTTTGGATGTCCGCTGTTTCCCGAGTGACCGTGAGTTGCTGGTACACCTGTGCAAGGTCGAGTCTTGCAAAGATGGCGCCGCCTTGGAGGGAAGCGAGAACGTGGCTTACCGTGGGGACCGGGTAAGCGTGTGGGTTTAGGGCGCAGTTCACCAAACTCTTATAGTCGGCACAGATCCTTATTTCCCCATTGGATTTGAGGGGGTAACGATGGGGGTTCCCCACTCCCCTCCATCTACGGGCTCTAAGATTCCCTGGGCCACCAGCTTATCTAATTCGCGCTCGATTTTGCATTTGAGCACGAAGGGGACTCGCTGTGGCCGGACCCTAACGGGGGAGACATTTGAGTTAATCTTGAACGATATGGGGGGCCCAGTGTACCTGCCTAACGACCCATTGAAGATGTCTGCGAACTCCCGGCAGACGGCCTCGACGGAGTCCCCCTGGATCCGACGGATCACGGAGACTGTGATTCCCAGGACCTCAAACCAGTCCAGCCTGACCAGACTGGCTCTGCGGCCCTCTACCACAACGTCCAGGTGCCCTTCGCGACCCTTAAACCCCACCGAAACAGTAGCCTCCCCTTTCACCTTGACCGGCGAATTCTGAAAATTGGTCAGGGTTAATTTTGTAGGCTGTAATTTAATCCACTGCTTTCTCCGGCTAATTATGTAATTAAGGGTCTCGTCTGAAATAATCAAGCCCGCTGATCCGGAGTCAAGCTCCATGCTGCAAGGGACGCCTTGCAAGCGGATTGTTAATCTAATTTTGGGTTTGAGTAGCTGGTGGCTACCCGTGTGGTTAATGGCCAGCTGACTCTTGACATAGCCAATTTGCATTTTGGTAGGGGCCCCAGTATCTTCGAATGGCAGTTCCTCCAGCTGCAGCTCGTGGATCTCCTCTCGGGGGCGGCGGCTATGGCAAATCATGGCTATGTGGCCTGTTTTCTTGCAGGCCTGACACGTGGCTGACCGGAACTTGCAGAAGCTGTGCACGTGGTTCCCACCACACCCTGCACACCTCTGAGGGTTGGCGGCATTGCTGGGAGGCCTGGGCCTGTCTGGGCGTCTGGCTCGCTGGTCGGGGGTTGACTTCTGCTGGAGGAGATCGATGCTCTGGTCGTCCTCCTCTGTGGCCCCTTGCCGGTATGCTGGTTGCCTGGTTGCCGGACCGGTTTTCCTGGAAGGCTTGGACAGCCCCGCAGGCCGCTTCGTGGGCTAGGATGGCGTCCTTGGCTTCCTGGAGAGAGACCTCCTCTCTCTCGAACAGGTGCTCCTGTAGCCATCTGTCTCATAGGCCGCAGATCAGCCGGTCCCGTAGCCGCTCCTCCAAGTTCATGAACCTGCAGGTGACGGCGGCTTCCCACAGGGCGGCGAGGAAATCGGCACCGGTCTCGTTGGGGCGCTGGTCCCTTTTTTCGAATTGTGACCGCGCGGCCACCTTGGAGCGCTGGGGCTTGAAGTGGGCGTTGAGTCTGGCCACAAGGTCCCGGTATGCGACGGTGTTGATGGCCTCCTGGGGGAACAGATTCACGGCTATCTCCAGCAATGCTGGCCCCCCCGAGGCAAAGCAGGGCGGCCGTCTTTGCACCATCCTCTGATATCTGGTTGAACCGCATGTACAGTTCAACGTGAGCCAGGTAGCGGGTCTAGGTCTCGGGGTGGCGGGTCTCGAATTCACGGGGTTGTCCGGCTCTAGCCATGGCGGCGGTTGCGGTCTTGGTCGTGGATGTGGCGCTTGGCATAGCCGGGTCAGCTGGCAGTTGGGGGGAAGAAGGAAAATGCCTTTCCCTTCAGCTCGCGGAGCATTTCCCCAGTGACTTCAGTTCTTGGTCGGCAGCAATCCCATCCTCGTCGCCACTATAGTGTAGTGTAGTGGGTCCGACGCAAGGAAGAGACGCCAGCCGGTGTGTGAGTTCAGCTCTTTATTGGAAGGGGGTAGTGACCTGGGGAATGAGGGTTACCTGGCCTCCTTAAATACCCGGCCAGGTAAGCGGACAGCCAATGGGTTCCCGCCAAAAAACGTTCAGGCCAACGCACCCTGGTGGCTGTTGCTATGCAGGTGCCTGCATACATAACAATTATTTCCCAGGAATAGTCAGTATCTAATCCAGAATTGTTGGCATGTTTTTATTTCATTGCATGGGACTCTGCAGCTCAATAATTTGAGCTTCATTGGTGGTTTTTTTTCCTCTCTTTCACATTGTCCAGCTTTCATAGTCATCTTTTGCCACTGGGAACAGCATTGTTTTGATTATTCTAAACTTTGTTGTCATAGGAATATTCTCATTCTTTACAATCTTTCTTTAATGTTTGCCATTATTTATTTATTTAGCATATGGCAGGCTACCATGTCATACACATGGTAGACATCCTGGCAGCTGACAGTCGCCAGTCTGTTTGTTGCATTGGTGCACCACAAGGGGGTGAATTAGCTCCATACCTGCTGGCTTGCAGCTTTCTCAGAGGAAGTTGGTCATTCTCTTCCTTTCTTGGATTCATCAGTTTCTTTCTCAACAACACAGTTATCCTGACCTTAAGAAAGCAAAGCTACTTACCCCCTTCTCTTGATCTTTAATTATAATTTCATGAGCATTCCAGTTAATGTTGCCCTTGTCTTCTCAATATTTAAGATTAACCCAACATTTTCTTTTCCTAGTTCCCTTTTGCAATGATCCATTTTAAGTTTTTCTTATTTTTGGCTTGTAAGGTATTGCTTGCAAATGTCAGATTTTTGTCTCTTATGATTTTACCTATCACTGATTCTTGTATATTTGTTCTATAAATTAAATAGGTATGGGAACAATATGCATCCTTGACTCATTCTTCTCCCCATTCACAACTGATGCATTCACAAACTCAGGTCTTACAATAGCTTCATTGTAAAAGTACATCAGAAGGATAATCCAGTGGTTTGGCACATCTATTAACTTTAATATGTTCCATATTTTGGCATGATGCAGTCTATGCAACCAATGGTCTGCATCAAGAAAACAAATCAATAAATCAAAGATAAACATCTTATGTATATTCTCTTCCCCTCTCTTCCATCCATATAATTTCTGTGTTTTCTTTGTTATTTCTATCCCATGTTCTCTTCTGAAATTGTCAGAATGACCTGGTAATCAGAATAAGAAGAGTATTCTGATTCTGAATCCCTGTACGAGATTCAGACTCTCTTCAACTTAAGGAATAACAAATTACTCTAGGTGATTTTTAAGAGTCAATATTGACTTGATGGCAGATAATCAATCAATCTAGGGAAACTATCTGAAGATAATAAAATTGCATTTGAGTTTACCACAATTTGCAAGATTCTTGTTTCCTACCATGACCCTACCATGAAAGGGAAAATTTCAAGAAGGCCATAAAGACAAGATCACTTTTGGGCTCCTGATATCTTTTCTTCCACATAGTATTCAGATTTTTGCAGGCAACTGATTTCTGAATTCAGAGGTTATATGTGGCTTATTTGTATAAAGAATGCTTGTGTTTAAGTGGGATATACAGTAAAAGTTAGCCTATTAGAGTAGCAAATCATAGAATTATGCCTATCATGTTTATCAGTGATTGATAGAAAAGAAGAAATAATTACAAGAATATGAGAAATTAGAATCAAGAATACTTTTCTCTTATATTTATGTTCTTTGAGCAAAAGCTTAAGCATAGGTAAACAAGTGACCTACTGTGGTCTTACAAAATTCAGGCTTCAGATTTCAGGTTTCTTCTGGTTTTAATTCTGCTGGTTCGCCAGAACAATGGATTCCTCCAGGATAAAGAACTTAATCTCTCAAGGATGGAAAAAATAATCTAATTCTAATTCTTTTTAATGAACAGAAGATATATAGGTGGGTAACATGTGGCTTGCCAGTTTTTGATGACTGATGGAGTTTCCTTTCCTTGCCAACTTTGGCAGATACAATGAAATAATATTAGAATAATGAAATTTTAATTCCAGATATGCTTGAAAATGAACAAGTTCCATGAACCTAAAAGCCCTTTCTTCTGAATGAGGCATGAGATTGCCTATTTAAGAATTTAAAATAAACATATCCAACTTAAATGTACTACTCTGTATCAGTCTGTGACAAATATTCCCACACCTTAATTTACAGCATTCTTACTATTGGCTGTGTTGATGGATTTCTTGCATTGGATAACCAGAAATCCTCCACAGTGTATCTCACTACTATCATAGCACTTCTATTTTTTTGTCTGATTTTTTCCCCCAACAGTATTATTAAAAATAAGACCTAGTGTTAGAAAAAAACAAACCTGGCAAAGATTTTTAAGCTTCATCCAGATAGACTGCTGAGATATTGAAGAGAGTCTGCTAGTTCTTAATTTTCCTTGGTCAAAATCTGTAAAAAAACAACAACAAACCATTTATTTAAATGAGTTACATCTGCATAAGGATGCATGTGTGATGATAACGATGTTTTTATACATACATATATATATAAACTGCCTGTAGTGAAGAAATTTATAAAATATAGAGTGACACCAGGAACATTGATATTAAAATATTTCTCAAGCAATTTATATCAAAGCTGGATTACATATGTAAGAAAAAGTTGCATGCCTAGCTGTTAGGGAAGTTGCAAATAAAAACAGATGTGGATTTATTTATGAATGTAAAATAAAAATTAGCATCACCAACACAACAGAATTGTTCCTTACTGATGTGAAGTCTAAGATGGACCAGATTTATGCTGCTCTTTACATTTCTAGCCTCAATGAACTCTATAAATTTTTGGAATTACCAGAGTCCAGCATTCATTGGACTCTCATCCTAGTTTCTCATTTAGTTCATGATCTGGGGATTATTATTTTTTTTTCAAATAAGGACCTCTTTTCACCTTGAGTTTCATGCTATATTTCAAATCCTTGCCTATTACAATTGTTGTTTTTCCTATGCCATAGAAGGTGAACCTATTTATATTCTTGTGATTCTGAGGAGAAAAATTAGTTTGCTCCAGTGTGCTGTACAAAGTATCTTAGGCAGCCACATGTACCTAAAATGTATAAATATATGTACAGTATCTCTAAATAAATGATAGATTTTATAGGTACAAAATAAACAAAGGCACATTTCTCTTTTTACTAGGAGTTACAATTTCTCCTGCAGTTGTCTGGTTGCAATGAAATTCTGAGGAGAATTTGATTCTGAGAATGTGATTCTGAGGAGAAAAATTAGTTTGCTCCAGTGTGCTGTACAAAGTATCTTAGGCAGCCACATGTACCTAAAATGTATAAATATATGTACAGTATCTCTAAACAAATGATAGATTTTATAGGTACAAAATAAACAAAGGCACATTTCTCTTTTTACTAGGAGTTACATTTTCTCCTGCAGTTGTCTGGTTGCAATGAAATTAGTGCAAATACTGTAAATGCACCTAGGGTGCAACCAATGAGTAAAGAAGGAATGGAGTTGTGCTTACCAACTTTTTCTTGGCCTCCAGGGATTGTCGAAGCTTTTCATAAGAGATTGTATCCTATGAATTGTAACTAAGCAATTCTTTGTACTGGAAAGGGAAAGCCACACCATGATATTTCTTCTTCACTCTCTAGCTTAAACTGAACTTTTATAATTCAGTCATCTACAGGGGCTTTATATAATATTACTGACAAAAAAACTAGTGCTTCCTCCTTCCCCCATATACATTTCTTTGAAAGAATGTCCATTCCTACAATCAGTTTTACCTTTGCCATTGGTTTTGTTTTCATAGTCCATTTTTCAGAACTTGGACTGATATTGGTCCATAAGCTGCTTTTGGCTTGCTTCTCCCCCTTAATTACCAGCTGGAGGATGCACTATCTGTTAGTGATTGAATTTCAGAGAAATTGATGTGTCATTGCCTAGCATTGAAGAACAGTGGGAGGAAGAGAAAGAAACATAAGGAAAGGGAGTGCAGAAGAGATGCCTGAAAAAGGGAAAAGAAAGTAGCTCCACCCTCTTTAGACAATGGCTGGGCCTACTTTTGATTGTGATCTCATCAAGAGTATGTAGCTATAAACAGGTATGCTTTAAGGGCGTCAGAAAAGAAAAATCAAAAAGAGAAGTGAACTGTAAAGTTGGGTGTCTTCTCGAACCTTACAGAACCTTACGACATAAAGACAAGGACAGTAGCTTTCTATAGACCAGGGATCATGAAGGTTCTCCCTCTCCCTCTGTCTTCTTTCTTTCTCTTTCTCTCCTTTCCCCTCTCCCTCCTCTCTCCCCTCTCCCCCTCCCCCTCTCTTCTTTTATATCTATCTGTCTGTCTGTTTACCTGCTTATCTTTTACTTTCAGAATTGAAGATCTTCTGAAATAGCAATTTCAGTGGTTTAGATGTTCTCACTCGACATTTCACAACAAGTAATCTCACAAGTTTTTGGCCATTTAAAAAATAAAACTGGGGGCCTGAGGGTGAAGCACTCCTCGCAAACAACACGTGGGTGACATATGGTAGTTCTGAGGAGGGTGTTCCTCAGAGGTTTCAATTATGATGCAGTGATCCACATAAATGAAAAGGTTGGGAAACCCTGTTTTAGGACTATAACTACCCATATTTTGGCATGCTTAATCAAAATAAGAATAAAAGAAGATATAATACAATTTCTGTAAAATCACAGTAGCCATTTTTCTAAATATACCTGTAACAAAAAAGGAAGAAAGTGAAGAGTTCATTGAGTTAATAGCTCATTTAGCCTTGCAGCATCCTCAGTTTTTCTATTAAAATGTGTCAAGCAATTCACATATATCATTATATGATATTTCCCCCTATAATAATAATAATAATAATAATAATAATAATAATAATAATAATAATAATAATAATAATAATAATAATTCTTTATTAATTAGCCCTTGGACCATATCAAAGTGCAAAGTTCCAGCAACAAATTGTTACTAAAATCTGATAAAAAACAATTTAAAATGGAATTTGATAAAATACAATTTAAAATGGAATTAGAATAAAATACAATTTAAAATGAAATGGGAATAAAATACAATCTAAAATGAAATTGTAATAGTGTACAATAATTTAAGATATAGATAAAATATTATATTTTGGAGTTGCCCTTGCAATCTACCCCTATCAGTCCCACATATGCAGATCTCAACCAAACCATTTTGTTTAAGTACTGGGCTGCATTAAATGTTATTTTCAAGTTCTGGCCAGACAGGTAAGTAGTCTTGATATGTGGATCCCAATGGGTCATTTGTTTGGTATATAGACCAAGATACCTGTCTCTCACCCTCTTATACAGGCAACAGTGAAATAGGATGTGAGCCAGGTGTTCTACCTCTGCCACTCTGCAAATGCAGAGACACTCATTATAGGGTATAGCATGAAATCTCCCATATTTGACCATTGTGTCAAGCTGTTCGAATCTCGCTCGAGTAAATATTTTCCTAAGATGTTTTGGCAATTATAACTTCAAAGAACTGTCTACTTGGAAAGTATGTTTGTATTTACAGATATTTTCCACTATGACCATGCCCAATTACCAGTTTGAGATTCTCTTCTTTTATTTTTAAATTTTTGAACAATAGATTCTAGTTAGGGGAACATCAGTAAATCAGGAAAAGCCCTTGATTTTCTTACTTTATAGTAATATATTTCTTGAGGGGAAAAACCTATTTTAAAAGTAAATGATCTGTTGTTAAATAATGGCTGAAATTAAGTCATATTCATATTATACTTGAAGAAAAAGGCAACACTGAGAAACTAAAATTTATTTTTTTTCCTCCTTCCTTTATTTTACCTGTGCCTCCCATTCCAACTATAAATTAGGGCAGACTGGCTTCATGGAAATACACTGTGATTATTTTAGTGGTACTGGTATGAATGCATCAATTAAGCTACAGGAGTGGAATTTTTAATAAGATGCTAATAAGGGGGAAAAATCCCTATGTACCTATTTGGCCCATTGCCTTCTTGTTTTACCTCCTATTTTCACAGCCCTGACATGTAGCAGTGCATATTTTAACATAAAATACCACATCTGAAATCCTAACATGTATATTTATTCGGGTAAAGAAAAAGACTTTTTTTGGCAAGAAAAAGATTGTATAGATTTTTCTCTGTATCTGTCAACCTGCCTTTCTCTCTCTCTCTCTCTCTCTCTACACACACACACACACACACACACACAGAGAGAGAGAGAGAGAGAGAGAGAGAGAGAGAGAGAGAGAGAGAGAGAGAGATCATTTAAAGGTAAAGTTTATTTTCCTATTTCTGACTGCCTTAGAAAGAAAATGTAAGGCCATCCACATCCCCAATACTCAAGTCTTGTGTAATTGTACACATTGTATAATCACAATAACAAATATTAATACAAATGTATGGAGATTCCACTTTAAAAGCTCAGAAATTCAGCAATAACGTTATTTATCTTCTGTGTGAAAGATGAATTTTAAATTGTGTTTGAAATGTGCCTCTTCGGAATGTTGTGAGAAAAGATACTTCACACTGAACTCAAGCAGATTTGAGTTCAGTGTGAATATATTAGAGAGATGTTCAAACACTGTATAATAAAACTGCAAACTCAAGATGAGTGTTATGCATTGTGACATCAGTTTGTGGTTATGAAATACTTTTCATTCTAGGAACTTTTCATAGAGGCCTCTCTTTATATCTGTAACTACTCTGTACAAAGAGAGTCTCACAGGGCAAACTGTTACTATTTATTTTTATTACAGCTTTGTTATTTTTTTAAAAAAAATAACTCAAGATTATATATCTAATACTCCTTCCTCCTCCTATTTTCCCCACAACAACAACCCTGTGAGGTAGTTTGGGCTGAGATAAAGTGACTGGCCCAAAGTCACTCAGGTGTGAATTTCTTTAGGGATTCATGATGATTGGCAGTTCTCACATAGGAGAATGTTGGGATCCTTGTTGGTCTTTGACCTTGGTTATTTTCTTGCAGACATTTCATTAGCAAACTGATAATATACTGATGATGTTATCTAGTTTAGTAATGAAACATCTGCAAGAAAACAACCAAACTCATTTTGTTTATTTATTAAATATATTGGCTCTCCATCTTACTACAGACTTACAATGTTCAATCTACAAATATTCTTTTCTATCAATAAGAGGATATTGCCTACAAATACTAAAATCAACCAAAATTCAGAGGGCAAAATCTTTAATTCTATACACAAATAATCACAAAAGTGAAAAGTGCAGGAATTCTATTGCAAATATAATAAATATAATATAATATTGTAAACATCTGGATGATCTGTTGCTTTTATCAAACAGATGAAATGATCTTTGTACCATTGCAAAGCAACTTCACCCATCTCTCTCTCTCTCTCTCTCTCTCTCTCTCTCTCTCTCTCTCTCTCTCTCTCTCTCTCTCTCTCTCTGTGTGTGTGTGTGTGTGTGTGTGTCTTTCTCTCTCTCTCATACACACAGTGTGTGGAAGTTGAGTCATGGCAGTACTACTCTCATTTCCTTATTGGCCCCCTCTTGACACCTCTGCATTCCTTGAGTGTATTTAATGAACCATTTTTAAAACCTGTCATAGCTTTTTTTGAGAGTCATCTTTCATTCTTTCAATCAACAGCTATGGGCATCCACTACATGCATTTGTTTTCTTTGTCCTAATATCTTTAGTTAATCTCCAGAAATAAAAAAAACAAAAAAAAACAGAACTTTAAAATAAAATTCTGATTATCATGCAGATATCCCTTTCAGTTACTCCCACTCAGGAATAAGTCACATTAAATTCAGTGACTTTTCTCCCAGGTAAATAGAGATATAATAATAACCTTTTCAAAAGTATGACAATTGCATGGAGTGTAAAAAGAAGAATGCACATTCTCAGATAGGCAAAGTATATGACCATGTGAGCTAAATTATTCCCAGATCACTGACCTCATCTTTTCTCCCACATTGAAATGTTAAGCAGCAGTCCAATATATCTAAACCAATTTTATGTTGAGTGTTCCTGCAAACACTGGAGCTTAAGAAGTTTACATCCATGGTTGCAAAGAGATATCATGCATACAGTAAACTAAGATTGTCTTACATTAGGATTAATGATGATTTTTAAAGGAACCTTTTGGTAAAAAAAATAGCATACATGAATTCTAAAAGAAGCATCCTATTCTTTTATATATTTTGCAGAGTGCAACAATACAGGTACACTTGAATTATCTGAATTCAGGTACAGGTGTGCATTTGAAAGTATTCCTTTTTTTAAGAAGAGAAGGCTAATTGACTGATTTTATTAAAAAACACACAATTACTTTTGTTTCTACTTGGAAACCACTTCTGGACTTTATGCTTGAGGTAGAAAAAAAATGAAACTTTGACTTTGGGTTTTACCAATTAGATAGGATTATTGTTATAGAAATGGCTAGTTTATACTACTGTGTAACAGTAAAAAGTTGAGGTTTGTTGCTATCTTATTCTACTGATTTTTTTTAATTTAAATCCACATCTACAATAGAATAGCTTATACAAAAGCAGGTGCCTCATCTCATCCAATGTGTTTTCCTCCTTGACCACTCCGGTGTGCCATGGCTGATTTTGGAGGTATTTGATCTACAAACTATTTGCTCAGGTGTTTCCCATTTTGAGGCAGCACCAATTAAGTCTCTTTAAGTTTTTCCTTGTTGCTCTTGGATTGTCTCAGTAGTTGCTTTGAAACAATTCTGACCATTATGTCCTATTTTTTGTCTCCTGGGGTTGACCTCAGAATGAATGACAGCTTTCCACTTCGCGGATGACTTTTCATTTGAATAAGATGGTACATGATAGATAGATACTGTAGACAGACAGAGAGGGTTTTAATTGCTCTCATATGCACCTGCTATCACAGTACATAACATTTGAGAATCTCAACAGACTAAACTAGTCTCTCTCCATAAAATTAATATATTTAGTTTAATTCAGATGTGCAGGAGCCATGGAGATGACCTAGGAACAGAAATACAGAAGCCATTAGGATAAAAACAAGTGAAGAAACAAGCATTAAGCCCAGGAAGGCAGAAAAGTACCAGAAAAACACTCAAACTCATTCCCCTTAACTCTTTATTTTGTAAGAAGGTGAAATGTGCAAGTTTTTGTTATAGTCCTTCTCAATTACATATAATACTAGTTTTCCTCTGAAGTCAGTTCTGGCCTATATATTAGGGTCGAAAATATGCCAACTTTTATCTAAGAAATAATCATTAGAAATCTGTGATTCGGATTGGAATGTGATCCTATATGTTTGCTATATTGCATGTCAGAGGTGCAAAAAGCGTAGCTTGGGGGGAGGGAGCAGATGACCGATCAACTTTCTTACAAAGCCATTTACAATGGGTGGGGCAAAAAAGTTTAGACTTCTGTTTGCAAGCTGGAGGGACTTTTAATTTTAAGTCCAGCAGACATTTAGGGTACCCATCTCATTTTTAATTATGCCTTTCAAGGCAGCACCCACTTTTGGGAGTATGACCTCAACATTCCATTTAAAGCTTAATGTGATGGTTTATCAAGTACAAGTGCTATGTCCATTATATAAGCAGAGTCCATGCATTTGGTGCTATCAGACACATACTGACTGACATGAACTATCACCATGGACAATGAAGTACTGTATGCTAATTAGAACATTGGGACAAACTCTTTATCACATTTTCAGTTCTGACCTATATTTATAAGGCACTACAGGAATATTCTGTCTCTGCAAATAGCCAACCTTAGCTAATTTTTTAATGCTTAATTTTTGATAGGAGGCCATGAGAATTCCCAGGGTTACAGAACAGACTGGGAAGATTTCAGAAGATGGCAAATAGTACAATATTGTTGCTTCATGGACATGTTGATATAGTCACCAGGCATTCATCTCATTCTATTAATAAATTAATAGTGTCTCCTGTCACTCCTATATATCATCTGAGTGGCATTTCAATCTTGTGACAAAACAACAACAACAATCTTCTATATTTTTTCTAGGGACATCTATGCTAGATGCTGGTACTGACAGTGCAAATTGTATATTTATAACTGGAGAGAGAATCACCCCACTTGATGTCCTGATATTTCTGGGTAGCTTTGAGTCAATCATTATCCTTCTACCTCCAGCATTGGGGCATATATAAAATGGGTTAAAGGTAAAGGTAAAGGTTCCCCCGCACATGTGTGCTAGTTGTTTCCAACTCTAGGAGCTGGTACTCATCTCCGTTTCAAAGCCGAAGAGGACACTTGTCCGAGGACGTCTCCATGGTCATGTGGCCGGCATGACTAGACTAGACGCCAAAGGCGCACCACCGTAATGGTCCCTATTTTTCTACATGCATGTTTACATGCTTTTGAACTGCTAGGTTGGCAGAAGCTGGGATGAGTAACAGGCACTCACTCTGTTATGTGGCACTCGGGATTTGACCTGCCAAACTGCTGACCTTTTGATTGACAAGCTCAGCATTCTAACCCACTGAGCCACTATTTGCTCTGTTTTAAGTATTTGCAAATACAAAGCAACTTTGGTGTTTGGTATAATTACTGATTACCCAATGTGGCCAAGAGATTTTGGATTAAATATAATTTGCCAGAAATATGATGAGACCTTTTAAAGTTAAGAATGTGTTAAGAATATGCTTCTTGCTGTAGTGTTTTTAAAGTTATCAATACATTTCTTACCTGCCACTCAAAACTATGCTCTCCCCATAGTACTTGGTGGGACTACACCACCAGGTTCTAAAACCTTCTAAACAATGTTAAATACAAGACAGCTACATTTTACGCTTTGTATTTAAAGAAAAGCCTTTTCAGTTAAAGTCAACAAATACAGATTATTTTCAAGCTTTTTATCTTCCAAAGAACATGCTGTCTTATACATTATAATCAAAGAAAACTAGTGTCAAAGGAAAAAAATAGCTTTGTATAAGATCACATTAAAATTTTAATGGGAAATATTAAACATTGAAATGTTTTTTTTTGCCATAAACAGTTTGTTTACATTGTTTTTGGTCTTTAAATCCAGATGCAGAACTTCTAAAATTGAATCTAAAAGTGTCTAGAGAATCTAAAAGTGTTTAGGGAAAGAATCTGCAGTCTTGAACCTAAAAGTTGTTTTAGAGTATAATGTGTTGGTGCTGTAATGGCTGCTAGCAATTGCCAAGCTGATCTTCAATTGTCGAACAGGATCCAGATGTCTTTACTGAGTATAATTCCTGTGTGAGAAATCACGTTTTCCCAATACAGTTTGAAAAGCACTTTCTACAGGAGCAGGTAATCATTAATTGTGATAATAAACATACTGTGGATGTGATAATTTAAGTGTCCTATACATCTATAATAGCTTCCCTAACCCTGGCAGTCTCAAAATGTTTTGGAATTACAGACCAGTGGGAATTCCAGGATGTGGTCTTAACCCATATTAAACACACCACAGAAGACTTTCTTCTTGTTAGAAACTCTCAATTTTCCAAAATGGTGGTTCGATGAAATTGATAACATCCCGAAAATAGAGAAAAGAAAAGGTTGAAGAATCAGAGGGAATATATGACACACTGTATGAATTACATTGTTTACATCTACAAGTTTTGAAAGATATGAGAAGTATAAATAGTGTTGTAAATAAATGAATATTTATTTATTTATTTATTTATTAAATTTTTATACCGCCCTTCTCCCGAAGGACTCAGGGCGGTGTACAGGGCAATAAATATCAAAATGTGAATACAAAAGTTAAAAAAGAGATTTAAAATAATTAAATAATTATGCCCAATAATACAATACTAAAAATGTGTTAAACTAAATCCAACCCCAAACCCATCAGACCAGGCCAGATTGTTCAAATAGCAGGGTATAACCTAGTTTTGTACCTTTAAGTTCTTTGGCTTAATATTCCTAACCTTTTTTTCCTATACTTTGTATTACATTGTTTATTCCAAAAGGAAATAGCATGCTGGATATACATTTTCCTTATTTGGTATCCTCATTCACAATTTCAGCTGTGGACAATGGTATTTTGGAATTTTCCCCAAATTTATATACTGACCTGTAAGAATATTCTTGAAAGACAGGAAGAGGAAGAAGAGGAAAAGGGGGAGAAGGAGCTGCAGACTAGACCCTGTGTTAGGTAGATGACTATGGCCTAACTGGTTGGGTTGGCAATATATATAAACTATGATTGTATTGTTGTAATAGAAACTGTATTGTATCACTTTAAATGTATGATGATTGGTCAACACTGTTTTTCCAATGGCCATAAGAGGGAGCTAGAGACATAGCTTCTCTCTCTCTGTTATTCTTTCTGTTAGGTTCACTCTCGCTTGCTGTTACTTGCTGTTTATTGTGGTTTGTGGGTTTGCTACTGTTTTTTGCTAAACCTGTAGAACTGTGTTTGACTTACGGACTGGTAAGAAGACTCTGTATTGGATAATCCTTGGACTGTTGTTATCTGCTATCTTTTTCATTACTCGTGTATGACCTGGACTGTTTTTTTCCTGGACTGTGCTATTGTCTTATCCCACAAGTAAAACCTTTTTGTACACACCTCAGTGTATCTGTGTGGTTGCTGTGTAAACTTAACTACTCTCAGCATCCTCTTTTTTGTGCAAGCTCTCTTTTGCTCAAGAGTTGCTCTGCTGATCCTTGTCACCCTGGTCACATAAGAGATAGCTGAGCCCACATAAGCAATGGGGCATGACAAACATCTCAGAAGGGACCTTTCTAGTTTCTTAGAACATAAAGGCAAGAGAGAAAAGATGCCCTTTCAGAATTATAAAATTTTGTTATTGTAACCTTATAATAAAGGTAGTGTTAGTTCCCATTTTTGGTGCTCCTTGTCTGGACTATCTCAAAAGGCTGACAATTTGGGAACAGAGTGGTTGAATTAATGTTTTCTTCAAATATGTTAAAGAGAAGGAGAATGTCTCCAGACATTTATCAAGATACTCTTACTGGTGGTAAGACTAGATCAGTGGAAGGAATGCTCTCTCTTTGATAAGCCTGTGGTATAGTAGTTAAGGCATCAGGGTACAAACCAGGACAACACCATGACTTCTAGTCCTGCCTCAAGCACAAAGCAAGCTCAATGCCCAGGATCAGTCACTCTCTCTTAGCTTAAGGAAGGACACATGGCAGTCTACTTACAAAATCTTACCAAGAAAACTGCAGGGACTAGTCAACAGTGACTTGAAGGCATTAATTAAGAAAGCCCACCCAAAACACCATGTTCTTTGGAATGAAATTTAATTACAGCATGGGTAACTGAAGCTTTATCATCATTTCAAGGAGTTTCTAAATAATTTTCCATTTACCAAACTGAACTGCTAGATTAAAAAAAAGCAAGAAGCAGTTACCTGCACTGTGCTAATTTTAAATACTCCAGAACTACACTGCAATCTATTTGGTGGACTCATTTTGAACTTAAAGGCCCCAGGAACTCTTTCAAACATCATATTTTCATAATATAAATCACATAAATGGACTCTTGTCTTAAAGGTAGAAGCTACAATTCTTCCTCTGAAATGCATATTACATAAAGGATATATAAACACAGAAGTGAATTTTATCTTTCTTTTGAAAATGATACCATATATGCAAAGTCTTATCTAATACCAGTTTATTTCTACTGAGACATCTATGACTCTCAAAACAGCAGGCAACACATAATAAATATTGGAAGATTGATTTAAGGGATATTGCACATATATCCAAATCATGACACTGTAACTCATTGCCTTTATTTAATTTTTAATTAAAATAAACACTATCTTGCCTGAACATTTGTCATGTTCAGGTGGAGACAGTACTCTATAGGATTATGGATTCCTCTTTTATTGCTTTTAAAGTTTTCTTGTTTCTATCCTGGAAAGAAGACCAATAGTGGAAGTCAATACGCCATCCACTTACTAGAGAAAAAAAAATTGGAATAATTGATAATGAAAATTAAGCCATTGGAGTTAGATGGTCTATGAATTCAAATAAATTCTAATTATCTACAATCTAAAATCAAAGTTGTTGTTCCTTTTTAACCTTTTCTGTCCTTCCCCACAACCACAATTTTGCTACAATTCTTTCCTGGATTTCAGATTCCTAAAATTTAGCAGAGAGGGAAATAGTTACACTTCACTCTACCAAATATTCTAAATAATTGCGGAAGCTACAATAGCCCTGGGATTGGTTCCAGATTTGGAAGCAGAAAGAAAAATAGCCAACTGCATCGGAAATCTTCTGCTATGAAAGGTCAAAGTAAAATGCTACAAAATTTGGGGTTTAGGTCTCCGCCTAAGATTAAAAGTAATTCCTTTCCCAGCTTTATTTTCTCAGGGTTTCTTTAGCAAAGTTTGCTGTAAAAGATAGTGATGAAATTACAAGAATTACAAGAATTGAATAAGTTCCTATTTAAAGCCAGTTTAGAATTTAGTAATATATTTAATAATATAATACTAAAGAACACTATGGTGGCACCTTCTTCATTTTCACTTTCAGTGCTTTTTCTGTGAATTGGAGAATTGGCAGGTCTTTTCATTGACAATGAAGTAACTTCTTGATGGTTGTTTATACATTCAAGATCTTTATGTTTGTAGGAACTGACCGTTATAGAAGGCATGAGGTTAGGCTTTGTTCGTTCCTGGCATACTGAGATAAATGCCGAGTCCATGTGTCCTTGGAATAGTCCTACTCTCTACCTGTTTTAGCTAATTTGGCTCAGTATTTGGAGTATACATAGTCTTCATTTAGCGACCACAATTGGGACTGGCAACATGGTCATTAAGCAAAGTGGTCACTAAGTGAAACCAGAACTGTGCTTACATACTTAGTACAGTTACAGTGTAAGGATTGATCTCAAAGCTACTTTTTCATCACTGTTGTAACTGCAAATAATCACTAAATGAGAATTACTTGACTGCTCACAGTTTTTTTAACTATAGAAGTGCCCAGTTGGGTCTTTTTCAGTTTTCCATATCATTAACTTATTATTTCTACTTTCTTTTTCACTTTTTGAGTCAAGCATGTTTACCTCTTAATGTGGTTGTAACTGTTAGGCATATGGTGTTAGCCTACAATGTTGGGTTGAAAATATATTAACCATAATGCTATGTCTTTAAGAAGTTAATTGGCCAATGGGTGTGTAAGTGTTCTCATGGCCATAAGAGGAAGCTAGGAGCGTAGTTTTTTCTCTCTCTCTGAATTCACTGCTCTCTATTGTTACTGTTTTTGCTCTGCTGTTGGTTTACTACTGTTGTAACCTAAACTGTGTATTGACCTCTGGACCGGTAAGAAGACTTTGTATTTTGGATTACTCTTTGGACTGTTGCTATTGTTTATGACCTGGACTGTTTATTTTTGACTGTGCATTTTTGTTCTTACACCACCTCAAAAGTAAACTACTTTTTGTTTTTATAACTCAGTGTATTCTTGTGTGACTTTTTCTACTCTCAGTACCATTCCTTGTCTGTGCAACTCTTTGGTAGCACAAGGAGACCTCTGCACAACAAATTCCTTAACAATGGTTATGGGCCCAGGCCTGTACTGAGAGTAAGTACACACAGTATTCCTAGCTGAGTTTGTGTTAACTATTTGGTGTAAAATGGCACAGGAACTGTTGTCAGGCATCTCTTGGATAACCCGGTTGGATGGGACAAACTATGTTTCCTGGTCCACGAAATGCTGCTTGCTTTTGCGCAAGGAAGGACTATGGTCTGTTGTAAATAACCCACCAGATACTACTGCTTGGGATCCAGATGATGAAGAGGATGTAAAGAAGTTAGACAACTTTAAATGAAGCAATGAGAAAGCTCTTTGCATTATTGGACTAACACTGAATGACCAGCAGCTTGTCCATATTCGTGGTGAGGAGTCTGCTGCTAGGTGTTGGGGTGTTTTGCGAAGGCTTTATGTTCGAGACAGTGTGGGTGCACATATACACCTTACATGTAAGCTGTTTAGGGCTCGTCTGCAAAAGAATGGAGATATGCTGACCCATTTAAATTACATGAAGGCAACTTTTCAAGAGCTTCATGAAAAGGAGCTGATTTTTTCAGAGTTGCATCAGGTCTACATTATTCTGTCATCTTTGGATGAGAGTTATGATGGGTATGTTTCTTCTTTGGAAGTCCTGACCAGAGAGGAATTGACATTGACTAACATTACTGGGAGACTGCTGGAAGAGTCCAGAAGAAGGTGTGACAGAGACCAGCTGAGAGAGACACAGCCACGAGAGAAGCAGCCATTTACCACTGCTTACAATATCAAGAAATGTTATTCTTGTGGGGCTAGAGGGCATATAGCCAAATTCTGTAGAAAGGGTAGAAAACAGAATGTAAATAGCAGTGGGAAGGCTAAAAAGGGCATTGGTTTGGCTATTTCTGGTGAACCAACATCCAGAAATAATGAATTGTGGGTTGTTGATAGTGGGGCTTCACAATGCATTACTAAAGAGAAAAAGAGGTTTGTTAATATGAAAAACAGCAACCAATATGTTTCACTAGCCAACGGTTGGAGGATGAAGGCCTCTGGTGAAGGTAATTCCTATTGTCCATGCATTGATGAACAGTTACCTATGTTATATATACCTAAACTAAGATTCAACCTGTTATCTGTAAGGGAATTGGTTAAAGTTGGGTTTGTGGTAACATTCAGAGGAGAGCAATGCACTATTGAGAGGAATGGAACCTGTGTAACTGCTAATTTGAAAAATGGTTTATTCGTTCTCACAAGTAACCAGGTTAGTACAGTTAAAGCTAACTCAATATGTGAGAACAAGAAGCCACATGATGAATGTATACATTTATTGCATAGGCGGTTAGGGCATATAAACTTTAACTCACTACGTAAAACAGTTGAGTTAGTAGAGGGAATTAAACTGAAGCCATGTAGTAAGTATTTGAATTGCAATGCCTGTAATCAGGAAAAGAGCAAGGCAACTCCTGCAAATAGGATAAACAGCTTCAAAACAACTGTTCCTTTGGAAGTTGTGTTTGCTGACTTAATTGGACCCATGAAACCAAGTTTAGGAGGATCATGTTATATTTTAAGTATACTTGACCATTACTCTCGTTATGGTTTTTGTTATCTGCTTAAGTCAAAGGCAGACACTTTCCAACAATTTGCAAACTGGCTGAAGTTTGTGGAGAGAAAAACAAAGAGAAAGGTTCAGTGCATAATTACTGATAATGGTACTGAATTTACAAATAAGCGTTTTGTTGATATGCTACAATCAGCTGGCATTGAGCATAAACGTTCAGCCCCATATAGGCCTCAACATAATGCATTTGTTGAGAGACGTGGGCAAACGTTACAAGCCATGATTAGAACCATGTTAAGAGATTCTGGCTTAACAGATAGACTGTGGGGGGAGGCAGCAAAATGTGCAAACCATGTTCTGAATATAGTTGTTAATACTTCTACTGGTAAAATACCATATACAATATGGCATGGTAGAAGACCAAACCTTGATTACCTGCACACGTTTGGCACCCCAGCTTGGGTCCACATTCCTGCACAACTCAGGAGTAAAGGCCAACATAGGGCTAGGCAATTATACTTCGTAGGTTACGAATCTAACCATAGATCCTATCGTTTCTGGGAACGAGGCACAACTAATGTATATAACAGTGCGAGTGCAAAATTCCTTGAGCACGTAGGTTGGGATAGGTTAGAGCAAGAAACCGTTAATACTGATCCTCTAGTGTTTGAGGACTCCTCTGATAATGTAAGTAGTAATGATAATACATCTCCTGTAAATATAAAAGATGAAGAGGAGATAGGGGAGATAAAAGAGGAATCAGAGAAAGAGGAAGGAAAGGAGTCAGAAACTCAAAGCCCTGTAATTCCTTGGCGTTCAACGCGCATCAGACGTCCACCTGATCGCTATGTACAGAACTGCTAGTGTACAAACAATTATTGTTAGATATGGGTTTAAATGTAAATGATCCATTCATTGTGTATGAGGACAATCAAGCTGCAATAAAGATGGCTAATAATGCTGCAGTAAGAACAAGATCTAAATATACTGATCTTCGCTATTTGAATGTCAGACAATGTGTCAAGGACAAATTAATACAGCTAGAGTATTGTTCATCTGATGTAAATATTGCAGACCATTTTACGAAGGTACAAAGTGCTGTGAAACACAATGCTAATTGTGAAAGAATGTGCATAAGATTGTAAGAGTTATATATTATTCTACCCAAAGGGGAGAATGTTAGGCATATGGTGTTAGCCTACAATGTTGGGTTGAAAATATATTAACCATAATGCTATGTCTTTAAGAAGTTAATTGGCCAATGGGTGTGTAAGTGTTCTCATGGCCATAAGAGGAAGCTAGGAGCGTAGTTTTTTTTCTCTCTCTGAATTCACTGCTCTCTATTGTTACTGTTTTTGCTCTGCTGTTGGTTTACTACTGTTGTAACCTAAACTGTGTATTGACCTCTGGACCGGTAAGAAGACTTTGTATTTTGGATTACTCTTTGGACTGTTGCTATTGTTTATGACCTGGACTGTTTATTTTTGACTGTGCATTTTTGTTCTTACACCACCTCAAAAGTAAACTACTTTTTGTTTTTATAACTCAGTGTATTCTTGTGTGACTTTTTCTACTCTCAGTACCATTCCTTGTCTGTGCAACTCTTTGGTAGCACAAGGAGACCTCTGCACAAACAAATTTCTTAACAGTAACAATAACTTTAACTTTTAATTTTCCCTGTAAACCGCCCTGAGTCCTACGGGAATAGGGCGGTATATAAATTTAAATATATATAAATAAATAAATAAATAATAAAAGAATAGTTATCTCAGTAGTACAAATTGCATCCATTAAAGTATCCTAGCAAAAATATAACTATAGATACAGTATAATTCAAGCCATGTCTGACTCTGAAAACAAATAGACTGATAGCATCATGAGGTATACTTGATCACTTAACTATGATTATTAGAGTAGGTAATAGTACAATTGTGGTACTTCAATTATTGGAATATACTATTGAGTATCATTTTGATGCTAAAATGTCCAGAATATTTTTAGAGTTTATTTCCCTCTAAAATCAGCAGTGTTGACTTTTAATAGCTTTTCACACTATTCTCTCTTTCCCATTTTTTTTTCCTTACACATTTTCTTAGGTAAATATTTGACATTTAGTGAAATTATATTTTCTGTCCCAGCAGCTGTGTAGGAAGAATTATAGCAAATGCATTACATTTTGATGTACAGTTCAAAAAGCACATTACTTGCTGACGGGAATAAAGTCTCTTGTCACAAAAAATGTATTTGCTGCTGTCTAAAAACTGATACATAAGTAGTGAAAGTCACAAGATGGTTTTAAACTACATATGTGTGATAGGACTGTTGACCTTTTTCTAACTGAAGTAATATAGATAGCAGCAAATATTGTCATCATTCAGAAAAGTTTCATGTAATGCATGGCAATGTGCATTAGCAACTTCTGCATGGATTAAAATAAATCTATTGTTGTTGACTTTCTCATATGTTTGTATTTACCGTATTTTCCGGAGTATAAGACAACTGGGTGTATAAGACGACCCCCTACATTTCCTGTTAAATTATAGGGTTTGGGCTATACTCGCCGTATAAGACTACTCCTCTCCCAACACACACCAAATAAAAATTAAAAAAACATCAGATTTGATTTTAATATGGTAATTTTAATTCAAATGCTTATGACATGCAGGTACTTAGTAGGAAAACTGTCACTTATAAACATAAGGCTGTTTGTCATCAAACATGTAAACATAAACAGTGCAAGTGGATTAAACTTAATAATAATAATAATAATAATAATAATAATAATAATAATAATAATAATAATAATAAGAAGAAGAAGAAGAAGAAGAAGAAGAAGTTGAAGTTGGAAGGGACCTTGGAGGTCATCTAGTCCAACCCCCTGCTAAGGCAGGAAACCCTATACCATTTCAGACAAATGGCTGTCCAGTCTCTTCTTAAAAACTTCCAGTGTTGGAGCATTCACCACTTCTGGAGGCAGGTTGTTCCACTGGTTAATTGTTCTAACTGTCAGGAAGTTTCTACTTAGTTCTAGGTTGCTTCTCTCCTTGACTAGTTTCCATCCATTGCTTCTTGTCCTGCTTTCAGGTGCTTTGGAGAATAGCTTGGCTCCCTCTTCTTTGTGGCAGCCCCTGAGATATTGGATCACTGCTATCATGTCACCCCTCACCCTTCTCTTTGTTAAACTACACATACCCAATTCCAGCAACCGTTTCCTATTTTCCTAATTCACTTTTTCACTTTTCCTAATTCATTCTAAAGCTTTCCCTGCACAGAGCCTTAAGTAACACCAGCTGCCTGCAATTAGTGCAGGTTCTCATCCCACCAGGCTCAAGGTTGAGTCAGCCTTCCATCCTTCTGAGGTAGCTAAAATGAGGACTCAGATTGTTGGGAGCAATAAGCTGACTTTGTAATAATGCTGCTGGGGGGGGGTGAAAGCTCTAATAAGCAGGCATATACATAGAATGAAGGCTATTGCTAAACACATTGATTTGTGCTTTAAATTGTAAGCCGCCCTGAGTCTTCGGAGAAGGGCGGGATATAAATGGGATTAAAAAAAAAAGACCAAATGGGAGATCCACTCCAGGTTTTCCAGCCAGCCCGCCCAGTTCCTGAGTCAAATGTGTCCTTAGAGCTAAGCAGCTGCTCTGGCTAAGGCATTCCCCACCTGCCTTTCAAGTTGCTCTTGCATTGCCCACCTGCCTACAGCTGCTCTTCAACTTTAGAAGGAAAGATGCCCAGACCCCAGCCTGTAAAAAATCACAGACTGCAGCTTCTACTCCAATTGGTCCCGCTTTCCCTGCGCAGACTAAATGGAAGATCCGTTCCAGGTTTTCCAGCCAGCCCTGTCACTAAAGTTTCAGCGTATAAGAGGACCCCTGAATTTTGAGAAGATTTTCATGTGTTAAAAAGTCAGCTTATACGCTGGAAACTACGGTAGATCTAGATTGGATCCACATATGACCACTGTGAGGCTTGTTCTTTCAGCTTTTATGGATGTTTAAGGAAATTTATTAGCAAAACCAGATGAGTCTTATAAATGTGATGATGGATTGATCCATTTAATTAATAAAAACAGAGATAAAACAGCTTAGTAAGATTCATTTTTTTCTTTTTAAAATAAGTATGATCATAAAAAGGTTTCAGTCTAAATATACCTTTTATAATATTACAAGGACAAAGAGACTTTACTGGATTAAAGCATGAATAGACAAATGACATACTTTTGATAAAACATCATTGAAACCAAGGACTTACCGTATTTTCCAGTGTATAAGACGACCCCTGACTTTTGAGAAGATTTTCATGGGTTAAAAAGTAGTTTTCCCTATGTGGTGCTCCTCAGGTGCCTTAGAGTTAACAATGCTCAAAATTGTTCTGGCTGAGAATTTTAATTTTCACACATCTGGAGAATGCCAAGCTAGGGAAAGACTGATTTAACCAAAATGTTTTGATTCTCAGCATCTTAGGCAAAAAAGAGACAATGATGCTTTTATCTTAGCTGTTTGGATATACAGAGTCTTGACGTTTAACATTCATTGTTTGCTTCTGATCTTTCTAAGTAAACCCAGCCTATTTTTATTTGTGCACAACTTAGCAAGCCATTAAACTGTGACTTTATTCTTATTTTATAAATGTCCTCAGTAGCAGAATCTTCTAGATATGTCCAGCTCTCTCCAGTTGACTGACATACAAAAAAGATGCATTTCTAGTATGTTGTGAGCTTTAGCACACTTGTAGTCATGAGGCAATGTAGGAATACAGTACTATTGACTTGACTGGCTCATGTAGATTTTATTTGCATATTTGGAACACTCACACTTATTAATGATAATACTCTTTGGTAGTCCGAAAGGTGCTTTTTCCAAAAGGCAACTGGCCTTTCTTGGTTTTTTTTCCTTTGAAAATGTTTTCACTTCTCATCCAAGCAAGCTTCTTTAGTTCAACTAAGAAGCTTCTTGGATGAGAAGCAAAACGTTTGCACAGTAAAAAAAAAACAAAAAAAACAAAAAACAAACAACCACCAAGAAAGTTCAGTTGCCTTTTGGAAAAAAAACACAACCATGACCTGCATGACTGAGAATCTCCACAGGCATTCTCTTTGGTACTAGACAAAGTGAACAAACTGCTTCTGCCAGATATAAGTAGGAAGTCAGGGCTGCTTCTCAATTAGGTGAAGGTTTATCAAGAGCTTTTGGCCTCGAGATCAGCTTTGCTCTGCCTCGCCTAAACCTCGTCTCCTCTCGCCTTGGCACCCCCTTCTACTTCAGCCACATGTGCTGGCTGTTTCGACCAGGAGCGACGAGCATTGTGGCCCAACAATTGGGAAGGCACCAGGTCTGAAAGAAGGCAGTTCTTTCCATAGGTTAGTTAATGAACAGGGCGGCGGAGTGGGGGGGGGAAAGAAACAGGCTCAGCCCTGTGCCGCAAGTTTAAGATTCACACACACACCCTCCCCAAGGCCACCTTCTACTTCAGGGTGGAGAGGCGACCCCGGGCTGCTGAAGCCCCAGTGCCAGCTTTCCACTGCGGTCTGCCTGTCGCAATTCCTGAGCTGCGCCTTCCCGGGTGGGTGTTGCTGTAGGTCTGCCATGGCACCACGCCCTGAAGTCAAACTCCCAGGGTCAGGTGAAGCTTAGCTCTGCACGAACATGTCAGGTCAGCCTCCGCCTGGCTTCCCGTGCTCCCTTGAGCTCTCTTGCTTGCGGAGTGCCAGCGGCTCGGCATGTGCTTAACTCCCGCTCTCTTCCAAAAAAAAGGGCTGCTGCCCTAGGACGCTGGTAAGCTGGAGCCTCAGCCTCGGTTGGGCTGGTCGGTTTATTTATGAGGAGGCCATCTTTCACCATTCTCGAGCGCTGGATTTGTCCATTTCCACTAACATCTCCGCTCCTGAGGATTGATTTACTATTTTCCGGCATATAACACAACTGGGCGTATGAGACGACCCCCGACTTTTGAGAAGATTTTCATGGGTTAAAAAGTCATCTTATATGCCGGAAAATATGATAGCTTGTTCCCTTGTTTTAATGATATATTAAACTGTTCTATGAATAATTCAAATAGTTATGAACAGTATTATTATTTATATCAGATATTTTTGAATGTAGCTTCTACCAGCCTTAGCCACATGAACAGCTTGTGGAAGGATGATGGCAGCTCCTGGTTTTCATCTTAGTCAAGAATTGCACAGTAATCAAGAAATAATTCTAAATATGGAATTATGGAGAAGAAAGCACAGAATTTCTGAAATCTATAATGTTCCAGGGGACTATAAGAAGCCCACATGCAGCAAAACTATTAGAGAAAAAGCAAATTCTCAATTAGACTATGCATTTGGAATAGAATAGAATAGAATAGAATAGAATAGAATAGAATAGAATAGAATAGAATAGAATAGAATAGAATAGAATAGAATAGAATAGAATAGAATAGAATAGAATGACAGAGTTGGAAGGGACCTTGGAGGTCTTCTAGTCCAATGCCCTGCTCAGGCAGGAAAACTTATACCATTTCAGACAAATGGTTGTCCAGTCTCTTAAAAACTTCTACTGTTGGGGCATTCACAACTTTTGGAGGCAAGTTGTTCCACATATTGTTTTAACTCTCAAGAAATTTCTCCTTAGTTCTAGGTTGCTTCTCTCCTTGATTTGTTTCCATCCATTGCTTCTTGTCCTGCCTTCAGGTGCTTTGGAGAATAGTTAACAGGAAATAGTATGCAAACATGGTAGTATATAGCTATCACCTATTAGATACAATGAAGAAATATTTATTCTATGGGGAGGCTATTGAAATAAAATAAAGTAACTTATCTTTTATGTCTGGTATGGAGTAGACCAATCTTGATTGAGCAAGACCTCATAAAGAATGTAATATAACCCTTAAGTTATTGATATTCCATAAATATCCCATGCCCATAGAAGAAGGAATGAAATTGTAGCCATGGTTGCCACCATCCAATGTCTATGAATGCTCAAAATAAAACCATGTGTGTAAATCAATCAAATTGTTAGGGATTCCAGGCTGCACATGGTTCCTAATGAGATATATAGTACTTCAAACCTGATGGAATATGTGGTACCAGAGGATTGACTGACCTGGGGTACAGACTAGTTAACATACTCCTGTTTTTTTCTTCATATAGCAGTGTCTGCTGGATATGCCAACTATAGATTGGCATACTCCTGGTGATATACAACTAGAATAAATTATGAAATCTTCAGAGTTTGCCATGTCAATCAATCAGATTTTGTTTGAAGAATAAGTTTTTGGGAAATGATCCTGAGAAATGTTGAAAACCTTCTTACTGATCATTTATGTTCAGTCCTTTGTCTGAAAAGGACTACTGTTGGGAACTGGAAAGTCCAAGGAACAATACAATATATTAATATTATTCAATAGTTATTAACAGAGAGGTGCAGTAGCTAGAGATGAAGACATTTGCCTCCCAATTGGAAGGTTGGAAGTTCAATCCTAGTGGCAGCAGAGTTTTCCCTATCAGGGTGCAAAAAGAAAATATCTGCTGCAAACTCTGTGTGGGTGTAAAAAGGACATCCAGCCAATAAATGCTCAGCTCCACTCAGCCGTCCTGACTCCAACCCATATAAAAATAAAAGAAAACAATAGTTATTAGTACAGTTATGGGTTCCTAGACCAAACAAATTGCTATTGATATCCATTATTTGTCATCATTTCCTTCAGGGATTTTTAAGTAAGAATTCCTTGAGAAATGTGTGAGAATATTAAGCAGCTTTGAAGGCACGAATAAAACATTCTGATTATTTATTAAATTTATTTGCTGACCATCTTGCTGCAAGGTGACTCTTATTATTCTATAAGAAACATGAGAAATGACCTAAACTCCTTATACTTGTTTTGATGAAGAAAGTTGTGTTGAGGTAGAATGTGCAGAATTATATCTTCTTTTCCCCCTTGGCCATCTATGTACACAACTGAGTACAAATTAATTTGAAATGCCATTAATTTACTGGCAACCCAGTTATTTATTATTTATTATTATATTTTTATACCGCCCTTCTCCCGAAGGACTCAGGGCAGTGTACAGGGCAATAAATATAAAAACAGAATACAAAAGTTAAAAAACGATTAAATATAATGCCCAAATTTAAAATTTAAAACAATACTTAAAAACATATTAAAACCCCAACCCTAACCCATCAGACCAGGTCAGATTGCTCAAATAAATACGTTTTTAGATCGCGCCGGAAGGAGTGAAGGTCGGGGGCCATCTGGAGCTCAACCAGCAAGTGGTTCCACAGGTCTGGCATGCCCACAGAGAACGCCCTCCCCCTGGGGGCCACCAATCGGCATTCTTTGATCGGAGGCACCCTGAGGAGGCCCTCTCTGTGGGAGCGCACTGGACAGAGGGAAGTTGACGCCGGCCGCAGGTGTTGCCATAGGTAATCCAGACCCATGCCATGTAGGGCTTTGTAAGTCATTACCAACACCTTGAATCTCACACGGAGGGCAACCAGCAGCCAATGCAGCTTGCGGAGCAAAGGTGTAACATGGGAGTATCGTGAAACTCCCAGTACAACTTGCGCGGCTGCATTCTGCACCAGTTGGAGCCTCCGAGTGGACTTCAAGGGCAGCCCCATGTAGAGAGCATTACAGTAGTCTAGACGAGAGGTCACGAGCACATGAGTGACTGTACGCAAGGCATCCCGGTCCAGATAGGGTCGCAACTGGTGCACTAAGTGAATCTGGGCAAAGGCCCCCCTAGTTGCAGCTCCAATATGCTCTTCTAAAGAGAGCTGTGAATCTAGAAGGACCCCCAAGTTGCGCACCCTATCTACGGGGGGTAATAGCTCACCCCCCATGGCCAGAGATGGAATAATCAGAATTTCCCGGGATGCCGGCACAAACAGCCACTCAGTCTTGTCAGGGTTGAGCCGAAGCCTGTTCCTCCCCATCCAGACCCGGACCGCTTCCAGGCAGCGGGACATCACGTCAAGGGCATCACTGGGGTGGTTTGGGGTCGCGGTTATCCCATTTTGCCATACTTTACTATTCCCATTCACAAGAGAGAGAAAAAAATAACAAACAGACAATAAACAGGCTATGCTTATTCAAGAAACCAACACGAAACTAATATTTTCATGTATATAGTTAAAATGTAATTTATTTAAGGAAATCAGAATTTACATGACAGTTAAACATAAAAGACTGAAAATATTCCAAATGGCAAAGGATTATGCTAGCAAAATAAAAGTTCACTAGTGCAAAACATCTGATTATGTGCCCTGTTTTTTCCTGTCTTCTTGCTGTTTTAAATTAATTTTAAGACAAAAAAGCAAGCTTAATTATTTTCTGTAGCCTTGATAAAAACTGGAGTTCTAGGCGTTTTGCATTCAAAGAGAAATTTCACTAAATCCTTGTAATTTCACTGATATCTCCATTGCCTTTTTCAGGTTTTTTTTAAAAAATGCATTACTTTTAATATTATTTCCAGCTTCTTCTTCTTCTTCTTCTTCTTCTTCTTCTTCTTCTTCTTCTTCTTCTTCTTCTTCTTCTTCTTCTTCTTCTTCTTCTTCTTCTTCTTCTTCTTCTTCTTCTTCTTCTTCTTCTTCTTCTTCTTCTTCTTCTGCCATATCCATTATCGGACATTGGCAATCATATTGCCAATCCTGTTTTTATCAGCAGCCACACAAAAAGTACTGCTGAGTTTTGTCCAAACTAGTCCCTTAGATTTTGAAGCCATGATGTTCTTCTTCTGCCTGGACCTCGTTTGCCTTCAATCTTTCCCTGGAGGATTAAATGGAGTATGCCGTATTTTTCTGGGTGTCGCATCACATGTCCAAAATATTCTAACTTTTGTTTTTAATTGTTCTGATGATTTCCCTTGGCTTTCCCAGGTGGCTTATCACCTCCTCATTTCTGATCTTGTCCACCCATCTTATACATAACAGCCACCTGTAAATCCACATTTCAAATGCTTCATAGTCTCTTCAGGTGGCCTTCTGTCAGAGACCAAGTCTCTACTCCATAGAGCAGGATAGAAAAAATATAACATCTGACAAGCCTGATTTTCAATCTTAGGCTTATGTCATGATGCAGAAGAATGCTTTTTGAGCTTTTTCTATCCTTGGTCATGTTCTATCATTTTTCTATCATGGTCATGTTCCAACTTTCATGTAAATTAGAACTGAGGTGCGTAATCGTTTCAACTTTTTCTAATGATATTCCTTCCAAATTTATTGGTGGTAAATTAACAGGTTGTTTGCTGATGACCATGATCTTGGTTTTGAGGTGTTAAGCTTCAAGCCATATTTTTTAGATATTTCTGTGACTCTGTTGATGAGGAGCTGAGGGTCTTCATGCTTACTGGCAAGCATAACTGTATCATCAGCATATCTGAAATTGTTGATCCAAATACCGTTTACTTTGATGCCAGCATCAATGTTCTCCAGTGCCTCATTGAAGATTGACTCAGAGTAGATATTGAACAACAGTGGAGACAGAATACATCCCTGCCTGACCCCTCTTAGTATTTCTGCATCAGATGAGTATTTTTGGCCTAGTCTCACATTTGCTACCTGATGCCAGTATATATTCTTTATGATTTGGATGTTTTTGTCATCTAGTCCCCCTTGTTTCAGGATTTCTAATAGTGTGACTTATTTTATCAAATACTTTTTCAAAATCAATGAAGCACATGTAAACACTGTGATTGACATCTCTGCAACACTGTACAAGAACTTGAATGCTGAATAGCACAACTCGTGTACCAAGATTGTTTCTGAAACCAAATTGTGTGTTACCTAGACACTCCTCAATTTTGTTGTATATTCTTGTGTGAATTATTCTCAAGAATATTTTCAGGGCATGACTCATTAAGCTTATTGTTCTGTATTCAGTACACTTCTTTGCATTTATTTTTTTTTGGGATTGTCACAAAGGTTGATTTTAGCCAGTTGTTTGGTATCTTTCCTGTTTCATATATTCGATTGAAGAGCTGCAGTAAAAAAAAATCCCATTGTCTTCCAGAAATTTTAAAATTTCTACTGGGATATCATCAGGTCCTATGGCTTTTCTTGTTTTCGCTATTTTTATTGCATGTTCAACCTCCTCCATGGTGATGTTTGGTCCAGCTGTTATACTTCCCATATCTATATCATCCCTAGTGTCCTCAAAAAGTTCTTCAATATATTCCTTCCATCTTTTTAGTCTTTCGTCCTCATCTAAAATAATTTCCCCCTCTTTGTCAACTAAGTTGTTGGTTTTCTTTTTGTAGAGGCCTGCTGCTTCTTACACTTTTTTGTGTAAATTGAAATTATCATGCATATGTTCTGTCTCTTCTATTTCCTTGCATCTCTTTGCAAACCACTTTTCTTTTGCCAGTAGAATTTTTCTTCTAATTGTTTTCTGCAATTCACTGAATTTTTCTTTGTTTTTATTTTTATAAGATCTTCTTTCATCCATGAGACGAAGAATTTAACCTACACATACACATAACTCCCATTCATGTTAACCAGTACTTGGCTTCTTGGCTTCACCAACTAGTTGCTGTCCCACATAGAATCAATTTTGTATCTACATTATATAAATTAGGAGATAGCCATATATTTCTTCAAAACAAAGATACAATAGGAAAAAAAAACAATAGCTTCAGTCCTAATGGTTATGTCTAAATCAAGACCTACTGTTAGAAGTGCCAAATGAGAGTTCTTTTTGTAGAAGTGCTCAAATAAATTGTTTTGAGTTTCCTGCAGGAGTAAATGTAGTTACATTTCATCACTACTATACAAGATAATAAATTCAACCTTTATGCTACTGGAAAAACAAAAGCCTTATCTGCTTCCTCCTGCAAACTACAAAGGAATTATGAGCATAATTTTGGATAGAGGTCTTTTATTCTTTCTGTAAATATTCTGTTCCTGAGCAAGAATAGACCTCTGAAATTTACTTGGTTTTTCTGCCTGGTGACTTCTCAGTAGATTTAGTGTTATCTGGACACACTTTATTATAACTCTTGTAACTGATTTCACTTTTCTTTTTAGATGCCTGGTCTGGCAATTGCAGCATCTGCAACGTCTATATATATGGCATCTTGGTTTTCCTTCTGCTAGAACTCTGGAATAACTCTTACCTTATCGCCATCATAGCTGCCAGCCCAAGCCCAACAAAATTAAGAAGGAAAACAATTATAAACAGGCAGGTATTTTTTCAATATGGATTATTGCCAATAGTTTCCTAATGCTCACATAATATTGGAACCAAGCATATAATGAGTCACTGAAGTTTATACAACAAAATGAATGAAAACTTAGGCAATATCCTTACTGTTGGCAAAGAGTAGCATTTTGTTTTTAAAAAAATCAATCTTGGCAAAGTTTTAAATAAATGGCTTATGTAGTATTTTCCCCGTTAATTCTATTGTGCTAAATTTCACAATGCCCTAACTAAATTCAAAATGATGGCATGTTTCAGGAATAACTTAGGTCTGTTGTCTGGATTCAGTTATGAATCCTACAGCATGTTGACTTCATTGAGAATAAGCATCTATAGATGCAGTCGAGCATTTATGAACAGATGTTATATTACAGGATTTTTAAAATGTTTAGTCAACCCTAAATTAATTCTAATCACTAAGGCAGTTTAACTATTTCTTTTACATTGCATGAAACAACCTATTTGTTTGCATTTGCAAACATTACTTTTGCAATGTATGAAGAAGGATCTGTAATAAATTTTTTGAGGGATCATGTATTGCAAAGTTATAATTTACAGTTAGTCAAGGGCTAGCTCACTTTGCTTTCCGCAGCGCTGTATTCAGTGGGACTTATTTCCTTAAAAAACTTAGTTTAGGATTTTATCCTATATACACTAATATGAGAATAAAATTTATTGGAAAATGGCTGTTACTGACTAATAGTCATATATTTGATTGTACATAATTAAGTACCATTTTGCCAGTTTGATTTAATGGTTAGGCACTAGGTTAGAAAGCAAGACACCATCAGAATAGGCATGAAAGCCTAGTTACTGTCTCTCAATCCAACTCACCTTACAATATTGTTGTGGGGAAAATAGGAGGAGAAAGGTATGTTGGCTGTGTTTGCTGCCTTTATTTGTATTATTTGTAAAAACAATAAAGACAGAATACAAATAAACAAATCAATAAATAATGGAGTTTCCAATTAGCTTCATCTGAGGTCCTTCTACATTGCAATGGTTCTGGAAAGAGTCACTTTCATATCCACCTTTGGATATTTCATATACTTGTTTGGTTATTACAGTAGATTTAGAGTCTGGCCAATGACAAAATGACTCTGAGTAGCTTCAGGCTTTTTTTTTTAAGATAAACATTGTAGAGATAATCTAAAACATCCAGTAGTTTAAACTTTCTGCTGTTATGGAACATCTTAATTTGTTTCCAATTTTGGAGTATGACTTATAAAAATTGAACTCTGTTACCTTCTTATCAGTTAAGGGATTGGACAATACTGGTTTCGTTTTTATCTTAATGAAACAAAACTTTCAGGAATTATAGAACATTGTAAGAAAAGGCAGAATGCCAGATTTCAGTGCAAGAAAATTTTAGCTGCACACCTTTTTCTTTCTGTTTGAAATGTGTGCAGCTAAAACACATTATATATATTTAACTGTCTCTAATTTGGCATCCAAGAAGAATACTGTCCCCTGATTTTTCTTGGTTGAGCTAAGACCACCATGAATTGTCTTATTCAGACCAACATTGTGAGGTTCATACCAACTTAGTCTGGAGATGTAATCATTCAAGTTTGTTTCATGAAATCTTTTTCCCTAAAAATTGCTGTCTTCCCAACTATAATGCTTATAATTGCTTGTGAAAGAAAATGAATAGACTAGAGTAGAGTAGAATAGAATAGAATAGAAGAATAGAATAGAATAGAATAGAATAGAATAGAATAGAATAGAATAGAATAGAATAGAATAGAATAGAATAGAATAGAATAGAATAGAATAGAAATAACTTTATTGTCAGTTTGAATGTACACTAATCGGCATACATTAAAATGAGATTTTGTTGCATACAGCTCTCAAAGGGTCACTACTTCCAATATACACTACATAAATATAACAAAAATAAATAAATACAGATTTATGCATATACCCACATATATTATATGACACAGGGAAACAACAGTCTAGTTCTGATTACTGTATGTATACATGTGCATGTTGAGAAAAATGAATCTTGCGAGTTTATCAGACAGATGGCATAGGGAACAAAGCTATTACAGAATTGGGTAGTCCTGCTGGAAATACTTTGAAACCTCCTCCCAGAGGGGAGTAACAGAAAAATGGGTGTTTGGGGTCTGTAATAATACTTTGAGCTCTAATAAGCAGCGCTTATAAGCAGCATCCTGAATACCAGGAAGCGACCTTCCTATGGTCTTTTCGGCTGTCCTTACCATTCTCAGTATGGACTTTCTATCTGAGGCATTGCTGCCACAAACCAGACAGTGATGCAGTTCATTAAAATGCTCTCAATCGTGCCTCTGTAAAAAGTGGCCAGGACAGAAGGAGACAGATGTACATATCAGAAAATATTCCTTACAATTCCAATTCGAAATCTATGTTGCATATATCCTATTGCTCAAGATGTTTTGAAAATGCTAGACTTCATTTAAAATAAACAGGAATTCTGCAATTCTGCTGAGAGAGACAACAGCATTATACAAGTGGGTAAAGGATTTAATTATTGTAGTTGGTACAGGTGTTATGTTGCCTGTGCTTCTTCTGTTGGACAGCTCAGACTAACTTTGATCAAAGGAAGGATCAGCCAAGTGAAAGATATGGAACAACCAGTAGACAGCAAAGCACTTGGCTGTTGATCACCCTCAACAAATTACTATTTGAAGATACTTTCAACCTTCAACAGCACGGATTTCTGAAGACATGACTGCAATTACAGGATACTGAAGTGTAGTCTGGATTGCATTCTTTCAATTAAATAAGGAATATGATCCATTGCAGTAAATTGTCAGCAAGCTGCCTTTTACACGAAGCCCTAAAATGTACACTATGAAAAACCCACAGACCTAATTGTTTCCAGTTTCCCCACCCCCTCCAAATTCTTTTATCAACAATACCCTGACAAATCTCCTTCATATAAACCTTAGGCATAACTGTTTACCATCACAGCGTACTTACCATGTAATTCTGACTGAAATACAAGGCAAACAGAAGGATTTATTTTCAGAACATGATGGCCATATGTTTGGAATTGACATTAATGGAATTCATACTCCTGACTCTACAAATACTGTAAGTGGAAAATTCTGGACTATAAATACAGATTCATCGATTGCAACAAAGCACCAGTAGTGAGTTGCCACTGTCAAATAGATGGGCAATGCAAAGATTATGGCAAAGGAGCTACAAATAAATTGTGTTGACATCTCAATAGTGCAGAGATGCAACCTTTCACTGGCAATACTTGTCCTTCATTTGGCATACTGATATTTACAATATAAGAATTAGTTGGAACATTATCAAATCTGAATTTAATTTGAAGCCATTTAAGTTTCATCATATTACTTTAAATAAATGAAATACTATTGTGGTAACTTCTAATAATGTTATTGTACTGTCCCATCAAAATTATACTTGGAGGAATTCTGGCAGCTATATCTAAGATTTTGAGGAGTTTATGTGTCTCTAGGACTTCATATTAGGCATTGCCACTAAAAGGAAGTTTATTTATTTATTTATTTATTTATTTATTTATTTATTTATTTATTTATTTATTTATTTATTTATTTTTGGGACTTATATGCCGCCCTATCTCCCGAAGGACTCAGGGCGGCTAACAACAATAACATACAATAAATACAGAAGTTAAGATAAAATTAAAATTAAAGGCCCCTGTACAATAAATTAAAATTAAAATTAAAATAAATTAAAAATTAGAGTTAAAAAATTAAAAACATAATTAAAATCCCTGTCAGTCCAGGTCAGCCAGGTGGAAAAGGAGTGTTTTGAGGCCACGGTGAAAGGACTGGAGATCTGGGGCCATCCGAAGCTCATGGGGGAGCTGGTTCCACAGGGCTGGCGCTCCCACAGAGAAGGCCCTCCCCCTGGGGGTTGCCAGCCGACATTGTCTAGCCGATGGTACCCTGAGGAGGCCTTCTCTGTGTGAGCGTACTGGGCGATGGGAATTTGTTCCCGGCAGCAGATGGTCCTGCAAGTATCCCAGGCCTAAGCCATGTAGGGCTTTAAAGGTAAGTACCAGCACCTTAAATCTCACCCATAGGGCAACCGGTAACCAATGCAGCTCACGCAGGAGGGGTGTAATATGGGAGCATCGGGGTGCTCCCATCACTACCTGTGCAGCCGCACTCTGCACCAGCTGAAGCCTCCGGGTGGTCTTCAAGGGCAGCCCCATGTAGAGAGCATTGCAGTAATCTATATGGGAGGTAACGAGTGCATGGCTGACTGTACGTAGGGCATCTCGGTCCAGAAAGGGGCGCAACTGGTGTACCAGGCAAATCTGGGCAAATGCCCCCCTAACCACGACTCCAATATGATCTTCAAAACTGAGTCGTGAATCCAGGAGGACACTTAGATTACGTGCTCTATCAACGGGAGGTAAGATCTCTCCTCCTATAACCAAAGATGGAACCTCTTGGACTAAACGAGATGCCGTTACGTAAAGCCACTCAGTCTTGGCCGGGTTGAGCCAGAGCCTGTTCTTTCCCATCCAAATCTGTACTGCTTCCAGGCAACGGGACATCACATTGAGGGCATCACTGGGTTGGTTCGGGGTGGAGATGAAAAGCTGGGTATCATCAGCATATTGATGATACCTCACCCTGAAGCCATGGATGATCTCTCCCAGCGGCTTCATATAGATGTTGAACAGGAGAGGCGAGAGTACCGACCCCTGAGGCACCCCACAACTAAGGTGCCTAGGGGTTGACCTCTGCCCCCCTGCCAACACCGTCTGCGAATGGCCCGAGAGGTAGGAGGAGAACCACCACAGAACAGTGCCTCCCACTCCCAACCCCTCAAGATGACGCAGCAAGATACCGTGGTCGATGGTATCAAAAGCTGCTGAGAGATCTAATAGGACCAAGACAGAGGAATAACTCCTATCTCGGGCCCGCCAGAGATCATTCACCAGCGCGACCAATGCCATCTCCGTGCTATACTCGGGCCTGAAACCCGATTGGTACGGATCCAGATACTCAGTTTCCTCCAGAACCAAAGGGAGCTGCCGTGCCACCATGCTCTCAACGACTTTCGCAAGAAAGCAAAGGTTGGAGACAGGATGAAAGTTATTTAAAATAGCTGGATCCAATGCAGGTTTCTTAAGGAGGGGCCTTACCACCGCCTCTTTCAAGGCGGCAGGGAAGTACCCTTCACTCAGTGAGGCATTGATAACTGCTAGGAGCCAGCCTCGTGTAACCTCCCGAGACGCATAGACCAGCCAGGAGGGACACGGGTCCAGCAAACATGTGGCGGCACTTTATTTCCCCATGATCCTGTCCAGTTCATCCAGAGTCACAGGATCAAACTCTTCCCAAATGTTCTCGGCAAAACTCATCGTTTTCCTCTCGTCAGATACTGCCCAGTCAGAGTCCAGACCAGCCCGAATCTGAGCAATTTTGTCCACCAGATATATACTAAATTCCTTGGCCCGTCCTCGTAAGGGGTCCTCTCCCGTCCCTTGATTTAAAAGGGAGCGAGCCACCCTAAACAGGGTGGCCGGGCGGTTATCTGCGGACACAATGAGGGTGGTGAAGTAAGCACGCTTTGCCACCTCCATTGCCACAAGATAAGACCTAGAAAAGGATCTTAACTTTGTTCGGTCACACTCGGACCGACTGGTTCTCCAAATGCTCTCTAGGCCCCTTCTCTGGCGTTTCATCTCCCGCAGGTCCTTGGAGAACCAAGGAGCGAGCTGGGACCTGCACCGGGTCAGAGGCCGCAAAGGCACAACGCGGTCGAGAGCCTCCGAAGCAGCCTGTTGCCAGGCATTAACTAAGGACTCGACCGGGCTGTGGGAGAGGGAGGTAGGAATCAATCCAAGTGCTGTCTGGAACCTATCTGGGTCCATCAGGTGCCTGGGGTGGAACCATCTGGTCGGTTCTGCCTCCTGACAGTGGGGGGGGTGACATGACGGAGGCCCAACTGCAGGAGATAATGGTCTGTCCATGAAAGGGGTTGAGATGTTGGAGTAACCTCCCCAGACCATTAAGCCAATGCCCAGAGATAAAAATAAGATCAGGCGTGTTTCCCCCCTCGTGAGTCGGGTCCTGAATAATTTGGGTCAGGTCCATGGCCATCATGGAAGCCATGAACTCTCGGGCCACCTCCGACGCACCGCCCAGGGAAGGCAGATTAAAATCTCCCAGAACCATAAGTCTGGGAAATTCAACCGCCAATTCCGAGAGGGCGTCAAGTAGCCTGGGTAGAGCCGTTGCTACACAGCTTGGAGAGAGGCATGCAAGCAGCAGGCCCAACTGACCACCAGGACCCCACCTCAAGAGGAGGGATTCACATCCATCTATCTGAGGGGCAGTGGCCTCCCGTGGATGGAGGGTCTCTCTAATAACGTCCACCACACCACCTCCCGTACCCTGGGCCCGAGGATGATGCAGCACACGGAAACCTGGAGGGCATAAATCAATCAGAGGGACCCCTCCCTCCGGGCCCAACCAAGTTTCCATGATGTATGCCAGGTCTGCGTCTTCCTCCTCGATCAAATCATGGATGAGGGGAGCTTTATTCACAACAGACCTGGCATTTAAATAGATCAGCCTGAGCTCAGGTGTCTGCCCTCCCCCTTCCCTGGGAGAGCAGGTGAGAACCAGAGGGTCGGAGCGTGCCACAGCTTGAAAATAGTGGGGGCGTGATCCCAGATTACGATATGGCCCTCTGTTCATCCATCTGCCACCATTCCCAATCACTGTGGGGATCGCTATCCCTACCCCATCCCCCTGGGTCCCAAGACTCTCCCCGGCCCCCATATTGCCACGGCCATCAGCCAACCTAGACTGAGAAAGGTCCTGTAGAATCTTTTTCTCATTCTTCCGGGCCTGACCCTCCCTCCTCCCTAACCCTTCAAAAAATTTTAAAAGAAAACCCAAAAGCCTCTTTTTAGCGCCAAGTTACAGGATTGTTTTATGGGAGCAGAAAAGGAAGACACAAATTGAAATTATTACCCATCACTTCTCATAAAACAGGAATATTACATTCTCTTGAACAGTGCAAACAATTTTGGCTCAGGGCCATCTTAACAGAATCTTGCATCATTGAAAACCTATTGATATTTTCTATAAAGTAAAACCTATAATAAATCATGCATCTCCATGCTCATGTTATTATTTAATAATCATATTAAATCTGATTCCTGATTTTTGCCAGCAATATGGAAGTAATTTGCAATCACCCTTCCAGTCTTTTTTTTTTTCCAACCTCCCAGTCTAATTGACAGCCCTGGAATTTCCTAGAGGTTTCTATCTGAGCCAGACTTGTCCCAGCTTTGATACTACAGTTTTGTCATCTTTCAATATGAATATTGATTTGGATCTTACAGAAGAGAGAAATACCCTCATATATCTGTTAGAACCAGAAGCCCTGAATTGTTGTTTTGATGCTTAATATCTAAGTATTTCTGAAATTTCTGCAGAAGGAAGGGAAGAAGGGAGGGAAGGAGGAAGGAAAGAAGGCAGGAAAGAAAATTATTGATGCACTAGGACCATAGATGTTCATTTTTTTAAAGTTAGTATTCAACCAGATCTGGGCCTTCTGCAGGTATTGCACTCTAAATTCAATTATTATTTGCTAAAAGTCATAGATAAGGAGAATTGTGGTCCAAGACACCTAGAAGGCAGCAAGCTTGTTTTAGGTTGTTTTTTTTTTTGAATAGTAGGTTGGCCAGCAAATACAAAGCCTTTATGGCTAGAACAGTTGCAGGGTAAATCCATATATTTAAGAAATTTTATCCTTCGGTTTGCATGTAGCATAATTTAAAAAGTTGGGGAAGAGAGAGGGAGGGGGGAAAGAAAGAGAGAAAATGACATCTGCAAATTTTTATTTTCTAATTCTCAAAGACCATGAAGCCTCCTGGGTATCTTTTTCATTTCCTCAATAGATAGTTTAGTTTTTAACATACATATTCCCATTGGCCAAGCGAAAGAGATGAAAAGCTTTGTGTAAAATTGATTTGGCATAAACATAAAAGGGGACTTTGTATAAAGCAGGTGGCCCAAACCAGAAACTCCTCTTCACCAAATATGACCTAAGTAAGTAATAAAGTAAATATAAAGAAAATATATTTCCAAATGCAGTTCAAGAGAGCCTCCTTGAAATGAAAAAAATGGTAAGTTGTTTTTGAAGAAATAAATGAATGTAAAATTTATTAAATAATTCAAATAGGGCAAAAGAGCTGAAAAAGAAAATATACTATTCTGAACCTCCAAGAGTTTTCCTTGTAACCTTGTTTCACTATAGCCTCTGAAACACAGGTAGTCCTTTCTCTTTTGCAATCTCAAAGATCACAGTTCCATTTATTCTAACCAGAAGTTACAATAAAAAAAGGATATATTAAGCCTTCTGCACCATTAATATGTGTATGTGTAGCTATCTGGTTTATTGATATTTCATTTATTCATTGATCATGGTTTACCAGACCATCTTTATTCTCTGACTTTATTTCTGAAACGGTACAATGCAATGCAAACATTTCAGATGGCTAGCGGGTGAATGGGAAAAGTTACAGGAGACAGAAGTATGAGGTCATAGAACTACAGACACAGAAGCTGTGTGAAAAATGTGAAGTTAGATGGAAAGCTGAAAGTAAAAACATATAGGGGAACTCTTGGCTGCCAAGAAAGAGATAACCAAACTATCTCATGGAGAATGACTTGTTGACTATATAACTTAAAGAATTTCCTCAAGGTTGCAAAGACCTATGATATAAACAGCAGTTGGAAGAATCCCAGGGAGAACTGAACCATAACGTGAGAATTAAGCTGACCAACACTAGCTGAGACACTGAGGCCAAAAAAATGCTCCAATGTGAAATTCCACATACTCTCTGAGAAGGCCTCTTCTGCTGTATGAATCATTTTGTCTATCAATAAGCAGCATTAATAAGCAACCTTATCTTTCATAAAATTGAGTTGTATTAAACTTCAGTTCTTGTATCATATTTGAGTTAAGCAGGCTGTGACTATAATTAGTGAATAAAAATAAGCTATTCAGACATACACACGCACACACACCCATACACATGTACTAAACTATGTATTTTTTAAAAAAAATAAAATAAAACCACATCAATAGCATGCAGCATACAGAGCTCAGAGGCTGGAAAAAAGTGTTGGTGAAGAAATACTTATGGTCCCCAACTACAAAAAAAATGTATTCATTGCTTTTTTAAAATTCAAGAATGGCTGCTACCAATCACTCCTGTTATGCCATTTTGCACATCAAAATAATGTTCATTTCTTATAAAATTTGTTTGTTAATTTATTTGTTAATATCATGTATAAACAATGCCAATCCAGAAAGACTCTGGGTGATATACAATAGGGAATAAATAAAGGAAGGAAGGAAGGAAGGAAGGAAGGAAGGAAGGAAGGAAGGAAGGAAGGAAGGAAGGAAGTTTAAAGCCCAAGACAGATACTCACTAAGTGAAGTTTTGCTGAAATAAAACAGATTTAATTTATTTCCAGAAAATAAATATAGATTAATTAAGCACAATATTCCCTTTCTGACATCTATACTGAACTAATAGTCTTGTGTTGTACCAATTGTGATTGGAGCCATTGGAGCAAAACCTAAAGGACTTTCTTGATATCTGGACATATTTATTCATTTATTAAATTTAAAAACTGTCCATCTTACCATCACAAGCATTTCTGGGTGGTAAATATTGAATTTATCAAATCTGAACATCCTAATTTTACAAAAACAAACAAACAAAAAAAACACCTTGCTTGGCACTGCCTACATTCTCAGGCACTACCTTAATAACTCTTAAGTCCTTGCTTAGGATTTGAATTATTCAGTTTCCACCAGTCTTATATTGAGAATCTAACTATAGGCACACAGTAATAATAATAATGACTTCCTACCACATGATTGGATAATCAAGTGCCTAGAAATAACAGTAGAAATATCAGAAGCTTTATGCAGACATCAATGACACAATGGAACACACTGTTGCAGGTCAATGGTGATAGTCTGGGGGAGGTTAATATCAAGAGATGAATCCTTCTAGAAGACTCATTATCACTATTATTTTTTGTCATTGCACTGATTCCTCTGTCAATATGGAGCAAGTCAGGCCATAACTATCAAACATCAAAACATCTGCCAGATGTTATCTCACTTTCTTTACATGGATGATCTAAAACATATGGAAAAACTCCATTTGATATAGAATCACTGCTTAATCACTGTCCACATATACAGCAAAGATATTGCAATGGAGTTTGGACTGGACAAATGTCTTCCTCTTTTTATCAATGGGGAAAATAGTGAAAACTAAAGGAATCAAGATACCTTATGGATCAAGAGTCTGGATGAATACAAATACCTGGGCATCCTTTAAGCTAACAACATCAAGCACACTGAAGTCAAGAAGAAGGTTGGTAATGAATAGATCATGAAAGTGAAGAAGTCCAAAGTCAGTGGAGGAAATACCTTTAGGGCAATTAATACCTGGGCAATTCTGGGCATTAGATACACAGCTGGAATAGTGGCGTGGACTCAAGCAGAACTAAAACTCTGGACAGGAAGACCAGAAGAATAGTGACAATGAACAATTCCTTCATAGCAATGTGGACAGACTCTATTTAACAAGGAGCATAAGTGAGCATAGAACACTGCAAGTACACCAGTCAGTTAAAGAAGAGGAAAAAATGACATTGGAAGAATGTGTGAAGGATCCTGAAGAAGATGAACTGAAACTAGTATACCATGAAGGCTTACTAAATGCCAGAGAAGCCAAATTGGCTTACAAGAAAGACAAAAGGCAAGGCAAAGAAAGCAACGATGGTACCAATAGTAATAGGCAATCCCAAAACAAAACTACATTAGGCACTGACTAATTATCATTTGTCATTTGCAGCTCTGGAACTTCTTATATTCTGTTTACAATATCTTTAACTTCATCAGACAACAACATCCGCCTGTCCCAGGTCCTTGGGAAAGACTTGATTAGTGAATAAAAATGCAAAATCCAGTCTAAACAACTGGCTGTGTGACCTACCATAATATTCCACTCTGCTTTTATTTGTACAGCTAAAGAAAGCATAAATAATGTTCCCATCTACTCTTTTCTCCACAACAGCAACTGTGTGAGTAGTGGGCTGTGAGTAGTCCAAGGTCACCTAGCTAGCTATCATGTCCCACAGAGGACTAGAATGCTCCAGATTCTTTGTCCAGCATTTTAACCCTTAGAAGAAACTGGCTCAGATCACAAATCTGGAGGGATAACTGTGTTGTAAAGGAAGTGTCAGATGTGAGAATGGCTGGAGAATGTCATTCCTCATTGCTTTGCTAGCATCACTGCTCACTCCTTCCAATGGTAAAGTCTAATTTCTATAAATCTGCAGACCTTCAGATTATCACTGATGATAATTCAAAGGACCAGTTACCACAGACCTTTGCAACCTACCATCATAGCTTTCCTAGAAGTTTTTCGGATCTTCTTTTGAATCATGGAATGCACTATATCCAGACCCAACATTTTTGGTTGTTATAGATTCAGAAATGACAGATCAGCACAAATGTTTCAAAATGTAATATAAACTAATTTCTCTTCCATTACTATTCCTACCTAAAGAGAGCCTTTCCTTTCCTTTCCTTTCCTTTCCTTTCCTTTCCTTTCCTTTCCTTTCCTTTCCTTTCCTTTCCTTTCCTTTCCTTTCCTTTCCTTTCCTTTCCTTTCCTTTCCTTTCCCTTTCCCTTTCCCCTTTCCCTTTCCCTTTCTTTTCCTTTCCTATCCTCTCTTCTCTCCTCCCCTCCCTTCCCTTCTGCTCTCCTCTCTCCTCCCCTCCCTTTCCCCCTCGTCTCCTCTCGTCTCGTCTCCTCTCGTCTCATCTCGTCTCCTCTCCTCTCGTCTCGTCTCCTCTCCTCTCCTCTCCTCCCCATTGTAGGCAATAAGAAACCTGAAGCAAGATTACAACTTTATTTAGGATATAAATAAACCTGTTATCAGTATAATAAAACCAAATAAACCTGCAAACTGTCATCAAATAAATACAGAACATCCTCTGTAAAGGGAAAAACAACCCTCCCACACACAATTCTAAACTAAGCCATATCTATAAAGTTGCCTGCTTTGTAGATATCCACAATCCTCATTCTGGACTATGTTTCATTCTCTCCCACTTTGACATCAGGGACAGGCTGAAGCCCCTCAGTAAATTGTATAGTCTGGAATCTGTAGAGTTGTTTCCCCCAGTGGCTTTAGAGATCCAGTGAACAGGAGAAAGTTCTAATCTTTCACACCAAACCACATATTGCTGGGCTCAAGGGCAGCAAGAAATTCAACATAGTCCCATCCTTTGGGAACGTTGTGATCAGAGTATTATAACAGACTCACTGAATATATGCATGATCATCATTATGAGAAACGGCACAAGAAAATTAGGTAGAAATATTTTTTATTCTGCTAGATGTCACCTGCCTAATTTCTTAGAGAAAACAACAAAGATACCCCCCCCCTTCATAGAATTCTTTCTGGCATTAGCATATTTTTGTTTCTCAACATATAAATTTTGAAAATACAGAATGGGAAGGATGGTTTCAAATGCGAAAATGAAGTGAAACCCAAAAGGCATAATCTGCTTTAATTATTTATATAAATTGCTCTGAAAAGCAAGGGAAGAACTGCAATTATTCTCAGTGTAAATAAAGAAAAGACAAGTTTCAAACTAACGAATTGTACAATCTATCCTTAATTACAGCAAGCATAGCAGTGGCCAGAGTTAAATAAGAGAAACACAGTGTTGTTCTTTCAATTGTCTGATGTGGAGAAAAACTGTAATCTCTGACTATCTGATTCGTTCCCCGACTAAAAAGCTGGAATAGAAGATGATCCAACAGAAGTGAGCTTGGCTGGTGCAAAGACAGTCTTATTTATCAGATCTCAGCAGCACAGCATTTGGAGAGTTATCTTGGTCTGCAATTGTATGAAATTGTGTAGATTGGAATAGAATAGAATAGAATAGAATAGAATAGAATAGAATAGAATAGAATAGAATAGAATAGAATAGAATAGAATAGAATAGAATAGAATAGAATAGAATAGAATAGAGCTGGAAGGGACCTTGGAGGTCTTCTATTCCAGCCCTCTGCTCAAGCAGGAGAACCTATACCATCTCAGACAAGTGACTATAGTCTCTTCTTAAAAACCTCCAGTGATGGAGCGCCCACGATTTCCGAAGGCAAGCTGTTCCTCTGGTTAATTGTTCTCACTATTGGGAAGTTTCTCCTTAATTCCAGGTTGCTTCTCTCATTGGTTAGTTTCCAACCATTGTTTCTTGGCCTGCTCTCTAGTGATCTGGAGAATAATGTTGTTGTCATGTGATAAGGAAGTTGTGCAGCAGATAAAAATGCTAGGAAATATCTGTGGCATTAAAAGGAGACTAAGCAAAATGTTGATACAGAAAGAAGCAATAGTGGAGGGTTGTAAAAAGAATTCAAAAGCATTTTTAGGTAAATAATGGTTTGGAATGCAAATAAGTTTGAACTGGGCTTTCTTATTCAAGGTTCTGGAAGATAACATTTTTGGAGAGAGCTTTATATTATGTGGGAAAGATTGATTAGCACTTTTTCTGAAAGCTCAAATAATTGTTAATGGAGATCTAACAAAACATTATGAGATACCAAATAGGAACAAGACAGGGATGCCCAGGGATGCAAAAAAAGTGTTTATTTTAGTTTTTGAAATATTGAATAAAGATCGAAAACCAGATGAGATGATTGTGTGAATAAAAATAAACATATGAGTTAAGGATTTTTGTAGATGACTTGGTGTTTATTTTGGAAAATCCTTTAAAAAGATATGAAATCTGAAATTTAATTGGACAAATTAAAAGAATTTGGTGCATGAGCAGGTCTCAGAATTAATAAATAGAATGCTGAGATGTTAACAAAAATATGAAAAAAGATCAAGCAAAATAAAACAAATTTTAATAATGAAAAGAAGGTAAAATATCTGAGTATCACTATGACAAATCTAAACTATGTGTTATTTCAAAGTAACTACCGGTATGTCAAAATATGTAATGAAGTTAAAGAGACACATTAAGATGAGAGAAGCTACACCTGTCATTGCTGGAGAGAATTTCTGGGATAAAAATGAAAGTTTTGCTTAGAGTGAAATTTTTGTTTCAGAAAATACCTGTTTTGATAATCATGCACTATTTAAACAGTGGAAGAAGGATATATTTACATTTGTATGGCAGGGGTAAAAATCCACTAATTAAATATAAAGCATTATAGGCTGCAAAGGAAAAAAGAGGATTTGGCTACATGATTTGAAATTGTATTTTGTGTCTTGTTGTTTTGGTTTGGATGAAAGAGTGGCTGCTGCTGAGAAACAGAAGGCTGTCAGAGTTAGAGGCACACAACCTGAGATTTGGGTGGCAGGAAATTTGTGATAAAACAAAATAAAGGTGAACGTGTATTTTAACAATATTGGGTTAGAGGTGCCATATTAAGAATATGGAATAAATACAAACCCTGAAAACACCTTTGTGTAAGATAGTAGAATTTTGTCATGTGTAATATAAAATAAAATCAAGAGAAGAACTTGATGTGGTTATTGATAATTTTCTTATATACAATTATTAGAAACATTTAAAGTGAACAAAATAATTCATGGTTTTGAACACTATAACATTTAAGTTGAAAGAGAATTGTGTACAAATGATGAACATTTAACTGCTAAAATGTACCAACTCTGAATTGAAATTTGAAACAGAAGAACAAGTATAAGAATGTGTGATAAAATGGCATAAATGAGCATTATATCTTAATATTTTTATCAGTGAGACTTTCAATGAATAAGTATAATTAGACTCAGAGGCTGCTCAGAATCGCTTTGAACCATGAGACAGATGACAAATAAATTTGATTATAATAAGAATTGGGAAAAATATGTGCTGTTCCTTACACTTGTATAAATGCTTTTCACTAGTTATATCTATTATGAGATACAATATATACTCTGTCACTAGGAATACACATCTTAAGATTCAAACCATTGTTATAGCCTGATAAAGATATTACAGCTGAAATCCAAAAAATCATTTAATAGAATAACAAAGTTGCAAGGGACCTTGGAGGTCTTCTAGTCCAACCCTCTGCTCAAGCACGAAATCCTGAAGTATTCCAGACAAATGACTGTCAATCTCTTTTTTAAAACCTCCAGTGATGGAGTACCCATGATTTCTGGAGAGAAGTCTTTCCACTGATTAATTGTTCTCACTCTCACTTTTCCTTAGTTATAGGTTGGATCTTTCCTTGATAATTTTCCTTCTTGTTCTGCCTTCAGGGCTTTGGAGAGTAGATTGACCCCTTCTTCTTTGTGACACACCCTTAAGTATTGGAAGGCTGCTATCCTGTCGCCAACAGTCCTTCTCTTCACATTTCCAATTCCTGAAACCGTTGCTCATATGGTTTAGCCCCCCTAATCATCTTTATTGCTCTTCTCTGCTTTTTTTTTGAGAATCTCAACTCTATTTAGGTTATTATTTAGGAATTTAAGTTTAAATTAGTTCATAGAAGAGGCCAAACTCAAACTGGGCATTTCCTGATTTATAGCAAATGGGGTTGTGAACCCATGGATCAAACTTCAAATTCCGTCTTGTTCCTTACATTGAAACAAATCAGTCGTGTCTTTTTGTTTTCCCAAACAAATCTACAATATTGTTAAAAATGATTCACTTAAAACTGTGCAGTTGCCTGTCAAAACAGCAAGGAACCAGATGTCAAAATCTGATACAACCTTTCCTGTTCTACTTACTTGATACACAATCCTATAATAGAATTACTTTTAGCTATCTCTAATTATATATTTGTTTATGAGTTAAACTACCTCAAACAATTCAAGATAAATGTATACACACACACATGCAGAGAAACAGAATGTGGTCTGCATCATCTTACAATCCAAAGTAATTATAACAGTTGAGTAAACAGCATTTTTCATAACCAAGACTGACATTGTTGAACATATTAGTCTTTTGTGTGCCCAATGGTGCCACAAGGAATTAATTTAAATAATAAATTAAGAGTTAAAGCAAACTATGTTTCTCTTATGAAACATTCTGTATGTTAAGTCTTATAATCAGGAGGCAAGATCAACTACACTATGGGCTGATCATTTTTAACTTTGTATATTCTAAAAGTATAATGGGGCATTTTGTTTGATTTTTGCTCAGAAGGATGCCATTATTATCAGAAAGATTGCTAGGTTAAATATTAGGCAACCCTCAGGAGTTGATGCTGAGAGAAATGGTGACAATCACCTTGCTATTATCTTGAATTTCTTGATTATTCCACTGTACGTGTATCACCTGTTTCATCTAAATATACTGTTGGCTTCAACTACAGTAGAGAACCTTACCTCATTTCTAGTTGACAGATACAATTGAACTGCAAGTCCACTTGATTTTGGGCATGGAATGGAGAAAGTTGCTCCCTCATCCTGTATTCAATGCTAAGGAATCTCTTTTCATTAGCATATTCTCTCTCTTCCCAGAAAAATCACAATCGTCATGCCACCAAAAATGCTTCATTTCAATGGCAAGATCTTAGGAGCCCAAAATGTAAAACTGGAACTTTCAAGTCACAGTCTCTGAAGTGGCCCTTAATTAGCATGTATTGAATGTTGGTAAAAAGAGTCTCAAAAATTACTCAAAACATTTGCCTTCTTCAGCCACAAGGAATTGGCCCAATGTTCTTAATAAGAGGCTATCTATCCATATCATTGTTATTAGTGATATGCAGTGGACAAATAATCCCTTTGGGAAATGGGAGGCAACTTGGCAGGCATAATTGCTGAATGGCTACAGAAACCAGCATGAAAACCTGTGGATGGCTATGAGCAAGAATAATACCCTGAAGGCCCCAGTCTGTTAAGCCAAAAGAAATCAGATATTAATGAAGGAAATGCATTTTTCACTGTCAAAATGGATGATGCTTATAACATGTCAAATCAAATATAAAATCAAAATAAAGCAGTTCTGAAAACAATTAGAGAAGGTAATATAACTTACTGAGTCTCTGGCTAAGAGATATATACAGGCTCATAGAATAATTTATTTTCTCCCATGATTTTCCCAGTAGGAGAGCTGAGAGTTCAGTTGAAACATTGCCCAGCAATTAAACTGAACATTTCAGCTATAAATCTGGATTGAATATCCCATTCCTATTAAGTGAGATTTAGTTGAAGTAGCAGAGAAAAACCACCATGTTTTACCCTGCAGAATATTAATTTCACATCAGCAATATAATTAACTGCAGGAATAATGAGCAACAACTGTGGGTTTGATTCAGACTGAGATTTGCCATTGAAAAATGCTATCAGACAGTATCATTTAAAAAATAATAAGGTACTTATAGGAGTTAAAATATTGATTCACTTGAAGCCCAACGCTTCCCTTGAGAATCTCCTCCTTCTGAAATCCTAAACTTTCTGATTTGGTGGTTTTAGTTCCTTAAGAGGTTGTGATGGCAGTGGGGTGAAAGCCAGACCTTCCTCTCATATTCTGAAATGAGAGAATGTCACGTGGGCAGCTAAGCCACCGTCCTTTCCACTGCTCCCCAGGGGATATGAAATTTGATTAATTGAGCAATATCATTTTATTCTATCACTAGCATTTCTAGCACAAGCTGATGGGGTTGATTTTAGAGCACCAAAAGCTGGGGGAAAATCTTAGGCACATCAGATGGGTATTTGGCCCAATTACTTCAGCATGTATCCTCCTCTGGTCAATCATGCTTTCTACACAATTCTTCCTTCCTTCCCTCCCTCCTCCCTTCTTTTTACCTCTACAGGTAGAATTCCTTGCCTCCTGTTTATCTTTTTCTCTGCTTTCAATTATTCAGCATTTTCTCCTCCTTCTCCTCCTCCTCTTTATCTTTTGTCCCTTGTGTGCCATCCACTCAGCCTTTCTTTTGCATGAAATTCCAATATAATCCAGCTGTAGGGAGTCTGCATTCTTTTTTCCTATTCTTTGTCCAGCTGTCTGCCTGTATACAAGCCTTTAGGCAGGCTTGTATATATTTTGTGGCCAGAAAAAGGCACCCATTCTGACCTGGATCCCTTTATACTCACACACATATACATGCACATTTTTGGTATGCTTTGAAATGTTGCTATGGCTATGCACCAAGGGTTCATGAACCTGTAAAATGTTATATTTTTGAGTAGGCCTCTCTTGTTTTTCTATGCTAGGCATTTGGCCAACATTCACCATATCCCAGGAGCATTTACAATGAGGTAAAGAGACATGTCTGAGAAAAGTAATTTTCCAGATTTCTAGAACCAGGGTTGGCCCTCCTTTGCAATGTGTGTGAAATACAGTGATAGACTGGGAAGAGGTTTTCCTGTTTAGCAGTGACTGACTGACTGAGTGAAACTGCTTATTACTAGAAAGTGCCCATGCTCATATATTTTGCATTAATGAATGGGGCCTCCAAGGTGCAATGGCAGACTGAAGATGGCTGCACAAGAATAGACCGGAAGACTGTGACAGAAAAAGGAACCAGTGAATGGATTGTCTCCTTCAAATGCCTCTCTAGAGCAAGAACAGGACCCAGGATCACCCACAAGGATTCCATACAATAGCTCCTCATAAGGAGATTACAAAACAAGGTTCTCTAGTGGGTTTTAGAGTTCTGAGAGCTGCAGGAGGGAAGTCATGTTGCCTAAGCTACAATTTAATACTTTCCAAAAGACTAGATTTGCATACCTCCTTTCTTAAACACTTTAGGAAATTTGTTGTTAATGAATTTTTGAATATTAAGAAATTTCAGAAAGGCAAGATTCATTACACTGAGTGAGTTTCCTTCTTTGATTAAATACGTTTCATGCAAGTTTAAAAACTTTTTCAAAATATCTTAGAACAAACAGCAAAAAGTATTATTAGAATGCTGATTTTGGAAAGTTACAATCTGAAATAAGATTTTAAAATTAATTACAATAATACTTCCTGTGAGTTGTTTAAAATTATATGTACTGTATGTACACACAGAGAGACAATATGTTATTTGTCTGTCTGTTTGTCTCAAGATTTTGAAACTAATTAAAAGAAACTTTCCTCTGGGAAAGTGTTGTTGAGTAGGAAAAAAAATGAAAAGTTTTATTAGAGGGAACAAGAAAGAACTGAAGCTGTAATTAAAGGAGAAGATATCCAATAATACAGAATGGAGCCATATTATTTGACTATGGAAAAATTCAAGGATATTTGAGAACAATGCAGTCAGAAATGATTCTTAAGTTTGTCTGCTTTTATAAAATTGTATTCAAAATAAATTATGAAAGATGAGCAGTTTTTACTGATAAAACAGGCTGAAGCTGATTTGAATTTGGATCTGAAAATATTAAAAAAACGTGGGCTTTTTAAGGCTAATGTTAAGAGTGATATGAAAAACATTAACAACAAATGGATTTACAAATGAAATTGGCTGATGTTTTATTAAATAAAAGGGACATAGAAATAATAAATCAGAAGAGTGAATTCTATAACTTTCTAATTTTGGATTTATAAAAGACACCTGTTAAACTTGTGAAGGAATTTCTGAGAAGAAACAAAGAGAAAATGATATGAAATCAATACATGAGACACTATTTTAAGGGAATAAAGATTTAAAATAAGCAGGATAAATAGAAAGTAATGAAGGTTAATATATATATGTTGTTGTTTTGGGAAGCTCTATGGTAGCTCTAAATGGACTCTTGGGTTGGTCCAAATGATGAGACTTTATTTTTATTTTTTTAAAAAAAATGTTATTGAAGTGTTGAACTTTAATCTCTGCATACTGTAGCATGCTGTGTAAAAAGATCTCTTTCTCGTCTTCCTGGACAATTACTTTGTTATTTAGCTTTTGATAGTGCCAATTGTCAGTGATGAAGACATTGCAGTAATCTCTTCCCAAAAACTGGTTGTCAAAACTTCATGACTATATACTGTAGGTCAGTGCTGGAGAAGCACAGAAAAACACAAACATTTCTTCCTTGGGCTTTCCATTCACAGGTCTTTGTCACCTTAATGCTTGTACACAAATGGCTGTTTTTGGCAAAGCTATAGTTGAACATACAACCTATGTTTCCACTGTAAAAATTCAACTAAGGAGCTCAATGTATATATACAGCTCTTGGTCTTTCTAAGAGTCTCTGGCTTTCCTTTACAGATCACCTTCAATGGATCCAGGTGTCAGATACAAATATTTTCCCAGTTCCATCCATTAAAGTTATGTGACTTGTTGTGCAACCCCATCTTAGGAAAGAACGTAGAGCCTTTTAAAGTTAGTGGAAGATATTGAAAAGCAAAATATATTTTGGAGATATGTTTTAATATGTTCTAAATAACATGACATGCTCTGAGAAATATTAAAACTGATTTAGAATTCTTTTGTGAGAAAGAGAAATCTACTGATGTTAAATGATATAATAGAGATTTTTTTGAAGCACACCAAAGAAAAGGATAATTTAATTAGATATGCTTCTTCTAAGGTCATATATTTGGAAGCGGTAAAATATTTGGTGTGGAAATAGATGTGTGTTAATTACAATAAATAAAAGCTATCATAATGAAGGCTTCCATGGGTCATTACTTCCATGGCTGAAATTTGTTTCTATGTGCAGGATTTAAACATTGTAGATAGTCAGAATAAACTCTGGGGAGCTGAATTAAATGAAACTAATTGGATACACAGCAGCTTTCAGATCCACTAGTGTATTCAGATCCCAACCCCCCCCCATTTAAATTAATAGAGGAAAATAAAAAGAGAAAAGATATAAAAATATATAATTTAGCAAATCATGTGAATCATGATTCTTTTTATACTATTTTTTTAGAACTTGCAGTGTGATCTAAATAGTATTTTGAATTCATTAGAACCCTTCATGTACAATTTTTGATTGATTCTATTTGTAATCATCTAAAGAATATAACTATATTTAGATTTATATTTAAATGTAGAAAAAGAAGTAATTTTGGACTGTAACATTTAAAACTAAAGAGGGAACTGAATGAATGATAGGTGGGCAGGAAAATGATCAGTTAATAGTTGGAAGAAGGAGAAACTCTGTAGTAGGGAATAAACTAAATTAACTACAAAAGTTATATTTTTAATTTGATCTTAAAAGAAGTACCACAAATTGGTTCTTAAAAAAAATCTTCAAACTAAAAATGATGCATTTGGAAAATTCTTCATCTAGGCATTTGAAAACATATTTAAATCACAGAGAGCACACACAGCACATAGAGGAAAAAGGCGGGAAACAAGGAAACTCCCCCTTTTCACTCATAGCAACCAATCACAGCTCAGGTTGTCTCATATAGTCGTCTTTAACCAATTAGCCATAACTGTGTGTTCTTACTCATTGTCTAATCCTTCAATGCTCCAGCTATTAATTTTAAAATATCTCAACAGAGTGCCTAATCATTAAACTTGTTTTCACCCATCTAATTTCTTCCAGTATTAGCTCTTCCAACTTGTTTACCCCCCCACAAACCAACCAGCATTCCATATGCATAACCCATGCGTTTCTGAGTACTATTTACTCTAAGCAATACTGTAGTTCTCCAAATATATAGTTCACTATGGTGATTGATGTAAAAAGACAGATAGATCAATAAATAGATTGATGAACTGTAGATAAATATGCATGAATAGTACCAAAACACCATAATCTTGATGAACATTTAATGCCCATTGTTTTGTTACAGATAATCTGATTTAATTGATTTTGGCAGGCTGTATAGCAGCATGTGGTGCCATAGGCAAAAAACCAAACCAAAACAAAACCAAACCCTATTGCTACACATGCCCTTAGGTCATAAAAGACAGTTAGTCAGGGTCCCAAACCTTTGTTGTTGTTGTTTTACTTAGCTCAAACTGATCCCTACATCTGTTGCTTTTATGTAATCTGAATAGATTATGTTGTTCAATTCAACTGCTAGCTAGGTAACAAGACACAGTAAGTGCAATAGAATAAGCACAACATAACTGATAATGCTGATTACATGTGTCAAAAGTGGTATTTAACTGCATTGATTTATCCATTCTTTCTTTTTATCTCAACTTTTATCAAATTTCCCTGAAATAATGTATAAAGAAAAACTATAAATTAGACAAATAGTTAAAACAGTCCAGCTAAGTCATAAAATAACTAGTACAAGAGCAGTCCTGTGGACATTAGCATGATGTCCAAATTATGTATGCACCAGTGCTGCTATGGCCATAGGCAACTGATACCTTTCCAAAATTTTTGACCTAAGTTCCATCAATCCCAGGTAGTACCAATGGAAAAAAAATATATTATAAGTTGCAATCTAAAACCTCTGGAGTCACCAGCTTGTACACTTCTGCATGAATGAATCCAGGCTACTCAAGGAATAAAAATAAAATGAAATATTTATATCTTTCTAGTAGACATTTGGAAGAAATAAAAATGGTCAAAAATATGTATCCAAATAACATTTCTCCCCTAAATAATTCACTACAATTTCAGATCAGGAAAGACCAAGTCATTCTCTTAATTCTTTTTCTAATATGATTTTGGAATGCTGCTCCCAGATTAATTTATGGAGAATGAAGAGAACTCCCAATGAGTTCTCTGCATTGAGGACTTACAATCTGTTTGTTAACATAGCACCTCCCAATCTTTTGGGCACCAGGGATCAGTTCTGTGGAGGGCAGTTTTGCCATGGACTGGGGGGAGGCGTGGATGGAGCTTTTCTCATTTGCCTAGTTCCTGGCAGGCTGCAGACCTAACTTCAGATTGTCATGACAAAATTAAATCAGATTATTTCAATGAATTGAAGTAGAGTGAAATCCAGATTTAACACATAATGTTTAACTATGCTGGTGAAATTTTCATTCACTTTTAAAATAGCAAAAATATGACGATCCATCACATTTGTTAGCACAATGGTACATATATCATTGCTGTCTTATTTAGGCTGCATTATAAAATTATTACTTGAGATGTCACTCCTTTAGCTATGACATTTGAAAAATATTGATCTCCAATAGTCTTCCAAAGTTCAAGAGCAGATACATTATCATGTTATATTATTCCATTATGATAATAAGAAAGCCTTTAAAAAAGAGAAATGCTGATTATTTTCAACATTAGTATAACAAAAAAAATAGTTTGGATTTCACAACACTCATCAATTTTCCTTTTTTTAAAAAAAGTGGGGTTGAGGGAGATTGTTATATTGATTGAGGCATTGCTAGAAAGTTGTGTGAAATGGCAGTTTGTTCTTGTTTAGAAATTCAGATTAACATATAAAAGAACAGGTGCTTCTGGAAAAAAATAGCCCCATTCCTACTTTTTACCTTTAGCAGAAGGAAGTTCTGAGCTCTCAGACCATCTTCTTATGAACTGATAGTGGAAAAGCTTATTAAACTTCTTAAAAAGTATTTCAAATTTCAGAAAATGGACAATTGAATCCAACATCCAAGTTATTATCTGAAATATAAACATCCTGTCTTGGTAATCATACACCTAGATGAAAATATTCCTTACTTATTTTTTTAAAAAAATAATAAAAAAATTTTTCCCCCAAACCACAAACCCTTCCATCTTCTCCAAACTGTAGGCTTCTGTACAATAGGAAATTATAATTGGATAGATTAAGTAAAGGTCTTTGGTCTACAGAGCTCAGCATATATTCTTAGTCCATTTCACTATTTCCATTACTGTACTATTTATGCTAAGACTAGAGTCATTCATCCCCTTCAATGACTGTCAAATGATATACAGAAGATAAAATGATACCTCAAGAGAAAGTGAAGCAACCATATGAGAGGAGTAAAGTACAGATATCTACTGCCTCGTAAAATCTGTTGGGTTTACAAAGCTTGTGTCTGAATATCTATGAATGTACTGGGCTAAGCAATAGCTAGGTAGAAAGGGTTGACATTTGTGGGCAGACATTATGTAATAAATTGGGTCAGTCCTTTGAAGTTATGAGATTTTTAATCATTCACTTAAGCTGCTGATTATTAAAATAGTCCTTCTTATGTTTGCAATTTCTTTTAAGACACAAAGGATCCTTTTGTTTTGCCTACTTTTATCCTACGCAAATTCTTCCATTGACTAAAATATACAATATGAAAGCAAGAACTGTTTATATGCATATGCAAAAGAGTCAAGCTAATGTACTCATCATAACTTAAAAACAGCTTGTTTTCTAATGTATGGATATAAGTTTCTCTAAAGCATCCTGCATTTACACATGATTCCCCCCAGAAGCTAGTATTATGTGTTTTTCATCTGCTCAGTGTAGCATTAAATAAATATATCTCTGCTGGATAGAATTATACTAGCAGAATTTTGGAAATAACTGTTCTTACAGTTCTATATGCATATACATTTGTGTGTGTGTGTGTGTGTGTGTGCATATACTGGAGAAAGACAGAAATAAAGAAATTGAGAGAAAGAGAAAGAAAATGTGAAAGAAGGAAGGAAAGAGAGAGAGAGGAATTCAGATCCACCATCTTTGCTGCTTATAGCTGGTATCTCTTTCAGAACTGTTGCAGGTCCACTTGTCTTTCACAGAATGATGGATGTTTAGAAATAGATATACTGGCAGTCTTCATTTAGCAATTGCCTAGTTTAGTGACCATTTACAGGTATGTAAAGCAAAAGGAAGCTGAAGTACACTTATAAGCATAGTTGTGGTTTCACTTAGCAACCTCTTTTTTTAAGGCAAGAAAAAACAAATGCACAGGTACAGTATAGGTGGTACCTGGCTGAATAGTAGTAACTGTGAAATGGGATCTTGGAGTCCTAGTGGACAATTACTTAAATATGAGCCAGCAGTGTGATGCAGCTGCCAAAAGGCAAACACAGTTCTAGGCTGCATTAACAGAGGGATAGAATCAAGATCACATGAGATATTAATACCACTTAATATGCCTTGGTAAGGCCACACTTGGAATTCTGCATCGAGTTTTGGTCACCATGATGTTGAGACTCTAGAAAGAGTGCAGAGAAGAGCAACAAAGAAGTTCAGGGGACTGGAGACTAAAATATATAGAGAATGGTTGCTGGAATTGGGTATGTCTAGTTTAATGAAAAGAAGGACTAGGGATGACATGATAGCAGTGTTCCAATATCTCAGGGGTTGCAAGAAAGAAGAGGGAGTCAAGCTATTCTCCAAAGCACCTGAGGGCAGGACAAGAAGCAATGGATGGTAACTAATCAAGGTGAGAAACAGCCTAGAACTAAGAAGAACTATTCTATTCTATTCTATTCTATTCTATTCTATTCTATTCTATTCTATTCTATTCTATTCTATTCTATTCTATTCTATTCTATTCTATTCTATTCTATTCACTTTAACAATAATGCTGCTGGTTCCAATTTTGGTGACTAAATACAGACTACTTGTATTGTAGCATCTCACATTGCTGAGAAATAAATTTAATTGGATAAATGTGGCACTGTACCCTGAGACACTACACTACACATCATGCTTCCTCCATGTAATTTTGACTAAAACCTGCAGGCATTTCATCCTTACATAGCTGATGCATTAGTGTTGAATTCCACCACTCTGTTTCTGCAAGTTCAGATCTGACAAGGAAATGGTACTGCTTTGACTCCAGGCAAAACTTTTTTTCATTAGTAAAATCTTTACACTTACAGTAACTGAAAAAAAGGTCTCTTATGTAAGTTAGGCTGTGAAATGTCGATCAACACTTTACAATTATCAGTGGATCAAATTCCTTCCTCTGCTCAATTCTCAAAGCACAACGAACTCTGGAACAGAACTCCATTGCTCACAGGGCTGATAGTAGAGATATTTGCTATGCGGGAAGGGAAAAGGGTAATGACATATAACTTAAGTGGATTTTTAAACTTTTTCACCACATCATTTGAATAGAAAACGTTGCTATTTGAAATTCTGAGATCACAGTTATACTGTGTGGTATATTGAATGATGAACAGCGAATCAATGTGTTGTTTTTTTACTACTCAGCATTAGGAAAAGAGGTTTTGGGGAGTTGTATTCTAATATCAAAAAGTAATCTAGTTCTGTTACTTCATTCAAATTTCATCTGAATTTTCAACCATAAACATTTGCACTGTGATATTTATATTCACAATTCATCCCAGTAGGATATTCCAAGACCACATTGCTTATCATTTTGTACTGCTTTACTGCCTTAAAATAGGTATTTCAAGTTACTCAAGATTCTGTTCTGCAATTCCCTTAAAATAAACTTCCTATACTTCACAAAAAACTGAAGTTTTGTCAACAGGTTTTTGTAAAGGAAAAGTGGAGGGATAACAACCATGTTTTCCTGAATTAAAAAAAAATATCTCAGATTGGACTCTTACCTCCTCTGTATTCTGCAATTATCAAAATCTATTTCTAAACATGTAGAGCTTCCAGTTCATTTATAGTGGTGTACCCACTTCTAGGCAAGGATAAATATATGTAGGAATACTAGCAATGATAGGAACTGAATTTTCTCTAAGCAATTTCCTGGTGAATTTTCCAATTTACCAGTGAAAGAACTTTTAGTACCTAAGAACAATACCACTGAAGACTCAACCTGAGAAGCTTCTAGGTAGTACAAAAAGGCTATTTCATTAGAGGATATATTACATACCATCTATCTACTTTATGCAGATAAAGGAAGTAACATAAGTATGATAGGATTTACTGTTAGAGAATGTACATACATGTATACAAACATTAGTATTGAGAAAAAAAAAATTAAACACCCTAGACCAGCCTACTTCAAATTGCAACTACATGACCACTAATTTGGGGAGCTGAAATTCCAATAAATTTAAAAAGTAATACTTCTTCACCATCTGACCTATACTCTACAGTATGTATTCCTCAGTTGTCTCAATATTGAAAGCAGGAAGTTATGTTATTTCAGTTATACTGACCTTAGGGGGGGAAATATCATTTTCCTTTACAATAAGTTCAATAAGATTTATGGTGCTACTGTGAAAGTCTGCATGAATTGATGAAGGATGATGCATTCACTTCCTCATGATGAAATTTCACTGATAGAAGGCTCTGTAAAGGAAATTCAGAGAATGGCAATGCTAACAATTTATACTAATATTAAATATGACACTCCCAAAAGCAAAATACAAATAGGGAATTAGGATTATTTGCAGTAAAAAATTGGGTCATTTAGAATGTATGTTAATATATTCTAACAGTAGATGAACATCTGGAGGGCTCATACAGCATTCAAACTCAGTCTGCTTATCATTCCTACTTTCTTTCTCCCCCTAGCATTCACATAATGTATTCAGCCAGTAGAGACTGGAGGAGAGTTTGTATGGATGCAAGTGAATTCATGTGAACTAGAAATCTTTTTTAAGGGTCTCTATGAAACAGAGAGCTGTATTTGAGTTTAAGCAAATGGGAACATGCCTATCCTTCAGATCTCCAGCTGAAAGCATGGAGGCCGAAAAAAGAAAGGAATGGGCTTTGTGTGTGGTCTTATTCTTTATTTCGTTTGAAGTCCTCTTTTCATTTGGCTGAATGCATGAACAGGTCTAATGCACATTTTCATTTCAGAAATACTACATAATTCAGAGATGCTGTTGTAGTAGGAAATGAGGGGCTAAGAAATGAAAACTTTTGTAATTGATTACTCTTGCCGTGCTCCTTGGGTTGTTTAATGTTTGTTTTGAAATGTATTGCATTTTATTGTTTACTGGATGCAGAAAAAAGGTCCACTTTTTGGGCCAAAAGATTGGAAACAAAATGATGAATGCATTTGTACAAGATTATTTTTTAATTTTACTCCAGTTCAATTTTAAAGTGGGGGGAGAGAAAAGAAAAACAGTAGGCAGCTTATTGAGGGATGAAGAAGGCTAGGTCATTTGTTTATTTCACATGGAATCATTTGTCCTTTTACAGATAATGGAGAAAGAATAATTGGAAAACAGGTTACTAATGGATTTGCTAGTCCAAAGAATAAGCTCCACTAAATGGACTGAGCATAACAAGCAAATAAATTCTCAATTTAACTTCCAGCTAGTTAGTCAAAGCACCCAAGTTCACAATAAATATATTGATAAATAGGTATAGCATGTGTTACATACGTAACAAACAGGTTGTCATCTTGAGGGGTTTTTTTTATGACACACCCCTGTTTGGGACTGTCATATCATCCCATGGGAAAGTGGGAAAGGCCTTCAGTTTATATATTTTTATGTTTTTGTTTTAATTCTTCAAGTGCATGGAGATGTGAGATTAGTACATTTTGCATGATGGAAGATTACTGCTTTCCCCTTTAAACAAATGTGGGCATTGCCCATTGCGCATTGTTGTTGTTGTTAGCTGCGAAGTCGTGTCTGACTCATCGCGACCCTATGGACAACGTTCCTCCAGGCCTTCCTGTCCTCTACCATCTTCTGGAGTCCATTTAAGCTCACGCCTACTGCTTCAGTGACTCCATCCAGCCACCTCATTCTCTGTCGTCCCCTTCTTCTATTGCCCTCAATCTTTCCCAGCATTAGGCTCTTCTCCAATGAGTCTTTCCTTCTCATTAGGTGGCCAAAGTATTTGAGTTTTAGCTTCAGGATCTGGACTTCTAAAGAGCAGTCAGGCTTGATCTCCTCTAGGACTGACCGGTTTGATCGCCTTGCAGTCCAAGGGACTCGCAGGAGTCTTCTCCAGCACCATAGTTCAAAGGCCTCAATTCTTTGGCGCTCAGCCTTTTTTATGGTCCAGCTTTCACTGCCATACATTGCAACTGGGAAGACCATAGCCTTGACCATACACACTTTTGTTGACAGGGTGATGTCTCTATTGCACATTATAGAAGACAATTTAACTTTTCCAGTTGCATTGAAAATTATATATAATGTTTGATAGTTTATACAATACAGTGATTGAGAGGCTACAGAGACCTGTTCCTAAATCCAGAAATCTGATTTTTTAACATAGTGAAGCATGTATTTATAACAATATAGTTAACTATAATGTATTTGTATATAGCATTGAGGCTAGATGCTGTGTTCATAACTACTCATTTCTTTTGATTTTTCCTCTATAGGATTAATTGTACAATCCTTAAGTTTTAAAGAACCCAGTATCATAAAAGGGAACAGTAACAGGATATAACTACATGTTCCATAAATAGTTAAATAATTCTCACTAAAACAGAGAACTGCCTATGAACACCTATAGAAGAAGAAAGACTGTTCAGGAAGACATGATTTCAGAAAAAGGAGCATTGGCAATGAAAGTGTTAAATAATATTTCTCTTTAGTAAATCACAAACCTAGGTTTAATTGCTAACTTTAATTCTGGACAGATACCACCTGCAATTGGCTAAGATCCACATATAGATACTTTTTTCTTTCTTTTTTAAAATACATCCTTGATTTAATGAACCTAAGATACCAAAAAATATAAAATAGATTTGCTATTATATGTAAAACAATGAGTAAATTGTTATTTCATCCAATTTACAGAAACAGGCAGAGATTCCTGGACAGATTTTGTTTTTGCTTTGAAACTAAAAAACCCACCATCATTTCTTCATCCTTTTTCTTACCTGTCTTAACTTGCTTAGTTTTTCTAAACTGGTCCTTCTAACTCTTTCACCTTGCTCCCTCAAGCCAAAATCTGTTGGGTTTACTATCCATCTGTTTCATATCATTTTACTGTATTCACATACAGAGTAACCCCAATTACATAGACTTCCTTCGTGGCAGATCTCAAATAATGGATTGCTTGATGGCAGAAATATTATATTATGCATTGGTCACAGACTAACTTATTCTCTACTGAGGCCATACATGGCTATCTAAAAGCAGTTATGATAAGAATTAAATCTCTGCATCAGCAGGAGTAGTAGTTTTTTATATTTAAAAATTTACCATTTTTTATATTGCAGGATGCTTGTATTCCCTTGAAAGATGATTATGATAAGGTGTGAAATTCTCAGAAAGCATTTTCTTCTTTGGACTAATTTTTTTAAAAGAAAATTCTACCAGTCTTTCCGAAACAAGCATTGGTAGAAAGCAACCTCTCTGCCCTCCTCTTTCTGCCCTGTTGGTTGAAAATTTTATTTGGCAGTAAAGAATAACCATAATTCTCTCCCAGAGCTGCTGTCTTTGCATTCACACTTTTCTATTAACATTCTAGGATGATATGACAGTATGATTCTGTTTCTATAGGTGCAGACCATTGGGGATACAGTTCCAGAAATGATTTGTACCTTTCATCCTATTGGCTACCAGCAATATTATGAGTAGAGATAGCAAATAGAAATTCATTTTCTTTATTCCTCTCTCTGTCTTTGCTTGCTTCCCCAACTAGAATGCCTTAGGCCTTCTCTTTAGCTGACTTCAGATAGCTGAATCCATGTTCTGCTAAACTGATCCAGAGTCATCTAATATGAGAATTCCAACCAGGCTGCATCAAAATTTTTCTCTACAGGAACTGTCCTTTGTCATCCACCATTTCTGTTTCATAATTAAGAAAATGACTTTTATGTCAAAGTCCTCATATCTCAAGGAGAATGCCTTGATGTCTATGGCAACAAATCCAGGCAAGAGAATGTCAAGAGATTAAAACGGATGCTTTCACATAGCATATGCATCAAAAATGATTGCAGTAATTGTTTCATAGGCTTTAAATTTATCAAGTAATTCTGCTTTGGATTTGGCATTTAATAGTCCATGTAGGGAATGTGCAACTCTTGATGCATAGTTGATGTTATTAATTACATAGAGTGGTTAGCTTATTACAATTTTATCATGCTTTTCATCTTTGCATGATTTCCAAGCAGTTTGCATATCATACATTAGGGCCTCATTGAGCAATATGTCATAGTTAAGAGTCCCTTTTCTTATGCGCTTGTAATAATTCCTGTCCATTTTCCATACATTTTCCCCTCTGGAACAGAAGCTGTAATAGTATTTATCCAAGGGCTGGTCTTAAACATACACAGGGTTATATATACTCACAAATACACAGAGATACACACACACACAGACACATGGATGCGCGCGTGCACGCACACACACACACACACACAGCAAATGGTAAATGTCTAGCTTTGATCTTTGTTTTGCTACAAAGTGTTAACATGGAATCCATGCTGTTTATCTCCTTGAGCTATATTTTCAACTGCACATCCAGCCTCATGATCTACAGCAGAAATTGTGTGTAATATCCCCAAGGACATTCATAGAAATTGGGCCAAAGGGAATATTATATTATGCAGATGATGCTGGTACTTCCCAGCCACCTGGCAAGATCAAAAGAAAGAGTGTGAGAGAGAAAGTGAACATTAAATTGCTGTAAATTGTTTTAGCTACCAATCAGTTCAATTTTATTGGCATGGCATGATTGGATGAAAGGCTTGCCTCACCAGACATTTTAGATGACTATACCAATTCAGACCTGCCAAATATATAGAATTATGTAGGAAATATACAGAGACCAAAATCTGCATATCTCCTAATGGGCAAAGTAGCTGACAGCTAATGCCTCTATTAGGAAAACATACAGGTAGTCCTTGACTTATGATAGTCTGAAGTTACAACAGACACCCCCGGCCCCCCAAAATGCTATTTATAACCAGGTTTCAAATGTATGGCTGCTACAGAAACCCATAATCATTTCCCTTTATGACAAACTGCAGGAACCAGGTCCCTGCAGCCTAACATCTACCCAGGGAATCAGGCCAGCTGTAGTGCCCACATATTGGTTAGAGTTTGCAAGCCTCTAGCTTCCTTCCCACCCAGTGACTGAAAGGGGATTAGGTCATCTGGAGGATCAGATCATTTTGCAACAGGTGCTATTCCCATGATCCTATAAAGGCTCAATTTTTTAAGGAGGTTCCATTTGTTTGTGAGTCCCCTGCCTACAGGTTACAAGAACAACACCTGCTTTGGCACAAGCTAGTTCCATTAGAAAACTGAACCTTATTGGGTCAGGCACCTCTCTCAGAAGCTGCAAAAAACAGAAAGAGTTAATTGGGTTTTGCTGGGCCCTGGAACAGTCTGACTACTGCAAGTCCCTGGGTAGGAAGGAAGCTGGAAGCTTGCAAGCTTTAACTGCAATACCCTCCTTTATCAAATGATCTAAACTGCATCTTTTTTTTAATGTTGTAACACTTTTCTCCCCAATATTGATGTATTAAAGTATACAATATTTTCAAAGAAAATGCCTATTAAATGCCTGAGTGGACTGAAAACAAATTACAGATTAAAAAAGAAACATGTAGCAGGAAATAAATGTGGTTCTAACTGGAAAGGTATCACCATCAAATAGGCCATACAGTGACAGATTTACCACTATCTATTAACTATTGAGTGCAATTGCATGGAACTTTTCCAGCTTTCAATTTGAACACAAACAGGTCATATAAGACTTTGCCTTCAGCTGAGAAGGAAAAATGGAGATGCAGTGATGGATAAAAATATGGCTTAGTTTTATGATATGATTCTATCTATAGATCATCAAGGGGTAAGTGTTAGTTAGCTTTGCAATCATGCATGAACCTAAATCAGTTTTTTTTTTCTCTGAGGTCCATGGAATTGAATCAATTTATACACAAGCATTTTATTTTACAAAATAATGGATTGGGCTTTTAGCTGAAAAAAAAAACATTGATCTTTCTTGTCATTTTTTTCCTCTCCATATGTTTAAGGGACTTTTTTTCATGGCCAAACACTCACTGAGCTAATTCTGATTGCTATTGATAGCTACAGAAACATAGTAAAGGAAAAAAAAGCAAAAAATAAGTAGGTTAAGACTGAAATTCAAGAAGAGAACCAGCTGGAAATGTCAGATATGTTTTTAATTCAGTGTAAAACACAGTAAGACAGTAAAAAACAGCCCCCAACAAGCAAAATCTACTCTATCTTCTTCTTGATAAAGTAGAATGTTTCATTAGCATTAACAAAAGAAAAAAAAATAAAATTGATTCTGAGAAGCCTAAAGGAAACAATTCTGTTCTGGTATAATTTAGATAAATTATTTAGGCTCATAATTTTAAGAAGAGTGAACTGTCAGAGAAGGATATGTGCATTTCCTTACATCAGAGAACATTATTTGGACAGCCACGGTTTACATAAAATACTGACTTAAACTGATAGCTGTATCATGACTTAGGGAAACCTAGAATGAAATCTCACCTTAAATCTGCTCTAGGAAAATTCAAATGAATGAAGTCTTTATTATGCCTGCAGACATTGCTGCATTCAGTCCCCAGTATTTCTAACTCAAAGATGTCACAAGATTTTATGAACTAAAATTGTAACAGTTAAAGAATTGGATTGACATAGGAAAGACCCAAGTTCTTATCATAATCTCAGCCAAATCTTTTGGTAGCTTTGGACCAGTCGCCTTGGATTGCCATTGAAGGAAATCTCACTGGATTGGAAAAGAGAATACAGTATACCGGTAGTTCTTGACTTATGACAAAATTGGGACCAGAAATTGCTGTTGCTACGCGAGTCTGTTGTCACACTCGATTTTTTTTTGGCAATGGTTGTTAAATAAATCACTTTGGTTGTTGAGTGAATCACTTCAGTTGTTAAGTGAATAAGGGGACGTGAAGTGAATCTGGCTTCCCCCATGGACTTTGTTGTTGGAAGCTGGCTGGGAAAGTCACAAATGGCAATCACATGGCCCTTATCCCAGTTGCACTGGGATGCTGCAAAACTGTTGTAAATATATATCAGTTGCCAAGCATCTGGATTTTGATCACCTGACTGTGAGGATGCTATGACAGCGGTAAACATGAGGACCTTATTATAAAGTCACTGTTTTCAGTGCTGTTGTAATTTTGAATGGTCATCAAATGAATGGTTGTGTCAAGGATGACCTGTACCCTGCTGCCTTTAACTACAACAGGAAGGTTATACAAACAAAACCACACCCATACATACCTAGGTTGGTCTGAATCTTCTCTTGCTACTACAAGAGAATTATTATCATAGTAATAATAACCTTTAATTCAAAATGCTAGTCAAACATATTGTGAGCATACATTTCCTGATAGTAAAGAACTGGAAATAAATAAATATCCAAAGCAATAACCATCCATTTTTATTCTCACTTTTCTTTTGGGTTATTTGTATGAGAATACAGTTCCACTTAGCACAGCAAACACAATATCCATAACTCCATTAGAAACCTACATTCTTTCCTGAATTTAGTCTGCATGATGTTACTGGTATTATCTGTTGTGGTCTGTGGGCCACCGGACGACTCTGTGGCTGACTCAGAGGAGGAAGCACAGGAGTAGGTTTTGGGCCCAGGATCATGGCCAGCTGAAAGCTCCAGGCCCAGAATGGAATTCCAGAAGTGGCATCCACACAGAGAACCAGTTGTTCACATATTTGAATCCCACCCCTGCCGTTACATATGGCTGATGATTCTCATCAACCAATGTCAAAGTGGGGGGGAGGGTTGAAGTAGGAAGTTGATTAGCTTTTGAACATGGAAAAGGTGGTTCAGACCATCTGGTGGAACTCTGTAAACCACTGGTGGACCATGAACCTTGGTTTGAGAATGGCTTTTTAACAAGGATCTAGGGGGTTCATTCCTTTTATAATATGTTTGGTATATAACATATGCTAAATAATTTGATAAATTTGTAATTAAGATATCAAGGTAGTAATTATCATCTACATAATCTGGCAAGCATCATACTTATATTCATTCATATTAGTCAAATCAAACACACCTAAAAGCAAAAGCAAGCAGGTAAGCCTTCATTTGTAGCTACTTTAGTATTCAATTAATCTGAGTATTTTAAAAGGTGAAGCAGCAAGAAAAAACACTAAAGAGATTTTTGCTAATCTTTCTGATTTCATATGTGAAGGAAAAGAAATGCTAAAGTAACAATGTATCAGTTATAAAATTGAATTTGAAACAGTTGATGATAAATGATTGAGGTTTTCAAATAATTGCCAGAATTTCACTTACTGAGTTCAGCCAATGTCTTCATAACCTTAACTATTCTGTGGTTATTGGCACAGACTTAACTGCAAAATTGCTTTCATAATGGATTTGAGGATCATGCAGTTTGCAAACTTATCTCTTCTTCCTCTCTCTCTCTCTCTCTTCTCTCTCTCTCTCTCCCCCCCCCTATAATGTTTAACAGGACAATGAAATTATCTTTTTTAAAGTATAGGCTTCATTTCAAATTCATGGGGCAATTTCAGAAATGATGGTGATGGAAATCAAGTGCTTTAGCAGAGCAATTTTTTAAAAACAAAATATAGCTCAAATGAGGTGGAAAATAAAGGTTAGTCCTGAGAAATAGTTATGATGTTTAAGTGTGGTTATATAAAATGAAAGTAATCTCTGTTTTATGTTGATGAAGTTATACATTATTTTGTGCAATATATTGTACTAGATCCTTGAGGGAGATGGGAAGTCTACAAACATGAAATATAACTAAATATAAATATAAAATATTTTTAAGAAAACCCCTCCATCTTCCAAGAAATGCAAGGAATATTCTCTCTGTGTGTGTGCACATATATGTATGTATGAAATCACTATAATCTGACCATAACTTGGCTTATAAAAACAACATTCTTTGTATCTCATAATCATACTGATGATTATTGTACTTTTGTTCTGATAGTCTTTTCGATCTGTTGATCTTACAAAACCCCCAAATAATCTGGTAATAAGCCTAGATTTTATTTTTGTAGGAAATAAAGTTTTCTAAAATCTTTGCAGAACACATTGCAAAATGACAAATTGGTATATATTCCTTCTCTTTTTGTGTTTTAAAAATGTAAATCCTACACCTGCAGTCTGAAAGATTCAAGACTGCTCTACACAATTAAATATCACAGCAATATGAAAACCTCATTTGAAAATCATACACATACTGTTAAGCACAGTTAAATTGAAAGCAGTAAACAAAAGTATTCAGCCCCCTAAAATGCCATCTGTTTAAAATATCTGTGTCACTTTGAATACAGTTTGAATACAGTTCAGGGCCACACATTCTTCCTTATAAGAACATTACAGATATGGGACAATGTAATGCATCTTTTCTAAATAATGGAACTTTAGAAGTTTCATCTTAACATGTGATCTTTACTATGAAGTGTTCCTATATACATTTAACTTCCAAGTCATTGAAAGCTTTACTCTATAATCAGTGTACATATGAGCTCCTGCCATCTCTCTACACATTGCATTCTTTGCCAAGAAAGATGATCTCCTCCTCCTCCTCCTCCTCCTCCTCCTCCTCCTCCTCTGAACTTCTTTAACACTCATTTAGCCTTTCCAAAATGTAGGCAAACCAATCCATTAGCAAATGCCTCTACAGAAACCTGGTCTCTACTGCCCTGGGCAAAATGGCTGTGGGGAACAGTGCTGAGATGGGGAGTGTCTGCCTAAAGTGACTTATGGATCTGTCTGTCTGCCTATCATCAATAGCACTAGTTATTCTTTTAAATGTCTATGGAGATTCTCACTCATTCAGGTCATAGTTGTCCCAAAGGTGTTTTTTTCATGAGACAACTGGACTTTTTTTCTCTCTTTGAAGACAATTTGCTTTTCATCCAAGATACTTCTTCAGCTCTGACTGGATAGGGGAAAAGGCAGGATTTATACTCCTTGCAGACAGCTGGTCATTTGCATTCTTTTAACAAGTCATTGAAGCCCCTGGAGGGTCACCTGAGTAGTGGAAATGGGTGTGGAGCCTTCTTGGAACTGTTGAAAGGATTGTGTTGTAGGCTGGAGATAGATGATGTCATATCCCTCCCCCTCTGTTGAGAGAGACGAGAGAGAGAGAGAGAGAGAGAGAGAGAGAGAGAGAGAGAGAGAGAGAGAGAGAGAGAGAGAGAGAGAGAGAGAGAGAGAGAGCTGTTTAATTTTGACATAGATGGCCTCTTTGACCCCTCTTTCAAACCAGAGATCCTCTTATATGTCCCCACCATCCAGTCAGAGCTGAAGAAGCTTCTTCAATGAGAAGTGAAACGTCTTCAAAGAGAAAAAAGAAAGTCCAGTTGCCTCTTGAAAAGCACCTTTGGGATAGTTATTCTTTTGCTTTCCAATCAGGCATATATTTTGTGATTGAGCAACTACTCAACAGCTAACCACACAATATTATTTCTGAATGAGCCAAGTTCATCAATAGGGAAGGTGATGTTTTTTTTAAAAAAAGGCAAGATGGCTATGACTATAACCCTGTTTCTTTTTTATATGTGTAAAAATTACCATTCCTGATCAAGAAACATCCATTATTTTCAATTTGAAGCCAAAAAGGTCCTTTGGTGATCACATGGGTAGACACTGTACACCTTTCAGGATGTTCTTGAAGAAGATATTACTTTATGAAAGCTGTACTAACTCTGGGGAAAAAATTCAATTTGATGCTGTAAAGGTCCAAACAGTGTGACAAGTTGCTTTGGAACAGCATGGTCATTTTGATTTATTTTATTTATCATTTATTTTATTTATCATTGATTAAACTTATATGCCATCCATCTCACCTACAGGTGATTCTAGGTGGCTTACAATAAATTAAAAACAAAGATAAAACTTTGAAAATATTAAAATAAATATTAACACTAAAATTGAGTTAAAATTAACGAAGATGGGAGGGAAGGCAGCAAGATGCACATAGAGAGGAGATGCGGTTTTATCTTAGTCCATTAACTACTTCCAGATGACGTGCCCCTTTGGGGTCCCAAGCCAGTTGGCAGAGTCAGACCACTTTCGGAAGGCCAAAAAACTTGGTGCAGATCCTCCTTGGAGGGCATGATTTTCCAGATGCCTCCTTATGCCTCCTGGACTCAGATTGTCATTTACTTTAATAGTTTTGGCAATCATAGTCATATTTTCTCTGAACACTGTTTGATTTTGGATTTGAATTATAGCCTATATCTGGGTGTTCCTTCACCTCTGTGTTCCTGGGGCATGTAGAGCTGGCTATGATGGGAGGAAATCAACAGCTACCTTCCCAAAAATATTCCATTAGGAATTTTACCTATTTTTTCATTGTTCCAGTGAAAGTAGAAAATGAACTCTCTTGCTTTCTTCTGCAGAAGGAAATTCCAAAAGGCTTTGGTAGAATGTTAAAAAAAGCAGCAGCTAAAATCATTCAAACAGGACATAGTGGAAATATTGGGTGTGATTTTTTTATTTATTTTATTTATTTTAATTCCATTTATATCCCGCCCTTCTCTGAAGACTCAGGGCGGCTTACAAGCTTAGCAGTAGCCTTCATTCTATGTATATGCCTGCTTATTAAGGCTTTCACACACACCCCAAGCGGCATTATTACAAAGTCAGCTTAATTGCCCCCGACAATCTGGGTCCTCATTTTACCTACCTCGGAAGGATGGAAGGCTGAGTCAACCTTGAGCCTGGTGGGATGCGAACCTGTACTAATTGCAGGCAGCTGGTGTTACTTAAGGAGGCATTAGCCCACTGCTCCACCAAGGCAAGTCACTGCAAGAACTCTGGTGAAATATACATTATTGACCTGGAATTCGATGTAATCTAGAAAGTGTTCTAGTGTTGCCCAGAAACTTTTCCTAATCTGTCGTGGTTTATCTTAATGTACCCTCTTCTGAACTGGTTGTGATATTCCCGTTGGGGTTGAACCAATATATCAAAAAGTAGATCCATGTAGCTGTGATTATTAGAACTGCATTTTTGTTGAATCTTCTTAAAACTGTACTGTATTTGCCTTTTGCAGTTGTATTGCACTCCTGACTTATATTCAGTCTGCAGTTGTTTTGAAAAAAAAGTGCTCATGGGGGGAAAAATATGCCAAGCCAAGCATTCCACATTCTATATCTTTTTTCTGATCCCTAAGTGAAGATTTTTGTATATATGTCTATAGAATTTAATTGTTGATAGCCTATGTCTATAATCTATTAATATAGTCTTGCCTTTTATTTCTGTCTTCTAATCTAAAGCATTTGCATCCCACTCAGTTCTGCATCATCTGCAACTTAGATACCATTATTAAAAATAAATTTGTTGAAGAGTACAGCTCTGACCCTGCCTTCCGATATCCTGAGTTCTCTTCCTCTAGAAATAAACATCTGTTTTTTCTATTTTATTTTCAGAATAATTTCTTTGGAGGTTATTTTATCATTGTGAAGTAACATGGAATACCAGTGCTGTTTTCTGTTAGATCTCTCTCCATCAATCCAGTTTCCTGATCTGAAAAGCCTTATAGGAAAAGTTCCTACAGAAGTTTTCTCTTTATATGTAATTGAAATGTAAGACACCAGGGAGGCTTTTGACTGCTGGGGAGAAGTTGTAGAATGTAGGCTAGACACATGGACTCTCCTTGGCCCCTTGTTAGCTCAAATATATTCAAGAAACCAATATGAGTACTTTAGCAAACTTCTCTTTGGGGGGAAAAAGTAGCATTTTTCCCACCAATTTGAATGAGGCTTTAAAAAATGCAGAGTCTCATTAGCATAATATGTCTATAGCCCTAACTAAGGTAAAGTTTGGCCAATTTCCCTAGCTACATTTCAAGTCAGATATTGCTATCATGAGCTTGACACCTTGAAATCTAACTCTCTGTTGAACTAAGTTGCTCCATGGAAGCCATTTTTTCCAGTATTTGTTTCCCCCTTATTTATAAGCTTTAAGGAGAACACCAGGTGCAAGGATCAAGCTGCAAATGATTATTATTTTTATCTTGTCAAAGACAGGAAACAGTTTTGCACTGAGCTTTGGGAGAAACCTTGTTAAAGCTAAGTTGAACAGTTCTAGCATTAAACCATAATACACAACCAATTTGATTCAGCTATGGTGCAGTAGTCACTTCTGGGGGCTGTCTGATGATCCTATATTACATTAGGAGATCCCACATAAAATGCCTTGAATTGGAAGAACCTCAGAGCTGGTTCAACAGTGTCTAACAAAGAATCCCAATGCAAAGAAAGTAATGGCAGGTGTCTACCTTTACCAATAAGGAAAGTAATTGATTTAACAGATCTGGCTGTCACTAAGGTTAAACAGGTATAAAAGAGCTTGCTAGCCTTGCCAATAAGGCATGGGAATCAAAGTTAATTGTTCTAAAATTACAGGCTTACAGGGCAGATCATGGGATAGCTAAGTAACAAAAATTCTTTTGATGTTGTTTATCTGGACAAAGTAAAGGCCACACTAGATGAGATCCAACTAGGTTTGAAAAGTTCTCTTTAGCAACTCATCATCTTGCCATGTATGGGGATTTGTCACTAGTAGAAAGGATTTACAGCTGCATTTGAGAAAATTGAGCTACTACTTGGGTTGAAGGTTCTTTTTTGAATAAATTATTGAACAATGATAGCTTCCTTCCCCAATCTCCTATTCCCCCCTTAACTTGCATTTAATGGCTTTCTTCCAAAAGACTGTCAGACTTAAGTAATTGTCAGCATGGGCTTCTGATTCCAAGGGGAAGATCAAAGTGAGCCTGCATAATGCATAAAGCAGGCATGTTTATAAGACATCACAAACAATCCAAATGGTTGTGACTACAACACATTTTGCTTTAAGCCACAGAAATGTAGGAACTCCTAAATTAAATCACTGGGTATAGTTTAGAAGTCTGATTTAGAACAGTTGAGTATAGTTCTTGACAGGAGGAAAGGATTTTTTTTCTTCAGCTTAACTGGATCACTTCCTCTGAGACAAACCCATCAACCTCAATCAGAATGGCCAATAGCAAACGATTACAGAAGCTGTAATGTATATCTTATGTAGGACTCAGCTTCTTGCAGGGAGTTGGAGCAATGAATTTGAAAGTAGAATCTGGACTTTACTTTTAGGAGCCTGTATATACTCTGTAATTCCACAGTAAAAACAAAAGTCAATCATTGCAAAAACTTCAAAATGTAACTCATTATGAAGTGTCTGCTTCTCTCACTTGACACTTTTGCAAACAATCATCCTAGTCCAATGAGTTGCTGTTAAGGATGGATACTTCTTAATCTGAAGTTGCCACTTAATCTACCTGTTTGAAAATCAACTTGCAGGTCTCGAACATTTTTCACTAAATAGGGAGATTCTTCAGCATGAGTTGAGCTCTTTCAAATATTGAGACATCAAAGTGCAGGAATGAAATCCATGCTTTTGAGGGAAGTCAGCTCCCCAGAGAAGGAAATATTAGAAGGGCAGAAAAAATATATTTCCCAAAAGGAAATTGAAGAACCAGGGAAGCATGCCCTGTTTTCTTAATAGTCTCAGGTCTCCTTCCCCCCAAGCAGAAAACCAGTTCTATAGACATGCAAATGTGAGCCATCAAGAAGGTTGGAGCCAGGAGCTTAGGTAGACAAAGGCTTAACATCTACATACTCCAGCCCCAGGGAAGCAGGGGCTGGGACATACCCACAACCAGCAAGATTCCTAGAAGGGCACACCTGGACTCAGGACACACAGGAAATAGCCTCAAACAGGAACCAAAAATAACTCCAAACAATAATTTAATTTAATTTAATTTAATAATTTGATTTCTATACCGCCCTTCTCCCGAAGGACTCAGGGCGGTGAACAGGGCAATACATAATAAAAATCAGATACAAAAATTAAAAAACCATTAAAAAACCATTAAACATAATGCCCATAAAATCAATACATATTAAGTTAAAAACTAATTTTAAAAACCCAACCCCATCCCGTCAGACCAGGCCAGCTTGTTCGAAAAAGAATGTTTTAAGATCGCGCCAGAAGGAGCGAAGGTCGGGGGCCGTCCGCAGCTCAACTGGTAAGCTGTTCCAAAGGTCTGGCGCGCCCACAGAGAATGCTCTCCCCCTGGGGGTCACCAATCGGCATTCTTTGATCGGCAGCACCCTGAGGAGGCCCTCTCTGTGGGAGCGCACTGGACGGAGGGAAGTTGACGCCGGTCGCAGGTGTTGCCGTAGGTAATCTGGACCCATGCCATGAAGGGCTTTGTACGTCATAACTAACACCTTGAACCTCACCCGGAGAGCAACCGGTAGCCAATGCAGCTCGCGGAGCAGAGGTGTAAGGGGGTATAAAAATCCACTACCCACATGTTGTCAGTCCTTTTTTTCTGTTGGATCCATCTTCCTGTCTGGCTTTCTTCTGCAATAAACTGTAACCCTCTTCCCAAAGCATTCTCCATGTTGTTTATCCCCGGCTTGGATGGAACTACGATGAAGACTTTTCTTCCTACAATTTTGGCACCCCAGATGGGACTCCAAGCTTACCTCTCCAATGGACTGAGACTGGTAAGCCCATCCTGCTGGCAGCAGACCCCTTTGTGTCTGTGGATGGGTTTCCCAGGCCCTGCCCATGTGCAGCCAGGGTAGAAAAGGGAGTTTTGGGTTTGAGCTCAAGGGCTGCTTTGGAAAGAAGGTGAAGGTGAGTACCTCTAAATTTTAACTTTTTAGCCCAGGGGAGTGAAAGAAATGTCTATTTCTCTCTGTGTGTGAGTGAGAAGACCTTTTTGGCCAGAGCACAGGAACTTTTTTGTTAGGGAAAAGGGAAAGGCTGTGTGAAAATGGAATGGAATGAGTGAATGAGAGAATTGGATTTGAGAAAACCAGCTGGTAAGGCCCTGTAAGCAAAGCCCACCTATAGGAAGGGCCCATACTAATGCACAAAGCATAGGTCTTCCCAGACCTCTCCTAAGTCTGAAAATTGGCAGGTGGTGGTAAGAGAAGGAGACTGGGTACCTGTTGCGGCAGGTCCTCCCCAGACATTTTTTAGGTCTGCAAAGTAACGGCAGGGAGTTCCTAGGTAGGAAAGGCCGGTAGTACTTCATTAGGGAACCAAAGTCTTTCCTGGGCATTTTTTTGAGCACAAAAACCTACAGGTGGGGCGGCGGGGATAGTGTCACTGAGAGCGGCTGGGAAGTGCTGCTAGGCACCCGACTAAGCCGATTGAACCCCACATCGTAAGGGGAACGTGGTTAGCTGTAGTTTGAGGGTGGGAATTAGGTCATTCATTGGAGATTTGCTCGAGGTGTGGGACAAGAGGCGAGTGCCCGTCCTGCATGGTATGAAAAGGAAGCGAACAGGACAAATTTGTGAGAAATGGGCTTTGTTCAGGGATTTGATGGGAAACCAATTTGGCTAAATAAAGGTACTCAAAGGGAAAATAAGAAATAGTGATTCTCTCTCTTTCTCTCTATGCAACCATGTGGTATGTTTAAGATGTGCCTTCCCTAATTTGAGTTAATGGTGGGAATTACTAGGATGTATAAAACTAAGACTTCTGTTTCCTTTTCTGTTCTTTTGTCTTTGTGTGTATGTGTGTCAAAGTCTTTGTGTTTGAAGTAAATGTGACTGTTAACTGTCTCTAATCCAAAGAGAAAAGAATTTTAAAATTCTGCTAGAAATTCTGCTTAAAATAAGCTACCAAAAAGAAAATACCCTCACTCTGTCTGCCTGGCCAACAAACAGAGTGAAGAAAAATGTGTTTGTTTGTTTTTCTTCTCCCTTTCTCTCTATGTACTCTTAAGAACAGCCCAAAGTTAGTAGGAGGGAATGTTTTTAAGTTCATCTGCTGCAAAAGTTCCACTCTTGCATTTAATAAGAATGATAAAGTTGGAAGGTACCTTGGAGGTCATCTAGTCCAACCCCCTGCTCAGGCAGGAAACCCTATACCAACTTTATCAAATGCCTTACTGAAGTCCAAGTAAATTGTACCCACAGCATTCCTCTGCTCCACTATTTTTGTCACCTGGTCAAAGAATGCAATAAGATTTGTTTAGCTTGATCTGTTTTTGACAAACCCATGTTGGGTTTTAGTAATGACTTTGTTTGCCTCTAGGTGTTCCTTGATTTGTTGTCTGATTATCTTTTCCAGAATCTGCCCAGGTGAAGTCAGGCTGATAGGTCTACAGTTTCCTGGATTTATTTTTTTTCTTTACTTTCTTCTTTTTTTTAAGATGGGAACTACATCAGCTCTTTTCCAGTCCTCTGGTAGTTCCCTAGTGCACCAGGATCTTTGCAAAAAATAGTTCAGTGTTTCTGAGATCATATCTGCCAGTTCCTTGAGAACCTTGGGGTGTAATCCATCTGGTCCTGGTAATTTGAACTCGTCTAGGCTGGATAGGTGCTCACTTGCCATTTTCTTGCCTATCTTAATTTCTGTTTCTAATCTAATTTTTTTTATTGTATTGTTTTTGATAGGTTGGACTGGTTTTTTCCTTTCCCTTTGTGTAAAGACAGATTAAAATAATAATGAGTTAAATAGTTCTGCTTTCTCCCTGTTGCTTGTCACCTTCTTCCCACAATCATTTCTTTAATTTTTTTTTTACATGTTGAAGTTTTTTTGTTGTTGTTATTTTTTACTTTGGTCACAAGCCTTAGTTCATTTTGAGCCTTAACTTTTCTCACTTCATCTTTGCAGGCTTGGACTATTTGCTGATATTCTGCTTTAGTTATGTGCTCCTTTCCACTTTGTATGGTTGTCTTTTTATCTTTAAATTTATCAGAGAGTTCTTTATGCAGCCATGCTGTTATCTTTTGAGAGCTGTTATTTTCTTTGTTGGTATTGTGCTAGACCTTTTTTTTTCAAAATTTCCCAAGCTTTTTAAATTGTTTTCCCCTTGAGGATTCTCATTCATGGAATCCCTCCCAAACCCTCTCTAAGTTTATTGAAATTACCTCTCTTAAAGTCCAAGACTCTAGTTTGACTATGTTCTATTGTTTGTGCTTTCTACATACCTTACTAGCTGACTAGCAAAAGGTTCATCTATTTCCTCTGTTTGGTTGGGTGGCCTATAGTATACACCTATGGCAATGTCATTTTTCCCCTTTTTATATTGACCCAAATGCACTCAAGAGTTTTCATCATTGTTGTGCTCTGTTTCTGTAGAGATGTAGTCATTTCTTATAGAGAGAGAAACTCCACCTCTTTTATTTGGTCTGTTTCCTTTAAATGATTCCATTTGTGGGTTTCATTCCACCAGGTTTCCATAATGGCAACATGATCATATCTGCCCTCATTTACCTGAATTTCTAGTTCACCCTGTTTACTGTTCATACTCTGCATTGGTGTACAGACATTTGAGTCTTTTATAACTGACCTTGTGTTTACTTTCTACATAACCTGTGTGTAGTGCCTGATTTCCCCTTATTTTCTTACCACCTGTTTGGCACTTGCTGTTAAAAGGTTGATTTTGCTTGATAGCAAGGTTGATATTCTTGTCCACATACACATCTATGTTGCATGCACTGCTAACCCTGTAGTTTTTGATTGCTGGGGACAGGGATGTTCTGTATCAATTAACTCACTGTCCCCATTGTTTAGCTTAAATATTGCTCCAGAAAATCTGTAAATTTATTGCCAAATAACTCAGTCCCTTCAATGGATGCAAACCGTTTTTTTACATTGTTTCATTAAATGAGACCTTTTATATATCTTCTCTTACCAGAATCCAGCCTTTCTTTTGTTCTCATCTGGGATGTCCTCATATTGTCTGCCTGTTCCTTTAACTGTAGTAGTAATGCCTTTTCAAGACTCTGCCTGCAAGCTACCCTCCCCCCCATCTATTTCTCCTTTTTGTAAATATATTTCCTAAAAAGAAATTGAAGAACCAGGAAAGCATGCCCAGTTTTCTTAATAGTCTCAGGTCTCCTTCCCCCCAAGCAGAAAACCAGTTCTATAGACATGCAAATGTGAGCCATCAAGAACGTTGGAGCCAGGAGCTTAGGTAGACAAAGGCTTAACATCTACATACTCCAGCCCCAGGGAAGCAGGGGCTGGGACATACCCACAAGCAGCAAGAATCCTAGAAGGGCACACCTGGACTCAGGACACACAGGAAATAGCCTCAAACAGGAACCAGAAATAACTCCAAACAGTAAAGTCCAGGGGGTATAAAAACCCACTACCCACATGTGGTCAGTCCTTTTTTTTCTGTTGGATCCATCTTCCTGTCTGGCTTTCTTCTGCAATAAATGGTAACCCTCTTCCCAAAGCAGTCTCCATGTTGTTTATCCTTAGCTTGGATGGAACTACGATGAAGACTTTTCTTCCTACAATTTATTTCCACCTTAGAAAAGATTTAGTTACAGGGGATGGAAAAAGCTTTGCTTTGAACTACCAGTTTTACTAGTGAACCAAAGCAATTAGAGATACCAATAGAAGAGAATAGTTGTAGCCCAGGGTTGAAATAAAAGATCCTTTGTGCTCTCTGAACTCAGTTGTTTTCTTGCAGATGTTTTATCACCCAAACTAGGTAACATCAACAGTGCACAGTATACAGTGCACTGATGATATTACCTAGTTTGGTAATGGAATGTCTGCAAAACAAAACAAAACAATACAAAAACATCCAAGGTCAGAGAACACTAAAGAACCCTCCATAGTAGACAGTTTATTGGCATGCACAACTACAGTGACCACAGGGCTTCTCATTGAAGAAATGCAGAGGAATCCTGAAAACGGCAAGATTATAAACTATATTTTGATAAACTTCATAGGAATGTTAAATAAAATATTGTAAATCATATAATCACCTCTATCACCAGAATTTCTTAGATAATATTTAGGGGATGACTTTACTGTGGCTTGGGACTGTGGGACTTGACTCCTTCTGGAGATACTATATCATGTACCATAAACAATATACCCATCTACTGCCTTCTTTCACACCAGAGAAAAGAAAATAGTTTGGCTTTAGTTATCTATGTCCTTTTCAGGATTGTATTTCCAGTTCCATGCACATGAGCTTTGCCCATCCATCCATCCATCCATCCATCCATCCATCTATCCATCCATCCATCCATATCGTTCATGTTCTTCAACATTTACACTATAGAGAGATTTATGTCAGTAACTGTGGATATTAGCCAGATGCTAGCAGAGGGTAGCTTCCCATATTTCCTATAACAGAACACCAGGAAGTCTCTAAGCTGGATCATAATGTATTCGTGTGAAGAATGTGATCTTGGGTGATGCTTCTTATTGGCTACTTTAGGCTACTGTGGCCATGACTGCTTCCACCACAAATTGGGATACCGCCCTACTCACAAACCTGAAATAGAATAGGGGCTTATGGTGAGGGCAGTGTGAAGTGTGCCAGAAGATTTTTCTGCCACTCAAAGGTAGGAGGAAAAAAATAACATTGCCAGTTTGTGCCCTGAGCGTGAATATACATAACGTGTACATATTTTTGACCTATTGGGAGCCCTTCTTGAATAAATAAAATTGAGAAGGATGGAAGCTTCTCAATCAATTACCAGCAGCTTTACAGTAATTTTCAATTCTTATGCATGAATATCAAAAATGGAACATAAATATATTTATTGCAAGATAAGGTAATAAGTATTTATTGCTAGCCAAACAGGTGATTTAATGCTTTAAGTCTTAGTAAAAGTGCAGCAAGCAGGATTGCTCAGCAAATTCTTTGATTTGATATTATTTTATCCCAGCTTTATTTTCTGGGGGAAAGAAGGGAACAGAGGGTAAAAAAACATTCTTTATGCATTACCAATTAAGGTATAATCCTTACTGCAGGTTTTATTTGTTCACAACAAATCCCTTCCCTGGCCCCTTTAAAAGCCAATTATCTGCCAAGATTCCCTCCAGTGACAGTCATTAGTCAACAGACAGGAGTGACAGTCTAGCTTGGTTTCTAGGCCACAGGTGCTGTCTGCATAAACGTCAGCATTCTCAAACACTCAGTTGCAGGGTGACCTTGTGGTAATTGAGGTTATGAAAAGGCTCTTGTTCTTTAAAATTGTGAATGAGCACCGTTCCCTGTGGGAGAGCAAGAAAGTCCAGCAGATACTACTGTGCTGAAGTCATATGAAAGAAAGTGGAAGAGAGTAGGGGAGAGAACAGAGAGATGTTGCAAAGATATGGTCTACTTGAATGGAATTATCCTGGTGTTTACTACTGTTGATGAATACACTATTTCAGTTTTGTAAATGTGATTAATTTGTCGCCCTTGGATGGCCCTGTTATGTACTGGGCTTGTGGTGATACACCACGTGCGTTGCTGGAGCAGCTAATGGCTCTCCAGTAAGCCAGACTAGCTGTCTCCTGTCCTGCTATTGGCTAGCCCCAGGTGGCAAGAGTGGGTTCAAACCTATTGGCTGCCACCTAGGGGCTAGACTATATATTGTGGCTGGTTGCAGCCAAGTTTCTGTACAGTTCTAGCAAGAATAAAGTATGTGTTATCCTGTACTCAGCCTCGTGTCTTCCTTCCTGCACCAAAGAACCCACTACTTAACAGTGGTGATGAGGATGGGATCCTGCTTCGCAGGAATCTGAAGGAAGAATGCCGAAGGTTGGCAAATTAAGAGAATTTGACCTGAAGCATCCGGAAGAATGGCCATCTTACCTTTCGCAAGTAGAAAACTATCTGAGAGCAAATCATATCGCGGAGGAAGGTCTGAAGGCCACAACTTTGCTTTGCGTGTGCAGCCCAGCAACCTTTGACTTGGCAGAGAATCTTTTCACACTGATGCCCATCTCATATGCAGATCTTAAGAAGAAGCTAACTGGGCACTTCCAGCCCAAGATGTCTGAGATGGCTTGGAGATTCAAATTCGACCAAAGAGTGCAGCTAAAGAGTGCAGCTACCCGGGGAAACAGCTTCAGAGTTCATTGTGGGCCTAAGACAGTCACACGCCTTTGCAAGTTCTCAAACTTAGAAGAACAACTAAGAGACCAGCTCGTCTGTGGCCCTCAGGACAGAAGACTTCAGCAGAAACTGTTTGCTAGACCCAACTTAACATTTTCAGAGGCACAGGACGAGGTGATGACCGATGAAGCCGCCGGGGGCACAGTGCAGACAGTTCAGCCTACCAAACCTTCAAAAGTTGAAGAATCAGTCCATCTTGAGGTTGCAAAATGTGCCGGAGAATCATCAGAGGAAGAAGAACCCGAAATCAACAGACTTCAAAGGCAATCCAATGCACAACACTGCAACAACCACCAGCGAGAGGACAGTTACAAGGCAGTTCTCTTAAAAAGATGTAAGAGGTGTGGAGGCAACCATATTCACGCCAATTGCAGATTTCGTTCGGCCACATGTAGAGCTTGCGGAAGAACAGGCCACATTGCGGTGGTTTGCTGAGCCTGCCAGAGAGACCGGCCACCCAAACACCAGTCGGAAGAACCAACTAGGAAAGGTACTGGGGCCCAGTGTCCAGTTAGTGTGGGATTCTTCAGAAGCCATAGAAGCGTATGCCACACTGGGGCTTGACGCCCCCTCAAACCCAAACTTAAGCTCTTGGTAGAGCTTCAAGGAGTTCCATGTAAGATGGAATTGGACTCCGGCTCTGCAGTCTCAATCATTTCGCAAGACACATTTGACTTCATATTTATTTATTTATTTATTTATTTATTTATTTATTTATTTATTTGATTTGTATACCGCCCTTCTCCCTAAGGACTCAGGGCGGTGAACAGTGAACATATGTAGGCGCAGTAACAATTGGGCTAAACTAAGACCGTCAGATATCATTTTAACAGATTTTCAAAATGCTCACATTAAAGTTAAGGGTGAAGCCACGTTATTGGTAAAATTTAAAGGGTTTGGGGGGCACCTGGTTGTAATTGTAGTAGGGGGCCAAAGAACGAGTCTTATTGGAATTGATTGGTTTGATGCCTTAGGTATTCAGATTACTGGCATAAACCGGACACAAACAGCAGACCTCATGTCAGTGTGTGAAGAATACATGGATGTTTTTGATTCAACCCTAGGGACATACACAGGCCTGCCTATTTCTTTTAAGTTAGATCCTAACGTTGTTCCAATTAGGGTTAAACCTCACAGGGTCTCCTTTGCCTTAAAACACAAAATTGATTCCGAAATCGATAAGCTTGTAGAAAAGGGCTTGTTACAGCCTGTTGATGGGGGGGGGGAGTGGAAAACTCCTATTGTCACCCCACTGAAGGCCAATGGGGAAGTTTGCATTTGCACTGATTATAAATGACCATTAAATAAGGCCTTCAAGCAACTTGCTTACCCGGTCCCTGTGGTCAACCATATTTTAGCCTCTTTGCAAGGGGGAACCATTTTTGCTAAACTTGATTTAGCACAGGCCTATCAGCAATTGCCGGTTGATGAGGCCACAGCTAGGGCTCAAAGGATCGTGACTCACAGAGGGCATTCAAAGTTAAACGCTTACAGTTTCGAGTCAGTGTTGCACCGGGTATTTTCAAAGGGATTATGGAAAGTACACTTAAGGGCATCCAGGGCATCTGCCCTTATTTTGATGATGTTCTTATTGCTGGGGAATCCCCAGAAGTGTTGGCCAGAAGACTCAGGGATGTTTTGCATAGGCTTTGTGAAGCAGGCATCAAATTAAAAAAGAACAAGTGTATTATTGGGGTTTCATCAACAGAATTCTTGGGGTTCCGAATTGATGCTAATGGCATTCACCCCGCTGATTCTAATGTGAAGGCCATTGGAATGGCTCCTAGGCCCAAATCAAAAGGAGAGCTTCAAGCATTTTTGGGTCTCCTAAACTTTTATCACACATTCCTACCTCATAAGGCAGCAATAGCAGAACCCTTGCACAGGCTGCTTGACAAAAAGCCCCTTGGAAATGGACTAATTTACATGAAAAAAGTTTCCAAGACTTGAAAGCACTACTGTCTGAAAACTCCACTGTAACTCATTACATAGAGTCTAAACCTGTATGTCTTGCATGTGATGCATCTCCCTATGGGATGGGGGCAGTCTTAAGCCACATAGAGAAAAATGGGAAACAGGTTCCTATTGCATTTTACTCAAGGACCTTGTCCTCTGCTGAGCGCAACTATGCCCAGATTGACAAAGAGGCCCTGGCCATAGATTCTGGAATAATAAAAAAAATCATGATTACTTATATGGCAGGGATTTCACTGTCTACACTGACCACAAACCTCTGTTGGGACTGTTCACAACAGACAAACAACCCCCCCACATACTATCTCCATGTTGAGATGGTCTATTTTTCTGTCTGCATACAATTTTAAACTATTTCACAAACCAGGGAAGGAAATGGGCCTTGCTGATGGCCTCAGCAGACTACCACTGCCACTAATGGATCCAGATCCAGCTCCGGCTGCTAGAATACTGTCCATACAGGACATACCTGAGTTTCCCCTCCATGCAGGGGACATTGCTGCTGAAACTGCCATAGATAAAATTCTGAGTAGAATGTTGTCATGAGTATACATGGCCTGGTTGGAAAAAAGTCCAGGCTCTGAATTTCAAAGAATTTTTGTCAGGAGACACGAGTTGTCTGCATGTAAAGGGTGCATTTTATGGGGGGACAGAGTCATAATTCCCACTTTCCTAAGAGATAGGGTTTTACACATTACATGAAGGCCATCCAGGCATTGTCAGAATGAAAGCTTTAGCTAGAAGCTACCTTTGGTAGCCTGGCCTTGATAAGGCCATTGAGAGTCAGGTCCATGGTTGTTATACATGCCAGCAATCTAGGCCTGAAATGCCACAGGACCCAGTTCACAGGTGGGAGGAAATGCACACTCCCTGGTCTAGGATTCACATAGACTACGCTGGGCCTTTTCAAGGGCAACTCTTCCTGATAGTAGTGAATAGCCACTGAAAATGGCTGGAAGTAATTCCAGTTCCTAACATAACTACTGCTAGGACTATCCAGGTGCTGAGAAAACTCTTTGCAACACATGGGTTGCCTGATGTCTTAGTTTCTGACAATGGGGACCAATTCACTGCTGCTGAATTTCAGGCTTTCCTTATAGCTAATCTCATCAGACCTGCAACGTCTGCACCCTTTCATCCATCTTCTAATGGTCAAGCTGAACACATGGTGAGGACAACGAAGGAGGCACTCAAGTGCATTGTCACATGTGACTGGCATCACAGATTGGCAGATTTTTTACTCTGCCAGCATTCTACACCCTGCACAGCCACAGGTAAAAGTCCTGAAGAACTACGTTGGGGGAGGCGTTTGATTACCAAACTGGACAGGTTGCATCCAGACAGAGTAGAAGCAGAAGCCTCTCAACCAAAGCCTCCTAGGGGGCTGCACATGGGCAATTGGGTTTGGGCCAGGAATTATGGTCAAGGGAATTTATGGGTTCCTGGTCAAATAACCAAGGCATCCAGACCCCTATCTTATGAAGTGGGGTTGGAGGGAGGGCGAGTTGTCAGAAGACACATTGATCAACTCAGGAAAAGGTTTCCAGAATGGCCACTAAGTGAGGACTGTGTCATAATTCCCTCCCACGGTCCTCAAACCTGCGGCCAAGCCAGCCCTCACTTGGACCACCAGCGTTTTTCCTTCTCAGCAGAGATGGAATCTGAGGAAGAACCGGGTAGCAGGGAGTGCAATATGGAACCCCTGACGAAGCGAGCCAGCTGAACTTCAGCAACCGCTGTGCCTACTCTGCCGAACAGACTGACTTTGGGGTGGGCCAACCTGGTGAGGCCAGCCAGAGCATTTCCATTCCCCTTGACACGAGCACAAAGGGACATGAGTCTACTCAGCCCACTGGGTAAGCTGGTAGACCACAAAGTGATGGGAACTCCAAGACGTTCCTCTAGGCCACACAAGCCTCCTGTGTACCTCACAGATTACATTGTAAAATAAAGTGATGTGTAGTGTTGTAAAACTTGTTACCACTAACTACAGAAACTTGTGCATTGTGTAACTGCCATTACTGCAATGTAAGCCTGTTCACTAGACGTTGTTTAATCTCATTGTAGCCACAGTGAATTTATTATTTATTATTTTTATTATTATCACTACAGTTGTATGTGAGTTGATTAATAAGTCTTGACAGCTGTCAAGACTAATCACAGTTGTCATAGTCTGATCTAAGAGGGGAGGGGTGTTATGTACTGGGCTTGTGGTGATACACCACGTGCATTGCTGGAGCAGCTAATGGCTCTCCAGTAACCCAGACTAGCTGTCTCCTGTCCTGCAATTGGCTAGCCCCAGGCGGCAAGGATGGGTTCAAAGCTATTGGCTGCTGCCTAGGGGCTAGACTATATATTGTGGCTGGTTGCAGCCAAGTTTCTGTAAGTTCTAGCAAGAATAAAGTATGTGTTATCCTGTACTCAGCCTTGTGTCATCCTTCCTGCACCAAAGAGCCCACTACTTAACAGGCCCTATTCATGTATTCATTCCTATCTTGCAGGATCCTTTTTTTAGTCACTTGGCAGTCAGGTCAGATCAAATGCTATAGCATCTCTCTGACAATAATGGCCAAGTAGCGTAAGAAATCTAAAGCCATGCGGAATGAATCTGGATTAAAAAGACAGGTTTTATATTTTGCTTGGCTAGGGATGGGTAGTGCATGGGCAACATTTTTATAGTTCCACATGTGTTCATTGTGGCAAGTCAGTGCCAAACTGCCTAAGGTAGGGGGAAGGCTAGAAGTGATGCAATACCTGAAGATGTCATATAGAAGTTTAAACTATTATTTATAGTTTCAGAAAAGAAATCATACAACAGTAGATTTAAGATAAAAGGGGACCGGTTTTGTTGGATGTTAGGGGGGAAATTCCTAACATGAAGAGCAGTTTGACAGTGAAAATAATTACCTCAGATATAGTGAGCTCCTCTTTAATACTGTATGTACTGAAGCACTGGCTGGAGGGAGTTCTATTGGGAGCTTTGCCCTGAATTCCTGCAAGGTGTAGAGATTGAATTTTATGGCCTAAATGGCCTCTTCATGATAATATGCTAAAAAAGGCAATTTCTTAGGGCAAAGAGGCCCTTAAAAATACTGAAATACTGCTCTCTCTAATCATATCTGCATCACTATCATTCCATCAAGAAACCCAGAGAAAGGAGAGGTAAAAAGAAGAAAAAAGTAGCAATAATCATTGCACCCATGTCCATTCTTGTGAAAGATCATTAGTTGCATCTTTCTGTATTGCTTATGTTAGAGCAGACATGTCAAACCCGCGATGTCACATGATATCGCGCAACGTATCAGAGCCTTTTCACTATTGCCGGCAATAGGGTGGGCGCAGCTTCTGGATGATGCCTCTGGCCTGCGGGCCGGCAGTTTGATACCCCTGTGTTAGAGGGTACAACTCAGGAATTCATATAGCTCTCTCCCTATATGAAGGACTAAACTCAGTACTTAATGATATAAAAAGTATTCAATCTGTATTTTAATATAGCTTTCATGCTTAGTTTCTGAGTGGTGTCAGACCAATTAAGTGAAAGAGGATGATAGGCAAACAAAACATATTGTGCTTATTTCCAGTGTCATCCAGATAAGCATAAGAAGCAGCAGCTGTAGTTCTACCAATGCAATTCAGGATGAGTCCCAAACTTTCAGTTATAGTTACTGATTTCCATGTAAAATATATGGTGAAATTTTATAGTTTATTGGTTGGCTTGCATAATATAGCATTTTATTGAGCTGCTTCTCTCACAGAAGATGTAGGTGTACATGGGCATAAATGTTTATTTCATACAAATGGTGCTGCATTTATCTCCAAAATAATATTGTGCATCCATGGCCATCATGTTTTAATTATCCTGGTGTACAATCTATCCTTTACTCGTAGTAAAGTCAATATAGGTCATTTAAGAAAATAAATCTAATGACTGTTTCTTGGAAACATTTAAATTTCCACATATAATCATATTTGAAAATAGTCTACTTCAATAAGTAAGGTATTGGACTTAGAGTGGGGAAGGTCAGATTCAGATCTCCATTTGATTTCAGAGTGCAGTGGATGACTTTGGATCAACCAGCTTTACCCAACCGACCATTCCTCACACTATTGTTGGAGATGTCACTTGAGTATATCATCTTGAATTCATAGAAGAAAGCTGAGATATAAATACCATGGATGGATAGATGGATGGATAAATTGAATAAAAGAGAGGCAACAATCCAAGAATGAAACTTGTCTAATCAGTAGGACATGAAACTATTCAGTTTTATAGAAAACGTGTGAACTCCCAGACATTTTACTTGAAAAAATCTCTTTGAAATGTGCCACTGAATTATAATAAAATTGGCCTGAAATGACAAGCGTTGATTCTGTAGGAAAGGAAAATAGCAAAAGGCCAACAGCATATCAAGAATTCTGAAGCTTCCAAACATGTGAGACTTGAAGGTTTTTTTTAAAAAAACAACAACTCACACATTGAAAAATTCTGTATAAGATGTGTATAAGTCTTCCATCAAGCAGGAATATATTTGAATGTCAAATATATGCACTGAGCATATTTACAAACTGAAATTGTTGATGACTTGGGTCAAAATCTATGGAATTTTATTGCCAACAACTGATTAAAGATTCTAAACACAATGAGAATTGGTCCTTATCTTTTACAGATGCTAACTTTTTAAATGCAGAAAGACAATCTGACCTGTAACCTATCCTGAGGTGGGTCTGGTAGATGTAACTGGGAAAATATGGTCCTTCAAATAACCTGGCCCCAAGATATGTAGGACATCAAAGGTGATAACCAGCATCTTGAAATGGACCCAAAGTGAATTGGTAACCAATGCAGTTGCTGCAAGAGAGGTGATATTTATGCAGAGTTGCTCTGGTGGATTGGGCAGCCATCTAATCTAATCTTTCAATTATGTGTTCTTAAAATGATGTTACATGTGCAAATTGTACTCAATTACATTGAAATGATGCTAATTTTGAAAACTGTGTAACCAGACCAACCTGACTTTCTAATGGTTTCACTACCCCCCCCCAAAGTGCCCATCTCTATTAACATTGCAAATGTTAGTAAGTTCTGACTGTCAAACCTGAGAGCTAACCTGAAATTATTTTTATTGTAGGCATGAATTAAGCTTTCAAGTATTAAACTTATATACAGTGTTCTAGAAACCCTAAGAGAGAGACCAAATGGTTTAGTCTGATAAGTGTCTTAATAATCATCAAACAGATAATACTTTAAAATGTCTCAAAGACAAATTGTGTTTATCATGCATAAAATAAATGTTATCTACTTTTTTCAGAATCCATCTGGTGCAAACTAGAAAAAGGAGGAAATGTTGTTTATCTGAGTAATACAAATTTCAAATAATGTGTGGGTCAGCGTTACTAAATCTGAAACTCTTGGTGATAATTTTCTTGTTACTGTTTGGATTAAATTGGATAAAAATATCAATAGATTCTGGAAATTATTTTATTCCCTCAGTAAGAAGTCCAATATTTACAGAGCTGGTTGTGTGTCATGCTCTATGCTATACACCATGTGGATTAGCATTCCTGTAATAAGATTACAAGTACATACTATGTAAAAAATATTTTTTAACAAAATAAGAACATCCCTGCTGGATGAAACCTATGAAATCTAATAGTCTATATCTCTCAGTAGCCAGGTAGAAGCATTCATACATTTTACTTAAAACCTAAGCAAAAAAATAATTTATATGTTTCCATTTGCTACTAAGGTATGCAAACCTGATTTAGTACAAACATACTGGTTAATTATCAATTGGCAATGCTGGTCAATCCTCAACTGGCAGGCTAACATAAAACTGCTTTTAAAAGAGATTACTTTACATAAAGCCAGTTTTCTGGAGGATTACCCTTGAACTGCCTTTAAAAATAAACAGTTTACAAAAATGCTATGAAATAGGACAGTTATAGGTATAGAAAGATAGCCTTTGGTATCTGGAGTAAACAGAAAACATGAATAGCTTTGTCTTGTTTGGAGGTACAGGTTTTACATGCTATCTCTGGACTAACAAATATGTTTTGGGCTGGACCTAAAAAATCTAGTCCAAGAGTTAATGGCATGCAGTTAATTTAGCTATAAGGCCTCTTAGCTCCAAGACCTAAGGAAGTCAACAAACTCTCAGTAGGCAAAAATAAATGTACTATTCAAGAAATGGATGCAGAACTGTCAAAGGCTAACATGAGGATCTCATATGCATAATTAATTTGCACCTGCATCATTTTTACCTTGGATCTCTAGAAACCTCTGGGTGGCCTTCTCAGCAGTCAGGAAGAACAATGCATTGCCAGATTGAACAAAATCCAGATTGAACAAATTAAATTCAGAACTATGATTGCACTATGGTACAAAGTAGTTATGAGAATGTCAGACTTTCAGACTTGCCATTGATTGATATTGATATTGGTATATAAATAAAATTATTATTAAATAAATTATTATTAAAATTATTATATAAGACCCAAAGGAATTAATTTAACAGATGAAGCACTTGGACCAGAGTTGCTAGTCAGAAGCAGAAAGTGATAATAGAAACTGCTATTTACATCCATTACCTTCTAGTTCATTTATTAAACATTTGATAGAATTCAGAAGGTCACAGTCCACCAGAGAATTCTTCCCAAATGCAATGAGGGTGAGTAGAAGGACTTGTATCAAGTTTGATCTTCTCTTTCTCTCTTTCCCTTTCTCTCTTTCTTTCTTTCTCTCTTTCTTTCTCTTTCGCTTGTAAAGTGCAAGCTTTCATCATAAATCTCAGAGGTCTTTCATGCCATGGAATTTTAAAATGACTAATCCTGGTTGATGTTGGCCTGCACGTTGAAAAATCTACTATTTATATTTGCTTTCCACCAGCTTCTTTGAAATCCCTCTTCCCATGTCTCACCAAACAAGGCAAAGTAAAAAACTACAAAAAAAGTGCTATTTATGTTGTAGCATCATGTTTCTATCCTGCATTCTAAGGAAAACTCTTAAAATAACTGGTATGGGTTTTTTTTTTTGCTAGTTTGACAAGTGATTTTTATTGTGCTGTCTGCAGTACTCTTTTTGATGTTGCTGTTGGCTTTCATCCCTACTGTGCTGTTGGCTTTATTTTAGATTATGCATACCATCGCTGATTTGTACCTTGCCCAGGAATCAGTGGTTGCTAGAAAATCTGAAAATGAAATGAAGAAATGAACAAAAAACCCACCATTTTAGGATCATCAGATACTAATTGATTGATTGATCAGAGAATATCTTAGTGCAATTGGGAATTTTATTTTGTCTTAGGCATTTTTAGAGTTTTGTCTTAGGCATTTTTAGAGTTTTGAAACAACTCAAACAATACTAACACCTCAACTATTTCCATGTTTGTACATTGTCCAATTTCTGTGGATGAGGACAAATATATGCAAATATATAATAATAAAGTAAAAGTATTTACAGAATTGGGATTATTATTTATTTACACAGACATACATGAGAATTTCATGAAACTTAATACATGTTAGAGAAAGAAAGAAAGAAAGAAAGAAAGAAAGAAAGAAAGAAAGAAAGAAAGAAAGAAAGAAGGAAAGAAAGAAAGTTAACAAACTGTTATTGTAATCAACTTGTAGAAAATTTACCATGGCATCTTATCTATCCTAAATAATCCCAAGGGTTAAGAGTAATTTGTATGGAGCAAATGGCCAAGTTACTAATGTCATAATTAAAAATATTCAAGGTGCTTTAAAGCAGCAGACAAGAAGAAATGCTGTCTAGCTGGAATCTCTGGAATTATTTCTGGGAAAGTACTCTTGCAGAATGTTCATAGATACCACCCAAAGCACGCTGTGATATAGCCAAATTGTGGCCAGACACACAAGAACAATTCCTTGTAAAATAAAAAGTGAGATAAAAAGTAAAAGATGAAAAACATATTTAATGTTTTTTCATGCTTGGTTCCTGCTGCTACTTTCATATATTTACTTGCCTTTTATCTACCTATGAATGAACTGATCTGAATTGTTCTAAGGGGAGTCTTTCTCCTTTTGTTGGTTCTACTTTGGGGATGTAATAAGTTGGTGTCTCACCTGGTTTCCTCTCCTGCATATTCCCTTTCATACCCACCTAAGTTTTGTACTTTTTCCAGCTTACCTCATTTATTATGTTTGATAAAGATCCCCAGGATTCAGCCATTTCTCAGAAAAAAATGTGTTGCCACTTATGCACCACTTTTTAGAGGAACAAGCCCAATTCAACCCAAGGACAATTGTACTGAAGTATAGATAAAAAGGTCTGGGTTGTCACCACAGGATATGCATCTCATTTTCTTGCTGTAAATACTTCCTACTGTAACATTATTCAGCTGTAAATCCAGCTATGATTGTTTGAAATAATCATTTCCATATTCAACCTTCCACAACATATGCAATATATTCTAACAACCCTGTGGTATCTAAGAGGAAGAAGCCGCCTTATGTTGGAATGTGATGATTAATCCAAGGTGAATAATCTTCCCATATGTTTAAGTGTTCTGAAAAAGCAGGCCACAAATGGAAAATCCGGGGGGGGTCACAACCCCCCAAAAAAGACCATAGTTGAGAAAACTCAATATTTCGGATAAGAAGTACACCTGATTAATGTCATCAGTTGGTTTGCAAAGCAAGCGACATCGATGAAGATGTTTCCAATGTTGGGGGAGTAAAATATACAATTTAGAAACTGACGGGTTGGCTCAGCTACTTAAATTTTGTAACTGCATCCACAGGAGGGAGCAAATTACTTAGTTCCACAGCTGCTTCTGTTGATTGTCAATTAAAAATTGCCTTCTGGCTGTATTTCCATTAATGCTTGTATTGTTGGTTCTGAGGAATTTCCCACTTCTTTTAATGGGATGGCTGGAGAGATTAGCTCTTGCCATTTGAGAAGTTGACAAAGCCCAGCTATAGCCAAAGACTCATGCAGATTTCAACATATCTTCTCAGCATATCCCACATTATAATGATAATTACTTTCTTGTTAACTGTAACCAAGGAAACCAGTAATTTAGTTATTTATTAATTCATTGTCTCAAAATTTTGCATATTTTGAGAAAGTGAGGAAAGCAAGTGTGGTACTTTGCATTTTTGTTGCTTTACTAGGCCTCAAGAAGAAATTATTCTCAAACATTTGTTTCCGGAGCAAAGTTAAGATTAATTATCATAACTTGCAGAGAAAGCCAAAATGTGGCACACTGCAATTGTTATCTGGCACAAGTGTTATCTGGCACAGGATGCTCCATATTTTGAAATATGGGGACAACTTGGTGGTTTGGATGGCATATGTCTATGACTCTATTAGTGTTAAGTGCCATCCTAAATATTTTTTTTTTAAAGGAGCAAAAAGTGTCTACTCTCTCTGATGTTGTCATCAGGGTCCTAGTGGCCTGGAACGGGGCAGAAGGGGGAGGGCTAAAATCTTAAAAAAATAAAAATCAAATGGAGTCTGAAGCAAAAAAACCCACCACAACAACTCACCTCTGACAGACAGAAATGCTAATTAAGAACAGTTTCTCATGAGGAATAGTTTGGTACACTCAATACATTTTATTGTTTATTGGAAGGATTGGATTGCTGTGAAGTTCAGCCTAACATGTAAGTCAGCGAAAATGCACCTTTAGATGCAATGCAAAGAAGGAAGTAAACTTCATTACTGACCTCCACACTGATGTGTGTGTATGTGTGTGTGCATCAAAAAAGATGCCTTTAAGATAGGAATGAGTTTCTGATCATGTGGCCATTTTGAAGTCTCTTCCCCACAGATACACTTTTAAAAAATACTTTGGGGGGGAGTCTTTTCACAGTTATTGATCATTCTAAATTACAATACAATTTAAGCAAAGCTATTTCACATCCTATGCATTCCAGTGGCTCTGTCATTGCCCAATTATTCCACCCAGGATAAAATATGCACATATAGCTGTAATAAAACATGAGCAAATTGCATTAATATTTTTTTGGCTGGTGTTGCAATCCGTTAAAAGCCAGTGACCGCAGTTAAACTGGATAAAAGAAATTGCCTTCTCCTCCAGCTGCAGCCTCCAAAAATAAGCACATAGAATATGGAAATGAATTCAAGGCATTGAAATGAATTCAAGGCATTGAAAAAAACACCTACTCATGTATATGCCATTGTTGCTACCACATGGATGAAAATGGTAAATGGATTTCCTAAGTTTTGGAAAAATGCCACCTGCCTTTCCAAAGTATCAGAGTATCTGATTATTAATATTTCCCCAGCACCTATTCTTCTGGCTTCTTATCTGTAAACGCAGGTGCACCATAATACTGCCAAAAAAATAATATACTGCCCATATTACAGGAACAAGACATTATGGATTCCTTGTGGGATGGGCAGAAATGTTGAATTGAGACAAAGGATGACAAATGGAGAGGAACTTAAATCCTGCACTTTATGTATATAAGGCTAAGGCCAGTGGACATCAAATGTGCTTTTCCTATGTTGTATTGTAACATGCTTATCATCACTTTATTTTTAAGAGCACTTTGGGTGCCTCCTTTAGCTTGTAGTTGGTGATGAGTAGTGTTGTGGCAAATGCTTCGTAGGAAGATGTGTTGCTTAGCAGCAGCTTCATCAATGGAAGTTTTTAATAGTGTCTTGAGGGCTCGAAAGAAAGGAAAGATCTATATTGCTTGACTTCAGTACCTGCTGTTGCAGAACTCTATTGGTTGTTTTACTTGTACTGTATCTTGTGGTCCTGGATAATTATCACAAACAAGCATCAATTTGATTGCTATAAAATTAGATGGATTCGATAGTGTTTATACTATCCTTTTAAGAAATCTTGTATGCCTTTAACGAACTCCAGTTCCTTAAATTAAACTCAGATACCAATGTTCCTTTCCATAAATTGTTATTTGTAATAGAATCAGGACTAGAAGAAGAGCATCAGGTCTGTCTCCTGAAGTTCTTCTTCTAGTTCTGATGTTCTTCTAATCATGCTTGAAGCGTTACTGAATGTAACTCAAACAGGATTTATAGTAGCTTATTGAAACTTGTTGTGTTTCTCCACCAGGTTTCCTTCAGTTTCTCCTGTTTCTTTTTGCCTTTCTGAAGCCAAATCACCTACAAATGCTCAATATTCTTTAACTTATAAATACAAACCAGTAAAAGTTAACAAAATGCCTCAGCAACATTTAACCCTTGTGAATAATAACTTCAGCTATCAAAACAGGATTATGAAATATTTTGGCCAATATTTTTGGCCCATATTGAATGGCATTGTGAACAAATGTTATTGAATATTGAAGGTATATTTGACATATAGTCACTGAGCTAAAAAAAGTCCAAAATTATACAATACTATGGCTGAAAATTATCCAATATTATGGCTTTCATATTAAAATTAAGGCAGTCATATATTGTATATGTAAGTGTGCAGATATATATGAGCTTCATAATTAGTGCATGCAAACTATGCTATTGTCATCTACAATAACTAAACCTTTCAGCACATTTTCTTGTAGAGTGTCTTATGCAAAATACTCATTTGCTTTATCTATCTTTTTACAAACACTAGCTCTTTTTACAGGCTTTCATTCAACATAAAATGATACACAGTGCATTCAGATGTTTGTTCTGAAGTGCTTCCTTATAAGATATGCTATAAAAATAATAGAATAACAAAGTAATTCTTTTTCTAATACATACAGAGGCAAGTTTCCATCTGTGATTTGCCATATTTACACCTTATGGTCTATAACAAATAACACTTATACTTCTAAAAGAATATTATCCAAGAATTTTCATAAAGAATTCTTCTGATGTTATCTAACTAACACAAACCTTATCACAGAACCTATCCTTCCAGAATAAAAACAATAATGTATTGCTAGATATTGCCATACAATCCTGTCTTCTAGAGTATTAAAATGCCATATATAGGCATCGTAATACAGCACCTCTGACATTGCCAAAATAATACTAGAATGGGCTTGCCTAATTAATTTAAATAAGTCTGAAAAAAACCAAACAAGGCCAAATAAGAACAAATTTTACATACTGTCAAAGAGACAGCATTTCTTTTTGTATTAAGAGTTTTGATGTAACTCTTATTAAGAGTTTTGATGTAAACTTAATTGTTTTTATATTTATCTTTTTTACCATTTGTAAGCCTCCCAGAATCATCTTATTAGTCAGATGGGCAATGTATACGTTTAATGTATAAATAAAATTTTCTATTATAGTTAAGGCAATTTACTGCATGTGGTCTTTCTGTATATTCAAATGTTTCCACTAATCTTATGAAAATAGCAAAAGACTTAGGACATTACAGAGTCCTCCATTAGTTCTAATCTTGGAAGGAAAGTACATGTGGAAATAAACTTACCTATTGTAGTCAAACTATTCTCATATATTCTTCACTGACATCAACAGTATGTCTTACAAGAGGGAAAGGGTATTTTCATATTCAGTCCTATACTCAAAGGTTTGTCTAAAAGTAACATTATGCATCCCACAAAGATTTCCAAGTAATACAAGGTCACTGACTTGATCCCTGTGAAAATTACAGGATGTGTGTTTGTGTGTGTGTGACAGAGAGAGAGAGAGAGAGAGAGAGAGACAGAGACAGAGACAGAGACAGAGACAGAGACAGAGAACCAATAAATAAATAAATCCTGATTCAGGCGTAATCAGCTATTTTTTTAAAGTTTACTTTTACAGTGATAAGTAGTATGAGCACCCTAAGCAATGTGTTCCTTAATAAATTGGAATCAGCTATGATGTTCACCATAGTCGTACAACTATAGAGCATGGCTCAGTAATCACTATGGACCAAGAAGGAAGAACTTTATATGTTGTTTGTGAACCTGTAAACAGGCTCTATATAAAGAAGAAAAGAGCAAAAGTAAATAAATTCCCTGAAGGATAGCAGCTCTTTAATACATATTAAAAGGAGACAGAATTTTGATCATATAATTGCAGCTGCCATCTTAACTCTCCTGGGAATATCCCTGCTTATCCCTGTCTTTTTCTCCTTTATTTGAAAAGTGTGTAATTGTGACCGGCATTGAATATTCTTCTGTTCTTCTGTTATTTATTTGTAAATTGTGTTTACCTAACTGTGATTATTATTTAATGAAAAAACTAAAAATCACAACACTTGGGAGACTGTTTTTAACCAAGAAAAGGTTCCTTTCCTCCAGTTTTTGAATATGGATTGTACTTTTGCCCCAATCTACTTCAGATCATGCTATTTGAATTCACTCTCCCTTTTTTCCAGCGATGAAACTAAAGTGATCTTTTAGCTCAGTTTGAAACCTTTATCTTCCTTCCACCATCATTTTGTCCAACCAAAGTCACCCTATCCAATGGTAGATTTGGCTCTTTGTTCAAATTTTGCTGGATATTATTGCTAAAACAAAAGCAATAAAAGCAAATGTGTGAGCGATTTGTGCCATTTGCTCTTGGAGTGTTTAAGGTAATGCTTGCAGAGGGAAATTCAATATCTTTCTCAGAATAAAATGCACAATCTCTAAATCCAATAATTCACATCAGCATCTTGCTGCTAAAATGATCTCCAAATCTTATGCAATGCCAACTCTGGATTATCATCTATCAAAAGTGGGATCAACAGCTGATTTTGTACCTTGTACTCACTGAGCCTTGGGTTGATAGCTAAATAATTCCTTATATAGTAATTACTGACACACTGGGTACTTGAGTATCTTAACAATAGAATCATGCCTTTCAAAAAAAGTATATATTTTCTCTTTTTTATATAAGGTGGGAAAAATCCAATGAGAACTTTCTTGCCAAATTCCAAAGGCAGTGAACGCAGCAAGCCACACACAAATATTTGCATTCCAAATTTGTTTGATATAGAATTGGGTGGACTGTTGCCAGTTCTTTTAATCAATATGTTCTAAAAGTCTTTTTGAAGCAATCAACATCAGCTACATTTCAGCAGCTCTGCAAGCCTTGGCAGTTTGGTATATTATCCACAATTTCCAAATGGCTTTCCATTCTGTAAGGAATGTGTTCACCTATGCTTACTTTTATTTGACTAATGATTTTTCTCTTTTTTTCCGATTTACAATTGTAAAAATTGTAAAGATACATCTCCTAGAGAAGGTAACAGCTGAATCCTTTGGGGATATTAGTAACATTTGTGCAGACTTCACTGAATATGAGATGAGCTCAAGCTGTCATGCTTCGCAGCAACTTTCACACCCATAAGACTCATGCGTTGTTTGATTTTATTGCCTTAATGATGAGCTGAGTTTGTCTTAGCATCACTGTCAGGTTTTTTCCCCCCAATATGTTCTGCATTTTTCCTTTTCTGCAAAATAGCACTTTAGCAAAGTGAAAAGGTACTATTGGAAAGAAAATTCAGTGAAAGGACTCCATTGCAATGCAGCTTGCAAGCTCACTGTCGCTGTGATAATAAATTATATTTTTGCAAGGCGCTAAAAATAAATGCAAGTTAGGAAGTGCTAAAAGAAACAGGACTTAAATATAAAAGTTTCTCAAAGTGAGTAAGGAGGAGCTGTCATGTATTTGTTCATATTAGATAAGGACTTATTTAAATCTTACAACCAGTGTTAATTTTATTTAACTGAATTAATAATCTTATGGAACTTAAGTTCCAGCTATGCTTTATTTTATGAGATTGTTTTGTTCATACTTTTGATTACTCTCTATTTGCTTTGATAATACATAAAACTGAACAAACTAGTTGGAGCAAACATAAATGCATTTTGCCTATTTTGATTAAAATACGTAAGAAGATTAGATTCTATGGTTTCTACAATTATTTTGAGATATAATTTGAGACAAATGTCTAAGAGCTCAGCCTGTAAATAGCCTTCATCATCAGGGTCTATCTCTCAAAAACATACTGTGATAAGAAAAAAGGCTATCAAGATTTAAGTCAATCTAAAGTGAGGCAAACAGAATGTGGCAGGGTATTATTTTTATACCCTTCAATATTATCATTTATTATTATTCTGAAAATTATCCATCTGCTACCTTCATGCATAGAAACACTAATTTTCAAAGTCTTTTGTTCATTTGTTTTCTTTCAATCAAACAAGGACTCCTTGCAATTAACATAATCAACATTCAAAACAGATATAAAATTCATAAAAAAACAGGTGTGCTTTATAACTGTCCCAACTGATCCTCTACATACATTCTCTGGAAGAGTTTGATTTTGACCAACATTCAGAAAGTTGTCAAGTTAGATGTTAAGATGGCATCAGGGAGAAGACTATTCCATTAAACAGGAGTGGCAAAATTGTTTGCCAGCTTTGGTGATTCTAATCTTCCAGAAACAGAGACCATTAATAATTGAACTTGAATTAAATAGAAAGGAAGAGTTGATTCTATTTAGAGAATGTGGTTCTGAGTGAACCTGAAAGCCAAGACTTCAACAGTTTCCTAAATTAAAATAATGCTAATTATTGGCAATCTCAACATTAGATTGTAGGTGCTGTTTTGGAGAAATAGATTTATTTATTTTAATTTTTTTGCCTTAAGGCATGGTATGGCTGGCTGCAGCTTTAGGGGATCAACATTATTGTGATTAAAAGGTAAGTATTGTCTAGTGCAGTTATATTTGGTTTAGGAATTATCCATAATATCCTTTATTTCATACAGTAAAGAATGACTCCATACAGACATAATCACATGAACCCTTCATTTCATATTTAGCTTATGCATATTCAGTTTTTATGGGATGGCAGGTGGGATTGTTGTGAACTGTAGTGAGAGTGAAAGCATACTTGCACTCTTTGCAAATATCTTGATAGCATGGCAGTTTAAAAAGGCACTATCCAACTCTTTTCTGCTTATTACAGAAATCTAAATGATTTAAAATCACACTTTCAAATTTTCCTATTGTAAAGTGTCAAGTCATTTCCAATCCTGTGAATCAGTAACTATGAATTGCCTGTCTTTTTCTAAATGGAGGTAGAATGGGCTTACAGGTTTGCTAGGATTTCTCATTTCAATAAGGTAAAGGTAAAGGTTCCCCTGCACATGCGTGCTAGTCGTTTCCGACTCTAGGGGCCGGTGCTCATCTCCGTTTCATAGCCGAAGAGCCAGCGCTTGTCCGAGGACTTCTCCGTGGTCATGTGGCCGGCATGACTAGACGCCAAAGGCACACGGAACGCTGTTACCTTCCCACCGGAGTGGTCCCTATTTTTCTACTTGCATTTTTACGTGCTTTCGAACTGCTAGGTTGGCAGAAGTCTCATTTCAATGGACTGTACTAATTTTGTAATGAAAGGTGTTACTTTCCTTGAATGTTTTTGGCTTGGCTAAAGGCAAGCTGTAAACAAATTGGTTGACTAAATCAACTGCATTTATCAGTAGATAGGGAGAATATTTTTTTTAAAAGAAGTCCTATACAAGTGCTCTGTAATATCACTTCATGACAATGCATTTCTACCTATATCACTAACTTCATAAAAATGCCCTAGATGGATTACCTAATATTTTAGATTTGAACACAAACTGCAAGTTAACAGAATGATCAACTATTGAACAGGAATGGGGAGGCCCTGGACCACCAAAATTGCTCTAATACATCATATTTCATTTCTGAATGGCACAAGGTCATTGTGTATTGACCTTTACAAAGTGCTGGAAGACAAATTGAGATGTATGAGAGGAAACCACTGGCCACAAGGTCCATTTTCTTGGCTTCTTCTTTTTAGTCCAACTCAAAATGTCTGGGGTGGGTGGGTGGGAAGTGGGTAAGCTGTCTGGCTTTACATATTCCAGCCAGCATTAGCTCCAATTCATCAGCCTTCTGCTAAGGTCAAAGTTCAGAGATTCAGGCTGAACCAACTTTCTCTCTATTTTGGCTATATTTCAAGATGATAATCAGTCTTGATAAGAGTTGAATATCCATTCATTCCTTATAGCTCACTCACCTGCCTCCAGTTAAAAAGCAGTTCATGGCCATTCTTTCTTAATCTTGAAATCAAATCATGCTTTATTGAGAGATATATTCTAGCTTTGGGACAAATGTGATGGTTTTTCAAACAAATTCATGGAATTTGCACTGATCTGTCTGTTAAATCATAATAACAATATAGATGAGGCATGAGAGTCAGTGTATTGTAATGCTTATGGTGCTGGACAAGGAGCAATGAGACTCAAATTAGGAAGGGAAGGAGACTTTGGGCAAGTCACTTTGCCTCTGCCCTAGATAGGAGGCTGAAAAATATCTATCAGATTACCTTTCAAGGACTGCTTTTCCCCCTATATTATTGATCTTCCAATTTTGGAAGACCTATTAAAGTCCAGAAAGCCAGTCTGGTGTAGTGATTAAAACACACAGGCAGAAACTGGAAGACTGTAAGTTCTAATCTAGCTGGGTTATTTCACACCAGTCATTTTTTTCAGCCCTTGGAAGGAGGCAATGGCAAACCACTTCTACAAAACCTTGCCAAGAAAACTGCATGCATTTATCCATGCAGTCTCTGAGAATCAGACCCAATTGAATGGCAGAAAAATAATCTTCTAAGGAAACCTATAGTCTTGAAAACCACTATTACAGGAAGTGCTACACAGACAGAAACTAATGTACCTTCTTTGATTTTTTCAACTATATGCAGTTTAATTCAAAATTCAACATAATGACATCAGTGAATTTTATCCAGTTCAAATAACTTGTTGGTAAAATGTTTTAGTAAGATAAGAAATGTGGTAAGCACAAAATGTATCTCTTGAGGCTCAGTTATCACTTATGATTAACTATTGTTTATGCTCACTCAGCCAGTTTAAGACCGTAAAATGGTGTTTGTATCCAGATCAATTTGATTTTACAGAATTAGTCAGAGAGGCACCATACCTAATGCTTCGCTAAAATGTGGATGTATCTGCTTGCATTACATTTGGTTCAACTACTTATTTTGTTAGTCTAGTCAAGAAAGCAATCTTTTCTTTTTCTTATGAAAAATCAATCTTTACAATATACCTGTGCTGATTGGTGTTCATGATTCAATAATTCTGATTTAAACTGAGGTAGACCCCAGCCTGCACCCAGAAAAGAACCACACCAATTTTGTGTAGATGAAAGCCACACGTATTGGAGTTAAAATTGGGATCAAACTATCTATAATTCTTTGTGATCATGATTTTTTTCCCTGTGGAGAAAAGTACTTCATGTTCCTGTGATATTCAGGCACTTCCTGTGAAAATGTATCCTTGCTCATATACAGATCCAACATTTACTTTTATATTTATGTTCAGTAACATTTGCTAAAAGAGAGAACAAGGAAAACCTCCATCAAATCAAATTGGGAACAAAAATATTTGTAATTGTTTTTTTAAAGAAAAAAATACCTCTCTTATAACTGTTGAAATTTCTTGCTGCAATTTCTAATTAGGCACAAAGAAAGACTATCTGAGTGAATCCATGTTTTAACGCCACTTGGAAAGCAATATTCCCTAAATGTGCCTCCACTAAAAATCCATTTACAATAAAACATATGTGCATCATTTTTTCTCTCCATCTGCTTAGTTTAATGTGCAACCTTTATTTGCTCTTAGTAATAATGATTACCTTTGGATTTCAATCTGCATTTTTTTTGTTTTCCTTTTCATACTCTACTCTTGTATTAATAGTTTGAACTTAATTTTTCCATTCTTCTGCACAATGGCTGAACTGTGGGTTCAAAGAAATATTTTATAAAATATTTTATATAAACTTTGTAGAACTCTGTGTTAGTATTATCTTTTTCCAGAACTTTCTTGATAGTTCAGATCCTCCTCTTTCAAGAAAAGGAAAAGAATAATCCCAATGCAATCAGGATCAGTAGTCTCTTTCTATCTGGGATAGTTCTCCTCTTATACTGAGCATACAGCTTCAGGAGGAAAGCACATGGAGTTCTGAGGGAAGAAGGGGGCACTCTTATATCCAGTCATATTAGCCCAATCAACCCTAGCAATCAATGGGATGACAGATGTTGCAGCCAGTTCTCTTATGCTCAATATTATAAGTTACAACATTTTAAACTCCAGTCAAATTTCTGAATATTGCTTGTTGTTTCCAGCAATAGCACCTAGATTTATATACTGCTCTATAGTGCTTTACAGCACTCTCTGAGCAGTTTATAATGTCAGCATATTGCCCCCAACTGGCTGACTCAATCTTGAGCTGTGTCAGGATTGAACTCCAGAGTGTGGGCAGAGTGAATCTGCAATACTGTAATCTAACCACTATGCTACCAGAATTCTATTGATGCAATGCTAATTATTTGAGAGTATTGAATTTCACTGAGTTTGGCAAAAGACTTAAAGATCTTAATCTTGTCTTGTCTGTAATAAAACCCTTGTAACCTAAACAAATTGTCCACAGAGAAAATTTGTTAGTGATTTCTTCATCATAAATGTAGATATTCAGTAAGGAAGCAAGAAAAGAAAGGTCTGGGGTTTTCCCCCTATATTTATCCTAAACTTTCAATAGGTTGCTTAATATTATATCAATACATAGATATCCACAGTAACCAGGTGCTTCTCTATCACAATCTTCTACAAGGAAGATATGTAAGATATGCAAAAACATAGTGTAACAATGTCAAAAGGAAAAAGCAGATCAGTTATACAACATCTTCCAGCAAAAGATGGAACTTTTATAAAAAATTGCCTGATCTCACAACCTCTTACAGCACAACTAGTACAACCTATGAGAAAGTTAACACTCCCATGCATCAAAAACATCTCAGAAACATCCAGGGTGGCACCACTGTAGCACATAAATAAACTAAAGCTCTTCAAAACATCTTAAACAAGCAAAAGACCCAGTAGCACCAAAACTAAAAATAGGAATAATCTACTACAAATAACCAAAGACTGTTACAGCCATGGAGCACATCCATGAACACCAGCTTGCTGTCAGAAGACATGATGAAAACTCTTTAGTCTCCCAACACATGGACAAACTGCTAGGAATTCCTGGAAGCTTGGCATTCAAACAAATCAGCCATCATGTAAACATATATGATACATAAACACATAAACATATCTACATATCATCCAAAGGAGAGATTAAAAACCAAGGAAGGAAACAAAACACATCCCTTCTACCAGCCAACATTCAAATAAGCAGGAATAAGGACCATACAAAAATCTCACAGAAAACAATACTGTAATCAAGGAACTACCAAAGAGAAAACCACACTCCCACCAGAACTGGCAGGGCAATTACTGCACAAAATCTTTTAGTCTTTTATACTTTATATTCAAATTGCAGAGGGGAAGAATAAGAATAAAGCCAATGCCTTGTGATTTGGAAGTATTATTATTAATAATATATATTAATTATGTATTGGTCAGATGTAAAGGTAGACCTACAGTATGAGGTTTAATCAGATCTATTTATTAAATTGGGTTTAACTTAAAGGGAAATTAAAAGTAATCTGTTCACTGACCAAGTTTCAACTTTAATTTGTTTCAAGTCAATAACCATATTAAACTCCAATAGTTTGGAGTTTGACAACTTCTTAAAAATAATTCAGTCTTTTACAAGCAACCAAATTTTGTTTTATCGGGCCAATTTCATTCCGCATGGTAAACTGACATTTCCACTCATTAAACTAAATGGGTATGCTAGTGGTAAATGTCCCAAAATATCAATAAAATGCCTTCTTGTAATTTAAAGCCACACAGTGCATGGTAACATTAATAGTATTAACTTACCTTGAACAAAATCCTAGTCTTTTAGATACACTAAAAATTGAAGGGTTTTTTTTTCCAACTACAAAGGTAAACCTTGTAGGGTAGGCAAGGTGGGTTGTCTGACGTGTGTGAGTTCTGGCATCGTTGTTTGTTTGTTTGTTTTTTACAAAAAAAAGCACTGGATACATGTAAAAAATAATAATAAAGAGCAGGGATTTGGCTGCATAGTTACGGCTGCTATCTTGATTTTTTTTTTACCCCCTCATGTCATAAGCATGGTAGACATTCAGAAATCTTTATGTTACATCTGAAATCTCAATAATAAGACAAAACTGGATGCATCAGAAACTGACTGACTGCCTCAAAAATCTATATATTTTTTTCATACAGCCTGCTTGACAGATGAGATCTGCTATTACTAGAAATCTGACCTTATAATTTCTCTCTTTTTTGTTTCTATGCTTGCTTTGACATTCTCACAAAACCCTTCTAGAGTTTTCTGCTAAAACTAATGTAAAGTGGAAACCCTTCGTTTTTTTTCATTTACATTTCTTTTGGGGAAATAAATCTTCTACCTCTCTGTCCCTCTCGATCCTTTTTGGTGAGGAATGAGCTTAATTTGCATCAAGTCATTCTAGCATAAAATTATTCTATTTGTGAGAAAGCAGCAACAAGCCTGAAGTAAATCAGCAAGGATTAGCTGAGATAGTTATTGATTCCACACACCTTGCATATAAGGGAGAAATACTTGTGTTAGGAAATTGGAAGATGGATAAAAGGACTTTGCAGTGGCTAGCACAACTCTCTTCCAGAGTTTAACAGCAGTTTTAACTACTGCAATTGAACATGGAATATGTGAGAGAGTGAAGACACTAAAGAAACCCTCTTCATTTCTAGTGCAAGTTGCCTTATTTTTCACATGTCCTACTTTAAGACATTTATTGTCCAAGACTACAATTTCTTTATATTACACAGAGCAAGCGTAAGAACCATAGATTGCAAATTTAGTCATTGGGGCCTTTTTTAATAGTTTCATGTTCTGCCAGCCATTATAGATACTGTGCCAAATTTTAGTTTAGCTGTAAATATGTAGAAGAAGATAGGGACACGGTGGCTCAGTGGGTTAGGACGTTGAGTTTGTCGATCAGAAGGTCGGCAGTTTGGCGGGTTGAATCCCGAGTGCCGCGTAGCAGAGTGAGCGCCTGTTACTTGTCCCAGCTTTTGCCAACCTAGCAGTTCGAAAGCACGTAAAAATGCAAGTAGAAAAATAGGGACCACTATGGTGGGAAGGTAACAGCGTTCTGTGCGCCTTTGGCATCTAGTCATGCTGGCCACATGACCACAGAGACGTCCTCGGACAAGCGCTGGCTCTTCAGCTTTGAAACGGAGATGAGCACCGGCCCCTAGAGTTGGAAACGACTAGCACGCATGTGCGGGGGAACCTTTACCTTACCTTTATGTAGAAGAAGGGGATGAGATATTTGATGAAGAATGAAATTGCATGACATGGGGTTTGTATTTTAACATGCAAGCAGTGTTTTTAAAAAGAAGCAGGTTCTACCAGTTCAAACTCCAAACTGGATTTTATGAAATATACTGTATCATAATTATTCATCTATTTTACAGTTTTCTGCTTCTGTCAACACACCCACCCACCCACACCCACCCGCACACCCACTCTCTTTTACACATGTACACGCACACACACACACACACACACACACACATATTAGGCTGGCCTGAAGATAGTCCTTAGTCAAAGGAACCTCCATGATTAAAGTAGTTTTGATGTTGTGTTTTTCTAATTCCTTTTCAGCATTTTAGTCACCATTACACACAGGTTCTGTTTCTCTGCATTCAGTTACAACATAATAATGAAATATATGGGATGTACCACCACTTTAAAAAAATAATACAAGGGCAATAGAAGGCAAAATAAACTACAATTTTATTGCTTTTTATAAACCCATATCTATCTGTGAGTGCAAAGATGAAAGTGTGTTGAATAATGCCAGAAAATATACACTGAAATTAAATCCTCAGAAATTCCATATTGATTTTAACATCATTTGCAACAGAACTAATTTACAGATTATTCAGGCAAAATTTAAGACATGGCTCAAGCGAACACCAGTAATAACTCCTAGCATCAATTTAAAACCAGCATATAGATTTAGAATTTGTTGGATTAGCTACTAAACTGACTGATAGTTGTATGGGTGAATAAAATGCTGCTCTGCAGGGATAGCAGTGTTTTTAATCTACAAACATTAGCAGTACAAGTACAAATCAATTTTCTACAAAGCATCCCTTAAAAGATGTTAGCACGCAGTAGACTTCTTTAGATAGCTACTTCCACAGGAACTATTTTTTTCACTATTTATTGAGCACTTTGATGATGAATGTAACTAACTGATATTTAACAAAGGAAATCCTCAGCCTCCTTCATTTTATAACTTTACTGCTGTGAACTTAACTGTGAACATCTGAAGATGATAGCATTTCAGCTGTGAGTCTTCCTGGTGCTGTCCAATCAGAGCAGGTGTTTGAGTGGCCACTTTTGAATCAGGAACCTACAGGAACCTATTCTCTGAAGTCAACTAATTAAATTGGGAGAAAAAATTCAGCAGGCAGGCACTTTGGATAACTATTATCTATTTCTAGAGCAGAGGTTGGCATTCAGCCTTTCATGTCACTGCCAGCCCTTTTATGACATTCTCCAGAGTTCCTTCAATTTTACAATGTATTTTCTTCTGAAAATTGGCAACATGTCTTTTGAAGGCAGAAACATTCCCAGATGTTTTAAAGCTCTAACCCATTTTTCCCCCCCAAAAAAAAACAACAACTAGAAAATCTGAACTACTCAAGAAAGAACTAGGGGGGAAAAACCCTATATCAATGTGTATGATGTAGTTCTACCTATTATTTCAGCCACTAAATCTAAAAGGCTCCAAAAACAAGAGTGCCTATTATTATTCCAGACCACCTCTGTCTTTTTGATGCCCCATACTTGTTCATGTTTTCTTAATAAGAGCTCCAATCTGCAGTGAGTTATGTCACTTCATGATTCTGCTAATGGAGATGCAGCCCAAGGTTATATACAATAGCTACCCTTAATCATAGGTGCTGTATGGCAGGGGTGTCAAACAGGCGGCCCATGGGCCAGATGCATCACATGCTGGCCATGCCCACCCCAGCTCTGCAAAGGCAAAAATGTCACAATACGTCATGTGATGTGATCAAGTTTGACACCTGTGCTCTAGGGAATTAGTATCCTTGCCTCTGCAAAAGTGGACTGACTGTTGGGAAAAAAGTAGAAAAATAATAGTTTTCTCTTTGACTTTTATTGCTACACACAGAGAACCTGACTACTTTGTTACTCAAACTAGAAATCTCCTTGTCTCATGCTTATAATGCTCATTTCTCCAATTTTCTCTTTTTCTGTTTTCTTTAGGGCAAGTTCTTCACTATCACTTGCTATCTGAATTTGGAATCCAATTAGTTTTCTCAGTATGCCAGCAGTATTGCAATATAACTGCTGTACCAATTTACTCAAGGAATTTCTACATATTTTTATATCTAAAAATCCACTTTGAGAATGAGTCTTGTAAAGCTAATATAATGATATGTAATTCAGATGTATGCTTTCATTGCAAGGAATGAAGGGCAAGGGTTTAGGATTTTGAAAGTACTAAGAATTTCTATGAACCACTTCCCTGGATCTTTGTGAATAGCACAAATGAGGCTGGATGAACTGATCAATTTCAGGGTCTCACTCTCATGTTTTTCCATTCATAAGTTCAATTTGTCTTATTTGTCTACAACATAATGAATATGTTTTTATTCTCTTCTAAATATACAAATTTTTATTTCCAGTTTTGCTAAAGGTACAGTTTACACAAATATATTTTAATATGGATTTTTATATTGATTTTATGAATATATGATTTTCAATGCTATTTTTCCTGTTTGTTCATCATTTTGTAAATGTGAAAATACATTGAAAAATAAGAAGTATGAATTTCAAGCAAACTGTGATTTATATTTATACAAACTTTATATTAGTTTAAAAATACAAAATTAGTTGAATTTATACCCACAAGAGAAATACATACATTTCTCCAGGATCAAAAGAAACACCAAGCAGATCCAAGCTCTTCTTTCTGTCCTTCAACACTATATTTGTTTTTACATGCTGTACTAAATCTAATGTTCAGCCATTACAACATTTACACATTTATGAGCTTATATGTTCAACGATTAATTTAGATTTGGATTCTGCAACCTCGTTTTTTGCATCTGTCTTTACACAAAGGGAAAAAAACAGTCCAACCTACCAAAACCACTGCCATAAAAAACAGAATAGAAACGCAAGTTAAGATAGGCAAGAAAATGGTAAGTGAATACCTGTCCAGCCTGGACAAGTTCAAATCACCAGGACCAGATGGATTACACCCCAAAGTTCTCAAGGAACTGGCAGACATGATCTCAGAACCACTGAACTATATTTTTCAAAGATCCTGGAGCACTGGGGAACTACCAGAGGAATGGAAGAGAGTTGATATAGTTCCCATCTTCAAAAAAGGGAAAAATAATAGCTCCAGGAAACTACAGACCTATCAGCCTGACCTCAATACCTGGGAAGATTTTGGAAAAGATAATCAAACAACAAATCAGCGAACACCTTGCTGCAAACAAAGTCATCACTAAAAGTCAACATGGGTTTGTCAAAAACAGATCATGCCAGATAAATCTTATTACATTCTTTGACCAAGTGATAAAATTAGTGGACCAGAGGAATGCTGTAGATATAATTTACTTGGACTTCAGTAAGGTATTTGATAAGGTAGATCACAACCTACTACTTGATAAGATAGAAAAATGTGGGTTAGATAGCATCACCACCAGATGGATTCGTAGCTGGCTGACAGGCCGTACTCAGCGTGTGGTCCTCAATGGAACCGCATCTACATGGAAGGAAGTGTGTAGTGGGGTGCCCCAGGGCTCTGTTCTGTGCCCAGTGCTCTTCAACATCTTCATCAACAATTTGGATGAGGGGATAGATGGGGAACTCATCAAATTTGCAGACTACACCAAGCTGGCAGGAATAGCCAATACTCCAGAAGATAGGCTTAAGATACAGGAGGATCTGGACAGACACGAACACTGGGCACTATCCAAAAAAATGAAATTCAATTGTGAAAAAAGGTTCTACATTTAGGCAGGAAAAATCAAATGCACAGGTATAGTATAGGTGGGACCTTGCTCAATAGTAGTAACTGTGAGAGAGATCTCAGAGTCCTAGTGGACAATCACTTAAATATGAGCTAGCAGTGTGCTGCAGCTGCCAAAAAAGCCAACACAGTGCTAGGCTACATTAACAGAGGGATAGAATCAAGCTCACGTGAAGTACTAATACCACTTTACAATGCTTTGGTAAGGCCACACCTGGAATACTGCATCCAATTTTGGTCACCAGGATGTAAAAAAGATGTCGAGACTCTAGAAAGGGTACAGAGAAGAGCAACAAAGATGATTGGGGGACTGGAGGCTAAAACATATAGGCAACGGTTGCTGGAATTGGGTATGTGTAGTTTAACAAAGAGAAGGGTGAGGGGTGACATGACAGCAGTGTTCCAATATCTCAGGGGCTGCAACAAAGAAGTGGGAGTCAAGCTATTCTCCAAAGCACCTGAAAGCAGGACAAGAAGCAATGGATGGAAACTAGTCAAGGAGAGAAGCAACCTAGAACTAAGGAGAAATTTCCCTGACAGTTAGAACAATTAATCAGTGGAACAACCTGCCTCCAGAGGTGGTGAATGCTCCAACACTGTTAGTTTTTAAGAGACTGGACAGCCATAACAGACAGATGTTTTGAAGTGATATTTGAGATTATAAGAATTAATCATTGAAAGCCTCCTGGTATTCTGACTAATAACAGAGTCCTCATGCCAGTGCTTTCTTGTGAAAAATGAAAATATCAGGAGTTCGATTCAGAGATGTACCATCATCCTTCTTCCTTGGGGGAGAGAGAGCTGATCCATTGAAGCTCTTCATTTTATTTCCTTTCAAAGTGGAAAATAATCACAACTTGGAGTTAGAATAGTATAAATAAAATTTGAAGAAAAGTGTACATGTATTAATTTTGACTGTGCATAGCTAGCAAGTTTATTTTCAAAACCATTAGATTCATTTGCCAATGCATTAGTATACCATTCTTTTCTCCACTTCCTATTTCTCCGTTCAGTGAAAGCAGTTAACCAAAGTTAAAAATAAATAAATCACAAAGGTATATTTTCATAAAGGTTCCATGAATATAGGATCTTCTGTTAGTTTGGTCACATATTTTACTCCTAGAAACTTTATAGTGATAAAAGTGTGTGCCACAGTTGAAATAAATCAGTATGGAAGAAATAGCAACATTTTCACCGTCACGTTTCCTCTCACAATTAATTCAAAAAGTTTGGATAGTGTTAAGAGTATAGGATTTGGCTAAATCAAAGTTTGAGGTCTTAACTGATTTATAACTTCTCAGACTGTCCTACTCAGAGGTTTGTTTTATAAATATCATACAGTATATAGGAATATACTTGATGAATAGCAGTGTAGATGTTATTTCTCCACAAAACAGAGCTATAAAAAGAGGTAGCATGGTCACAAGGCACTTCAGTTATGAGAAAAATCTGAACATACAGGCTAATTCTCTCTCATGGGGAAATCTCGTTTCTACCCTAAAATTAGTAGGGTTTTCCCACGCCAACTTAGAACTGAAATTTGTGTACTTCAGAATTCTAAGTTAAGAATGAATGTCTATATTTCTTCTAAAAAAGCAGAATATACTGAAATCTTGTTAACACTTTCCTTCTCTCTTTAATATATGAAGGAGAGAAATAAGTTAGAAGCTTCTGTCCTGTATATAACAGATTTGGATGCATAATGGTTTACTTGCCCAGGCTTATCTTCCCAAGTGAAGATAAGATTCCTGGGCACATACATTTAAAAGAGGCACAGAAGGTTCCCCCCCCCCCGCATAACTCATTGCATGAGATTCAAGTCAATATATATGAGTATTTTCACTCTCTCTTTGGCCTATGTAGGAAGGATTTGACTCCGCTTAGATAGTTTAAAAAAACAAAACCCTAAGCCACTTAGAAAAATGAAATGTTGCAACTGCACAGCCCAAGTCTTTTTTTAAAAAAGACTCAGAACAGGGTATTGGCACATTAGATCAAAAGGTGGAGCATCAGCTCAAAGAAGCAACCAATTTCAATACAACTACACCAGACAGAGGTTGACTCTGATTCATGGGTATGCTTTGGGCTGGATTTCAGTTGATGGTAATTCTAATCCCAGCTAGGTTCACGCACTCTTCATTAGGGGATGCAAACCTAACTTACTTATAAAATCACCTCGTTCTTATATTCCACATCAGTTCTGAGAGAAAAGGACAAGGCAAGGGGAAAGGGATAAATATAGACAGACAGCCATTCTGTACTCCTCTCTCAGATAGTTTTTGATAGAGTGGTTTGGGAGAAGATAAAAAATCCATTTAGTAGTTGATAATCTTTAGATTGAAAAGCAGCTCTTGTTCTTCCAATGATGGAGAAAAGAATGCTGAAGCAAATACTAGAGAAAAGAGAAGGGGGTTCACATTTTAATTTTTGAATCCCAGCTAAAACATTTGAAATTTTGCCTGCTTTCCCCTCCTCCAACATGTTTTTTTTGTATTCTTTTCCTTTGTGGTTTAACCTTAATACAGCCAAAATTGGATATCAAGTCTAATTCTACATGATCTGCTACAGTAGAGGATGGGTATGTGAGTAACATAACTCTAGGATTCTTCAGTGAAGGAAAAATCATACTCTACTGGACAATTGTAGAAACTGGCTTACTCTGGCATTTGATTGAAGTTAATAGCAGGAATTTTGAATATAACTTTGACTACAGTAGTGACAGATTGCAGCAGTCGCCATAAAAAGACTAACAAAAAGAATTAAACATTATGAATGTTGCCTTGCTCCTTTGATTAACATTGGAGTTTATCTTGGTGAGGGCTTTTTTTTAAAAAAAGTTTTTCTTATAAGTCTGGATTACTGCAATGGCCTCTACATGGGGCTGTCCTTGAAGCACTCATTTCCAGTTTCTTTCAGGTGCAATTCAAGGAGTTGATCATTAAAACCAGGGCTTTTTTTCCTCATAGAATGCTCAGAACGGAGTTCCAGCACCTTTTTTGGATGGAACCTTGTAGGGTAGGCAAGGCGGGTTGTATGACATGTGTGAGTTCCGGCACCTTTTTCTTTTACAAAAAAAAACACTGATTAAAACCTTATATGGCACAGGGTCAGATTATCTGCAGGACTACCTTTCCCTTTGGACCTCCACCCATCCTACCAGGGGACATGATCCCTTCCATTAAATATTGCCACTTTATGGGAGTAGGAAACTTGCGTTTTTCATGGCAGCCCCTGTCCTACCCTGCCCACTCTTCCCATTAAAGTTTGGCAGGTTCTACCCTCTTAGCCTTTCAAAAAGTATTGAAGACCTGGGTTTTCCCCAAAGGCTGGGATAAGATGAAGTGACTGAATGTCATATTTAACTTGTGCCAAGTTTTTTTAAAAAAATGTTTATGGTTTTAATACTTTTAATATTAAAAATATTTTATGTTGCTTTATTACTGATAATAGCATTAGCATGTAGACTTACAGTATATACTGCTTTGCAGTGCTTTACAGCACTCTCTAAGCAGTTTACAGAGTCACCATATTGCCCCCAACAATCTGGGTCCTCATTTTACTGACCTAGGAAGGATGAAAGGCTGAGTCAGTCTTGAGCTGGTCAGGATCAAAGACCTGGTTGTAGGGAGTTAAATAGCCTGTAGTATTGCATTCTAACCACTGTGCCACCACAGCTCAATAAATACTTGTAGCAGAGTTTGGTATAAGATTCTAATAAATAAATTAGAATGCAGTCAGATATCAGTCCATGTAACCAGAAATAAACAGAAATCAGTTGTTTGATGGGTATTACATCCAGACATTACTCATCAGAAAATGGGTCTTGCTCATCAACATTTACTACTCCATTATTAAGTAAAGTTTCCCTACATTATTCACCTGACCCCCCCAAAAAAGCCTTCCCATTTTTCATGGTTATGTAAGGATATGCAAATCTGCATATACAGAATTATTCTTATTAGCTTTAGTTCTAAAGTCAGCTAGAATTTTAAATACCCAAGTAAAACCTTTATAGGATGTTAATAAAGTTTGTTATGCAAGAATAAATCATCTCTAGGCAAAATGGGTGGCAAACAAGTGTAATAAATAAAATAAATAAGCAATGTTCCATTAAGTTCACATACCTCTTCAACCAGCCCCTACTGCTCCTCCTTTCGTTCTGATTTTTTTATTTTCTCCTCATTTGTAGTCAGTCCATATCATAGTACAGATTGCCAGCTTCTTCTTAGTCAATTCTCTGTCTTGGATGGAATTTAGCAAATTGTCTCTCCTGAATTCAGCACTTATAGCTACACAAGGAGCTTAATCTCTTTCTAAGCTAGGAATGATAGCTAGCTGATCTCTGGCTATGAAAACACAATGAGGAAGGGAAGGAAAGACTAATACCCTGACCAATGGATATTCAAGCCACCTACCAATTATCGATTCAGGAAGGCAATAAAATCCTTTGCCCCAGGCCAAGATGCTATCATCCTATGGCTTATTCATGGGAAATGAATGCTGTTTGGCTTACAATACTGTTACGATACTGGTATTAGTTTGACTCCTACTGGAAAAGTAGCTTTCTCCTCTGCTGCATCCAGTTGTGAAAGTAGTTTTTCTGTTGTAAGGGTCAGATGAGAAGGGAATAGTAAAAAAAATGATTTTGCTGTGGAATTCAGAGGTACAGACGAAGCAAAACCTGTGTTCTGTTCCATCCTTGTTTGCATGTCAAGGACAACCTCTTTTCTTTTAATCAGTAGGCTGGAAAAACCCAACCCTTTTATTTATATACAGTTCAAATACTTAAGTCCAAAAAGCAACAGAATATTTTCCTTAGGAAATAAATGGTTCAAACAGTAAAAATAAGAGCTAAACAAGAAGTTCAGCAAGAACACAAACAGACCAGGATTCCCTTTGGAGTTCTACAAACGGTTGCCTTCAGCAACCAGCACCGCTTTTATTAGCAGCCCCAAGGCATGGCTTCTCAATGCCTTCTACTCCTTTCACTGAGTTGCTGCATAGTCTTTCTCTGATTTGCTCTACTAAGCTGCCTTCTACTTCGAGCGTCTATAAATACATTCATCTGTGAAGCCTCAGAGTCCGAGTCATCCTCCCCACACAGCTGAGCCTCATATAGAACATGACTGGAAGGGCCCGGCTCTTCCTCTGACTGTGAGTCCTGTAATGCCTCAGAGCCTCCCTCCAACTCCGCAAGCTCTCCAAACCCCTCCTCCTCCTCCTCAGATCCCTTGGACTCAGCTGTTGTGAGCACAGGCTGACACGGAACAACAACAACATGTTACTTGCAAAATATCATATTACTATTACAGATAGTCCTCACTTAATCACTCCCCTATTTACCCACAATTTAGAAATATGACAGCACAAAAAAGAAACTTTACAAGCATTGTGGTGTCCCAATGGTCACGTGATTGAGATTAGGGTGCTAATCTCGATCACATGTACATTGTTTATCTCTATTTATCTGGGTGTTGGTTGTTGGCAAGGAGTGGTTTTTGATCTTTTTTGTTTCCTTTTTTGTTTTTTTATTTCTCTTTTGAATGGCAAGTAGATATTGCTTATCTCTGAGTGCCTGATGATGGCTGATTTGACAGAGTGGCCAGGCTTTCAGAAATTCTCTAGCATTTTTAGATTGGTCTAGGCTGCTCACAGTTTCTCAGTTGAAACTATGGTAAAGTCTATTGATGTGTATGATCAAGAGCTTTTCATCATGTCTTCTTATTGCTAGTTGCTCATAGATATGTTCTGCTAGTCTTCTCCCTAATTTTAATAATAATAAACCTTTATTGTCAAAGTAAAGGGACGCGGTGGCTCAGTGGGTTAGGACGCTGAGCTTGTTGATCTGAAGGTCAGCAGTTTGGCGGGTTGAATCCCGAGTGCCGTGTAACAGAGTGAGCGCCTGTTACTCGTCCCAGCTTCTGCCAACCTAGCAGTTCGAAAGCACGTAAAAATGCAAGTAGAAAAATAGGGACCACTGTGGTGGGAAGGTAACAGCGTTCTGTGCGCCTTTGGCGTCTAGTCATGCCAGCCACATGACCACAGAGACGTCCTCGGACAAGTGCTGGCTCTTCGGCTTTGAAACGGAGATGAGCACCGGCCCCTAGAGTCAGAAACGACTAGCACGCATGTGCGGGGGAACCTTTACCTTTTACCTTTATTGTCAAAGTACAACATGTGTACATTGAGATTAGCTGAGCCTCCTCCCGTGCTCTCTCCCCCCAACACACAGTGACAACAGTGACAATTGTCCTCCACAGTGGCTTTTACAGTTCTTAACAATGTATGTTGTAGATGACACCTCTTTTTTCTTCTTCTGGAGCTACTGAGTCTTTTGGTTTACTTAAGAAGTTTTGGATGGCTTTAGCTTATGTGTTTATGATGATGATGCCATGTGGTTGTAATAGTTTGTTGGTTATTTTTGAGATGCTTTTGGTGTATGATAGTGTTATCTTTAATAAAATCATTTATTGCAGTACAGCTTAATCAAGGAACTATCAAGAAGAAAATATCACTGCCAGCAACAGTGACAGGTAAGCCATTGTATATAAACAGACTGCAAATCCTACTCCTTTCTAGCACTGTTAGATGTCACCTAGTTGGGTAATGAATTGTCTACAAGAAAACAACCAAGCTCAGAGAGAACCAAGAACTCCATATTTCAACTCTGAGCTACAAATATTCCTTTCTGTTGGCTATTTGTGTAGCAGCTCAAAAATTCAAATTTCTTAAGTTTTCCTATAGATAACTTTGGAAAATGTATCCTGCCTTTTTTATGGTGTCTTCCCAGCACCTGAAAGTTCATGTGTTACTCCAATATTAGAACACAATTATTTATTTAATTATTGCATTTATTATTTATGTTTTCATTAAAAGCAGTGCTTAAGGCAATACACACTAGAGGAATGTGTTTTATAATGCCCTTGACATGTTTATTGTTTAAACTGAAAATACAACAATGCAATCCAGAAATAAACAGTGGGGAGCTTGTGCTTCTCTGCATTGTGGAATAATGATGCCAGATAGTCTCTAAAAATGATATGGCTAATTAATCCCTGGCATCTCCAGGTAAAAATAGGCTGGGGGGAATCTGCATTTTTTTCCTTTTTGTATACACTACTCTTGCAGTAATAGTTTGAATTCAATTTTTTCCCCATTCTTCTGCCTTGTGGGTTCAAAAAAACTTTTACCCAGAAGCCTCTAAAGTCAGCAACAACATTACTAGGTTAGTTGGTCTGGTCTGGCTTAGTTTAAAGTAGCTTCCAACAGTTGTGTTGTCTAAAAGCTAAAGGCTGAAGTAGTGTATTTTAACTGTTTCAGTGGATTTAAGACTGGTTTTGTAAAGTGCCTTGACTCAAAAATACTGTACATAAATTCTATAATTAACTAATAAAATGATTTTAAATTGGAAAAAAAATGAAAACTTAATGTTTCTCCTTTCATATTTGTAATGTAACTCTACCTTTAGTTGTATGACTTCCATACAAACTAATTGGGCCATAAAAGCACCCACAGAGAACTGGCCAAAATGACAAGATATGTTAAGCAAGTAGAAGATAACATTTAGTATTTAGATTTCTGTATCTTGCATTTACTGCTGCATGTGTTGTGGAAATATCCCAAATAAAACAGAGATAGTAATGTGACCCTCCATTCTATTGCAACAGCAATGAATATTGGTCAAGAAAAAAAGGGAACTTAGCCAATAATAAGACCTCTCTCTCTCTCTCTCTCTCTCTCTCTCTCTCTCCCTCTCTCCCTCCCTCCCTCCCTCTGTCCCTCTTTCTCTTTCTCTCCCCCCTTGTCTCTCTCATCTCTCTATCTATTAGTTTGTGATTAATAAAGAATAGCTAGGCAAGCTTACATCATAAACATATACAACTTTGTTCTTCAAGATGGTTCCTTATGTGTCCAGTTTGTATTCTTTTTTTTTACCAGTTAGAATCTGAAGTGTGTTCATACCAATTCATCAGATCAGCTATAATTTACTTCAGGGTACTTATTCAAAGTTATCTATTTCCTGCTATGGTCTGAATAGTGTTATTTCATGTTTTCCCTTTATTAGCCAAGAATATTCCCCACTTTTTCTTTTTTCATTTTATCCCAGGTTGGAAGGGAAAACAAGCTGCCATTATAATTTCATGACTGCTTGTGTTGGAGAAGAAGGAACAATGTTATGAACAAGAATTTCTTACTTTGACTAGAACGATTCATGCAAAACCCACAAATCTCTAATACATCAGCAAATGACAAATCTGAAAGGGCATAGACTCTGTTTGGATTTCAAAATAAGAAGTTTGATTATGAATAATGGTCTAATCACACAGCCCTACCAAGCTGTATGCTTCAGGCCTAATTGTAATCATTATTTTTAAGCAGTTAGAATTACTTGGCCTTCATGTCCTACAAAACTAGCAAAGCAGACTGTCAAATGCCAGCAATACCAAATATCTGTCATATTGATTAAGAAGAACGAACGTGTGTAGGATTTTAGTAAGACATGGGTCTTTCTAAAACTTTCACCTTGAAACTTTCACCTTGAAATATGATTCCATCCTTTCTTCTTTGCTAAACAGATTTTTTTTTAATTTTTTTTTAACCTTCTATTGATCACAGTGCTATTCTCTTAAACTGATTCTGTCTTGGTTCTTTTGAATAAGGAACGAAAAGTGGCAGACTAGCCTGGCTTTTCTCATGAACATGTCTATATGATAGATGGCTAAGCAGTAGCCTGGGAGCAGGTTCACATATGCATTTTCATCACTTCATGACTGCAACATCAGGACATGATTTATATGTGCAAATGAGCTAACAGAATGGATAGACCTTTTGAATAGCCCCACATCATAATGTTTTTAGTAAGTTAATTCATATACTTAGCTGCCAGACATCAAACATGCAGTAGCTCAGTACAGAAATCCAAAGGAAGTATGAAGAGCATAACACAGATTTTGATTCAGACTCTCTTAATGTCCATAATTAATATTTTAGCTGAGGTTGGCAGTGAATAGGTACCCAATGTAATTCTTATGGAGTAATAAAGTCTCAATTTTAATTAAGAGATTTAAATTCTGAAAGCCCAGGTATGCATAAGATGAAGCTTCTTTAAGAACAATGACATATATACTGTAGTATTTTACTTGGGGAGGTAAAAGGGGCTTGAAGTACTTTTGTGCATAAGTGCATGTGATTGGTCAAACAAAGAGACTTTTGAGCCTCTCTATTATGTGATGGGTGCTCTCCAAAGCTGCAATTTCTCTCTTTTGGGGGTGTAATAGTACTACATGTCCAATGGGATCAATAGTTCTATTTTCAAGCTTTTTATACATTTTGGTTTTGGTTGTTGTTCCTCTTCCAACCTATTAAGACATTCACAGTAGAAATTAACCCATATTACATACTACATTATTTAAGAAAAATCACCATCTCAGTTAAAACCTTTATATAGTGATTTGTTATCCACTTCAACAGAAAAGATCTTGAATCACTTTTTGATTTTTCTGAATTGTGCATATCTTTGTGGCCAGTGGTGGATTCAAATATGTGAACAACCGGTTCTTTGTGTGGATTCTGTTTCCAAAAGTCCATTCTGTGCCTGGGCAACAAAAAATTAGTTACCAGTTCTGCCAAAGTGGTGTGAACTGGCTGAATCCCACCACCATTTTATTAAAGCTTTAGGAGAATCCTATTACACAGACTCTAAAGGCAAGCTGAATGAATATACCTTACCAACTTTGGGTGTTTAATTCATTTCATAAACTGACTATCCAATATGCTGTGTACAGCGTGATACAAAAATGCCTACCCATCCTACCCCAAGTCAATCAGTTCAGTTAAAGTAATTAATGAGTTAATTAGGTACTGTTGTGTAAAGTTTTTATTAAACAATGAGGGTTGATTTGGGCCAGTTATATTCTATATTAATGTTACAAACCTTGGGTCATTTAATGACACTCTTATCATCCAAAAATTTAGATTTACATCATGTCCCACTCAATCATCATCATCATCATCATCATCATCATCATCATCATCATCATCATCTAAAATCTCTCTTTTAGAAGATCCAAATCATTTCTACAGCTCTGGTGCTGCACCAGTTCACTGAGACATGGTCCTGAAGTGGAGATATTTGGGACAATAGTGATCCATTTCTATAGTACAAGCATTTCATCACAATTGGTCTAAGAATAAGATCAGCCAGGGAGTCTCAAACAACCTCAGAAAAACATCCAGGGATTTCCATATCTTCCTCAGACTTCATGAGTCCATGATTAGAAAAAGACTGGATAAAAAAGTATTCATAGAAAAAAAAGGAGAAAGTACATTTATACTACATGCTTGCAAAAAAAACAACAACCCAGCAACAACAGGATAATATTTCAGACTTGTTCTATGGACAAATGAATCAACTTTTCTACTATGTGAATTTTATTATCTCTGGCAGAAATCAAGCATTATATTCTGTGATAAGAACCTGGTAGTATCATAGTTTGCAATGCTTTGCTGAAGTTTAAGTGGATCATGCAGCAAGACTTGCTCCAAATATAAAACAAGGAGAATGGGTGAAATGTAATGTAATATTCCTATAGAATCATCAAGTCATTGTGTTGGAAGGGTCTTTAATAGTCTCTTTAATAGTCATTTAAGTCTATTCCAGGTGGTATTCCTTAAAGCATTTCACCATCTAGAATCTGTTTGGTTTTCTAGAGAACAACTTTTCTACTAGCTGACATTGTGTAGCTAGGAAGTTCATCCTGATATCTCTTCGGATCCATGGTTCTGCAGTGTTCAAAACCAGGTCTAAACTTCATAGAAACCTGGCAGGTTTAAACCAAAGAAGTCATGTTAGAAAACCTTCAAATTATGCTGAACTGAATTTGATGGTTGTGAAGAAATTGGCCCCAAATCCTACACAACAATGTAGGATACTGATCATCAGCTACCAAAGCATCTGACTTCAGTTATTGCAGTAAAAGATAGTTGCTGCATCTAAGAAGGCTGTTATTTTTTCATATTGCATATTTGATTACTTGTTTATGGAATAAATGAAGCAAGCAATAAACACCAGTGTTATCTACACTTGTTATAAATCAGCTGGATACACATGAAACTCTGATGACGTTCATTGGCTAATATATGCAAACATTCCAAAAATCAAAAATGAGGCAAATACTTTTCAGAAAGCTACAGCTATTAAATGGTGTGGCAAAAATCTTAATATCTCAGAAATATTAAAAGGCTGAGCAAAGCCTCTCCCAATTATACACTCTGAAAAATATCCTCTAAGCAGTGATAGGTTCACAGTTATTACTATGTTTTCTGTATCTTTCCAAAAGGTTGCCCTGTTGGGATACTGTAACTGTTTCAAGTTACCAGAAATCAAAGAATTCTGTTTAGAATTCAAAGAAAACTAATCAATTGCACACTTCATGTTTATCTCTCAGAGGAAGGAAGGAAGGAAGGAAGGAAGGAAGGAAGGAAGGAAGGAAGGAAGGAAGGAAGGAAGGAAGGAAGGCTCAATGGTGAATCTTTTAAATTATATGAGTTACCAGAAATAAATGGATCAACAATAATAAAACAAAACCTCATAAAATTGGCTAAAGAAAGTGATGTTTCTTCTTATGTCTCACAAGTGCATTCTTATATCCAGCCAGTTCTTTGACACACTAATTTAAAATGACATGGAACTATGTAGCAGTTTGATTCCTGAAGAAATGATATTCCCCTTGGACCTTTTCGCTACAGCAGTCTGCTTCCATAATGTGGTGCTATGTAAGGTGTTAAATAGTGCTGAGATGAAGGAGGCACTAAGAAGTTTATTTCACAGCAGGTTAAGTACAGAGAATTTATTGAACAGAGAAGTTCAGATAAGCTGGTGAAGGGCAGAAGGGAATACTTAAGTACTCTATGTTGACACTGTGTCAACCCTTTCTGTAAGAACCTAGCAAAGGTGGTGGGAAATCCTCTCCATGTCATGTTCTTGTCAACCTAGAAATTACTTTCAGGTCTTCTCAGCATTACAGAGAATCTTTCATACATTTCTTATACATTATAATCCCATACAGGTACATGTCTACTTGACTAGTAGCTGCATTTAGTAGAGTGTGATTTGCCTTCAGGTAAAGATTCATCAAACTGCAGTCCTATAGCATAATTCTGTTCCTGTTCACAGTAGAAGATGCAAAACATGTGTTGTGGGGCTTCAATTCATCAATGTATTGGCTAATGATAATTTAGCATCCAGTGACCAGATTGGTAGTTTCATGCATAAGAAAAAAAAGTGTAAGCCTCCCACATGCTTTTTAAATAAGTCTTCTAAGAGTGTTTTTAAAAATCTACAATCAGCCCTTTTTAAAAACAAAAAAAATCACAATTGGACAGTTAAGTATTATAAAATTCAGGGCCAGGAAAAGCTCATGCACAGTGATCTCTATCAAGATAGAACCATCCTACACTTCATTAACTGATGTCATATCAAGTCAGTTTCAAGTCCTCATGACCACATAGATAGTCCTTCTCCAACCTACAATTTCACTTACAACATACTGTATACAATTTGTTTGGCTGTGTTATTAAATCTTACTGAGTTCTGAAAAGTATATCTATCTATCTGTCTGTCTCTGTCTATCTGTCTGTCTGTCTGTCTGTCTCTGTGTGTATGTATATATATATATATATACATACACAGAGAGACTATATATATACGTATATAATAGTCTTAAAGATATGAGTCTCGGGTATATTCATATTCAAAACCTAAAACACAGATCACAGAGACTAAATAATTTATTTAAAAACTTAGCTTTCATTGTATGCCGAAGGGTCTGGTTGGGTCTTGCGCCACTCTGATGTGCTCATATAGTATTCTTGCAGCCATCTCTGACACCCCATGGATATAGGGGAGTGTGGTCCATTATTCCAGAGATAGGAGATCCCATCGGTGTGCCCTTGATCTATTCATATATAGAGCTGCTGAAGGTGAAGTATGTTTTTAGGCAGAAATCGAGGAGCTGTATGTAATCTTGGGGACTCAATGAACCATATGTTTGTGGTTCTTTGTCCTGCAGCAGCTCACCCATGACTGATCTGGCTAATTCCTGGGGAATAGATGTAAACAATGATGTTACAGTGGTAGCATTGCTTTTGACTAGGTGTTGAAATCGTGTACTCAGCCACTTTGCCATCCCAAATGTTGGGGTGCCTCTGAGTGACACAATCAGCTGCAGTGGGGTACCTGTCTTATGTATTTTAGGTAGCCCATGGATGCGTGCAGTGGCTGAGTCTCTGGGGCGGATCAGTTTTAAATCCTCTTCGTGGATCTTCCCTTGTTTGTTACGTTTATTGGCCACCTTGTTAATTTGATTCCTAAGAGTCATCATAGGGTCTATTGACAACTCTATAGGAATCTTCATCATTAAGCATGGACTGGATTTTTTCATTGTACTCTATTCTGTCCATGACCATGGTGGCTCTGTCCTTATCGGTGGCAGGATCACTATTGAATTATCCTTGCGTAGTTCCTGCAAGGCCATTTCCTCCGATCTTGGTAGAGTGTAGCCCTGTCTTGAATTAACAAGGAGCTCCATTAAGTGCTGCCTAATGGCGTTCTTTGTTTCTTCATCTGTGTCAATTCTAAAGATTGCTGACTCCAATGCTGATGCAAAGTCAATGGGTTGAGCATCCACTAAATTGAAGCCAGCATCCCATTGTAGAATTGCAATCTGCCCCTCCATGAGGGTTTTAGATGACAGATTGTGCACCAAAGTTTTTATCACCTGTTCAATTATCTATAGTTGTTAAGATCTCTATTTTGCATGTCAATGTGTCTCTTTTACACTGGCCTGCCCTCTGTGCTGCTCAATATATTTGTGCATTGAGGGTGGCGAACTGTTGCTGTGATACTACAGTTCCACAATGCTCATGGTGTCCCATAGTAGTTGTAGTTTGGGTATCAATCTGCCTGTGGTGCTCATTAATCATCTCATACAGCATGTGCCTCTGGTATTGTTGGACTGCTGCATGAGCCTCCCATGTATTGATTGGTGGTTTTCTCCGAAGTGACTTCAGTGAAATGTTATTGCAGATGCAATAGTAGAGGAAGGTTAGTTTCTCATAATTGTTGATTCTCCATTTGGCCAGAGTTTCCCAATATCTGGCATGTTTAAGCATTGCTCGCCCATGTCTATCTAAAATAGTCTTAAAGATATGAGTCTCAGCTATGTTCATATTCAAAAACACAGATCACTGAGACTGAAGAATTTATTTAAAACTTAGCTTTCCTCAGCATCTGCTGATATCGTCAGAGTTCTAGCCAGGATTGAGAATCACGTTCTTATAGTCTCTGTAACGCTAAGGAACATGCACACCTGTATCAGGTGTGCATACAGAATGACTATTCCATCAATTTTATTCGACATTACTATCAACAATGGGTGTCATGTGCTGCAGATGACAGGCTTCCAATCACTACCACTTGGACCACACTCCCTATCTGAGCATAACATCAGAGTGGCGCACAGACCCAGCCAGACCCTTCGGTCATGAGTAATGCACCACAAATAACCCTTACCCATAAGTGAGATGTCATCAGTGGTTTATCAAATTGATTGTAATAATTGTGCATGCAGTTATGTGGGTGAGACCACAAAATGCCTCCGAATGAGACTACACAAACATGAATTGGCCATCAAACGCCATGAGCAGTGTTCCCAAGTGTGGGCTCACACTGCAGAGTATAACCACATGTTTAACTTCACGGAGGCCAGGGTTATTGCTCATGATGCAACAAAGGGTGGCTGTCTGCTAAAAGAGGCATGGCTATCGAAGCAGTATTCCATTAACTGGCACATTGAATTAGCACCAGCCTATCAAACATTATGCCAGCAGACATCTCAAAATAGGAAAACTGCAAGGATGAAACAGCCACAGATCCTCACTGACACAACAGGCCAATAAAGGTTCATAACTCCTTCTCAACGGACTCAGTGTTGCAGCAAACAATGAAGAGGAGGCAGGCGGCACTAATGAGTGACAGCAAAGGATTTCAAACCAACATGGACAGGGATGATGACAGCAATTAACAACAACCAGCTGAAACAGCAGCATTGCATATGGAGATGTCACAAGAGTGGCAAGATGACTGCGCATGGCAGAGCGCACACTCCGCACGGGCTGGGTATGAAGAGAGGAGTAGAGTGCCGAAATTCAAACAGCTGTCAATGAGCATGATGGAAACAACAACAGAGCAATTGATTATGGGAGGGCGGGAGCTGAATAGACCGGTAACATGCTCGTTAGCCAAATGATTGGTTTTACGGAGATTATAACAATGTGATTCTCAATTCTGTCTAGAACTCTGATGATGTCAGCAGACGCTGATGAAAGTTTTTAAATAAATTATTCAGTTCAGTGATCTGTGTTTTAGTTTTTGAATATATCTATTACTATATATCTATATCTATACTGTATATCTGTTTCTCTATCTCTATCTCTATCTCTATCTATCTATCTATCTATCTATCTATCTATCTATCTATCTATCTACCTATCTACCTACCTATCTACCTACCTACCTATCTATCCATACATAGACACACACAAAGAGATATAGATATAGATAAGACTGCAGCCTTAAACATTTAAAAAGCAATGTTACTAGCAGGGTGCCATCACTGCTAGTCATTATGATTTATTTTTTTTTGGAAACTGATTGGATCTAAATCTTACCTATATTTATTGGGGGTACATATACAGAGCCTGTATTATTGACTGCAGCTGTATTGTTGGATATTAAGCATACAGTATTTACTGGGGGACTCCAATACATTTGAGTGTATCAATAAATTTCCATAAGAGTTTACTAGATTTAGGTCCCATGAGCAACTGGCAGAATATATATTAGATGGTAGCTTTAGTCCTACACAAAATTATCTTGTGCAAATAGTAGCTAATGTTTATTTTCAAATCCTGTTTCAGATATGGAAAACATTCCAGACAGAATTAAACACTTTCTGGCCCTATCTATTTTAGAGGAATTTAAATTGAGGTTCAGGGAACTCAAAAACTGTTTAACTTTGTTTAGATAGTGCCATTGGTGATTTTCTTCAGATTAAATTGTAAATAATCTCCTGTTCTGACATGCTAAAAGCCTGGACTCAATCTAGATAAATATAAGTAATTTTAATTTCTCTTCGGTTCAGTTTCTTAAAATCAATGGGTCATAACATTCATATCTGACTGTTGTGTTCATCTAAATGAAAGTAGCATGACCCAAACCAGAGAGATGGGAAATATGTAGTTGTAAAGAAATTACTTGATCATAGTTCCCATGATTCAAGCTGGTTAGAGTTCTTGAAAGTTAAGTCTAATAATATCTAGAGAGCCACATCTGCTAACAAGCTGGCCTGGCCTGATGGGATGGGGTCGGGTTTTATAAATTGATATTAACTTTTTAATCTGTATTAATTTATTACAGGCATTGCTGTTTAATTACTTTTTAATTTTTGTATCTTGTTTTTTATTACGTATTGCCCTGTTCACCGCCCTGAGTCCTTCGGGAGAAGGGCGGTATACAAATTAAATTAATAAATAAATAATAAATAAAATAACTGACAGTCTAGACTAGAGTATGTCCTTCTAAGAAACAGTTGCCACAAAATTAACCAATCAAGATTGACCATAGTGTAATTTATGTTACTAGACATAAATAGGGGAGAAAATTTTAATTCTTTCTCCCCACTTTATTTCACAAGTATAAATATTAACATCTTTCTTCTTACTCTCAGAATATTTAGATTTGTTAGGGAATCTTCAGAACGATGCAAAATTTAGCAATATGTAACATTTCTGCTATGCTAAAAGTTTAGTAAGAAAGACATTAATTCACAATATTAATGGAGGGGACTATTGCAATATGATAGAACAAAGTTTGGGATATGTTTGGGAACATCTCTTTATCTTTTTAGAATTCTAATTTAAATATAAGTACAGAAAATGTTTCTCCATTTATTTCATACAAGTAAATCATTATTAAGAAAAAAAATGAAAACAAAGGAATTATGTTTATATCTTGTTGGTAAAATGGGAGAATTAACATGCTTAAATACACATCTATCAGGGATTTTTCTGCAAAAAAGTCCATATAATTTGGAAGACATGCTAGAAGAGCATATATGGTACAGTAAATGCAGTGTGCAAGATTATTAGAAATGCTTAGAAATAACTAGGGAAGAAGCAAGATAGGATTGAAGTGATGTCAAAGAGCATTACTGAGATATCAAAGATTTTGATTGTGCATATAAAATGCCAATTTACTTGAAATAAAAGTTGAGCATTGATCCAACAATGGGAATATTTAGAAGAAACAATCTATATTTGAGTAAAAGGGCTGTGGTAGATATTGCAAATACCAGGCTAATTTTTAAAATTAAATTTTAGGGCTGCCAAAAATAACACGTGTGGAAAGATGAACTGAAAAAGCAAGAGATTTTCAACAAATACATAAATCCATTAAAACACACACAAATTTAATTTATTACAGTGGTTTCCAAGTTACTTAAATTTAAAAACGTACATGCTGTAGGATGAAAGCAGAATTAGCAAGAGTTGTTTAGACAGCTGCATACCTTGAAAAACCCAGTTGATCTTTCTCTGGATTAATATGAAATTTCCCTGCATGTTGAGGTTCCTCAGGATAGAACCCAACTTGCCACATTACTAATAGGGCAAGGAGATAACTTTGAACAAATCAGTATAAAGTGTGTGTGAATACAGTACAACATTAATCCAAATTTGGATCAGAAAAGAAGATGTGTTCACAAAGCAAGGTGTAATGGATAAGAAAAGATTAGAGTTAGGCTGTTGCCAGTGATATTTTTCGATCCAATTTCACAAAATTGCTGAGATATATCATAAAAAGGTAATCCCTAATGTTTAAGAGTACTCTTCTCTTTCAGAAAGTACAAATATCTTAAATATTTCTTGATAGACAGGCACATTTTGGTCAATGCTACATATTGAGCTGAAATAAATAATTGTAACGGAAGAGTGTTTTGAATACAGAAATCCACAAAGGTCTTGTCTGAAAAATTCTGAGTGCTTTGCTAACTATGGAGAAAAGTACAGTTAACCTACATCCTGGATAAAACAGCCATTCTGTCTCTTTCTGATACAAATGTAGTGAGTGTATACTGCACCATGTTAATCTGGAACAGAAACAAGAAATGAGATGGAGTGCTTTCTCCTTTCCTCTTCATATACATTCCCATATGTGATCTTAGTTTGAATTGCTATTGGATTTGTCCAATAATATAATTTCGAGCTTGGGGGGCATTCAGTGAGTTTAGTCCATTAGGTGAAACTTTTGAATGCTGGCATGCTGGTAGATGGAGCAAATAGGTCATTCTATCCTATCCTTATTTCTCATAATGCTGATGAAGATAGGAAACCTTTACACCATGAATGATCATCCTTGGTGAACCTAGGTAGAAGCAAAACAAGATGACTTAATGCCTGAGAAATTCATTTGCTTTTATATATCCCTCTTCCAGACAACAACATAACCTAAAAGCAGCCCTTTGCTAAGAGAAAAGTATTATATATATTTTTAAAAGGTCATTGATTAAAAAAAAGGTGAAGGTGAACTTGCACTTATTAAGTTATTCTATCAATTGTGTTTGTGTGTGTGTGTGTGTGTGTGTATATATATATATATATATATGTGTGTGTGTGTGTGTGTGTGTATGTATATGTGTGTATATATGTATATCTATCTATCTATCTATATGTATATATCTATATCTATATCTATATCTATATCTCTATATCTATCTATCTATCTATCTATCTATCTATCTATCTATCTATCTATCTATCTATCTATCTATATAAAATTAGCTTTTCCTTGCTCCCTGGGTGATTTTTATCTTGCTCCAATTGTCTCTAATGATTTTTTAAAAAAACTTTCTTCCCCACCCTTTATTTGCATGGCCTATGAGGTTCTGTTTACCTTAAGACATCATAAGAGGTTAGGGTATATCCCAATTACAAATATAAAATGGAAATAAAAGATATGAATTCATGGTAAGATTATAGACAGAGACCTTTTCATACTAAGCACTTGGGAAATTATCTGCTAAAGAATGGGAAGATATACATCAAAAATAGACTAGAATAGGTTGATGGTGGTAGCCAAAATAATTGTTATAAACTCAGAACCCTGGTCTATAAATAAATAAATATAAATAAATCTGGATATTCCTTAAGATGAGAGACAAGCAATTCTGCCTGCACATAACACTCCCTGTGTGATCTACACAAAGCTTCTCATCTCATCTTAATTATACTCACTTTACATGAGAGTGCAACTGTGACTGAAAATAGAATTCCAATATACCAATAAGTTGTAATTAGTGTAATTCAAGGAACATTAAGGTAGGATCTCCAGATACACACAGTATACTAATTATAACACTCTGGCATATTGGAATTCTATTTTGGAATATTGGAACTCTAGACAATTTGGGAAAATGAAGTATTGTCCGTTTTTCATCTCAGTTTCTTAATTCAGACAATGCTACAGTCTGGTCTACTGTGCAATTATATTTTGAGACTGCTGCCTACGTGAGGTTTTACTTTTTGCTCTTGAGAAGTTTGGGGATTATAGCCCCATTCAAGCATTATCTGAACATGTCGAACATTAAACCAGATATAGAATGTACAAGTTATGCAATTCCTCCTTTCACAGAATCCTCACATTAGGCTGAGTCTTGAGGACAAAAGTAGTTATATACATTTGAATACAGTTTTTGTGTTTGTGTGTGATGTGGAACCTGCATTATTAGTGTTCTTAAATGTTCAGAGAGAGGAGTTTGCAGCCCAGCACAGCTGGTAGAAGCCAAAATTTTGAGTTAGTGCTAGAATTTACAGCAAGAAGCAAGCAATTACCCATTTAAAACCAGAAGAACAACTTCATGATAACACTAGGCCTGGACAAATATAAAAATTGAATATACATATATCTGAGAGATCTAAGATGTTTGAGTTCATATAGTTCCAGTCTCAAGTATTATGTTTTAATTTAAGATCAGAATATGCTAATACTGAGAACATGAGCCTGGAGACAGAGCATTATATCAGATTAGTGATAAAGTCAACCATCCCATCCTTGTTAATACAGAATCCAATGTTGTTGCTTGTGCTGGTTCCAGAACTCTGATGTGCAATGGAGTTGTTTTCCCATTTAGTATAAGCTCCCAGGACATGTAAAAAGTAGCATTATTTTTTTTAAAAAAATGTGAAAAACTGGTACTTGAAGCCATGTCAATGTATCACTAATGTCCTTTTATCAGACAAATCTCTCATGCCTGCAGGGTGTGTAGATTAGGAAAATTCAAGTTGATTTTCTTGTGTGCATTTTCCTAGGGCAGAATTGTGGTAAGCTTAAAAATATATCTCCTTGGCCAATCTCACTTGACTGCCACAGCCTTTGATATGCAACTTCCCATAGTATTTAAAGTATCTTAATATAAAGCTCCTTAAAATACTTTCCAAAATGGCATTCTTTGTAAAAGTACTTTTTTCCAGTACATCACGGGTGTCAAACTCGATTGTGTCAAGTGACATGTCATGATGCATTGCAATACTTTTTGTCTTTGTGGAGCTGGGGTGGGCGTGGCCCATGTGTGACACATTCGGCTTGAGGGTCACCAGTTTGACACCCCTGCAGTACATGAAGGATGGCAATGGATCCATGATACATTATGGTTCCATAGGGCTACTACATTTCACATGATCACTGAAAGGCAGAATTGGAGAAATCAGTATATTTCTGCTGCCACTGAGTGGCCATCCAGATATTTGCAGCTTGATATGAATGTTAAATGTACACTGTACTACATTAGAGCCACCATTGTTTGTATGTCTTTTGAAATTATAAAGTTGCATTGCACCTGGAAATATTAGTGTTGCAAATGATAGGAGGACATTGAGAGTGCTCATTAGGTATCCAGAATTAATATGTACAGGGCATGGAGTCTTTACTCACAGTTAAATGTCTTTTTTCTACTGGATTTTTAAAGGGAACCTTTAAGGAAGTTGAGTAATTAAGAAAACATTATTGAATACTAGTGTGGAATGTTTAATTTCCCTTCTTAGACTAGTTCAAATGTTGAAACATCATATACAGATGTAATAGGATATAATGGCAATTGTACTCCAGAGACTGCATTCCTATGTTTGTAAGAATCAAAGGCTTGAAAAGATATCCTCAAACTGCAGAAATAGACTGTGAGTAACAAAATTTTGCAGCACCAGCTGCCACACAATTTACGCAACAGATTTCATAGCAGTTAAATTAAGAAACCATTTGTCCATCTTCAAAGCTAAAGACAAATCATCCTATCACAAATGTTATAAACTGGATACAGAATGAAAGATCCATGCCATGTTTGTCATAAGAGGTTGTCTTGGAGATTTGGGCAACAACTTGGAAGCAATCCAAGAGCATCCCCCCCACCTCCTCTGGAACACTTGGAACTGACCTTGTTACTTTGAAATTGCCACTACAGCTCTGGTGAGTCATTCATTCTTAAATTTCCCACAAAGTTCTTGTCCAAACCCTCAACACTAAAATTGCTACTTGAATAATTTCTTATCTCTATAATCTTTTTATTGAGTTGCACCAGTATATACTCATATTAGAACTGGCATTTTGATCAGATTAGGCTTTTGAATATAAAACTGAGTAGAGGAGCAATTTATTATTTATTTATTTATTTATATCCCACCTTTTTATTTTTACAAACAATTCAAGGCAAGATATCCAACACATCTTCCTCCTCCTATTTTCCCCACAACAACAACCCTGTGAGGTGAGATGAGCTGAGAGAGAGTTACTGGCCCTAGATCACCCAACTGGGTTCATGGCTAAGGTGGCACTTGAACTCATGGCTTCTGTTGAATAGTTCCTCTCCATCATAAAGTGATACTGTTGAAATCCCTAAAAATCCTTTTGTCCCCAGGGCCAATGTGTTTGTTTGCTGCAGATAGCCTTGGTGTACATATTTGGATTTATATGAACACCCACAACTTCAGCAGTTGCTTAATAGCTCTCAGTGGCTGGAAATTCTTAATAAATTCAGATTTGGATCTCTCACTATAAAGCTTACTTTCAGGTACAAGGAAGAATAAATCTGCTAATAAATACTGCTAAGCTTGTAAGCCGCCCTGAGTCTTCGGAGAAGGGCGGGATATAAATGGAATTAAAAAAAATAAATAAAAAAATAAAAATCTGCCCTCCCTGCTATCATTATACTACCTGCAAAGAAATCTTTCAGAACCCATATCTTAATGGTCCCTTTTTCATCCCCCCTAACCCAATCCTTTTCTTTCCTCTTTCATCCTAACCCAAACTTCATTCTCTTCTCTTCCTGGGTTCTCCCATACTCCTGGAGGGGAGTGTTGTGATTCAGTGTCAGCCTGTGCTCCCAGCAGCTGAGTCCAATGAATCTGAGGAGGAGGAGGAGGAGGGGTTTGGAGAGCCTTTGGTGTCAGAGGGAGGCTCTGATGCACTGCAAGACTCTCAGCCTGGCCCCTCCAGTCATGTTCCTCATGAGGCTCAGCTGTGTGAGTACAAGGTGTCGGACTCAGAAGAGTCACAGCTGAATATGTTCAGAGATGCTAGAAGCAGAAGGCAATCCAGCAGAGCAGAGCAGAGCAGAGAAAATCAATGATTTTCAATTCAGTGAGAGGAGGAGAAGGCAATGAGAAGCCACGCCTTGGGACTGATAATAAAAGGGGAAGGTGTGGGCAGGGCAGGTTGTTGAAGGCAACCGTTTGGAGACATTCTAAAAGAATCCTGGTCTGTTCTGGCTACTTCTGTTTAACTCTTGTTTGTTGACTCTTGTTTGATATTTTGATTTATTTATTGAAGGAAATATTCTGTTGCTTTTTTGTTTGAACTGTAAATAAATTTGGGTTGGGTTTTTCCAGCCTATTTACTGTAAAAAGGAAAAAGGGTTGTCCCTGACACACAAACAGGGCCGGTCGTAGACTGGAACAGAACAGGGAGGAGAGAGTGCTTGCGAGTTGACTTCCTCTATCACTACAATGTAACACTTTGCTGTTGCTGCATATTTCTTCTGTGAACTTTCTCTCCCCTTGTAAAGGCGGGGAGAAGAAAGGAATGCAACCTCCAGCAACTGGTTTATCTCCGCGCTCACAAGGGAAGGTGCAAAAAGCCACCAAAACATTGCTGCATCCCAGAGACAGCCTGATGTTATCTCCTTTTCCCCACAGTGGACTTAACACCTGGGGATTGGCCAATTTGAACTGACTGGATGAACTATGAGGTGGGGTTTGCTTGGGACACTTTAACCTATTGATCTGAGTGGGAAACCCTCAAATCCTGTCTATCATGCCTGCTATAAACTTCTCCTAATAAAAGATCTTTTTGGAAGAAACTGCTTCCATGAGTTCTACTTTCTTGGGATGAGGTATTGAAGTGGGTCCTGACAAAATCACAACAAGTAACAGCATTTAATGAACCTTGGCAGATCTTGGATAAATCAAACCTGGTTAGTACTAAGATACAAGAACATTGGGAAATTAAAGGGCTATTGTCAGATTGATACTTGTGGAGGAATGGAGCAAGAGTCAAAAGTTATGCTAATGCTTTCAAAATATTTATAGTATGGAACTAAAGGGCCATCTATTCTTTGTTGTGCATTTAATTGTATGTATCTTTATAGTTGTTCAAATGATGCCCCAAACCTATAGAGTTTAATGAAATGCAGCAGATTCCAGAATGTGTTTTCTTATCTTTCCTCCAGTTAACTGCATATCAAATTGACACCTCTTGTGTATCAAAGTTGCACAAAAATGTTGCTGTTATGTCTTCCAACTTTGAATATACCTGTGGCATCCTTCTTGTTATCTTGCATCTTTACAGTTCTAAAGTAATTGTTCCTCATGTTTGAGGTCTGTATAGAATATATTTCTCCCTATTAGAAGTTTAGCTCTCTTTATAAAGCTTTTACCCATTGGTTCTTGTCTTATCCTTGGATGCTATGGAAAATAAATTTGCATCCTTTGCCCCAAGTCATTCTTTCATATATTAAAATATGAATATCCCATCTCCCCTTAGCATTCTTTTCTTTAGCTCAACTTACAAAATTTCCTTAATCACTCTTAATTGGATTTAGCCTCAAAGCCCCTTACCATCTTTGTTACTTTTCTGCACACCCTTTCCAAGTCCTCAGCATCCAAGTGGTTCCAACAGTTTCCAGGAATAACATCAGAGCTTTCTATCCAGTGGTGGGATTCATCTATGTGAACAACCAGTTCTCTGTGTGAATACTGCTTTGAGAAGTCCATTCTGGGCCTGGGCAACCAAAAGCAGCTACCAGTTCTCCTGAACTGGTGCAAGCTGGCTGAATCCCACCATTGTTTCTATCCAGAAGTGTGCAGTGATAGGAGCAGCTAAAATAGTTGAGTATAACCCTTAAACTTCCAGGCCTCTGATAAAGGATTCAAGACTGAGGAAAACACTTACCACCCATAAGGGATTTTTTTTTAAAAAAATAGATTTTAATTAGATTTTTGTCCCATAACCCAGCCAGCTTTCATTCCTAAGGCAGGACTAGAACTTACATTCTCCTGGTTTCTAGTTTGGTGCCTTAATCACTACAGCAACTCACTCACTCTCTCTTTCTTCATACATATTGCTTGAAGAGAATATATGCTTTTACTGTATGTCTGCTTTCCAAATTTTACATATGCCTGTTTGCACTTCACTAATCTGCTCATTTTGTAACTCTTTTGAATTGCAGATCTGGAAGTGATAGATTAAGGTATGTGGGCAAGCAAGCAAGCATATAAATAAATAAGTTTGTGAATTACTTCAGGACCTGCAATTTGGAAATTATGATATAAGCCAAATCAATTTCTTATCCTTCCCTGCTCTACAGTTATTTGAATGGAAATGTTTAAGTTTGGGAATGTGCCTGAAATCCACCATTCATGCATTAATCTCAATTTTGTTGAGCACATACAAATTCTTTCAAGTTCTCCCAGCTTCAATCTGTTCCCTCTGGACCTCTTTGAAATGATCATTATTGGTGAAACAAAAGGCTGACATTCCCATGAAGACAAACTTCAAGCGTCTCTTACAGTCATGAAACAATGAAAATTAACATTAGGCCATCTGTTAACTGTCAAAAAGATTGTAGCTTTTTTTTTCTTTTTTTGAAGGGGGGGGAAGAATCTGCTATTATTACTGAACATGAAGTTATGTACATTAATGTGCAAAGAAATGTTTAGTAAATGATATGGAAAGTAAAATGATTATCTGCCTGTACCTACCAGTATTTTTTTATGTTCAAGCAATTACAACTGTACAAAGAACTGTCAATTTATCTTGAGGGAATTAAAGCTTAATTAACCTCCCCTCCCCTTAAGATAATTGATTTAGGGACAGCAAGGCAGTAATTGGAAGATATACCTATTGCCACCACCACCTATTCTCTCAGAATAGGCACAAGCTGTTTTGCAAGCTGTTTTTTGTTCTCTTTTTCTGTAACTTTTACTTCAGTGATATCTTGCAGTAACATACTCTTCAGCAGTCCATTCCTATTTCCAATCTGGGTAATTTAGAAATCATGCTGTCTTCAATATTTTTGCAGAATAATTTTATTAAAACTTACAATTAAAAAAGATAAAAACTAACATAAATTAAAATAGGAAGTGCAGAAAAAATAAAAAATAAGAATATACTAAAAAAAGAAATATGTAAATAAATAACTTTTGCCTTCATCACAATTATATGCAATTTCAGTTACTTATCAACTTCTCTTAAAATATAACAAATGAATACTTTTTCCCCATATTCCATATCTTATTGATAAACAATTTCTTAAATCCCTATTGTTCAGTCAGGTAGGCAAAACCCCTTTAAGGTTTATAGTGGAGATAATAACATCCATTTTAACCTTGATCAAATAAACCAACTTTATATTCTTTCTTTTTTCTTTAACAATCCTTATCTTTAGTCCCTTCAGATTATGTTCCAGAACTTACTTTCTTTCTTTCTTTCTTTCTTTCTTTCTTTCTTTCTTTCTTTCTTTCTTTCTTTCTTTCTTTCTTTCTCCAATCTCACAAAATTTCTTGAAGTTTTAACAGGTCTCTTTTGCCAAACCAATATAGAAAAATTATCAAGGTCTCTCTCGTGGTTTATTTGTATATCCCCTTTAATTATTAAGACATCAGCTGGTTTACTTTGTATGTCCAGTCCAACATCTTTTTCCATATTGTATTTTTAGCTTGTCATTTAAAATCCATTTTCAGATCAACATGTCTTGTCCAGGAAAACTAGTAACACCTTTTAAACACTATCAGTAGAAGTAGACACTCTTAAAATTAACATCTGGATCCATTGCACAAAAATATCCTTCAATGTGTCAAATGTTAAAATATTTTGTTCCATTCGGTATTAGTAAGTCTTCTTTAATTGTAATCTTCAGTTTCTTCTAAAGGTAAAGGTAAAGGTTCCCCTGCACATGTGTGCTAGTCGTTTCTGACTCTAGGGGCCAGTGCTCATCTCCGTTTCAATGCTGAAGAGCCAGCGCTTGTCCGAGGACATCTCCATGGTTATGTGGCCAGCATGACTAGATGCCGAAGGTGAACGGAACGCTGTTACCTTCCCACCATGGTGGTCCCTATTTTTCTACTTGCATTTTTACATGCTTTCGAACTGCTAGGTGGGCAGAAGCTGGGACGAGTAACAGGCGCTCACTCTGCTATGCGGCACTCGGGATTCGACCCGCCAAACTGCCGACCTTTTCAATTTACAATAGGATTCACAATTTAAGACTGGTAGAACTCTAATATAAATCCTAACGAAGAACCTAACAATTATTAAGATAGCATCTATGAATATAGGCAGTTCCCAGAAGGTGGGCTTTTTAAAAAAAAAAGATTATTCAGGTCTGATAAATTTAAAATTCCAAATATTAAGGAAATCCTTTAGATATTGCTCTGAGGGCTCCAATCACAATGGGGTAACAAGAATTTATTTTCCCATAAGTGTTCAGTTTTGATTTGCAAGTCTCAATGTTTTGTCATTTTTTTCCAATTGTTTTCCATCAACCAAAATAACATGAGTGAACCAATCTTTCAAAAACTGTTATACCAGGCATATTATGAATAAGATGCCTATGTTTGGATCTTAAAATCCTGTAAGATCTTAACCCACTCATTTTTCAAAACCTTTTCAACTTGATGTCCCCAGTAGATTTTACTACTACTGCTACTGCTGCTGCTGCTATTTTGCTTTGCCCTGTCACTATATCCACTCTTCAGCTTCATAAAGTAATATGTTCCTACCTGAAATACTGAGAACAACCAGCAAAGTCTTTAGCTTGCCCTGAACCATTGTTATGTAGGTCATTCTTCCTATGTAGCAGGAATAATTTCCTCTCTTGGAGTCCATATTAAAAAAAATAAAGACAACACAAGCAATTACAGAGAAGACAAAAACTGCCAAAACTCATTTAAGTTTTAATCATGCTCTTATTTATCAACTACTAGAGAAAACCATCCAACCAGTATTTCCCAAACATGACCTGAAATTCATGAGATGGGAATCAGGTAAGGCAAGAGTCCTCTGCAAAGGAAAATAAAAACTGGGTTCTCCCCATTCAGGGTGGTGTCTGGCCATGATTTCGTCCCCATTCCCGAGTATGTCCAGGGGGAGCCTCTCCTATGCCAATCCAGAGAATGGATGGGACAGGTGGGGATGGTGTGGGAGATGGTAAAGAAGGCCCTAAGTGAAGGCCACAGAGACAAGTAAAGAACAGGCAGACATGAAAAGGAGAACCTTTAAGCCCTTCCAGGTGGGGGACTTAGTGTACCTATCCACTAAATATCTGTGGCTTCAAGTACCCTGTAAAAAACTTGGTCCCAAGTTCCTAGGGCCTTTCCAGGTGACACACATTATCAACCCTGTGACGGTGCGGCTCTGACTGCCCAAGTTTCTGGGTAAGATACACCCAGTCTTCCACAGCAGCCTACTAAATCCAGCCAGAGTATCACCCCATGGACCAGAGGAGGGGGGCCCAGGACCTGTACATGATGGTCATTTCGAGGTACAGGAGATCCTTGACTCTATGGTGCGGAGGGGGAGGTTACAATACTTGATACTGTGGAAGGGGTATCCCATGACAGAAGCCTCGTGGGTGAAGGAGGTGGATGTCCATGCACCCCGCTTAGTTTGGACATTCCATCGCCAGCATCCGGGGAAGCTGGGTGGGGGAAGGGCAGAGCCCTCCAGTCAGGTGGACACTCAGTCACATGTAACCTCTTGTCTTCCAGGTGGAACCCTGGTAGGGGGAGCCGCCTGTCGAGCATCGTGGGCCTGACATTCAGTGGGGGAGGCGGCCTCTCATGCTGGCCCCTCAACCCATAGTCCAACCTCTGCCTCCCTCCCCGTGGGTCCTCGACTCGATGGATGCCGCCGGCCTTTCTGTGCATCCTGCATCTTTGGCTGACTGCCAGCTGCTTCCTGCCTCTTTGGGCAACTGCTGGCTGCTTCCAGGACTGTCAGGAGGCGTGGCTGCACACACGGGCCTCCCTGCCAGGCCTGCTACCGACCAGCTGGCTCAGGGGGCATCGGAGAGGGCTGCACGGCATCAGGAGAGTCCTGGTGGCTCCACCGCTGACTGGTAAGGTGTGGGGACCTCGGGGGAAGTAGCAGAGCAGTTGGAGTTTCCTGCCGGGATTTCTGCCAGCCAGAAGGGCCCAGGAACAGGCGTCCATGGGTTTGCAGGGGGTAGTGTGGGCTATGGCATGCGTTGTGTAGCTGGGCATGGTGTAGCTGGGCATGGTGGGGCTGGGCATTTAGGGATATGGGTGGGGGTTACCTGGTCTCCTTACCTGGTTGGGGATGGGCTACCAGACAGAGGGGAGACGGGCTGACAAACGCATGTGAGGCTGGCATCTGGAGGCAGCAGCAGCAAATGGAGCTGAAGGGGGGAGGAGGGATTAAATGGATGTGGGGGCGGATGTTGGTCTGTGGCTTGAGGGCAGAGCCCTGTACCTGGCGGCTATGTAATCATTGGGAGCAATGTGCTACCAACGCTGACTTTGTTTTCACTTTATGTGCATTGGAGCTGAATAAAGCAACCTCTGTTTTGTCACACGTTCCTGCTGGAGATTCGTGTTTGCTTCCATTCGAGGATGTGTATTGACAATCATGTCTAAGAAAACCCCCAAATCCTAATTTCAGTTATAGCCCAGTGGAGCTGAAAATAAGTCAGCTCAATTTTCAATACTGTCAGAACAGTACTATCAGAGGACACAGAGGACACAGATTCCAAGATTCTTTGAGTGTGATTCAAAATTCTTCTCTCTGAAGATATGTAGTGACCACATGACCACAGAGATGTCCTCGGACAAGCGCTGGCTCTTCAGCTTTGAAACAGAGATGAGCACCGGCCCCTAGAGTCAGAAACGACTAGCACACATGTGCGGGGGAACCTTTACCTTTATTAGCTTACATTTTTTCATTGTTCAACAATCATTGCTCAGCATTCAACAATGTTGAGCAATTCAACATGCAATTCAATAATGAGACATTCAACATGCATTTAAAAAAGATTATTAGTTGTTGATTAGTTGTTATAATTAGTTGCCTATCTTGTGAACTATCCAGAGTCACACTTAAGAGATGGACAGCTGTATAAATGTGCTAAATAAATAAATAATAAACGTTTGTGGCTTTGTTTAAGCAAAGAACATGAACTTTGCTAGCAATTTTGGTTGTTTCATATTTTTAAATGAATTTTGAAGTCCCACCTTCTCCATCTGGAAAGTCAAGTGTGCTACAGTGCCTTCCAGGCAGAGTAAGGTATGCTGCAGTTCCTTCCAGGCAGTATGTTCCTATTTTCCAATCTGTGTAGGTGTCCTCAAAAGCATTTGATAATGGTGTCATTGTTAGCATCAAGGAAAAGATTGAGAAATGGCTTTAAACCCATGCAGTCAATGCCAGGGCTTATGGTATCCTCATTTCCTGGTTCAGTTCATTGAATTAGGGAGCAACTAAACAATAAATGCGATGAATCCCAATATTAAGTGACAAGGATGCCCATAAGGTAAAGTTTAAAAAAATGTCAAGATGATGGCCACAATTGTGCAACAGAAGTTCACCTGTTTTTGTGTTTGTTGTGCAGTACCCATAAAAATCAAATGTTTAATGTGGTTGCCATCTTGACTTTTTTTTTTAACTATAGCCTGCAGATATCCCCTAATGAAATCTTGAAAGCAATAGCTTTAACACCTACAGAATTGCCCTGATTTCAAATAAATTTCTGCTTGTTCTCCTTCACAGAAGGAAAACTTTGCTTATGAAAGAAGGATTAGCAGGCAAGGTCAAGAGCAAATGCTTCATTTTTCCCCCTCATAGCTTTATAGGGGAAAAAAAATACAGAGACAAAAGTTCAGAAAATCCAAATTCATTACAAGCTGGGAGAGTTGACCCATCAGTAATATAATCCTAGTTTTCCAATCATGGTTATTATTCGGCAGCTAATTATGCTGAAATCCAGCACATGATTACATACACTCAGGTTCCATCAGTTTCAACAGAACTTAACAGCATATGTGGTGAAGTAACGTCCAAGAGACAAAGAACAGACCTTCTCAAAAGAAGAAAGAAAAGGAGAAGTGACATCTAACTAGAAGGAAACAAATTTCTAGTGCTGCTGCAGACTAATCACAAACATGATTTAATGGGAATAGACCACAGAGGGACTGGCAGAACAGAACAGAACAAAACAAAAACAAAGGTATGGTGTTGCTTTCAAAGAGTGATAAAACACAGGCCACTGTGACCAATGAGATAAAATACTTGCTCAATTAGGAGACTTCAGACAAAGGGAAACGCCTCCACATCCTGTAACCTCCCTGGGCTTTTCTTGGCTGTGTTATTCCTCATAAGAGTTTGTCAAGAGTCAAGAAGGTTTTCCTGAGCAGCTTATCATTTCTTGAACAATGTGCCTTTCCTAAGTCACAAGCAGAGTGTACCCTTACATATTTAGTAACAATATCAGAAGTATATTTAGGGAAAATATTGCTTACATCAAACAACAGTATTTTCATGTGTCCATCTTTAGCTATGGTGGGAAAAAAAGTCTGATTATTCTATCTAGTCTGTGAACTATATTAACTAACTTTGGCCCTATTGGATAATAGTCTATTTCTGTGGTCAAACAAAATGCTAATATTTTGCTAATATTAACACCGTGGAAATTAAAGCAGATTTACACAAGAAAGTCAATCCTTATGTTACCAATGCATCAATGCATCCTTGAATATTATAGAGACAAAATGAAAATTGCTTGGAAGAAAGGCAGGAAATAAATCTAATACATAAGACTGAATGCACACACATATATTCTGTATTAGACTTCTTACAGCCTAATGCCCTCTAGATCAAGGCTTTTCAACCTTTTCACCCACTGTACCATTTTTAGGATATGGCAACATCTGAGTGCCACCAGTCGCCTAGCAAAAAAAAAAAAGGAAAAAAGTGATGAAGTATAGGTAGTCCTCGACTTACAACAGTTCACTTAGTGACTGTTCGAAGTTACAATGGCACTGAAAAAGTGCCCCCCAAGCCATAGCCGAGCAAGACACCTGCCTGCCCGCCCGGCGGCGCTCTTCCTCCTGTCCAAGGTTTCCATTGTTGTGAGCAATTTCTGCTGAGGATTGGTAGCAGGGGTGGGATGTGTGGGGGGGGGGGGAGTTTGGTTTTTATACCCCCTCATCTGCTGGGTGGTTGCAGCAGGTTTTGGTCACTTCACATGACCCTGGGACACTGTGACCATCATAAATATGAATCAGTTGCCAAGCATCTGAATGTAAATCACAAGATCCTTAAGATACCATCACTGGACTCAACTACTTGAAAGCTACAGCTGGACTATAATGTGGTGGCATGGACTGTATGGTGTATGTGCATGTATCCTTATTGCTGCCTGAGCTACATTCATTTAAAGTTGGTTTCTGGATGTGAGTCAATATTATGACTATCCAGTGAGACCAGCTAGAGTGGCCACTATCTACATTCATCAACTAAATAATGTCATTTTGTGGGATCTAGGAAGCATGCCATTTTGATATGACTTCTGCCCTGTGGAACAATATTTCCTCAGACAGTCATACTGTTTTCACCTTTTGATTTTTCATAAACTGTTAGACTTTATTGTTCTCCTGAATGTTGAATCAGCATAGTGATTGAATCTCTCTCTCTCTCTCTCTCTCTCTCCCTCCTCTCTCTCTCTCTCTCTCTCTCTCTCTCTCTCTCTCTCTCTCTCTCTCTCTCTCTCTCTCTCTCTCTCTCTCTGTGTGTGTGTGTGTGTGTGTTTATTGCTTTTTGGTATTTTTGGCTCTGTTTTCCAGTCAGTCATCCTTTTTTCCCTCTTGATAGTGTCTGTTTTCTTTTAATTTATAAGCCACTCAGAGTCTTAAAGTCCAATTGAGTTAAATTCTTCAGTCTTGAAATTAATCAATTAAATAAATGATAAATCTCATAGGTAATCTAGCATCCTGATCCCCAGGCTCTGGAGCATATTCAGGTCTTTGGCCTTTTGCAAAAATGCCAGTGGTCAATCAAATCTGGTGTGTGGTTTTCATGGAGGTGCCTCCCACTCAGTCTTCCTCAGTAAGTACCTGTCTGTCAAACTGGGGGACAAAATGGTAGACCTTCCTAAATAAACAGGATGTTTGAAATGATATTAGAATGATTATGGGTAATTTGAACTAAATATAAATTAATTACAAAGGGGATTGGGCCATTTTTTAAGAAAGGAGATGAAAGACACGGTAACCAAATGGGATACGTAGAAAGGTCTATTAAGCTGTGCCTAGTTTAGTATCACAAGACTTTTTTCTATGAACTATTTTAAAATAATAATTTTTATTGTGTTTCATAATAAAAGTAGCATGATAATGAAGATTTATTGCAAACAGGTGCCATATTTAAACAGAATACATTTGTAATATGTATAACAACTGGTCTGTCTATATGATGTATGTATACGTGTATCTAGGAACAAAACACCAAGCATTTTAACTAGTTTGACACATAGGAGCTCACCATAAGAGATATAATTTTGTGTTTCATAGCCATCCTGGTGCAAACAACTGTTCAAAATTAATCACACTCATCTACCTTCCAACTGCATGCAATTATTGCTATAATGTAGACTTAGCTTTTCAAGGGAGGGTGAAACATACTTCTTCTTCTTCTTCTTCTTCTTCTTCTTCTTCTTCTTCTTCTTCTTCTTCTTCTTCTTCTTCTTCTTCTTCTTCTTCTTCTTCTTCTTTTTCTTCTTCTTCTTCTTCTTTTCTCTCTCTCTCTCTCTCTCTCTCTTTATTGTGCTTCATAAACAATTTAGATATATGCTTTATGTCTCAAAAATTAATCACATTTTCTCTCGATTTTCATTATTCAATTGACTTAAACACTGTATATTATCCAATATATCTACCACCACCTTTTATTTATAGCTGATGAACATGAATAAGAATCTTTGTAATTTTCTGAAAGAAGAACCGCTTGCTGCAGTTTTAATAAATTGCATGGTTTGCTAAAGGGGCTTATACTTTAAATGTTGGTTACTTGCTTCAACAGGCTCATTGGCTTCATAAAATTACACATAGTCCTCGACTTACAACAGTTCATTTAGTGACAAAGTTCAAAGTTACAATGGTACTGAAAAAAAGTGACTTATGAACATTTTTCACACTTATAACTGTTACAGTGTCCCTATGATATTGTGATCAAAATTCAGATGCCTGGCAACTGATTCACATTTATGACAGTTGCAGTGTCCCAAAGTCACCTTTTGCGACCTTCTGACAAACAAAGTCAAGGAGGAAGACAGATTCACTTAACAACGGTGTTAGTAACTTAAAACTTCAGTGATTTACTTAACAACTGTGGCAAGAAAGGACATAAAATGGGGCAAAACTCACCTAACAAATGTCTTGCTTAGCAACAGAAATTTGGACTCAGTTGTGGTTGTAAGTCAAGGACTACCTGAATTCATCTACTAAGATAAATAATTACATAGAAACAAATTAGTGGTGACAATGAGAGATGATTCAGTGCCAATCAAATGCATATGCATTATGAAAGATAAAATAAAACAATAAGTAGTCAACAATATGATAAAATATATCTGTGATGCCTGAGGGCTTTTCTGTTTTTGTGTGCATGTATGTGTACTGCAGTGTGCCAAAAGAAGCAAAACAAAACAAACAAAAATCGCAATCACCCTAGACTTTCATGAAAGGCCATCAGAAATGATACAGATAAGATAAGAGATTAAGAAAAAATCCTGGAAGAAAACAGTGGCAAACCACTTTGTCCTGTTGCCAAGACAACAGGGAATGACTATATTCATATACTTACAAGGAGATGCTCCCTATATTGGATGGGCTCTCTTTCTTTCATTAAGGGGAATCTATCATCAATATGATTGCCCCAGAGATATGCTTTCCATTTTTTACTCTGTTATAATGCATATTTTGTACTGAATGTGATACTTCATGCTTCTTCCACACCAACTGGGTTATTAATGTCAACTTTTTTGATGAAGCTTAGCATGACCATCTCTGAATGCTCTTATATGTTATTTAAGGAAGCCAAAGAGGGAAGTAGCAAAATACTGAACTTGTAACCCTGAATGTTTGAGGGCAACATCCATTTACTCTACGTGAAGCAAATATTCAAGGTGTATACATGGTGAATACTGTATATTATTTTTGAAAAACAAAGCAATACAAGATTACTTTATACAGTATACAATAAGTAGGGATTCAAAAGACTTTTTTTAAAAGAACAAAATGGTGGACCTATCAATATCAACTCTCTTGCAACAAAGATAGCAGTCTATATGGATTCTATTAACATCCATTGTTCTTGACTGAAATCCATAATTTAAAAATGGATATTAATCTGGAGAAAACAAAGGAACAAAAAATGACAGATTGGGGAAAATGGACATAAATATTGTCATACAGTTAACTAATACTTTGTAGACAATTTGACAAATGGAATATTAAAACAAAGAAGATTATCAGACTACTGTACTGATCTCATTTTTCTACAAAAAACATTTAAAAATCAGCTGGCAAAAAATTCACAAGTGCCTTTTCCAATCCTTGTCAATATATGTATAATGCTGCTGATACATCAAATAATTAATCATTTCCTTCTATTTTACAAAATACAAAGTCTGCTGCTCAAAAGAACTTCCTTGCTCTGTCTAAATGTGAGGCTGAACCAACAAGGCATTTTAATATTAATAGCTTCAATTTCTGTCCTTTCCCTTATATTCATTTTTATGGACACTGTTATATTTAGTGTCCTTTGTAAAACATAGAGCCATTTCAATTGTTGCTAGTCACCCTCAGTTTATGTGTGCATATCTTTCTTCTACTTCTTCTTCTTCTTCTTCTTCTTCTTCTTCTTCTTCTTCTTCTTCTTCTTCTTCTTCTTCTTCTTCTTCTTCTTCTTCTTCTTCTTCTTCTTCTCCTTCTTCTTCTCCTTCTTCTTCTTCTTCTTCTTCTTCTTCTTCTTCTTCTTCTTCTTCTTCTTCTTCTTCTTCTTCTTCTTCTTCTTCTTCTTCTTCTCCTTCTTCTCCTTCTTCTCCTTCTTCTCCTTCTTCTCCTTCTTCTCCTTCTCCTCCCCCCCTTCCCCCTCCCCCTCCCCTCCTCCTCCTCTTCTCCATCTATCTATCTATCTATTATCTATCTATCTATCTATCTATCTCTCTATCTATCTATCTATATCTATCTATCTATCTATCTATCTATCTATCTATCATCTATCTATCTATGTTGATATCAATATCAATATCTATCTCGAGATAGATAGATAGATATAGATATAGATATAGATATAGATAGATATAGATGATATAGATATAGATATAGATGATATAGATGATATAGATGATATAGATAGATATAGATATAGATATAGATATAGATATATAGATATAGATATAGATATAGATATAGATATAGATATAGATATAGGTACAGGTACAGGTACAGGTACAGGTATAGGTATAGGTATAGGTATAGATATAGATAGATATTGCGTCTAATATATACTTCAAAATGTGAAATGACAACTACTTACCAGTCTTTTATGAAAAGGGACTTAGGCAAATTTCTTTATCACTGTTCAGGCTTTTAGATTAGGAGGCATTTAAGTTCATGAATAGAAGTGATGAAACTTTCCAAGACAGAAAATCAGTGCAAGGTAGTTTAAATATTCTGCAGGGAATGGACTGTCTTCATATAATTGCATCTCCTCATCAGTGTGCTATAAACAGAGCAGGGGTGCATTGTAACAATTTACAACCTAAAACCAAGCAGGAACATTAAAATGATCCATTGTAGCTCTAAGCTTTGAAATTGTGTAAGATGATGGGCAGTGTGTTCTCAGCTGGGAAAAGTACCAGCAAATCACAGTAACTTCAGCAGATGAAAAATGGTGATAATATTAGGTAAGTGGCTTCCCGTTGAGCAAAGGATCGTTCAGATTCATCTTTGCAGGAATAAGAGGTTACTGAAATAGATTTGTGCTCTCTGAGTAAGAATAAAAAGACCATGGAAAATGTTAATAAGTCCCAGTCAGAAATTTAAGTCAGATGTGCAGGCTATACTTTTCAAAACTTTTTAAAATGACTATACAGTCATTTACTAACAAAAGTACAACCCAAAATCTGCTTGGTGCATTGTTTTCAATACTAAGGAATACAGCAGGGCTAGAACAGTTTCTATCTCTGGAGACCCAGAGGGATACAGTAGAGAAAAAGTAGATAGACTCTTGCTGCCCACGACATTATTCAAAATGCTGTATTTTCTGACATGATAGCACAATACATTTCAAATTGTTTATGGAAGATTTTGTTGGATGGACCACCTTCTCCATGTACAAAAAGGTATTCTTTCACTTCTAAGATATTTTCTCCAGATTTACAAAATTAAATCATTTTTGCCTCAAGTTATGCACCATCATTTTTAGCAAAAGTGACTTGAAAGTTCTGATGGGATTCAACCTCTGTCAATGGTTTCCCCCCCCCCCCAAAATAAAACTTTGGAGCTATTGTCTGTCCTTATGAGATAATTGAGATTGAGATAATCAACACATGATGGCAATTAATGGGGCAATATAGATGACATCAAATCACAAGATTTCAGAAAGTGTTTGATAATCTTTTGAAAGTTAGGTCAACAGTGCTGATATATGAGAAATTTCAGTCCTCCCAAACCAAAAAAGACACACAGAGTTACTTCTAAGCAATTTCCTTTGTTGTTCCTCACCCATAGATAGATTCTTGCCAAACTAAAGCAACTATTTGTATCATTAAGGATATACACTGACCAGTTCTAGGGAGGACCTACCTTAACCCTCTTTCTCCCAACTAAAGTACATAAACTGTGCTATCTCTTAATCCTCTGAAATGTAGACCCTCCTTCCTGGGAATCCAGACCACATTCTACCACAGAAAAAACAATAACTCTTATGAATTTCTTAAATAGGTTTGTGAATTACTTAAATAGGTTTATTTATTTATTCATTCGTTCATTCATTCATTTATAGGTTTTATTTATTAATTTGATTTTATTTATATCTACTTTTCTAATCTGGTGAAATTCAAGGTAACTAACTTACCAACCCAATTATTATGCTAGCCCCCATTAGTGGTAAGCAACATTATGCAAAGTGTAGAAACAAAATGAGAAATAATAAGCTAAAAATTACTATTTTATTAAATTCATCATGGCTGCTTATTCCAAAAGATTACTTATCCAAAGACAAAATTAAAAACAGTTTAAAAAAACATGAAACTAGAAATAGGTACCCAGACTAAAACATTGCAATATCAATGAAAACAAGACAGGGGTTCCACAGGCATACTATCTGATTTGTTTATTTGTTTGTTTGTTTGTCACTAACAATAATGTGATACTGGGCAGTTTACAAGAACAGAAGTTAAGGGTCTTCTAGAATACCAGGCACAAGTGATCATTTGAAGGGTAGTTTATTTTTTAAGTAAATTTCCAGCATTCTCACTTTAGCTTCATGTCAATCAATGTCATTACATTTATTTTTAATTATATCTGCTCTGTTGGAGGCTACTTGTTTAGCCTTTTCACTTTTTGTTATTCTAATCAAAATTTGTTCCAAAGATGCTTTTTCATGAGGCAACAGGATTTGTTTGTTTTTCTTTGATGGTGGTAAATGACTGGATGATCATTTTTTCCCATGGTTATTTTGGCTTAAGTTGAAGAGATTGGATATTTGACTACTTCAGAGAATGACCATCTCCTGTCATATAATGCCTGACCTATACTTTTAGAGCTCTTTTAAACACTAAAACCAGTTCTAGTTGCACAGAAGAGCAATTTAAAACTAAAAAGAGAGAGAGGTACTCCCAGCTATGTTTATTGTTCTCATACCAGTGTGTTACCTCCTCTTCCTGCTCATACTGTGCACTGTCCCACTTACACATACAGACAGACACATAATTGTGGTTTAGTGAGTTTATTAATATTCCTCACAACCCAGAACTGTCCCAATTAAGTCCAGCCACAAGCAGACCAATGTTAGTCCACAGAGCAATGGCCAATGAATCCACAAGGTACTTGAAAGTTTCCCAATCAAAATAAACCAGGCAAAATTAAATCCACAGTATAAGAGGGTTCACTAGGCAAGAAAAGTCCAGAGTTTCAAAGGCATAGTCCAAATCAAGGCACAATCCAAAACAAGGCAGGAATCACAACGACCAGAAAACACACAGCTAGGAAATGAACATGTTCCCAACATCATTTCCCTCTGTCATCAAGAAGGGTGAGGCTTTCTCCTTGTGAGTAATCTGGCTGACCTTCTCTGCTCCTGCCTTTTCTCTGCCCTATATGTTCCTGGATTAGATGCAGCAGGCAGTTCCTCTTCCTCATCACTGACTGGCTCTAGCTGAAGCTTCTGGGTTGTCTTGCTGCAGCTGGGTTTGAACCAAATCCCTCCCAGATGGCTAATTGGAGCCATTAACCAACTCTCCTCCAGATGTACCTGGAACTGGTTCATCTTCCTCCAAGCTGACATCTGGAGAGATAACTGGGGAAGCATCCCGGGGAGTCATCACACACTGGCCTCTACACATTTTTACTCTTTTTACAGTACAAGTAGTATAGTAATATAGTATACAGAACAAGTAGTATAAGGGGATGTCAGTGCCATCAGCAAGTCAACCCATTTGGTAGAATATGAAAATAGTCTATGCACTGGGCAAAATTATACAGAGACAGGCAAAATGATTAGCCTTCAAAGGGATAAAAGTACAGCCCTAGAAAATTCCTTGTCTGCAGAAACAGTGAAAAATTTGAGTGTTTCACTCATCAGCAACACACAGCTAGGAAAATACGCCAAGATTTGGCCTGACTTGGCCTAGCCTTTCAAATATTGAAGTGACTTTCTGTCAAGGAAGTTGTGTCAGTGACAGGAGAAATGAAACTAGGGGACAGCACCAATCATTTTCTTTAAGTTTTCCTACATGAGCCGTGGTGGTGCTGTGGTTAGAATGCAGAACTGCAGGCTACTTCTGCTGACTGCCAGCTGCCAGCAGTTTGGCAGTTCGAGTCTCAGCAGCTCAAGATTGACTCAGCCTTCCATCCTTCCAAGGCCAGTAAAATGAGGACCCAGATTGTTGGGGGCAATATGTTGACTCTGTAAACCACTTAGAGAGATCTGTAAAGCACTGTAAAGTAGTATATAAGTCTACGTGCTATTGCTATTGCTAGATTAAATCTATCAGAGTAGCACCATCCACTGGCCTCATTACTGAGGCAGAAAAGTGTTTAGCCATTATGTAGCACAATTAATGCAGTGTTTTTTTTTCTGTTGACTTAAGAACTGGATGACAACATGTAGCTTGGCCAGGAAGAAGAACTCTTTGATTATATTCTTTGCAACTTTTAATCGCCATACAATATGTTTCTCCCTTCTCATATTCTTATATGCATTTTCCCTTCATCCAGAGCCTTTTTTATTTCATCATTCCATCAAACATCCATTTTCATACTTCCCAGTAGTACAGTTCTATACACTTACATTACATGGAACTCTATGACATAATTTTTCCCCACTCTATTGCTTTTGGCTTTCACATCTTCTTTCTTCATGTTTTGTGCCTTCATATCATTCTGGACTCCTGGTGACTGCTTGAACTAATCTCTGCAATTTTCTTGGTAGGATTTCAGAAGTGGTTTGCCTTTGCCAGCTTCTTTCTAAGGCTTGAAAGAGAGTTATAGTCTAAGGTTACCCATCCAGATTCATGCCTAAGGCAGGGCTAAATTCAGTTTTCCAGTTTCTAGCCTGGTTCTTTTAACCACTAGACCACGGATGTCAAACTCACCGCATCATGTGATGTGTTGCGACATATTGTAATTTTTTTTGCATTGCCGGAGCTGGGGTGGGTGCAGCCTCCACATGATGCAACCGACCCATAGGCCAGCAGTTTGACACCCCTGCACTAGACCAAAGTGGATATCTTCCTCATGTGATCTTTCCCTTTATTCTCTTAAATGTATCAAGTTGGCCCTAGTTTATACATTGATCAAGGACTGAATTTTTTCACACAAGATAAGTACCACTGCAAATCAGCATTCTTCAATGTAAGGTTTATTGAAGAACGCAAGTACCACTAAGATACACTAAAAATAGAATGACCATCCATCCCTAGATTACCACATACTTTTGAGTAATCTTTCAGTTTATTTAGCACTAAAAAAACTCAAGGAATAAAAGTAATGCTAATATGCTTGACAAATCAGTCACAAACTCAAACCAGGACTATAGCTATATTGCTAATTTAAAAGTATTAGAAGAATGCTAGAACTTTTCAATCAAATACCTATTCAAAAATAACTGCTCTGTATGTGTTTTTCATTCATTTTGAAGTATTTAAGTGATCAAGAAAGGTGACACTCATACCCTAGGTTCTCTTAGTCCCCAACATTTCTGATTACTATATTTTGTAAAAACAAAATTCTATACTCTAATTATACCCACTAGGTAGAGAAGTAACCTAACATATTCTTAAGTAAACTATCAGAAGCTTTGAAGCGACACAGTAGGTGGCTGAAGTGAGAATTAAAGTTGACAAGCTTCTTAAGTTCATATGGTACAGTTTTTAAAATATTCTATTTCCAGGCACCTGCTGATGGTAAGATTCTTCCAATCCTGTGATATCATTAATTAAGTTAATTTCAGATATTTCAAAAGCAAACAAGTTATTCCTTGTGTGTTAATGAGAAACCTTCACAAGATCTAAGAATTTTCTTTGCGTATCAGGGTGGAAATATCATTAAAGATCCAGGGTACCAATTACTTTTATGCCTATTTAGAAATACAGGGTCAGGTGCTAACCTCTCCTCACACCCATTCAGCCTACTGACATTAGCTTTCTTAATTATTTTAAACAGCTCTACTGGCTCCCAGCTTTAACATTTCCCTAACATGCCAGGAAGTTATAATGAAAAATGCTATAAATGAAGAAAAGGCTTTTAAGACACATCATTCTTTTTACAAGCACAAATTACTTCATTATTAGACCTCTGGCTTTGCATTTCAGGACCTGATAGGTGGTGACTGGTTAGATTACTAGGGACTTTTGTAAATTTTTCTTTCTCTCTCTCTCTCTCTCTCTCTCTCTCTCTCTCTCTCTCTCTCTCTCTCTCTCTCTCTCTCTCTCTCTCTCTCTCTTCATGATATAAAATAGTTTTCTACTCAATTCTTGAAAGAGATATGCCATTTCTATTTGTATGAATCTGAGGTGGTAATCCAAATGACTAAAGATGGTTATGATCTTAAGAACTGATAATCTTTTTTTTAAAAAAAAAACCCAAATCCAACTTTTCACCATTTTTTACAGTGAATCCATAGAAACAAACCAAATGAATTTCTGCTTTAATGATTCAGTGGTCCACCATGGGATATGAACCCAGAGGAGTAAACATTCCAGTAACCAGGATAAAATGCCTGTGGTTCCCACTAGTGACCAGAGAGATAGAATATTCCCACCATAATGCACAGTAGCTAGTAGGAATGTGGCATGTGTATATAAAAAAAACAAAACAAAACAAATGAAGCACAGCAGGCACACTACACAGGACAGATATTTTACTTGCATTGCTGTCTTTTTTCTTCTTCTTATGACCCTGTAATCCCTTAATTTGGGGTAGAGTTGGGGTGCCTGATTATATCTGGGCAGGGATTAGGACTAACACTGCATTTTTCATGACAGGCCACTACATTTTCTGAAGAACTCTTGGGTCAATTTTGCACAATTTTACACTTGAAAACTGAAATGCACAATTCAAAATTTCAGAATTTGTACAAACTGTAATTTTTAATGTGGTAGGAAAGAAAAGATATTCAGAGCTTAACCGGAGAATTATGTTTCAATTAAAATTGGCATGAAATCAAAAGCAGCTTTTGTTCTGGCCCCACTCAAAACTTTTGAGAGTTTGATCACCCATATGTTACCTGACTAAGACAATAAAAAAGTAGGAACTCCTCATTTAAATTTAACTTGCGTCAAAAGAAAATGGCAGACAGCATTCACAGTCGTCACTGTGTGTTTCATTTCCCTTCATAAGCCTGGAACCATTTCTTTTTAGAAAACTTTCTTCATTGTCATGGAGAGACTTCATCAGGAAAGCAATTGTTTGATTAGACACAATTAGTTGCTAGGGAGTGCAGGCAGGCCAGTGAGGACAGCAGGCAGAGCCTGATAGCATAGGATAGCAGAAAAGGGCCGCAAGTAAGATTGGGCAGTTTGGGCAAGACAGTGCAGTGGGGATGCCATGCGTAGGTCTACAGAGTGTGGGTGAACCAATGGAGGATGCAGGCAGGCCAGTGAGTGCAGTCTGATGGGAGCCAGGGGTAGGACATCCTGTGGGCAGTTCTATGGAGGATGAGTGAACTAGTGATGGCTGCACACTGGGCAGTGAGCCTAGGCCAGAGGGGGACCACAGGCTGTCTCATCCAGCTGACATTGCCTGGGATGTAGTATCTATTTGGTACCTGCTACTGGACTGCTTCTATTTCCATTCATATCTTTTGCAATATCCTTACATAATAAATTCATAACAGAGACCAGCAGTATGGATTCCATAACTTCTGCTTTAAAAATTGGCACATTCCAGAAAGGTTAGTCTGCATGAATTCCAGTGATTTCAGTGGACTTTTGAAAATGTGCTTGTATTTCTTCCAAACAAATCAGTATGAGAAACTGATTTGGTTTGACTGGGACCTACCCAGGGGCATTGGCTATTTCTAGGGATTCCATTCCAGTTTACCAATCATGGAGAGCAAAATTGCAGGTTATGAGAAAAATAATTTTTTGTGTGTGTTTGTCTGTGTGCATGTGTGTGCATACACACACACACACACACACACAAACACAGACATAATAACAGAATTGGAAGGGATCTTGGAGGTGTTGTCCAACCTCCTGTTCAAGCAGTATAGAGCCTATACCATTTCAGGCATTTGATGGAGCACTGTAAGTTCTGGAGGCAAGCCATTCCACTAGTTAATTGTTCTAACTGCCAAAAAATTCTTCTTAGTTCTAGATTGGTTCTCTCCTTGATTAGTTTCCATCCATTGCTTCTTGTACTGCCTTCAGGTGGCAGCTCCTCAAATATGCTGGCTGATATTTAAATCGTTGTCCACTAGGACTCCTAGATCCCTCTCACAGTTACTGCTATTGAGCCAAATACAATCTATTCTGTACCTGTACATTTGGTTTTTCCTGACTAAGCATAAAACTTACTTTTCTCATCACTGAATTTCATTTTGTTAGATAGAGTCAAGTATTCAAGTCTGTCAAGATCCTTCTGGATCTTAAGACTATCTTCTTGGCTGTTGGTCATGCCTGTCAGCTTGGTGTCATCTGCAAATTTGATAAGTTCCCTTCTATCCCCTCATCTAAATCATTTATAAAGATGTTGAAGAGTATTAACCTGAAACAGAACCTTAGGATACCCCATTGCATACTCCCCTCCATGTAGAAGTAGTTTTACTGAGAACTACAAGCTAAGCACATTTTGTCAGCCAGTTATGAATCCATCTGGTGGTGATGCTATCTATCCAACACTTTTCTATCTTACCAAGAAATTGGTTATGGTCTATTTTGTCAAATGCCTTATTGAAGTCCAAGTATAGTATGTCAACAACATTTTACTGTTCCACTAATTTAGTCACATTGTCAAAGAATGAAATAAGATTTGTTTGACATGAGCTGTTTTTGCCAAATCTATGTTGGCTTCTGATTATAACTTTGCTTGCTTCTAGGTGTTCATAGATCTGTAGCTTGATTATCTTTTCTTCACATGTGTTGATGTCAGCCTGATTGGTTTGTAATTTCCTAGATCCATTTTTTCCCCTTTTTTGAGATAGGGATCACCAGGGCTTTTTTTTTTCATAGAACACTCAGAACGGCGTTCTAGTACCCTTTAAATAAAAGCTCCCTCTATTGGCTTTAGGAGTAGGCAATCTTGGCTCTTTTTTATGACTTGTGGACTTCAACTCCCAGAAATCCTGAGCCAGCCACGCTGAGGGGAAAGAGAGGGGTTTCCAAGCTGAGCCATGCTGGCTCAGGAATTCTGGGAGTTTTAGTCCTTGAGTCATAAAAGAGCAAAGGTTGCCTACCCTGCACTAGAGGAGGACATTAAAATTATTTACAAGGTTACTTCTTTAGGAACTAAACTTTTAGAATCTAAAACAGCTAATTCAAAAAAGCCAACAGGAAAGAACCTCATATTTTTCATCTGCTTCTGTCTTTTGGAAGGTAAAATTAAATAACAAAATAATCTATTTCCTATGTTAACATCTCTGCAATGAAATCAATAAAGGTAACAGGAAAGAAATGAGAAACATTTTTCTCAATGTAATATGTCTAATTTCAGTTGATGCTAGAAAAAATAGTATCTTTTGTACACTCTTGAAAACTATTCTGAATCTATAACCATCTATTACAACTAAACCACTTTAAATTAAACAATTCTTAAGAATGAAATATTCTTAATTTGGACTTTACTTTTACTGTTTGGACTGTTGTGTGTTTTGAAAAATAGATTATTTAGAATCTAGTTATGTTGCACTTCAGTTTTTAAATAATTAACCTAGTATATACATAACAATATATGATGTTTTCCATGGTGAGCTTAACATCAATAACAACATTTATTAAAAAGGCTAAAATAATTTCTGGTGGTATTATCTGTACATAAAAATTTTGTTTAGTCACAATCTTTCACTTTTCACATTCTGGAAAAGCAGTGGTCATGTATCCTAGCAAAAGATGTTTCATATGTGCATAAGCGTAGTCAGTAGCATATGCCTTTTTAAAAATATCAAATATGCAAAGAAACAAAAATAAGTCCAAAATATCTGTATTACATCCAGAAATGCCAACTTTGCAACCAATATTTCTCATCCATAACTATAGCACTCTAAGGATATCTGCATACATGCAAATGCTTCTCTGCGATCAGTAACGCAGCAGGGATTGCTTTTTCCTTCCAGCAACAGATTGCTGGGAAATACCAAACATGGCCTTGATAATTCCAATGTTTGTTACAAATTTTTCTGGGTGTGGGTGGAAAGAGGCTGTTTGGCGCCGGAGACCATTGCCATGAGGAACACAGCTCTGGGTTGGGTTTTGGAGCAGCTCTAGGTGCGGGCTCAGCACGGGCCGTGGCGTGGCAACTGCAGGGAGGGGAATCCCCATGACATGTGGCTCTGAGCTGCAGGGGCGGGGGTGCACAGGACGGGTGGCGACACCATAGCAAGACACCGGCATCACTCCCAGTGACAGCACCTCTGAGTTCTGGAACCTTTTTAGAAAAAGAAAAAAGCACTGGGGATCACATCAGATCTTTTCCAGTCCTCTGGTTGTTCCCTGGTACCCCAGGATATTTGAAAGATATGGTTCAGTGTGTATGATAGTGTGTGTGTGTGTGTGTGTGTATTTGCATGTATCTATCTATCATTTTGCTTATGTATAAAAAAAAACATAAATCCAAATAAATAACCCTTCAAAAATCTCCCTGCAAACAAAACCATGTACCAAAGTCTCACTTATGTCAAATTCTTTACCACAGATAAACAGTCTGATCTGTATTTATCAACTGCAGATATGTGAAACTGCACATAATGGAACCAGCTGTATTTTTCTTTATCCAAATAAGAACTGAGTGTTTGGATACAAGAAAAAAAACATAGAAAATTTCTTACTTCCTTAGTGATAATAGATGGCAAAAGCCGTTTTTTTTTACATGTGTTCAAATATGAGACTCTTAAGAAGGTATTAAAATATTTAAATGTGGCATATAAGGGAGACTAGAAAAGTTATTGATGCAGCATAGACCTTTCCTACCAGTAGTAGTTCGCCTATTAATATTATATTTGCTAGTGTATTAGTGGCAGAACATCTTTTGGATATTTCTCAGCAGAAGAAAAATAACATGGAGAAAAGCAAGTGCACTGAAAAAGGAGGAATAAGACAAGGACATATCTTGTATGTCTGAATTGGAAGGAATGGGGAAAAACACACACAGTCAAAATAATACTTCTTAAGACAATTCTGTAGAATCAGCATTCCTTTCATAAATCACCTCTTTGATAAGAAAACAATGCTGCTAAATGTCTCATAGAATGAACTTTCTTGTTAGAACAATTCTTCTTCCTACTTTATATCTTTGGTGTGGATTGTAGATCCCGCATTCAGGAATGAAGATTAGAAAATAAACCCATAATTTTCTGCAGTCTACTATGTGTTCAAACCTGTAGGCAACAGGAAAATATATTTTTCCTCTGTTCATTCTGGATTGTAAGTTTATTTTTTTTAAAAGAAGAGAATTATTTGTGAGAATTATTGTAGTCATTAATGGTAGGCTAATAAGATAAAATGGTAGGCCATTTATCTTTATGGATAGATAACAAAAAATGTTACATGCTGTATATTAGATGCAGAAGCCTGAGTTAGAATAGAACACCATTCTTTTCACCAAATTTAGCATATTACAGCTTTAAACAACGAGTGATAACAGAATATAAATTGAACAAATTAGAAATAACATTGAATTGATAAATGTTGGATGATTATCTGGAAGGATTATGAATTCAAAATCATATTAGGAATTATGGTTTACATTTGGTTTTTAAGCTGGAGATAGTCATCTTAATGTGTATTGTATAATGTAAAAAATCACAAAAGGAAAAATAATTCTGCATGGAAAGCATCAGCCCTTGATCCGTCAATTCTGTTCTTCAGATTGTGTTGTCTCTTTACAATTTTTCATAACAGTCAGAGATTAGCTAAAATCCATGATTATTTGAACATATCTTCTCATAGTGGCTAAACAGACTCTTTCCCTGCTGTTTTTCTCCTGCAACAGATTGTTTGCCACCCTTAAACCTGAGGTAACTAGTACTGATTTTTCAAGGTGACCACTCCTTGATAGGACTGTTGTTCCTGAATCTGTCCAATCCCCTTTTGAAGTTTTTTATGTAGGTGATCATCACCATGCATAATTTTAATGAATTTCACAAGTTATCTACTCAATGGTTTAAATTGTTATATCATTAATGACCAAAATCTCTCTGTCATTTACAATTAAAAACAAACAAGAAAAATCAAATTAAAATCAACTGCTACCAGTTAAAAAGCAATTAGAACAAACAAGTAGTATAAGTTGAATTAATAATTAAAGTTAACAGTTCGAATCAGCAGTTAAACAGTGTGGAAGTGTTTTAAGGGCCTTTTAACAAGCTAATAATGATGTCAGGCCCCCTCGATTCCAGAGAGAGTGCATTCCAAGAGGTAGCCTAGTGACAGAAAAAACTCAGTCCTAATTTACAACCAAAGAAGCTTGCAACAAGTAGACAGAACTTCCTTAGATAAACTTAGCAGGTGTGGATGTTCAGAAATAAGTAGATCCCCTTTTAAATAGCTTGGAACTAAACCATGTTGATTTTAAAGTTAATGACCATTGTATTTTGTATTTTGCCTGGACAAAAATAATGGTCAATTTAGTGTTTGAAGACAGGTTTAATTTTATATTTCTCTTTCTTCTTAAGACTAACTTGGATCCTACATTTACTACCAGATTCAGAGTAGATAGAAGGCTGTTCTACATTAAAGGTAAAGGTAAAGTTTCCCCCGCACATGCATGCTAGTCATTTCCAACTCTAGGGACCGGTGCTCATCTCCGTTTCAAAGCCGAAGAGCCAGCGCTTGTCTGAGGACATCTCTGTGGTCATGTGGCTGGCATGACTAGACACCAAAGGCGCACGGAACACTGTTACCTTCCCACCGTAGTGGTCCCTATTTTTCTACTTGCATTTTTATGTGCTTTCGAACTGCTAGGTTGGCAGAATCTGGGACGAGTAACAGGTGCTCACTCTGCTATGCGGCACTCAGGATTCGACCCGCCAAACTGCCGACCTTCTGATCGACAAGCTCAGCATCCTAACCCACTGAGCCACCGCGTCCCTAGTTCTACATTAGTAGATTGCTATAGGCAGACTTGAATGTTACCAGCAAGGGCTTCATAGATACAGATATTTATTTATCTGATTGCTTCTTTTATTTCACTCTCCCACAATAGCCACATTATTCAGCATTTGTTAACAAATGTCAATAGCTATAATATCACTATTGGGTTACATCAAATACATAATAGTTTATCTCTTAATGAAGCATAGAATAAAAACTCATTTCAATCATCTGTTAGTCCAAGTCAATATCCCCACTTCCATCCAACATTTCCATATCACCATCTTTTCTCCAATTTTAATATTGGGTTTCCCCATAAAGTCAATTAAGCATAGGAAAAAAAAGGATTGGCCTTTTTTATTAGACATTCCATAGCTTTCTAACAGCCATAATTGTTTCCAAAGAGTTCTATTGTATTTAGACCCTAATACTGTCCATCTAATCAAAAGTGCTATATAAAGTATGTATATTCCAGTGTTCCCCAAATTGGAAAATTAACACCATTTGTTGGCTTCTAATAATTAATACTTAACAATAGGTAAAGTTGATAATATAACTTCAGATTTGGGAATCAAATCCTCCCTTATTCATTGATATTTGCATTTTCTGTAAAAAATATTATCAGAATTGAAGAACTCCCAAAACATTTTCTAAACAGAGTTTATTTTCTGAAAATATTTCCCAGTTATCTCTACAGGAATATTAATTTTGAGAGCCCCTTTCCCCAAAGATAGAGGTTTAATGACTCCCTTCTATCCATAACTGAAGAAACCTCTTTATATATTTTATTTGTATGACATGTTCCTGAATTATATCTTTTGGTATGCACAAACCTAAATATTTAATGGCTATGGAACAAATATGGAATTAATATTCCTTAAAAGAGTAGGTAAATTAACCATTTTCACCTACTGACATCAGTTTCACTTTAAACCAGTTAATAGACCATCCTGCTATCATTTGAATGAACACTGGAATGGTAGTATGATGTTTAGAAATAAACAGAAGAATGTCAACCTGTTGTCTGGCCTTAAGCAATGTTTATCTGCTCATTGCCTTGGTAATAGATCTTTATTTTCTCTGTTGAGGTCATCCTCTGTATTTTCTACACATGTAGAACTCTGATCCAACTATGTGGGGAGCCTAGCAACTACCAGAATTTATTGAAAAGCTCCCAAAAGAAAGTTTAAAGGTGAAGAAGTGGTAACAGGCTAGTGTCCTGGAAGTATGTTTTACTATAAACAAATGTAATTAGTCATGATAGCTATCTTCATACTGTAAACTATGAAGATGGAATTGAGCATCATTTATAAGAAAATGATATGAGGTCTGCTCTGTATTTTTGATTTTGAAAAAGCAGCTTTTCCTCAGATTCCTCAAGGCAAAGCTGGAATAGATCCACATCAGACTCTAGATCTCATTTACTTGTGTGACCACCAAAACGCAAATGTCATTCTTCCTATTGAAGCACAGAGCTGAAACATAAACTTGTTACATTTGGGAACTGAATTTGATTTATTCTTTATTGAGAACTTTTGCTTTAATAAGCTCTTATAAAGCTGCATTCTATTTTGTTAACTATTTTTATGGCTCATTGCATAGTTAGCCAGATGTTCAGACTGGATTTGGCATTCCCATCTACCTAGCGAGTTCTTCCCAAGGAGATGGGATAGGCAGGTGTTTGATGGTCTTAAAGGTATTGTCACAGGATGTAAGCTGTTCCACATAAAGTTGCTTTTCGTAATTGATTGATGGTGAATGATTAATATTTATTAAATGTGTATGTTATAGTATTTATATTATACAATGTCTATGGATTTTTTAAATATTTAGTTACATTGTTTATGCAAACATTTTAAAAAGAGTGGAACTTGTGATGCAATGACTTAATGCAGCTTCTATCAGTTTGCCCCTCTGATCTACCCCTGTGAATGACTCTGCCTCTTGGTAGCAGAAACTTTCAATTTCTCAGGCATACTTTTAATTTTAGATGTTAGCTATTGTACAGTCTCTGATGGTGTTTTGGCCCTTTGTTCAAGTTGCAGTTTCTTCCAAGCAGAACATATTGTTCTGTACTAAGGATGAATGGCATTACTCGCAGAAAATAGTTAAGCCAAAAGTTAATAGTCTGGCATATTTAGCAATAGCTGCTTATCTCAATAATAATGGAGATGCCCCTAGGGAATGGAGGAGATGCAGTTCAAAGATGTGGTATTATCTAATTGGACCCTTTTTTTTATTAAAATAGAAATCATGCTCATATTTTCTCATAGGAAAGTAGAAAAACAATAAACAGAAAATTAACCACTGAAGTCTAATAGGAAAGCTATATTGTTGGTATATCATTGTGAATAGGAGGATGCACAGATAGGGGATGAAGGTTCTGAATCTTTGAATGAATATCTCCACTACATTTCTATTTCCCTGAAAAAGGAAATAATAACAGCCATACCAGAATAGAATCATAATGTCTTATATACAAGATTCTCAACCGAATAATATAAATGTATTTCAATAAATTCTAGCTTTCTTTTCCTTTTCCCTTCTTAATTTCATTATCTTATTTATCCTTAAGCATATTTAACTGATATGAATGCCCATTAATCTACTGAAATACTGATAAACATATTTCTAAGAAAAGAACGTCAGTGTTTTTTAGGATATTTCAGCATGCTTTGGGGTATGCATAAGAGACACATGCTAAAAATAGAAAATAGGAATTGAAAATCTCAAGGTTTAATTACTGCAGTTTCATAATCCCCAAACTCTTTTTGGGGAAAGAAAACATCTGCAATATAGTTTTAGTTTCTCTATTATACCATTCACATTCAAATAACAAGAAGAGAGGTACTGTGAAAAGGTAGGTAGATCTGTTTGCAATATTAAAGCAACCATATTAATTTCCAATTTAGAAATTTATCCTGGGGAACATTAGTTAGCTAAAATTGATGGATCAAGGACTGATGTTTACAGATGTAAGAGCTTCCTATCTTTCTCTTGTTCTTTGAGCTCTAAACCTACCATTGTATATTAAAGTATGAATGGTGAAATCATGAAGCAATCCATGACTTTTGGTTTAATGAAAACTATACCACTTTCAAAGTATATATTGCAAATGTTGATGGAGGATTTTTAATATATTTTGGTTAGTATCTAGTAAGTGCCTAGGTGTGTGATGACAGAATTAGTAGCATGAGGTACATTATGTAGGACAGAGGTGTCAAACTGCCAGCCTGGGGGCCAGATGTGTCACACCAAAACCACGCCCACCCCTTTGCTGGCAATGGGGAAAATGTCACGATACATCGTGACACATCACGTGATGTCATGAGTTTGACACCCATGATGTAGGAGATATGAAATATATGCAGTCACATGTTGTCTATAGTATAAAAGGTAACAGTAAAGGTTCCCCCACACATGTGTGCTAGTTGTTTCCGACTCTAGGGACTGGTGCTCATCTCCGTTTCAAAGCCGAAGAGCCAGCGCTTGTCCGAGAACGTCTTCCGTGGTCATGTGGCCTGCATGACTAGACGCCAAAGGCGCACGGAACGCTGTTACCTTCCCACCGTAGTGGTCCCTATTTTTCTACTTTCATTTTTTACGTGCTTTCGAACTGCTAGGTTGACAGAAGCTGGGACGAGTAACAGGCGCTCACTCTGTTACGCGGCACTCGGGATTCGACCCGCCAAACTGCCGACCTTCTGATCGACAAGCTCAGCGTCCTAACCCACTGAGCCACCATGTCTATAGTATACACTAGCTTATCTTTAGTTTTCATCTCATGGGCTAGAAGCACAGTGGCTTGTGTTTAAGACCTGAGTGCTGCTTTGAAGCAGGGTGAGCTCTTGTCGTTCACTTGAACTCCTGCCAGGGGACATGAAAGGAGCCTCCAACAGTAAATGGTAATGTCACAAACTAATCCTTTCAACCTGGAAGCACTTCAGTGCTTCTAACATGAGTGCAATGTGATCTTATTGGCTATGAAACTTGGAAGATTTCAGGAAGTTCTTGCTTAGAGAAGAGGGTAAAGAAATCCTCTTGCAATATAGCTTCCCATTTATGTCTGGTTACAATGCCTTCAAGACAATCTTTTGTTTAAAAGAGCATAATTTCTAAACAGATGTGACTGAATGCACACCTTTTGATTCATCTTAAATGAACTGAATATGGATTCCATGTGAGTTTTTTTAGATCAGTGAAATTCTGCAGTTTGTGCCTAATACCCCTTTTCCATTTATCATCCTTTTTGGCTCTGTTCTTGGGAGATAAGCATAAAAAGTTAGCTTGTAGTAAGATAGTTGGGACTGAAAAAAACCCTAGCATGGATGCAGAATAGAAATTTGAATAATGTCTTCCCAGATGCCTGAAATCCATTCTTCAATGATTAATTATAACAGACCATGTTCAAAACAACTGTGAATACTAGTGACAATTGAAATATTTTTCAAAAAGCTAGGGAAATTCTGTCAGGCAAAGGAAGCTTACCAAATTATAAAACATGAATCATCCTTGGATGCCTACTCAAATGCAATTAGTAGAATGTAATTAGCATCTACTTTCAGTGTGACAAATCTTGGCTCAGATTTCCTAGTTCTACCATGAATATTTTTAGAAATAGACTGACTTAGAAATAAACTGACTCCTGAATATTTTTGAATCAAAGCAACCCTTTTTAAAATTATACTTGTTTACGAATAATAGTGCTTTAACCCAACTCATCTAAACACACATACTTGGGTGTCCTTCAGCAATCGAATTACCATTTGCAAGATGAGTAAGAAATAAAATCTACGGTATGTTCTTTGATACATCTTGTCTCTCTATTTATTAATCTGCTTTATATCTTTCTCTCTCTCATATACAGTATCTGTCCACTCTTCTTCAGCCTGGTATGAAATATGGAGGCATTAGCCATATTATGAGCCATGTTCCAAGTTAGGTAACAAGAGCCTTGGTGGAGTAGTGGGCTAATGCCTCCTTAAGTAACACCAGCTGCCTGCAATTAGTGCAGGTTCGCATCCCACCAGGCTCAAGGTTGACTCAACCTTCCATCCTTCCGAGGTAGGTAAAATGAGGACCCAGATTGTTGGGGGCAATTAAGCTGACTTTGTAATAATGCCGCTTGGGGTGTGTGTGAAAGCCCTAATAAGCAGGCATATACATAGAATGAAGGCTACCGCTAAGCTTGTAAGCTGCCCTGAGTCTTCGGAGAAGGGCGGGATATAAATGGAATTAAAATAAATAAAATAAATAAAATAATGCTGATTTAATAAATCTGACCCCTAAAAATCACTAAGGCTGTAAACATAGTAACATCTCAATTAGAGTCTGTCCAAAAATTCACTATTATATTATAATATTTAGAATATAACGTTTATAATATTTATAATATTTAAATGTTATAATATTTATAACATTTTAAAATGTTACAGCCCTTATCCAACCCATAGCAAATGTAAATGAAGTGGAATGAAATCAACTGATATAAGCACCCTTAACATGGGTGAATCATTTATATGTTATTGTATGTTATTGTAAGAGTCAGTGAAATTAACTCCTTTTTGGACATTCACAAAATGTTTCACAATATTTGACAAAAATGTCTATTCTTTAACAAATTCTATCATAATTTAAAGTATACTGAACTATCACCAATCTAAACTGGCAATCCTTAGCAATAAGCTCTGTGAGAAGGTTTCCTCCTAAAAATCTTCTTTTCTTTGTTGAAATAAATAAAATAGTGGGACTGGCTTCTATGTTAACATGCATTGGATTGCACTGGAAATTAGTTCCCACCAAAATCAATGCGGCCTAAAGTCATTAGTAAATTGTCCCATTGATTTTAATGGGAACTAAGTTCATCAAACATAAATTAGCTCCAATGCATTATTGTTATTTTAATTTAAAGTGGTCTAATCCATACAAATAGCACTTTATATGACTCAACTCAGGTAGTACAACAGCACCAGACATCTCTACCAATGTAGTGAACTGCAATAAATAATTTTCCATACATGCAACTCTGTTGGTTTTCATACAAGTTTAAATGTTTAAACTCACTGTCAAAATTTGAGTTCATATGGAAGCAAATATGCATCAGTTGTACACAAGAAGATATGTCATTCAATATTTCCCCATTATTCAAGTAGCAGCCTCTTCTAATGGGGCATAAGTTCAGGGTAAATTTTATCCCTACTACTTAAGTAACAGACTTTAGACTTTGGGGAGGAAATGTAGGGAATCGGACAAATAATATACAGTGAAGTAGCCTGGATTTCATTTTTTGGACTGTAGAATATAAATAAGTTATGCAAAGTGGTGGCATTATCTCCTGAAGTGAAGACTGTAACAATGACTCAGTGCTACAATTCAAATTAATTTTCTAACAAAAGCAAAATGAATTCACTTTTATTATTTTGTTTTCTTGTTATTGTTCCCATCATAATTTGCTAATGTTCTGTATAATATATGCAGATGGAATAACACTTACTGAAAACAACATAAAAATATTTTTAATCCATGCAGGAAAAACCTGAAGGCATTAGCATAGGTTTTTCTCAGTTAAGACTTTCAGCCCCTATGCAAGTTAAATGCATCTGTAGCTAATCTGGAGAGTTTCATTGCACCAAACTAAAGCACTTAATATTGCAGTAAGTAACATTACCTGGAAGATCCTTAGTTCAATATGTTTAGAGGCATTTAAACCACATAAATTCTCCCTGAGAGAATAGTCACTATTTAAATGCAGCATTTGTTGAACTGTCCTTTCCTAGGTCAGATCTACTCAGCTCATGAACCACCAAGTTTGATAGCCTACTGCCATGCAGTGTGATTCTAGATAATCAGAGGGTGTGAAAGGACAGTTGTCAAGTGAGCATGAGGCAGATAATCAGATATATCTTCATGAGTGCTGAAGAAACTATATCCCTACTGATTTTATGGAACTATAATTCCTAACTGCCATGACTAGAGGTGATAGACCAGTACTTGTAGCAATATCTCAAAGGCATTTACTTAGCCCTGTTCTATATAATGATGTTCTGATTTGTAGGGAAAAAGGTGTTTGTGTGGAAAGAATGAATCTCAACCATTGCTCTTCTATCCAGTGCCAAAGAAGGCAAATAAAGAAGGCAAATGTTGTATGTAGTATGTTTTAGGTTTGTGTCATGTATATGTCTCATTTTGAGAGCAGGCAACTAAATTCCATTTTTGATGTGCGCCATTGTGCCCACAGTAAAAAAAAAAGACAATAAAGATTATCTTATAAGAGAAGAAATAATGCATAGTATGGTCATCACCAAAGACCCTATCAGCTGTCTTGGATCAGGAGGGCCATTGGGGCCAATAGGTTATCTGCTAACAATGCTGCATGCTCTTTGAGTGTTGCTCTGATACTGCCTTTTGGCTCATGGAATGTTGCAATTTCCAGAGCTTCTAAACACATCAATAAATGTTGGACTCTGACAAAAATAATCAGAATGTTTATATAGTACAAACTTACATAATACCACTTCGTGGTCTGAAAATAAGATGGTAAAAGCTAAGATTGGCATTTTATCTCAGTCTTTTACAGGTAATAGTTTGGTCAATCAAGAGTTGATTCCAGATGTTTGTTTTTGTATTTTGATTTCCTTGAGTCAACATATAGATTGTATCCCTTGGGACAGATCATAGGATTTAGACCTCTGATTAGAAATGAAAAAAACTACTTATCAAGAACTTTTATGTGTTTTGGAGCACAACACCGATATTTAATTTAATTTTTAATTTATTAATATTTCTATACCGCCCTTCTCCCGAAGGACTCAGGGCGGTGTACAGGGCAAGAATAAAACACAGAGATTTACAAAAAATAAAAGATAATTAAATACATGCCCGATTAAAAATACAATTAATACATGGTAAAAACCCCAATAAAAATAGTAAAAAGACCCCACTAATCCCCCCTCAGGCCAGGCCGGCTTGCTCGAACAAGTATGTTTTCAGATCGCGGCGAAAGGAGCGAAGATCGGGCGCCGTCCGGAGCTCAACCGGTAACTGGTTCCATAGCTCCGGGGCGCCCACAGAGAAGGATCTCCCACTGGGGGCCACCAGTCGACATTCTCTGACCGGTGGCACCCTGAGGAGACCCTCTCTGTGGGAACGCACAGGGCAGAGGGAAGTAGACGCCGGCAGCAGGTGTTCCCTAAGGTACTCCGGACCCCTGCCATGTAGGGCTTTAAACACCATTACTAGCACCTTGAATCTCACCCGGAAGACAACTGGCAACCAATGCAGCTCACGGAGCAGAGGTGTGACATGGGAGTATCGGGAGACTCCCAACACAACTCTCGCGGCTGCATTCTGTACCAGTTGGAGCCTCCGGGTGGTCCTCAAGGGAAGCCCCATGTAGAGAGCATTACAGTAGTCTAGACGAGAGGTCACGAGCGCGTGAGTGACTGTGTATAAATCATCCCGGCTTAGATAGGGCCGCAACTGGCGCACCAGGCGAACCTGGGCGAAAGCCCCCCTAGTCACAGCCACCATGTGCTCTTCCAAGGTGAGCCGTGAATCTAGGAGGACTCCCAAGTTGCGAGCCCTATCTACGGGGGGTAATAATTCACCCCCCATAGAAAGAGATGGAATATCCGAATAGACCCGGGATGAATGTATGCGAAGCCACTCGGTCTTGTCGGGGTTGAGTTGAAGTCTGTTCCTCCCCATCCAGACCCGAACCGCCTCCAGGCAACGGGACATCACGTTGAGGGCATCACTGGGGTGGTTTGGGGTAGAAAGAAAAAGCTGGGTATCATCAGCATACTGATGATACCCAACTCCAAAGCCACGAATGATCTCACCCAGCGGTTTCATGTAGATGTTGAACAGGAGAGGCGAGAGGACTGACCCCTGAGGAACTCCGCAAATGAGAGACCTCGCGGTCGACCTCTGCCCTCCTGTCAACACCGACTGCGAGCGTCCCTGGAGATAGGAGGAGAACCACTGTAAGACCGTGCCTCCCACTCCCAATCCCCTGAGACGCCGCAGCAGGATACCATGGTCGATGGTATCAAAAGCCGCTGAGAGGTCTAATAGGACTAGAACAGAGGAATGACCCCTGTCCCGAGCCCTCCAGAGATAATTCACCAGCGCGACCAATGCCGTCTCCGTGCTGTGCCCAGGCCTGAAACCCGATTGGTACGGGTCTAGATAATCCGCTTTATCCAGGACCAAAGGGAGCTGGTGTGCCACCACACTCTCAACAACCTTCGCAAGAAAGCGGAGATTGAAGACCGGACGAAAGTTGTTCAATACAGCTGGGTCAAAGGCAGGCTTCTTGAGGAGAGGCCTCACCACCGCCTCTTTCAAGACGGTGGGGAAGCTACCCTCACTCAAAGAAGCTGATATAGCTGCTTGGAACCAGCTGCGTGTCCTCTCCCGGGCTGCATAAACCAGCCAGGAAGGGCACGGGTCCAATAAACGTGTGGTGGAGCTCAGTCTCCCCATAATCCTGTCCACTTCCTCCGGAGTCACAGAATCAAACTCCTCCCAGGTGATATCGACAAGACCGCCCGTGTCCTGATCGCCAGACTCTGCCCAGTCAGAGTCCAGACCGGTCCAAATCCGAGCGATTTTGTCTGACATATAATTATTAAACTCCTCGGCACGACCCTGCAAGGGTTCCTCCCTCACCTCCTGATTAAGGAGGGAGCGAGTCACCCTAAACAGAGCGGCCAGGTGATTATCTGCGGACGCAATAAGGGTAGCGAAGTGATTAGACCTCGCCACCCTTATCGCAGCAAGATAAGACCTAATGTAGGTTCTTAGTCGCAATCGGTCGGATTCGGATCGGCTGGACCTCCAACCGCTCTCTAGGTCCTGTCTCTGACGCTTCATCTCCCGGAGCTCCGCGGAGAACCATGGAGCTCGACGGGATCTGCATCGGGTCAGGGGCCGCAAGGGTACAACTCGGTCAAGAGCCTCAGTGGCTGCCCTTTCCCAGGCTTCCACTAAGGCATCTGCCGAGCTGTGAGTGGGGGAGGCAGGTGGGGACCCCAGCGCTGCCTGGAACCTCTCAGGATCCATTAAGCGTCTGGGGCGGTACCATCTAACTGGTTCCACACACCCACGGCGGGGGGTAGCAAAACGGAAGACCAGCCGCAGGAGATGATGATCGGTCCATGACAGGGGCGTAATAATTGGAGAGCCCCCACCAAGATCATCTAACCACTGACCAGATAAGAAAACTAGGTCAAGGATGTGGCCTCCCTCATGAGTCGGTCCTGAAATTACTTGCGTCAGGTCCATGGCCGTCATGGAAGCCATGAACTCCCGAGCCAACTCAGATGATCCTCCCAGAGATGGTAGATTGAAGTCCCCCAAAACTATAAGTTTTGGGAACTCAATCACCAACCCAGAGAGGACATCGAGGAGCTCAGGCAGGGCTGCTGCTGCGTGACTAGGCGAAAGGTACACCAGCAGCAAGCCCAACTGCGCACCAGGGCCGCATCTCAAAAAGAGAGACTCACATCCGACTATCTGGGGAACGGTGGCCTCCCGCGGACCTAAGGTCTCCCTCATAACAACAGCCACTCCCCCACCCCTACCCTGAGCCCGAGGCCGGTGTAGCACCCGGAAACCTGGTGGGCAAAGATCAGCCAGAGGAATACCGCCCTCTGGGCCCAACCAAGTCTCCGTGATGCAGGCCAGGTCCGCCTGCTCACACTCGACCAAATCACGGACGAGAGGAGCTTTATTAACGACAGACCTGGCATTCAAGTACACCAGCCGGAGCTCAGGAGGCTGCACATCCTCACTCCCGGGACCTCGGGGAAGAACAAGAGGGTCGGAACGCCTCACTGCTTGCAAGTAGCGGAGAGGCCTTCCCTGAGATCGATACGGCCCTCTGTTCCTGCACCTGCTGCCATTCCCTAACGTCGTGGGAATGGGCACTCCCACGACTTGCCCTGGAGCCCCAGGGGCAACCGACCCCCGCTCCTCCCCTCCGCGATCAATCCCGGCCCTGGCCTGAACAACGGTTGCTGGACTGCCCCCCGTATCCGAACAACCAAAAGATATGAGGTAAATACATGAAAACACATCTTCAGACATGAAATTATTGCTGAAATCTTGTTGTCTTTGAATTCAAAGATTATTTTTTAAAGAAAAGCTGCATAGTATTTTAAAGAGAAAACAAAAAAACTTTCCTTATCCAGCATGGTCCTATAATGGCATTAGATTTTACCTGTAGCAAAACTGGAAGAGGTTTTTTCTTCTTCTTCCACAAACACATTTCTAAAAGCCAGATTATGGAGGCGGAGGGGGGAGGGGGAGGAGGAGGAGACATCATCATAAGATGCTGCCTTGTTATGGTGGTGGCTTAAGCTTCTCAGTGATGCTAAGGACTTTGTCTATAGCATAGGAAATTTCTGATAAGTCATTTTTTTCCCCAAAGTGCCACTGAAAATGGAAAACTGATTGAATTCATTAAAAACTACAGCTTTCCCTTTTTTGTGGCATTTTTGACACTTTTAATTTGTTTGCTATTCCCTTTCCATTTTCTCTCTTATTTTAGTTTGTATTTTAATGCTTGCATTTGAAATTTATTAAATATATTATTAAAGAAAAACAAAACAAAAACAAAACAACTTTAGCTTGCTTGTTCTTGCAAAACATCACTGACCAAACTTTTTGCCAGCAAATTTGGAAAACCCCAAAGTGGCCACAGGATTGGAAAAGATCAGTTTACATTCCAATTCCAAAGAAAGGCATTGCCAAAGAATGTTCAAATTATCGCACCACTGCACTCATTTCTCATGCTAGTAATGTTATGCTTAAAATCCTACAAGCTAGACTCCAGCAGTATGTGGATCGAGAAATACCAGACGTACAGGCAGGATTTTGAAGAGGCAGAGGAACTAGAGATCAAATTTATTTATTTATTTATTTATTTATTTTAATTCCATTTATATCCCGCCCTTCTCCGAAGACTCAGGGTGGCTTACAAGCTTAGCAGTAGCCTTCATTCTAAAGCCTTTGATTGTGTGGATCTGTTCTGAACCAGCCCTCTTCTAACAAACCCCTTATCAGAAAGAAGAGACTGGAGAGCGTCCAAGGCTAAAAGGCTTCTGCCAAGATTTAATTACGCAGTTAACAAAAACACTAGAGCTTGTCTTCTCAAGTGGAAAAGTTGCTTTCAGCAACCAGCCCCTCCCCAAACACTCCTTTTATAGAGAGCTCAGGGCGTGGTCTCCCTGTGCCTCCTCCCGAGGAGTCCCATAGCCTTTCTTTGTTTGTTCCTGCTCGACTGCCTCCTGCGTCGGGCGTCCTTGAACAGGGCCAGCTGTGGGTCATCATCCTCCGCACTCTCGGGCTCACGCAGCTGAGAAGAGGTCCCCGGCTGAGGACTCTGCAAAGCCTCCAAACCATCATCAGCCGGTTCGTCTCCCTCCTCCCCCTCATCTGAGTCCTCCGATACATCGGAGCCGGCTGTCGGACCCACAGGCTGGCCCTGAGTCACAACACTATCCCGCACCGCAGGGCCCTTCCCCCGGGTCTGCCGATCCGGATGCGGTCGGGATGGGAACTGTTCGTGAAAAGCAGTCACCAACGCAGGGGCATGAACGGCGGTCGCGTCTTCCCATGTGAAGTCCTCCGGCCCGTACCCTTTCCACTCGATCAGGTACTGGAAGCGACCTTTCAGCCAGCGGGAATCCCTGATGCTGGCGACCTCGTACTCGGGGGTGCTGCCTCCATCACGAGTTCCTGATGGGGGAGGTTCCGCTTGGCGAAGTGGACAGGCCGGTTGTTCGGGGACCAACAAGGACCGATGGAAGACGGGGTGCACGCGCAGGGAACGTGGCAGAGTTAAACGATAGGCGACCGGATTGATGACGGCCTCGACTGGGAACGGTCCAAGGTAACGGTGGTCCAGCTTCCTCGCCGGCCGAGTGGATGGTAGGTTCCTGGTGGACAGCCAGACCCGATCCCCCACCGATAGTGGAGGCGTATCCCTTCTCGACCGATCGGCGAACCTCTTGTAGTCGGCCTTGGCCTTCTCCAGCTGCCGTCGCACCAACCGATGGATCGCCTGTAACTCCGTCATAAATTCGTTCGCTGCCGGCTCCGATGAGTCCACGGGAGAAAGGGGGAAAAACTGGGGGTGATAACCCACGTTGGCCAAGAACGGTGTCATCTGCGTGGAGGTGTGCTGCGAGTTGTTAAAGGCAAACTCGGCTATGGCCAAATAGTCCACCCAATTGTCCTGCTGCAGGTTAACGTAGCAGCGCAGATACTGCTCTAAGATGCCAATGACCTTCTCGGTACCCCCGTCGGTTTGTGGATGATGCGCGGACGAGAGGCAAACCTTAATGTCCAACGCCCGCATCAACTCCTGCCAGAAGCGGGCTGTAAACTGGGCCCCCCTATCGGAGACGACTCTATCGGGAAGGCCGTGCAGCCGGAACACCTGTTGGATGAACATGCGACTAGTGGCGCGAGCTGACGGTAAGCCGCGACAAGGGATGAAGTGCGCCATCTTGGTCAGCATGTCCACCACCACAAACACTGTCGTGAAGCCGGAGGATGGGGGTAGATCCGTCAGAAAGTCCATGGACACAGCCCCCCAGGGTCTCTTGGGTGTTGGCAAGGGCTGCAGTAAACCAGGCGGGGCCCCTGTCGCTGACTTGGCCTGCCTGCAAGGAATGCAGGAGGTGACATAAGACTGGACATCGTGTCGGACTCGGGGCCACCAAAAAGTACGGGAGACCAAGTTCAGAGTCTTGAACAGGCCAAAATGCCCCGCAGCCGGGTTATCATGACACTGGCTGAGGACGAGTCCCCTGAGTGGCCCTCCTGGAACATAGAGCCGGTCACGATAATACAGGAGTCCATCCGCGACCGACCAAGGCGAATCTGGCCCCACCTCTTCCTTCCGCTGAGCCACCCACGCCTCCTGCTGCTGCGCCTCCCGGATCCGAGCCCGTATATCCACCGGCTCCCGCACCGCAGCAAAAGACTCGACGGGGATCACTGTCCTGGGCGGAAGCTTGTCTTCCGCTCGGGTGTATTCGGGCTTTCTGGACAGAGCATCCGCTCTCTGGTTGTGCCCGCTTGGTATGTACCGCACCCGGAAGTCAAACCTCGCAAAGAAGAGGGACCACCGGATCTGGCGTTGATTCAAATTCCGAGCGGTCTGCAGGCTTTCCAGATTCTTGTGGTCCGTCCGGACCTCGATCTGATGCCGCGCCCCCTCCAGATGATGCCTCCAAGCCTCGAACGCCGCCTTGATGGCCAGCAGCTCCTTCTCCCAGATGGTATAGTTGCGCTCCGAGGGGTTCAATTTCCGAGAGTGATACGCGCAAGGGAAAAGGGTACCGCTGGGCATCGTCGCCTGGAGTAACACGGCCCCAATGGCAATGTCGGAGGCGTCCGCCTCCACGACAAACGGCCATTGCGGGTCGGGATGTTTCAAGATGGGCTCCTTCATGAAGGCGTCCTTCAAAGCCTGGAACGCCTGTTGTTCGGGGGCGTTCCACTGGAACCGAGTCTTCTTCTGCAGGAGCCGGGTGAGGGGGGCTGTCAAGGCAGCAAAGCCAGGGATGAATGTCCGATAGTAGTTGGCAAATCCAAGGAGTCGCTGAACGTCCTTCACGCGACGCGGGGGTTGCCAACTCTGCAACGACTCGACTTTACTCGGCTCCATGGCGATGCCCTCAGGAGAAATGCGGTGACCCAGGAAATCGATGGTCACCTGGTAGAACTGGCACTTCTCCAACTTGGCAAACAGCCGATGTTCCCGGAGGCGCTGCAGGACCTGACGGAGATGCTGATGATGCGCTTCACGCGACGGGGAGTAAATCAGGATGTCGTCCAGGTAAATCACGACAAACTGGTCCAACAGATCCCGAAAGATATCGTTCATAAAATGCTGAAACACAGCGGGGGCGTTGGTCAAGCCAAACGGCATCACCGTGTACTCGAAATGTCCATAGCGAGTACCAAACGCCGTCTTCCACTCATCACCCGGCCGAACCCTGACGAGGTTGTAAGCTCCACGCAGGTCCAGTTTCGTGAAGATCTTAGCCTCCAGGAGTCGGTCCAAGAGCTCGGGGATGAGGGGCAGCGGGTAGCGGTTACGCACCGTGATGGCGTTGAGTTTCCGGTAGTCACAGCAAAGCCGTAACTCGCCCGACTTCTTTTTGACGAAGAGCACGGGCGCAGACACTGGCGAGGACGAGGGCCGGATGAAACCACGAGCCAAATTCTTTGTCAGGAATTCCCGCAATGCAGCCAACTCGGGCTCCGACATGGAGTACAAACGCCCCACTGGGAGAGGCGCATCAGGGACTAGGTCAATGGAGCAGTCGTAGGGCCTGTGCGGGGGTAATTGGTCCGCCTCTGACTCGCTGAACACGTCAGCAAAGTCGGACAGTTCGGGAGGCAAGGAAACCCCTGGGGAACCCTCCACCTGGCCGGCACAGATATGGCGGGTGTGGTCCACGCACTGCAAACTTGGGAAGGTGACCAAGTTCTGAGACCAATAGATCTGTGGATCATGCGCCCGGAGCCACGCCAGTCCCAAGACCACGGGGAAGTGCAGATCCGAAGTGACGTAGAACTGAATGGCCTCCACATGGGTACTGATGGCCATACACACGGGTTGCGTGGCGGCCGTAATAGGCCCGGACAGGAGCACTCGACCATCGATGGTCTCCACAAGCATGGGCGGATCCACTGGACACTGGGGAACAGCCCATTTGGCCACAAAGGCCGAATCCATAAAGTTAGTGGTAGCCCCAGAGTCAATTAAGGCATGGACCGGAATCCCCTCTGGCTTGCCAGGAAGGATCAGACGTGCCTCCAGAATCAAATGCCGTGGAGGTTCACAGGCACCGTCGGAACGGCGTCGCTCGGCGTGGTCGTTGTGGGTCGCCCGATCTTTCACACCGTCTAGATCGGGCTCGGGCCGTTTCCCGACAGCAAAGCAGGGGACTTTCTCGGGGCAGCCTTGATCACTGACGCCCGCTGACGCTTCTTCGGGCAAGAAGCAGCCAAATGTCCAGGGTCCCCACAGTAAAAACACAACCCCCCCGATCGTCGTCTGTCCATTTCCGTCTCCGATAGACGGGACCTGGCGGCACCCAGCTCCATTGGCTCCTCCCTCTGGACTGGGGGCTCACGCACAACAGGAGCGGCAGGGGTCTGTGGGGTGGCACGGCGACTCTTTCGCTGCTGCAGCCGGGCATCGATCCGCAGACAAAGATGGATCAGCCCATTCAGGTCTGAGGGAATGTCCACGCGGGCCAGCTCATCCAACATCTCCTCTGACAAGCCATCCTGGAAGGCATCCACGAGCGCAGCCTCATTCCAGGCGGAATCCTGGCTAAGCAGCCGGAAATCGCTGATGTAGGCCTGTAGGGGGCGCTGACCCTGCCTCAAAGCTTTCAGGCGTCGGGTGGCCATCTGCGCCTTAATTGGGTCCTCATACATGAGGCGCATATGGTCACAAAACCCCCCAAAGTTATCCAACAAAGGGCTAGGCTGTGCCAACAGAGGCGTGCCCCAACGAGCTGCATCTCCCGACAGAAGGCTCAACACGAAACCCACCTTATCTCGGTCAGTGGGGAAATCAGCTGCTCTCACGCTGATAAAAAGCTGGCATTGTCCCAGGAAGGCAGGAAACAGTTCTGGATTGCCAGCAAATTTATCCGGCATAGCTATCTGACATTTCCTCCTGGGTGGGGGTGCAGCATGTACCTGGGCTTGTAGATGCCCCACTTGAGCTGCCAGCAAAGTGAGTTGCTGGGTGAGCTGAGCATTCTCGGCAAGAAGCTGCTCCATCGTAGTTGTAAGGGGTGGGAGGCTGAAAGCAAACTGTTCTGAACCAGCCCTCTTCTAACAAACCCCTTATCAGAAAGAAGAGACTGGAGAGCGTCCAAGGCTAAAAGGCTTCTGCCAAGATTTAATTACGCAGTTAACAAAAACACTAGAGCTTGTCTTCTCAAGCGGAAAAGTTGCTTTCAGCAACCAGCCCCTCCCCAAACACTCCTTTTATAGAGAGCTCAGGGCGTGGTCTCCCTGTGCCTCCTCCCGAGGAGTCCCATAGCCTTTCTTTGTTTGTTCCTGCTCGACTGCCTCCTGCGTCGGGCGTCCTTGAACAGGGCCAGCTGTGGGTCATCATCCTCCGCACTCTCGGGCTCACGCAGCTGAGAAGAGGTCCCCGGCTGAGGACTCTGCAAAGCCTCCAAACCATCATCAGCCGGTTCGTCTCCCTCCTCCCCCTCATCTGAGTCCTCCGATACGTCGGAGCCGGCTGTCGGACCCACAGGCTGGCCCTGAGTCACAACAGGATCACAACAAACTGTGGCAAGTTCTTAAAGAGATGGGCATACCAGACCATCTTATTTGTCTCTTAAGAAACCTATATGTGGACCAAGAAGCAACAGTGAGAACTGGACACAGAACCACTGATTGGTTCAAAATTGGGAAAGGAGTTTGGCAAGGCTGTATACTGTCGCCCTGCCTATTTAACTTATATGCAGAGCACATCATGAGAAAGGCAGGGTTTGATGAATCAAAAGTTGGAATTAAGATTGCCGGGAGAAATATCAACAACCTAAGATATGCAGATGATACCACTCTAATGGCAGAAAGTGAAGAAGAACTAAAGAGCCTCTTGTTGCGGGTGAAGAAGGAGAGTGCAAAACCTGGGTTGAAACTTAACATTAAGAAAACCAAGATCATGGCATCCAGCCCTCTCAATTCCTGGCAAATAGATGGGGAAGAAATGGAGATAGTGACAGATTTTATTTTCCTGGGCTCTAAGATCACTGCAGATGGGGAGTGTAGCCAAGAAATTAAAAGATGCTTGCTCCTTGGGAGGAAAGCCATGGCAAATCTAGACAGCACACTAAAAAGCAGAGATATCACCCTGTCAACAAAAGTGAATATAGTCAAGGCTATGGTCTTCTCAGTTGCAATGTATGGCAGTGAAAGTTGGACCATAAAAAAGGCTGAGCACCAAAGAATTGAGGCCTTTGAACTGTGGTGCTGGAGAAGACTCCTGCGAGTCCCTTGGACTGCAAGGCAATCAAACTGGTCAGTCCTAGAGGAGATCAACCCTGACTGCTCTTTAGAAGGCCAGATCCTGAAGCTAAAACTCAAATACTTTGGCCACCTAATGAGAAAGAAGGACTCACTGGAGAAGAGCCTAATGCTGGGAAAGATTGAGGGCAATAGAAGAAGGGGATGACAGAGAATGAGTTGGCTGGATGGAGTCATTGAAGCAGTAGGTGTGAGCTTAAATGGACTCCAGAAGGTGGTAGAGGACAGGAAGGCCTGGAGGAACGTTGTCCATAGGGTCGCAATGGGTGGGACATGACTTCGCAGCTAACAACAACAACAACAATACAAAAAAACAATAACCTATCAATCCCTTTGGTGACAACAATCAGACAAGCTACTTGATGGGTTCCATATCACTCTGGGGTCAGGAACCAGGGCTTCAGGGCTTTGTGAAAGAGTGTCAAAGTGTGTGTGGGGGGGCAATCTTACCTCTGCAGGAATAATGTTCCATGGGGAGGGATCCACCACAGAGGAGACCCTTTTTCTTAGGTTCACTAGATGGATCACCTTAGGAGAGAGGACTCATAGCATTCCATACCTCCCTGCTTTCATGGGTTGGGTAGATATTCCTGGGAAAATATGTGTTCTTGTCAAAATCTAAATATTTTAACATTATTTTCAGAATAGTCGGGCTATCAATAAAGTAGGCTCTAAAGCTTAAAATTACCCTCAAAATTGTGGCAACGTTTCTTTCAATATCACTCACAGAGGGAACAGAATCTCCTATGGATGTTTCAGTTTTTAGTTTGACCCTGTATAAAACATGTTATATAGTACTGATGATGTTACCTAGTTAGGATAATGAAATATCTTCAAGAAAACAAGCAAGCTCAGAGCACTAAGGACCCCTCAAAATATGTTATTGAATAAAGTAGTCACTAGTTCTGATCCAAATTTCTTTTCCTGTAGCCTTAAGTTTTCAGAAGAATTTTTGAGTTTATGTCAATATTTTCCCCTGCTGATTCATTTTTCTTATAATCATTGTGCAGATTTTTAAAATTAATTTGTAATTCACAGTGTAAAGCTTTAAATTTAAATTCTCTAAGGCCCAGATCTTACTGGTATATGATTGTCCTATCAAAATTCTCTTTAGGTTTTGTTCTCTATTGCATCTCCTATGGTTCAGCTTCTGGTTGCTGTTGTTTTGTTTATGTATACATAGATTTACATATCCAGATTTAAAATGTGTGTGGTAAAAAAAATGCAAATGCATACTTTGTGAAAAGATTATTTAAAGTAACTCTATTATTGCAACAGGGACGTGGTGGCTCAGTGGGTTAGGACGCTGAGCTTGTCGATCAGAAGGTTGGCAGTTTGATGGGTCGAATCCTGAGTGCCGCGTAACAGAGTGAGCATCTGTTACTCATCCCAGCTTCTACCAACCTAGCAGTTCGAAAGCACATAAAAATGCAAGTAGAAAAATAGGGACCACTATGGTGGGAAGGTAACAGTGTTTCGTGCGCCTTTGGCATCTAGTCATGCCGGCCACATGACCATAGAGACGTCCTCGGACAAGCGCTGGCTCTTCGGCTATGAAACGGAGATGAGCACCGGCCCCTAGAGTCGGAAACGACTAGCACGCATGTGCGGGGGAACCTTTACCTTTACCTATTATTGCAACATCTTAAAAATGCAAAATATTGATCCAAAAATTGTGTTTAGTCATTTAGAATATATAAAGATGACAAGGAAACAGACACAGATTTGATCCATTATCTTCACGTTCATATTATGCAAACAGACCAGTGACTGGGTGACAATGTAGCTTATAGTTTGATGAATGACTTGGTAAAATTATAATTTAAAGTTTCCAGGCAACTGATTTGAGATGTTCCTTCATAGATTAATCATAGAAAGATCTTTGAGGAAAAACTAAATTTGACCAAATAAATAAATATAAAAGTAAAAGAAGAGAGATGCTGTTTTCATTAGAGAATCTGATAAAAACCAAACAAAATTCTACCAACTCTGTTTCATGCTGCCAGCTTGATAAAAGAAAGAAGAGGAAGAAGAAAAGGAGAGTGAGAGTGAGAGTGAGTGTGTGTTTGTGTGTGTGTGTGTGTGTGTGTGTGTGAGAGAGAGAGAGAGAGAGAGAGAGAGAGAGAGAGAGAGAGAGAGAGAGAAGTGGTTAATGTGTTTTCCTGGTCCTTGGAGACCAACTGTCACTCTGAGGGGAGAAATTACATATATATAAAAAAGGAAAAGCATGGCAGCGCATAAAGGAACTAAAGATAACAGAGAAGGGACTAAGCAAATAGCTTTTAAAAGTCACAGTTGTGACTAGGAATGAGCCCCAATCAGAACATACAGTGTATCCTTGGATTTTAAAGACAGGTTCATTCAGGGCAATTTGTTTTGTTGTGTGTTACTTTAGTCCTTCACATATTCTTTTTGGTGCTAAGGAAAACTCAATTAGTTCTATTTATTACTGTATCCAAATTATTTTAATAATTAATATTTATATAACTAGGGGGAAAAAGCAGTGATTTCATTTCAGGGAAGAATGTGCACTTAAGGGCTACATAAATTAGAGGCACCACTGGGACTATACTATTTGCTAATTTTGATTATGCTTTAAAATAGATATGTGTTTATATCTATGAACATTTTTGGGAGAATTATAACACATAAATAAGATGACTTCATGTTCAAACTTCTTGAATTTAAACATGTAAATCAGAGAAATTGCTAAAGAGTTAGTTGTCACAGTAACACTTTGAGTAGGAAGCTTTCTACTATTTTTGAACATTGGAGAGAGTTTTGGGGAAACTCTGAAGTCAAGTAGAGTCGTTAATTCTTATGTGTTGCTGAGAAGGTCTTTGAGAAAGTGCTCATCTCTGCAAGAGAGGATGATTTCAATAAAGCAGAGCTACCCACATTGTTTAAATTTCTGATTGTTCTTTACAACAGACATGGAAGAGAGAAACTGCTTATGGGAACCTGATTTTGAAAATGTTGGAGATATACAAGAAAACAATCCATAGCAAAATCTAAAGAACATTTGCCAGCTTTACAGATTAGTTCTGGATTGAAAGAAAATGAAAATGTTTATCTTTGATTTAGGACAACTGGTCAACAAGAAGGAAATTTAGTCTTTTTAAAAGGAAAGAAAAGAAAATCTAGAAGGGAGGAAAGGTTCTATCTATATTTGTATGCATGTAAGTGTATATTGTGTATTTTCAAAGCTTCAGATATGTATGAAAGAGTAACTCTTATTTAGAATATGATAAAAAATTAGTTGGAAAAGATGACATATACGCAGAATAAATAGAGATTACAGTAAAGGTATTTTGGAGATCAATGTGGATGTTTCACTTGTCCCTCTGTAACAGGATGAGTGCAAGACAGAATGAAGCTTTGTTAGTGTTAATCCTCCTTCAGAATATATCTTCAATACAATAGGACAGGGATTGCATTTACTTTCTTCACATAGTCAAACTTCTCTTCATTTTTTTTAAGATTAATGCTCTCCAAACAGCAGTGTGACAACAAATGTAACCCCTATCCAATAACTTCTGATTAAAACTATTACAGATTTTTAATTAAAAATAGTTCAAAAATACGATGAATTGAAGAGCTTACTGCTTTCTCCCTCCTATTTAACACCTCTTTAAAACTGGTGGATAGTCATTCATGCCATAGTCCCCTCATGGTTGAACTATTGCAATACATAGTGCTGCTGTTGAACACTGTTCAAATTCAACTGGTTCAGAATGTAGCAGCAGTGGCATGGACAGTAATGAGCATGCCTCAGGAGGTGACACCACTGCTTCATGAGCTGTATTGTTTGCTGGTGTTCTTCCAGGAACAGTTAAATTGGTGGTTATTATCTTTAAGACCTTACATGATGTAAGTTATTTGAGGATAGATAGATAGATAGATAGATAGATAGATAGATAGATAGATAGATAGATAGATAGATAGATAGATAGATAGATAGATTGATAGACAGACAGACAGACAGACAGATAGATGATAGATAGATAGATAGATAGATAGATAGATGATAGATAGATAGATAGATAGATAGATAGATAGATAGATAGATAGATAGATAGATGATATATAAGCTTTCAGAGTTGACATTATTTCTACAGCTTTTACAGTAAGGTTTTTGGCAGAAATATATCTAATATGAATAGAAATGAATAATTCTGGTTCATGAGATACTTAATTCTGAACAAAACAATTTATTTCTGAAAATGCAGACAGAAGACATTTTTGTTCATACCTGCCTATTTAAATGAGATACAAAATATATGCGTATACACAATTGTAATGGTATGTGAGAAAGACCTTGAGAAATGGGGTGAAGAGATACTGCCTGAGAAAGGGTCAAATAAGGGACAGCATAGCCTGTAGCTGCATAATGGGTGGAGAAAGAGGTTCAGAAGGCACACTGTCAACTTCTCAGACTGTCAAGGAGACAGCGGAAGATCTGCCTTTCAGACTTGCACAATTCTGTTAATGTAGCTTTACAGCAAAGTAGAATTAGTTCATCTGATTATGTTTCCTGTCTGGCTTACTTAGAAAGGTTCACAATATCACAGGAATAGGGCTGGGAAAAGAATTGTATATATCAAAAACATTTTATGCCATTTTACACACTGGTAAATTATTTCTTCCTTGTTCCTCTCTTGTTGCTGGTTGTCTGGGTAACTGTTTAGTGAAGGAACATCTTTAACAGCCACTTGCAGACTTATCTGATCCTTGCCTTTTCCTTTGAGATTAGTTGTTTGTTTATTTGCTTTTCAAATAATTCTTTTCATTTTTATTTTTCTAGGTAGGGACAAGGGTAGGGAGGGTCTGCTTATTTCTAAAACAAACTGGAGAACTTGGTGACAACCTCATGATTATTTATGAAGCTAAATAGGAGCAATACATTTTGCAGTGATTCTATGCTGTATCAAAAAAGGCAGACAGCAAAAGTAGAATCTGAATTGCTAAGAGAATTGCAATACATCCATGAGCCTTTCTCGTTTTCTCTTGTTTAGCTTCAGCAGTAATAAAATGAATCCTTAATTATGCTGCTGAAACAAAGAAGCATGGATAGCCAAGAATGGATTGATGAGTGGAAAATCAGTGAGCAATGTGTAGTCCTTTTATTTTGAGGAAATGTCTGAGCTCACATTCCCTTAATTCAACCTCCATTTTGGGGATGTAGGCTATGGCTGGTGAACCTTGAGACTACAGGAAAATCCCTGGTAGATTCCCCCAACCTACTTTTTTCTGCTCCTAGTGAAAGTGTATTGTATAAACAGTATACTCAGGGATTGGAGGCTAAAACATATAAAGAAAAATTGAAGGAATGGATATGTCTAGTTTCATGAAAAGAAGGACTAGGGTTGACATAATAGCAATGTTCCAATATCTAAAGAAGACAGGGTTGATCTAGTCTCCAAAGCACCAGAAGGCAAGTCAAAGAACTAATGAAGGAGAGAAGCAGCCTAGAACTAAAGGGAAAATACCTGATAGTGAGAACAATTAACCAGCGGAATGACTTGTGGGTGCTCCAGTACTGGAGGTTTTTAAGAAGAGATTGGATAACTCCTTGTCTGAAAAACCTGCAAGATCCCTTCCAACTCTGCTATTCTGTTATATTTTTCTTGAAGCTTCCCAATTGTTCTAATTTTCAAATCTGTTAAGTACTGAAACACCTATTAGTAAGAAAAAAAGAAGTTCTTGTCAAGATTTCTTGCAACAGAACAAGCAAACAGAACCAAAATACTTGGGTTGGAAGGAACTAGGTTGAGACTATTCTTTGTGGAATTATTATTATAATATTCATTAACATATGGCATCATTGTGATTGTTATACCTTTCATGCATCACTCTTATATTTTACTCTTAATAACTTTTAATAACTGCTGTTAATAATGAATAATTAATTAATAATGAAAGGTGCCATAGAGAAATAAAAATGCATGGTACTTCTTCAAAAATTGTTGATATTGTGTAGCCATTGATGGCCTCATTCATTGAATAATTTGCTTTTCCAAAGGGCTCAAAATCCTTCTTTTAGATTATCTGAATAATCCTTAAAACTTCATGCAGAAGAAGTTTACACAGTTCAAAAGATAATGTCAGGACCCACCCCAAATCACGTCTTAGGAATACAAAACTCTTGGAGCCAAATCTAGTCCAAAAAGAATCTTTACTATGACATGCTTGGTTGTAGGAATACAAGACAGGACTTAATATTGTACTACAAACTAAACACTTATAAAGAGTTCCCGGTTCAACCCCCCCTTAACCCCATTTGGTCAGACCCCCATCATTTACCTCGTATCATCCCTCTCGTGGGAAAAAGGAACTTAGGACCTTTTATGTTTATTGTTCTCTTCCGTGACACAAGCCAGATGCTCCTACCCTAACCCCCCCCTTTTGTTTCCCCAGTTCAAAAGGCTTCTCTTTTCCTTTGAAATGCCTAATACCGGCTCAATACACATCCGTTCCCTCCTCCTCTGGAGATGGCAGGATCCATGGAATAATGTTTTAAACATACATTTATGAATATGATATAAATGGATTCTGACAGATAATTTGCTTAGTGCTGCCTTAGGTAAAGTCCTGGCTGAGCAGAATTTTAATATGAAAACTATAGCTCAGGGTCCTTTTTGTTCCTCACAGCAATTTTAAAACAGTTCCCAAATTTGTCATTTGTGCATATACTCATCAGTGATTAAAGAGAGTCCAGACAGCAAATACCTAGAAAGATCACATTTTAGTTACTCTTTTTAATAACCTTGTAAAGTTTAGTATTTTAAACCATGGCTGAAAAAAAATCCTCTTGAAGAACATAGTATAAGTGCAAGATGTAATATTTTGACATAAACTGTGTAAAATGGGAAACCCTGTGGTATCTGCCTCACTGTTGCAACATGATCTGCACAAAGTGACCACATTCATAGATTTTCTCCATGATGATCTGTCCCTGACCTGGTTTTTCAGGTCTCCCAATGTTTTATTCATTGTAAATGCTGATGACAAGTACTGTAATAACACTTTTCAAAGCCATATTCGCTCTGTGAGTGAGATGGGCAGTCTCTAAATCTGATAAATAAATATTCAACTTGCATGTTGTTTTGTACTTTAACAATGGGGTAACCTTTACTGTTTTGCAGTAATTAAACAAACTTTTGGAGAAAAGGGAAATCTTTCTTTTTTAGAATCTTAAAATTCAAAACATCTCCAAAACGTTTTCTTCAATGTTTCATTCAAGTCTTTCAAAATGATCAGTATAATTTCTTTCTTTTCACATTGTGAAACAAGTCCCTTCCCCCAGCTGCTCTCCTTTAATCTAAAAGAATGTGAACAGTTTGCAGTATAAACACCCTGGAACAAAGGTTCTCTGAAAGATATGCCAAGAAAAACACCCCCAGGGCTGAGCTACAATAGAGCAAGTGACTTGGATCAGGAACTATCCATTACATTTTACAGCCTATTACTACTTTTGACCAAAAGGACCGGAAATGCAAGTTCTGTATACAGGGACTTTGGGTAAATGTGGAGTCCAGTTAATTTACTGGTGGCTGTGAGCAAACAGTTGTCAAAGTGCTTGGAAGAAACCCAGCAGACTGTTGACTCAATTATGCCAGACAACAGAGCCAATGTTTTAAAGCTGTGAAACATGGCAATTTTTCATACTCCTCCCACTGTCTCCGCACCACTGCTATCAAAAAGGCTAAGAAACACATTTATTGATGGCATTAAAGGCTGAAACCATGTACACAGAATTTCATCTTTCTCTTTTTTTTTTTAATAACTTGTAGGAGTGAGAAACTGTCTGGACAAATAAGATTTCAGAATATAACTAATCAATTAGTGGCACTATGGAAGATTTGTCATTTTCTTTTCTTTTTGCTCTTCTATTATTTTATTTGCTGTCAGTATGAAACGAATAAACAAAGCAAAGCAAATGTACTGTATGCTGTAGCATGGGCATAAAGTACCGTAATCATATGAAGCAGGACATTTTTTAAAAAATGAATTATATCTTTACCACAATGGGAATCATACTGATTAGTCACTGCATTGTGTCTAAAGGATAAAAGGGACCCTATTGCTTCTGTCCAGGATTTTATCTCTGGGGTTGTGCGTTATTATAATAGCCTTTTTTATCATATTCAAATGTTTCTCTTCTTATACCCAAAGGTCTTCATGGATCAACAAATTCCAAATGATTGCTACCTACTTTATCTTTAAATTGACATTTTGAAACAATTTCTGCCTCAATACCATGCTATTTTGTATTGATATTGTTAAGTCGTGGGCTCTTGGGTGCAGGAAGGAAGACACGAGGCTGAGTACAGGATAACTCATAATTTTATTCTTGCTGGAACTGTACTGGAACTTAGCTGCAACCAGCCACAATATATAGTCTAGCCCCTAGGCGGCAGCCAATAGGTTTGAACCCACTCAAGCCACCTGGGGCTAGCCAATTGCAGGAGAGGAGACAGCAAGTCTGGAATGCTGGAGAGCCGTTAGACGCTCCAGTAACGCACGTGGTGTATCACCACAAGCCCAGTATATAACAGATATAACATTTAAAAATGGGGCAACTAATGAACAAGCCCAAAACATATTTAAATCTTCAAATTTAGTCTTCAAATTTACCACTTTACCAGCATGAAATGTTTGATTGCAAGGCTGTTTTAAACATTACTTGAGGTGTTCAATAAAAATGAAAACAAACATTTTTATGACTTACACTCATCTTAAGATCACATGGCACTATATGACAGCATTTAAAACATGATACCACTGATTTGTAAAATAGAATATTTCAGCTCTTTAAACTAAGGTTATTCATCATCATCTTTATTTATTGATTAGCCCTTGGGCCATATCAAATTGCCAAGTTCCAACAACAAAATATCACTAAAACTTGACAAAAAAAATTCAAATGAAACTGGATAAAATACAATTTAAAATGAAACTGAAACAAAATACAATCGAAATAAAATCAGGATAGAATACAATGATTTAAGATACAGGTTAAATATGCTTAAAATTATATTACAATATCACCCCTGTGTCTACCCCAAACAGTCTTAAAACTACTTTTAAAATCACATTTTTAAATCAAGTGATCTTTCCTACAATCTACCACACTCTGCTGCACCAACTTTGTTCTTATTTCCATCAACTTTACAGCATATTTGGCAATCCATTTCACCAACTGCAAATTAGAGCCTAACAAACAATGATGCAAGAAGCGCTCTTTAGACACAGGGGTACTAGTATAAAAGATCCTGCCCAACTGATGTTGCCTCAAATCTGAATACAGGGGGCAATCAAAAATTACATGGGACATTGTTTCAACTTTCCCCGTCCCACATAAACAGACTCTTTCACTTACAGGAATCCCCCTATATCTGCCCTAAAACATGTTTGATTGAAGTTGGTCCAATCTCAATTTGATAAAAAAATCTCCTTATGATGGGAGATAAAGGCAAGGTTAAATATTTTTCTATTTTAAAAATTTGTTTATTAGCCGATAACCAGGGGCAAACTTTTGCTACTGTCACCTGTGCGATGTAGATTATCTATATCTATATTTAGCTTAGAGATATTCAGTTGTTTATATACATGGACTGTGGTCTTGGGCTCTGCCAAAACCTTTGGTCCAATATCCCCAATAATTTATGTCAAAAATCAAGTCAAAAATGACAGAGCATTTTTGAATTTTAGAAATTCTTTGGCAGTGGTCAAAACCTTCACAAAAAACTTTGACTGTCAGGTAGTTTAAGGTAACAATTCCATTCTCTGCCAAATTTTGCAAACAAACAAAAAGGACTTTCAGCTAACATTTTAAAAGTTGAATTATCCCAAAGGATCAATTTCTCATGAGAACCAGTGTTGATTTTGGCTTTTATTCCAAAGTTTTCTAAATATATTTGTACAGCCTTAAGAACAGGAAAAAATAAATGTGTTGGTTAAAATTAGAATTTATTTGCCAGATGTCAGAATCCATTTATATTTCATTTCTAACTCCCTCTCTGTGCAAACCCAAATCTCACCCCTCTTACTGGATTCTGCCATTCCCAAGGAGGAAAGAGAAAACAGGGGTGTTTATTGCCTCATCTCTTTCCCTTAGATGTAGAGTTTGTTTATTCAGCCTGCCTGTTGGCCATCACAAAAAGACCTATGGAAGAAACCCTCTCCCTCTGAACTATGAACAACTAAGAAAGGGGGTGGGGGAGAATTCTGGCTCTTGCCGATGAAAGGAAATCCTCTCCCTATCTCATTTACGAGCAAACAAGAAAGGTGGTGGTGGGAATTCTGGCTTGCATCTCTGGATGGAATGTGAAGTGGAGAAAGTAATTGTGTTGCAAATGTACTGATGGTTCTCCTTTTCCCACGAGGGTTTGACACCTGAGACTTGACTGATCTGGCACTGACCAAATGGACTGAGGGGTGGGATTTTTACTTGGGGACACTTTAAAAATATCGATCTGTGAGACAGTTTTCAGATTCTGCCTATTATATCCTCTGTCATCTATGTCTTAATAAAAGTTCCTGCTTGGACAATCTTGTCTCCAAGAGTTTTTCTGTCCTAAATTGTGGATTGGAGTGGGTTCTGACACCCAGTTTCAAAGGAGCCAGATAATGGTTTTCTAGTTGTACCTAATGTTCATACAGAAAATTATTCTCATTCCACTTAAAAACACGTATCAAGATAGTAATCCCAGCAATAAAATTGAAAATCAGAAAGATTAATTCCACCGTGATCTTACCAGAGCTTTCTACCTGAAGCCCTTCAGCTGTTACATGCCTGTATTTAATGGCCTGAATGAAAGAGTTGCTTGACACTGAGGTGGGCAGCATATAAATTTAAATGAATGAATGAATGAATAACCTTCTTCATGATGATGTCCAACAGAGGAAGAAACATATCTCCAGTCAACCATAAGTTGTAACCAAAGTTGGAAACTAGAACTATCTCTAGCAAACTGTGATGATGTCAAATTTATGCGCCATGCATCCTGATATCCTCACACAAACAATGCAATTATGTAAGAGTTTTGTGATGCTACCTAGATAATTTGCATTATGACATATGACATTTGTTGCCATTTGCTACCTTGCCCCTTGCAAGTCATAAATATCTCATATTATCATTTGTAGTTTCTGAACTGTTTCCTGCCAATTATCTGAAAATGGATACTTGCAGAAGTTCTTGCTATAACTTTGGAAGCCAAAACTTTGGTCTAGGTTTGGAGTTCACATCTTGGTATGAATCAGTCCCTCTGTTTAAATGGGGTTAAATATTAAGATCCCAAAAAGCTGACACTTCAACCTAGTATAATATTGATTGATATGACCAGTGGTGGGATTCAAATATGTGAACAACTGGTTTTCTATATCGATGCTGCTTCCGGAAGTCCATTCTGGGCCTGGGCAACAAAAAAAATAGCTACTGGTTCTGCTGAAGTGGGGATAAACTGGCTGAATTCCACCACTGAATGTGACACAACCTGGACTTAGTTATAATTTTGTGCAAAACCCCCCCCCAACAATTGGATGTAATCAACTTTAGGTGGGAATAATGAATTCCATACAGCTTTCACACTATTACAGTAATAGTAACCAAATCTTTAAATAATCAAAGGTCTGGATCACAAGAGGAAGTCTAAGCATTGTAAGTGCCATGTAAATGGCATAAGCTTAAGATGTGAAGGACTGAATCTTAATTCTATTTACCAGTAAATAGATTTACAGTGTTAATTATGCTCAACTTGCACAAGGCTCATTTTTAATGTTAATTACACTCAATTTGCAAGGGCTCATTTTTACCTCAAGATCCCTTCTATGTGGTTAGAAGCTTTAGAGGAATCAATTCAATCGTAAGTCAGTAACCTATTTTTAGACAAATGGAAGGAAGTCGATAGAAATGCTATTAATTATTTATGCAGCCATTAGAAAAACAAATGTGGATGTCCCATCCTGATCAATCAATAGAAAATTGCTCTAAAAATTATGGGATTAGTTTCTTTTGACCTTGAATTGTGGATAATACAAATTCAAACAATGTTTTGTTTATATCGGATATTTCCCAGAATATTAAATGGAGCTTGATAACAATTCCCTTGCAGCATTTGGCATTGCAATTCAGAAGCTGGAACATGAACTTACATGATTTGAACTTGAAATTGTCACATTTTGGGCTTGGAACCAACAGTAGTGTTTACATGACTTTAGATCAGGAGTGTCATGGCAGGCTGAGTGGGGAATTCTGGGAGTTGAAGTCCACACGTCTTAAAGTTGCCAAGGTGGGACATCCCATACTTTAGATGGAAAAGTGGTAAAGAATGTTATTTTCTTGATTATATATTTGGTTTTTGCAGCTTGTTAAGACATCAAGAATTGTACCTGCCCATGTTACGATGACTTTTGAATACTGCTGGTCATTATTCCAATGTTTTAATTATATGCAATTTCACAATTGATTGAGCAGTATATAAGCGGTAGTAAAAATAAAATAAAAATCAACACCCCATCTGCAGCAAAGTATTGTATTTGTGGGTTATTTTTCGGGGGGGGTGTTACTAAAAAGGAGCAAGGAAAAGGACGTCCAAGTAATTCATTTTAAATTTATGATTTTCCAAGTATTTTAGTCTTCTACTATTTTAAATAATGATTTATTTACTTATTTATTCAATTTATACATCTGCCTATCTCAAATATATCACTCTAGACAACAATAACAAAAAAGGTTTTCATCCAGCAGTGGATTGATTTATGTTTATCATTATTATTACTATTATTATGAATACAGATATGCACAGTCCTACATATGCATGTTTGATTCACTTCGTGCAGAACAGTATCTATATCTGTTGGACTTTCTGCTATTTTTTCAATTTTGCTTTAAAATGCAACCCTTAAAAAGGAACTTCTCTGACTGACAGCTCCCATGATGTATCAGATGGATAAGCAGTTCCTCCATTCAAGAAAGAAAAAGGGGAAAAAAATCAATGCATCCATGTCCAAATAGTAACTTGGGGGAAGTGCGGACCATATTTATTGTATTTGTGTGTTTGTTTGTTGATATGATAAGGCAGAAAATTTATTTGTCACTAGAAATAAAACCTTGTCGTACTCAAATCTACAAGAATTTCTGTGCTGAATTGCATACTCAACTTTCCTTCTTTATGTCTTTCCTACTTTTAGTCATTCTTATTCTCCATATTTAATCTAGCTATAAATTATTTTAGAAACAATTGTCTTAGGTAGTCTGCAGCCTCTGTAGCTCAGTGTTAGTATTTCTTGTCTGCCAGAAATTAGGTGTAAAAAGATTCCCCTCCCTTCTACTGTCCTCTCCTCTCCTCTCCTCTTTCCATATATCAATAGGACTGAAAAACCAGTGAAATGAAAAGTCTTTTTCTGTATTCTATAGCTTTGTTCACACTCCAGACTATCCTGGTAAATCATTAAAAATCATTGATTTGTACTTACTCTTTGTACTTACCCTTTTAAAGTACTGTGAACAGTCAAAAAGTAGTTTAGTTGTTCTCTCATTTGGGTAATGGGGTACTTGTTAGTGGGAAAGCTTATAAAAGTATTTTCACACATTAAATGAAACAAGTCACAAGCATCAACTTTTTGAAATCAAAATATATGTGTAGTTAGAAATGCAGTGTTCAGATTTGAATTACTACAGACATTTTTTAAAAAAATGACTACAATGTGTGTGAAAACATTGTTTCTGTAAACTTGGCCAGATTCTAATCATGCTAAAAGATTTACATGTCTTACTTTTTCCCATTGTGCTGGACCAGAAAAAAAATAGTCAGACATATTAGCAAGCACATTTCGTGTTTTTTTTTTGGGGGGGGGGACTTGATTGCAGGATTGCCTCTTTTGTTTTCATTTTGTACTTTTAACTTAATTTAATAACATCTTAATCTGTTCACCAAAACACATGATAACATGATTTCTCAGTGTCTTGAAAACAAACAGAACTGATTCTGCCATTAAAAGCAGAAGTGAATAATTAGGCTGAGAACCAGTTTGGTACAGTGGTTAAAAACAGCAGGTGAGAAACTGTAATACTTTGTATTCTAGTCCTGTCTTAGGCACAAAACCAGCTGGGTGTCAGGTCGTGGAGCTCCCCCAAACCCATAGGAAGAGGGTAGAGTTCTGACTTCACCAGGTGACAAGTCAGGGATGTTGGGGAGCAACTACAATGATGATCCTTTGGTAAATGGGCCAATCGATCCCATAACCATGCCCATAGAATTATTAGTCTGAGGCATGGGCAGGAATATGGCCCTCTTGGCATTGTTGGGCTCAGGGTGCACCCGATTGCCAAATAATCCCAAACCTGGTCAGGAAACTGGGGGTTCTCCTAAGGAGACTCAAAGACCCAATCACTTTTTGCCAGCTCAATGGGTCAGTGACAGGTGGCATCCCAGCAAGCTTTGCCACTGAGCCCCTGCAACTAACCATGGGAGGTCACTCAAAGACTTTAGCCTTCATCGTGGCTTCTGGCATGGAATGACCCCTGGTTTTGGGACTGACCTGTTTAAAGAAGTGGAACCCCCTAATTGATTGGAGAGAGGGGTGATTAAAGTTCCCAAAGAAGAGAATACCTCCCCAGTGTGTGTGTGATTGTAAAGTAGAGGGCTTGAAGTGAGAGTTGGCACTGGCACTGAGTAAGCAGGAGCTGCAGAGCATTCCAAGAGAATACCATGATCTGGCCAAGGTTTTCAGTGAAAAAAGATCAGATGAGCTTTCCCCTCACTGACCTACAGACTGTGCAACTGAGATCATTCCAGGGGCTAAGCTACCAAAGCCAAAGTTATAGTCTAAGACTCCCAGAGAGTTAGATGAGCTATGAAGTTTATTGACAAAAAGTTAGCCCATGGTTGAATTCAACCGGTCAGACCCAGGGTGGCAGCCCTGGTTCTATTCCAGGAGAAAAAGGACTTGTCTCTTCACCTATGCATTGATTATAGATGTTTGAATACAGTATCAGTGGAGAATTTGTATGCTTTACCCCTCATGAGAGACATGCTGGCTCACCTATCAAAAGGGATTTGTTTTCAAAGTTGGAGTTGCGGGAGGCTTACTATCAGATCAGAATAAAGGAAGGGAGTGAATGGAAAACTGCTTTCAACTGCCACCTGAGGTGTTTCCAGTTTAGGGTGCTTCCCTTTGGACTACAGGAGGCATCAGCAGTGTTTATGCAACTAATTAATGAAGTCCTCCATGAACATCTGTATAAGGGGTTTTTGGCGTACTTGGATGATATCTTAATCTACACTGAGACCAATGCAGAGCATGTGAAGCTCTTTAGAGCTGTTCTTAAAAAAATTCCACTCCGCCAAACTATATACCAAACTTTCAAATTGTGAATTTCATAAGGACAGAATTGACTATTTGGGCTACTGCATTTTGCACGAGGGGTTGGAGATGGATCCAGAGAAGGTGCAGGCTGTCCTGGATTGGGCCCCTCCATGCACCAGGAAACAGTTACAAAGTTTTCTGTGATTTGCCCATTTTTACAGACAACTTATCCCCTCATTCGCACAGATTGTGCTCCCCATTACAAATCTGTTGAAAACTAAGGAAAAAAGTAAGCCAAAGCCTAGACAGCTGTTAAAATGGATTGCAGAATATCAAGCTGAATTCAAAAAACTTAAGAGACTTTTTTTCTGCAGAGCCGTTGCTGAGGCACCTGAACCTGGAAAAGCCATTTGTGATTCAAGCTGATGCTAGTGATGTAGCTATAGGTGCAGTACTGCTTCAGAAGAACCAGGAGGGTCAGTTGAAGCTCTTTGCTTACACATCCAAAAAATTAACTGAGGCTGAACAGCAGTGGGCTGCTTGGGAGAAGGAAGCTTATGCAGTCAATGGGCCCTCCTAACTCGGAGGCATTTTTTTTAGAGGAGAGTAAAGTCCCTTTTCAGGTCTGGATTGATCAAAAGAATCTGGAAGTGCTAAAAATTTCTAGGAAGCTGTCTTTGAAACAGGCATGCTGGGCCCAGCACTTCCACCGATTTAACTTCTTCATCCACTATTTGCCAAGAGAGAAAAAATTCTAGCAGATGCTTTGTTGAAAATGTTTCAATATAACAGTGTGAAGCCGAGACTGTTAAACCTCTAATTTCCCTGCACCAGCTGGCAGCCCCGGTCACGACAAGAGCACAGACTAAGAGCTCTCTGCTGATTGATAATGAAGTGGTCAGGGAGTTCAGAAAGGCACTAGAGAATGATGAGTGGTTTCAAGCTCATGAAAACCTCTTTTCAGTGAAAGACAGCCTAGCCTGGGTCAAGGGCAAGCTATACATTCCCGTGAACAAAAGATTAAAGATCATGCAAGTGTGCCATGACTTGAAGTTAATGGGTCATTTTGGTTTGTGAAAACCCTCCACTTACTTAAAAGACAATTTTGGTGGTCTTCCTTAAAAAAGGACAGTTATGTTGCTAGTTGCCATACTAGTGCAGTGGCTAAATGAAGGAAAGGGAAAATGCCAGAGCTCCTACAGCGGGTGGCGAGCCCTTCAGCACCCTGGAGAGAGATTTCTATGGACTTTATTGTGGAGCTCCCTGAAAGCACAGGAAACACTGTAATTTGGATCATCTCCAAACAGGCCCATTTTATCCCATGTCAGAAGATACTGACTGCAAAAACTTAGACTAAATTGTTTATGCAGCATATCTATTGACCACATGGGGCCACACAACATATACCATCAGATAGGGGTGTCCAATTCACTTCTAAGTTCTGGAAAGCCTTTCTGGGTCTTCTGGGTTCTGATCAAGGACTGTCATCTAGTCATCATCCTCAAACAAATGGGGGACAGAATGAACGAACTCCGTTCTAGATCAATACCTTGGATGTTTTATTAATTATCAACAAGATAACTGGACCAATTTGCTACCATTTGCTGAAGTGGCCTATAACAATGTCATGCACTCCAGCACCAGTTTCATTCCATTCCAAGTGACTAACAAACAGTTTCCTCCCTATGCCTGAATTGCCTGCTAATGAACCTGGCATTTATTTCTTCAAAGAGTGGGTACACCAATTGCAGAACATTTGGCCTGTTGTTAGGAGATCTCTGGATAAAGCTAGGTCAGCATATAAGAAAGATTAAAAAACAGATGCAGCCTAAACCCTTTCACATAGAGAAGGGTGAGGGGTGACATGATAGAAGTGTTCCAATATTTCAGGGGCTGCCACAAAGAAGAGGGAGTCAAGCTATTCTCCAAAGCACCTGAAAGCAGGACAAGAAGCAATGGATGGAAACTAGTCAAGGAGAGAAGCAACCTAGAACTAAGGAGAAACTTCCTGACAGTTAGAACAATTAGAAGTGGTGAATGCTCCAACACTGGAAGTTTTTAAGAAGAGACTGGACAGCCATTTGCCTGAAATGGTATAGGGTTTCCTGCCTGAGCAGGGGGTTGGACTAGATGACCTCCAAGGTCCCTTCCAACTTCTTCTTCTTCTTCTTCTTCTTCTTCTTCTTCTTCTTCTTCTTCTTCTTCTTCTTCTTCTTCTTCTTCTTCTTCTTCTTCTTCTTCTTCTTCTTCGTATTATTATTATTATTATTATTATTATTATTATTATATTGTTATTATTGTTATTATTGTTGTTATTATTGTTATTATTGTTATTATTGTTATTATTGTTATTATTGTTATTAAAGCAGCCACCCATTTTTCTAGGACAAGGGTGTCAAACTGCCAGCTCACAGGCCAGATGTGTCATGCCAAAACCATGCCCACCCCATTGCAATGTGATGTTGCAAGTTTGATTCTAGGATCATAGGGCAATTGCTATATTGCCTTTATTATCAGGAAAAAATCTTTATACAGCATGTAGCCTATATAAAAATGTCTGTATAAAAATGTGTCCAGTTCCTGGCTTAGCACTTCAATCTGTACAATAATAACCTACTTTAAAAGTCATATTAAGATGGGTTGCTTTAATTATTGAATTCATTAAAGTAGCCGTATCATTTTTATTTAGGCTTAGGCTTTCTTGTTTTAATGAATAAAAGAAAGGTGCTATATTCAGGGACCAAAGTATACCATATGAATGAGATTCAAAGTTTATTTTTATTTTATTTTAATTAGTTAATTTAACTTCTATATTGCATATCTCACCTAAGTGATTCTGGGCAATTTACACAAATGTGGACAGTTTACAAATCCTAACATCTGAAGACTTGTTCAGATTTCTCCTATGTAAGCTGTAGTTTTATTTCTGAATTTAATTTTTTTGCTAGCCCATTTAGTCCTTTTAAAGTAGCATAGCAGGATTAAACTCCCATCAAATAAATACCGTATATGGTTGTGGAATGGGCCTCAATTCTCTTCTGCAATATTATGGTGGATATTTGAGAGCATTGTGGAAATTTAAATAATTATCCCAAATCAGCTTATTGGCAACAGGTGAACCCAAAAAGATGACTAATATAAAAAGTTTGGGCTATAGGAACTTAGTAAACTTAGTTGAGCCTGTATAATCTTTAGATTCATTTTAAAAAATACTACTTAAAGTAGAGTGCAAAAAGCTGCTTTGCACATCACAGTTTTTGAATGTGAGGAACATTTTTAGAACCAATCTTTTCATAGAGTTCAGGAGCCTCCATAAAATCTATTCCATTTTTACTTCTGGTTTCTTAAAGTCATAATGAAATTACTTATATGGTCCCATATATGGTGCCATTAATGACCTTTAGAGTTTTCAAAGTTTCAGAAGTATAATACATCTTATAAAATGCCACATTTCTATATTTCAATTCCACACCAGCATGGATCAGGACATGGATGAACTTCTTGCCAAATGATTCCAAACAATTTAAATATATTTATACAAACCTACTCATGATTTTCAGAGGTAATGTGTCTTTGCCTTTTAAAAAAAAATCTTTTCAATGGCTTTAGTAATTTATTTTCACATTATGTTTCTTCAGAGCTATGTAAATATGCCTCACATCCCTGAATGCTTTGATTTAGATACTCTGCCTTAGAATTCTATTTTTAATAATAAATGAACATTTTTGACTGAGAAACTTAATTTGGGGAAGGGAAAGAGATTGGAAACAATGATATAACAAATTAAATTACTACCAGATATTTTTTTTGAACAAATTAGTCCGCTAGCCAATTAACAGCCTTGATTATGTTTGGTTAGGTGCAGCCATGTCAACTTCATCATCTGCACACTAAGACATAGATAAATGGATGATAGAAAGACAGAAAGATAGATGTGTGTGTGTGTGTCTGTGCGTTTGTGTGTGTGTGTGTGTGTGTGTGTGTGTGTGTGAGAGAGAGAGAGAGAGAGAGAGAGAGAGAGAGAGAGAGAGAGAGAGAGAGAGAGAGAGAGAGATCTATGGATGATGTGCTTGTTAGTACAACTCTGCTTCAGTCTTCTGAATATTAAAATAGGTAATTTGAAGTAGAAATCAGTAGTCTGTGACTTCTAACTGTACTTTAGGCACAAAGGTAGCTGGGTGATTTTGGGCCACTCACTCTCTCTCAGCCCTAGGAAGAAAGCAATGGCAAACCACTTCAGAAAAATGTTGCCAAGAAAAATGCACAGACTTGTGCTAATAATTATCAGCACTCTGGATGACATACCCAAATATTCTACACCAGGGTGTCAAACTCGCAACATCACGTGACGTGTCACGATGTATCGTGACTTTTTTTGCCATTGCCGGCAATGGGGTGGGTGCAGTTTTGTTATGATGCATCCGGCCCACAGGCCAGCAGTTTAACACTCCTGTTCTACATAGATGCATTATGTTTTCTTTAATTCTTGGGAAGAACCTGATGTATATGAAGGCCAATACTAAGTAAAGACCTGGCAGCTGTGAATTCACATTGTTGTGAAAAGATAACAATAGGAGTGAATGTGTATCTTCCCATCAGACTAGTATGGCTCACCTTGCCCACCATAAGTCTTATCATCCTGAGAGCATTTTGATAGTGGTGATGAGCAAGGATACATTCTAAGTAGCTTCCCAAATCTTGTAATACGTACTGCTTGTAGATGTGCCCTTGGCTCCTTCAAGTTCTGACATTCAAGATGTTGAAGATTTTTAAATAGGCATTAAATGCCAGATATGAGGTCATGGGTATAATTTTTATTGTGCAAGTTTTAACTGAGCTTTAATTGATGTAATCATTGGATATAATGTTTATATTTCTTCTTTCTGTTGAAGATTTTTGTATTGGATAGTAAAAAATTACTCCAAAAATAAATATATAAAAGATTTGGAAAACAGCAATGAAATGGAGAGATAAGAAGGAGAAAGAGGACGAGTCTGATGGCTTCTGATAAAGCAATCATTCTGTGCCAATAAAACTGAAGCATGGAATCAAAGATAATGAACGTGTATAAAATGGGGGGAAAAGAGAGGTCTGCAAAGTTTTCAGATTTGGCTGACATTGTGTGAAAGCTCACATTAACTGGAGCCATTTGCACTTGGCATCCATTACACTTATGTAAACATCAGATATTATTCAGTCTCCTTTACTTTTGTGCAAGCTCACTTCACTACTTTATTACATAAAATATTTGAGCATGGCCACTTGAAAGCAGACACACTGCACAATGCAGTTCATTGATAGCCACAAATGTACTAATCTTCCCACATCAGACACACAAAGGTTTTTTTTTTGGGGGGTGGGTGGGCTTAACAGAAACATCTTGAACTATAACCAAGGTTGAGCTAGCACAACAATGTTGTTCTACAGTTTAGTTTAGTTTATTAATATTTCTATACAGCCCTTCTCCTGAAGGACTCAGGGCGGTGAACAGGGCAAGAATAAAATGCAAAGTTACAAATATTAAAAGAAGATTAAATAGTTGCCCATTAAAAACAATTAATACAATACATTTATAAAACTCCCAAAAATACAGCAATAAAAACCCCACCAATCCCCCATCAGGCCAGGCCGGCTTGTTCGAATAAAAATGTTTTTAGATCGCGGCGAAAGGAGCGAAGATCGGGCGCCATCTGGAGCTCTACCGGTAACTGATTCCATAGTTCCGGAGTTGTGATTAATGAGAACATTTAGGTCAGCTCTGCAGAAAAAGAAGGCACAGTACAGAGTCAGTTTGATTGCCTTTTAAGATAGGGTGGGTTGTCACATTTGTATGATGTACACTGAGAAATGTAGCTGTTGATACTTTCTGTGACATGCAGATAGTCCTCAACTTATAACAGTTTGTTTAATGACTGTTCAAAGTTATAACGGTACTGAAAAAGTGACTTATGACCATTTTTCACACTTAACAACCATTGCAGCATTTCCATGGTCAGGTGATCAAAATTCAGATGCTTGGCAAGTGGCTCATATTTAGGATGGTTGCAGTGTCATGGGGTCTTCTGATCACCTTTTGTAACCTTCTGGCAAGCAAAGTCAATGAGTAAACCAGATTCACTTAACGTGTTACTAACTTAACTGTGGCTATTTACTTAACAACTGTGGCAAGAAAGGTCATAACATGGGGCAAAACTCACTTATCAAGTGTCTCACTTAGCAGCAGAAATCTTGGGCTCAGTTGTGATCCTATGTAGAGGACTATCTGTAGTAATAACTCTGAAAATGTTGGAAAGCTTTACCAATTTTATTTGTTGTCTTAAAGTGGTATCAAAGAAGAATGTTGGCATTCAGTGTGAGTCTGCATAAAACTTCAAATGGGGTGTAGGTATTCAAGAAATTTGACTGACTTGTTTTTTAAACTGAACTTTCAAATTGATTAGCAGATTGAACCAATCAGGAACAATTTGGAGTAATTTGGAGGTTTGGTGGACTTTTTCCCTCTGTAGAATTTCAGATGTTTTTACAGCTTTCCTTCCTTATGTGGATAAAGATCAGGAGAAATTGAAAGGTGTGATGAGTTCTCTAATATTGACAAGAGCAGTCAGCTCATGAATTTATACCAGTTCTGTAAAATGTGATTATCACAATATTTTGGGGAAACTTTTACTATCTCTCTCTTCTGATACAATTTGTTTAGGCAGACTCACTTAGATGGAGAGAGAAAAAGAGACTCATCTTTATTCATTGAGTAAGTAGGCCTGAAAATGTGCTTGCTCTGATGCATGTAAATAATAGTCCTTATATGATTCTATATCAACACATCAGACTTTAATAATGCTTGCATAAACAGTATATAATAAATCACACACCCCCAAAAAAAACAGGCATACAAAGAAACCTCTCCACTTAAAAAAGCAAATGGTCAGAGAATGATGAATTCTCATTTTTATGCAAACCTATTTTAAATGATTTTTTTTAAAAGTATTTTTGTCAAATGAGAGTCCAATATTTTTGGCATTTGTTTAGCCAAAATATTTCTATAGTCTCTTCATCTCTGCTACTTCTACCTTAATGATAAAGAGGGAGAATACTTCAAGAATGTATTATAGTCTAACTCTTGAAAAGATAGGGTAATGGTACTGTATGGTTGACCAACCATGTTATTTCACTCCACTCTATCCAAAAGTGGAGCTGCTTTTGGCCTCTTAATATTTTTTTTTTCATTGTTATGCTTCCACATTACTCCCTATGTTTATCAAATGTGATCTCCCAACACAAATTGATTTGAAACAAATAGAATCTGAAATCACAAACTGCAGGCAAATGGTATACGGTGGCAGACTGGGTTTATTTCAGTAAAGGGAAATAATTTCCCATAAATCCAATTATACAAGGCTGGAAAAATAAAAACTTTTAAAAGATCCCAACTAAAGGAACTAAAGGAGCTAAACCAGGTGTTATTCACACACTACATTATCATTTTCTGGAGAAACTGGGAATTGGTTTGGAACACTTGCCATCTGGAGCAAAATCTGGGTGGATCTCATTGAAGACCTGGATGTTCCCTCAGGCTTTGGCGTATGATGGATGGTCCCCCCCACCACCACCCCTTTTGATGTGTTCTTATATTTATTTATTTTTTATTTTTATTTTAATTCCATTTATATCCCGCCCTTCTCCGAAGACTCAGGGCGGCTTACAAGCTTAGCAGTAGCCTTCATTCTATTGAGTGACTGGATCTTATTTTGTTTTTTGTTTGGAATTATGTTTTAATACGATCCACTCAGAGCTACTTTGAAGTTGCCCAGCCCCTAAATTGAAACAAAATAACAAATAATGTTTTGGGATTTTAGACTTTTTTTTAAGATTCCACTTTTTAAATCCAATGTTTCCTTTCAGCTATTTTTCCAGTGCTGTGAGGAAATAGGAGCCCATCTATTTCCTCTTGGCTTTTCTTCTTAACAGTAAAAACAGTAGTAAAAACTGATTTTTTGCCAGGATAGCGTGCCAGGATTCAATGGGGTCTTTTCTATATATCAGCTTATTTTTACAATGATATATATCTACCCAGGAACTCTTCAGGTCACTCTTAGAGCAAAATTCACCTGGTACAAGTGAATCATCTCTCCTTGAAACCCTTTTCTTTTTCTTTTCTCCCACTCTAACAGGATTAAGTCTAGAAAGAGGCGGAAAAGAGAAATTGTTCTGACTTTCCCCCACTAGAATCTAACATCTAGGTTAATAACTTGGCCTGCATTTGGAAAAGAAAATTGAAGTCATTCTTCTGTTTGGTTTAGATACTACATAGAAAAGTTATTACAGGCCAAGTAATGAAGACCATCTCATTGTTGGCGAAAACAAACCTAGACCTGGGATGCTGTATCTCGAAGGCACAATTTTATCATGTTTAGAAATAAAGGATATAGACATGTTAAATAGTTTTATTACAGGCTAGGATCACAATAATGACAAAGGTGCACCAAAGATAGTCTAACCCTCTTTACCAAACAAGAGAAAATATATTGATGGAATTTTCTGAGACTTGAGTAAGAAAGATAGAATAAGAATCTGGGAGAAATGCAGTAGGTACAGCTTATGAAGTACTAAGTAGAGCATAAGAAATCTCTGACTTCTATGACAAATGAAAGCACAGCCGGTAGCTTTAGGAAATGTTGCAGTTCTGCTTCTGAAATTCAGGCATTCAACTTGACTCCAAGGGAAAATTTTCCTAAGTGATAAATTTAAGCACATACACATGCTGTACATATAGTCATGCTGGAACATTTCAATTTTTCTTTGAAATAAGCCCTATGGGAAGATATATCTTTGGAACATTAAAAATATATGGATCATTGCCAGAATTAAAATAGATAAGTAACTTTCAGCTTTGGCGTAAGAGCTGCTTCAGGTCATGGAGAATTGTCCACTCACACAGCAAGTTGGACCTTTCTTTAAACATACACAGCTGGCCTCACTCTTAGATTTCCTTTTCTTGTTATATGAAAATACAAGCATGGGAAATGTCTACTGTTCTTGAATCTACATGCAAATCTCAGTATGTGTGTGGCCTAGCAGCTGTTTATAGTGCTCCTGTTTAAAAACATGGCAGGTCTCTCCATGCAGCACTATTTGTATGCCACAGAGAGTTGCTGGTGAATTTTGGCCTAGAGTAAAATTTCAGAGCAAATCAGGAGGTTTGTGTCTGGACAAAACATCTGAAAAATGACAAGGGAAGTAGAAAAAGATTGCTAACATGTCAAACAGCAGCTCTTAGGGAAGACTCTGCTTTTCCCTATTGGGAGATACACACAGAAAACAATGAATATTTGTTCCTCATCTAGCTGTGATTTGAGTGGCATCTCTTTTTCACTACTTCCTTTGCTGGATGTTGTGTTGAGCAAACAGGGAAGAAATGAGTGGTCATATAATATTGCTCAGAAGGCCTTTTTTTTCCAGGAACTGTTCCTAATTCCCCTTCCCCCTTCACACTTTAGAATCAAGCGATTCTAAAGTAATCAGTTCAAATAAGTAATTAAAGAAAATGCTATTAATGAGCAGCTCCACCCAACAGAAACTATTGATAGTGTTTATTTCCCCTGAACAAATTTGTGAATTAGCATTCACATTTTTTTCCACAAATAGGGATGATAAATTCCTGAAGCTTTACAACCCCTAAAGGAATCTCCTTAGGCAGTAGAGAAAATTAATTGGACAGGAATCACAATTGCTCTTGTATTTTGTATGGCTCTCATATATTTATGTAGAAATGTATATGTCCACATGTATAAGTACCGTTTATGTAAAAGTATGTGCCTTTACATACAATTCTCTCTGTGCATGTGTGTTTGTGTAGAAAGTCTAAACTTAGGAGTTTGGTTTCTGTAGAAGGTGCACATTTTACAGGTTAATTCACATTCTTAGATATTTTCATATAATCCAACAGTTTTGTCAAAATTCTTTTTCTCTGTCTGTCTGTCTGTCTGTCTGTCTGTCTGTCTGTCTGTCTGTCTGTCTCTCTCTCTCTCTCTCTCTCTGTGTAGAAAGACCAAAACCTCTCTATTAGAGAGATGCAAATTTTACAATTTAATTCACAGTTCTAGATCATACAATCCAACAGTTTTATCAAAATTCTCTCTCTCTCTCTCTCTCTCTCTCTCTCTCTCTCTCTCTCTCTCTCTCTCGTGTGAAAGAGAGAGAGAGAAAAAAAAGAGAGAGAGATTGGGATGCACATTAGATATTTTAATCTTTTACATGCCTGCCTTTTCCCTGATGTCGTTATTTTTCTTTAGTTTTTCACATTGCTAGATTAGATAATAAAGATCTGGATTGTAAAATAAATAAATAATTGAATCAAGTTCAGCGGCTTGGATTTGCTGAACAAATTCTTTGACTCATTAAAGCAATTGTTTCTATTTCCAGGCCCATATGTTTACCAAGGAAATTGGTCCTGTGCTCTTGGCATGTTCCAACTAACGATCCTGCTTTTTTTTTTTTTTAAGAAAAGAACCCTCTTCCTTTTTTCCATCCATTTTGCTCACTATGGCAACCTTGGAGTTTGAGAAGGTAAGAGCCCCAACATGATTGGGTATAACCCTAACATGGTGATGAGCCTTAAAGACCATGTTATGAATAAAATAAATAATAAGTGAACTTTTTTTCACTTCTGAACTGGCTTCATCAACATGTGAACCCAGTCCCTCCTTTGCAACTGGCCACCATTTAAAAAAAATGTCTGATTCATTGTCATAGCGAAACAGCTACAATGGAATGAATGATCTGACAGGGAGGAATCAAGCGGTCTTGAGAGTGTCATCTGGACTGAGTTCGATCCTCTGACCCCCGGTGAGGTGGACAGGATCATGAGGAGGCTGAGCTCTACCACCTGTTTATTGGACCCATGCCCCTCCTGGTTGGTTTATGCAGCCCGGGAGAAGACACGAGGCTGGTTCCAGGCAGTAATAACTTCTTCTTTGAGTGAGGGTGTTTTCCCTGCCACCTTGAAAGAGGCGGTGGTGAGGCCCCTCCTCAAGAAGCCCACCCTGGACTCGGCGATTTTGAATAACTATCGTCCTGTCTTCAACCTTCGCTTTTTGGCGAAGGTTGTTGAGAGTGTGGTAGCGCATCAGCTCCCTCTGTTCCTGGAGGAAACTGATTATCTCAACCCATACCAATCAGGTTTCAGACCTGGGCATAGCAAGGAGACAGCATTGGTCACACTGGTGAATGATCTCTGGCAGGCTCGGGACAGGGGTTGTTCCTCTGTCCTAGTCCTATTAGACCTCTCAGCGGCTTTTGATACCATCGACCATGGTATCCTACTGCAGCGTCTCAGGGGGCTGGGAGTGGGGGGCACTGTTTTACAGTGGTTCTCCTGCCTCCTGGGCCGCTCGCAGTTGGTGTTGATGGGAGGACAGAGGTCCACCCTGAGATCTCTCATTTGTGGAGTCCCTCAGGGGTCAGTCCTCTCTCCCTTCCTGTTCAACATCTATATGAAGCCGCTGGGTGAGCTCATTCGTGGTTTTAGGGTGGGGTATCACCAGTACGCTGATGATACCCAACTTTTTCTTTCTACCCTGAATCAACCCAGTGATGCCCTCGCCGTGATGTCCCATTGCCTGGAGGCGGTCCGGGTTTGGATCGGGAGAAACAGGCTTCATCTCAATCCTGAAAAGACTGAGTGGCTGTTCATACTGGCATCTCGGGCTGACCAGCCTTCTCCATCATTAACAATAGGGGATGAGGTATTACCCCCCATTGATAGGGCTCACAACTTGGGCGTCCTCCTGCATTCACGGCTCAGTTTTGAAGATCATATAGGAGCCGTGACCAGGGGGGCTTTTGCCCAGATTCGCCTGGTGTGCCAGTTGCGTCCCTATCTGGACCGAGATGCTCTACGTACAGTCACTCATGCGCTCGTGACCTCCCAGTTAGACTACTGCAATGCCCTCTACATGGGGCTGCCCTTGAGGACCACCTGAAAGCTTCAACTGGTGCAGAATTCAGCCGTGTGAGTTTTGATGGGAGCTTCCTGATACTCCCGTGTAACACCTCTTCTCCATGAGCTACATTGGCTTCTGGTTGCCCTCCGGGTGAGATTCAAGGTGCTGGTAATGACCTATAAAGTCCTAAATGGCTTGGGTCCGGACTATCTAAGGGAACACCTGCTGCCGGCATCATCTTCCCATCATCCTGTGCGCCCCCACAGGGAGGGCCTTCTCAGGGTACCGCTGGTTAATGAATGCCGGTGGGTTATTCCCAGGGGAAGGGCGTTCTCTGTGGGTGCGCCTGCCCTATGGAACCAACTACCCACGGAACTTAGGACTGCCCCCGACCTTCGCTCATTTCGCCGGGACCTGAAAACTTGGCTCTTTGATCTGTTTGGTCCAGACTGTGGGGTTGTTAATTTAACTGGGTTTTAGATTTACTCTTGGGGCTTGAATTTAATTTAATTGTTTTAATTGATTTTAATTTTTGTATTTCATGGTTTTAACTGCCCTGTAAACCGCCCTGAGTCCTACGGGAATAGGGCGGTATACAAATTCAATAAAATAAAATAAATGTCCAAAGAGAAACTGCTGAAAGTCATGTCATTTTTACTCCAACCAAAACAGTGTGAAATTATTTTAATCACAGCCTCTCTGCTTCAATAGTTTATGTCAGACATGTCAAACTCGCAACATCACATGACGTTGTGCAACGTATCGGAACTTTTTCCCCATTACCGGCAATGGGGTTGGCACGGTTTCTTCGTGATGTGTCCGGCCCGCGGGCCGGCAGTTTGACACCCCTGGTTTATGTATAGCAAAAGCTGCCTTAAGATAAATGCCTTCCAGAGCTGCTCATATGCTGAGCTATCAAACCATTCCTATGAGTACACAAAGAAAAAAAAATAGGCATAAAGTCTTTAAAAGAAAAGAATAGAGGTATGTCATGTCAGAACTCTTTTTTTGATATTCATTTCAGCATATCAGTTTCTTCAGTGATATAAAAAGATATAAAAATGAGTGGGCCACTCTGCTATCAAGGAGATGCACTGTATTGAATACTCAGTACAGAAAATAACAGGAAACCGCAGACCATGAAGAAATATTTATTGATACTAACACAGAGTATGAGATCTGATATATGCAGCTGAATAAAAAGGAAAAACAAACCAACCATGCTTCACTCCAATAGCAATGACAATGGTGATGTGCAGCAGCCTTAATTCCTTCTAGCCTGCAACTGTCTGCTTCAATTGTTATTATTTGCAGGTCTTTCTTGACTCACAGCTCCAGCAATGGAGGCCAAAGCTAGAGGGAGCTTTACTCACCATGGCTGATGTGTTAACTATGACCCTACTTGGTACAACAGAATGTGGCTACATTAATTCATGCCCATTCAGTTGGACTACTACAATACATTTTACATAGGGCTGCCCTTAAAACTTGCACCCAAAATGAAGATGGCTCAGAATGCAGCAGCCTGTGAACTTATTAATTCCCAACAATGGTTGATTGATATTGATTTGTGGGCCTGGCATTGTTTGACAGGGAACATTTTAAGATTAATATTGACCTATAGGGCTTATATGGCTTGATAGGTCGGTATATGCAGAACTACTACACTAGCTCCAAACTAGAATTGGTCTGACTCACTAGATCAGTATTTCTCAAACTTGGCAACTTTAAGAAGTGTAGATTTCAACTCCCAGAATTCCCCAACTGGCAAAGTTTGATTATTTAGGCAGTAACTGTTTGTCATGTAACAGTTTGGAAGATGAGGTAGGACTAGACTAGAAGGTATTGCCTTCCTGTTGTGGTCTTGATGTTCCTGAATGGCCTCTCCACAGAAGTCTAACTAGTGTCATACTTAATGGATTTCAGAAATATGCTGACCACAAAGTTATTTCAAAGAGTATCTCTGAAGTGAAGCACTGAGCCATCCTTCCCTTTTTAAGTTTGTGTGTGTGTGTGTGTGTGTGTGTGTGTGTGTGTGTGTGTAAATGACCTTCATTGGGGATTGATTGATTGATTTTAATCATACTGTGTTGTGGATGTTTTAACTTTTGTTTTACTGTCAACTTGGTAAGCCACTGAGAACTGTCAGATTGCAGTAGGGTATAAAATGAATGAATGAATCTATTGAATTCTCAGCTTCATGGTGCTGAATAAGGAAAAACCTGAAGTGGCTTCTTTCTGCATATGTTTACTGATAACTTCTTGCTCTAATATTTGATCATGTCAGTTCCTCCCTGTATTTAAGTGAATATGCATAGAAAGCTCCTTTGGTTCTTTATGATTAGTATGAGAAGTTATAGTTACATCTTGATAAAATTAAAGAGTTTGTATTACTTCTCCCTCAAATCCCTCCCCCCTTTTAATAGAATTTGTATAAATCCTGGGTTCCCAGCCCCTTATGAGCATTCTCAATGTTATTTTATTTCATTGTATAATTTATTTTATTATTTTAATTTTTGATAGCAACCTAACATATTGAAAGGCAAAATACTATTTTCAAACATTATTTTCAAAATGTTTTGTGTCTTGCAATTATCTCAAAGTGTTTTACTATTGAAGCCCAATTCTTTGTTTAGAAATGTTCCCCTTGTAGATGGCTATTTTGTGGTTGGCTCCATTGATCACTGCAACATTTTCTCTGATTGCTCATTTTCTTAAATTCCTAAATAAATCAACATAGCCTTTCTGTAGAACTATGAAAACTGACAATATTTAAGTGCAATAGAAATATTTTGTTTATTAAATATTTGTAGGAGTGGCAGAACCTGGGGGAGGGTTAAAAGAGGGATTAACCTAAAATCCCTACATAGCCAGAAGAGAATTATGTCCAATCCCCTTTGAATTCTGTGGACTCCAAGCATCTGTGGACCCTTATCTAACTCCAAGTGGGTGTTAACCATTACTTGAGAAGATTCCTGTGCATGGTCTGTTTAGCAATAAATCAATTTAATTAGACCTTCTACCTTTGGACATGGTCTTTTATGCCTGACAATATTATTATTACAAAAAATTGCTTTTGCCTTTATTTTCCTTACTATAATTGCAGTCAGTGTAGCTATTTGTATTTTACAAATGTACAACAAATCATTCAACTTAAAAACATTAGAACAATTTTAATTTGGGTTGTACCCATATTATATCCTTAAATATTCCTGACAGTATTTTTTGTTAGCCCAATGTAGCACAGACATGAAGAATCTGTCTCCATCCAGAAGACATTGCAATATTACATTTTAATTTTACCTGTTGGCTTCAATCATGGCGTAATTCAACATCCAGAAGACTAACCTATTTTGCATCCCTGATAGGGCAAATTAAAAAAAAATGAATCCAAATCCTAAAATGACTTATATTTTCTGTGGTAAGCAATCTATATATATATATATTTGCCATACAAAAATATCCCATTTGGATTGTTAGATTTCTATCAAGAGGGAAAATAAATTTCAGATTTGGTTATTTAATGCTTGCTGTTTTTAACCTTTGATTCCAGTTCTAGTCACTGAAAACTGGAGCAACAGAAATCATGATAAAGACTTTGTGAAGGTGATGAAGCTACAGCAACCAAAATACAACAACAACCCACCAAAAAATATCTGAAAAGATTTCTTTCTTCAGAGATAGTATCAAAACCATTTCCATTTTTTTCTTTTTCTTTTTTTTCCTCTTTCTCCCGGTCCCCACAAATTTGATCTGATATTACACCTATTGTATTGTATTGTATCATATTGTATCATATTATATCATATCATGAAGGAATGACATGGCAGATATGTGACTAGATAAGATTTTTTTTGGTTGTTAGTTTGATTTTCTCTTTACTAAACCATTAGTACATGAGAACAAAGAGCATGGGTCATCAAACAGCTGCTGTTCTTTCAAAATCAATCATCACAAATAATGTTATTTATGATTTATTAGCAATCATTTTCTTGTCCAGTCCTTGATCTAGATACTTAGGGGGTTACCATCAGGCTAAAAGTAATGAAACTGAGGATTTAAGGCACACTTTTTGTTTATTTTATGATCACTTATTCATAATTTGTAATACACCAGAATTAAATAAATGAGTCTTGTTCATTCAACCTTACCCCCACTTCATTTCATAAGCTGATACTTGGGCCAAATAGATTCACATACATTTTACATTGTCTATTGGGAATTGTTTTTGAGATTGTTAAAAGCAAATCAAGAAATAAAACTACCGTATATACTTGAGTATAAGCCGACTCGAGTATAAGCCGAGACCCCCAAATTCACCCCCAAAAACTGGAAAAAGTTATTGACTCGAATATAAGCCGAGGCTGGGAAATGCAGCAGCTGGAGGCTGGATCCCCCGAAAGACGTCTCTGCTGAGATGAGAGAACGGGGTGGCAAGCCGCCGAGAGAATGGGGCGGTGGAGTGCTCCGCCGAGAGAATGGGGCGGCTTGCTGTTCTCTCGGTGCAGCACGGCAGAGGCTGGATCTCGCGAAAGAAGTCTCTGCTGAGCGAGAGAATGAGGCGTCTCAGCGCCCATTTTCTCGGCGAAGACTTCTTTCGGGGGATGCAGCTTCTGCCGCCCCTTTCTCTCAGCTGCCCAGTGGAACAGCTTGCCACCAGAAATCAAGAGTGCTCCATCACTGGAGGTTTTTAAGAAGAGACTGGACATTCACTTGTCTGAGATGGTATCGGTCAGTGGTGGCGAAACTTTTAGAGACCGAGTGCCCAAACCGCAAGCCAAAATCCACTTGTTTATCACAAAGTGCCAAGGCAGCATCGGCATTCTGGTGCCCTCGGGGGAGGGGACAGGGAGGCGCCTCTGAGTGCCGCCTCTGGCACGAAAAAAAAGGGGGAGCAAAAAATGGGCCACCGTACCGCAAGGCACAAAAATGCCAACCGCCACACCGCAGGGTGCAGATACAAGGCACCGCACCATGTGAGAACGGGGCTGGGCTAGTGAGTATCACGCAGGCACTAGCCCCGCCCCTTTGCAGCATGTGCCTGCTCGTGGCCCCGTGCACGCATGCACGCATGTAAAATGCTTCCCCCTCCCTTTTCTTCCAGTCCACCAACCGACAAGGACCTGCTGCTGGCAGCGGTGGTGGCGCACGTGCCAACAGAGAGGGCTCTGAGTGCCACCTCTGGCAGGCATGCCATAGGTTCACCACCACTGGTATAGGTCCTCCTGCTTGAGCAAGGGGCTGGACTAGAAGACCTCCAAGGTCCCTTCCAGCTCTATTCTATTATTCTATTCTATTCTATTCTATTCTATTCTATTCTATTCTATTCTATTCTATTCTATTCTATTCACTTTCTATATTTCTATTCTATTCTATTCCATTCACTTTCTATATTTCTATTCTATTCTATTCTATTCTATTCTATTCTATTCTATTCTATTCTATTCTATTCACTTTCTATATTTCTATTCTATTCTATTCACTTTCTATATTTCTATTCTATTCTATTCTATTCTATTCTATTCACTTTCTATATTTCTATTCTATTCTATTCTATTCTATTCTATTCTATTCTATTCTATTCTATTCTATTCTATTCTATTCTATTCTTATTACCATTCTCTATTCTATTCTATTCTATTCACTTTCTATATTTCTATTCTATTCTATTCTATTCCATTCACTTTCTATATTTCTATTCTATTCTATTCTATTCTATTCTATTCTATTCTATTCTATTCTATTCTATTCTATTCTATTCTACTCTATTCTATTCTATTCTATTCTATTCTATTCTATTCTATTCTTATTACCATTCTCTATTCTATTCTATTCACTTTCTATATTTCTATTCTATTCTATTCTATTCTATTCTATTCTATTCTATTCTATTCTATTCACTTTCTATATTTCTATTCTATTCTATTCTATTCTATTCTATTCTATTCACTTTCTATATTTCTATTCTATTCTATTCTATTCACTTTCTATATTTCTATTCTATTCTATTCACTTTCTATATTTCTATTCTATTCTATTCACTTTCTATATTTCTATTCTATTCTATTCTATTCTATTCTATTCTATTCTATTCTATTCTATTCTATTCTATTCTGTTCTGTTCTGTTCTGTTCTGTTCTGTTCTGTTCTGTTCTACGTTCTGTTCCAATCCATTCCATATTTTCTATTCCATTCTGTTCCACTGTCAGAGCCCATCGGAGGCAACCCAGTCAGCCCACACAGGAGTTACACTAAGGCTACGCAGCCTCTCCTCTCAACCTGAACCCCTCCTTACCTTTCCTTTTATCTGCATCCTATTTTTAACTGCCGGCTCTGCCCAGCCCTATTTTGTCCTTGAGCACTCGTGAGCTCATCAAGAACAGAAGGTAACCGTGGGGGCAGGGCAAGATCTGCAAGATCCCCATTTGCATTTGAGTTTGCCATCCCATCTGGTTCGAGATAACACACGAGAGAGAGAGAGAGAGAGAGAGAGAGAGAGAGAGAGAGAGAGAGAATTTTGCAGCGCGTTTGCTTTCAGCTTCGTGGGAACCGAGGAAGCAAAACAAGATGCAAAGTCTAAAATCTATAGGCTCATAAACCACCCTGGTTTCTTGAAACAAACCGGGATTTCTCTACCCCAACCTTGAAACCATGGATCGAGTGAATCTCTTTACCGAAGAATGTGTGTGTGTGGAGGAAGGGAGGGAGGGAGGGAGGGAGAGAGAGAGAGAGAGAGAGAGAATTTTGCCGTGCGTTTGCTTTCAGCTTTCAACGAAGAAGGGAATGTTCTCCACTTCTCCCTCAACTTTTTCTTTCCTCAGGAACCAGAGGCAAGGGCTTTCTGTTTGTTTGTTTGTTTTACCACGAGTTGACAGTTGGGCAGAAACCAGAGGGGGGAAAAAAAGAGTTTCGGGCTTCGTGAGAACCGAGGAAGCAAAACAAGATGCAAAGTCTAAAATCTATAGGCTCATAAACCACCCCGGTTTCTTGAAATAAACCGGGATTTCTCTACCCCAACCTTGAAACCATGGATCGAGTGAATCTCTTTACCGAAGAATGTGTGTGTGTGGAGGAAGGGAGGGAGGGAGGGAGGGAGAGAGAGAGAGAGAGAGAGAGAATTTTGCAGCGCGTTTGCTTTCAGCTTTCAACGAAGAAGGGAATGTTCTCCACTTCTCCCTCAACTTTTTCTTTCCTCAGGAACCAGAGGCAAGGGCTTTCTGTTTGTTTGTTTGTTTTACCACGAGTTGACAGTTGGGCAGAAACCAGAGGGGGAAAAAAAAGAGTTTCGGGCTTCGTGAGAACCGAGGAAGCAAAACAAGATGCAAAGTCTAAAATCTATAGGCTCATAAACCACCCCGGTTTCTTGAAATAAACCGGGATTTCTCTACCCCAACCTTGAAACAATGGATCGAGTGAATCTCTTTACCGAAGAATGTGTGTGTGTGGAGGAAGGGAGGGAGGGAGGGCGAGCGGGCGAGGCAGCGGGCGGGCGAGGCAGCGGGCGAACGAGCGGGCGAGCGAGCGAGCAGGCGAGGCAGCGGGCAAGCGGGCGAGGCAGCGGGCGAGCGAACGAGTGGGCGAGGCAGCGGGCGGGCGAGCGAGCGGGCGAGGCGGCGGGCGAGCGAGGCAGCGGGCGGGAGAGCGAGCGGGCGAGGCAGCGGGCAAGCGAACGAGCGGGCGAGGCGGCGGGCGGGCGAGGCGGCGGGCGAGCGGGCGAGGTGGCGGGCGGGCGAGCGGGCGAGGCGGCGGGCGGAAGAGCGAGCGAGGCGGCGGGCGGGAGAGCGAGCGGGCGAGGCAGCGGGCAAGCGAACGAGCGGGCGAGGCGGCGGGCGGGCGAGGCGGCGGGCGAGCGGGCGAGGTGGCGGGCGGGCGAGCGGGCGAGGCGGCGGGCGGAAGAGCGAGCGAGGCGGCGGGCGAGCGAGGCGGCGGGCGAGCGAGCGGGTGAGGCGGCGGGCGGGCGAGCGAGCGGGCGAGGCGGCGGGCGGGAGAGCGAGCGGGCGAGGTGGCGGGCGGGAGAGCGAGCGGGCGAGGCGGCGGGCGGGAGAGCGAGCGGGCGAGGCAGCGGGCGGGAGAGCGAGCGGGCGAGGCAGCGGGCAAGCGAACGAGCGGGCGAGGCGGCGGGCGGGCGAGGCGGCGGGCGAGGCGGCGGGCGAGGTGGCGGGCGGGCGAGCGGGCAAGGCGGCGGGCGGAAGAGCGAGCGAGGCGGCGGGCGAGCGAGGCGGCGGGCGAGCGAGCGGGCGAGCGAGCGGGCGAGGCGGCGGGCGGGCGAGCGAGCGGGCGAGGCGGTGGGCGAGCGAGCGGGCGAGGCGGCGGGCGAGCGAGGCAGCGGGCGGGAGAGCGGGCGGGCGAGGCAGCGGGCGGGAGAGCGGGCGGGCGAGGCAGCGGGCGGGAGAGCGAGCGGGCGAGGCAGCGGGCGAACGAGCGGGCGAGCGAGCGAGCAGGCGAGGCAGCGGGCAAGCGGGCGAGGCAGCGGGCGAGCGAACGAGCGGGCAAGGCAGCGGGCGGGCGAGCGGGCGAGGCAGCGGGCGGGCGAGCGGGCGAGGCAGCGGGAGGGCGAGCGAGGGGGCGAGCGAGCGGGCGAGGCGGCGAGCGAGGCAGCGGGCGGGCGAGCGGGCGAGGCAGCGGGTGAGCAACCGAGCGGGCGAGGCAGCGGGCAAGCGGGCGAGGCAGCGGGCGAGCGAGCGCGCTCCGCAGGGCAGGCTCTCTCCGCCGGGACGTGGGCGGCGGCGGCTGGCTGTGGCTTCGGGGCGGCGCTGAGCTGCGCGGCCGCCCTCCCGCCCTGCCTGCCCCCCGGCCGGTGCCTTCGCCCCGCAAGCCCCCCCCCGACTTGCCCGGAGGAAGCGGCGGCGGCGCGGCGCTGCGGGCCGGGAGGGGAGGGGGGCGCGGCAGGGGCTGCCCCTCCTGCCAAGGAGCCGAGCCCGGCGGCGTGTGTGTGTGTGTGTGTGTGTGTGTGTGTGTGTGTGTGTGTCAGACCCGCAGGAATGGCTAGTAAAGGTGGCGGCAGTCCGGCATTTGCGTTTCTCTGTGTGTCAAGCCCCGTGGGCTCGACACACAGGAAGGGGGGGGAATGCCGGAATGCCGCTTCCCTACCAGCCATTCCCGTGGGTCTGACACACACACACACGCACGAGGGGGAGAAACAACGCTGGACTGCCGCCAGCTCTGCAAGGCTCTGCCGCTCCCTTCTCTCAGCAGCCTGTTCCGAACTAAGGGACAGTTCTTTTTTTTTTTTGTTCACTGGAGTATAAGCCGAAGTGGAGTTTTTCAGCCCGAAAAGTGGGCTGAAAAATTCGGCTTATACTCAAGTATATACGGTAATATGAAAGTCTGAACAATGTCTTGTCAGAATATCCACCAAGATACACTTCAGATCCTCTCCTGAGAAAACTGAAGAGAAGAAAGTAGATCCAAAAAGAGAAACATAGAGTTCCTCACTTAACAACTACAACTAGGACTAGTAATTTTGTTGCTAAGTGACATGACGTCTCATTGTGTGATATCATTATGTGAGACATCACTTAACCACAATGGGCTTATGACCTCATTCATGATTGTTAAGTGAGATGTCATATGACCATATAGCTGCTTCTCCATTGACACTGCTTGTCAGAAGCCAGCTATGAAGTGTACAAATGGCAATCATGTGTCTGTGGACATTACACCAGTTGTAAATGCCCATTGAGTATAAAGTGCCCAACTCTCAATCATTTGATTGGTCATAAAGTTATTTTTTTCAGACCCATCATAAGTTTAAATGGGGTTGCTAATTAAGGCAGTCATTAACTGAGCTCTACCAGCATATAGCAATGTAGAATTTACAACTCATTTCACTCTTTGGAAAGCCTTCTCTAAATGGAAATAACAAATTTCATTCTCCAAGCACCTGTTCTATAAGAAACTGTTTTTACTGCTTATTTAAATTTTTCCTCTCATTCATTCTCATTATGATAATAAAATGGACAAAAACCTGCAGGATGGATAATAGTGCCCAATATAATGTACTAAACTACTATGGGTATTATTTTTTAAACCAACATGTCAATACCTGGTAAGAGAAAATGACATACTATAATGTTATTGTTTTTGAATGTGACAGAATACATTTCCCCTTCTTTTTTTTTTTATAATGATCATATGTAATTCAGAAGGATTAGAGAAAGTGACAAAGATATATTGTATTTTGACTCTCAAAAAACTAATTTTAATCATGTTATAGTGTGTAGTATAGTATAGTTATAGATATTTCAAAATGATTTGTAACAGCTCTTCTGTTTAAAATACCATATGTGATTTCTGGCTGATTCATTTTTCCTTTATTCTTTTTAGTGGAAATTGCTCTATTTTTCTCATTCCACAGTGACTATAATTGCTATACTAAAATAATAAAATATATTCTCTCTCCATTTCACCCCCCCTTCCTTGGAACTAAACCATTAAAAGAACACAAGCAAGCAATGTTGCTTTACCAAAAAAGCAAGCTGAAATAAAACATTTAAAGACAGGATGACTTTGGATCTCATTTAATATACAGGGAGATTAATTTGAACACTCTCCATGAGGACACTTAAGGAATTTTCTAATTACAGATGCTACTCCTAACTCATTTGGGAGGCATTTACTGAAGGTCAAAACTTATCCCAAAAAAAAGCTTCTTGAGACAGCTGGTTCTCTTACATTTGAATTTCAGGAAATCAAGTCTATGCTAGAAAGGATTTTGATTTTTAGTTTTCTGTTTCCAATTATATCTACTGCAAAGTGGAAGGGTATATGATTTTCTGAATATGAATTATAGCAAAACATTAACAGAAGGTGGAGAACAAGAAAGAAGTCCAGGAAAGGGCAAGTAATATCAACAAATAAATTAGGTGAAGGGAGTTCCAGGCTGGGTTTCTCCCTTTTGTCTGTATTAATCTGCCATTTTATAGCAATAATAGGCAATGT